>NC_140029.1:111867620-113067620 GCF_963513975.1 Fringilla coelebs | reverse complement strand
TGCTGGGAAGAGGGGAAGCCACCAGAGAAGAACAATTGGAGCAAGGGATGCAGCCCTGGGAGTACAGCAGAGCCACTACCACAGATACCTCCAGACCCTGATTCTCTTTACTTTTTGGTTTGGATTATGACATAGTAATTTTTCTCTGACATCTCTTTGTTGTCCTCCTCACCTACTCTCCCAAATAATATTTTATTTTCCATTGTCAACCCACATAACAGATATCTGTTATGTTGTCAGAAACATACCAGCAGTTTCCTATGATAATTTGCTGATTTCTCAAAAGCAAGTTCTTTTTATAGAGAATTTGATATCATCCATGTCTTGGACACTGGCTAGTTTTTAAAAATTACTCCCCTTTCCTTTCTAGCTCATGTCTCTATCCATCTGCAGCACAGGAACTGCCCCTGGTCTGAGTACCTACCTGCAGCTTTCTTGCTCTGTGATTTTTCAGCAGCGCCCCAGGAAGATTTGTCTAAAACATTGTTCTGTGCATGTGTGTGTGCGGGGAGAATTTCGTAGAAGAGAATAGAACCAAGTCCTGAAATAATTCATGAGAGAGAATTACCTTTCTCTGAACTGTTCTGGTGTGATATCTATATTCCAGGTTTATTTCACATGCATTCATGTATCAGAACAGTTACTACTTATTAGGATTCTTTAATAGAAAGTGGCATCAGCAGAATTATGATGTTACTGTGGAGCAATGCTTCTCACATTGCATCAGATATATTTGGAAGCTGAACTGCTGGGGGGAAATGTGAGCTAATAATTCCTGAAGCTGTTTTTCATGTATATTATTTTACAGCTTCAATTCATACTTCAGATATGGGTTATTCTTCTAAAAGGCTTTTTAAATGTACTTTAGATAATATTCAACATCCCAAAGCACTGTAGATATATGTCAGCATTTCTGTTTATAATTAGCAGAGCAAATGGCTGCAAAGTAACCTATTTAAAAAGAAATCCAGCTGCTTCATTAATAATAGTTGTTTTCTGCAGATATAAGTCCACATTTTTAAAAGCTTTTGTGAAGATACAAAGCAGCAGAGAGGCCTTATCTTTAGCAATCCTAATGAAAGGCATTCAGTGACTATAACAAATGTTGTGGGATTTGGAAGGGCTTATCACATAGTCTGTCTTTCTTATTATTTAAAGGAATCAATTGTTCCAGTGCAAAGTGTTTTTACACAGAGGGGAAAAAAGTCCATTTCTCACCATAAGAAATATTTCCCCACATACCACAACTGGCGAAAATTCCCCAGCACATCCCTCCACCTGTCTTTCTCCAAAAGCCTGCAAAAATGGGTCAGTCTTACAAATTCAAACTGAGATTCTGTGGTGACCCACGTGAGGGTATTCCAGAGGAAGAATTCCATGGGCCATCACCCTCCTCACAGCCATGGTGGGATATTTGCTTTCATGCCAGTACAGGTTATGCCACGAATCAAAAGCCTCCCCCCACCCTTTAATCTCTCACCTCTAAAATCTAAAAAGCCTTTACTCCTTGCTTTAGAGGCAGCAGTGCCCACTTTCTGCTATTTGTGTGGATTTAACACCCAGCTCAGCTGAATTATGTCTTCCCCACCCCACAAAGGATCCTGCATGCCGACTGCTAGCATTGAGCTTTTGGGTAAAAAACATTGGCATGGATTCGCAATATGAAGCCGCTTCAGAGATATTCTGAAGTGGGAAGGCATCAGCTAATTAGAACTAATTTTGTAAGTTGATGGTAATTAATTTCAGTGATTGTGCTTCATCAGACATCCAAAATTGCTGGATACACTTGACACTGAATTTTCCTCTGAAATACTGCATTATTTTTGCTATTATATAAAACTCATTTACAAAAGATGAAACTTAGTTTTTTGTAGTGTTGTTCGGGAGTTTTTATCACATAAGACTGAGACATGTAGGTTAATCATCCCACAAAAGTATACCTGAAATTTGCCATTAATGAAACAATTGTTTGACCAGAAATGAGGTTCATGTGGCTTCATTTCTGGTAACACTTGGAGGGATTTCTCTGAAAAAGGATGTGGGTTTCCAGCTAAGCATTTCCTTAGGGGCTAGAAGCTTCTTCCAGCATTACACCAACAGCTTCCAGACAGAGGAAATCTGTGCTTGGAAAGAAAGTGGCTAACCCTTGGGAATTGAGGAGACACAGCTAAAATTTCCTGTTAGCCCACACAGATTTTGGATGGGGCTCATTGTCATTATGTTTTATCTGCCTGTGTCATGGAGATCTCAGCAATCCTTTGTTCTGCAGGCATACGAGGCAAATAATAAAGGCAAGAAGGGTTGAAAGGGCAGCTCTCTGGATTGATAGAAAGATGTTAGTGATTAGACAGGGCAGTTGCAGTCAGATATGTTTGCTCAGGCTTGTGGATACAGGCTGCAGAAGAGACTACAAGAAAGACAACCAGGAGAGATGCAGAATAACCACAAAGTAGAGGAAAAAATAGCTGAAAACCCACAAAACCTTTTTAGCAAGCAGTTTGGCAGTTTGCCCTGCTGTGGGTTGGAGATGGCTGTTGGACCCAAGCCTATGAGATGATTGCAGTAATTCCTACAAAAGTCCTTTCCCTGAGGTTGGTTTTTTCTCCCTGACACAGCGTCCCCCCCTCAGCCCGCTCTCCAAGCCTGTGCCTCACAGGTTCATGGGGCTCTTCAGGTTAAAATCTCATCTGCTCCATTTTGTTCTCACAGCTCCATTTAAGGGGTCGTTCTTGGCTAAAATAATTGGATTTAGCATCACATGGAGAGGAACAGGGTGCTTAGGAGGCTTCTTGGGAAGAATGATTGCTGGAGAGCTCTGAGCTGGCTGTGGTCTGTGCTCACCTCCTCGTGCAGCAGGCAGTGTGGGCATGGATTAAAACACAGAAAACTAACGTGTCTGGAAGCTGCCTTTTGGAGGAGGTTCATGGTTGGCTATATAGAATCACATAAATGAACCAAAAAAAGTGTCTGAACTTCTTGCAGTATTTTTTTTCTGCAGCTGCAGACTTACCAGAGTAAGTCTGCTCATTGTCCAAGGTGTGCTGAATAGACAGAGATATTTAGGTTTGAAAGATGCTCCAGTCTTCCCCAGTTTTGTGAAACTCAGAGCTGTAAAAGGAAGGGATGCCTTTACCTGGGGTGATCACAGCACCACCTTGCTTTCATCATTTTTACTATTTGCCATAGTAATTCTCCTCTTCCTACTCAAAACTGGTGCTGATGGATTTCCATTCACTTCAGAAAATTAAAATACTTGTGGAAAAAAGTTAGATTTACATACAGGCAAGCATAGTAAGTGAAAATGCTGCCACACTTTTTTTTCTTTCTTTCTTTCTAAGAGTATCTAAGAAATAAGCTTAATTGCCTTAGAGCACCAGCTGCAGCAGACTTTACAGCAAATGAAACCCTGGAATTCAGCTTTAATCCCTCGAGGCTGGCCTAGCAGAGGCTAAGATAAGTGTTACTAGACAGAGAAAATATTGTGATATATTGCTGTTTCTTGCAGTAATGGTTATGAAGTTATTCTCAGAGCAGCTTTGCCATCACACTCACCCTTTTTTCAGCTACAGTTTAGATGCTGTGGCAGACACATTTAGCAAGTTTGGGGGGAAAGTGAGAGAAGACTAAAATGAACACTTGCAGCAAATTCTGTGAAACAGTGTTGTAAAGTGTGTGTTATATATCCATCTAACATGGCCTCACTAGACAGAGTAGGCTGTGGGGGGAAAAAAGCCAGATGGCCTTTCCTAAGTTTAATGGTTCCTGTTATTATTTATTTGCATTCAGAGAGGCAAAAACACTGGAGCTCATAACTAGTATTCCTTATTTTGCTTTCCCACACAGTACTCATGTGCACTTTAGTTTATTGGAGGCACGTTCCTTTCCTGGCAGGATAAAGGTGGCATTTTGCTTTCAAAAATCAGTCTGCAAAAGAGAACACATGCACTGGGAACCTGGAAATTGCTGATACTTTTTTTCTTTTTTTTTTTTTAACATTAAAATTGGACTGAGCAATTAGAAAGTGAATTTGAAAGCCTGCATTACCTTAATAGTGAAATTGTAAGCAGCATGTATTTAAGTAACCTAAGATTGCACTGAGAAGCTGTCACTGATGCTACAGTGCCAGCATTTGTACTCAAGCAATGTTTTACTCTCCTATAAGGATGTATAGAACAGCATTTCTGATGCTGCGAGAATTTAATTTAGAAATGCTGGGCATTTTTAATATATAGACATTCTTACGTAGACATTAAATATTGTAGATATTCTTAGTACTGAGCAACAAGAAATTTTTTACAAATGGTCTTGTATTTGAAGGCAAAAAGAATTTGAAAGGTAATGTGGACTCTCTCAGTGTGCTCTTTATGAATTTGTCAAGAATGAGAAATCAGAAGATCAGAACAGAGCCAGTGTCTTTTAAATGAAGGGATTTTAAATGTCTTTTAGAAGAGAAGAAAAAAGAAGCCAAGAAATTACAGGGCAGTCAGCTTAATGTCAACTGCTGTAAGATTTCTGGAACAAATTATCAAACAAAGTCTAAGCATCTTAAAGATAACAGTGAGATAAGTGTGAGCCAACATGGATTTGTCAAGAACTAATTCTGTCAAACAGATCTGATTTCCTTTTGTATCAGGGCTCAGCTTTGTGGCTGTGGGAGAAGCAGTTGATCTCATAAACTTTGGCTTCAGTAAGGCTTTAAAACCCTCTCACACGAGATGCTTGTGAGCAGCCAGGGAAATATGGTCTTCATGAAATTTCTGCTACACCCTCTGTGGAGGGAATGGAATTTGGATGGAAGGAAGTATGGGGTGGGGTCATTCTGCACTCTGTGTAGGATCACTCATTGACATTTAAAATGAACTCATATCATTAGAAATTGAATTAATAATTATTAATAATTATTAAGTCTGCATGGAGCTCTGTCAACAGTTGAATGAAGAAGAAATTATCAGCTGACCTCATATAGTACCAAAAAGATAAACTTTAGTGTGATACACATGATAGTTCGAAGAATGAGTTACACATCCAAGAAATACCAAGCTTCAAGTTGAATTTTGGAATATTTGTCTTGAGAAACTTCCACCATTTACTTTGCACAGTAAAACTGTAACAATAAATGCATAGCAAAAACTGCATCTTTCACCCAGCTGGAAGTGTTAGTTGTGAATATGATATAAGTTAGACACACACACACACCATTTTCAGTGCTGTTCTCCATCTAAAATGAGATCTAAATAATCTGCAGTAAAATTTTTAGACCTGTAGTAAATCCTGCACAGAGGATAAAGGCCTAAAAAAGTCTTCTGAGTCATTTGGCACATAAGGAAGTGGATTTTGGAATTGATGGAACTCCAGAAACAATACAGAAAAATCCAGTGGCCATGCCTCCAAAAGATTACTGGGTAGCAAAATGGAAAAAACCTTCTGGAGAAGAAAAATTCCATGGGCTTGTAGAAAACCACTACACTGGGCACTGGGGCTGAAAACTGGAGGGCAAAATGCAATGAGAGAAGCTCTGGATATCCTCCTTCTTCCCCTACAGTAACTGAACCTCTTCAGCAGCCCATTATAAGTTAGTCCTCTTGAAAGGTCTGTAACATGAGGAGAAAATTTCACTCATAAGGTTCTTAAAAGCAAACTGTAGCTGAATAAAAATAATTTTCCCAGGGCATTCTCAAGGTCTGCATGAATGCAAGAGCAGTTACTCAGATATTGTATCTATACCCAGCTGTTGAGAAAAGTTTATTTAGAAAAGCCATCAAAGCTTGATTAAAATTTAATGGGATGATAGGATAAATGTGGTGAGACCACTGAGGTCTGAATTGCTGCCAGTATTGATTAACACCCTTAACAGCCCAGTGGGAATCCTATCAAAAGCATATTTCAAATCTAAGCTGTGGGAATCAGAAAAAAGCCCTGGGCAACAACCATGGTATCAGTCAGATGAGTGTTTTATTTCCCTATATGCCAAGTGAATGAAACAAGATAGAGGAAAGTTTCCAAAGGATTGTATCTGGGGGCTTGAAAAATGCTGAAAATACGAGGTCAGATTCTACCTGCTATAATTTCATCAAGCTAGCTGAATTTTCCAAAGGTTAAATATAGCTCATAGTCTGTATCCCAGTCAGCTTACATCAAAAAAAATTTGATGTATTGAATGATAAGTTTATAGTTTGTAAGGGATACAGCTGGCATGGAAACTGATGCAGAAGTGATTACAAAGAGACTTGATTGAGAAAAGACTGTTCTGCTGACAGTAAAAATGTAGCTGGTCCAACTGCAAGGCTGGCAGTGAAAATATATAAAACCAAGCATGAGAAAAGAGAGAGGAGAAAGGAGATCTACAGATGCAGTAGAGGATTCTGAGAAACATACAGAGGGAGATGGAGGACAGAATAAAATTGCAGCTGGTACGTTAGCGGGTCTGTCATTTCTTTAACAGTGAAGATAAGAAGCTTTAACTTTTTATGCCAAGGCAGAATCCCCAAAAAATTTGAAAGAGCGGCAGAGAGAATGGCAAAAGCATGAGATTGTTTTAAACTCAGGCATTACAGCTATACTGGTAAGGCAAGAGCAGACAAAAGGTTATGTTTTATGAAAAATCAGCCAAGCATGGTCTAGATTTGAAAGAGCAGAAATTAAAAAAGGAAGAAATGAATGTTTGCAGTCCAAGAAGACAAAAGGTTAAGGGAGGTGCTGCAGATGACTCTGAGGTTTGTTGAAAAAATGGAGCTGTTAAGGAGGAGGTAAAATCTAGAAGTTTGAGGGGTTGGTTTAGTTTGGTGCTTTGTTGTGGGGGTAGAGAGGGACTTGAATGGTCATTTTGCAAAAATCAGGTGGCACTTTGTTCCAAATCCTAATTCTACAGTTATCTGAAAAACGTAATCCATCCATGGTAAGTATGAAGAGTACTAACTGCTGGCAACCAGCTTTCTAATTTTTTAATCAATTGAACAATTAGAATTATTAAATAAAAGGCAAACCCAGAAATCACAGTTGTCCTCATTAAAGAAATGCTGGCTAGAATTCCTGTCCTTCCTTTACAGGAAGCAGCTTAAAATAGTTAAGAATACAATCTTTTGTCCCTCTTTGTTTAATTGCTGGAAGAAATTAGTTTATTGAAAACATCTGTCCCTGGTACTGTAGGACTCACAGAAGTTGTGTCTTGAGCCTCAGCTGAGTGTCCTCTGCAGAACCAGGTGCTCATCCATGGCCTTGATGGTGACAACAAGGGACGGTGTGGCCTCCTTGGGGAGAGGTGTCTCTACTTCAGTGTGGAGATTTTAAGAGACAGAAATGCTTTACTGCCCTGACATAAAACACTTACACATTCAAGGGGAAAAAAAAAATGCTTTAAATCAGTTGTAAATAGCTGGTTTTAAAGAAGTGTCATTAAATGTGCTTTCTTGGGAGGTGGCTGTGGTGTTTGGAATGGCTCCTTAAATACAAGTGTTGCTGAGAAGTATAATAAGGCAGTGAGGTCATCTAGCTGACAAGGTGTGTTTCTTGTAAATCCTCTTTTTACCTCTTTCTTTCTGATTTTTGTCATAGTCTTTAAATGTTCATATCCCGACTAGCTGGATACAGTCCCCAAATCATTGAATCATTATGGGAATGCTGAAGTACTTTGCTGACCAGGAATAAACCTAAGCATAGTTCAGCCTGTTGCTTTGCTGAATCTAATGGATTTGCAGACCTTCCTGTAAGCTTCTCCCCATATAAAAATCATCTTGCTTAAATGCATGAGCTAAGCAATAGAAGTGTCCTGACTGCTGATCAGAACTTATTTGTCTGTAGCCAATGCCTGAAGTGTTCAAAGAGAAAATGGAAGGTTAACTAGGTTAACTTGTTTGCAGGAGTTGTTTTTGTTTGTTTCCTGTCAACATAAAAAGCCTTGGGTCACTGAATAGTCCATGAGAAGCTAAATGTCTGCCAGTTTAGGTCACAAAAATACTCCTGCAAGCAGTCTGTTGTGAATGGTAGAGAGGGCAGGTCTAAACAAGGCAGAGAGCCTGCGATCACATTTCTGTGCAGGTCCCCACTGCCACATAATTCAGGAGCTGTATGCTGCAGGACACAGAGAAGTGTTAACTTTGATGCTGCAGATGGAGAAACTGAGGCCCAGCAAGGCTGCCCACCTGGGCAAGCACAGTTAATGGCATAACTCTTATTTACAGTAGATGTCAGAAAGTGTCAAGAAGTTTAATGCATTCATGGGTCTGAGCTTAACCTTAATCTGTCAGGAAAATTTTGGCAAAGCTGAATTTCTGAATTCCACCCCATCTGATCTAGTGTTCAGAGATTAGGTATAAAGTGCACAAGCAGCAATGAGTTAAAGCCCCAAATTTTTTTTCAGGTTATTTTGGGATTTTTTTTTTTAAAACAAACAAACTCTCCCCAAAAAAATACCGTAAAAGTGAGGCAACAGCAGTACCTCAGACAATCAAGGCTGAGACAATAAAAAGAGAGTTCTTTGTTTCCTGAGGCCATAGGTGAAGAAATTTGTGTTGTTTCTCATTCTTGTACTAAAAATAGTGTTGGCGAAGGTGTTCATAGTAACCAAGTATGAGAGCAATTAAACGTTCAGTAGGAAGACTGTGAAATGTGTGAAAATGTGGAGGAAAGGGGGATAAGCTGCACAATGAGAGATGTGATGGGATGCACTGCCAAGCAACTTAAGTCCTTGAAGAAAAACAAGCTTACTAGCGGGCAGCTTTGCTGGACGGGTGACAGAAGTGTTTTAAATCAGAGCTGTGTTTGGTATCACTGGGATGAAACAATGGGAAGTAGCTGTGCTGTTTGTGCCTTGCAGAAGCACGACGGGCACTTCACAGTGATCCAGCTGGTGGGAATGCTGCGGGGCATTGCCTCTGGCATGAAGTACCTGTCGGACATGGGCTACGTGCACCGGGACCTGGCGGCGCGCAACATCCTGGTCAACAGCAACCTCATGTGCAAGGTCTCGGACTTTGGCTTGTCACGGGTGCTGGAGGACGACCCTGAAGCTGCCTACACCACAAGTGTGAGTTTCTTATCTAATTTAGAAGCTGATTGCCTGGTGCCTCTTCTGTTCTCTTGGGTTTTGTGTTGTTGGAATGGCTCCCTAGGTACTAAAATGTCTTTTTTCCCAGCCCCACGGTCAAAGAAGAAGTTGACATTCCTCGGCTCTGGTTCTCAAGGTTGTTTAATTTGTCTTATCTATAACATTCTTTCTCTGACCTGCTGAGGTCTGTCTGGCAGGTCAGGTTGAGGCACACTGATCACCCTTGGTGTGGTGTTAGTTTTTTGTACTAAGAACTGTGTGTACTTTATTTATGATAATTTTCCAATACCTATCACCTATGTTAGGCAGTCTATGTCTACTCTAAACCAATCCAGAAGTGTCACCATCACAGCAGAAGATGGAGGGCAAGAAGAAGAAGGACAGATCATGCCCAGATTCCTCAATCTGGCCTCTTGAACCCCCATTCTAAATGCCCAAAATTCTACTTTTTCACCCTGTGACAAATTAGCTATTGTTCTATTCAAACCCTTGTGGATGGTAATCTTCACACAAAGCTGGTAAGTTTTTCCAAGGGCCAAAATCAAAGGCACAGGTGTCTTTGAGTCCGTGCCAAGGCCTCTGAGCTCCTTGCTCCAGGGCAGCCAGAGGAATGTCCTGGGTTCCAACACTATTCCAGTTTCAGATTTGTCTGTGCCACAGTTGGAATTGGCTTTGTTCCCTCCTCAGTCATGTGATTCAGCAAACGCACTGCCAGTGCTAAGGGAATTTTTTTTTTTTTTTTGGCTAAGGGATGTGTTAATAAACTTCGGCAAAAGTTTATTTTAAGCAAATGTGCAAGTATAAGTGGGAGACCTTTTCCATTCTTTGTGGTTTTGTTTGCTGTGGAGACTCTTTTCCCATGTTGTTTCGTCTTCTGGAAATTTGTGTTTGTTTACAAGGATATGTTGGTAAAAGAGAGATGGGAGAGGAGAGAATCTTAGCAGCTTGACTGTTGGAAGGACACTGCCAATGCAAGCCTTGCATTAATAAATTAGAATTTTAATTTCATTTCACTGAAGTTTATCTTCTAGCAGGACATGTAGGACCTTCTTTGCATGGTTTAGGTCTCAGTTTATTAATACTTAATTCCTTTTGTGATGCAAATAAACTGGAAAATGGGATTTGGGTGAGGGGAGTTTGGGTGGATTTTTTTGGTTTGTGATGTTGTAGGGGGTTTCCAGTGAAATGAAAAATTCTTGAACGTGAAGAAGAAATGACAAGTCCCAATACACCATTTTTTCTGATACCAAACTATATTTCAGATGCAATTATTGTCACAACAGTTAATTGCAAGCTGATTTTTGAGTAACTTTCATCTCTATCATTTAAACTAAAACTATTTAAGAGGCAGAATGCATTCTCATTACTACTCTCACAAAATGTGCAGAATTTGTATATTCCCATGATAGGGCACAGTGACAGAATTGTGATAGAGAAGATAAATGAACATTAAATAATTTATGTTACCCTTTTTTTTTTTATTCCACTTTAAAAAGTGATGTATGGCCAAAATAAGGAACTCATCTAATTTCTCTGTACTGCAGTAAGTATTGTGGTGCATCTACTGAATTCAATTAAGATATTGTAATGGGATTTTAGATCTTATATATTTATATATGTAGAATATGTATTTACTTTTAGTTTTGGCCTAAAATAGAGGTGTTCTGATAATTTTGCTGTAACTTCCATTTCTTAGAAGTTCTATACAGAACTGTAGGCTGACTTAGAGGAGAACATGCCACTTTACAAGCTTTTCTATTGGTTTTAATATGCCAGCTGGGCGAAAAAAAGACCCCAGATTTTACTTTATAGCAGAAATTTCCTTCATTTAGTTCTCAAAACCTGTTTTCCTTCACATTGCTTCTTAGTAAGAGGCTTGAAAGGGAAGATAAACATGGCTGCAGCTGAACAGGTTCTCACATGAGGGCTGAGGCTGGCTAATGGCCCATACGAGGAGCTCAGCTGGCACCAAGTGCCCCAGTGACAGGAGTCAAGTGACACTGTCAACTCTGAGCCAAGGCAAATAGCCTCAGCTGGTGCCAGGCCCTGGGAATGGCCAGGCAGCCCTTCTCCCAGTGAGGTACAGGGAAGACAGCAAATGAGACTTGGAGGCTTTCAGCTATAATTTATCCTGTAATTTTCTGCTGGATACCGACACAGAACAATTAGCTTTACAGAGTAGTTAGTGCCTGTCCTGGTCATCATGGCTAGAGCTGCTTTTAATCTGGAAGTTCTATGCTGTGAAAAAAAACAAACAGTGCCATGACATATTCCTTTTTTCCTTTATCTGTGCTGAAGGACTTCCTTGAAACATAGAACAGGCTTTGTTGAAATGCTCCCTGTTTTCCTTTTCACCCAAACATGAGAGCCTGGGGTAGGTGTACAACTCAGAAGTGCCTCAGAGCCACTTCCCCACCCTGCCAAGGCTGCAGCCAGGTGCTGGACTACCAAATGCTGCTGAGCAGGTACCTAGAGCATGCCTAGCAGGAGGGGGTGTCACAGAGGCTGATGGCAGTGGCAGGTCCCTGTGGCAGCCAGGCATCCAAGGTGAATCTGTTTTGACCATGAACCCCCCCAAAGAAGATCAAAAAGCATTGAAACTAAGGTGGAAAAATGCTGTGTACCATTATGACATGAACAAAAACTTTGTAAATGGGAAGAGTTCAAAGCAACAGAGTCAGGTATAAGGGAAATGGAAAGCATTTCAAATCACTTATTCCTTCACTCCATCTTTCCTGTCCTTGCAAGTGCGTCCTCACACACTGAGTGTTTTAGTCACTGTGGCAGAGCCTGCCTAGTTCTTCCTGTCACCTGTGGTCCTTGGGAAGTGTCCTTCCCTCATTCCTGAGGGCAGATTGACAGCTGCAGTCCATGTGCTGTGTCACACTCACTCTATGAACTGGGGACAGCCAGGTTTCTGTGGGATGCTCTTGTCTTCAGTGGGCTCCATCCTCGGGGTCTTGTTCCCCTTGAGCAAGTCCAGAAGATTTCTCTGTAGGAACACTCAGCAGGAAGTCAAAAATCCTGCCAGTTTTAAAAGGACTCAGCACAACTCTGACCAAAATAGGGTGGGGACACAAAGAAGCAAAGATTTGTCACAATGCCTGTGGAGGACTCAGGGAAGGCTTTCATGGTAACAGAAGGGACAAGAAGCCCACACTAGGTGCCAAATCCTCCTGCAGCTCTCCCTGCCCATCACTTTGGCACTGACCTTTTTCCCTCTCATGAGCATCTTCCCAACAACAAGCCATGTGTATTCCTGGAGGATTTTATAGCAGCTCTTTAGTTCCATACTGTGTTTTTACCATGAGAAAGTTAAACACTCAGTGTTCTCTCAAAGATTCGAGTATTTTAGAATTAATGTTTCCCCTCCACAGAGATTTTTGTTGATAACAGCCCCATACCTGTAACTGCAAGAAATCCACAGAGTGGGTCTGCATATTGAATAGTGGTATTTTTAGTCTCGCATCTTCCTGTACAGCACTGTCAGTGCTCATAGGAAACTGATTATTTTATCTTCCCCTTTTTGTCTTAGTCCTGGTGTCAGAAACTGAATGGTACAATTGGATGTTTTCCTTGGAAATTTTATACAATACACTGTAAGCCAAATATAAATAGACTTGTATATCTATGATGCAGTGGTCATTTATTGTGTAAATGTGTCTTTTTTGTTTTCTAGCCTATTGAGACAAAGGATGTAAATATGTCTTTGATGAGAGGGCTTTTAGGAAATAAAATATTGATTCCTGTTTGTTACATGGAATAAAAAAATTTATCAAGATACCATTTTAGAATAGAAAGGAGGAATTAAATCCCAGGAACATTTGTCTGCAAATCTTTGTGTTCCTGATTGATCAGGAAAAGATAAGGCAAACTTTGGGATAATTGAGTACTATGTGGGCTTTGCCTTTGGAGGCAAAACTTTCATTTTTAGTAATGGTTTCCCAGGCAACAGTGATAAAAGGACATTCCTAGTATATATACAAGCATTTCTGTTCATAGAGAGGACATCTAGTCTCTTGCATCTCTGTTTTTTAGATAGACTGTGTTAGTTGTTAGATATTCATTTAGTTTAAAACATGGTTGGGTTCACATATATTTTAAAAGGAACCACATGGCCCTAGAACAACTCTTTACATATAGCAAAATGTTTATAATCAGCACAGAATTTGTGGCACTACTGCAAAAAGGACTGAACTGGTGTTTCTTTTACAGGTAGCACCTTAATAGTCTGCATGATGTCTGATTTTTAGCAAGACAAAAAGCTGCTACAAATGGAATTATGTGATAAAGAAATGTATTCTAGATTTCTTTTATCAGCTTTATTTCTGAATCCATTCTGAATTCATTCATTCAGCCTTACCATATGAAATATTTTCTTCTTTTCATAATAGTAGTTAGGGAGTTGATTTATTATATTGTATTTCCTGAATCACTTTGTAAACCTTATAGGTCTGATTCTTCTCAAGCCAGTTGGGTGAAATAACCCATCCAGGAACATTTCAGACTTATTAGAGCCATTAGAGGAGCAAAGGTTGATGCCAGTAATCTTTATAAATGCTAGCAAGTAGCAAAACTCTGGGGGGACTAGGATGAAACATTAATATTTTTTTACTTTGTTAATACACTTTCCACATTACAAGACACTTTCAGATTTCCCTGAGTGGTACACAAGTAACAGGTTTGGGGAGAGAAGGTTTAATTTGCTGAAAAGTAAAACAGGATTTAAATGATTTTCCAATGAGTTTGGGATGTTAGCAATAGTTTCTGAACAAACTCTGTGCTATGGCAAGCATATTGCCTAAGTATTTGCTTTAAGGTTGGAATTAGTCATGGAATTAATCATTTAGAGTAAATTGGTTATTGGCAACCATTGTAAGAAAAAGAAGCTGCAAAGGTCTGCATTAACCTGTTTTCTTAAAACCCATTGGTGACCTAAGGTTGAGCATAAATGGTGTCAACTCTTTAACTCCTTGTGTGACACAACGTGAAGGGTCTGGAGCACCAGTCTGATTAGGAGGGGCTGAGGGAGCTGAGGGGCTCAGCCTGGAAAAGAGGAGGCTCAGGGGGGGCCTTATTGCTCTCCAAAACTCCCTGAAAGGAGCCAGGTGTGGTTCAGCCTCTGCTCCTGGTAATGAGTGACAGAATGAGAGGAACCATCAAGTTGCTACAGGGGAGGTTTAGATTGAATGTTAGAAAAATAAAATATCCTTCCAAGGCTACTGTGTGAGATTATAGTATTATTTGCCAGACTAGAGCTACAGACCTCAATGGGATCCCAAAGGGGTTGTCTTTGGATAGGTAACTTGGTGCCATCTTGCCTCATCAGGATTCTTGTGCTCTTGGGCAGGAATCCAGCTGCTGCTGCCAGCCCCCAGGCACTGCCAGTCCCTGCTCTTAGCTGGGCACCACCCTGCTGAGGACAAAGGTTTGCTTTTACCTGCCGTGTAACAGTAGGAATTCCTCTGCTGGGACTCTGGCACACACATCAGTATTTTGAAGAAGAGAGTAAATACCTCAGAATGTGGGCAAGGAAGCAAGTTCACAAGAGCTGTGCTGATGGGCCCAGTTGTGAGAATTGCAGTAACTGGTTTTAAAGTGTGTGATGGGATTTGTGTCCCCTGGTGGGGAGATCAGCCACCTACCCATGAGTGTCAGCTTCAGCTGGATCCATTCCCTGCTCTCAGAGGATGCCTGGGGCTGAAGACTCTGCATGTGCCTTCTTCAAGCCTCTGTCATCTGCTTTGGTGCCCTGGGCAGAGCATTCTCAAGGACAAGTAGCCAACAGGTGAAGGAATAGCCAAAGGAAGGAGTGTCTTGGAAAAAAGGACTTTTTGCCTATTGAGCTGTACCAGTGTGAGGTTGATGACTTTTAATTAGTAGCTGTGTGTTTAAAAGTAACAGAAATCCCAAAGTGAGCCATTCAGTGCAGGGTGTGATGCTTGCTATTTATTTCTTTTATTTATTTTTGTTGTTTGTAGTGGCCCCTGAAGATGAAAATATGTGACAAAATTTAAACATTTGGAAACATTAATTTTCAAATTCTCTCTTCAGCTTTTATCCAGCTGTGATCCCAAGTTCATCCAAGAAGTTTTCTGGTTTATTTAACCCTCCTTAAATTTAGTTATAGAAACAAAAAGGCTATGAAAGACCACAACAAAGGCAGACCCTTAGGAGGAAGATCCCAGGACAGGAATGTAAAATTAAACTCTCTCCATGTTTTGTCAAACTTTGCATTTCTGTGACTACTTGCTTCCACAGTCATTTGAGTTTTGAGAATGCATGCAAATTTGCATTTAGATGTGCAGAAATTTAAAAGGAGCTTAATGATGAATTCAATTATAAAACTTAATCTCATCCCTCCTTTTTTCTTCCATACCACTCCAAGTAGGAACTCCAAATATAGATTTGGCAGAGAAATACAGTTGGAAATTTGCATTTCACTTTTTCATTCCCAAAATTATGATGTTGATGAATTCAACACAAGTTTGGCTGTAAAAATTGTGGGTTTTTATACTTCATTCCTAATGTGGATTTCAAAGCAACATCCTTCATTCATTGTAATCCAGTTTAATTTCAAATCAGAAGAATATATTGTAGTGTAATCAATCTAAAGATTTAAAGATTTGCAAACTCTGTCTTTATTTTAGCTCAGATTTCAGCTTTTTGTCTCTCTGGCTCCTCCTCCCATTGTCATATTAACAAATTTGAGTTTTGAATTCTACATGTATGTGCTTTTGCTATTTCTCAGTTTGACTCTCTGAACATCTCTCAGCGGTTTTATTTACAAATGTTTCACAGGATTGAGAGTGAGCTACTTACAGATTGTAGTTCTGGTGCTCTTGAGGATCTTTGCATCTTACGAGATAATTGATGCATCTGTTTCTGACATTTAACCCTGCAGGTGGTTGCATTTTTTCCTCTCACAGAGAGTCATGACTGTCAAGCCTGTCTTTGGTGTAAGATTCAAAGCTTGCCAGTATTCATTCCATACAAAGATGCAGTGTTACATCTCTGAGCAAATCCTAAGTAGCTGTGCAAGGACAGAGGAGGTGGAAAAACTCAGTGCACTCACAAATAATTTCTAAAGTAAGAGTTAAAAGAGGATTGTGAATCTCAGAAAGCTACAGGGGGTGTTTTTGAAAAGACATGGGGCTGACCAAGGCACCAGAGTTACTGATCTCTCAGCTGGGCATGAAGACCTTGAAAAATGGTCTGTGCACACTGTTTTCCCTGGAAACCAGCACAATAAATGTAAGCAGCACAGTTGTATGTGTGTGTATACATGCAGTGCATACTATGAGCAGTCATTTTGTTGTTAATTCCTCATACTGTTCATAGAATTTTTTTTAAAGCTAACGATTTTCAGAATATTAATCTAATTTCAGACACAGCTGGGATTTGATAGCATGCATTTATGATTTTTAATAAGAGTTGTAAATTTCAAGCTACAATTGAAGAAGCTATTGTAAACATGCAGAACATGCTTATACATTTTTAGTGAGATCTTTATTCACTCAGAACAATACTATCCACACTTAGGAGTAAAAAAGTAGGTGCACTGGCATAAAACCAAAGTTACTGCTCTGTTGCTAATTCTGTGAATGAATGCAATCTTGAATGCCTGTTTTGTTTATTGCAAATGAAGGATCACAGTTCACTTAGGGTTTTAGTATTCATTGTATCAACCAAGGTGCAGTAAATCATAAAATACCTTTCCTGTGCTGGAACACACCTGCACTATACACAGTTCCTGATACACTGTTTAATGAGCGTCAAGGCAGTCCATTAAGGTCAAAGCAGTTGCTTTCAGTAGCCTGTCAGCTGACAGCAATTCCCATAGGTTATGGTATTTTGATCTATAGAACAAGCAGGACAATCTCTTGAACCCCTTGAAAAATAATGTGGCTTACTCATGTAGGTGTTATTTTTTTTTCTCATTAAAAACTACTGGTACCTTCCAAAAATGAGTCAAGAAACTATTATAAAATTTTTTTACTGTGTGCTTACAAGAGGTAAGTAATTTACTGGGAAAAGAAAACCATTCAGCTCCAGTGAGCCAAACAGCTCAGCTCTAACTCCTTTATTTAGTTATTGGTAAGTGAAAGGAAATATCTGGGTGATTTTTCGTTTTCATTTTTGTACCACTCTCAGTGGGAATTTATGAGCCACATTTAATACCACTGTAAAAAGTAACTACTACTCTGCATACAGGCATATAAAACTTCTGGGTTGAAAATTTGAAGCACTTGGCTTCACCAGGCTTTTGTAAAGCTTCATAATTAAATCTTGACATATTACACAGCAGGATATGTTATGTCCATGAGTATAATTAAATGATATCTTGACTCTGGTTAAAAGAAAAAAAAAAAAAAAAAAGCCACACACAACCCCCCCTCCCCCCCAAAAAAACCAACCACCTGTTGGACTTGCTTATTTAAAAGCAGTCAGTTGTTCAGACACAGATCAGGTGTATATTTCAAAGCTCATGTGGAATCAGCTTGGAGAGGAGGAGACTCATCCTGTGTCTTCAGCTGCTGTAGGTCATTTATGGTTCTGTCTCATTTCCCCTCCTGTACTGTGTGTTGCACTGAGCTGGCTGTGTCAGCTGGACAGCAAGGAGTTATGACCCTGGAAGAGGTGGGAAATTCTCAGCAGTGCTGCTAGATTGTGATGAAATCCTGTTTATTTTTCAGAGTTGGGAATTCCTGTGTGCTAAAGATCTGTCATATGGTTGCACTGTTTTTTAAGGGGTGGAGGGTTTTCTGACTGGTTCCTGAGGAATTACCCTACATTGCATTTGCATGTGACTGGCTAGGCCCCTGTTTCTTAATGACTGTCATCAATTTGAAATTTATCAAATGAGAAAGAAGCATTAAAATTTCAGAGATGCTATCTATGTTCATGTTCCATGAAGATAAATGGTAACACAGAAAACAAATTCTGTTAATTTAGCAAGGACTAGACCCTAACTGATTTTAGCCTGGGATTCTGATATCCAATCTTCAAAACAGAAGTCTGGGGAAAACCAGATTCCTTTTCTTCTTTTACTGAAGAGAGCAAGTGGGGATTTTCTGGGGGCAAATATCAGCATTATGGATATGTTGAGTCACCATGTGGATGTGGTACTTAGGGATGTGTTTTAGTGCTGAACACAGTGGTGGTGAGGTAATGAGTGGACTTGGTGAACTTGGAGGTTTTTTCCAAACTAAATGATTCTATGATTCTGCCTGTTTCTCTGGGTAATATTGCACACCTGGGAGGGTTTAGGATACATTATTGATTGAAGAGTTCACAGATAACAAAGGAGTATCTCTCCATATTGCTCAACTACTATTTGTATAAAGAATCTGCCAAAGGGTAGATCCAGTGAAATATGAAACAGCGGAGTTCCAGCCTAGTATGATTTTTGCTTTTGTGTTTAGATGCAGAATTGATGTTTCATAATCTCTTCTGGGAGATGCAGAATTGATGTTTCATAATCTCTTCTGGGAGAACCTGTGGCCTGATTGCTGTTGTCAAGATTTTGGTATTCACTTCAGCTGGTAGAAGGAAGTAAAAAAAAACAAGCACGTCTCACATGCTGATGAATTTTTCTGCTCACTTTGATACTAATTCTAATATTTCTTCTGTACATGATATCAAAGTTGTTGTAAATGGGATTCTGTAATTACAGAAGGAAGTTTGTGAAGCAAGGTAGACACCTGTGTTAAACTTAATCTACTTTCATATTTCTGTAATAGAAATGTTAACGTGGGAATAACTGACCTAGTTATTCACCTAAATTAATCCCCAGTGAAATCAAGCAGAGGAATTTCCACTGACCATGTAGGAATTTTGATTTGCCCTAAATCAAAAAGATAACTACAGAAAGAAGCTTTTCACTGTTGCCTTTTTGCTTACAAGAATGAAAGCTAGATTATCTTCAGTCATACACAATCACTTGGGAATCTCGTTTGTGTGCTTTCCTTATTGATCAGATTTTCAAAACTTTGCAATGGTAAACTTTTAGTTTCTTTCATTCTTTTTTAGTCTTGCTCTTTGGCAGACTTTCAGGATAGCAGCTTCTTGCCCAGCTGTGAATTCTTCCCTTCTTTATAAGGGGGGGTTGGGAAGGGAGGATGATTCATAGTTTGTGGTTTCTGGTTTCCCTTTAAGCAGAATGTCGCAGGAATATTGCAGCACAGTGCTTCTCTGGCCAAAAAACATGCTAGATTGGTGTGACTCCGATAAATTTAGGTCAGACATCACAGTCTTTGCTCAGTACTCACTCAGGCAAAACTCCTGTTGAGGCCAATGGGAGTTTTGCCTGACTAAGCACTGTGGGATTTTGCCCTTAGTATCTAAAATATTTGATCTGTTCTTTGCGCTTTTGGAAGTGCTCTAGAGGCAAATCTGGTATCTTGTCCTTGACTGCCTCACTGTGGCTGTGTCCTCCTCAGCTTAAAGGCTCACAGATTCTTGTGCCTCCCAATATTAAGCATCTCAGCATCTCTTCATTAACAGAATATTTTAAAAAAACCTAAACTGCAAAACGTCATATTTACAATAGTTAAAGTAATTCCAAAATCTCTGTGCAGTAACTGTGTGTATTAATGCATGAAAAGGAAATTATATTTTTGTATTCCGGACTCCTTGTTCCAGTTTTTTCTGCTTAGAGCCACAGAATTTTGTTTTCAGTTGTGAGGGCTTGGGGGGGGGAAGGGGGGAATTTTTACTCTTAAGAAATCTCATGGCTTTTTGTTGTCTCCTATAAAATATTTCACAGGTTCATATCATTGCCTGTTTCATATGAGCCTTTTGGTTCACAGTTCGAACGTCAGAAATTGATTCAGTGAGGACCAGGGTCAGTTTTGTGGAGTAAAAGATTTGGCAAACTGAGTCATTAAAAAACTCAAATTCACTACTATCTCAAAATAGTTTTGTTTGCAAGTGAGGCATTAGATGGACATGCTTAACTGCCCTCACAAAGAAATGTGTGGCATTTGGATATAAAGAGAGATACATAAACACTTGAACCCACATGGAAGATCTAGTTTTCTTCTTAGTAATGTCACCGTGCTTAATGTTATGATATTTCATTATTTTTCTAAAATTAGCTGAAGTGCATTTTGAGATGAGACTTATCATCCTCCCCCATAACACCACATCACTGACTGTGCTTTCCTTTCCGCCCTAATTTTTATCTGCCTCTATCTTCACTCTCATTGCATTACCTGTTAGTGCTACCTGTGTTTCCTCTTTTCATTGTATCTTGTTTTATATCAGACCCTCTGGAACTATCTCTTTTTTTTTTTCCATCAGGCACTCTGCTTTTCATTTCAATTCCCTCTTGAGGATCCATATCTGAGGGATCCTTTTGAATAAAAATGCAGTCACCCTAATCTTTATTTTTTAAAAAAAGCTCTAGGGTAAATCTCATCATAAATGTGTTGCACATCTCCTTAGAAGCTTGCTTATCCTTACTCAGGCTGAATAACTCCCAAATCTTCAGAACTTCTCCTGAAATGAATACTCCTAAATGTGGATAAGGTGTTATCCAGCAAGAACAATTACCTTGAGCTCTTTCCCCCACTGTAGCTGTCACAGCCTGGACAAAAGAACACTTGGGAAACAACCAGTTGTAGCCTAAGAAAAACATGCTAGAACCATTTCTCCGAAATGAGGAAGCTGGGAACAATTATAAAATATTTGCCTCTCTTTACACAGCTTCCCTTAAATTCATCATTATAGCAGGCAGAGTGAACTCCAATATTAATTTCATTCCCAAATCCTGGAAGTCAACCACCACACTTAGCCATTTCTCTTATTTCAGCCTCTTTAGCAATGTCATGATTATAGATTAATTTATTTTTAAACACAGAGAGGCCTTTCAGGGCTGATACACTCCCAGAATTACAGGAGCAGCACCACTGATTAAATCTGTAGGCAGGCACGCTGTTCATAGTTATTTTTTCCTGGAGAACTGGGATGTCCATCAGCCTGGCCCTGGTTTCATTCTGTGTCAGTGAATAAGCCTTGCACAATCATTGTAGTGTCACTTTTGTATTATGCTTAATGTACTTAAACAGATTTCTCTGAAATGATCACTGAATTTTCACCAAACTATTACTGAAATTGTTGGCTTAGTGAAAGTACCTAACGTGAAGAGACTCTCTTCACCTTTTTCTCTAACAAGCTAGAATAATTAATTCAAGTTGCCAAATCATGTATTCAACATCTTTTAGTAAATGTTCTTGATATAAAGTTTAATTTGGTCTTTGCTCCCTTGGTCTGATTTTTGATATAACCTTCTCAGGAATAGCTCTCTGCCTAATCTTTTCCTAATAAGTATAGTATAGTTCATTACAGGAGTGGAGTAATTCAAATGTGTTTTAAAAGGAAACAGCTCCTGTGCTGGGGCTGTGGTTTACTCAGGATACTATTCAAATGTGCAGATGCTGATTAGGGATGAAAATGTATTCCCAGAAGTTGAGAGAGTCGGTGTGTATCTGTCTTGAGTAACAATGATTCAGTTGTGTTGTTCTAAATTGAAAGAATATATCATATATTGGTCTAGATTTACTCAGTAAACATTTGGAGTTGTTAAAAGGGGAGGAAGTCAATAAAGCACCCTACAAATCATCCAGGGAAGTCAAGGATCACTATTCCAGCATCTCTAATTAACACTGTGTAATTACACACGTTTAATTATTTTATTTAATTTTTATGCTTAACCATGTAGCCTTCTGATTTGCAGAATTTCCAGTTTAATATGTCATGTAAAAAATATTCCTATAGCCAGCTCTTCTGGGTAAGAATAGAAGCCTAGAAGAATAGAAGCCTTACTGTAGGATTATTACAGTCTCCCTTGGCTTTAGGATCAGAGATGGGCATTGAATTACCAAGTTAAAATAGTAATTTTATTCCATGTGCTAATTGAAATAACTCTTGTCTTTCTCTTGTACTTGCACTAGAATAAGCCAGCAGCATTTCTGCTCTTGTTTTTCTAGTGAGTCTGGCCTTGTGCATTTGCCTGTCTGCTTCTCAAGATTTCATCTCTGCCCCTTGTTCCTTTGTGCTGGAGACAGGCTGATGCTGGGTATTGCCTCTGAAACAGGAAGGCATGCTTTGTGCCATATAAATGGATTATTTCTTGTGAGCAATAACTTTCTTGGACTAGGCCCTTTTTTTATGAGAAAGATTGAAAAACTTTCTGGGATTCTTTTAGTCTCTTGATCAAATTCTGTTTTTTTTCATGGTACAGCAATGTCACAATAAAAGGAGGTATAGAAAAAAGGGAGCAAATAGAAAGATACACCTAACAGCTGTGACTAACAAAAGGAATATATTTCATTGTATAGTATTTCTTCTGAAATTTGCTCAGTTTATAGAATAAAAGGGGGGGAAAGCCACATCACAATACACTGTAAATTATTTAATTAAATGAATGCACACTGTGTGTGCAGACTTTTTTTCAGTCTTCTCAAAATGAGAGCTGCCAAAAGTTCATGAAACTGTCATGCTCATAAATTGTTTAGCAGATCTGCTACACTCTTCTTGAAAGAAATATGCTGGGATCCATAGCTTCAGTATTTGTTGAGGTTTTTATATGTGGGTTTTTTTTCTTTCCAATTGCATTTAGAACATTTGGCCTCTGTCAGAAATAGTACCATAAATAACATCTGCTTCTTAGTTAGGAGAGAACAGTGAGGGGGCTTGTACATATTTTTGGCAGCAACTAATTCCACAGAATAGTAATATCCCATTGGTATGTGTAGGTGACAGAATCATCATTTTGACATGCAGAAGATACCAGGTTTCAGGGTTAAATATTTTAATTTCATCAGGGCTTTAAGTCCCTATTGGAAGTTGAGGACAAAAGGTTGGTGACAGGACCCTGAGTCAGCCAGAGCTTTGGGCAAAAAAATGCAGATCTTGCTTGAAGGTTAGGCTTAATCAGGGACTTCATGAATTGTGCCTTCTCATCTCTAGGAAGTTCTTCCTCTCCTCTCTGAGGTTTGGCTGCCAGATCATCACAAACTTCTTGAGGCTCTCTCTTGCCTGTCACATCCTCCTTTCTGTGCCCCTCCCTGAGCAGAGTCAGTGGCAGCCCAAGCAAAGGGGCCTAAGAAGTAGAGCTGGAGGAAACTTGGAGCCTCACCCAGGGCTTTCACCTAAAAACCCAAAGAAGAATGAAAATATCCATCATACAGGATTGCTGCCTTTTTCCTGTTCTAAAAAGGCCTATTATTGCTCCATCTCCTGACTGGATGACTGACATAACAAGTAGCAAAAAGTATTTGTATTAGTCAGCTGTACATGATGGGATGTTCTTTGCTAATCTCTGCAGTAAAATAGAAATATCTAAAGCTCATACAAAATTTTAAGTAAAGATTGATGTGGCATGCCAAAGATTCATCAAAGCAGAGATGACTACCTCAGGCTCTGAAAGTTCTGTCCAGAAGGTCTGTTCCATTAAGAGAAATAGCTATTTCATTGCTAGCTTCAATTTGTGTGCAAATTTAATTACAGCAGACACAGGCTGGGCCCCACAAACTGTTGGCATCTCACTTGTCAGAATGGGTGATTTTATTCTGAGTTATCTTTGTTTGGGAAGCTTCAGCTGCTGCAGTGATCATGGCACTGAAATACAGGTGCTTTTCACAAAAAACCTTAAAGATGTGTCTTAAAAATTCCCCCTCAAGTACAAGTACTTGTTCAAAATACAAATAGAAAATACAGTGAACGTTTTCCAGTGGGCCCATAATTTTTTCATGGGAGATTAGGCTGGGACAGGCCTTTATGAGGAACCTACCTCTCCACACCCAAGATCTTACCCTGCTGCTAGAGAGATGTATATTTTGATAGATTTTTTGATGGTAAAAAAGCTATTTTTCAGAGCTAATATGCACACAACTCTTGCTGCTGGCTGTGCCACACCAGTTTTATGGCTCATGTGAACAGCCCCTCCCAGCTGTTCAGTGTTCCTGCAGGTTTCATTGGCATCACACACTTCTATTTGCAGTTGCTTTGTTGCTGACATCTCCATGGACCAAGCTGTTCATTGCTCATGAGCAATTCCTTCATGTAGGCACATGTGTTGTTTTCTTTATGTCAGAGTCCTTCACCATACCAATTCCCAGTTTTCTGTCTTACTAAGTTTTTACAGGCCAGTGTCTTTCAAGAGCACAACAGAAGTTGGTGAGACCCCGTGAGGATTCTGGGAGGGTTATTCATGCACTTAGGAGCTATCACATTTCTACCCAGCTGCTAAATATAATTGCACAGTTTTTCCTACTTCTACCTGCCTTGTTGTTTGTAAAAAAATATGTATCTTGCCACAACAGGGAAAACAAGAAGCAAATCTTCAAAGAAGGAAGTCTTCTGGGATGAGGCATGAAAATCACATGGATTTTTTTCCCTTTTCCCTAATTTTGCCTCTTTCACTTTTGCTTCCTGCTTTGTGTCAGCTTATCAAAAGTACAGAGTGGGTGAGGGGACTTAGCTGATCTTGCTGCTTACTTATCCAGGGTCACGACAGTGTGGATAAAGCAAACTACCATGTTTATCCTAGAAATGGACCAAATGCTGTGTGTTCATTGGAACATCTGTGAGTTTGGCTCCATGACAAGTCCCAGAGCAACACAAGAAACCCAACGTTTTCCTCCTGCAGCTTAATATTGCTGATGTGTGTTTAATCAAATTAATGGTAAGAGGAATAAGACTTAATAGAAAACACTCACACACAAAAAAAACACCTTAAAACAAATCCAAGCCTAAAATATGAAACTGAATTTCCATTATGAAAGTTAGCATGCAAGCCGAATAACAGAAAAGGAGAAATTAAAAAAATAAAACAGATTTTATGATCTTAGAGGTTGAATGCCATTCTGCTGGTTTTGTAGTGCTTACAAAATCTGAGGTAGCAGATCAACACTGCTGTACTTTGGGACATGCAACACAGTGTTGCACTGAGGAAAAGGTTTGATTTATTATAGTGAGTATGATTCATTATTTAACAGCCTAGAGGTCTATATGTGTTTCTGTGGCTTAATAATTTCAGCAGCATTTCTCCATTGCATGTGGAATATAATGCAGGACTGGTAAGCATTATAAAGATTGTTCCAAGGTGGAATTGTTAGAAGTAATACCTTTTGTTGAGTTGCATAGTTTATCCATTCCTGGTTAGGTGCATATTGAGAATAATTGTGATTTTCCATACCAAATTAGTACTTTGCCTATAACTACTTTATTCTTTAAAATCTGTATGTGGATTTTTTACTGAAGTATACACATTGCAAATGAGAAAGGCGCCCACATAAGCACTCATAGTAGTAGACCATTATTTTGTTCTATTTTTATAAGTAAAAAAATCTATCATAAGTCACATGTGAGATGAAGGCACAGCCCAGGAACACAGCAACTGCATAAGCTAAAACTTTATTTCAGAGATTCTTCTCTTCTACCTTGCTGTTTTAACCATATAAATCATTTACAGCCTGGTTTCAGTAACAATGAGCATCCAGAAATCCAGTTATTGCCAGTGGGAGTTGCAGATATTCAGAATATTTGATGGTCCTTAACTTTTGTCTCTGTTTTTCCCACTGTGAAATGGAGACAGCAGGTTCTTCAGAGGCTTGCCATGAGAGTAGTTAGTTGGGGGCTGTAAAAGATGCTGAGGAGCAAAATGGGTGAGCAGTGTTAATGCACCATTTTCATGTTTAATCATTTCAGCAAAATCACCTCTTGTTTTTGGAAATACACATAAAATATGAAGCGTGAAAAACAGCTCTGCAGATTTGGTTACAGTGCTTGGAAAAATCATTATTGGTCAGCATACCTGAAAAAAAAAATCTTTATAGGCTTTTAGGGAATTGCAAAGACAATTGAGCAACAAAACAAAAACAAGATTGTTTATCTGACTTGAGGTTTTGTATGGTGCATTTGCTGTGATTATCATGAATCTAAAGAAGGCAGTTTCAACACTGAGCTTTTCAACCCTCAAGTGCCAAAATAAACAAAATTATTTAAGCGTACTCATGCTTATTTTTGCTATACATTTTTAATGAAGCAGCAATTGTCTGTATTCCACTGCTGAAAATCTTATACAACTGAAAGATTTTGAAGCACTAAAAAAGATCAAATGTGTAATAAAATGCTATGGCATTAGTCCATGGAAACACTGTATATTGTAAAAAGCAATACACATGAAAAACGATTGTTCATTGCTTTCTTTAACTCTTTTGTGATTGGGGATAGAGGGCATTACTTTGTTGTGGTTGTTTTTTGGTTTTTTTTAATTGAGCTGAGTTATGCCAAAAGTGCAGCCTAATCTGCCTTTCACTGGTTAGAAGAATACATGCCCCAGAGCTGTTGATGCTGTAGTCATGGGGAAGAGTCTCAGAGAGTATTCCAGAAGGCATGGAAGTTTAAGGATAGAGGACTGATCTGTATCAGTTTCCCAGAGCAAATTCTTAAGGCTGTAATTAGTCAGCTCTCTGGTACCTGGAATAAATCAAGTAATGTTCTGGAAGTTGCTGATAAGGAATGGTGGCTTCTTTCCAGTGTTGTTTTTGGTGGTGTTAAATCACTGGACACTGAGTTTACCTGAAGGTTTTTCATGCTGATAGAGCTATTTTATGGGGTGAAAGTATGATCCCCATCCTCTGAAAGATTCAAGTTCTTCCTTCAGTTCTTTCACTGGATTTTTACTGTTTTTTTGGGAATTGCTGAGAATGATCACCAGGCTGCTCCAGGAATTTCTAGTCTACACCAAAAACAGGCAACTGAGGAATGCATTTGTTATAAAAAACACCCTACTTTGCTGTGAGCATGAAAATAAGTATTGTCTTGATTAGCATTCTGGTTTGGTTTCTTTTCAAGTAAAACAGATTTTGAAGATAAGGTTGAACTTTAGCACTTTACACAAAAGACCTTAACAACAAGAAATCAAAACCATGCATTAGTATTTCATAACTTTGTTGATATCAAAACTGTTTGGCTTTAATTTCCTTAAGTATACAAGGTCATAATGCAGAAATCAAGTGGGAGCAAAAGAGTAGGGTGTTAATTATCTAGAGGCTGAGTAGGAAATGTATTTTCCTGAAAGTTCTGCTGATGTTTTTGATTTGCTCTACCTGAAAGAGTTTGCCTTCAGATGCTGCAGGCACAGCTGTGCTAGAGCTTCCTGTTGCAATGCATTTCTTTGTTTGTCCACCACAGATTTGGAAATCCATTTCCTAACTTTATATTCATATATGCATATGTTCATTTCTCAGTATATAAATGTAACTCAGATGTTCAAAAAAGATGAAACTGTCAGTACATATGATTTTGTGGCACAAAAAGATGCTTCCTGCAGAAGTTGCACCCATATATAATGCAAGTTTCCATGTCAGCATGGCTGTCATGCACCTGTGACTCAATGCTGAAAATTATTAAAATGGCTGTCCCTCAGCAAATTTGGGCTTTAAGAAGCTTTGTCATTTGAAAAATCTACCTCTACTAAATTATTGTTTCTAAATTAAAAGTAATGATTAAAAAAACCCTGTACTTGTTTTCCAAGATTCTGAGCTAGGTTGTTTTGTTTTGGTTTTTTTAAGTGAAATAAATTTGCTGGATTTTTTTTTTCAGCTACTTTGATGAAGCTTTGTGGTGAATTTATGAAGGTAATACAAGAGTTCCAACTGCTGAGAGGGTGTCATTATAAAATAAACCACAGCTGGTCTAGCACCAGTGGCAAGTTTGATTTCATAGAATAGTCATAGAATCCCAGAATGGTTTGGGTTGGAAGGGACCTTAAAGACCTTTTAGTTACAATCTCCCCTGCCATGGGCAGGGACACCTTCCACTATCCCAGGTTGTTCCAAGCCCCATCCAACCTGGCCTTGATATCAAAGTATTACTTCATCAAAATGTTTCCTTCTGATGTTGTCTTACTGTAATATGTCATGGAAGTGACATATGATAAAGTAAAATATCCCCTGAGCAAGGTACAGGAATGATAAATTATGTTAATATGTTATTCCCATTCAGATGATGATTTAGTATGATGCACTGTCAGAAAAACTCAAAGTCATCTGGGGATTACAAGGTGTAAATCCAATTGACTTATGGAACAAAAGGTATTCCAGTGCCACAAATCACAAACAGCCTAAATTAAAGTATGTCAAGATACAGGAAAAAAGTACAAAAGTCTAGGAAGTGCAATACTAAGGAGTGTGATTGTTGTAAAGGCCATAAGCAGATCCTCATTGTCTGTAAGCCAACATTACACCACTATATAAACACCAGTATATGAAACTGGCCTTGCCACTGGTATGACTGGAGCTGCCATCAGGCTCATCAGTCAGGGCTGTGCTCTGGTGAGCTGCAGATGAGTGTGACATAGACACCAGCTTGATGTTCAGTGCCCTTTGCTCAGGCAGCTGGCAGAGATCTGGGTGAATGTGGGTATCTGCAGGAAGGCTTGGCCACATTCCTGTGCCAAGCCATTCATCATCCAGCAGATGGTTATCCTATTATTCAACAATTTGCATTCTGCCACACTGCAGTGATCTATGGACACTGCCACTGTGTCACTACACCAAATAGAAACATCAGAGAAGCTTTGTTGTGAAGCAGCCCTTGCTTGGACTGAAAACTTCTCTTGTACGTTCATTTCTTTGGCATTTTTTTGGCAATACATTTCATCTGTGTTTGTGCAGTTAGTGTCTGACAACACCGTGTTGCACCTTCTGCTGGACTCCATGACCCTTGTATGTCTCTTGCTACTCAGAAAAAATCTGTGAATATGTGGGATACCTTCCAGGGTCAGAGGAGAGGGAAAATCTTATTTCATTTATTTATATTAATAAAGCCTTGTATCCCAGTGCTCCATTACAGACATCAGCTGCATCTTCATGCCACGGTTACCCTGGTTCTCAGGCTGCCTTCTGCAACCTCTATAGCACAGCTTCTGATCTTCTGAGAATCTCCCCAGACAAGTTCACAATACCTCCAGCTTCAGTTCTTCCACTTCCCTGCTAAAGTTTAGATCCCTCCCATGCTCCTGTGGCCTCACACAATATCAAATTACTCATAAGCCTTTCACATCCCTATACCTGCCTCCCCAGTAGCCCAAATATTTAGCAGCTGGGCAACTTGTGTTGTGCCTGAAATTGTGCAACCTGATGGGCCACGGAGCTGCTGCCTGGCCCAGAAGTACAGCAGCATCTTGAGGTCTTCCAGCAGGAGAAGTACAGGATCTCTCTGCTTTGCTTGGTACTGGTTTTCATTAAACACAGGGGAAACAGGCAAGGAACCAGCTGTGTATTTATAGAGGCCCAATGGTCCCTGAGATCTCTGCAGAGAACTGGCAGACAGACACAAGACAGTGGGAGAACTGCATTTCCTAAAGTGACAGCTAGTGAGCAGGTGGCAGTGCCAAAAGGGACACTAGAGACCACGAGGAGGGGATTGGACCTAGCCTTGGATGTCTTTCCCATGCTGCCTTCCTACCAGCCATGCTTTTTAAATTCCCAGTGGATCTGAGCCCAGCCTGGGCTTGGCTGGCAGACAGATGTGCTGGGGTACAGCTGGGGCTCATGCACTTATTTTCTTTGGAAAACCAGCAGGGTGGCACTGGGAGCATTTTGGCCTGTTGTGGGGAATATGGCTGTTACCATGCTCTCCTCTGCTGA
Source organism: Fringilla coelebs (assembly GCF_963513975.1). NCBI lineage: Eukaryota > Metazoa > Chordata > Aves > Passeriformes > Fringillidae > Fringilla > Fringilla coelebs. The sequence continues at coordinate 113,037,914 of NC_140029.1, read as the reverse complement.
GCCTCACAGCCCACCCTGCCTTGGCAAAGCCTTCCTTGTCTTCGTCCCTTTGTCCCCAGATGGGAAAGCAGGACACAGTGCTCAGTGTTTGAGACATCCCTGGTCCCTGTCATGCTTCTTAATCCGTGGCCCTGGACTCAGCTGCTTCTCCTTCATCAGCAGCTGTTCTCCCATCTCCCCTTCAATATATATATAAAGCATACTTTTATGCAGCATGGGATGATTTAGACATGAAACTTGCATGATATCCCGCAGTCTGGGAATACTTTTATTCCTTTTTTTTCTCCTAAGTGCAATTATTTATTGCTGATGAAAGATATGTTACTAAAATCTTTACAAGATAGTGTTGTGTCTCTATGGAGCAAGCATAAGACTTCCACGTGCTCATCCAGGAGTCAGCCCCCACTATCAGGGCAATACTTTTACAGACTCTTCTCCTTAGTATGCAGTGCTTTCTCCTTTGCTAAAACTTACTAAGAGTAGAATTGATTATTTCCTTTTGTCAAAAGGTTTGGTCACAAAAGATATCCATGAACATGGTAGAGACACAGGAATGTAGTCATAGAATCAACAACAAAAAATGACTTGTGATGCTTCAGATACCCATCTACAATTACACTCTTTCCCATCAAAGAACACCTCACTTCAGATGACTTCCCTTAAAATTAACTTTTAAATTTTTTTTAAATTTTCTTTTCCCACAAAATGCTGTTGACATGTGCATCCTTGACTGTTTTCCAGTGACACTGTTAACCATGTGCTTATACTTCACCTGCAAACAAACTGAGATGATGGGAAGAGAGTAATGGCCTAACTGAGACGGCTGCAATGCTTGTGAGCACCAAAGCATGACTCCAAAAGGCAAACAAGCAGGAGATTCCAAGGAGGAATTCCAGATTCTCTGAAATAAGTGCACATGCTGTGCACACAATGCATTCTCAGTTCAGGTTATTGAGCTTTCAGCAGTCTGTGGCTCCAAGACTTCTTTAAATCAGAGGCAGGTTTTGTGTGTAATACCCTTCACAAATATTTCTCCTGTAAGTTGACCTAGTAGCTTTTGGAAAGGTTTGAATTTTTAGAGTCTGTGACATCCTGTAGCAATGTGTTTTTTAAAAAAAATTGTTTTGTTAATGTTTTTAATCTGCTGCTTGCCACTTATGTTTGATGTACTTTGGGTCTATTCTCTCCATCTCTCATCTGATCCATTATATTCAGGGTTTTATAGACCATTCTTACTTTCCTTATTCTGTACCTTTGATAACCTATTCTGTCTGTTAGTTTCAATGCGTCCTTTTGGAATGAGGGATCAAGACTGTGATCAGTAAGCAATATGCAGGACTATCCTAGGTTTCAGCAGTGCTGTGCTTCCTCCTTTTCCTGATTATTTTTACAATTTCATTCTATTTTCCCCTTTGCTCTGCTTTTAAAGAGGGGGTTGATATTGTTATAGAGCCAAGTCTGTGCTGTAACTACAAGATCTGTCTTGTGACAGCTTAGTACAGTTGTGTTATTTGTTATGTAAAGTCAGGAGCATTTTAATCTGTGTGCATCACTATAACACTGAATTTTATGACATTTTATCAGTTTTCAATTCAGTATCATAAGGTTCTTCAGCAAATTTTTTTGGTAAATTCTCATCATCTTTACTGCTATGAATACCTTTAGATTTCTAGTACAATTTTAGATGTTCCCTGTTCAGCCTGTATTATAGATTCTACAGACACTGCCAGCAGAACATGAGCATTGATCTCTGGGGGATGCCACTCTAAAAACTGACCTTTTCTTCCTGACTGTTTGTTTCCCATCTTTTGACCAGCTACTTATCCATGAATTGACTGAAACTTAAATAACCAGCCAACTCCTTCAGGATAAAATGAGAAGTGACCTCACAAAAATGTGAGCAGAAAATGTAATCCATCAGTTACTAAGCTATTAATTCTCCTCTGCACTTCTTGATGCAGCTGGGATGAGAACTAAAGCAGTGATACTTGCAGAGTAGCTCAGCCTCATAATAATTCTGATCATCATCCATGTGCGGCACTGCAAGTCTCAGAAGAGAAGCTTAATTTTCGTGGTGTTTCCAACTTGTTTCTGGAATAAATTTTGAAGAAGCCCTATGTAAATAAAATCTCATGTACCCCAGAGCAAGCTGTATGTTAATTCAGTATCTAGGTTCCTACATTCTCTCTAGAACAGCATCCCAAATAATAGAATATTAAAATGTTTACTTGAGGCAGTACTATAGCTTATATAGTGTTAATTTTACATTTAGATCCATTTCAGTTTGTTCTCACTTTCCGAGCTCTCGGATGCTTCTGAGTTTTTATTGGCCACTTCAAATTGTGTGGTATAGATGGAATTGTGGCAGGGTTCAGGGGCAGGGCAGAGGAATTATTTATCTGGGCATTATGACAGTGCAGAGAGAGGCCACTTGATTCCTGAAACTTGGGAAGTGTTTGCTGTGCATGTCAGCTCAATACGAGTTTGGAAATCACTAGCTGTGAAATCGTTAATGATGGATAATAACATCCAGTGTTCAGGCAGTGCATGTAACAGTTTATTTCTGATCCAATAATAAATACTTCATGAAGCCCTGGGCAAGGCAGGGGCATAATTTCAGAGAGGAGCCTTCCTTAATGCTTTTAAAAAAAGATAGTGCCTGGTAAGTTCTTTTTTGTTTTCAACTTAAATTACTGGAGTTTAGAGAAATATTTGTGTTTGGTAACTCAGTTCTGCTGGAAGAATGGACCACGTAGCAAATTCCTTTGTTGCAGAGTTGTGCAACGTAAGGCATCCTTCAAATAAGCATCTCAGAACAAAAAAAAAAGTCCTTTTCACCTTATCCATTGACTTTGGTAGGACTCCTTGTGTAAGCAAAGTGGATGGGCTAGATGTGCAGATTGAAGGACTCTGGAGGAGTAACTCTCAAGAAATTGGTTACGGCTGTAATGTGAGCTGTGCTGACACAGCTGGCAGATAGCTTGAAATTGATGCTCTTGAAAAGAGATAGATCTTTGCCAGAAATATTAGTTTCAAGGAAAAATGATATTTTTTCCTGTCATTATTGTCAAATAGCGCTGTAGTTTCTGAACTGGGTTTGGTAGAGATACATGCTCCCGATATTTAATTTCAGAAGAGGAAAGTGTTTCTCTTTGATCAAGAGCCAAGTACACAATACTGTAAAATACATTCTTAATCCCAAAGAAATGTGAAGTCCCACTCCCTGAAACAGTATGAGACTCCCTGGCCCCTCCAGTCTCATCATTACCTTTCAAAAGAGCAGTCTCAAAGAGGTTTTACAAAATAATTGTGTTTATTTGTCTTTGTACACTTGACTGGTTTTCACCAGGGCTCTGAGGATGCCACCAGAACTCACTAGCCTGCCTGATCTGGAATTAATTTTCAAACCTAACAAATATTTTAAAATTAATATTTCTGGCAAAAAAATCTATCTATTTTCACTGAGCACCTTGTAGATAAAGGGATCCTGTCTGACAAGAAAATATGTATAATCCAGGTAGTTACACAGACAAGAGGCAATGGTATCAACCACTTCTATTTGGGAGTTCTTTGTCACTGTATAAAGTTCCTTAAACTGCTCTGTCAAGAAAAAAAGAAGGCAGGATAGATGTAAATGGTCAAAAATAATCTCTATTGTTTCACTTATGTGGATTTTGAGGGTCAGAACTATGTATTTTTCTTAGCCTTCTTACTATCTCTCAGCCCAAGGTAGGATCAGTGCCTCAGAGCAGGCAAGGGGCTGCTGAAGGGCTTTGTTTCAAAGGAAATAAATGCTGCTGCCACTCCTAATGAGAATCTCCACTGTATCAGAGAGTGTTTCTGATTTCATAGTTCTTTGAATTTTAGCAAAGTCAGAGCTAAAAGGTGACAGGGTAGGATATATCTGCCTTGCTGGAGGTTTGCATATGTGTGCAGCACTACTCAGTTCATCCATCTCATGGCCTTCAGGAAGACAAAATTATAGGATGGTGTGGAGTATTTTGGAGAAGCACCCTGATTCACCTCTGCTGGTTAATGTGAAGTATTTCTGATGATCTCTGGACAGGCATTCTATCTTGTCTGCTGTAATTCTGCCAGTATCTCAGTGCTGATTCCTTCCATCTATCAAGAGCTTTCCCTCTTTTGGAAGACACAAATAGATGTGCAGTGTAGGGGTTAACAGCCACTAAAATTAACATACTCTCAAAACCATAAATATCTTGTTCTGAAAATTTGAATAGCTAACTTAGGGGGGGAAAATCAAGTTCCACATATTTAACTTCAGCATTGTTAATCAGGACATTTGAAAGAAAATTAATACTTTCCCAGAGATAAAAAGCAAATTCAGTATTTTTGAAAATCAGGGGGGTTTATTCATTTCAGTTCTGAGTGAAATGAGACTGGTAGAACTAACTGGAGTTGGCATAATGAGCACAAATTCTGAAATGCTTTTGCAGAGCAGTTTTGTTATCTTGCCATGTAGTTTCTCTGGTATTTCAATAGACACTTTTCAAAAGGCACAACAGAAGACTGTTGATAGTACTGAATAGTTCTAAATTATGATTTGAGGATGTTAAATTCTGACTACTTGTAGCATCGCACATGAAAAATTTGAGCATCAAATAAAAGCATCACTCTAGTGAAGTGGCAGAAGGTCTTTGTACAGAATGATGAATTATGTCCAATATTTAAAACTAGTCTCTTTCATTACTTGTGTCTCTCTTCCCTCTGAGGCTCTTTTTTCCCCCCTGTTTCTGTCATTGAGGTAAAGACAGGTACTCTGCTTGTGTCTTGGAAAGTGATTGCACGATTCAGTGGCACTGCACATGAAGGAGCAGTAACTGACAGATGCACAGGAATTCCTGTGCCAGGTCAGACTAATGGTGCACATAGTTCAGCACCTTTTCTCCCAGAATCACACAGTTCTAGATGCCTGTTCATCTGGATCTGATGGGTTTGCACCTCTGCATTTAGGAGACCTGCAGCCAGTGCTGTGACAGTCCCTCTGAAGTGTCTGTCATTCCAGGAAAATACAGAAGGGGCTTTTCCACAGAAACAGGCATTTTTCACACCTCTGGGGCACAGTCAGCCTAGAGCACTCACTGGGTTTGCTGCTGGCTGCTCACACACCTTGCCTTTAGTTTTTCACCTCAGGCTCTCAGTTACCACTCCTCACTTTAATTAGCTACCAGGGCATGCCAGAAGTTCTGGGCATCTAAAAGGCTTCCTCCTTTATTTCTTCACATCACTCATTTTGAGTTTGCTGATGCATCCCCACCTTTTTTTGGTAGAATCATGGGCTGTACCTGCCAGCTACATTGTTCTGCTGGAGTTTGGAAATATGGTTCGATTTTAATTAAAGGAACTGTTGATGTGTCCTGCTTTTAAAGAGATGTCTAACATGTAGAATAGGAAAAAAAAAATCATTCTGGAGAAAGCAAAATGCAGCTGTGGCCACACAAGACATCATAAGCACTTTTTGGTGGTGTGAGCTCAGAAATGGCACTTGGTGAAGACTGTCTCTCTCTCATGCATGGCCTGAGGTAAAGATGAGGTGTTTTGCTCTATGGAGTTCCAGACCTGCCTTTATTTAAAGGCAAACTGTGCTGTTGTCAGTTCTGCAGGGAAAGCCAGCGGGTGTGTCGGTGTGGCTGAGGGGGTAAATTTCATTTCAAGGGCTCATCTCTGAACAGTTCTACAAGCTAAGCAATGTGAACCTAATATTATAACTCCAAGGGGACTCTTATGCTGTGTGGTAAAATTGCTTATTAAATTACAATCACAAAAAAAATGAGGAGATAGTCACTGTTCAGCTGGCAGCATACAGGGAAAAAAAGGCTGAATTCTAATTATTTGAACAGTGGAGTTAGTGTTATTTCACTGTGTGGAAACAAAATTAGGTTATCACTGATATCATTATTAATGTATGAGATGAAACAGAAAAACAATTTGTTTCCTAACACCCATTCTGCCCCTCCTCCCCACCCTCTCCCCCAAAAAGAAAAAAAAAGAGAAAATAACCTAAAAGCAAAAAGGGCTTTCTAACACAGGCAGCTCTGAGAGATCCCATTGCTATAGCAGCAAAATGTAGATGATTTATAAATTATCTTAATTTGAAGGTGAGGCATTGTACAAACAGTATTACATTTATTATTTCCCCAGTTAGATTAAAATATAAAAAGGCATATCCAATATCAGTAACACTGTTTATTACTCTAATCAGGAACAGGAAATATATTTTCAGCCACTCTAAATCTTTGGTGTTCTTTTATTATGCATGAGCAGCTATTACTACTGTTCAGTCATACATGTTCCTTAAGGTACTCATTGCAATCTCCACCTTTTGAATGGCTTTCAAATAAATAAAACAACTTTTTGCATAAAAATATATTCTGCAACCATAATTAAGTATTGAAATTCACATTTTCTTGAATAAAACTCTTTCATACATGAGATTAATCCATTGTAAAAATTTTACAGGCTTTTAGAGCCAGCACAAAAGTGTTTTATTTTACATTAAAACTCTGAACACATCTTATGCCCTTGAATGTGAACTGCCTTGAATTTTGTTAAGATTCTGTTCTTCATTCTCATTTTCACACTCAATGAGCCGCTACTGTTTCAGTCCAAAAGGGATCAGTCAGTGAAGCTGTGTCATGAAAGTAGTTATAGAGTCTGATAAGATTCTTTAAAACTCATTTTTGTTTAGCCAGGAGTCACAAATCTAGCTGCAAACACTGCTCAAGATATGCCCTCTCTTTTGAGTATCATTTGAGAATACAAAATCAGATTTAAGAACAGGATGCAGTGTAAAGATAGTTTTCCTGTTATGTTATCCATACTATGTTAATATATACTTTAAAATCAAAATCTATAAATATCCAAATGCCTTTGATTCATGTGTATAATTTCGTCTTTTATCTACAACTAGATATTTAATTAGTAACATTAAAATTTCATTAAAATTAAACAAAAATAAATTATTAATAAAACTCTCCAAAACAGGAATTTTTCTGAGGATGGAATCACATAAGTTTGGTGATAAAGATTTTATAAGTAAAGAACTAAACCAAATCCAGTAGAAGGGACAAGGCCCATAACTCTGAGGTGTGAAGAGATATGTTTGGAATATCTTTTACAGTTAGACCCTAAAACTCTCAGTTTCTCAGATGCATCCTTTTGGTTTGTGTAAAAGGTGCACACTTGTGGCATTGAATAGCTGATGTTTCTACTACCTCAGGGAGCCTGGCCTTGCATATTCCATGAAAAGACCACTGAAACCATACTGGGCAATCAAATCCAATTTCTTTAGGAGGTATAAATAAATATTTCCTGGAGAAGAGACAAGAAATCAGCCTGGCCTTTCCTTGGAGAATTTCCTGTTACAACTCTCTTTTTTCCCCCTGTTTCTTCATTCACATTCCCAATAAGTATTTTTAATTGCTTCTGAAGTGGAACAGGTGTACCAGGACGGGACCAAGAGCATCACACTCTGCAGTGCTGGTGAGGGCAGCAGGTGAGGCACAAAGTCTTTGCATTTCTGATGTGTCAGATGAGTGATCTGACCAGCAGGATAATAGATAAATAAAAGGCAGATAGTGGAGGTACTTGGGGAAAAATACAAAAAATACCTTATTAGTGCTTAAATTAGTAAGTGATTTACCACATGTGAGGAAGCAGAAGCTTTGAAAAAGCAGCTGCAAAAAATGTAAAAATGTCCAAAGGACATCTTGGACACTGTCATAGAACATAAATGTTAACCGTGCATTTTCCATCAGCAAGGAGAGCGTGGCTGAGTGGCATATCCCCACAGACACAGAGCCTGGATTTGGAACAATTTATTGGTAGAACAAACAGCTTCTCAGCCGGCCAAAGTCAGGCCTCAACAAGTCTCAGATAATTTTTCATACATTCAAAGCAAATTAGTAGAGATTTACATACTCGTTTTTAACTGTGGCCTCTCTTCATTGCCAAATGGATGTTCTAGTTCATTTCCTCTTTTGTTTCAGTCAGAAATACAATTAAACACTGAGCAGAATCTATTACTGCTTGTTAAAAGCAACTACTGCTGAGTGAGCTCAGCTCTACTGACTGCCTCCTTCTACCATCTAGTGGCACTTTGACTATACTGCTTTTCTATCTCCAAAGGGTTCAGTGAGAATGATAATAAATGTATACTCTTGAAAAGAAAAAATACACTTTTGAAATGAGTAATGTACCTGGAGAGGAAATACCTTTTTTTTTTCTGAGATGGAAAAATAGTTTTCACACAGAAACTATTTATGAGAGAATAGAAAGGATTCAGTGGTGTAAAGTACTTATGTCAGAGAAAAATTCTGCATCCTGTGGTCTTGTAAACAGTAAGTTAGGTTTGTTGATTGATTTCTTTCCTTTTTTTTTTTTTTTTTTTTTTTTTTTTTTTTTTTTTTTTTTTTTTTTTTTTGGTGGGAGAGCTTGGATTTTAAATTGCAGGCTGCAGAATGGCCTGGTGAATATCCTAAGGAAATGCCTATTTAGAAGCATACTTGGTTTGTTTTCTACCGGGATGTTTAAAGGGCACAACAAAAAGTAAAATATATCATCAAATTGAAGGCGTATAGAACACGTATAGTTTCTTTCCTGATTATACAATTTTATTAAGAGCTTTCAGTGTTCTGTTTCGCAATAGATGTTTCTCTTTCATTCAGGGAGAAAGCTTAAATGTCAATGAACTAGGAATTTAAGGCTTGGGATGTTTTCAATCAAAATGCATGTTCTGGTTATTTATATGACTAAACAAACATTAATAATCTCAAATGCTTTCTGCTCTTTGAACTGAGTTGTTTTCACAGAGTGCAGGTATTGGTGAATTAGACTACATATGAAATAATTTTTTTTTCAAATTCCATAAAAAAGGCTTATTTCTTCCTTTCCACTTGCAGCGAATTGACACGGCGAACTGATGGAAGTCAGAATGTAGAATATCAGAATCCGGGGGGGGTTTTTTATCTTTTCTTTTAAAACATGTGTTATTCTGTATCCTAATCACCTTGACAAGTTTTCAACCTGTTTCCAGGGTGGAAAGATCCCCATCAGGTGGACTGCTCCAGAAGCCATCGCTTACCGCAAGTTCTCCTCTGCCAGTGACGCCTGGAGCTACGGAATTGTCATGTGGGAGGTGATGTCCTATGGAGAGAGGCCCTACTGGGAGATGTCCAACCAGGATGTGAGTGATGCCCAGGATTCATCTGCATCTTTTTCAAATGTGCTTTAAAAGTTATTGCCACTCCCTGCCCTGCTTTGCTGTCTTGTTCTCTTTCTAGGCTGGAATCTCAATTTTAAAAAAGAACAAATTTTCTTCTAGTATAACTGAAAGCTTGTTCTACAAAAGAAAATATGGGAAAGGGGAAATGATAAAGTTTTTTTTTCTCTACCACAATTTAAGTTTTCACAAATTCTCTTGTTTGATGGATCCCTGTGACAGCTCAAACTGGTACACTGAGTCTTCACACCAGCCATCAAGCTCTGTGTCAAAATGTGGTATATCAGCCAAGCCACCTTAACCTCTCTTATCTATGTGCCTGGAATATTCCTGCATTGGTTCTGAAGAATTGACAAGACATTCCCAGATGGCTGTTTTTACATTGTTGCTAAGTTATTCAGCTGTTCAAGTCTGGTTGCTTGTTAAGGCTGATCGGTCATTTGGGGATAAGGATCTGAGAGAGATTTTAATTTTAAAAAATAATTTCACTGTTTGAGGAAGAAAAGGAAAGAGGCAACCAAACCTGTCAGAAACAAAAAAAAAAAAAAGACTACCACAAACCTCTCCATTTAGAATATATTAGATAATCAGCTACAGCATGAAGATAGCTACATTTAATTACTCCTACATCCAAAATAAAAATATCTGTTAATACAAAATGATGCTGCAGGCCCTAGTGGTGCCAGTTGCTGGGGGCTTTCCCTGCAGTTCAGCAGCTCCCAGCACAAAGGACTCCTTTTTTCCTACCCAAAGGATTTCAGTGCCAGAATGTGAGCAGTGAGCATCTGTGACCTTCTACATCCATTTAGTCACTTCAAGTGTCATTGGGAAATTTTGAGTTATTAGACATAATGTAAAGTTTATTTTACTGGATATTGGGACCACTCTTTTAGTACAGTAAATTTCCCTGAATTCACATGGGCTTATTTTGCAGAAATAATAGGACTTTCAAAGGTCAGTGCTACTGTACAGATGGCAGGGAAAACAACAGAGAGGGATGTGCACTAAACAGATTCATAAAAGACACAGGATGCAAACAACAGTTAATAAAGTCTTATATGGGTATAGTCAGAGGTTCTGCTACATCAGAATGTCTGCTGACATTATCATTAAGACATTACTGAGTTTTGATCATAATAAAGTCCTTGTCAAGATAGCAATCAAAATATTTCTTGAATTGGGTGAATTTTGGTAGATCACCAAAAGTTTTTCCAAGTATAAACTCTGCAGAACCAGGTCTGGTTTGGGATTTTTTTTCTCATTCCATTACCAATTGCTTTTCTAATGATACAGTATAGCTTTGGAAAATGAACTCACTTCTTTTTTAGACCATGGCTAAGCAAGTGATGAACACAGCTGATGAGAAAAGCTTTAAACTGGTACGTGCCACCTAAATAAGCCCAGTCTGGTGTTCAGAGTCTACAGCTGCTCACAGGTATCCGGAATGACTCAACATCTCTGCAAATCCCGCATCCTCTATTTATATTCCCCAGCAAGGATTTGGAAGCTCAACTTTAGGAAACCGAGTTGCAAAATGGTTCTCACAAAATTAATGCAGAGGCTTAAAAATGTTGCTAAGTTTGAGAATTGCTCTTGTTTAAGTAAATAACCATTTTATTATTGTAGTAAGTCACTTACAAACTGTGTCAGTGCTGATTAATGCGCTTCTTAGATGTGTGGCAGGCACCAGAGGTGTCCATTAATTAGGGCAGCTGCACAGTCTGTCGTGTCTTATTGCTTAATTAATAAACATTAGCCAAGATATTGAACTTTCCAAGGAAACTAGTGTACTGATGAACAGATTGTGCTAAGAGTCTGGCTTGCTAATGCTTATGTGAGGGAAGGAAGATTTATATTCCATGCATTTGGTTTGTAGAACAGCTGTGAGTGAAGTCTACTGGGACACCTGTTAGAGGCCACCATATAAATTAATGCATGTTACAGAGCTGCAGTATTCAAAAAGAAGGAAAGAAATGAAAAGAATATTTAATGGGTTGTAATTGGCATGCAAGGAAACTACTGTAGCAAACAGAATAAAACTACTTACACTCCTGAAAGTTTCTTGTAATACTTAAAAAAAACCAACTTATCCTAATATAGCTCTTTCAACTCACAGATATCAAAACACTTGGCAGGTGCCTGGGATTGGCTCTGTACCATGAGGCAGCAGCAGCTGCCTCTCCCTCCTGGTAGATTTTTCAGATGTCAGGAGGACACAGGGACAATGTCCCTCTGGACTCTCTTCTGTCTCAGTCTCATTAAAAAAGCTGTCAGTTAACTTTTGAAAGCAAGAATCCTTGTTACTATTAATATTGAAACTATCAGGAAGATTACAGCTTTATTTTCAGATGGCATTTTTGCCAGTTGCCAATTATTTTGAAATTGCACATGTATAAATTTTGTGTAGAAGCCCATAAAATACTGCTCAGACAATTATAACCAATATGTAATATTAACTCTTAATATTCAAACTTCACAGCTATGTCTAACATCAAACAAGCTGTTGCTTTGCCCTTCCTGTAGATGCAGATTTCATGATTAGTGTGGTGTTTTGTCAGCCTTAAACTGGCAAGGGGAAAAGGCATTTGGGAGGAGTTAACATGTAAATTCTTTACATGTTTTATAATATACAATTTTTATATTACTAAGAAAAACTTAATACTTCTTCCCTTTTAGGTACATGGATATCTGATTTCTCTGAACAGAGAGAGATAGGTGCTATGTGCATGGTAGAGCAAGAGCTAAAATAAATATATAAATAAATAACAAACTAAAATGCTCTAATTCTTCCTTTGAAACTTGATTCCCATTGCAGTATTAGACACTTATCACATCTTTACTCTGGCTTCTTAGAATCTAAAAATAATACTTGCCTCACAAGGGATACTAATGAGGCAATATTTCCAGTTTATTTTTCAAATGTGCTGGTATTAATAAGGAATTATAATTATCCCAGTATCAGCTGGCATTTCTCTTCATACTGAAATGTTCCTTTTGAACAAGAGAGGAAACAAAATGCACTGTGACTTCATTTTCAGAGATGTGTTAAAATAAAGTGTGGCAGAGAAAATATATCTGGAAAATTATGATTGCTTTTGGGTTTTTCCTGAATAAATTACTTCAGCAAAACCTCATCAGCCTTCTATTGTTGTGTTGAGAAAATGCTATATATCTCTGAAAAGTAGAGCAGCTTTCCTGTTGCCTTAAAAACAAAATACATTTCATAAATTCCACATTTGCAACAGGCAGAGTTTTAATGTAAAAAATTTCAATATCTGCATTTCTGGGCTGCTAAGGATGGCCAGTAAGCTCTGCCCCTCCCTGTCGGGAGTGTTTTATGAACCCACTTCTGACAAACTGCTTGAGATATATTAGTAATAAATGAAAAAACAAATGTGAATAAAATTCAATGCACATGGTTGAGTTTCGCCCATCTTGAGTCCATGGGGGCATTTTTATCACTGGGAGGCAAGGTTTGAAGGAAATATTTCCCTGGCATTGGGATGGTGGCGTTTTTCCTGTAACAGCAGCAAGGACACTACAGGACCAGGTCTCCTGTGTTTATAAAACAGACAAGGAGCTGTGAGCACCGACAAAAGGCTCATTCCATTTCCTGCCGTGCAATCAAGGGGAGTTCAGGTCCTAATGTGGCCTACTTACTCTTATTTTATTTACATAATGCTTGCAGTATAAGCATTAGGCATTGCTGAGCAGTGCCAGCATTAATTCAGAATTCAAATAGAGAACAGGGATATATTCCAGGATAATAAGATTGAATATATTGAAGCCAGAGCTGGTGCTGTAAAACATTGATTTGCTGCAAACAGTTTAATGTAACCCATTCCAGCTGCATTAATATGTTTGCAGCATGTACATACATCTGTGTGAAAATGATTAATGTCTCCTTGCAGCTCAGGGGGTATCAGTGCAGCAGGTATGCTCCTCCTAAATGCACTGTGTGGTTATAAATATTGTGTGCAATCATTTGTACATTAGCAAACATTTAGCATTGGCTGAATGTTTATGTGGGAGGGTTATGCATGTGTGGTAAGGCTGGTCTTTTTCCTAGCTTCGTTTTTGATCAGCCACTGAGTAGCTTTGCATTCCTTTTTGCACAAAAAAGAATCCTGACTGTGTAATTTGTAACATCATCCCCACTGCTACCACCACTCACTGCAGAACCTCCTGACCTTTTTAAATCAAGCCTTACATAGGATGAATCCATGTAAGCTGTTATGAATCCATGAAGCTTCCCATGTAACTTAGCTAGCTTTTGTAACTCCTATCAAGCCAGGCTGCGACTCTTCTTTTCAATGTTTTTTGCTACCCGTGTTACTGAAAATAAGCTTTCCTTTGACTTGGATCAACATGTGATTTATATGATTTTCTTACATGATTTACCTGTGGCAGCAGATCTGCTTCTTTCTGAATCTTTACCAAACACATTTTATGTACCTGCTGGTCTGACTGAAGGTCTCACTCCCTTTAGGGTAATACCATAATTTCATTAACTTTTGTTTAGTCACAAACATCTCAGACATCCAGGCTTCGAAGGGAGACTGTACAAAATAACATTGCTGTAACTTGGTGTGGGGCACATTGTCAGAATTAATCATACTCTAAAGATCAGCCAAAAAATGTGAATACCAAGTAAATTATCAGGTGCCACAATGTGTATTTTGGTGCTTGATTGTATTGGATTATTGCTACACACAAACACTGTGTCAAAATGCAAATATTAGAGCACGGTGGGATGCAGTGGCCACACCAGGTAGGTTTGTGGTCCCCTGAAGTGGAAAATGATGGTGGTATTGCTGAATTCTTTATTCCCCTCCTGCTTGCTTAGCTGTTTGAAGGGGATGACCAGTGACCCTAAAAAAGTTCCTACTGTGTTTCATATGCCTACAAAATATTTCCTGTCTCCTCTGGTCACACCCCTGCCAGTCCTGATTCCCCAGGTGAAGCCCCAGCAATGCATAAAGTGATGGTGGCTGTGCCATGGATAATTTATCATCCCTGGTTTCTAATTATCAGTGTCACACTGTCTTTTCAGCATTTAATGCCTGGTAACCATACAGTATGTATTTCTGTAGGTTATACTGTCCATTGAAGAGGGCTACAGGCTTCCAGCTCCCATGGGCTGCCCAGCTTCTCTTCACCAGCTCATGCTTCACTGCTGGCAGAAGGAGAGGAACCACCGTCCCAAATTCAGTGACATTGTCAGCTTCCTGGACAAGCTGATCCGCAACCCCAGCACCCTTCACACCCTAGTGGAGGATGTCCTTGTGTAAGACTCTTTTTGATACATTCTGTTTTTTCATAACACATAGTGGCTATCATTCTGGGTTTAAGGCATTAAGTAGGGGTGGAAGAACCACAAAGTTCTGAGTTCATAAAGTCATGCAGGTTCAAATAATTTTAAGCCCCTTTTAAGGTTTGCTTCATTGTTAATACACTGTTGTACAAGGAGGTTTTTTTTCTCAAGCCATACAGATTATATTAGGCTTTTTTATTATTATTTTTGTCTGAGTTCTGTTTGTGCACTATCTATCCTTAATCTTTGTGAATCTCTTTGTTCTTTTTGTGTGTGTGTGCATTTTTCCTATGTGCTTGTTTTCTCTTTGTAATTTTTTTTCTCCATTCAGCAGCCTGTCTCTCCATCTGACAGTGCTCAAGCAATTTGTGAACTGCCTTGGAGTAATATCCTGCAGAAGTAGCTGTGTCTTAGCTTGCTAAATCTTTATTTTCTGCAGCAGAATGGCAGCAATGATCAAATAAGAGACTATGCTGTCTATACCATCCCACAAAAAATTCTTGCCCAGGTTTTTTTTTCATTAATAATGTTTCAAAATGAATGCAGCCACAGGATAAGCAAGGCTGAGGTAGAAGAATTTGTCAGTATTTGTAGGCTTATTGATCCAAGCTGTCCCTGCGTATATCAGCTGAAATCAGCAAAGGTCCAGGTGGCCTCACTCTCTTCAGTCGCTAAGAGTCATCTTAAGATGAAGGTGCTTTCATGGAGACCCCATGGGCTTTGAAAGGGTTCTCCAGCCCTGAGTGGGGCTCGCTGAGAACCTTTAAATGTTTTTGAGAAGGGCTGAGCGACAAGACAAAACTGGGGCTGGTACCTTGCTGTGGGAAAGGCTGAATGGAGAAGTTGATAGGAAAACCTGGAGTGAGGGCTGCAGCCATTTCATCAACACAGACTAGGAGACTTGGCATGGATTAAATATTCATGCCTTAGAGTTAGCATCCTCTATGTGTGTATGCATATAAATATAAATATAAATATAAATATAAATATAAATATAAATTTTTATAAATATATATTTTTATATATATATATGCATATATATATGACTTGATATTTGTACCTGGATCACTTTTTTTAGCAACAGAGTAATGTATTTTTATCTCTTTATTTAAATCATAACTTAGGGTCTAAAATACTTATGCTTTATTAAACTATGACTGACTTCACCTGCTTGTGTAAGTATTTTCCTTTCATTTGAGAATGCTTGATGCAGTTGTTGGGTAACCTTCTATAGAATCATAGAGTAATTCAGATGGGAAGGGACCGTGGTAGGTCTTTAATTACAGTTTGTACTTAACTGGGTTCTCCTGTCCTTCACCTTTTCCCTCTATCATTTTGATAATATGAATGAAAATCACTGTACTTACTGTATTTGAGTATGTGTGGGTGAAACTTGGTTCATAAAGATATGAGGCTGTGTTGCTTCCTATGTTACATGTGAAGTCATGTTCCATCAGTAAATGTTGGCTGGCTTCTGCTGTGTAAATTTTCATTTACAATAAATTATGCCTTTCTCCTAAAGGCTATCATAAAGCTTTTACAAACAGCAGTGTGCATTTTCTGCATTTTGTTCATACAATTTCTCTACATAAAATGTATAAAGCAAGTGGAAGTTGTGAGCCCTCCAAATGTGGCACACAATAGAAGACTGGAAATCAGTGCCCCAAAATTACAATCTTTTTTTTTTTTTTCCATCTTTCTATTTCAGTTGTGATAATATTAGGGGAAAGAGCTCAAAAATAAATATGACTAAATTAGCTCCTCCCATTTTATTTGCTATTCTATGTAATTCCATGTAAAAGCAAAGATATGACATTTTATTCTTTTGGCTTCTTTTAAGGGTGAATTTTAGCTTTTGAGTACTGTAATCAAAGTGTTCCTGTAGCATAATGGTATCACAATGAGGAGCCATCTGGGGTGGGGTGGTTGTAGGTAGATGTAAAAATCATCTCATGGTGGTTTAATTTTTTAAATTGCATCTTATGCTAAATTTTCATTGTCCTCTACATTGAATACTGTATCAAAAAATTATTATAATCCTGAACACGTTGAGCTGCAATGAAACATTCTGGGGAGCAAAAAGAAGTGCAATGGGAGAGGCCGATTCCTCAGTGTGTTACTGAGCTGCAGTTCTTTAATAAAATGTATTGTTTAAGCAGTGCAGCTTGGCAGACTGAAGTGATTTATAAGTTTTAGACAAGAGGTTAAAGAGATCCTCACTTAAGGTCTGACCTTTACAGCTCAGACTCCTCTCTCATTCATTCTGCCTTTTAGTAAAAGCTATGTCTACCAGGGTAAATTTGGTGTCACATTTTGTATTGCTTGGTAACCTTTTCTTTTCTTTCTTTTTTTTTTTTTTTTTTGTTTGGTTTTTTGTTGTTGTTGTTTGGGTTTTTTTGGTTTTTTTGTTTGGTTTTTTTTGGTTTTTTTTGTTTACAGAATGCCAGATTCACCTGGTGAAGTTCCAGAATATCCTTTATTTGTTTCAGTCAGTGACTGGCTGGATTCCATAAAAATGGGTCAGTACAAAAATAACTTCATGGCAGCAGGTTTCACAACTTTGGATATGGTTTCAAGAATGAATATTGAGTAAGTATATAATCTATTTCCCTGAGTAAGTATATAATCTATTATCCTTACAGTGACTAATTAATCTGAATTTGGATGCTGCAGACACACAAATATTGCCGAGTATGGAACAGTGTTTTCATTTCCTTTCCTTCCTCAGCTCACAAAAGAAAAATACAGTTATTTAAAACAACACAAGAAATGTATGATGGAGTGACCCAGAATTATTAGATCCACTCTGTGACTACATCAAACGCAACCAAAGGCCAGGGATGAGTGTTTCTTGGGGAATCAGTTTTGATCTAGACCACTGAAATCAGTGGCAAAAATACTTTCTTACTTTGCTATGAATATCATCAAGACTTTATCAGTCCTAATAAAGAAATTGTTGCAACCATCTCTGACACCACCCTGTGGTTTTTTAATGCAAACCCTTCACTCAATACAGAAGTGTTTGGGCAAACTATGGATTCATATGATAGCATGATGATGGGATCTTTTTGCTCCCTATTCCCTTCCATGAATTCCCAATCTTTTATTTGATGCTGGGACTGCCTGTATTAATGGTAGCTGTCAGTTAAGATTGAAGAATTTTACATGTAAAGTTAGGACTGATTTTCTCCCACGTGCATCATTTCATATTCACCTACATTGCCATAATGTGGTAGATGGAATTCATAGTCACTTAGTCTTGTGAGATCCTTCCAAAACTCTGCACAGCAGCCCCTTTCCCTTCCTGCCCTGAACAATTCAGCCTCACCAGCTGAGTTGTTCACCTCTTGCTCAGATGTTTTCCCAGACCATTTACTGATTTGTTGAACAATAATCTTCAACATTATCCCATCAGAGGTCCCTGCAGATTTAAATCAATGACTACATTGTAAAACCTGACCATTTTCTGCTAACCTCCTGTATTTAAACTGTTATTTAGTCATGCAAAGACCAAACTATATACATATATTATGTTATACCCCATGTTACACAGAAGTTGCTCCTCATTTTCATTATAAAGCTTTTTTGAGGAATCTTCTCTAAAGCTTTTGGAAATCCAAGTGAGGTGTATCAAATGGATCATCTGCATCCACTGGAAACAAGTAATTTAATAAAACAGAACATTTATTTGCAAAAGCCATGGTGACTCAAGTAGCTCATTTATCCAAGCATCCAGTAATTTTGTCCTTTCCTGTAGTTTCTCTTACGCCCTGTAATGATCACAGACTCATGGGTCTGTGGTTCCCCAGATCTTCCCTGGAAACATTTTGTCTGGCACCATTCTCCATACTTGAGGCACCAAGAAATTTTTTAACATGTGGAGCACAGCTGGTA
The DNA here is from genome assembly GCF_963513975.1 of Fringilla coelebs. Lineage (NCBI taxonomy): Eukaryota > Metazoa > Chordata > Aves > Passeriformes > Fringillidae > Fringilla > Fringilla coelebs. The sequence continues at coordinate 113,019,465 of NC_140029.1, read as the reverse complement.
ACTCCCTCTCTCACAACCCTGATAGTAAGTCCATTATTTCATCTTCATTTTCTTTTGGAACTTTTGCTTAAATATAATCTTGTCTGGACATGGGCTGCTGCTTGTTTTCACAGTTTTTCCTATAACCTCTCCTGCAGTCACTTCAGATACTCTGGCAAGTCCCGCAGAAATGATCTGGCATGGGAGTAATTTCAATTTCTTCCACAGTGAATGTCAACTCAAATGGTTCAAGTTTTCCAACAATGGCCACTCCTTCAGTGCTCTTTTATGCCCAAATCATCGTTAGACTCTACACATTTTATGGCAGGTTTCTTGTACCCAGTGAGTTCGCAAAAAGATTTATGATAAGTTTTATTTTTTATATTTTATTATTGAGGTTGTTTTTTGTATTTGCTACTCAAGTTCCTTTTTAGTCTGCCTTATTGTGCTTTTACAGTTAATCTAAGGTTATCATCCTTTCTACTTTCTTTAGATACCATTTCAACTTTTTGAGAGACTCCCTCTCTCTTCAAATAATTTGTGTTACAGAAGACCTGCTGGCTTCTTTCTGTGCTTTATCAGGCCTTCATTCCTGATAAATGCTAAGCATTTGTCTTGCATTTCTAAGACCCCTCTCTACTGTAAAGCTTTATTCTTTACACTGACTCCTTTTAGTTTCTCAGATGCTCAATAGTTTTGACCTCAAGTGTTTTCTGTCATGCCCCATGAGAATGTGAAGCCTAAGCACATAATAGTTTCAAGCTCTGCAGTGGTTCCTCAGCTGGAGGATACCGATCTGGAGATCAGATGCAGATATCTGGAAGTGCACATCTGAAACTCATGAAGGCCATGCTTTATCCCATGAGCTCCTTTACTGGTTGTGTCATCATACAGTTTTTGAGGATAAACAGGCAATATCTGTGTATGTCCCAGTGTGGGATTTGCATAATGGACAAATCTGGCATATCTGAAGTTTCCTCTCCTGAGTGCCTCTGTGATCTTTCTCAGCTCTTGCAGCTGGGGGTGTTTAGAGAAAAACTAAAGTGGTGGATTGTGCTGAACTCTGGAGGCTGTTGACTTCATTCCTGCCAAAGAGTCGAGCCCTGTGGGTGACAAGAGCTACCCCCTCTGGGGTGCAGGGCTAAATGAGATGAAGGGAAACTGGGAGGGAAATCAAGGTCAGTCTGGAAAATTCACTGCTAATTTGATCTTTATACCATCTCTCACTGCCTCACTCACATTGCCCAAATCAGAAGCAGGACCTCTGTTATTTCTGCCTCAGAACTGTGATACTGGGTGTGTAAGCCCCAATCTCTTTCAAGTACGAGTGGGAAACAGTTGCTACAATACCCATTACTAAAAATGGGCTATTGGAACTCACCTGATTAGTCCTTGAGATTTGGAAAGATTAATGGACCATTAGTATCACTAATAAGCCTCAGTATCACTAATTTAGAGCACTAAGGCCCAGTGCTCTAAATACATATTTTTATTATATTCCTTTTCTTAAATGACTGGTTTTTTCAAAAATTGAGATTGACAGATGCAGAAAAATTTAACATTTGCAGCTTTCTTATATGCTGTGGCCGGGAAGGTAAACTGTCCTGGAGAAAAAGTCATCATATAATTATACTCTTTTGTGCACCAGAGGCTTTATTATATTTGCATCCAAGATGAAACTTTTTATCTTGCAGTGACATTAGAAGAATTGGAGTTGCACTCATTGGACACCAGAGACGAATAGTCAGCAGTTTACAGACTTTGCGGTTACACATGATGCACATACAGGAGAAAGGATTTCATGTATGAAAGTAATAGAAGCAACTGTGTTTTGTGCCTCAGCATTTCTAAAATGGAAAAATATTCTCATTCTTCCTTCCTGCTCTTCCCAACTTCAAGAACTGCAGTCTCCAGTTCAGACTATACAAGTACTTCTATGTTAATGCTTCCAAACTGGAATTTTTAATCACACTGCACAGCTCCTCCACCAGTTCTCTGGCGATAAAATCCTGGCCTACTGCAAGACTCTTGCTACACATTGATGAATAACTCAGCATGGATGTGTAACTTTGTATAACAGTATTTGGGAAACTTTCATGGACTTACTTGAAAGTAGTAATCTATTTGGCCTGGTGTGGCTTCTTTATCGATGTATTTAGAATTTGCTGGTAGATCAAAAAGTATTTGACTTCTTTCATGTTCTGTGACCATGTAACTTCCAACACCAAATGTGCAATCAAAAAGAAGTTTAACATAAATATTTATTTTATCTCTTAATTAAATCCAAAAGTATGTGTCCTATCATTCTATTGCTTTCTAATAGTTTGAATGCTGGTAAGCTGGTGCCTCAAAACATTAGTACTGTTTGCAGAAATGACTGATGATTTTATGTAGCGAGTTTTCATTGTGTGAATAATTGGAAGCATAGTGAGGAAGGTTCTTGATTTTCAATTACTTTAGCACTTGACACTTTTTATGCTTTAAATTTTAGATTAGGTTGGAAAATTTATTTAGCCTTGGGATTCCTCACCACCCTACAACCCTTTTTTTTTTTTTTTTTTAAGTAATACTCAGTGTTTGCTTCTCCTACTGGAAAACTGGTTGTAGTGTTCCCATGACCATATGTAAAACACAGTTATCAGCTCTGTTGCGGACGCACAGATTTTAGAAGAGCTTTCTGTTCCAAACATGCAGGTCTCTGCTGTTGGATAGGGAATCATCTCCAGCAGCAGCAGAGCTCAGAGGGCCAGCCATGGGTGGGATGATGGGATCATTCCTGTGGGAGCAGGCTGGCCATATCCTCTTCCAGCCAAGGGCAGCAGTACAGCCCCACTGCTGCTGGACGTTACAGGCTGCAGGATGCAGACCTTGCACAAAGGCAAAAAAGGAGATGCAGGACAGCAGTGTGGTAACATGTTGCCTTGAGCCTACTTCTAACTGCTTTTAGAAGTTAAAAAGCAAACTGCTGAAATGGAGCTCTGGTCATTCCAGGCCAGATCTTCATTTAGTACAGATTTCTAAAGGACATTGGAAGTATTACCTTTAGAACCCTTCAATAGCCATATTTACATGCAAGAAAATGTCAGCAAAGGCCTAACATAATATTTGTACCTCTCTAAGACTTCCAGCTTCCATGTTTTGTTCAGACAACTGACACAGACGTGCTGGGCTACATTTCCAAACTTTTGCATGGGATATGCACTCCTGGGAGCAGGGACAGGACCGCATGGCCGTGCTGTGGGAACCCCACGCAGATCTACAATGCATGTCACATGTAACCCTGTGCAGAAGCTTCTCTTCATTCCTGTGTCCTTTGGAGGGTATTTTTGAGTTCTGTGGCATCCAATGTACTCAAGCATTGCAGCTCTTCTGTTAAAATGTGCATTTGGGTAATCAGTATAATCTATGTGTATATCAAAAGGAACTAACTACTTTGTGTAATCATAATGGTATTTACTGCTTCATTTACAGCTTGTAAATCACAAGGTATTTCCTAAGTCTTGGAAAAGGCTGCCATTGTATATCAGTGACAAAGAATGAAAATCAGAAAGCAACTCAGAAAAGATTATGCTTCCAACCAGATCACAGAGTAAGAACACACGAGGCCTGATTCCCTGTTGTCAATTCATGTTGGAATAATTGCATTAATTTAGGTGAGATAGCAGGAATGCACTAAGTAATTTTTTCTTTCTTTCATTAAAAGAAAAAAGGGCAGATGTAACTGAGGAAAGAGTTTTCTGAAGATCAGGAGCCACTGGTGTTCTACAATGCCGATTTGATGAGCTTGTTTAAAGAAGGGCAGCTTCAATCCTATTGTAGCTCCAAAGGTAATTTTGTCAGCAGGAGTATTCCCACTGAAGTCATCAGTCCAGCACAAGGATATGAGTTTTGCAGGATCACAGCCCTTCAGTGGGGAAAAAAATATTTGTTCTCTTCTGTGACTGTCACTTGAAAAATTCTGCCTGAATTCCATATCTGAATAATTTTTTGGTAGAGGTACTCTTACAGAAAGAAAACCATACTTACCTGAAACCTTTTGAAAAATACTGACACACCACAGAGAAATTTAAAAGTGATTTTGCTTCATCATTTTATTATCCATTTTGCCTATCATTGCTTCCATGGCCAACAACAGGACATCTGTGGCATGAGCCTTTCTCAAAACTAAATCCATTACTGAGGAGGTAGGAGCCTGTTACTTGTTAATGAGGTTTCAAAATCATTCACAGCTAACCCAAACCATGTATGTGCACTTTTAAATTGTCTTTTGCCAGTTTTTTTTGTTCCTGGTAGTGAGGATGCAGAATTGACATAGTTATATGCACACAACCTGGATATATTTAATGAAAATGAATTTCTAAATTTATCACACTACTGAAAATATTTTTTCAATAGAAATTAATATAACAAAAGCAAAACATTTAATAATCAGATATATTTTTTATATAAACAAGAGTTTGGGTGACCAGAAAGGAAAGAACAAGGGATTCTTTGAGTGAGCACATTTGTTAATAACATTGTAAATCCAGGACTTTTACAGCTTGTTTTTCTGTTGTTGTTTTTGTGGTGATGCAGTATGACAGTTTTCTAATAGTTATCTTGATGACATTTACATTTTCCCCATTTTGGAAATGTTTCATGTGGTCTTGTGCTGATTCCTAGTCTATTCTTGCTTTAGTTTAGCGATTTTTTAATATTTTTTTAATTTAAAAACAAAACAAAAAACCAACCCTAACAAGTGTTATTTTCCAAATGTGAAATTCTGTACAGGCCACAAATGCATATGTGAAATTAAAGTAACTTTCTTTGTTACAGGAAATTCTTTCTTCAGGACAAATTAGCTCTAATTATCCTGCATACTGCAATGTGCAGCTGGAGTTGAAATTTGATAAATTAAAGCAAATTAAATAGGCTGTTTTTGAGACTCTGGCCCACATTACAGACTGCTTTATGACTAAAAGTACCCATTGAAAGTTCACAAAATGAAGTGTGAGCTATATGCAAGCAACAAAGAAAAGGTGTTATAACGTGGATGTGTATAAAGAAATAATTCTTACCTGTTTCTCTGCATTCAGTGACAGCTCATCCATTCTGATATTTGTGCTTGGTCAGATGAATTTCATGCCTTAATTGTATCCAGTTGTTTTGCTGAACCTGTGAAACAGAGAGGGTCTTGTTCATGATGTTCATGGTGTTAAACCTGAACAAGCCACAGCAGAATGTTTAATAGAATTTACTCATGAGGTGTCTGCACATTGGAGTTATTAAGAAACAACAGGAAGCCAAGAGGTGAAAGGAAGAGAATTGAGCCACGTCATTTAAATTTTTTTCAAACAAAATTTACCCTTTTTGTTTCCCATGAACTTAAATCCAGTCTCCATCTATAAATGCTTAGAAACATGCCATGCTTCAGGACATCAGACAGCATAAAGCAATCCTTTACTTGCAAATATTCACTCAACAATAAAATAAATTAGTGAGTAAATTAGTCAAATAAATTCTGTGTCCAATATTCTTTTAGGTATTACTTGGATTATTCTGACACAGAACTCACAGACTGCAGTACTTTGATTTTTACATCACTTAAGACTGACTATCCATGTGCCATTTTTAATATGAGCCAAACACAGGGCTTCATTAATTTCTTTTTCAATGTAGATTCCTACAGGATCCAAAGATGGGTCATAAGTAACAAACAGACCCCCTTTATCCAGAATCAGCTGAGATTTACCATGGGGAATAGCAGGGACTGTGGAGATGCCTAGTGAGACTGCATTGCCTGCAGCAATTTTTCTGTGTCAGAATGACCCCATGGGACCACATCAGCCACCAAGGTAAACCAGCTCAGAACATTCTTGACCTTGTCTTGAAGAGCACTTCCTCATTTGCAGCTGGCCCTGTTGTGAACTGCAGCAGTTATGGAACTGTTTTACCTCAGCTGATGGAATGGTTCTGTGGGACACGTTCTGGCGGCTCAGAATTCTCTTATGAACACAGGGTACCTGTAACTACCCTGTCATGGGCTCACTCTGTCTTGGAATATTCCTTCAGGGAGTGAAAAGCAGGACTTGCCTCTAATCCAGTCCAACATTTCTTTAGTTAAAATCATTATAAAAAGTCTGTCTTCCATTGCATCTTCCAGGAAAAGCACTAAAAATAGCGACACTTGTGGCATTTGCACATGGTTGAAGAACTCTGTATTCTGTTAAACGGTTTTCTTTCAGAATACCCTTGTTCACCAATTGTATTGAATCTTTCCTGAATAAATGGCAAAGATAATTTCTTTTTTATAACACTACTATAATTATTTTTTGAGAGTGAGGAAAAAACGTGTTGGCCTGAGCTAACTCTTAGTAGGACAATGATCTTGAAATCTCCTGGGGAAACAAATGAATCAGCTCTTAAAAGGAAAAAAAAAAAAACCTCCCTAAAAGCTACAATAAGGTAAAAAGGGGAAAACTGTCCATACTGTGCCAAGGAGCTCTAAAAAAACCTCAAGAGTTGCATAATACAGTGCCAAGTACTTACAGCTGGCAAAACTTTCCACCATCACATCCTGTATTTAGTAGTGCACACTGCCCATCCATGAGTGTTGTATATAATTCTTCAGATTATGGACCAGGATATGGTGAACATGTTGTGGTTATAAAATATTTGTCTATATGTACATAAAGAATTGTAAATAGAATATATATGGTAATAATCAGATTTTTCAAATCTACAGAATTAATTACCTATTACCAACAGCACTAATGGGGTTTATTTGCTTTTAAAAATTTTTGTGGCATGCACTATGTGTGTATGGTTCTTCCCAAAATTCCTTGGCTTGTCAGCTGGAAATGGACAGCCTCTTTTCCTCCACTGGTAGAAAGAAACCTTTTCCAACTGGCTCAGAGAAAGCTGCCTGCTCGCCCTTCTGTTGCCACCTCACCCAATCCCTTCCTCCTGATTCTCTTCCACTCAGCTAATTACTGCAGAAATTAGTGATCCCAAAGGGGAACAAGGTGCCCATGAGCCAGCAGAACTAGCAAGATGGAGTCCATGCTATAAAGAATTTTCAGTTCCTCTGCTGAGATCACCAAAGATGTTTACAGAGTATATAAATTATTTTCTTTTAAATGACCATTTATGGACACTTAGGAGGTCAAAATGTGGAAAATTTTCAAGGGCATAAAAGAAGGGATATGCCAACATATAGCATAAAAAGATAAGCTGACTTTTAGAAGGGAAAAACAACAACAACTTTTGATGAAAAGCCTAAGGTTAAAAAACAGATTAAAGTATATTTCCATATTTTATATGTGAAATAAGGTAACACCAGTTCAGTGGAATCTATTTCTGTGTATGTTTCTTTAAATATCTTGCACAAGTATATCCTACTTTCCTTTCCTGCAAGAGATTTCCAGAGTACCCATCTCTTCCAGAAAGGTTTAGCATATTATCTGATATTTTCACACCTGAATAATTAAACTGGAATAAGAAATGCAAGCTCTGACAGTGAAGATATGGGGGGAACAATAGAATTAAAAAGATAGTCTCAAAGTAATTTAAAGTTTTCACATCTGTTCTGCTTTGTTCCTGTCCAAAATTTTTACCTGTATCTATCTGAGTACTTTGACTGGTTCTGCACACATCTCAGTGCCACCTCAGAAACTCCTAAATGTGTAAACAGTTCTGAGTTTGTGCAGCTTAATTCATATAAAAAGGCTGATTTGACATGGAACTTTATACAAGACTGAGTTAGGCATAATCAAAAATTAAAACCCCTATAAAATATCTGTAAGACACCATGAGATGAGATATTTTGCCTTACTATACTAACACCTCTTCATTTCTGACAATTCAGTGAAGAACTGGCCAGCAGCAGCATGCATGTTGAGTGGTAGGTAAGCCAAAACCCTGGGACTGAAAACCCGCAAATCAAAGAGAAATCCAGGTGTCTGCATTCTGAACTATGGGATGTCAAGGAACTCCAGAGAAAGTAACCTTGAATCTAGAATCTGGAAAGTCAGGTTTGGGAGAAATCTGCTTTGGAACCCAAATATTCCTTTCTGGTTGTGGATGATGGAAAAGTGCCCAATGAAAACAGTCTAGGGACTATTTTCATAGTATCATCACCACATAATGTTCTGAGTGATAAGAAGGAAAAAAAAATCTATTTTCTGACCTTTCAAGTTCTAGCCTAGGACAAAAAAAACAGGTACAGTTTAGAAAGTCCAGCAGACAGAATTCTGAATGACTAATTGTTCTTATAGGTACGTACTGACTTTCTTGAGAGGAACGTAATAAATAATAAAACATAGAAATCTCCAGTTAATATTGTCTTGGAAACCAAGTTTTCAGTTTTCTCTCATTCAGTCCGCTTTTTAACTGAAAATTATTAATAGCAAAAATGAAAAGCATAATAGGATTATTATTTTTTCCCTGTAAGAAGCTGGGTGCTCTGAGCTGTATAACTTACTATCACAATCTCTTTGTGTAAAATAGGATTAGCTGAAAAAGACAAAGTGCAGCCAATGTTCCAAATCTGTAGATTATTTGTCACTAACTGTCAGTTTGGGAATTTCGATTTTTGTCTTGGGGAAGTTCTGCTCTACCACACCCATTATTTCCAAATCCTGCTGAATGATTTTAATGAACATCTTGATTAATTCCTGGGAGAGTGATGTGACTGTGAGGAATTAAAAGTTTTTGTGTTAATAGGCAATAGTGTTGTTGTGATATAAAAACAGTCAGTTTGTTACTGACTTCCATCACAGTGGGATAGGCCCAATGTCCTTATTTTCTGTAGGTAGGCTCCAGCTCTGCAAACAGATTCTCCTTTTCTGCACCCCACTACTGTCATGGTTAATTTCTTGTTAAAGAACCAGCATTTACTGGGACATGAATTGTCTTGTTCAAACAGATTGCTAAAACTTTTTGCTGATTTTAATTGTTCTGCTGAAGTGTTCCTGGTTGAGATGTAGGTTGGTCCCTAAGGGCATGATCCAAAGTCAGCTGTATCCATAAGAAGAGGTCAAGTGAGTGAAACAGGTTTTGAATCAAAGGTTTCTATAGATTTTCCTGGAACAGATGGCCTCATATAAAAGGCAGAAGAGAGTGCACTGAGCCTAAAAGAAAAGGCTGCTACCTCAGGGATGTGATCAAGTAAGCTGTGGTCACTTGCATGGAAAAGGTAAAATGCAAAAGGTACTAAAGTTGGGTGCTGCAGTGTTTGTTGTTTTCTCTGGCATAGATAGTCAACTCTGACTTTGGAATTAGTTACCTAAATGACCTACACATCTAATAGGGTATCTAGCAGAAATTGTCTGGCTTTGTGAGGTTTTTTTCCCCAGATAATTTCCCAAACTACTGGATTTAAATTCAGGATGAAACCACCAGCCCCGTCAGACAAATAGAACTTCCAAAACAAATAGGACTTTTCTATCTTTCTTCTTTCCTAAACATAAATCAGGATGCACTATGGTCTCCCTTTCATAATACACGTTCTGACTGATGATTTGCCTCTTTGAAAAAGCTGCTTCATACTCCTGGTGCACTGCAGTCTTAAGTTTTCAGATTTTCCAGTTAATGAATGGTACAATAGCAAATAAAGTAACAAATGCCCTCTTAGTGGTTCCATTTTCTGGATTCTTTTACTAATTCCCTAGCTGAAGAAAACCATCCTACTCCAAGATTCCTAATAAGTAAACCTGTAAGCATTTTCCAGCTTAATGGTCATGATTCCCTATTTGCCTCTCCCCATGAAACAGTGAGCTTTGAATTGGCAGTGTAGTTTTTTACTACCATTTCTTCTGCAGCAATGTCTTCTCCCAACTCTTCTAAGTAAGGCTGAGTGGTCTATTTCACAGTAAAAGTGGGAAAAGTTGTTTCTTTGTTAACTCTGGTGATGGGATTCAGTGTTTGTTGCTCTTATCCAGAGCCTTCCACCTGCTTCTGTTGAGGCCAATATCTGCATTCTCATTCTCTGGTGGTATCAGTTACATGACACACAGTGCTGCTGTGAGTGAAAACCCAGAGACATAAAAAGGGCTCATTCTTCTCTGGGGTGGTATAAATCCTACTAACTTTGGGAACTTCTCTGCACTTCTCAGGATTGCACCTGCAGTTCAGCAAGAAAAAAAAAAAATCTTTAAAAGGTCATGTGAAACTGTTTACTGAAAGGCAATACTTTATTTTCTAGCAAAGCAACATGCATTGATCTAGCTGCAATTAACAGTTTTAATTTTGTCATCACTTTTTTAAAGAAAAACAAACCATTTTGACTTTCAGAAAAAAAAATACAAAAATAATATTTTGCTACCTTCCAAACATTAGCTCTGATTTACTTTTGGAAGATAACGTGGTTGGTATGTTTTCTCAGGATAGCCTCTATCTATTTCTGTGTGTTGGTTTTAAATGTATCTGAATTAAAAGGGGTTTTAATCTCTGTCTCTTCTGTGAAATTAGATTGTACAAAACTAAATATGACTGCTCTTCATAGTTTGCTGTTCTAGCATAGCCATAAAATGTATCAATGTATGTGTATATATGAATAAATATTTGATGACAGACACTTTAGATTATATATTTAAGCAGCCATGTCAAAACTTCAGAGGTAGATGGCTTCAAAAGCAATGGTATAGTCATAATACTTGCAAATTATTTTACAAAATCAAACCATGGCCTCAGCACAGATCTCATATCCCTACCAGTAGTCTGAAACCCACCTTTTCTTTAAAGACCCCTGCTAAGGTTTGTTTTGCCATTGCTTCTTTAACCAAGACATATTTGAATAATGACAACTACCCGTGGCTCAGTCTTCAGCACTCATCTCCCAGCAGAGCTGCCCTGGTGCTGCAGTTCCAGAGGCTCTGGGCTCCACCTCCATGGGTCTGAGCTCCTGTGCCACTGGAGCTGCTCCTTCTGGGAGATGAACATTGCACACAGCCAGTGTCGATGCTTCCCCCTGGGACTGCCTCACTTCCCAAAATTACTTTTCTTCACCTAATACATCTCCCATACACATCCCACTGCACTTTCTTTTTGCCTGTTTATAATGGTACTGTAGGAATATCCGTGGAATAAAAAACTTACCCTACTGATTTGCAGTCCCAAGGGGAAATTACATTAGACATGAAGTTGTTATTATTTACTGAAAATGGTGTTCTCTTCTTTTCTTTATTATTATGATTCTATTCCTATGATACTATGATGTTTCATGTAAATTTTCATGTGCTGGCATGCCTACAAGTTAATAGTGTAATAGAATGCTCAGCTCTCAACATTAGAGTGTTTTTAAGGTGAATTGCATCACATATGCCATCTCTTTGCAGAAAGAATATGGGGTTTGGCAAAACTACCTGCTGAGCAACATAATGAGATTTTTGTACAAAGTACAAGTTATTGATTATTATTGTATTTTATTTTTCTATGATTTCCTAAGAGGCATTATCAGGTCTTACAGATGGGGTAAGCCTGTTTATTAAGATATTTATTAGCAAATAAAAGTTACAGTACTGGTGGTTATTTTTGAGTTAATGGTGTTTGTTTGGCCTTAAGTTACTAATATAATGATCCACAGTGAAGCCATACATGATCATGCAAAAAAATCCCAGCTGCTTAACACAGGGTGGTGTACTAATAAAGATGGACTGGCAATACTCTCCAACACTTCAGATGCTTCAGGGTGGTGTTGTTTTCTTCAGCTAAAAAATGCTCTTCTGTGCTTACCACTGAGCACTTATGCTCAAAAAGCACATACAGTTCACAGCATCTGGGAAAAAAAACCATGCACATTAAAAGCTGCAAACAGCCCTGCTCTCTCCTTCTTGGGAAACACTGTGAATCTGAATTTTAAATGGCTTTTAATGCGCTATTAAGATTCTGCAGTACCGTTCACCCTCCTCATGGTGATTCACTGAGCCATGCAACTCCTCTAGTATTTGTCAAAGCTTTCACTGACAAAAGCAGTTTTAAAACTGATCATATTATGTAAATAATTCCAGGACAACACACGACAATTCACAGAGAAGTGAATGCCATACACAATAACCAGACCCTTCCTCAAAAAGCTTAAAGTTATAATGAGCCTTTCATTGCATAAAATCACATGCATGCAATGCAAGACTGAACAGAAGTAGCTGTAAAGTAATATGAAATGAGTGTCAGATGCCCACAGTCCATTACATCCTCTTTATTTTATATGGGAAGAGCTTTCTCACTGCAGACTGTCAGGTTTAACACAGTGTACATAATGAGGAATGAATATTTCATTTTAGATCTGGTTACAGAAATGCCTTTGTCGTTCTGTGTTCTCCACTGAATCTGGAACAACTCCACAGATACGGGCTGATTTCAAATAGAAACACCTTCCTCTACCATATATACCTCACAACTTGATTAGAGTCTAGAAGTGCTTCATCACAGAGTTTCACTGTGGGATTAATGCTACCTGCCTGTTCCTTTAGTGGCTCATAATGCCACTACAAGGGAATCTCAGCTTTTATTGGGAACCTTCCTGATACAGGAAATACAGGAAACATTGAACCAATCTGACGGGACTATGCCACGCATAAAAACAAACAAACAAACAAACAAAAACCCCCAAAAAACCAAAAAAACCACAACACCAACCAAAAAAACAAAACAAAACAAACAAACAAAAAAAAAACCCACAAAAAAAAAACCACCAAAAAAAAAAACCCTCAAGTGTATTTTCAGCCCCTCTGCCTGGCCTGGCCAGGCTGCTTTCCTCCCCAAGCCCTGCTGCTGCCACTGCCCCAATGACGTGCGCATTTGAGATTTTCCAGACTCTGCCAAAACGCCCGCTTCGGAACGGGCGGTGCTGTCAACATCTCCGGTGGCCGTTCTTACTCAGGGGTTTCCTTCTGTGTTCATCGCAATCCTCACGAGGATTTATCCAGCCACTCTGGTCAGTGGCAGTGCTTGGAAACAAGCAATTCCCGAGGCCCTGGACACGGAGAACGAAGGGGACGCCCCTCCAACCTGCCCGGACCCCCTCAGCCCCACTGCGTCGGGGGCGTGTCCTCGGGCGGGCCCCGCCCCAAAGCCCTCCCCCGATTGGCCGGAAGAGGCGGAGCGGGTGGGGCGGCGGGACGCGATTGGTGGGGCAGGTCGAGGGCGGGGCTTTGGTTTCCTCGGCAACGGCGGCGGCAGCGCGCGGGCCCGGCCGGCGCTTCCCGGGCCCAGGTCGGTGCTGGGGATGCGGGGGCCGCACCCGGGGAGGGGGGACCCGGGGCCGGCCTTCCCTGGGGACCCTCGGCTGGCCTGCCCTGGGGATCCTGTTCCGGCTTTCCCGGGGACCCTGTGCCGCTCTGGGAGAGGAGACCCTGTCCTGGCCTGGGAGAAGGGACCCTCGGCCGCTGCCTGGGTGGCTCGAGGCCCTGTGGTGCGGACGGGAGGGAGGGAAGGCCGGCCCTGGGACACCCAGTGTGCCAGAGGCCGAGCCGCGCACTGAGCCGAGGTATTTGATTTGTTTCTGGTTCTGCGCAGAAAGGGGAGCTAAGCGGCAAATCCTCCAAGCCAGCACGGCCGCTACCAAAGCTTTTCACTGTTTGTACATTTTAGCAAACAAAGGCGTAATGTTCACTGGCTGCAACACTTACCAGTTAGTAGCCTGTGTTCTGTTGGCTAATGACTGTCTTGCTTCCCATGCTAATTAGCCCACATGCTCAGTCTTTCCCTTCTTTTGGATCTTAGACCATTGAAATATATCTAGCCCTAAACCTAAGCAAGGCAGTTCTACCGAAAAAATTCGTTTGTCTTTCTAACACGTGGACATCACTTAGCGCTTGTTTGTTGGCCGCTCTCTATTTCACGGACTAAATCTCATTTGTTGTTGATTAGGTTTGAAAATAGACAAAGATCAGACATAAAAGAACATCCTTTCTGAAGAAAAAAGCTTAGAGAGGTTCCTGTTAAGCTCCTGGACCAAACTCTGGCTTAAATAATTTTCTGAGGTGTCTGATGTATGCTGTATAGGACTGTAGGCAAAATACCAGCTGGCAAAAAAGGGGGGAAAAGGCACCTGTGTTAGCTGTAACTGCTGTAACTCTTCAGAGATGAGAAAAAACATGAAAATAGGGGCAGGGCAAGAAGTCAAGGGTACATTTCTTTCCCACTGTGTTCTTAAATGATGACTGTGCCAACTGGCAGGAAATTTTCTAAAAAAACAGGGCTCTAATTAAAATGTTGCTAGAAACTGTTGTGTATTTAGGGTTTTGTATTTAGGAGTGAAGCTATAGAAGTATTTTTAAGGGCTTGTACTTCCTCCTGTTTCATTTTAGGAGTGCCTACAATGTATTTTTCTGGCCCTCTAGAATGTATTTTTTTGATCCTCTATTTTTTTGATCATCTAGAATATATAGATGAAGCTCTTGATTGGATAAGAAAGTAATGTGTGCTGGAGCAGGGTTTTGTCAGGGTAATTTGATAATAAACAGCTTTAATTCGCTCTCTGAGTTGTATATATGGATTAGAAAAGGAGTGGGACGTAAAACAAAGGGAGTGAGAATGAGAGACTTGCTATAACTAATATTGGGTTTTTTTAACCTGGTAATAATTCTGTGTAGCTGTAATGTGGTTCTTGGCCAGTCCCGAATCAAAATGCACCAGAGAAAGCTCTAAGAAATGCATGTACTAAAAAAGGAAAAATCATCCTTTAGCCAGAATGATTACTTGTGTGACTTTATTAAATGCAAAGTTCTGAAATTACTAAAAAGCAGTTAACCATCATTTTGTAGTCAGTTATTGAAGAAGTGTGATCAAAGATTTGTTATTGATGAAGGTTTTTTTACCTTTCCCCCCTCCTGCTATGATTTCCTCAGCTTGCAACCTGAGTTATCCAGTGCTGTGTGTTTTTAATTTGTTAAGAAAAAAACAGCCTCCACCACTCCAGAAATCCTCTGACCTGACTAAATACTTTATTATTCAAGGCATCTCAAAGGTTTCAGTTGTCTGATTGCTGAAATTATTTCTACTGGAATTCATTCAGGGCAGACAAGGGTTATCCTCTTTGCAGAGTGCATTTTGCCAGGTATTGCAGGGCAACACGTGATTTAAGCTCCTTTGAATGTGCCACTGCCAGGTAACTTCACCCAGAGTCTTGGCAGCAGCAGAGGTTTGGCGTCTCCCTGACGTGTGGGTGAATGTTTTGGTGTCTGTTAGGTCTATTTTAATCAGTTTCTATTTGTGGTGAACAAAGAGTTCCTAATTCATACATGTCAATATTGGCAAAATATTGGCAAATTAGAGTTTGAATTGAATCAACAGAGAGTGCTTTATTTAATGCAGGGTTCAGTAAATTATGTAGCAGGTGCTGAAGAAGGGAAATACCGTTTTGTTTTCTGAATGGTGTACCGCTGACAATTTGAGGTAAAGATAATGACCCTCCTTTTGTTTTTGCTCACTTTGGTGGGAGCCCTGGTGGCGCTGCATTGTGCCCCTGTTTGGGCTGCTCAGAATGTTTTCTGCCCAGTGAATCAAGGGCATTGTGTGATACAGACAGGGCTATAAACAGCCAGTCTACTTTGGTATCGAGGCCTCCTGGCTGTAATCAGCTTACCTCCATGTGCTTATGTGCAGAGCCAGCCCCTGGGACAGCAATTGTGTAGGGTCCCGCTCACACCATCGCTGCCAGGTGTGAGGCTGCTCGGCCCCATGCCCACCCTCGGTGCCAGCGCTGCCCTGCATGTAGCACTTTTCCAACAGCTCTGATTCCCTGAACATCAGGTGACTTCCCTGTGACTTCCAGCCACAGCCATGGGATTGTTTGACAAACTGGCAGGATGGCTTGGGCTGAAGAAAAAGGAGGTTCATGTCTTGTGCCTTGGTTTGGACAACAGCGGCAAAACAACGATCATCAATAAACTTAAACCTTCAAATGTAAGTAGCCTGCTTGGTTCATTGCTGGGTGTTTGTTTGATCTGGGTTTGCATGCTGTTACAAAGGATGTGCCCATGGAAAAGATGTGAAGAGCTTGTGATTTAGCACAGTGGAACAAATATATTTTAAGATTTTCCAGCTAACTAAAACTAAGGGTAAGCATTCACACACACATTATTTTCCAAAAAACCCTACAGTTAACGTGGCACACTTTTGTTAAGATCACCCAACAAGGAAGGGTTTGTGATGGCTGAAATCAGGATCTGAAACAGTCACTTAAATCACTTCAATAATTGTCACATTGTTACAAGTGATGTTGAACATTTAGGATTGATACAATTGTACAACAACTTATCATGTTTTTTTTAATCTCTTCCTGAAAAATAGTAAGTGCATGAGATAACAAAATAAGAAATAAAAAGACGTACATTTAAGGGTGACTTCACTATTTTTAAGGCAGAATAATTTTCAAAATAAGTACCACTGATACTTGCAATTCATTCATCCAGTGAAGAGTGTTTGAGGCCACTAGGAGTGCCTAATATTCTGAGAGTAGGATCCTTGTTTCTAGGTATGTTTATGGACTAGAAATAGATGAATTTTGGTATGCATATTCTAAGGCAAAGGATGTGCATCTTGGTTATGTGCATCTGGGAAACGGATTTTTGTTGTTTATATTCGGACACAGCTTTTTAAAAAATTATTATTACTAGTTTTCATTGACTTCTACCCTGTGAGTCCACTGGACATTGTTTAAAAAGTATGACATAGTGGTGAGTCTGCTACTCTTCCATTCCTGGCAATTATTCTTCCACTGAAAATTGAGTAGATTTATAAACAAAGACTATAAACTCCTTGCTGTCTGCTGCCACTTGTTAGGGAGAAAGGCTACAATGTGTACCAGGCAAATTGTACTTTTTGTAATTACTGAGACCTTTTTTGTAGAGGGTTTTTATGTCACGCCTTAAGCAGTAAAAGATTCCTAACTCAAACTTTAAGATTTATCACAATAATGGGCATTAGAGAAGCTCTCTGTGGAATTGTATGAGTAGAATGAATACAATTTGTTTGTAATGAGAATTTATAGGAGGATGACTTTCCATCCAGCTTAAGTCCTACCCTTGCAAGACATGCCAAATAGTCTAGCATGCAACAAATGTCATTAGATCAAAGTTAATAAAACTGTTTATTTTTAGTAAGTTCAGTGGACAGGTGATTTTGAGCTCTGGGTCAACTCAGTCTTCATAAGAACTTGTGCTTTGCCCCAGGAGCAATATATTATTTATCCTATAGGGTAAATCCAAATGTTTTTCCATCTGTTTGCAGTTGTTTCTGCTGGACCTGCCTATGGATGGTGTTTGGAATAAGGGGCTCTAGGAGTCTGTGCAAGGATTGCATGTCACTTTCTCAGACGGCTCTGTAATCTATGGGATGTGACCTTTCTTCCTGCTCAATATCGGTGCTTCTTAGAGGAGCTATTCTTTTCCACCAACTTAGCTGATAGGTTCCTTGACCAGCTCAGTAGTAAATCAGTTATCAGACAGATCTCTTAATAGTGCTTTGTGTTTTGGCCATTCCAGTAGTGTTTACTCTATTCCCCAGAAAATACAAAACCCCCAATTCTGAATTACTTTACTTTTCTGGGAACTTTTTTAATATTTCACAGTTTGGGACAAAAATAGATCTGTAATGTATTCATGTTTTAAATATATTTCAGTATTTGCATTTTCTAATTTGGTTGTAAGATCTGTGCTTTCTTTTCTTCAAAGGCTCAAACTCAGGACATCGTTCCAACAATAGGATTCAGTATAGAGAAATTCAAAACTTCAAGGTAGTACTTTGTTTCTTCATTAGCAGTAGTGATTATTGTACCATAGTTGGACTTAATGATCTCTCTCAGTGAGTTTGTAACTGAGTATCATTTGTAGTGGTGTAATGACTTGACATTGCAGTTTGTTGAAATGTCGTACCCAGGAGACCTAATCATGATCCAGGACTGAGTGTGTTAGAATATAATGTGTGTTTTGTGCTGCTATAAAACTATTAAAAATTTTTTAAAAGTTTTTTTACTTTTTTTGCAGTAGCCTGTATAAACATCTGATCCCTGTCTGTTGAGAGATTCAGAATAGGGCACTGTTACAGATTGGAGGAGAGACAGCTGCTGAGGTGGCAGCCTAAATTCCACTCTCAATCTGGTAACCTAAATTAAGCACTCTCACTGGAGGTACTCTGAACAGATTGCAGTGTAATCTCATTAAATGCAAAAGGATGGCTACAGCATTAGCAATGCAAAGGTGGCAGGAGCAAAGGCCAGGAAACAGAGTAATAAGTCATTAGTTGAATGAAGACTAAGATTTAGATTAAGAATGTCGTGACACGAGGATATTTCAAGGAGGCAGTATCATTTTGTTATTTTGTGCCTTTCACTGGATGTTTTTAGTGTGTGCAGTTAGTCTTCAAATCAAGCAGTATGGCCTAACTGGGTGGGAGATCTGCAAGAAAATTGTTTATTCCTTGATCTGATATGTTATAGTGAAAGGTTTCATATTTCTCTAAGAGCTTCAACAGCTGAGCTCTGTCACAATAAAGTACATCAAACAAGTTTGGGACTTAAATGTGAGAATGTAAATTTATATTGCTTTTTTTATTCTGATCCTGTAGTAGGAGAGACGATAACCTGTAAACACACCATGTTGAATGTTTTAAAAAAAACCAAAACAACTCCTAAAAATACCACCCCAAAACCTCAAACTCTACAGACTGACAAACCCAGAACTCCATGTCTGGGCATGGAGTGGCAAGGATGTCCAGAGAGCTTCCTTCTCCTAACCTCCTTGTTTTGGTGGCCTCCGCTTGGGGAGCTACTTGGGGCTACCCAAAAAAGGAGAGCCTAGTTCTGAACTTGATGTTGCCTCTGTAAATATTTTAGGAGCAGATGAGAACTTTTTGTAGTGTACAGTAAGCCTTGCTGTATGTAGTGTTTGGGTGAAATCTCACAGTGGCAAAGACTGGTCTTTGTAGCTTGGTCATCTGAACTCACTTGTTTTTACCAAAATGTACTCTTTTTTTTTTTTCCTAAAGGTGGAATTTATTTAGTGATTTTTAAAAGCCTTTTATTTTGTCCACATTTATACCTTTCTAGGGACAGAATTTAAGACAGGCTATGGACTTTAAGTCATGGTTCATCTGAATTTCACTTACTTGTAAACAGTATTTGATATCAGCATGATAGAGAGAGAGACTGAATGGGAGCTTATTTTGCATTTGATGTAACTTCAAATAATTGGTTTAGTTCTTTTATTCAGATAATAAACACATTTCCCATTGTGAAATATTTCTGTAATAAGGCTGCAAAACTGAGTAGGATCATTTGAAGGAAATCATGCAACCAGAGTTAATTTGGGAATTTTTCTCAGTTGATTTGGACTTAAACTGATCTGGCTTTTTTTTTTTGACCGGGTAGCAAAGAAAATGAATGTGGTTTGGGTTTTGTTCTTTTTTCCTGGGCCTCATGCACTTCTTTTCTCTTCAGTTTGTCTTTCACAGTGTTTGATATGTCAGGTCAAGGGAAATACAGAGACCTCTGGGAACACTACTACAAGTAAGCCTATAATTTATTTTAAAGCATTGCTGTTCATATTAACTGTTGTGTAGGTTATTTAAACAGAGGTATGATAATAGCTAGTGGTTAGAAATGATTCAGAGAAGGCTTATACGTGGTGTTTGACAGAAGGTTTACTCTGGATAAATAAAACTTTCTATTCTAATAAATGAAAGTTTTTATTTGGTGTTACTCTGTGTTTGGGGAACATACTAGGGATGAGTTTTAAATGTTGAAATCTGAAAACCAATCCTGTAAGAAAGCCCAACATGAGTTAGGTTTCCAGATTTTCAGTTCTTTTGTAGGTCAGCTACTTAAAACCTGCAAGGTATTGGCTGATGGCTGAGCTTTTTAGGGGTGAGGGAAATGAACCTCAGAGGATGTAACTAAGATCCTGTAACTAAGAACCTTAATGAACATTCTTAGTGTGATTTGTTAAACAGGACATTTTCTGTATTTTATACTACTCTGGTATTGCCTTTTGGTAATAGATGGACACCATTCTCTGGTTTTGGAGCTTTTAGTGAATATGTATTATTTATATTATTTCTTATATATATTTAGTTAATCTTTATTTGCATTGTCTCATTGCTATTCTGTAATGCCTGATCCTGATCTAGATAACATGAACAATACTAAACCATGCAGAAGTAGCTTGGAGAAGTAGAAGGGATAAATTCTGAATATTACAATATTGATTAAATATTAATATCAGTTGTGGTAGAGCTTAAATTGTTTTTTAATTGAGGATTAATGCTTCCTCTCCTTCCTGTGCAAATTGTGTTAACATTGAAAACATTTGGCCAAGAGATATTCATTGTTCAAGAGTATTAGATTTGCATTTCAATAACTGATGCCCTCAGGCTGCTCTCAAAATGCTAGCATAGAGCTTCATAAGCAAATAATTTTTGTGATTGCTGTATTTAATGCAGTAACTTATCCCTTGTGGGGCATAAATGCCTTTTTCATCTTAACAATAACTCCCTAAATCTAAGGGAGTGTTTTAGGTTATGCTGACATAACCTGAAACATAAATGATATATGCACTTGTATCCTCCTCTGGTCCTGAACAAGTGCAGAAGCACATATTTAAGATTAACTTCTAAGAATAATATAAAAACAATAATTTATGTTAATTAAATAAAAATATTAATTAAATAATTATGTGCTGTTCAGTTTATAAAGTTAAGCAAGATTTAATTTTGCAGGAAATTAGGTCTGGCCAAGTGTCAAAGTAGTTATCTTGGAGTCCTTCAAGTCTGGACTTTTCTTCTATTTGGCTTGAAAGTATCTTCTAGTTCATTTGCTAGGTACATTTATCTTAAATAACCCCAAAGTCATGTTGTGTCCCTATCCCTGATACTTTGTGAAGTTATTTTTTTGGTGGTAAATACATGCCAATACTCTTGATTCCTCTGATAAAATACTCTATGCTCATGAAAATTGTTTAGGCATTTCCAGCTAATATGCAAAAGCTTTATTTACTAAAGGTTCTGTACACCAGAAAAGAGTGGGCCTTCTCATACAATCTTGGGCTGCTCAGGTTATTTCTGGTTTCCAGCAGGTATAGATCTGTTTCTTATCAAAATACAAAGATAGATGGTGCTGGAGGGTAAAGAATGTATTCATAATGGTGTCTCAGACAAATGTAAAATGAAGGAAAAGTGATTACATTAAAATATAAAGTAAATATATTTCTGTGGGTGTTTACAACACGTGAATTATGAATTGGTGAGATTTTATTTGGTTTTCAAAACAAGTTTAAATAAATGGAACTTCAAGTCAAAATATCAGTAACATCTTGAAGTAATGAGTTGAGTAGCTGCATTTATGTTGTGACTGTGGTCACACTACCAGCAAAATGTCCTAATGATTTGAAATAGTTGAAAGTTTTTACCTGTTATTTGAAAAAAAGGAGAAAGATCCTGTTTATGCAGGATATGTAAAGGTTGAAATAAACTGCATATGCCTAGCTGTGGACACAGGTTTTATCTAAAAATGTATTTGACCTTTCTCTAAATACATTTAGTACAGGAAATACAGAATTTCTGTAAAGATCTGTCTTTATGGGTTTTTTTCCTTTATGGGGTTGACCACAGTGTCAAAATAGCAGTTGGTTACATTTTGAAGTTCATTTTTCAGTCTGGTTAGTGAAACCAAGCTTTTCTAGAAGGTGTGTGGAGACTGAACCTTGTAGGGGCAGGTAACAACCTCATGTCTAAAAAAAATATGCATGTTACCAAAAGATTGAATTTCAGAAATAAGACAGGATTCCAATGTCAATGGTAAATAACAATGACAAAAATTAGAGGAAATATCAGGTTTGTTTGGACATTTTTCTTGGTGTTTCTTCTGAAGCCTTTTCTTATTCACAGAATATTAATTTCTTTGAGAACCTATAATTTGCCTCTTTGCTCTTTTTATGTTATGCAGAGAAGGCCAAGCCATAATTTTTGTCATTGATAGCAGTGACAAATTAAGAATGGTTGTGGCCAAAGAAGAACTTGACACCCTTCTGAATCATCCAGGTGAGGAGGCTTTTTCCCCCTTCTGTGTCTTTTGTTATGTTGCCTTAAGAAAAGCCCTTATCTGACACATTCTGAGTGCTTTGCAAGTATTTTAACCTTTCATGAATATTAGCACAATAATCTTCCAAAACATGTGGGGTTTTTTTTTACCTATTGACATTTGGAAATTGGTCACACTTCAGCTTTCTACACTGTGTTGGGTTGGTCTCTTATTAGTCAACATAGATCAAAAGTTACCTTGTTTTGAGAAAGAATAGACTTAGAGTTAGAAGCTGGAGAGGCTTCTTGTTATGACCAGCAGAAGCCAAACTGTCTCTCCCTGTCTTTTTTTTCCATGAAGACAGCTAATTCCTTTAATGTAATATTTAACTTTCTTTTGTCATCCTCATTATAATTTTTTATGCTTTAGCCAGAAATTCAAAGGGATAATTACACCAGTAAATTTCAATTCTCTGTGGAAGAGGATATGAGAGGATTTATGATCAGGGTCTTGTTTTTAGGGGTTTGGTTTGGGCTTTTTTTTCATATGAGACTGCACCTTAATTAAGTTCTGATATCAGTCAATTCTTTGCCCTTCCATGTATCCAACATTACTGGGATGTGTCTGTACGCAATATGCAATTTTGACTTTCAGCACTTTTGGTAGTTGCTCTACTTAACCAGAATATTAAACTACATCTAGGAAGTTTAACAGTGAAATAATCCTGTGATTCCTTATTTATTGAAATTATACAACCTTATTTTGTTGGATTTCCATGCTGAAAGTAAGAAAGGAAAAGCTGACTTGCATTTCTGAGAAAAACAAAGTGTGATAAGGACAAATATATTTCCATGTCTTTATTTTCCATGAAGACTGTATACAACACTTTAATTCATCGACAAAGATGCTGGAGCTGACTGGACCTTTTTATTCTCATGTTCTAATTTCTCATTCAAGGGTATGGGCTACTTCAAATGCAGACACTGAAAAGACAGTGTTACAAAAGTCACAGGGAGGATGAGGTGAGCCAAAGGCTGCAGGTGGATTACACAGAGGCCAGGGCACTTTGTACCAAGTTAGGAATTAACTGCAGCAATAAAACCCAATTCTGTTAGTGGAGTGAACCACACAGGGCCAAGGGTGAGAGGTAAAGCTGCTGGAAGAAGTTAGTGGTTTAACAGAGGGCAGAAGAATAAAAATGTTTAGACAGAGTAGAAGCAACCTTAGGTGAGGCTTTTCATTTAGGCATTAATAGGTCACTAATGCTGACGTAGCAGGTCAGTGCAGTTCAGTTGTTCATGAGTTTGTGTCTTTCAA
This sequence comes from Fringilla coelebs, assembly GCF_963513975.1. NCBI lineage: Eukaryota > Metazoa > Chordata > Aves > Passeriformes > Fringillidae > Fringilla > Fringilla coelebs. The sequence goes on along the minus strand of NC_140029.1, from coordinate 112,996,175 downwards.
GTTCAAAAGACCAGGCTCTGGCCACTGAATACACTCCTGAGAGGCAAGAGACAGCAGTTGTGAATTGCTGCCATGGATGGCTTAGCTCCAACACAGCAACAGTGTCACTGATTTATCAGTTTTGGTATATCACATGTAAGAGAACCAAAGAGCTTAAAAACTTCTTTTAGGATAATGTTCAATAAAAGTAGCAGTTAGATGAATCAATATACAACAGGTTTGCTGTATCAGTACTTTCATTTGTATTAGTGTTCTGCCTTTCTTGCTGCATACCCTACTTTCTCCCAGTGTATGCTTGTGTTAGTGTCATCCTCCTGGAGTGGTTTAAATGTATGTATTTACCTAAGTTTTAAATGGAATTGAATCAATTCCTTTCTCTAAAAATCTTAGGAGTCCTGCAGTGAAACAGTTCCCTGTCTTTTTGCCAGGCTTTGCCTGAGAGAAAGGGAAGGGAGTGTGTCCTGTGAAGCATTAAAGGGTTAGAAGTTGTACTAGCTGGGACTCTTGTGAATCAGAGCTATAAATTATTTTTACTTATATTAATGGACAATGCACTCTTCAAATAACAGTTTGTTTAATGATAACTGTATCATTTTTTGGTTCTTTACTCAAATTTCATTCTTCAGCACTTTGAAAGATGGTAGCTGTAGATGACCTGGATTAGATGATGACTCTTGGGTCACTTCACCTCCAGCACATGTTTCTAAACTAAACTAAAATTCTTGTAAACTTGAAATTCTTTGTGTAAAATTGCACATCACCCATCTAGTGTCTGGAATGTTTTTTAACGTGTTAATTCATAACCACTTGCAGCTAGAAAAATTTTGCTTTCCATTAGTAACTGTGAAAATTGTGGGAGGGAAATGATGCACATTAGGAAATAATATAAATTTCTGTGGCCATTACTTTATTTAGCAAATATCTTTGGGTATGCATTATGAGTCTGGGTGGGTAGGTTGTGCCCCTTTCTAATTGTTTAGGAAAACACTGGAAACTCCTTGATTAACTTGTCTGTTTCCATATGTGATTGTCAGCTAATTTATGTGGTCTTTACCCGTAACCTGCAACCTGTGGCTACCAGGGTTCATTTAATTATACTGTAAATTACTGTAAAAATTTCAGTCAGGAGACTCAATAGCTGTTCAACTATGGAATCAAAACAGATATTTAATTATTCTGTGCTTGTATTTTGAGGCCTTTGACTTGTGTTTATGGATATCAGAGGAAAAAAGAGCTCCAGGAAGGGTAAATAGTTTGTGAAAACTGTGTTTTGATTAGCACTTAACATCTTTGAATGAATATGAGGAGATAGTATTATCTCCACTGATTCTGTGGAAATGTTTAGTAGGAAGGTAGAAAAGAACAGAAGTAGGAAAGTTCAAACCATTTCAGCACTGACAGTTTGTTGGGATTTTGGGCATTTTATCATCCTCCTGCCCATCAGCAGGGGTGGATGGCTTATGTTAGACATTTTAAAATAAATCTTTACCTACTTTTCTGTGTGAAATAATGTTTTCTTTTTACTATTTTAAAAAGAGCCTGTTTAGCAATTTTCATTGAGGTGGTAGTGTGCAAGTTCTTTTCCTATCAAGCACTGATGGATAGACTAAAACCTAGATTTTCTCTAATCCTGGATATCATTCTTTGTATAAATAATATGAAAAATTTTGAGAGTTAGTCTTGGTGCTGGTAATTGTCTTGGCAGTGTTACATCTGTAACATTGAAGAGAATATGTTTTGTTTCCTTTCAATCACCATATAGTCTTTTGGGGTAATCTGTGAGGTTTAAACTTGTCTTTGTCTAAGTATCCCAGATATTGCCAGAGTACTTTGTTTGGTCTGTAGTTCTCACTGCAAGCTGAAAGAGCTTCTAGAGAAGAAGTCCTTCTAGGGAAGGGAGAATAAAGGATGTCCACATGTGCATTTTTTCCAGTTTTATGAATTCTATGAAGTAATGGATGCTTTCCAGGACACTAAAGGATAATTCAGACTACCCTTCTCAGCTATTGTTGTGACGTTACAAATGAACACAAATTATTTTTTCCATCCATTTTATACATCCAGTCCTCACTAAGCAGAGATGGGCAGTATTTGTAGGCAGTGGTTTCATCTCTTGTTCTTCAGCTTCACCAGCAATTCCTATCTCCAGCTTAAAGTGTGGGTATAAGGTAGAGGGCGAGAGGGTGGAAGATTCCAAAGCCTGCAAGGAAGTTTGAGAGCATTTTGGAAGCATGTAGTAGAGGCCAGGTGACCCAACAGTGTGTGCATCTTGGTAGGATACAACCTTCAGAGAATTGCAGCTACAGGTGAGCAAAATACCTTCCTGTGTTGTTTGTACCTTGTTGCATGCAGAGATGAATGAGTGCTGCCTCATGTCCTGAGAGTCCTGTCTCTGCTCATGCCTAGACATTAAGCACCGCCGGCTGCCTATTCTCTTCTTTGCTAACAAGATGGACCTCAGGGATGCAGTGTCATCTGTGAAAGTGTCTCAGTTGCTGTCCTTAGAAAACATCAAAGACAAGCCCTGGCATATCTGGTACAAAGTTCTCTTTTTCTATACTTTTATTGGCATTACTTTGTGCATTCCTATTTTAGCCCTGTTGTGAGTGACACTCACTACTGTATAAAATAAATGGAGTAGATAAAAGACAGATTCCACACATGAAACACTAAATTTAAAACAGGAATATTAAAATACTTGTGGTGAAACTTACTTTAAATCTATCATGCATTCATTTAGACTGTGTCTTCAAAATTTTCACAGCAGAACTGTTAGCCAAGTAATGGAATGGAGGATTTTCAGTGAAATCAGAAAGCAGGGTTGATATGAGAAGAACAGTTGACATTATATTTTGCTGGGAAATTGAGTAGAATTGTTATTTAAGTGCTTCTGCTAGATTACCTTGCAGGTTTGAGAATATCAATAATAAACCCTTTGGAATTTTTTCCCACTTTGCAGATGCTTCAGTAAACTGTTGTTGAAAGGCCATTTAGTAAACTGTTCTCTTATGTCTTCAGAGAGACACTGTACGCTTTGTACCAAGTCACGTTTGAGGGGATTTGTAGTTGTAAAAGCTTGTCTTTTGTTCCTGAAGGATGTAAGCTTTACTTAGTGCTGATGATCACAAGGAAAAAACTCCTTTTATCAGAAGTGCTTTATAGAAGTTAGTTTTTTGTCCTATTAAAGTCCTCAGCTGTTATAGGTAAAAGTGAAATCAGCAGCTAAATGCTGCTGAAAGCTACAATTTTCATTTTAGGCCCTTTCATGTTAAACTTGATTACCTGGACATTGTTTTTGTCCAGAAATCACACTCATGAATTTCCAAGCTTTTTGGAAGATCATTTTATAGGGCACTGCAGTTACAGTCCAGATTCACTGCTGTGCTGGTTTTCATAAACTGAAGAATGAAGAGCATTTAAACAGTTATCCCCCAGTGATTCAGAAGGTAGATTTACACTGTTCTCAGTGTAGCAGAATGGTTTTATACATTAACAGACACTCCTGGGGTTGCTGTTACAATGAAGTGTGTGCACACACATCATTCCTCCTTCCAGTACTCCAGCATTCTCACTGTGTGTAGGAACTGCATGGAGGACATTTGGGCTTGATCATCTTAAAGGTCTTATCCAGCCTAAATGATTCCATGATTCATGGCTGCTGTTGGAGGGAGTAAACATCTTTCACAGCATTGTTTGAGGAGAGAGGCATTGCAGAACAAGGTGTCTGCCTCGAGTGGGAGCTCTCCCAGAGCCCCTTATGTTCTAGGAATGATTCCTTATGCCTTGAAACTGGAATTAAAAGAGATCACATCATGAAATGGCGTTTCCCTGTGGGGAAGGTACCCTATATTATTTGAGGAGCAGTCTTCTCCATAGGAAGAAAACTTAAGGAAACTACCTGATGCTACTTTGTGATTATGTAAATTACAAGTTTGGTGATGACTCAACTAAAACTGGTATTTTTACAATGTTTTTGAAATTTGATTTGTTTCTTTCAGTGCCAGTGATGCTCTTAAAGGAGAAGGATTACAAGAAGGTGTGGATTGGCTCCAAGGTATATCATATGTAATTCTCTTGCCGTATTTTCAGTCTGTTAAACTCTTTCATTTTGTAAGGTTTTTTTCTTTATTGTTTCCTTTGTTTTCTTTCTGTCCATTTCTGCTGTCAGATCAAATTACACAGTGAGTACTAAAGAGCTCTGTCTCATACTTGCCTTTCATTTATGTCCTTAATGTACATAGAACATTATGTGGGCTTCCCTGACCAGGGTTTGCATTATGAAATACTAATGCACACTCTTGCAAACAGTGTAGCACTTTCATTTAAACAATACCAGCTCCCATACTTCAATTTCTTATTGTGGTAGTTCAGTTTCTTCTTAAATTTATTCTTAATATCCTGTCCCTGTTTTACATAACTTAATGTTATGTATCAAGAAATGGTGAAAGAAAATAAGCCAAGTACCCCGACAAATACGCAGGTTTTAATTATACACCTTCAGCTCTTTAATCCAGAGCCAAAAGAAGAAATTCTTACACCATAACAATTATAGGACATGCAGACACCCATAACTGCATGGAAAATATCAGATCCAGCTTGGATGATGTCTGACATCCAGCATCTTTAATTACAAACTTGATACAGATGTTGTGTAATTACAAACTTGGTACAGATGTTGTGTCTCCTCCTGTTGTGTGTTGGTAAGGCAAGGCTCTGGTCTCTCTTGTTCTCCTGCTCAATGTTTAGGTTAGTGAAGTGTGGCATAGTTTTGGCAGACTGATCCCAATTTTAGCTCCCTGGCTGGCGTTGCTTGTGTTGTGAAGTGCTTCGGGTGGTGCGGGCTCAGCCGACTGCAGCACCCGCCTGTGCTGTGCCCCGCCGGCCGCCGGGTGTCAGCGCTGGCCCGGGGACAGCCTCCTTGCGCAAGGGTAACAGCCAGCCCTGGCCCGGGTTAACCCATCCCCACTGCTCTGGGGACACCAGGCTGTCCTTTCTACTTAGACTCGTCCTGTTGACTAGAAAAAGATGGTTTGTTTTACCCAGTTTTGTAGAGTGCAAAAACAGTCGGTGATGTTTTCAGAGGGAGAGCTGCTTGCCAAAAATAGTCTTTAGAAAGAGATTTACTGCCCTACAGAAGAGCAGTGATGTATCCTCCACCAGCTAAAATAAATCTGGAGTGGAGAACCAGGATTTTGGTGTTGGGTTTCCTCCTCTCCTATATCCTATCATCATAGAGGCAGATTCCAAATCATAATTTTTCCTAATTTCAGGCACAGTTCTGACTTAGTAATGTTTTCTTGCTATGTTCAGAGTTTCCTCTTCTTTTGGAAGAACCTTTAGAGTTTCAATCCAAATTTTGGGTTTTTACATAGCTTCATGCTACTTAAAAGGATCTCAAATGCTTGTGTAAATATTTTCTGACAAAATATTTAAGTTATAGATGTAGATTTTTTTTAAGCACAGCAAGCAGATGCTTCTCCTGTCACTCACATAGCTCTTACAGCTATTCATTTCTTATGGAGTGTTAAACTTCTTAATTTTCTGAGCTGAAAATCCTCATGAAGGGGCTCCATCTGAAAATTTCCTTTAAGTCCCTGGTTCAGTGAACCCAAAACTGAAGAGGGGATGAGTTTAAATGGTACTGTTAAACTAAGCACATGTAGTTTGGCAATTTTATGTTTAAAGGCTGAATACTTTGATATTTCAAGGACAAATTTTTACTCTTGATTCTCCTCATTCCTAGAGCACCAGATGGAAATATTTGGAACAAATCTGTAGTTATGGTAGTCCCTAAATCACAGCCTGGGGATGCCATAAAATTCAGAGGAGGAAATGACACCTGGTGAATGAGTACACAGTTCTTGTCAGCAACCCAGCTTTTCTTACTTACCCCTTCCAGAGTCATTTCACAGTTGGGGTGGCAGGGGAAGAAAGTTTTGTGGGTTTTTTTCCCTAGTGAAGGCTGGGTTTGCTATTTCCCTATTTTGTAATGGGATTGCTTTTGCAACAGCACATCCTCCATAGGGTAAAACAAACTTGTCTCACAGCATTCCCCTTGAGCGGGAGAGATTGTTTCAATTTCCACATTTTGTAATGGGATGCTGGATGCTTTTGGTAGCCAAGAAAACATTTGAAGTGAGTTGAGAAGTGGCAATCAGGCAGCAATATGGAGAAGTGGGGCTGCAGACTGCAAAGTTTTCATGTGAGTTATTAGAAACCAAACTTTCACTGTTTTGCTGTTGGACGGTTCATGTTCAGTTAGGTGGAAGCCAAAATGCCTAAAAGGAATTGAAATGCACACTTTATAGAACAAACTTCCAGGTCTTATGGTCATCAAAGTGATCTTATAAGCCTGAAGAACATAAAAATTGTATTAGGGGGAAGAGTCTCCCTGTTAAATTTCCAAGATTTGAGGGAAACAACTTGGGTGTACAGGGGTTTAAAAAGTGAATGAGAGAGCAAGTTGAAAACAAACTCTGCATTGTCCCCCATTCTTGTAACTACACCAAAATATCTAGATCTATTTTATGTTTTCAAAAAGCAAAATGCAGCAAAAATTCATCTTGTGCTAAGACTAGATGTTTCTTTTTATTAACAGGTCAGATGCAAGCAATGAAGACATGAGAGATAAATAAAGGCTCTATAGGGTTCTTTTACACCATTTGTCAGTAGGTGAAGAACACGTTCCTTGGAAAGGAAGAATGATTTGAAGAAGATGAACAGTTCGGCTAAAATATCCTGTATTGACCTTTTTCAGTTTAGTGTCTCTTCCAGAAAAACTGAATGTAGACAACTTAGCACCTCAGGTATGCACACTGAAGAATTAAATTGAATCTTGTGACTGGAGAGCATATACAGAAAAAAAATATTTGTGTTAACAATAAACATCTGCATTCATTTGAGGTTTAGGTGATAATTAGCCATCAGTAAATGCCCCTCTGTTTTTTGGGGGGACGCCTTTTGAGCAAATGGGAATATTTATTTTCCAGAGAAAGAAAAATCAGCACTTCCCGAAATCCATCTACATAAGATACCTACTGATTTTAGAGTCCCAGTTTTAGGCATTACTGCCATTTATTTTATATTAAAGTTTGATGTTTGGTTTTTATTATCCATCTCTAATATACTTCTATAAGAGTATTTTGATTAAATATATAAGGATTCAAGTGTTCACTATATTTGTTATAGATGATTGCAGATGTCTTTAAGAAATTGCTTTTAATGAAATGTTATGAATTGTTTTTTGTGATTATACCACGGTTATATTTGCATTCCCATCAATAAAACTTCTAATATATGACATGCCCTGATTGGGTTTTTTAACTTCAATATGCTCATTAATTGTCTTTACCTAGAGATTTTTGGTTTTCTATACATTTCATTTGGAATTTGTTTATCCATATTCAAGTGGATATAGCACTGTATATGTAATAAAATGGTATCTCTGTTGCCAAGGGTTTTTTTTATTAATTGCATATATTTTTTATACTACCTAATCCACTAGACTTCTCTCCCAGGTACTTAAGGAGCATATGAATCACAGGATGGGTCAGACTGGAAGAGACCAGAGTGGGGTCATGTGGCCCAACCTCCCTGCTCAGGCAGGACAATCCCAGAGCACATGGCACAGGATTGCATCCAGGTGGTTCTGGAATATCCCCAAGGAGGGGGGACTCCACAGCCTCTCTGGACAATCTGTTCCAGTGCATGGTCACCACACAGGAAAGTTCTTCACATGTCCAGGTGGAACTTCCTGCGCATCATTTCTTGCAAGTTGTACAAAAACACAATTATGGGACAGCTCACTGATTTACCAGATCATTATTATGAAATGTCTTATATATTTCTCTTGTGTATAAAGACTGTTATACTTCCAAAAATAAATTTAATAAACTTTCTGGCTCCAAAGTGTACCATAGGTAAAAAATTAAGAACTTTATTTTTGTTCTGCCACTTCAGGAAAGAGCAGACTGACCCTGGCAGTGCTGAAGACTCCATTTAACTCAGTGATTACCTGATCCCTGTGGGATATGTAATATGCAGCTCTTGCAAAAGCTTCCCCCCACACCCATTAGCATATAAAACACACAAATGTTCTGTCAGCATGCCTTCTAGGCTCACCTCATAGAGGTATATTTGGAGCAAAAGGAGCTGAAATGGGAGAACAGTGTCATGTACTCTCAGTTATTAAATAGTTAAATTTAACACCCCTGCTTTGCTGGAAGAAAATCTCACTGTAAGAAATCTTCCTTACAGGATGCTGTGGTTCTTACACTTCAATTTGTCATGGAAGTATTTTCATGTCTCTTTCTGTGACACTGTTGGCCTTTTGTCAACTCTGAATCTAAGTATCTATACAAAAATCAAATACAAAGGAGGAACAGTAATATATAATTCTGAGAAGTTTTCCTCTGAATTGTGGGCAGATAATTTTTGGGTTTACTTTGCTTTGGATAATAAAGTAATTAAAATAATGGGTTGGAAGGGACCTTAAAGATCATTGAGTTCCAGCCCCTGCCTTGCCTGGACAAGGGACACCTTCCACCAGACCAGGTTGCTCAGAGCTCCATCCAGCATGGCCTTGAACAATTCCAGGGGTGGGAAATTGCTTGGGCAATCACTGCCAGTGCCTCACCACACTCTCAGTAAAGAATTTCTTCTTAATATCTAATCTAAAACTATTCTCTTGAAAGTAATACTTGTAAAACTGTTTTGCTGTCTGTAAGTATCTTGTAATTATTGTGGATCACTTATATGTCTTATTTAAATGAAACATTTAAAGTTAACAGTTTCTTTTCTACCAAAGAAAATTTAAGTTCTTACTAGAATCCATCTGCATTTCTGACTTCCGTGAACGGTATGGATTTTGATGGTTTTCTGATTATTTTTGTTTGTTTATTTTAAATTACATAAAGTGCTATGTTTATGCTGTGGATTGCCTTTACTGTCATGGGAAGCTGTTTGAACCTACTGCTTTGTTCTTCCATCTGCAAATCCAAGGGAAATACTATAAATTTTTTTTTTTTGCTCTCTAATTTGGTTATGAAGTGCTTTTTGAAAACAGCAGTTAGTTTTGTACTTCTATTATTGTTCCCCTTTTTGATTTTTTTGGTGTTTGATTTTGTTCTGCAGTGAGCAAACAGTTCTGTTCCTCCCCTAGGGAGCCACTGGTCTGAATGAAGACTGTTGGAAGAAATGGAAATAGGAACAGTTCTATTAGAAAAATGCTGGATTTTTATTCCCCTCCCCCCCCCCCCCTTATTACTGCTTCAACCATTAGTTATCTTTACTTTTAGAACATTTACGATCATTCTGTGAACATAAAACCTCCTGAGAGCATCTCTGCATGTTCACCTCTCCTTCCCACCTTGGTGTACAGGCATAAGTCACTAACATCCACAGGTGCGGGAGCTCTGAGTTGCTCTAAAAATGTTAAATTTTTACAATTTTACAAGGATTATATATTGCACAAAATTCTTATGGATCTGTGAAAAAAGGCTGTTTTGGAGTTGGTTTTTGTGGCTATCAGACTTCCATGCTATTCTCCCATTACATTTAGGATGTTAAAGTAATGAATGAGTTCTATCCTTGGTGCTCCAAGACAGTTTGCATTGACAACTTCTTTGTGCCCGAGGAACAAAGCAGACAAGGGAATAGTCTTTTTTTTTTTTTTTTTAATCCATGTTACTGAAGGTGTGGGCATTAAGTGATAACTTGAAGGGCAGTAGAGTAACCAAAAGTGACTCAGGGAATTTGGTCAGCGTTTTGTGCTATTGCTTCTAGGCACGCTGCCCACCTACATATTTATTAATTTCCTTTAAATATGCCTGGTCAGGCTTAAGACTAGCATTTTCCGCTGAAATACGGTGCAGTTGTTTTCATATACAAAGTGTTGCTTTCTAGGTCTCTTTACTGAGGAGGGGGCTATAGGTAAATGTGTAAATCGTGATTTTTCTAGCTGTGCCTCTCTAGCACTGAGAGCACCAGTCCATGGGAACCTTGTGTTTAACTACTGCTTGAAGCTGTGCTGAGCTTGCATGGCCTCAACACTCCTGGGCAATTTCACATGAAGCAAGTGCAGTTCTAAGTGTGAGGATGTAAATGTAATGGAGCTTCCTTTTAATCTCAGCCCTCTAACTGCAATTTCCTTGGGGTGTTTTATTTACTAATATGAAAGATAAGCTGCTGTAAAAGACCAGACATAACAGCTCGGCTTAGTTGTCTGCAGACAGGCATTCTGATGTGGTAATACGTGGAATGGTAACGTTGCACTTCAGAGCTTCTGTAAAACAGCTGTGCAACTGTTTTGGAAAGCAGCTTATCTCTTAGGAGCTTTAAGTAGGAAATATAATTTTGTTTGTAATAAGAAGTAAAATAATGCTGATTCAAAATGCTTGTCCTTAAAAGCAAACATTTATTAAGCCAAGAAATGGTGTTTAATCTCAAAAGGAATAGGGCTGGGGGGATTTTTTTTGTTTGTTTTAAGTTTCACTTGTTTTCAAAGTTTTACTTGGTTGGAAAATCACTCTTTTTATGATTAATTCCTGTCATCCATTTATTTTGTTCTTTCTGGCCTGCCTCATTCCCATTTTACAGAAATCCTTACAAATCTTGATCCTCAACTTTTTAGTCTGCTTCTTTTAAATTTAGCTGAGTATTCCGCTAGTGAAACTTTGCAGCTCCCTTCCCTGTTGTTTTGGTTTTGGGTGGGTTTTTTTGAGTAACAAAATAGATAATGAGAGAAGGTCACAGAAAACAGCACTAAAAAAGCAAAAAAGGATACTACCAAGAAAGTCTCCAACTCTCCTTTTTCAGAAGGGTCAGGCAAGTTTTCAAAGGTTCATTTTATATGCCCTGATCCTTTTTTATTATTTTTCACTGCTTAAATTTAAAAATGCACTGTTACTATGAAAAACTAATATTGGGTGTAACAGCTAATCAGAGTTCAGAGCTTTAAATGCTCTCTTGTAACAAATGCCAAGTGTTTTTAGTAATATTTTGCAACCATCCTTTAGTTCAAGGCTCTGTAGCTCCTGTCACAGTAAGTTACATCAGGGAAGCATCTGTGTTTGTGTGAACCAGCACTTTGTAATTAATTTGCCACTGTTCAGCCAGTTGGATTTACCACTTAATTGGTTGAATTTTCCTGGCCATATGAAATTCTTTCTCTCACAAGTACAGCATGTACGTGATAATGTACTGTTCTCCTTCAGTGCATGTCAGGATCTCACCATGCAAATCTGCCGTGTTTGCTTTTCCCATTCCCCTAATGACAGCATGAAACCCCCTCCCACTACTGTTTTTCAAAATAAATCCTTGAAATGAAAGCTAGGCTCTTAATGTCTGTCTACCATTAAATGATCTTGTGTTCTCCAAACTGTTTCCCAGGAGATGAACTTAATTGTATTACAATCATATTACTCAGGCACCAGCTCGAAAGGGGGTGTTTGTAATTTCTCTGGGATTCAGGGAGCACCTTTGAAGAACAGAGTAACTTGTGTAGTAAAGGAAGTGTAAATTTAGCAACTTCATGCTAGGCAGTCTTTTGGCAAACAACATTGTCTTTGAAGATCAGTAAGTAGATTGAAGGCCTAGCAAAACAGTTGCTGAACCAAATATAGTTTACTGAAAAGCTGCCTAATAGTTCTCAATAAAGGGAAGAAAAGACAGTAAGGAAATATTTAAAAAATAAAAAAAATTGGGATGTGTGGAGGAAATTTCTTTGGGCTGGAGTTATGCTAGTGAATAATAAAGAAGCTTAAGCCTTATGAGGCTCAGTGAGGTGACCATGATAAATGATTGAAGTCGATGCTTGGCGATACAGACTAATGAGAGCAGCCCCATCAAACTGCTTTTACAGAGCAAAGAGAGCTGGTGCTGAGAGCCTGATGTCCCAATGTGTGTGGCCTCAGTTTCCCTCAGCCTGAGCCTTTCCAAGGGCTTTTCAGTCCTTGGAGCAGGCTGTGCACTCTTGGCTTTGAGGTGTAGTTTCATCCAAAAAGAAATCAGTTTGTGACCTCCCAGCCAACTCTGCCATGTAAACAAAAGCACTGTTAGTGAGGATTATCTTTAAAATACCCTCCTGACCTGAATTCATGCACAAGTGGAGGCATGCCTGTAAAAATTTAGGAGGGAAACAATCCCAAAGTTCTCAAACCATGGAGTTGGAACCAAGAACAGCAAAACTTGGCAAGAGGTCTCCACAAGCCAAAGCTCCCCAGGAATAATGCCAGTGAAATATTTAGAAAAAATACAAGTTTGTAGTGTGCTTCACTTGGAAGTGGGAAAGTTTACTCCACAACTACAGGATATAACCATTGGACAGGGATTATGAGGTAACACTTCCAACTTGAAGGAAATGGCATAGTCACTTGTGAAAAAACAGGCAGTCATGAGTAAATAATAATAAATATTAACATTTTTATGTCAATAATAAAAGAGTTGTCTGTCAAGCATCACTGCTGTTCTTGCCATTGTCTGTATTTGTGATCACACAGGTTTAAAGGTGTTACTAGAAAAAGAATTTGGCAATCTTTTTTTTTTGCTTATACTATCAATCTGCAAGTATATCTCTCTTTGTTTTAAGCTTATCCACCAACATTTATTGGCTTAAAGTGAAAAGGAAAAAAAGTGTCTAAAAATTGGTGTAATGAGTAACAAATGGAATCAATGAACCAGAAAGTGGATGTTGTTTTCAGTGATAGCAATATTCCAAGGATTTCGTTCATCATGTATTACATCATCAGTGGGTTACATGAAAGCATCTTGGACCCAATTTAACATTTCTGTTTGTGAGGTGATGTTGTTGGCCAGTCATTCTTGCTTTAGAGAAGTAAGGACTGGTAAAGGCTTTCTTTTCAAGGGTGGAATGTTTCTGCTGCGAAAGTTGCTGCTTTTCTCTTGTAATACTTGGTTTTATTCCCTCTTCAGCCCCATTTTTTGAGGTGGTGAGGTGGTCTTTTACATCCTTAGGTAGTTTTCGACAGGGAAGTGTTACTCTGTTTTGAGATGCCTAGAACCTGTGCATTATTGTTTTCTAAGTCCTCTGCTGGGCTTTAAATCAAGAGTTAATGCTCTAAAAATTTTTTGGCAGCAGTTTCAAAGCAGGCCAAATTGATCTATAAACTAATCCAATGTAGTGGTTAGAAAGTATTGCTGTATTTTGCAGTTAAGTTTTGAGTCTTACTATTTCTTTCATTGGTACCATTATAAAATAAGATCAATCACTATTATGTTAGAAAACAATTGTAGAACAACCACTTCATTGCTCATTACCACTATTATTATAGGTACCTATAATATAATAAAGCTGTGTTGTAGCTTTACTGTTCCTGGAAATTAAAAGACAAATAGGCAAAATCAAGTAGTTCAGGTTGTAGGAATAATTTTAAGTACCAAATTTCCTTTTTACCCATTCCATAAATATTAAAGTACTACTTATTTCTCTGTCTACTCTGTCATGCAATGATTTAAAAAAGCATTAAAATCCCCTCTTTTTGTGGGTGATAAGTCTCTTGCTTTCCTTGAGGTGTGTCTTTTGTCATCATGTCAGATAATGCATTTAAGTAAGTCCTTAATTCATGCAGAACACAAACCGTGTGTGTGATTTCTTAAAGGCTGTAGGAATGCCTGAGCTGTGAAGTGAATGACAGGTGATCTGATACTGGCAGCAGACTAAATAGGAATAGTTCAATCAGTTCCTAATATAAAGAAAAATTGACAGCTTTATCCAGAGAATTGATTTACCACAGAGATAATGTGGGCCTTTATTTTCAGCTGCAGTTCAGCACACCCTGAAAATTGGAAAACATAGAGTACCTCTACTGTTTATGAACTACACTAAGTGCATTCTCTAAATACCATCTTCCGTTGTAGAGAAACCCCCTTTATTCTTCTTAGTCATATTTTATTGGACTAGAGATGCACATTAAATACAGAAAATATTTCTAAAGAACATCAAATAAAAAGACTGTTGCAGGCTCATATCCCCATTAGCCAGACATTTCCTTGTGATGGCATTTACTTTGCTGAAAAAGCTTTTCTGCCTTAACATTACTAACAATGAATGCTTGAGTGAGGAAACATGGATTACTCAGAATTTTTGTTCTGGGGAATTAAAAGAAATCTTCTTTTCTCTATTAAAGGTTTTATTGTGTTGGGCTTAAAAATAAAAAAAAAAATAAAATAAAAAAAAAAAACACAAAACAAATGAGAGTGTGGGGGAACAGTTATGCTGTTACTTACCCAGCTAACCAGGCAAAGTCTGATCAATGGTAACTTACACTCTTACAAACTTGGCCTTTGAGAATTCTTTCTTACCCTTTTTCTGTGTTTCACAGACTGTTTACTGTTATGTGGAACTTGTGTGCCAAGAATTAGACTCTTTTTCTGTTTGTTCTGTAATAAGATTGAAGTATTTTCTCCCTGTTTAGAATAACTTATGAACATAATTTGCATACATAAGAAAAGATCTCTTCTTTGTTTTCTCTTTCTCTCTTTTTTTTAATTTCTTACTGGGAGCTTAAATGGAGAGGAAAATAAGTTGTTCCATGAAACCAGATGGGATTCTGCAACATTAGCAACCAAAAGTTTTTATGATTCTGTTTGCCTCAATCCATAAGAATTCTCCTTGTTAGAGACTGGTGAAGTTAGAGTCATTTTTATATACAGAATATTTTACACTCCAGACACTAAAGATGATTATTCCTTTCGGAATATGCTTACACACATGCTCAGTATGAATGTGGTAAGGGGTTACTTTATATATATGTACATTATAATTTTCAAACATTTAAAATAATATTTTATAAATAGTCCAGAGCATTGGGTTAAAAATATTCTTCTTGTTGTGAAATCCAGCAGGAAAGACAAGGGGCAACATTGGTGTGTCTGCAGTCAATGGCTCTAGGAAGCCTTGGGGTCCAGGGACTTGTTTTAGAAAATCTTTGAAAAGTAGTTAAGAAAGGCAAGTCTGCTGTCCAGAGGCCTAAATTTACTGTACATAGACTTTCACCACAATTAAAAACTGCCTAGTAAGCTGCAAATTTAAAAATGTCCATTTATGTACATGCATGGAAATACAGTAAGCCCATTAGAATAGTAATTTGATTTTATATTTGAAAGTGTGTATAGTTGTAGGTGAAAAGGTGTATAAAAGATGTATTAGAAAGGTGTATATTCATTTTTAACCACACATCTGATATTCAAAAGACATTCTAGGTGGAAAAGCATTAAATTAATTACAATGTATAAGTAGCTGGTAATGTATTTCGTGGATTTCTTTTATTTGCATTTAAGATACCTCTTTTGAAAGCTCTTGCATTCTTATGAATATTGAATTATTTGTTCTGCTTTTTACACTATCTACAATATTTGTTAGAATTTGGATGAAATCAGCTTACTGAAGCACTTTGTTTAACCACAATTTTTTGTGGAAGGCTGATGGTGAATAGTCAGATTGTCTTAGCAGGTAAGCAGACTCAGAGCAGGATGGTTTCACGGAGAGCTTATTACATGAAGTACAGACTTTCCTGAGGGTCTAGTTAGGGTAGTCATTAACTTGGTAAGAGGACAAGTGAGCTTTATCTTTATTTTCAATTCACACAAGTTTAATTGATAGGAGGTGCTGTCAGAAACATCTTGGGAGCCTCCCAGACAAGCTGTGCTAATCAGCTGAAAGTTGTCAAATCTTTTGGAATTAGGTACATACATCCCAGCACAGTATGAGGCTGCTGAGTGCTTTTTGTTCCATGCCCAGGTGCAGCAAAAGTCTGCTTTAAAAAAGAATCTGTAGGTGGGTCGGTGGTTTCTTATTTTGTACTTCACAGTTAGTTTCCCCTTTTAGCACTTTTGCTACTTTTGCTACTGGGTAGGTGTAGATGTCACAAATTTACAAGTGAAAAACAAAAAGAGTGGAAAACAAACAGAAGAAGCTTTCCAAAAAGATGATTTAAAGATTTTAATTCCTAGACTGAACTTTGGCCATAGGTAGCACAGTGTATAAATCTTACCCAAAATAATAAAGAACACAGTTATGGGTCTCAGAAGCTGCTGTTTAACCCCATGAGTCATTTCCAGCTGTCTTCTCCAGTCATGAAGGCATTTGAACCAGAGCAGCTGACCACGTGGCTGTCTTTTAAACCATTTTCAGTAAATCAAATGGAGGAACTGTGTGTTTACAGTTAAAGGATGAGGATTGCTGGAAGCTGCTCAGCACATACTTTACAGCAGGAGGTCATGGCTACATAGAAAATAGTCCTAGAAATCCTTGCTAACATACTTCATCTGTGTAATAACATAGCCAAGACACAACTCTTCCATTCTGTTGGTCACCTTCATTTTAAAGTATAGATTAGAGATTTGAAATTCATCTGTATTTGTTTCAACATCTGGACAACTAACATTGTGAAAAATGCCTAGGAAATATTACACACCATAACTCCTTTATATGCATTTATTAATTCATGGTCTCATGGCACCTATTAAAATTCTTGCCATAATAGACTGGAAAGGAAAAAGATAGGTAAGGGCCTGTTCATTTTAAAATACTGCTGCTATTTATGCAACATCTACCTGCAGACATGTTCTATAAGAGTCTGGAAAATGGGAGTGCTTATTGACAAGAAAAAGTAGCACAGCTCTATAAAATATTTTGATAGATAAATGGACTAAATGTATGACATGGAAAACTGAAGTTGCTTTTGCATAGCAGAGTTACATCTCAGAACACAAGAGCACTTAATATTGTTGTGGTCCAACAATGGAAACAGTTTAAGGATGTTGTTTTCATTTAATAGTTGTGTGAAATGTGCTTGCAGGCAAAGCATTTAATTTCGAGCTTTTAAGACTACATTTTTCCCCTAGTTATTACTTTAATGTATCAGGAAAGTTTTAAAAGAAGGGTGTGAAAGGAAGGCTCCTCCTAAACCAGCATGATGGAAATTTGCTTTCCTTTTTGGTATCCAAACAAAACAAAAGCTTTGACTCAAGATTTTAAGAACCCATAAAAAGGAGGAAATACAGAAAGCACAATTAAAATTTCACCATCTGCTCACTCTAAATCAGCACGGAGAAGGGGGAGGTTTCCCTTCTGAATAACCATTATAATCAGAATTGCAGTAGAAAAATTAAGTGGATATGGAATAGACACAGCACCCTCCCCTCTCTTACTCAACATTCAAGTGACACTCTGGGCAGGATGAATTATGGAAAAAAGAAGTATTGAGAGCCCGTGCTTGACATTTTCCTCTTCTGTGCAATTCTATCGCTCTGCAACTGTGTTTTAATGGTTTTTGCCTGCCTTTGGTGTTGCCTTATTACCTCATGTGGGCCACATGTGAGCACTTTAATCTGAGGCGGAAAGGAACCTGTTTGCCCCATCTGTCTTGGCTTGCATGTGTTGGTGCTGCTGTTAATGCTGACAGCTGTGCTAATGTGTGAGGCCACCTGCCACATGGCAAATACTGCAGCTTTGGGTAAAAGCTTCCCTTTCCCCCCCTTGTTGGAAGTGTAGGTGGCTACATTTCCCCTTTTATTATTTTAAATGGGTCAAAACTATTTACTCTTAGGTCATGTAATACTCAATTACTCCAGGGTACAAAAAAACCCAGAAAGGGATTCTCTAACCTATGCCATGTTCATCTCTTATATTGATACAGTTTTACTAGGTTGATTAGTTTTAATATTTTTATTATTTGCCTGCAATAGAACCGTCCTTTGGTAGGTTCCTGTATTTTCTGCTTTTAGATGCAGTGAAGAAAGGAGGAACAGATTTGAGCACAAAATGTTACTGTTTGGGATTAGCATTTCTCATTAGGTTGGCTCTTTGTTCTTGGACAAGCAGAGCCCTGGTAATGCTTCATGCTGCCCTGTGGTGCCCCTCTGGGCACATGTGGACAGCCTTTGGATGCAGCAAGGTTTTCTGACTGCCTCTGTGTGTGCAAACCACTCACCATATTATGCTTAACTACATCCTGAGGTGATTACGAGGATTAATTAATGCTTAAATCCTTTGAAGACACCGGATGCTTTATAAATGCTAATTATTATATTCAGGTTTGCTACCTTGCTATTCAGGGATTAGATCTTACTTAAGCAATAGGTAGGGAAGCTGTGAGATGTGTGTGGCAAAGAAGAATTAAAAGTAATAAACAGTCAGGGAGAGCCTAAGCCTCCCTGCAGCCTGTTTGTGCAGTCCTAATAAATTACTACTTTTCTAATTTGGTTTTGGAGCCTAATTACTTCTATTTTGAATGTCAGAAGGAGTGTCTCCTCTATAATGTTTCATTGGGAGCTGCTGTTACATTTTGCAGTTTTAACACCCATTGCTATTTCTGTGAGAATTGGTGACTGTGTAGGTACTCTAAAAATGTGGTTTCTTCTTTTCCTCTATACTGTTCTGGAATGAAACATTTCATGGCTGTGTGCAAAGCTTGGGGCATCTGTATTACTGAGAGAACTGTCTGCTCCTTGTCTGGACACTGAAAACTGGACAGAACCTTGTGCACGAAGTGCTGGTCCCCTGAATAAGGTTTGTGACTGGTTTCTATCCTGTGAGAAAGCTACTTTTTGTAACCTGTGATCCAACCAGCTAGTCCCAATTCTGACTGCTTAAAAATTAAGTGCACGTCCAATATCCAGCTGTGTCTGTCTTTTTAAATTCCACATCAAAGCTATATGAGACTTGGACTATACAAAGCAGAGCTGTTTGCACACTTCTTAAAGACTTGTTCGTAACTGAGGTAGGAAAAAGAAGACAGAAAAGCAGACAGTAAGTTGTTTTTTCAGGCTGTTTTATTGCTGCTGCTCTGCAGATGGGCCTAGAGTACAAACTTCATATCTGACTGTCACAATAACACAGGTTAAGAAAGAGGTTTGGGTATGAATTCAAGTGAACAAATGGAAAAAACCTTACAGAAGGGAGAACATTACTGGCACAGGTTACCCAGAGACCTTGGAGTTGGAGATATTCAAAAGCCATCAGGACACAGGCCTGAGTAATCTGCTCCAGGTGGTCCTGGTTAAGTAGGGGATTGGACCAGGTGACTTCCTAAGGTCCCTTCTAACCCCAAACATTCCACAGTTCTGTGAGATGACATAAAGCAAAGAGGAGCTGATAGAAAGGTGTAAGGTGGAGGCAGTCACAAAGAACAGCAGAGATGCTCACAAAGATGAGGAAGTGTGGTTCTGAATTTAAAATCCGTGCATCAAGGCTGGTCTATTTTACCAGTAGCTCACACTCAGTGAATCATTAAGGTTTTGTGCATCACCTCCATCTATAAAATGAAGATCATATTTGTCACTGTGATGTTGCAATGACAAAGTCACCTGTAGGTATAGTTTGATGTTAAGTCAAGGTGGCCACAACCCTTGGAAGGAGCAAAATGAAGGGCTTGGCATTAAAAAGCCCAAAACGAAACAAAAAACTCAAACAAACTCCTTTCTAAGAAGTAAACTTTTTGAAAGACAGGAGAACTTTCTTCCAGGCCGCTTTTCGTCAGCAAGCGTAGTCTGGCCTTACCCTCCAGTGACAGACAGAGGGGAGAGCTGAAGCTTGTGCTGCCGTGTGCCTTCGCTCGGTGCCAATGTTTACAGCGCTGGGCAGCAGGCATAGATGCTGTGGCAGCCGCGCTGTGCCCGGGACAGCGCCAAGCCAGTTCCTGGCTTCGCACGGACAAACGAGTGCAGATCTCCAAGCTGGCCCGCCTCACAAAGCACTAGGCTGGCGCTGGCGTTTGCAGTCAGTCAGGACTGTAGATCCTCAAGGCTGCCTAACCTTTTTCTTCAGAGGTTTGTTGTTGTTTTGTTTTGGGAGGTTTTTTTTAACCTCTGATCTTTTCTCTTTGTTCACACTAATTATGACCCATTAACTTAAAAAAAAAAAAGCAACAAACCCAAACACAACGCGCCAACCTCCCGGCGCGGGGGCGGCGGGCCCTCCCGCTCCGCGGCCCTGGGCGCTCGACAGGGCAGGGGCCGGGCCCTCCCGCCTGCCGGGGCACGGACGGGGCTCCCCCATCTCCTCCTGCCGCTGCCACAGCCACCCCCCGCCTCCGAGCGCGGCTCTCCCGGCCCGCCCCGCTGGCAGCAGGGCAGGGGCGGGGGCGCGGAGCGGCGGCTCCTCCCCGGGGCGGAGGGACGCGCTCGCCGCCTCCCTGCCGCCGCCGCGGGGACTCGGTGCCGGGCGGCTGCTGGCGGCGTCTCCCGTCCCGTCCCGTCCCGTCCTGTCCCATCCTATCCCGTCCGGTCCGGTCCGGTCCCATTCCGGGGATGTCCGGCGGGAGTAGCCGGCGGCGGGCCGGCCCCTCCTGGCACAGCACTTTCACTCGCTTCTTCTCCAGGAGCCCACCCGGCGAAGGGGCGGCGAACAGGTACGCGGGGCTCGGGGGTGGCGCGGTGCCATCTGCGCGGCCGGGGGACACCGAAGGACACGGGGGGCGCGGGGCTGAGCGGGGCCCCGGGCCGTGTTGCGACACTGCTGGGTGGCGGGGCAGCGGGAGGAAGCGAGCGTTCCCCGCGGGGAGCCCGCGCGTACCGCGGGCCGGGGGCGGCTCCTGGGACAGCGGCGGGGCGGCGGCGTGTCTGAGGGAGCTGCGGAGCGGGCTGGGTGCGCGGCTGACAGCTGCCGCCGCGGCCGGGAAGGGCGGGCTGTCCTGGGGCAGCGCTGCCGTGCGGGCACGGCTGCTGCTGGGTGCTGCGGCGGGGGGACTCCAGGGCTGCCCGGGAGGTTCATCGAGCACCCCCGGGCCCGCCAGGCTCGGCGGAGCCCCGGTGGAACCTGCTGGGAATAACACACCCCACGGCTCCGCCGCCACGGTCAGCATCCTGTGGTCCGGGTCGCAGCCCCTTCCTCGGGGACTGAAAGCAGGGCAGGGCGCTGAGGGCTTTGAGGGCTTTGTTTGTTTGTTTTTCCTTTTCAGTTTTCACGCTGGAAGTTTTCTTTTGGACTGGTGTAAATCAGGCGTTAATGCAACATAAATATTACTGATGTGTTTAAGTCTCAATGCAAAATTTGTGGTTTATGGAAACTTCGTTATTAATAATTTTTTTAGCGCAGGGAGACTTTACAAGATGAAAAGGTTTGGAAACTTCTTGTATTTGTTCCTCTTCCTTTTTTTTTTCTTTTTTCATTCTGGTGGCTGATTTCTGTCCGTAACTAGGAAAGAAGCGCAGATAAGTTTCCTTCAGTTTCTCAGGCAGCCTCATTGTCGGCCCAAGTTAACGAGCATATTTCTGTGGTGAAAAGGTGACAACTGCCTAGGCCTTACTTCCTCAGGTGTAGTATTTATTCTTTGCTTTTAACATGTTGGTTTTAATCTGAGTCATTCTTGATATAGGGCATAGGTTTGTGTTTGACAGACAGTAAATGCTGTTTAATCAGATAGGCAGTGGCTATCAAAGTAGTTCTTTCAGTGAAAAGCTGTAGGATCTTGCGTTGCATATTCTGAGCAATCATGGAAAATAGAAGGGCTGATTGCTCTTTTACACTGACCATCTTCAACAGTCTTGTAAATGCACCATGAGGATTTTTAACTTTGCGGGGTTTGTTTCACTGTAAGCATTTGACATGCCAGTACACCACCAAGAATCCACTGGTCTTTTATGAGCAGAAAACGTTGCTTTTTTATTTCATGGAAAAAAGAAATTGGGAGCAAGGCTGCTGAATCAAGGCCATATATACAATTGCTGGAATAGCCTGGCTGTTTTGTCTGGTGGAGGTGGTTAAGATATGGGAGAAGGCGAAGGCTTGGATCTGGCTGAGGACCGAAGAGGGAATAGGACAGGTTTCATCGGATGACGCCTTGCCAGCTCCCTACAGCTGTGGTTTGGGATAAGCAGAAAAGCCTAGCGGTCACCTCGGTAAGGAGGAGAGTGATGCCACTTCAGTGGTTTGTGCACTGCATGGCCAATCTGTAGGTAGCACTCTTGGCAGACCGACTCCACGTAACTTGGGGCAGCAGTCTAATCTCTATCCCAATCGCAGTTTCATTTCCTGCAGCCAAGAGCCTTTTCTTTATTCGGAAGCTGGGGTAGTCCGCGCAGATATGCAAAGGCTCTGGCCCCTTGGCCTCGTTGTTGAGTTCCTCACGAGGTTCGCTGCGGGGCGGTGGCCGTGAGTCCTTCCTGAAGCGGAGGCAAGCGAAAGCCCTCGCCATCCCCAGTCCCATTTGGTATGTTAAGGAGCTTTTCCTTGTTGTGCCGGGCTGCAGCGTGGCACGTTCGTCAGGAATGCTGACGTTCTCGTATTTGGTTTCCAGTGTCAGCCTTGTTCGCAGATTAGCGTAATTGCATACATTACCCAGCGCCGGGCTGGGATGAGTGCCGCAGGTTCGCTCCTCGTGTTTATTCAGCGAGCTCGGCCGTGCAGCAGAATGGAACAAAGCCGGAATGCGGGGAGGGGGACCGGGGCTGCCCTGGGTATTTGTTGTGAAGGTGTGGAGAGCGTGGGCGAGTTGGGGAGTGCAGCTTTTGTGAAGGGCTAGGAGAAACGTATGCAGCGGCATGGAATTCCTTTCAGGTTATCAGTAGGATATATGTTGGAACCAGACCAAGTTTGATATATGTATATAAAACTTTTCTATGGAGGTATTTTACTTACTGATGGATTTCAAAAAAGTAGAAGACCTAAGTAGAGGGGGAGCAGTATATCATCACATATACCTTGTGTGCCTGTACTGACCTCTGGAGACATGCATCGCACTTGATGCCTCTGCAGAATGTGATGGTTTCCTAAGTTATAAAAGCATGCAGAAATGAGCCTCTGTCCTTCCAAAAGTCATTCTCTGTCTGCTCCTGCAAATTAGGCAGTGGTGGGTGGCTGGAAGCTGCCAGCTTTCCTTCCCCCATGGGCAAAGCTCCCCTCTTGCTCCAGACCCTGCTCAGATTTACCTGTAAAAACCACAAGAACCAAAACCCAAACCTGCCGCGACCCTGGTTTAAAAATAGGAGGAAGGGGATGGAGGGGTGGGGGTAGGTCCATAGCTTGTTAATCACTGTCTTGGACTCTTCTGAGAACCTCATTTGACAAAAAGCTTATGTTAATAACTTGCCCTTACAGCAGTTTGTAGCTCTGATGAACATGAGACTCGCTGGAGGCTTGCTTGCTTGCGGAAAAAATAAGCTGTGCAGGTTAGTTGTAAGTTTTGTGGCAGCAAAAAGCATAGCACATGCCTTAGGAGTTCACTTGGCTTTTACATAAAATGTAGCCAAATGGAAAGTATCTCCCCCCCCCCAGTGCTTGCCTGCTGCTTAAGTGTGTTCTTCAGAGTTGGGGCTGCTTTGAATGGCTTCAGTGCTCCTCATCCCAGGTGTTTATCATTGACTTCCATCAAAGGCAGTCATTATCCTGTACTGGACTATTTGCTATTTTCAACACTACACAATTGGTTATTGGTTACTGCTGTGTTGGTCCTGGAGCAATCTAAATCCCCAGGGTGACAAAATCCAATTGTATTTTCACTATTCTAATAGGAGTCTTATAATTTTTAATTTTTTTTTTTTACTAATGCATGTATTTTTAGAATATCTGGAAGAAGACACAGCTTTTACACTATAAATCTACACTGTAGATTCTTTCAGAAATATGTGGCTTCAGAAATATGTGGCCGAGCAATTCTTCTTTTGCGAATAAATGTGACTTTTCAGGGAAGTGTGACACTTTTTACTGAGGTACCATCAAAATGTCCTTTGAACTATGGGTGCATTTTATCAGATATTCTGTCTAGTGCTTAGGAGGTTCATTTCAGATTTTTTTTTTTCTCTCCAACCACTGTTGGCTGATCACAGAACTACAAGTGCAAGCTTGGTTTGTCAGGATATTTTGTCTGCATTGCTGAAGTATACCAGGGCCACCAAACAGGGAAGAGCAACCTTTTATCTGGTTTAGAAGGATTTTGGGGGGCTGATTTGTTTGCTGGGAGTTTTTGGGGCCGAGATTGTTGTTCCATTCATCCATTAGTATCTTACTGGGAGCTTTCAGAGATGAAGAACTTTGTTTTTTCTGCCTGAGGAGAGATTAGAGAGTCTTTTTTTTCCCTTTGGGACTGCCAGTCATTGTTCTTGTTTACAAAGAACATGTATTTTTGTAGTTGTAAAAACTGCATTTGAGGGACTGCTGGAAATTGATGGAAAAGGGAGTAATAAATTGCAAACATAGTTCTTCTGAAATATGTGTCTCCCAGCTGAGTTTGATTCAGATGCCATTGGCATATTTGAAGAAATCTACTGTCTGCTGGAAACATCAGTCTCTGCTTTCTAATAAAAGAACCTTTTACTTTCAAAAGCCAGAGCAGGATTCTTTGTGTTGTTGTTTAAATTTAGCTTATTTATGAGTCTGCATGAGGGATGGTGGTTTGTGGAACCAGCAAGGGCAATACTCCAACCATATAGAAGAATTCAAATTAGACTTGCCTAAGTAAGGTGCATTATGAAAATTTTCTGTGCATTTGTTAATTTGGCTTTTTTTCTTCCTTTTTGCTTCCTAGATTTTTCTGTTATGGCTTCCATTGCAGGATAATTCAAAATAGTATGAAAGGTCCTGATTCAGCAGGGTACCAAAGTGATTGCCTATAATTAAGCAGGTAAATAGTTCTGTGCACTCTAGTGGGACTGCCTGCTTGATCAGAACACATACTTGGATGTCTCGTGGGACTGAGACCAGGAGGAGCAGGGCCAGCAGCTGGCCATGTGTGTGAGAGACATTTCCTGAAGGAAATGTTACTAGAGCTTTAATTAAAATAGAAGAGCTCCTTGGAAGAAACAAAGCAACATTTTTTCCACTATTTTAAATGTTAACAGCATTCTCTCCTTTTCCAGTTATTGGCATAAGGGCCAGAGTTAATGCAGAAATGTTTCCAAAACAGCTACAAGTCTGTGGCTTTAAGGAAGAGTTTTGCAAAGATCAAAACTCCTTGGTCTTCCCCTCTAGTGAACAAAAGGCTCCCAGGTGGAAAAAAGTTAAGATTCTGAAACATGTTGCTGTGGGGATTGTATTTCTAATTATTGTAAGTTCTTGAGAGGGCGGAAACCCAGCTATTGCTTTTAATTTCTGAGGGGCTTTTGGATTTTATACAATTCAATTAGTATATGCTATTATACTTGCAGACAGTAGCACAGCACTGCGTTGCTCAGGCTTTAACTCAGTTCTTCTGGTATATTAATTTTCATTTCTGATATAATTTTTATCTGTTCTAACTGGCTTTGCAGTATCACTTTTTAAGACTTAAGGTCGGAAATGTTGCCTTCCTTACTCATTTCACTTTCTCATGTCAGTTTCCAGACACAAGGTATAGTCTCCAATAGTGTTGTTATTGTGATTTCATGACTTGCCTTATTTTGAAATAGAAAGTTGTTTTTCTGAATGTTCCACTGCTTCTTAAGTTGATAAAATATTTCTCCTTCTGCTTAAGGAGGTCTTGAGATCTAAGTGTGTAAACACCTTGGGGATCTGCACTTCACCTACGGTGTTGTGTTGGGAAAAATGTAGGAAGAAGTTATTTTTTGTGAGCACGTGAACAGAAAAGGCAGGAAGAATTGCAGTGACAATATACTTTAATCATCAGTTACAGGCTACAAATTTGGCCATAGAACTTATTTGGATAGGAATGGGAAATGCACACCTTCAAAACTAATTTCAAAACAAAAGAGGGAACTTTGGTGTCTGTAGGATGCTTCCTGGGGTATATTTTTTGAGAAAAGTTGGGAGTTCTGGAGAGTATTTTCTTGAGTTCTGGAGAATATTTTCCTGAAATAGCAGCCCTCTGTACCTGTACCAAAAGTTTTCTCCTCCAGCCTAACTAGAAGAGCTCACTGCAGTTTACTGGTGACACCGGTCTCTCTTGCTTTTTTTTTTTCTGGGGTGATTGTCCTTAATGAATCTTTTTGAAATTCTGGTATGCTCTGTTTATCAGAACACCAGTTGCTGTTGCTTTAAAGCTACCCTGGGTTACTTTTTTTTTAATATCTCCTATTTTTATGCCATTTTGTAAGTACCACTGTTGATACCTCACACCGCAAGCATGCCCTTTGCAAACAGTTCTACTCCTCATTAATTCAATAAGTTTAACCTTAATAAATGGTTTGTAAATCTGTTTCTGATGTTATACCAAGTGTTTGTGTTCATGACCAGTAACGTCTATGTCATAAGAATGCTGGAAACTGTCTCACCAATCAGACTGGCAAATAGGGAGCAGATTCCAGAGCAGTGTGGTTACTATGCCTGACAGATGCCAGAAGGAAAACCTTGATATAATCTGGTATAATCACACTGCCCAACACTGGAGTCAGCTCTGCTCAGAAACATTTATATTTCTTTCTCCAGCATTTGTAGGGCTGTTCAGTTCCCTCACATGTAAAACAGATTAAGTCATTTAGCAAGGGTCATCATATTTACTTCTCTTAGTTCTCGCCTTTAAACTTAAAGGTACATGTTCAGTGTAACCACATAGTTTGGTTCTTGAATTTTTTTCATGTAAACTTTCCCTATAAAATGTGACCTCTCTGTGATTTTTCTGATGTATTTATTTTCCATTATAGTTCTGGTTGGTTGTTTTAGTCTTCATTTAGTACTAACATACTTTGCGTAGCTGATATAAACCATGCAACACAGCACTGCTATTGCAGAATGTGAAGCTGACCCAGCTTTGCTGCACAAGCAAAGAACAGTATGTAAATCAGCAGCTGAAACAGGTCTGAGAGGAAAAATTGTTTAAGTTAAAACAATCTAAATTGCTTGTTGCTGTCTGTAATCAAACCAGTTTCTAAATGAGAGTAGTTTAATTGAATATAATACATTTTGTGTATTTCAACAGTTACATTAATCAGCAATTGTAACGCTTCTGCCTAAGTTCCTGCTTTCTTCTCCTGGCTCCTTTTTCTCCTTCCTTATCTTTCTCTGCTTTCTTTTCCTTTTTCTCTGTTTCCCTTCTGTTTTTTTTTAATGAAATAGCAGCTTTGCTTTCCTTTGACCCTCTAATTTCAAACTCAATAACTTTTTTTTATAATTAACATTTGTCTTAATGTTCATCTCCCCTATGTGTGTGGCCTAAGCTTAAGCACAGAGGCAGTAGCCAGAAACCTCACATTCAAATTTCTGTGCAAAATTCTCCCTCTCTCTTTAAGACAAGCCCCAACAGCCTTGCCAGAGACTAGAGGCAGATTTTGTCACTGCTGCTGCTATTTGGTTTCCCATGAAGTGTGCTAGCCTGGGAATCTTGATGAAAAGTTCACTGGAAATTTCTCATTTTGAAGCTTTTCAAAAAATGCAACATTGTGGTTTTGGGGGGAGGAAAACAGGTTTTAATTAATTTAATTCATTGGGTTATTTTTCTTCTAAAATGCTAGCATTTTTATTTTCTGTTAAATACTAATATATTTTAGCTATCATTTGATGCACAAGCCAATTTTTTGCATCCAGTTGATTTCCTCATGTCTTGTTGTCACTGAGCTGACAGGAATATTTTCCTTTCAGGTAATTTAACAAATAGTTACTGTACCCCTTGCTCATATTCCTCAAGGTATGTGCCAGAAATTTGACTCTTAAAAAATTGACTTTTTAGATTAGATTCTGATAGTTCTCCTGGCTGCACAGCATACAAATGACTTTTATTTAGTTGGATTAAAGGGGAAGGATAGAAAAATTGATTTACTAAGTCTCCCAGGCGACCTGAGAAGTTAATAAACATGGGATTGATTGTAACATCACTGAAAGATGGGAATTGTCAAGTTCAGTTTTGTTTATGAGATTACAGCTTGACTTGACAAACTGCTGAAATATCATCCGTAGATGCGTAAGACTTTGCACTGATGCTCCACTTAAAATATTTGCAAGTGAAATAACAGCAGGCTAAAGCTCAACATACAGAGGATTATAAAAAAACCAGACATAATAAATAATTTTGTACTTGATCTTTTTGAATAAAATGAAAAGGATGTATTTTTGAATCAATTTAATATCTTCACAGATAATTTAAAAGAGGACAAAACTGTAGTATGTGAAGTTTGCAGATGATTCGAGTGAAAAGTATGGAAATCACCATGTAGATGACATTGGAAACAAACTAAGTTGCCACGGTTGGCAGCCAGTTAAACATGAGCTGCCAAAGTGGTGGCTCAGAGAAAAAAATGCCATTCTTGGATGTATAAACAACAAACCATGTGTATTCTGTGGTCACTTTGGTTACTGCAGTACCAAGTCCAGTTTTGGTGTCCATGATTTATCCTGAAAAAGATGGTGGCACATTGAAAAGGGCTCTGAAAAGACCTCCAGAACAATTTGATGTCTGGAAAAACTTCCTCACAGACTAAAGCAAAGTAGCTCAGTGGCATTTAGTTTAGAAATGACAATGGTATGGTTTGAAGAATGACTCTGACTCTGCCTCAAGGAATGTAACTGGAAGGGAAATCAGATTTAAGTGCTTTATGTTATAAACCTGTGGCTTCAAGAGGTTATTTGAATCTGAGACCTTTATTATCTGTCCCACATAGATGTAGATTGATTGAGAGATGAGACTTGAATAGTTAAGCCTAATAACTAGTGAATTTAGTAGTAGTTTACATGGAAAGGTCTAGTTTACAAATGTGGTCATTTTTCCATAGTTTGTTGTTTTTCAACCACAGCTCATAACTTCTTGTCACGTGTTAAAGGCTTGATGCAGGTCACTCTTGGTGAAATTTCATAATCAAGATTATGCAGGAGGCCTGCTGCAGTAATCATAAGGGTCTGTATGGCAAGCAGGGCAACTAGTGTATATATATATATATATATATATAAATTTTAATTATAAAGTCTGAATTTTTTTTGCAGTCATCTTTTTAATTACCACTCAGAAACTGGGACAAAGAAGAAACCAATACTAAGCAACCTATGGCTCTTTGCAGTTTTATAATAAAAATTTCATTACTACTGCTGGTTTGTGGATATGGTGTGAGAATTCCTGTAATGTGCTGAAACCTCATTGAGGTCTTGCACTTCTATATTTGATAGTATTATTAGACTTGTGGATTTCCACTCATTTACATTCTTCAAGGAGGCTCTTGCATAAATGTATTTTAAAGTACTAGGTGATGAAATCCTTGTTTCAATGTTTCTCCACTAAAATATCTTTCTGGAACGTCAGCACTGCACATATAACTGTTGGCACAAAGTAAAATTGGAAAGAAGTCATGACATCAGAACCACATGAGGTGTATTTTCAAGTGAGTGATGTTAGGTGTGTTCAGAGAGAAAGGAGAGTCAGGGATGAGGAGCTGGGATTACACCCCAGAATGCTGAAATTAAGAAAGTAAACGTAAAGGGCATCTTTGAGGTTGGGCATTGCCTATTCTCTTGCCATTACAAGTCATCACATTAAATGGTTCCTGAGTTAATCTGAGAGGACCAGTTAAAAGCAAACAATGCCAGCCTTATGTGGTAGCAGGGTGGGTTTGGCTGTTCAGGGAGTCATCTGTCCCCAAGAGAGAGAAGGTGGCAAAATGCTGGAGGACTCACCTGGCTGGTTCCGTGTGGGCTGCATGAAAAATAAATGCTGTAGCTGCTGCATTGGAAGAAATTTGATTCAAAGCCCTGGGAGAAGTAAATTCACATGTCAACATCCACAAGTGCTGTGGTGGTGCTGAACTGAAGTTCAGCTTTAGTCAGCTGTCCCCGTTTCTTTAAGGGAGTGCCCATTAATTTCCCCCTTCCCAAACAGCAACAGGCTGTCTGTGCCTTCTGCTCATAAAAGGAACCTAAAATATCACAGCAATTACTTTCAGTTTGAAGAACTCTGCATGTGGTCAGTCTCATCCAAACTTGTGTGTTTGTGCTTTATTCCTTGTATGTTTCCTGTAGCTTATTTTCCTAATCTGTCACAACACATTCACAATCTTCTGCGTGCATAACATGGGTGGGGTGGATTAATAAAGGAAGAAGGGGATGGGCTTTTAATTTGCAAGTTCTGAGGGATTGTTATGAAGGACAAGGGTGGAGGAAGCAGACTTCTCACACCATACAGAGATGCTGTGAGAGCCTTTTGAAGATGTGATTGTTTGTAATTGTCTTGTTCTGTTTTTAGAGGCAGTTACAAAAGACCTTGAAAGCTGTGTACGTAAATATGCTCCATTAAATTGCTGCCTTTTTTTTTTTTTTTACTGTAATCTCTCATGTAATCTCTCTCTGTGTGAGCAGCAATGCAGAATTTGAGCATGTCTTGCTCATAAGAATCTCTAACATCTCTAACCTCTCTTTCCAAAATGTAATGATTAAAAACTTGGACCACAAACCTGCTTCTAGTTCAGACACCACCTGTCCAAGTAATACAGAAAGGTCAAACAGAGGCAGCAACAGAGGAACAAAAAGCAATAGAAAATAGCACAAAGAAAGGTTTGTTGAGAAGATACAAAAGATACCATTCTGTAACTTAAATTTAATCTTGATTAGTTAGAGAATAAGAGTGATGCTAATCTGGTTGGGCGTGCTGGCAAGACAGTAGAAAGAGCAGCAAGACAGCTAAGGAGAAGAAATCCCTCTAACCTTCCTCTAAACCTTCGCTAAAGATTAATCCATCTCTGTTGGATGCACTAATATGTAAGAGAAAAAGGAATGTCTAGCAGAAATAGCAACAGAAGGGCAGTAGATTACATGTCTGAGAGGCTTGAGTTTCTAGAATTAATTGTGACAGTGTCTTTTTATTTAGTATTTCCAAGCCTTTTTTTCTCCTCCCTTTAAATCTATAAAATTAGAGTAGTATCTGTCTAAATATGTTAACAAGTGGTTGTGACAATTTGTTAGTGATTGCCTGGATAGGTAAGAAGTCCACGGAAGCAAGAGCTGCACCATGAGAGAGGTGTTTTCTTTCTTCCTAAGATCACACTTTGTTCTTTTACTTCTTAGAAGCAAAGACGAGTCGATTGATGAGTTAGTAGAGGCCTGTTTCTAGGTGTATAATGTAACAACAGTAGTTTGTGAAGCACAGAGTTGAAGATTAGTTCATCTTCCTGACTGGACGAGTGTGAAATGCTCTCCTGAGAGGTGGGTGGTTAAGCACAAGCCTAGCTTTAGATGTGCTCAGCTGGACAAAACATTGGTGGTACCTGCCATGACAAAGTGCTCCAAGAAAACATGCTCCAGCTTTTTCACTGCTCTGGAAAAGCTTAAAACTTTGTGGAGCCAAACTTGATGAATATAGCTGTAGCCCTAGGTCATAGTGATGCCATGGATGCAATGATAAGAAGAGGGAAAGCCCTAAAATTTGTAAGGAGCTGTTGTGGGGATTGCTAAGTCGCATTGTGTGAATGAAGTGAACAGCAGCCAGCAGGTTCTCCAGTCCCAGGCATTGAGTGTGGCCCAGCCCTTGTGTTTGTGGTGTTCAGGCTGTAAAAGGTAACCTTGCCTCTCTGAGAGAAACAAAACAATTTTATCCTAAACAACCCATGAGGCCTTTGTGCAGCAAAGAAGCTTTTGTGCTGTAAAACTCAAACCATTTTGTTTCAGATTTAGATCTGGGCCCTGGCTAAGGGGAGAAGAGGTTCACCCCAAGCAGCCTCTGTGGTGATATGAGGGGCAGTGGTTTGTCCTTCCTGTTCCTGTTGAGTGACATTTATTGCCCCTTCATTGTGCTGTTGGAAATCACTGCACTGTAAACTGGATCACAGGCTGGATTTTTCCTCTAGGAAACTTCTGCCCCCCTTTTGATTTTATTGAAAAATGTCACCTTACTTAGAGCCCTTCTTGGCTGAGTCAACGATGTAGAGATAACTGAGGTTGAGGAGGAAGGAGTAGAGATTTCCAAAGCTGGTTCTGCTGACAAAGTCAGCATGTTTGAGGAACTACACCCTAAAGCAAAAGGTTAAGGAATGTAGGAACGCTAGGATATAAACCATGAAAGGGTGGGGAAATGCTTCCAGAGTTAGGGTTATTTTATGGTGGAAAGGAAAGTTTTGATACTAATTTTTTTACTTGTTGATTTTAAGATCCTTATCTGGTGAATTGCATTCTTTCAGTTTTGGTATGTATGCTATGGAATTTCTATGGCTAGCTAGAAGAAAATAATTCAGACATGTATTTCAAATATAAACAAGAAGTAGGAAAATGAAAAAAGTTTTGGGGGAAAAAAACACATGATGTAAAGGGAAGAATATTAGCAAAACAAAGTGATGCAATAATTCAACACTGGTACAAAGTATGCTGGCAGGACTTAATGAAAGCAAGGATCTCAGTTGTGGTCTGCAGACCAGTTCCATAAAGAGTGATTCATTGAACTTAGGAGGAATGTCTGGTAGACATCAACCTCATTATTCCACTCTTAAGTCCAGGGATCTTAGTTCTTGTCAAATGTATCAACATTAGGAAAAGCGACGGAAATCTGAGAAGGGTGTTTTGGTTTTTAGTTTGTTTTTTTTTTAATCAACAACAAAACAAAAACTAGGAGAGAGAAAATAAGTTGTGTACAGAGCAACACTTTTATTAGTGTGCCAGACTGCCCAGAGTGATTGTGACATCTCCTTCATGAAACACATTAGCAGCAGAAGGAATTAATAGGTCAGAATATTAATTCATGTGCTCTGTCTTCCAGGGAGGGAAAGAACAGCCAAGACTTTCAGTCTGATGCTGTCCCTGAAAAAGCATCTTTGTGTTTATGAATGCATTATGGGAGATTACCTAAGGTGATGTGAAAGTACATGGTTTTCGACTTGGAGATGATCTCTAAACAGGAGGAAGAGCTTTTTCTTTGATGCATCTGAAAATATGCAAAAGATCTTGAAAAACTTAATAGCAGGAGAGTTCTACTGTCATTTTTGTTCAGGTGTCTCTGAGCAGCTGAGAAGGAAACTTAGATTTAGTCAGAGTGGCTTTTGCATTTTGTGTGTATATCACTGTATACAGAATGAAGAGGCCTAATCCACAATAGGAAGAAAACCTTTTATTTTGGGAGTCTTACTGGGATGTGTTTACCTGTGGTTTGCAGTCAGGAGCAGTAGGAGTACAGCAGCACCTTAATTCTTTCTCCGAATCCTGGCAGAATTTCACCTAACTGCTAATAATTGTTTTTTTCCTTTAAAGAGCTTTCAGTTCATCTCTTCACACTTGTGCATTTTTCAATAACAAAGTTAAATGTTTTAGACTGGTGAAGGATATTTGAAGTGATTGTGAATTAATTGAAATACTCAGTCAAATGATATGTTAGCACAAAGTTATTTTTCTTCATATAATGGTACACAGTGCAGGAACTGATGTCTATCATTAACATCACCTAATGTTTTCCTTGATAATCTTTCAGTTTTAAATTGGTTGTAGAAGAAAGGTTTTTATTAAAATGTTCTCTGCTGGATAGTGTGTAAGGATTGTTCTAAGAACTGGGGCTGAGGGCGGGGAGTTGGTCCCCATCATTCCAAACATGAGGTCTCAAGAAAATTTAATTAATTTGGTGAATTTCCTGTAAGGACACTTGTGATTTTGGACTTCTAAAATGAAACAGCAGGCGTTGCCTTGGTAATAAACACATACCTGTTGTCCCCTTTCTAAAATTCCTTCTGCTTTTGCATGGTCCATTAAGTATGTTCAGTGAAGAACTATTCAATGCGGTGGCTGTGATTTGGGATGATTCTACCTTCCAGCAGTACATTCCTCTTGCTCTCACGCCTCAGAATGGGGTGTGCCTTGGAGCTACCAGGTGTGCCAGGTGGTCCTGTGGCAATGAATGCTGCTGTGGTAGATCATTGTTCAACTATATTTGAAAAATAATACACAGGCATGGAAATCTTGTTACTTTTCAGCTGGAAGAGCTGAAATGCTGTGTGCTGTTCCTAAATGCTTGAGTTCAAAAACCTCTTTATGAGGTGAAACAGTCATTATGGTCCTGTCTTCAGTTTTTTGCGGCTTGGTTTTTTCAGTTACAATATCTGCAGAGTATGTACTACTATTTGGAAAATATGTTTTTTGTCCTAAGTTAAAGATCTCTTGTGTTTAAATTGAATATGTTGGCTCTTGAGAGGATTTGAATAATGCAAGTACTCAGCATTACAAAATATTTTTGTTTTTCAGTTCTGAAAACAAAGGGAGCGCAGCCATAAATTCAAAGAGCAGCCAAAAGGAAAGCACAACTCTGCCTGCGCTTTTGAAGGTAAGATTTTTATTGACTAATACTTATTTTAGGTAAAACCTGCCACCTCTGCTTGTGACTGTTTGTTGGAGTTCTCATGTTGGATACACTACGGTACTGCAGCGTGGCACCTGATAGCTATATTATGAGTTAGGGTCCCCTATGCCAGGGTTTTAATGGACATGCTGAAGACAGAAAAACTATTTGTGCTTCACATTCTTGAAACAAAATCCACATATTTACTTACAGGAAAGAACTGGGGCTTCAGTGCTAATTCCACATGCAGCTTGCCAGTGAAGAAGAAAACTAATATTTTTGTCAAACCATGTTTTCAGGCATTGCTCTAAAGTACTATTTCTGTATAATTTATGAATATCTAACCAGCAAGTCTGTGCTTGCCTGAAGGTCTGCTGGTTGCCAGCCAGAGCACTGTAAGATCTTTGTGCTGAGATTTGTCTGTACATTGGGTGCTCCTCACCAGTTACCCATGTTAATCATGCTTGTCTTGTCCTGTAAGTGTTGTACTGCAAGAAAAGGACATGTTCCTCTGTGATCAGGGCTTTCTCCTGTGGCGCTAGACACACCTCTGAAGTTGTGCTTAGATTCAGCCAAATATCATAAATAATTATGTACAGGACAGGTGATAACTGCTGTCACATCTTGCCCTTCACTGTGCTGTTCTAGTGATCCAGTCACTAAGCAATTTTGCTTGAAATTTTGTTCCTTTTCTGAGTTGTCTCAGTGCAGTTCAGATAATATGGTGGCTGCTCCCCCAAAAGGGGCTTGGCTAGTCTGCCAGATTTATTTGTAGGCTTCTTAACACACTTAATCTGAGATTTCTATCCCATGTTGCATTTATTGAGCACTCATGGTGTATGGAAAAGGAAGTGCTCCCCTTCTGTAGGGCCCACAGTCCCTGCGTAGTTGCATCCTCAGTGTCTAGGGACCATTTGTTTGGGCTTCACCAAAGTTGGACACTTTGCATTTGCCTCTGCAAAGACCCCAACAGAGTTATTTGCTCAATAAAATTCCATTTCGACTGTGGTTTGTCTACAGCAAGGTGGGAAACAATGTTTGTTTGGAAGCTGGGTGGATTCAAGCCAACTCTTGTCAGTTCAGAGCTCCTGGAGAATGGCGCTTCACGGCTTCCTATTGCCATAAGTCATTAATTTTGTGCCTTGGAATGCAAGCAGAAAGGTTTCTGATAAACCAGAGAAGACTCTCTCTACTATAATAGAAGAGACATTTTCTCAGTTTTAAAAAAAATCTCATTTTTCTGTGTCAGATCAGTGAAAAATTCCAAACCAGATTTTCCTTTGGAGGTGGGTCCCCGCCCAGGACAAGGCTGAGGAAGGGGAAGCATTTGGGATTCAGCACTAAGAGTTGCTTAAAAGGAAGTATGAATAGGGCTAGGTCTCAGGGAAAAAGCAGGATGTGTAGGTGGAGCAAAGCAAGCATAGCAAGTTTAAATTACCTAACAGTATTTCTTTCATGCCAAAAACTAAATCTGATTTTTTTTTTCTTTACAAAAGCCACAATTCAGAATCTTTCCTGCTGAATCTGTTTCAGTAGTCTTTTACTCTGAACTCATGTTTTTCTAATACTTTACTAAAAGCTGGTGCCAAAATTAGTGCTGTAAAGTTTTTTTTTCAGGTATCTGATGATCTCCTCTTCGTCTTGCCATAACTTTTTATTAAAATATATTGTTTTAGACCTATGTTAAAAAGCCTAAACCCATGATGTTATCTTTGAAATAATACCTGGTGTTTGTACAGGCTTTAGGAAGAAGGTGTGGTTTTCATACTAATAGGATGTGCTGGCTCTTCAGCTGTACTGAGAGCTTCCTGTCTAATTTTCCTCTTTCTTAAGCTGATCAAAAACCTTGTAATACACTTGAACAGTTTCATATGCATAGTAAGTGAGTATTTTGAGCAGTCTAACTTTTTATCTTGTATGCACAGAAATTACAATTAGATAGTAAAAACTTATTCAGAGGAAGTAGAGAAAGTATTGGTTTTCTGATGTTCCCCCTGCTACATTTTCTGAGGAAAATATTTTTCTGTTTTTTCCTCTCACTGCTGTCTCCAGTACACACTTGAAATTTGGTAACACCACATTGGCCAAAATAAACTGTCTTCTTCAGAGATCACCAGACTGCACTTGAGCAGTTGGAGAGAACTGCTGCTTTCTTAATTGTGGTGTTGGGATAATCTTAAGAGTCTTTTCCAGCCTAAATGATTCTATGAAAGGTATGATCTGTGTTATTAAAAGATGCTTCAGGTTTTTTCATCCAATCATCAAGGTTATTGTAGGCTGACAAAAACAAAAAATGTTATGAAAAGTGTGCTTTGTGAAGAATGTCTGAATCTGTACTTGGATCAGTTTTGGGCAGGTTTCCAGGCATGCACATTTCTGTGCTTCTACCTGAGCATTTCAGGTAGATGGTAACTAAAAGTGAAACCATGTTCTGCCTGTGTTGGCTGTCACCAAGTTAATGAGCCATCCTATTTCTGATAGACTTCCATGCTGTGATTTTGTATATTCATTGGCCATCTTAGCAGGAGGCCAGGGGCGAAATAGCAGAGGAGCTGTAAGTCTCTGATTTAGCAGCAAAGGTCGAATGTCTAAATTATAACTGACTGGGTGAGTAGAGCTGGGAATTGTGCCGAGCTATGGTAGTCCTTTGACTCTTCTGAGCACTTCAGATGCAACTTCTGTACTTTACCCCTGTTATTTTTTCCCTACAATGAAATATTTAGCTCATAAAGGGAGGAAAAGATATTTTAATACGCACCTTTTGAAAATTTAAGCCTAATTTTTCTGTGTGCCAAGGGGGACTTCATCAGATATCACTTGATCACTTTCAAGAAAATATTACTGAAATGTATTTGCTGTGTCTGTTAATTGATTGCAGAAAGTACACCACCCCCTCCCAATATTTATTTACAGGTTTTGTTTTGCTTCTGTTTCTTTGAATTAGGGCTGTAAAGGGTGTCCTTTCTGAGTAAACGCTCCGTTTGAGCAGCGTGATTACTGAACAGATGGTTGTGTGGATGTAAACAGCTCTTGAACTTCATGTTTAGTGTGCTAAATATCTGCACTACAGAGTGTCCAGTACACATTAGTATATCATTAACCCCACTTTTAGTGCTACAGGGACTTTGTTTTCAAAGGCAATATTGTAATAATGCTCGCTGAAAAAGGGTTTCATGGTCACTGGGTATCTTTCCTGTAGCAGTGCATGGAGAAAATAATCCATTCTTCCATAACCTATCAGGAAGGAATTCTGTGCATATCAGCGCAGAAACCACCATGTGGGCTGTGTCAGGCAAACCCGAAAGTTCCAAAAAGTAAAAGCAAATTTGATACACCAGATGTATAATTTAGATTACAGTATTTCAGTAGCATCAAGTATTCAATCATTTGGCCCATAGGCTCAAGCCTGAATTAACCTGAGACAGTCTCAGCCTTCACAGAAAACTCAGGGGCAGAAAGTACAGCAGAGATTATCAAGTCTGCTCGTGTGCCCCAAGGTGAGAGCTCTGTATCTATGTCATACCTGATAAAAGTTTGTCTGACTCGTTCTCAAAGACCTCCAGGGATGGAGATCTCTTAAGATCTCTCCAACCTCATCAGACAACTGTTCTACCAATTTCATAGACCTTATAATTAAAAACCCTTTTTCTTAACATGCCATCTAAAGCTTCTGTGCTACAAATTAAACCTGTAGCTAATTGTCCTCTGACAAGTATTCCTGTACACTGTGAACAGGGAAAATAGAGATTATTCTGTAGGTCTGCTTTCTCACATGAATTTCATTTCAAGGTAATATAAAGATGGCTGTATTTAAGCAGGAGACATGGTATTAAATTTTGATGGCAAGGACTGCAATTATGTGATAAGATGGAGCCAGCTTCTTTTTGGACTTGCAACGGGTACAAGTTGGAACATGGGGAATTCCAGTCACCTATATGAATTTACTTACTTTTTTTTTTCCCCCCCTTTATTTTAAAAATGGTCACATATTGAAACAGTTTGCCCAAGTAAGTTGCAGAATCTTTATGCTTGGAAATACTCAAAGCTGGATGAACCAGAGCTGCTTTGTGCAAGAGCACAGACTGCATGACCTCCCCAGCCACATTCCTTTCAGCCTAATTTGTGCTGTAATTCTCTGTCACAAAATTTTTCATCCAGTGTGCCAATTTACAGGAGACTTTTCTAGAAGTCTCGTGAACTTGCTGGATATAGGTTGCTGTTCCTACTCAATGTCCCTTATTTTGACTATAGTTTTAAGCTTTACAAAAAAGCTAGAAATCAAAATTAAACCTACAGTC
The DNA here is from genome assembly GCF_963513975.1 of Fringilla coelebs. NCBI lineage: Eukaryota > Metazoa > Chordata > Aves > Passeriformes > Fringillidae > Fringilla > Fringilla coelebs. Next base: position 112,957,765 of record NC_140029.1, on the reverse strand, counting down.
TTAGTTAATTACATACTGTTTTCTGTATAGCATGGGGTAGGGATTTATATTGTCATGGTTCTATTTTATAATGATTTTATTTCAAAAATCTCATCATTTTAAATTTCATCACTAATTGTCTAAGTAATGCCTGCTCAGGCTGTCTGTGAATTCCTGCTAAATTCCTGACTTAATAATTAGAAATCAGAGAGGGGGATACTTTTTCTTTTGGTAGTCAAGGGAGATGTACTATTGCTGCCAACCATGAATTTTTTTAAAACCTGAGGGTTACTTTTAAAAAATCTTGTTGTCACTGTCCGCAGCAACAAATGAAAGATAAAACAAAAATTGTTTTGGAGTTTGTACCATCAAGATTTCTGTTGTGAAAGCTGAAAGCAGATTATTTTTTTCCTCAGCCATGATGTAGACTTTTGTTGAAATGGAATTTTATAGGTGGTACCTTTTAGTTTCCCAGGATACTTTGTTAAATTGATGGTTGATGTTAACAGCTGTATGTGCTAAGGGGGATATTTCAAGATCATCCCATCTAAAGTTCTGGTAAATTCCCTTGTCATGCTGAAGATTTTTAGAAAGAATGATCTTGAAATGTGCTTCCCTCTCTGCTACTTTAGTTTGTCAAAGAAGGGATCATGAGAGGGAACTTTGTTTCAGGATAGGTGGGGGAAAAAAAAGGCTTCAACCTTGGTCTGTTTAGCTCAGAAAACCAGCAGACAGGTGGAGCAAAAGTGTGATGCCAGGTGCTATAATCTGCCAATAGAATGTGAATGCAGGTGGAAATCACACTGTCTCATCCCATTCCTAGTGTCCTGTCACCTTCTCCTTTGAAAAGGTAAATTTCACCTTTTTTTTTTTTTAACCCAAGCTTCAACAAGATGTCAAATAAAAGAGAACAAAAATTGTTTCATGTTTGTGGAAACATATTCATTAAAAGGCAATGAAAGTGTAGTACTGGAAGACTTTGGGGGAAAGAACAGAATTAAAACAGACAATTTAATTCTGTTCTCTCTGGCTCTACAGTAGCCCTTGTAGTAATGAGGTGATGGTTGCATACTCAGAAGTGAGTACCAGTTTTTAATCTTCAATCAGAGCTTTAAAATAGTTTAATGAGAAAATTCAGAAGGGAAGATTTTTGAGCAGCTCTGCAAATGGTGTGAAGAGAAACTTTTAAATTAAAAAGTTAATTTGATCATTCTAGAGACTTTCACTGAGTATAAAGTTCCTTGTGCAGGTGACCCAGCAGAAACTTTATTTCAAATTGTACCTCCTCTTTTCTGCCTTTTCATTTGAAATGCTCACCCCGACCACTTTATCTGTTGTTCCCGTCAGGGAACTTATCTCTGGATACTTCCTCAGATTTTAGGAGAATACTTTAGAGTTTCAGAGAATGCTTGTTTCATCTTTTCTTTCCTCATCTGACAAATTAAATATACACTAATGACTCCTTGCTGTTTCAAGAATTCAAATGGATAAACAAATTTTTAAAGTCCCGGTGCTGAACTTTGAACAGATGCTGTTGTCTTTCCAAATGTTAAATAGTCATTGACTTTAAATAGGTTTATTTTTAAAAATGCAAAACTGATACAGTTTAACTGAAAGTCTCTTCCTGTTTACCTTTTACTCCTGATTATGATGATGCCATGATTTCATTAGTTTTCTAGTTACTTTTGTCTTCCAGGGTTGCCATGACATGATTTTTTTCATGTCAAACGAAGCAGAGAAATGAGAATGTGGAAGGAAAACTTCACAGTATAAAATGCCAAAATATTCAGGTTAATTGGGTATTTGTAGAGGTACTAAGTTCATAACTTTAACTAAAATTCCCCCAAAACTCCAAGTCACTATTTGTTTCTTTTGGGGGGTTTTTACTTTTTCTCATTAGTTAAAAGGTGTGTTTTAGTAAAGACTAAGTAGTTTTTTGCAATGGCAGACCGCCCTTACGTCTTTGACACCACCACTCTAATGACTGGCTTAAATTGAAAAAACACATGGTAAAAGTGGGCTTTTCCTATCCATTTGGCTTATGAACACTAGCAACAGTGGACTTTTAGGGGTTCCTATTGTGTATTTCACTACCTGATAGTACTTTTCCCTGAAATTTTCTTAATGCCATTCTAATTTCCTTAGACAAGCTTTGTTCTTAATCTATGTCTCACTATGTCCAATAGTTTTTCATTTGGTTTCCGTATGTATTGCCTCCTCTTGGTTACAAAAGCCTAAGAGATTTTCCTCACAGTACCTGAAAAAAGAAAAGCTATTTCACATGTGGATTTAAGGCACCTCAGTGTGTCCCACTCGCTGAAAAAGAATGAGAGATTACACCAAAGGTGCTTTAACCTTCTACAGAAAGAAAATCTGTTGAAAAATCTGCATTAATGACTCACTGCGTGGATGAGCTAGCCTGCCACCAGTCCCAGCTATAACACTGTGGATTTTGCTTAGCACACAGAATTTATATACTGTGTCAGTGTTCAAACTGAATGAGATGCTCATAATTGTTAAATGAAATGCAGCCATCTCAGTGATGTTGAAAGGTCAAAGCTAAGGCTAGGAACAAAATTAATTTTCCTGTACTATATGTGGCAATGCCTACATTGTGCACCCAGCACTTCAGCCTGAAGCTGTTAATTAATTTCTAAATGCCAGCAAACAGAAACTCAGGAGTAGTGCCGTGACCCGTTCTCAAATCAGGATGTTGGGGTTAAGTGACTTGTTGAAAGTCCCTGGGGTGAATTAGTGATGATCCTAACTTTCTGATGGCAGGCCATCTTCTCCCACAAGTGCAGGAGAGATGAGGTGGTAGAAGGGTGTCTGTGAAGGAGGCAGGATGTTCTCAGTGCTGCAGGACAGGCAGCCTGAGAGGTCCCTGCGCGGCTGTCTGGAGTTTCTGCTTCGTAATGAGCATTCATTCATGGGGAGGGAAATCCCAAATGTCTGGCAGTTGTGGCTGCAAGCTAATGCTTTGTTCATGCAGATCTGTGTTTTAATGCTGGTAATGTTTTCATTTCCCTCGTTAGGGCAATAAAAGAGGTTGTATTTTTGGCAGACGGACATAGCCCTTGCTGACTGAGAACCTCTGGCAATTCAAATTTCAGCCGCCCAGCTGCTGAGAAAAAATGCTTTACAAGGGTGGTCACAAGGGTTCCCTGCTGGGCAGGAGGTGAGGAAAACCGAGGTAACCTGGCAGGTTACCCTCCTCTGTGTGCTGCTGTGCCACCTCGGGGGTTGTTCGCCTGGGCCTGCCTGCCAAGGTGCAGCTGGCTAAGGGCGGGTGTCCGTGCTGTGGCCTGGAGTGGATTACAGCCTGGAGAGGATAAATCAGCTGGGATAACAATCCTGCCAGCCTGGAGAGGATAATCAGCTGGGATAACAATCCTGCCTGGGACGTGGCATCGGGGGCTTGTCCCCTGAGTCCCAGCTGGCAGGCTGCAGTGCAGCAAGGTGGGAGCACAGTGCCCAGACACAGAATCACTTATGGCTGCAGTCTCCTCGGTCACCTGATTGAAGTCGTAATCTTGTTTCACACTCTGCCACACCAGCCTGGTTGCATGTGAGGCACAGGCCCATAGGATAATTCAGGTTGAAGGGACCCCAGAGTGTCATCCAGTCCAGCCTCAGTTCAGCTACAAGGTCAGGCCAGGTCGCCCAGGGCTTGCTCAGTGAAACTTGGAGGAACGAGTTGCCAAAGGACTAAAAGCTAATTAAAGCTTCATGAAGCATGTCACAAGCAGGAAAGCTCACAGAGAGTGGGAAAGGGGAGGCAAGGGGAAGACTGATGACAGTTCATTACAAGAGGAGTAGAAAGACAGCACTATAGCAGGAAAATTCTTTTCCTTGCATCAGCAAGGATCTCAAAGGGGATCTGGCAGGTAGGTTTCCCTCCAGAAACCACTGTTTTCTTGGTGAACCTGAGAAACTATTCAGACTGCTGTGACACTGTAAAAAGACTTTTAAAATTTATTTTGTTTTGGCTGAAGACATGAAGTATAGGCCAAACAAGAGTCACTGGTGTTCCTGCAGTGTGGCGAGTATCAGACTGCTCAAGCTTAATTGTGACAGGGAATCAAATGCTCTGTCAAGGTTGCTAGAGGCCCTGATTATTGAAAACTGGTGGGCTGTACCATGGAAAGGATTATTTTATATAAACCCTACGCCCTTACCTTTTTTTTCCCCTGAGTGCTCACTAGGGGCTTTTGTCAGAGACAGACTGGGAGAGAGACAGGGGGAATGCTAAGTGAAAGTTTCTGTGATTCTGGCTTGTGGAATTGCCACCATGCTGCATGTTCATCAGGTGCTCGTGCCTGAAGGTTCCTGGTGTGCTAGAGGCTTACCGGCTTTTGTAAAGTAAAACTTGGTGGTTTTGTCTCAGTAATTTGAATATGGCACCATCTTAAAATACAAACTTGAAAATCTGCAGCAGGAACAGTGGTGTTTGTGTAGTGCTTCAGACTTTGAATTGAGATTTTGTGTGCAAATGATGAAATACCAATAGCTCAAGCTGTCTGTTATGGCAAAGTGGAGCAGGAGGGAGAATATATGGAGAGTAGGATTGATTATATTGGAGGGAAGAAAGAAGGATTTGCATAGTTTCTGTGTTAGGACTTAATATCCACATATATCTTCAAATAAGCACAGTGTAAATATTCTCTGTGGCTTTTTTTCATGCAAGACGCTATTTATGGTTAAAGGTATGGAAGGACCCTTTCATATTAAAGCTTCCTGTTCTTTTGATTTACCAAAAGTTAAGTAAAGAAAGGAAGATTAAAGAGGAAGGAAAGTCTAAATAGATTTCTGTTTCTGGAAGCAGAGACTACAAAACACCTTTTCAAGCAGGGCATAAATTATGCTCACAAATAAGCAGCACAGTCTTCACAAGTGTTATGTCTCAGAGCTGCTCAGAGAAGACTTTCACATGTAGAGATTTAACTATATTTGATGTCTCAGTTCCTAATACGAAAAAAACCCCAAACCCTCCACTAGTTTCTGAATACAAATGGTTTAAAAAAATGGGCAAAACCGCACCTAACAAAACAACAACAAACAAAAACACTTATAGGATTAAACTGTTGTCAAGTTTTTAATGTAACAATTTTTTGTAGTTAATGCATTTAGTTGCATTTAGTTTAACTTCATAGATATTTTAATAGTTAATATAAATGTTTATGGCTTAAAAGGGTTGTGCAAAGAAAAGAACAAGATCTGTGTGCATTTCCTGCACTGAGGTACTCTTTTAGATTAGACAAATATGTGTGAACAGTACAAAACTACAGAGAAATGCCTTCCTTCACTTAAAGTTGAATTAAAATCTGGCATTGAAGAATGCTGAGGTGTTAGTTGAAGTGAAGGAAGAAAATATGACAGTAGAACTTTGAAGCTGACATGGTGAACCATTAACTCATCAAATTTTGGAAATAATTTTGTTTTCTTGTTCCTGTTTTGTATTTCGTTATGCAAAGTACTCAGTTCCTCTCAGATGAAGTCAATAATTCAAGAGGTTGATTCCAGGCTCGTGTGCTACTTGTGTGATACTGAAAACAGCAGCCAGAGCTGTGGCAATTTACAGGCTGTACTGTTGGCGTCTTCATTTCCAGGGGTGGGTTTGGGTAGAGTTGACATGTAAAGTGGTAAATCTCTGATCCTGCAGGGGTGACTGCAGCTCTTTGCGATGCATCAGCTGTTGATCAGAGCAGTATGTGAGGGAGCCGGTGAGGTTTGTCACAGGTGGGATGAAAAAAGGCCAGAGTTGTACTTAGCCCACTTTTAAAAGTTTACTTAAAAGTTCAGTGTGGTTGTACAAGTGTCTTGCCTGTACATAGAAAATGGACGTTTTGTGGATTTCCCAAGGACAAATTAGTGCTGTTCGATTTCTATCCTCACAGTTCCAGTAAACAATTCCATTTTCAATGCATGCATCTTTTAATATTAAGCAATTGTATCTGCTCCGTATTTAAAGGGTAAAAAAGCATTGCTTGAAGTTTAAAGACCACTGCTTCAGTATCACTAAATATATCTTGAAAGTTCTTAAGAAATTGCTGTTCCTCAAGGATGAAGCTGAGTTCATTAAAGCACTTTTTTCATCATTAACATGATCCTAGGTGGCTTATTAACAAATAAGCCTGCTGGCTTATTTAAGATTACTTCAAGTAGAAATAGGATTGGTCACCTAGTGGAAATAGTAGCTTTCTGTGTAGGTGTTGCCCCAATTTGAAACAATTACTCTTATCCAAATGTATTGTTGACACAACTAAAATTTGCATAGGACTTTTTGTTCATGTTCTTTCCCACTCCTGTTGAGCAGGATAGATTTCATCTGAGAAAAGCTTGGGGTAACTTTAATCTGTTAATAAACTGGGTTGAATCAGGAATTGAAATTACAGGGTTGTACTGTAAAGATAAAATAGGGAGCAATAGCCTATGGCACCCACTACAAAGGGTGGGGATGGGGGAGGGAGGTGCTTCCCAGAAAGCTTTAGTCCAGAGGAAAAAACCACATTTGCAGATTGTGGAGCTGAAAATGTGACTATGAGTGGTGTTTGTGAAGCCTTCCAGTGAAGTTGCATCACCCTTTTGGGCAGATGGTCTTAACAGAAGTAACGTGAGCTTGGACAGCAGTCCCTGGATCTCTGAGAGGAGCTGACAAAGAGGAAATTCAAGGGCATAAATTGGTGAGGAATAGAGCTTGCCTTGCCTCTGGGTGTAGATGCTCAGCTGAGCTGAGGGAAGAAATGAACATGTGGTTCGAATGAGGTGAAGCCTTGCCTTGGTGCTCATTCATTTCGGTTCACTGATAGGGCCAATAGGCAGTTCAGAGGTGCAGGGCTGGTGCTCTGTAGGACCTTGGCTGTGTGGAAACCAGGGAAAGAGTGCTGGAGACTGTGGGAGACAACAAATCCATTTGGAAACAGCTGTGCAGTTGAAGGAGAGCTGGCCAGAGGGTTCAACATCAAATTGCTAAGGATAATAGGTAGGATTCACCTCTGGAATGTGAGTTGAGTTTGTTTTGTCCCCATTCTGTTCTTGATTCTCCTCAGTTTTTCAGAAGTGCAGAAGGCTGTGGGTTGTTTGTGTTTGGCTGTAGTGTTCTTGCCTAGATTTGCAAGCTGAAAACTGTTCTCACAAGCACATGGAGGTTTGTTTGTGAAGCTGTGCTTTCTGAGGGGATTAGTTGGAAGTGTGAAATAACTGTTCCTTGCTTCTTCCCCATGTTTTTGATGCCAGTTGAAGCAATTGTTACCATCTGTCTTGTATTTTTTTCCACTGCAGCTGCTTTGAGAATATTCTAGCCTGTGTTAGTCGGTTTTACTTTTTGTGGAATAGGGTCCTCTTTGGTACAAAAAGAGAAGACAACAAGCAGTGGGCTTTAACCTTTTTAAATGACAGATCTCCTGAAAGGAATACAATGCATAGGTGCAAATTAAAATCAAGGAATTTGGGAATGTGTGAAAATGATAGGAACCATCATGTTTATGTGCTTTTTGTATTTATCTTAGGCTTGTCAAAATGAAGAGAAGAACCATTCCACAGAAGACCTTAGCAAGTCTGAAATCCAGGAGGAGCTGAAAAAGGCTAATAGCCTTCCGAGTTTGACTCCTGGAAGCAAAACATCAGATAAAGACAAGCAACCCCGAGAAGGCTTTTTTCATTTCCTTGGCAGCTTATTTAATATTGCAACAAGATCTTCTTTGGTAGAATCTAAATCCTCTACCTTCCAAGATGAACCCAACAGATGTGAAAAGGATTTACAGAGCACAAATACCTTTCCAAAGGACATGCAGCCAAAGCACCCAAAAATTGAAGAGCCTACAGCTAGAAAAAAAGAGGATTCTGTAAATAAAGATGATGCCATCTTAAATAATATTGGGAAAGATATCACACAGGATCTTCAAGGAGGCTGGAAACAATCCTCAGATACTTACTCAGAAAAGTAAGTTTTATACTTCAATATTAAATATGTTGATGATTGAGTGTGTCTTTACAGAACTATGCTGACCAAGTTCAGCTGACTGTATGAGAAATGTCTGTCATTTCTAAGGGTGGTTGGAGTGTGCCTGAGCTTGACTTTGTGCAAAACTCTAGCAACTGCCCTAAATAAATGAGCATGGGAGAAGTCAACTGCAACAAAATATAACTTTAAAGAAGTTGTTTAGAAGACTCTTGACTAGATGTGGCATTTACAAATATGTTAAGAAAAAGTAGTATAAAGAGCTTATTTCCATCCATATTATGGCCTATATAAAAGCTTGAATGTTCGTCCTTTTTGTATCTCAGCAGTTCAATATTTTTTCTTCTGCAAGTAAGTTTTTCTCACTTTTAAATTATCTTTCCTAGTTCATTTGGCTGGGTGATTTTTGCTTGTGTGATTTCCCCCCCCCCCCTAGTTATTTGGGGTTTTCCTGTGAGGTAAAGAAGGTTGTGTAAAGCACTCAATTTCAATTAGCCAAAACTTGGAGCATTCTTTATTGTCCTGTAGTATTTTTAAAAGAAGATTTAAAAAAAAAAAAAGTGGTGGCAAGGGCACCATTGTATGTTTGAGAGTAGAAAACTTAAAACACTGGCTGTGGTCAACACTCTGTATTACAAAACCTTTTATGACTGTCATAAACATAGATACTAGTTTTCCAAAATAATTTGTAGCTGTTATGTTGGAAATTTGGCTGCATGTGGGTCAGCACAGCATGGATTTGGAGTTAGGTGTGAATGTATGCCTCTGGTACCTGTCCAGGTTTTGATGGGTGTAGAACATGGACTTTTTTGTGGGCAGTGGATCTGCAAGAGATGATGACTCAGGCTTTCATTATGGCCCAGAATATTTATTTCAAATTTAAGCAGAAAGTAATGATTAGGAGTAACCAATTAGTCTTTCACAGTGCTCCTGCTTGCATTGCAGAATGGGAGGATGGGCTCAGAAGAAACACCTTTTTTTTATTTTAATTTTTTTAAAATTAGTTTGAGTTGTGCTCAGTCTGTTTATTGGTGGCATGTGAAATGTTTCATCTCCATGTAGGAGGTCAGAGACAGGCAAAATAGCTGCTTGTTGAATTCCATTTCTATACTGGGGATGTCTCCAGCACTCTGCCCTTACCTATTATTTGGCAGAATAATTATTTGAAGCTTTATGTTATAAATGCAGTGGCTGATCAGGATATGAATAGGTGATGTGATACTTATTTAAGTGAAGTTAAAACTGTATTTCCACCTTCAAAATACAGTAATTAATAATAATACTGGTTGTGTTCTTCTGAGCACTCTGGTTTGGTCTGTGACATGGTCGACTGGTTTTTATTCCAGACTCTTATCACTCATCTGACTGTGCTTTTTCCAAGCCTCAGCTCAGCACCACCACTGCTTTGATCAATGCAGGAGAAAAGTTCTTCCCCCCATAGTTGTTCCCAGGAGAGGCCAGGAGCATGGTGTTCTTTGGTCTGGTTCCTGAGCAAACTGTATTCCCTAAAACCTGTTGGGCAGGCTGGGTTGCTGCTGCATCAGTCTCTTGCTGCCATTTGCTGTTTCTGTAGTATGTCCTTCACTGTCTATGCACAATTTACCGGGTAAGATGGATCTCATTCCCCTTTTTCTTGTGAATTCTTCATAAAAATGTAGATTAATAAGATAAGGCATTTATCAAAGTTTGAAGAGTTTGGAAGGTATGGGTATTAACTCACTGAAGTGACCTCTTTGCTCTGTACAGAAATTTTTGAGTTATTTTTGTTTTCCTGAAGTCAAAGTTACAGTTGGATTTTTCAATTGACCATCCTTTGGTATTGTCCTGTATTGTTAGGTAATCTTTGCAAATCAATGTAGATTTTTTTCAGTGTAGATTTGTCTCATGGCTAGGCAAGGATGAAAGAATGTGTGTTGCTAGTTTGGAGGTAAGGGAGGTTGACCTATATACAGAATAAAGCTTTTCCATGGAAAATAACTTTTTAATGGAAGAAAAATTATATTCATTGTAGTTGTCATAAATGAGGGGAAACATTAAACCAATCTATGTCCTTTTAAGCTCATTCTCAAAAGTACAGTGTACATTCTGCCCTTTTTGGCTTGGGATACTAACAAGTTAGACAATCTCTGTGTAACTTTAATTATGTTTTTCTCTGCCTGACCACACAATGTGAAGTGCTCTTCTGAAGCAATTAGTAAAGAAAAATTGGAATGGCTGCAGGGAAGCAGTGGCCTGCATTGTTTACCTTTCTAAAAAGTTTGAATAACTGATTTTTTAGTAAGGATAACTAGTTTTGGGTTGTTTTTTTTTTCTTTTATGGAAGTGGTTGTGCTGGATTTTTTCTCTTTTACTTTATAAAAGCTTAAAGGATGTAGAGTAGTTTATTCTTTCTACTACTAGCTGGGTTTTTTACTAAATATTAACTACCTGGTATTCAATTAGCATGGCTAAACTGTAAAAATGCTCTTGGTTGCTGCCAGTTAGCTAAAGAGTCTTCTTGGGAGTGGATGCTACAAGCACATGAGGAATGATGGGGAGAAGGGGTAAAGACTTAGCACAAAGCAGCAGGAAGGTGTGGAAACCATGAAGAGCGAAGATGATGTGAACCTAAAAGTGATTGGGTCCTAAAAGTCGTGTGAGATGTGCTAGTGAGCCATTTAAAGCCAAAAGTATTGGTTTCATTGATTATTGCATTAAACTACAATTTCAGCATTTTCTGTAGAGGCAGGATGTGAAAGAGAGCTTTACAAATCCTTGTGACCACTGCATTATTAATCCTACAGCAGTTTCCTTTGTCCTGAGGAAGATGTAAATGAATTTGTTAATTCTAAACTGCAGTGAAATACAGCGTTAGGGACTGTCTCTGGTTAGTGAGGAGGTTGCAATAAGTGGAAGAAGGATGGTTGTTAGATTGCATAATCCCCATTAGAGTTGTATAAAAAAAGAAGGCCTAAACCAAACAACCTTTCAGATTTCAAAAACCTCCCAGATGGTCTCAGATGCCTCTACTCAGACAACCTCATTCTCCTCATATCCTTAAAGCAATATTTGGTGAAATACAAGGATATCAGAGTGCTCTGACCTGTAAACTGAGGTTAATTTTGCCCTCAGTGGGAGGTCTGGCACTTGGTAAAGACTTGAGTTTCCAGGCCTTGAGCCAAGGAAAGTGGAATTCATGAGCTCAGTCTGTGGAGGTACATGTTTTTGAGGGGCAAAATATGTAGGTCACATTATTTATTCCTCCATCACCCTGTCTGGTTGGCTCAGAGGTAATTTGTACCTCAAAGGCTCCTTTAATCCCAACAGTGGCAAGTGGTAAAGGAGGAGCACAAAAGAAAAAACCATGATACATTTGGCAAAGTCTCTAGACAACAATTACTACGGACAATAATGGCAGCACAGAAGATGGGTGAGGAGAGTTGGGCTCAGTCTCCAGATATTTCATCCCTCAGTCTTCCATTTCTCTGGGGTGGTTGAAGGCTTCTTTGCCTTGAAGAAGTGAAAGCAAGCAAGCAATTGCAGGGTATTTGCCACTTAGAGTAGAAAAACCCTCTTACTTAGGTAAGATGGCAGCTTTTGGGTAGAATAGTCCCCTGTGGCCTACTGGTAGGTATAAAAGTGAAAACTTTGTGTTTACTCTTAGCCTTTGCACTCCTTAGTGATGTTAAAAGACAACCTTTAGCTGATGAAATGAGCCCTAAAAATAAAACCATGGAACATTGGGGGTGCACTTCACCTCATTTCTCATTGCTGAAAGTCTACATGAGAGAGATGACAATTTCATAAAGTAGGCGACAAATATAAAACACAGATTTGCTCCATTATCTTTCTTTCCTATAATGTAAAATTCTTTCACTTTTACATATATTGGCTGTCACTAAAAAAAGCAATGATTTGTCTTCCAAATTGAGAATGGACTTCCTGCAGTGAATACCTGCCATCTTCTCAGGAATTCCAGTGGTGGTAATGAGTGGTACCTTGTGCAGGTGACTGAGGATAGAACTTTGGTGTTTTCCTCCTGCCCCAAAGACATATGAACCACATCTGTTCCATTGACTGCAAGCCATTTTTCTATTTTCTAGTAGATTTTTTTTTAACATCCAGTAACAATAAGTGGGTGTTACAAATAGTGGTGTGCAGAACAATAGTGCTTGTGAAACTGCACAGCTTGTTCTGGAGTTCAGCAGGGAGGATCTTTATTGCATTGCTGAACATGGCTGAAGAGAAAAAAATCAAAATTTTCCTTACTCTAAATGTTTTGATTAAGTAGTCCTGCTTAAGACAGTAATATTTGAATTCAAAAAGTATTTTAAGATCCCATCTTCTTCCTTCTGTTATGAACCTTGTAGATATGGATGTGAGAAAAAACTCAGAACACCACAACTGCAAGGATTTTCTTACTGTAGGTAGAAGAGGGGGTGGGGATGATTTCCAAAGCTCAAAACATGCATTTAAATTTCACACCCTACTAAGAGCCAGGTACTAGGAATAACTTAGTGAAAGCATTGCAAGCAATTTCATTCAGAAGGGAGGTAGTCCTAAGGAGAATGAAATTTCAATCTGTTTCCAGTTCTAGTATGTTATACATTACTGTGTTCTGTGAAGGAATTTTTTTATTATTATTTATTTTATTTTTAGGTCTAGTAAACCTGTTGTTATACATCTAATTGATGTATGTTAGTATTAGCAATTAGTATTTCCCACCTTGATACTGCCAGAAATCCTGCCCTTTTATTTTAATAGAAATACATCTCATGAAATTCTTCAAGCTTACAAAATTCTGGTTAATAGGTTTGTTTCAGAGCCTGTAATTCTCCTTTGTGTTGCTTGTCAGAGGCAGGCTTGTGGTGATCACAAAACACGGCATTAATTTGTCTGATGGATTGTTGTGTATTGTGGTTTTGATTTCAGTCAGTAGCAGCAACATTCATCTTTCCTTATAGATGCCTTTGGCAGAAAATCAAGAGTGAATGAACAGAAATTCATCACTTAATTCCAGACAGTGGTCTCATCAGGTAATTCCTGAAGGTGGGGAAGCTGCTGTTCCTGCATTTGTTGGTGTTGATTTGTTGATCTTTTGATGGCTTTCTGGCCATGGAAATGCAGTGTTGTTCAGTTTCGGATTGCTCAGGTGGGCAGGGAGTCATTGCTGAGAGTGTCCTGCTGTCACTTTAGGAGGGGCATAAACTACTTGGGCAGCTTCACCCTTCTAGGTCAGCCAAATACCACCCAAAATTAGAAGGCTGTCCTGGGGAAGGAGCAGGATCATCCTGTCCCTGATTTCCTGGGTGAACTGTGGAGGGTGGTCACTGTCAGGGCTGTGCTGTGGGAGAAATGCAGACCTCAAAGCATTTCTCTATCTGCCAGAGAGGGGTGCCTACCCAGAGATGGGATGTGGTCCAAAGGAAAGGTTCTTGTAGGTGCCAAAGCAAAGATTTTTGTGTTTCTGAAGAACGACACTTTATATTTTAAGAGTAATTCTTAACAGATGTGTGATGCAAAATTGAGCTAAATAAATAAAATCAAGAACTAATTCACTGGATTTTTTTCTCCACTGAACTTTTTTTGTTGGTAGGGTTGTTCAACTGTGCAATGTATTCAACTGAGTCAAACCCTTTGCTTTTCCTACCACACCTGAAGCTACGCTCTTGCTTGAAGAGTGTAAAGGAATGTCCTGGCTTTGATTCTTCATTACATCCCAGAAGAGGCCAAGAGGAGTGGCTTTCTTCAGCCTTAAGATGAGAAACTAAGGGGAGACCTCACTGCTGTCCCCAGCTCTTGCACACCAGTGAGAAGCAGCAGCAGCAGCTCTGCTTGTCCCTGCTCCCTGGGGAGGGGCAAGTCAGGGGCACCTGAATCCCTGAGTGGGACAGAGGAAAAGGGAAGGGCAGCAGGTGAGGACAGTTCTCACAAGTATGGGGTAGGAGGGCTGGCTGCTGCCAGGTACAGGGGCGATAGGGCAAGGAAGGGCTAGGAGTGATCCCTTTGTGCTGGTCTTGGTCTCACAGCCTCTGGTGTTTTGGGTCAGCCTTGATGTGTTCCCTCTTCCTTCAGACTCAAAGAATAGGTTTTCCCAGATGTGGGAAATAATCAAGAAGTACTACCCTAAAGGGGAAGGGGAGGGAAAAACATTCCTTCCAAGGTCACAGAGTCTGTGTTTGCATTTATTAAAATTGTCGTTGGCTCTTAATTACCCTTATGGAACATTAGCTTTGAAATTTCCTGCAGAATCAACTGTGTGTAAATCACTTTGTTCAATCAAACTTTTGACCTTTTCAAACATACATTGTGATGTCCCAGGACATTAAGTATTTCAGACTGCAGATTTCTATCATGAAGCTATCCCCTCTGGCTAAAAAAATTTCTTTCATGTAAGTTGTGTATGGCAACTATTCAGTTAGCCCACCGAGTCTTTTCTTCAGCAAGTCTTTCATTTTTCCCATTTATTAATACCTTACATGAGCATAGAAACCATCTGGTTGGGTAAGCTGGGTTTCCTCCAGAAGGTATTTCAAAGTGATTTTAAGACATTTGTTTCCAGATGAAGTACCTTAACGTAATTTTTTTAAAGAGCTGTCAGTTAACTATACAGTGGAATAAAAGGTAAGTGGAATAAAATTAAAATAAACAACAGTGTAATTTTAAGATGGTTAGAAGGGGTAGCCAGGAGTCACAAGTACCAAATCTAGATGAGTGATTTTCAGCCTTTAGCCTGCAGATCCCTCTGGTAGCTCCCTCTGTGAGGTCTATGAGAAGAGACTGGGGGAATCATGCATGGATATGCTTGTAAAAGCAGCAGACTGCTGGACTGGGGAGAAAGTATCTGGAAGAGTGACGTAAGAGGGGAAAATTCGCCATGGCGTGTTTTGGGAGAGGCAGACTGGGCAGCAGTGTCCTGCTGTGCAGATGAACTGTTCTGCTGGGGGCCTGAGATGCTCTATCAGCCTGTGTGGTCTGCTCCACGTTTTGGAAAATGTATAGGGCTCTCTGCTTTCTGCATTATTGTGTGGCACAAACATGTCTGGAGGGATTGCCATCTCAATGGCAAACACTTGAAAAAAAATGCAGACAATGTGTTCTTTACGGGTGCAGTGGAATGAGGCATTTAAGGTAGCAGGTTTCCTCCTGCTTCTGGTCTTCCAAATCAACAACACTGTTTTATAACCACTGCCACTTGGGCAAGTTACACAAGATGTCTGTCATATAAGATGTCAGAACATGTTCCCCTCTCCTCCTTGAGTTAGTCCCCCTTTAACTTTTTATATCTTTTTCACAATAGAAGAAATATCTACAAGCACCTACTTTTGACAAATCTAATGTAACTCATGTTGACATCCTTTCTTGTTACTGTCAAAGTCTTTTGTGAAACTGATTTAAGCCTTTATAGGGAATTGAATAGCTTCCTGTGAGGACAGGAAAGAAGGAATCTCCTACTATTTGAAATATGTGACAGAATGCACACTGCGTTCTTTGTATAATCAGGCTTTCATCTGCATCCTCACATGAGCTAAAAAAATTTTTGCAAGGAGTTTTTAAGGTAAATTCTGAACTGACATTCTTTTGGTGATCAGAAATGAAACAAGTCTCCAGTGACACTTTCAGAAGATTTTTTTTGTGACACAGCCTGCTTCTAAATTTGTTTCATAAGACTTACAGCTGAGTTGCTGGTATTGCATAGGAACATGGGTTTTCATTTTTTAAATGTCTTGTTGCATGGGAGCATTCAGAGTGAATATGCTTCTGTGTGCTCTGAAAGGAAATGCATTAGAACTAAAAGGTCTGCTGGTAAAATTTTTTGTAATATGCTGAGGAGCAAATTCCTTGTCAAAGGTCAGAGACCTTGAACTTGCCTTGTCTGTGGAGGTTCTGGTTGAAAATAGAGCTGGCTGACAAAAGTCTAGGTAGAGTGATGCCTGCAGGAGAGCAGAGCTGTGTGTTGGCACAGGCTGGGGCTCTGCAGCTGCAGAGGGGCTGGAGCCAGTGCTCCTCAGATTTAGGTTTGTGCACAATTCTCCAAGGGGCAAATGGCTCGGAGTCTTCTGACTTCAAATTGGTCAATTGGAGCATAAAATTCCCACAGAAGACAAATGGAGAGCAAAAAGAACTGGGAGAAATTATACAGGTTGCCACATAGGCAAAAAAAGCTTCTGAGTATGTTTTTTTTTTTGTCTCGCCTTCTATAATAAATTTTTGAGGGATATGTAGCTCCAGTCAGTGTGGATATAGGACCCAATCATGCTGGCTTCTTTCTCCTTGGCATCACTTCTGAAAAATTTACCTATTCATCCCATATCTGCATGCTTTGGGTTTCAGAATTTCTGAGTTCACACGAAAAATTCAAAGGCAAAGTTGGGTACAGAAGACAACTGGAAAGGTATGTTCCAGGTTTCTTCTGGAATACTGGTTCTCACCACATGTTTGTACATAAATCTGAATTTTCCCACTGCATGTCATACAAAAACATCCACCATGAAATAAAAGACACTCAGTAAAAGCTAGTTCTTGTCAAGGTATTTATTCATAGTCATGCCTTAGTTTTGGTGAAAGTGAGTATTTGGCATCTTGCAATACTATTTATATGCTCATTTCAATCATGTCATTACAGTTGATCTGTACAAGAATGCATAATACTATTTTTATTTTTATTTGGAGAAATGGTGCCAATATGTGTTCTGCTTGTTTTCTTAAAAGAAATTTCATCTGGATTCAGGGCACCTGTAGGCCAACTTTTATTTTTGAGGTTGGCCAAAGTATAGAGGAGCTGCTGGAGTTTGTAAAAGCTTAATAGTGATTATTTAAAGCAGGAAAGGTTACTCAATGAGGTTAATTCTAAATAAGAGCATGATCAGGTCTTACATTCTTAAGACTTATTTTTAGTATGACTGTGACTGATGTGTAGTAAATATACTGCACTTCAGAACTCAACAGATCCTTCCCTACACATTTTTAGGATATCTGGAATTTTAGAAAATACTAGAATAAAATTTTCTATGGAGTGCATTAATGACTTTTTTTTACTACCCTTTTTCTCCACTGTGTTTTGGTTTTTTTTCACTCAGAAATGTTTATGCTTCTTTGAAGGGTTGTGAATCCTCAAGTCAGCAATTTTAACAAATGGAGTGTGTGATGTTTAGCAGCTACTACTGCTGGTATCTCTGGAAACCAAACTGGTGCTATAGAAGGCTAAATGTAGGCATCTAACTTGGCAAGTTGGGAGATGTGCTATTTATACAGGACTTTCCTGTTTCCTCTGTGACTTAATATACCTAATCAACAAACCCTATATTGAGATTTTGTTTCATCAGAGATGACAGTGAATTTAATCCCAATACAAATCAAATTCTCACAAAGTCTAAATGCCCATATTAATGTATTTTGGCATTAGCCTAAAGGTACCTGACAATGTAAAGTATGCATATAAATATATCTCTCTTTTAATGTATATGAATTTGAATAATTCCACATTTAATTCACTTATACTCTGTGTGTATTCTTTACTTGTGATTTTAAATACCAATAAGTTCTCTCTTCAAAATAAAATTAAAAGTGGAGTAAGAATCTTGGCCTCTAAAATCTTGCCAGAAAATAGATTTTATTTTTAGGTTGGTGAATCTATTCCATTTTTATATTCTTCTATATCTCTTGAGAGAATATATGCTCAGAATCCATACAGATGAGATTTGAAGGCACAGTTACTCAATGATACTCATGTTTCAGTTTCCTTAGTAAATTTATTTTTTATTTCTCGCTAAAATTATCTGTTCTCAACTCTAGAGCTGTAACAACTAAACAAATTGAACAAATGAGAGAAGGTGCAAAGAGCTTTTAGAAGCTCTTAAGCTATCTCTGTATATTGCAATGCTTTTATATTAGAAATCAAGATCTTAGCCAACACCTTTTCTTGTTGCTGTTATTTTTGCCCAAGACAGTCTCCTGAAATGAGTAGGACAATTTTCCAGAGAGCTGAAGGGCTGATTCCAACATTCCCTGTGTTAGCAGATATAGGGCAGATTTTTAAAGGGTTGCTTCTTAGTTTAAGTGGAGGCTGAGGCAGAAGGGAGTTCAAGTCTAGTCTGAGCATCTACTTTATCTTAAGGTGAAGAATGGAAAAGCTGACAGTGACTGATTTTTGCAAGAATTCTTTAACAGGCGGAAAAATAGGGGGGGAAGAGAGAAGCATTTGAAAGAAAGGTGAGTATTTGTGATGTCTCATAGTTTTAAGAAAGGAGAAAAACTGCTTCTTCAGAAAATTGGAAGTGACAGGCTCCTAACTTATTTTTAGTATTAAGAGAAAGAGCAGTGAAGGAGCAGGATCACAGTTCCTCTGTGGTGTTTCTTTCATTTCTTAGTTTTTGCATTCACTGTTTTTTGCTGCTAAATTTAAGAGTAATGAATAGCTAGATCTATCAATTCCTTGTAACATTTCTAGTTTTCCCATTTTGATATTCCCTCCAGCATTCCAAGGGTCTTCATTCTTACCCATTCCCCATTCAATCTCTTTCCTTACTACCCTGTGGTTCAAAAAAGCATCCCCTGTTATATACTTCTTTTTTTCTCCAGATGTTTTGTGTCTCCTCCTCCTGTTTTTTGACAATATGTTGAGAGCTTGGGTAAAAGCTTAAATTTCAATTCAGTATCTTAAGGAATATTAGTACAGTAAATTTTCTTCTGTTTTAATGTACAGGCCTGCTTTAGAAGGATCAAACATCTTCAAAACAGGATGATTGATTATGTCTCTGCAAATGTTGCCTTGCAGTGACACTTGTCAGTAGTAATTCCCTTGTCTGGTAGAAAATAAATGGTAGTAGTTGGTTAAGCCAGCATCTACTTTTTTACTTAAACTATAAGTTGTCTTTTTTGGTAAAAGGTGGTGTTCATATCATTTGTCACACAAACCTCTATTCAGCAGAAGAAGGAGGAAAATAGTGTTTAGTGCAATCTACAGTTTGTGCTAATCCGTGGGATAAAGCAGTATTTTACATCATCTACAGCTAGTGCTAAACTTTATTATTGTGCCAGCAGTTTATTGTCTCTCTTCTCTGATATTGATGATCCTTGTTCCAGGCAGACACGACGGAAGCCAGAGGCACCCGCAGTCACATACGCAACGTATCGGGGTTCTGCAAGGATCAGGCAGCTGCAGCTCCTGAGGAACCAGTCAGAAACTGGAAAAGGAGAAAAAAGTCCTGAGAACAGAAATGCCTCAACAGTCAAAGAAAATGGAGAAGTCCAGACAGCTCTCTCTGTGAAATCAGGATGCCTAGTAGAAGAAAATGGAAGAGATGAGGGTAAAGATCACCAAGATGATGCCATCTTAAATTCTTCTGCAGTTAGAGTGGGAAGCAAACAGTCTGGTAAAGCTCAGCATTGCTTGGGCAGAAGTAAACATGAAAGAACTTCAAAGGCCACAGCTTCATCCACTGAATCATGTCATGAGTTACACTTAAGAAATGCACCTGCTTTAGTTGCATCAAAGGTTAAAAGGACATATTCACTAGATTCATTATTGCCATTTAGTGGTAGAAACAGTGGGATCCTAACCAATTCCACTTCCCAGAGTACTTATTCCCTTCAAGTCAGTTCTGCAAACGACTTGGTTGGAAAAGAAGATGGACTGCCAGGAGAAGCAGAAACTCTCTTTCAGACATACAAAAATGCTACTTCTAAGTTTGATAAAGAAAATTATTGTAGTAAAGCAGGTAATAAAGAGTCCCCAAAAGAAATACAGGATAATTGTTTACATTCACCTAAGTCAAAAAGAAAGACAGTTAATGAAGAACTGCAGGAGGGGAAGGGAAAACTTTGCTGTAATTATCAAGTGAATAACCACGCAGAGCGAACATTGGATGTCCAGAGGCTTCATTTCAGTACCACTACATTTCAGCAGAAAGCAGATCAGTGCACCAGGAATGACAAAGATGGTGATCCAAGAAATGGTGATGCACAGAAAATGGTGACAGCTGTGGAAAGAGACCAAAATCCACAGAACTCTCCTGCTCCCGTTCTTTTTCCTTTTAATCAACAAATACCTACTTCATTCAGCATGGAATCCAAAGGAGGAAAATGCTTGGCCACAGGCAATCTAACTGCTTCAGTGTCTTTTATTGGACATGATGAAGATACAGTCATGGGCAGGGGGACTTGTAATGAAGAACTGAGTGGGTCAGGGAAAGCAGTGCATGTACGAAATGGTCATGGGCTAATCCATGTGGAGAATTCTAAGGATGCTGCCACACAGCAGACTGGTTTTCCTTGTCCAGGAAAGCAGAGTGAGGAAACAATGAAGGTTTTGTCTGAGGTTGCAGTGGAAAACCTTGTCAATGTGTCACCATGTGCACATGGGTGTCAAAGTGTGAAAGCACATTTTGATGAGCTGACAGTGCTTCCAACCCATGAGTCTACCCCTATGATGGTTCCTCATTCTGCCTTGAGGTCTGAAGGAAAGCCTTTGGCCAACCATTCTGCTTTCACCTGTGAAAAAGATGATGTAGACCTAATTTCTGAATCTCCACCTGTTTCTGAAAGCAGGTGTATTAATTTTTCTTCCAAGAAGGAAAACAGCAATAAACTTAGGCTATCACCCACAGTAGTTGATTCTTCATCTGACAAACAAGGAAAAATGCTGCCTTCTGCCCCTAACTCTGAAAATGGCCAGATTGCTGCTTTTGAAAAGGACAGCTTTATTTTTCCAGCTGTAGAGTCTGGGAGAATAATGCCTGTGAACAGGATGACCGAGGGGCCACCTTGCTCAGGAGACCTAAGAACTTTGTGCCCAGCAAATTCTCTGGAACCTGAGATTACTCCTCCTGTGCTTGATAGCTGTGCTGATAGAGCAGATGCAGAGGCTGTTTGCATCTCCAGGTCCACTTCTCCTCCTCTGGTATCCAGAGAAGCCTCCAACCTTCCTGTTTCTGCCTTGAAGATGTCCAGCACTACTCAGGAGAGCAGTAATTCTTCCAGTCACAGACCTGGTGATGGGGCAGATGAGGTCTCCTCCACACAACAGGCTGACATCAGTGTCCTGGCAGAGGCAATGCCATCACCCATCTCTCCCTGGATATCTTTGGAAACGGCATCTGAGTCAGCCCGCTCTGAGACTGTGTGCAGGGATGCTGTGGGACAGGTGATTCTTGATGCTTCTGCTCCTTTGGAAGCCCCTTCTGGCCAAAAAGCTGCTCCACCTGCCCAGGCAAATGGTCTCTCTTCTGGGAAAGGACAGGAATGTTCTTCTTTCCCAGATGCTGCTGTTTTGCTGAAGAAAGCTGAAGAAATTGTGGACCTGGTATTACACTTGGCTACAGAAGAAATAACAGCAAAAGAAGGCTTTGGTGTCTGCCAGCTTTGTGGGAGCAAGGATAGTTTAATAAATATGGATATTACAAATTATCAGAAGGCTGAGAGTGTACAGCTGGCAGCAGGAGAAATCCAGTCAGCTGTGCAGTCATTAAAAGATTTTAATGAGCCCGGTCGAGGAGGCTCATCTTCGTTTACAGGAAAAGAAAGAGTGGATACAAATAATCAAGATAAAAAGAAACTCTCTTCCATTCCTGATAAAACTGACCTACATAGAGCACTAGAACTAAAAGCAAAAGAAACAGTTGATGGGGTCATTAATTCAGCCATACAAAAACTGGCATCCAATCAGCAGCAAGGCACTGACAGGAAAAGGCTTTCTGGAAGTGTTCAGCCTAAACTTGAGGCTGAAATGCCAAAGACTTTAAGTCTAGATATGAGGTTTCCTGCCAACACTCAGGAACCAACAGAGGTGGTTGAAACTCACACTGTAGCTGTAAACTGTGAAAAGACAGATTGCTCAGGTCTTCCTTTGCTTCCACATTGTATGGAAAATGGTGTAGGTTGGCCCCCAAAAGATGAAAAAGTAGCAAATAATGCAATTACTCCTCAAACAAATGGATTTCTTTCCTCTGGCAATTTAGCAAGGCCAGAATCAGATCTTCTGATGCCAGCAAAAGAGAGGCACAATGGAAAGGTGTGTGACCATCTGGCTGCAGCAGAAATGTGTGGCAAAGCATCAGCAGTAAGTAGAAAATCTGATGGAACTTTACATTTTATAGATAGAGATGCTGCTGTGGCTGATGAAACACTTTTGCCATTGCATTTAAAAGGTTCAAGCAATAATACAAATATGCCAGAGTGCACACTGCTGCCAGCTGTAAATGTTAATTTGTCATCTTTTATGTGTGGTGAAGAATGTGTCAGCCTGCAGAGTGACTCCAAAGATAAAAGCAGCCCTCAGATGTCTGTGGAAAGCAATGCAGAGGACAGTCTGTACAAACACTGTGGGAAAGAGGCTGCAGAGGAAGTACCTGTGCAAGTAAAAGCAACCTTTGAAAATTCAAAGGCAGTGGAGAGTGAAGAGGAACTAGCAGAAGGGGCAAATGAGGGAGCAGAGGTTAATACTGGGTTAGATACACACTCCATGGTGCCTGAACTGTCTGTTCCTGGAGAGAGCAGTGAAGGGAAACACTGCTTCAACACAGTCTTTCCCCAAAGTAATGAGAATCTGAAGCTGGCACAAATCAAGGGTCAAGACATGGAGAGAAATGATCAGCTTGAAGAAAATGGCCTGGACTGCAGCAATGACATGAAGGAACCAACAGAACTTTTGGCCTCTTCTCCGCTAATTGAACAGTGGGAAAACAGTTCTTTTACCATCATTTATGAAGGTGCTCTTCAAACTGAGAACAAATCTGTCTCAACTGATGAGATGCAAACTGGTTCTCTTTCTCCTTCTGATTTGCCTTCAGATAATAGAGATGATCTAAGGCGTGCTAGAGCAAGGAACAAGCAGGAGTCAGGGTGTCTTTATGGGCAGGACAGCAAGGTGAGCGAAGCAGCAGAGAGCCGTGGCTCAGAGTCCTTCCTGAGCGTGGAGGCCAAGCGCTACAGAATTTATCCTTTCTCTCTGTCTCCCATCTACGAGGACGACAGCTCCCAGGAAGATGTGCTGTCCATGGATGTGTCTCCAGAAAGCCGTGCTGGGGGAGTCTCCAAAGACAGCTCTGAGCACACTTCTGTGCTTTCCCTCCTCCAGTCGGTGTCCGAGCGCTTGCAGTTCAGTGCTCGCTTCAGAAACGAGGAGGAGGATGAGGAGGATGGGGTGGAGGAAGAAGAGGAAGAACCTTCATATGAGGAAGATATTCTTGATGTTGAGAGAGAAGACAACTGCCTTTCCAGTCAGTGCAGAGGGAATTTTAAAGGAACACCCCAATCAGATGACCAAAGTAGACCTTTTCTTGAACAATCATTTCTTCTTTCAAAAGAGCAGCTTGACTCACAGGAACAAAAAGACCAATTTCCAGATGTGTCTTCTTCCAGTCAGACACCTTGTAAAACAGTTCCAGAGAAAGCTGATGCTGCTGTAACACAGCCTCCTACAAGTGTGTACTACCAATACTTGAAATCTGCCAGAAACGGCTCTTCTGAAAAGGGGACCAGATTTGGAAGCATTCTTCAGGATATGCTGAACCCAAAGATTCATTGGTTTCAAGACAAGACCGTGCCAAAACTGGGAGAATTGTCAGAGGTAAGATGTCATGTCACATAATATTTATAATCAAAGTTATAGCTTAGCCCAGATTCACATTTGCTTCCTCCCCATCCTCCTTGCTTCCTTTTAATTAAGTTTTTATCATAAAAGCAATCAAAAGTTTTTATCAGAAGTTATTAGGCTTTTTTTATTTCATAGTTTAAAAAAAAAAGTCTTCTGATAAAATAAATTTTAAAAGATTGCGGTCTTGATTCCTCACAGAGGTGAAAGTGATTTAACTGTAAAACAGAATATGTGAACAGAAGATAAAATAGGGAAAAATGCATAATAAAAAGTCTCTATAGTAAAACAAGACAGACTTCCCCATGTTAAGGACATTCCAACCTGAAGATGATGGAATTGCCTTTAATATGAAAATTGTTCTTTTATTTCTTTCACTTCTGAGATTAATAGAGTTGTCTTGTTCAGAAAATGTATAAATATCAGCTTACTGGGCTCTTTGATTGTTTCATCACAGTGTCTTCTACAAACTATAGCTCAGTTAGCAAGTAGGTAAAATAGCTGCTTTCATAGATTAGGATTTCTTTTTTTAGTTTGCTTAAAGCAATGGCAAATGAGGATATGGAAAGAGTTCTTCCCATGTTTAGAATGTGAAAGTGACACATAGACTAAGTGTGTAACTGAAGAAGTCTTTCCACGATGTTGGGAATACTCCAGTCTGTGTTAGATGTATCTTCTGTTCTTTCGTCTGTAAAGAAATGCAGTTTATTGTTTGCTGGGTAGGAGTCATACATTTGTAAAGGTCATAACTTCCATGACAGCTCTTCCTTTCTATCACATGCTGCTTTCTGCTGATTGACCCTGTTAAATTATTTACACCACCTCTGAATGTCAATGAAACAAATCTTGGTTTTTTCTGCTAAAGACAGTTGTGTACATGTACAGGAATAGTGGATCCAGAATAATCTGCCTGTGCTTTGTGCCACTGTTGTAGTTGTTAATAGTTGTTTGCCATGTCCTTTTAATTTCAGAACCTCATTGACAGGGCAATTCTCAAATACAACCCAAGACCAGGGAAGGTAAGCAGAGTTTGTGTCACATAAATCAAGATGATACATGGAATAATTTGTCATACTGTAATTTTTGAATGGAAAGCATCTGAAGTTGTTAGTCTCATTTTCTCTATTTTTATGTATTAATAGCATGGTCTTCCCCATGCTAATAGTGAGAATATATTATTTAAAATCCTACTACTAGTAATTTTACTGTCTTTCTCAGCAATTGTTTTCATTCAGTAGAGTGTTTTATAAAGGAAGAAATTCTCAGTTGAGTGGGCACAAATTGCAAGCAAAAAAATAACTGTCTGTGCTCTGTGTTGAAATGGGCCCTCATTTGCATGCATTGTGTATTGTTTCAGATTATTATTTATGATACTTGTGGCAACAAAAGTAAACAAGAAGTTCATTCAGATGTGCTAGATGCCTCATCATGGATCTTTCCCATTGGAACAGTACTTAGGATAATTAGAGGATGGTAAGAAATCCAGGTCATATTTAAATAGAGTCTTTCCAAAAGACTGCCTGTGTGTTCCTCTTGTGTTTTTTTTTCTTTTATTTATGACACATGTCCCATCTGCAGTAGTGTCATTTTCTTCCTTTATAATTAGACTGATACCAGTGAAAAAGCATAAAACAAGGCTTTCAATGCTGCACTAAAAAATTATATTGTTTCTCCTGGGAGCTAGCTTCAAACAGAAAGTTTCTAATAGAGCCACAAGTGAGTTTAGAGCTCTTGCCTGAAGTGCTGAGCCAGTGCAGCCATAATCATGACAAGAAATATGTGTATTAAAAAAAAAAGGTTGGATTTTTACAGTTCAGTTTCATTATACAGTAGCTGTTGCAAAAGGAACATCAAATGAACATTCTCAGCTGCTAGTTTTCATGTGGCATTAAAAGGAATGTGGCTACAGAAGGATATATACAGGGACCTTTAAGTTTGCAAGTGTTCCTCACTTTGCTTTGGGAAGCTGGGACCAGGTCCATGTCAGTTGTTGCATTGGAATTTAATTGGTGGGGCTTACAGGGAATGTTTTTGACTATCAGCCATGCATGTCACATTTATGCAGTTTTCAGGCAGCCTTGTGGGGTTTTGCATTCATTTCTTTCACATCCTAAGGAATTCTGAATGCCATTATTAGTATGTTTTCTGCCTTTTATAGTGTCTGCCTGAACAGGACACATTTTGATGTGACAGTTAGAATATTTGGCCTGGTAAAATTAGGCTGCTCATTCACATTGTAGTTTAGCTGCATAGCTGCATTTTTATTTTATATTTTTTCCTGGAGAAGAGCAGTATATTTTACTTTTCAATACCAAAGTGAATGTGACTACTGAGGGACAGCATAAGAAAGATGTGATATGTGTTTTGGTAAGAAGAGCTTTTTCCTAGGCTTTCCATCAGATGTGCTCTACTGGCAATGACTCAGTTCATTTTATCATTATTGCAGTTGGATTTTTTATGAGAAACCAAAGTTCCAGGGTCGAAGACATGTACTAGAAGAAGGAGAAGCTGTGCTGGATCACCTTTGGGATCTCCCAGGCATAAAACATCATCAAAGAAACCTCACAGTTGGTTCCATCAAACATGTAACAAAGGTAAAGACTTTCTCCACAATATTCTCACATGCATAATTGATTTGTTGGTCACAGTAGTGTATTACCAACAATGGACAATATGTGTGTAGTGTTCCTGACTTTATTCAAATTTGCTGTGATTCAGTTTTTTCACTTTCTAGGTTATAAGTTCCAGGGCTTTTGCTGACCTAACTTTCCTTTTCTTCCTGAGTTATTGAGCAGATGAATTATGTTTTTTTGCCACCACCCTCACCTGACACAGGCTCCCCTGTGTCCAGTCATTTGAAATGAAATTGAATCAATTCATTTTTTGGAAGAAGTTTTTATCTTAAGCTGTCTGCTGTGTCTGTATGGCTTCTGCTTCAGTAGTAGTTGGGTTTCCAATCCTGTTTGTACAGTGTAGCCTCCAAAAACTGCTGCCATTCCCTTTACAGCTTTTGTGCCATCCGTAGGATCTCCACTTGGACCAGTGGTACACCTACAGCATGTAGTTCTGCCTACAGCCATGAGTTCAGAAGGCTTTTTGTTGAAAAGATAAGAATCAAATGTCCAAAACTAAATATAATGCATACATTGTTATTCAGTGAATGAGGAGTATATTTTCCAGATCTTGTGATTTAAGAAGACTTAGTGGTCTCATTGTTCAGTGTAACATTCCAGTTACTCACAGGGCTGTGGTCCTTGCTGTGACTGGATTATCATTTGTATCACAATGTGAAAGATTTCCAGTAAAGTGGTTTCTCTGTTTTCTGCTGGTATAGAGGTCATTTTAAAATTGATAACCTTTTTGTCATCACTACAAGGGAATAATGTCATAACAATTAGAAATACTTTTTCATTCTCTTAAAAAACTTAGAAGTTAATTAATTCAAAAGAGGCTGACTGAAGGCAAGAATAATGAAGTTAACATTTATTTGAACTAAACAGATTAAAAGCGCTTGACGAATATGCAATACGAATATTGATCAATAATGTGGAAGACAACTGAATAAATGAAGGTATTCCACAATAACAGCCAAGGGAAGCTGGATATGTCTTGGCTATGAAAGCAGACTCTTGGATAGGAAAAGATACTTGTTTAACTTCATTATGTTTGATGAAAACCTTTGCAGTACAGCTAAATAGCTTTGACTTTTGTTCTTCTTCCAGTCTGTGATTCATTTATGTAGAACACAGATGGAAAGCTTTGTTACTTTACACCAGTTCAGTAATCAACACTTTCCTCATGTAAACTAAACATCTAGCAGGTGTGGTTGGTGGGTTTAGGGCCCTCACCAGGCCAGGTTTTGTCCTCTACACCTTGATTCATGAAGGCATCCATACTTTTTTAGGTTGTTTTTTAGCTGCTGTGGAACTGCTTTTGGAAGGTGGTTTCCCAAAGTGCTACTTTATTTATTTTTGTGAAAAATATAGGCTGTTTTTATTTGACAAATAGTGTATTCTTTTTCAGGCAGTTGATGTATGTGTGTTTTACTGCCATTTTCTTTTTCATAGGCTGTCAATGTCTTTTCTCCAGGGTAGTTTGGCCATACTGGCTCTGCATCCAGATTGTCTGGCTTGTCTTCCAGTTTTACAAGTAGTTTTTTTAATGGTCTTTCTTTAATGGCTGCTCAGTTGCCTTGAGTTATCAGATTTGAACATTGGCTAAATATTTGAGAAGAAGACAGCTTGCCAAGAAGAGGAGAAACAGTTTTTTACTGAGCAAACTGTAGGAGGTACATTTAATATTTTATTTTTCACTAGCATATTGTCTGAAGAACAGTCTGCCAGTAGTTTTGTGCTCTTGATTTGTCTTCAAGCCTCCCCAAAAAACAGAGATTCTGTTAACTTTTTTGTTAGATTGTGGCCTGGCTAACCATGGATGTGCATTAGGTGTATCCATGTGTATTTAATTTCAAGAAAACTGTGGGGAGGAGATTCCAAAGAAACAGATTGTGCAACCAGTAAAATGAAGACCTGTCTGAAATTATGTGGAGATTGATTTCCTCTAAGAGGGAAGTCAAGGCCAGCAAAATCTGCCTCCACACCCAGGTTCAGTGCAGCTCCTGCAGCGCGGTCTGTTTAGCCAGGTCATTTCTCTGGCCTACTGTAAATACGTATTTTGACTTTTTTGCACGTTGGGCTTTTTTCCTATCTGTTTCTGGAAGCCCAAAGAGGATGCTAAATGTTATGTTCCCAAAAATAAGAGCAAGAGTTCCTGACACCTTCATTCTGTAATAGTCTTGTGAACCACTGTTTTGCAAGACGACAAGGGATCTGAAACAGCAGTTTATAATCACTGTCTGCAAGATGGTTAGGCCAGGAATTCCTTGTGGAGTCCTTGTGGAGTCTCCTTCAGCAAAGCTCTTTGTAATGGGATTGTTCACACTATTACATGAAGGGTGTGTTTCTTTTATTGTGTGGTTTGCCAGGTGAAAAGAAGCTAATAATTTAAGCAGGGACTACTTTGTCAGATGCCTTAGGAAGACACTCAGCAGCTTCAGATGGTCTCATTTGCTTGCTGGTTTTCACAGGATAGTAATAATTTATTTCCTTTGTATTATTTTATTTGTAACCCCTGCTGAGTTCTGTATCTGGTGTGGTGAGTGGTAGCAAGGGTGGTACAGTGCTGGAACACTGGGAGCAAGAATTATGAATGGGTAGAAAAGCCTGGAGGACCAACAGGTTGAATTTAAAAAAAAAAAAAAAAAAGGCTCCAGAAGCAGATAGCATCCTAAAGACAAAATGTGTATCTAAAGTAAAATGGTGTCTAGACTGTATTTCAAAGCAATCATGTTAATACCAGAACTAATTAGGCCTGGTTTTCAACAGGCTCTTCTCTCATCCTTGTTTTGGCATTTCCCTTAAGAAGCCAGACTTCAGCTATTCTTTGTCCTGTTGTTGACACAAAACTACCCCAGTTAAACAGGCTGATTTGATCACCACATCTGACCAGTCCAAGGAGAAGACCTAACAGTGCTGGGTTTATTTAACCTTGCTGGAGCTGTTAGGGCTAGCTGTAATCCTAGATCCAGAAGAAGGATAAACACCCAAGAGCACCTTGAGGGGGTCAAAGGCTGTCACTTCTGCTGGACCTCTTGGTCCGGCTAGAAAAATGTCAGGGATGCCACTGAAGCGGAATATTTAGTGCTAAAGATTTAAGGCTTGTGTTAATCCACTTCAGAAGGAGCTTTCCCCTTTCTGCTGAGGACCATGTTACTCTTCTGGAGGTGTCTGTAAGCGTTCCACTGCTTTGTAAACATCCCAGCTCCCTAAAGCCCACGAGGGAAGCACAGGCATTCCAGGATGACTGCGTGGAGGCAGGAGGAGGATACTACAAAGTAAGGCAGGCAGAGAGGGATGCCTGGAGGCTGTGATCTACCTAAGCATTTGCTGGTTGTGTATTATCACTGGAAATGAGCACAGCTGCCTAATGTGTTTGCCCTGCTTTTTATTCTGGTTTTGCCTGATATGTCTGTAGGACAGTGAATGCGGTGAGTCTGGACTGCTTGTGATGGGGGATGGCACAGTTTGGGGGGTGGGTTAAGGGAGGAAACCTTCCAGTTTGAGATCTGGGCTGGAATACTGTGGTAGCAGTTTAGCATGATAAGAGTTGTGCATGTGTGTATCTTATTTCCAAATCTTGACGCCTTGCAGAATGCAGGGCTTTGGACTGAAGGATCTCCACCTGACTGCTGTCATATTTGTATGGTTTTCATTTTGTTTCTAAAGATGGTGGCTTCGCTGGGAATGTTAAAGGAGCCCCTGAAAGTTATGAGGGCTGTTAAATATGCTCAGGCAAATATGAGCATGCTGGGGCCAATATTTACCAAGCTAATTTGCATGCTTGAATTGTATAAATTAATGGCATGGCACAGAGTGTACATCTGCAAATATATAGTGTTCATCTCATACAGTAATAACAAATGTTACCATTCTCTGCAGTCTGTGCATCAGTACAGGTAAATTGAACTCCATATTTAAGTCAAAATGTGTATTTGTGACTTTAAAAAAACCTGCTTAGAAAATATGATGTACTTGCTCGACCATGTTACCACCTTTAAAAATAAATATTTGAATTGGTTTTAATGAAAACCTCAGTTTATTGTGTGGGACTTAATGAAAGAAATTTGTGGACTTAATCTAGAATGCACACAAAAATACAGTCACTATGAGTAGAGGTTTTTTATTGCTGTCAAAATCTGGCTGGAGAGAGATGGTGATAAATAGGAGAGACTTTTACGAGTGTTTGTGCTTTACCTCCCCTGGTACATTTGTCATCTCTTGAGCTGGAGACTGCCTCATGAACTTCAGAGTCAGGAGAGCAGACTTAAAAAGAGCTTACAGACTGCCTTTTTCCAATCTTAAATGAAAAACAAAAACAAAAGCCTCCTACTGAATTAAAATTAAGCATACTCCATCTCATATTCTGTCTGAGCCCTCAGGCAGATACTTTTATTTTGCTACTTGTCCAGTCTTGTAGATACTTAGTTTCAGAATTTATCTGAAGCCTTTAGGAGTCTTGCATCATTATTTGGGGAATTATTCTAGGTGCAACTTCCAAATTTTTGGATCAAGCTTTATTGCTGGATTTATGAATTTCAGCCTTCTTACATATCAGATATTTTTAGGAAAAAACCCACAGACTTCAAATATTTCTTAACCTTAATTACTAAGATACATATATGTGTGAGAAGTATGGGGAGTGGTTTTTTTTTTTAATCTTGTCTAGAAATACACTTAAAATTGAGGAATGGAGTTCCTTAGCATGTTCCCATAAAGCAGCATTGCACTAGAAAGTCTTTTTTCCTGGTTTTTCTGGGATTGTTAATCTGAAAATAAAAATTCCGGTGTTGCAGTTTCTGCTCTAAAAACAAAGAGTGAGCATTGTCTGTAAGGTACAATACAAAGGAAACGTGATTGTGCAGGAGGGAGAGTTGCCAAGGCAGTATTGCTGTGTTACCTCAGGTCTTGGGAGGAAAGTGCAACAATATCCTGAAGTGCATCCATTCTAATTGCCACACTTACTGCTGACAGTTCAATAGCTAATTAAAAAATCCTGTGAAGCAAGAAGAGGGATGTTACCCCATGAAAAGCCCTCTAAAAACCCATGTGCAAAAGGAGAGCTCTGCAGGTGCTATCACAAGATGAGGTGCTGTAGCTTCCAGAGCTTTTGTGCCCTGTTGCTGGGTTTCCCTGCAAGCTCTTGTGTTCTTCCTTTCAGAAGACACAGTCCATGCAGGATCTCTGTCATGGTGTTCCCCTCCTGGGTCCTCCCCAAATCCAGAAATTGGGTGCTTCCCTGGGGGCACTTTCAGAGACTACTCCTCATCCCTCTTCTCTAGCCACATTAGGATTTTGGGAATCTTTATATGCTGTTCAAGCCCTCCGTTTCAAAGCAAATGGGCTTGTGGGTGAGGAGGAGAAGGGGTAGTGTTCTGGGAGGTTATGGCTGGGAAGTGAAGTTTTCCAGCTGCACACGTGAGCTGCCTTCCACTGGTCCGGAACACCCTGCTGAAACAGGGATGTGCAGAAGATCCTCATTGCTTCACGATGTGTTTGAATGCTGGGGAAGAAAGTGTTGGCCATGCACGTTATATAAATACTGCAAAATGAGGGTGGCTCAATAAAATCCCTGCAAATTCTAGAGAAGTGCATGTGGTTAACGAGTTTGTTCTCCAGCGTAGTATCCCTCAGTAGTAAACCTCCAGTCAAGAAATTGGAGTTGTTGCTGTGTGGTAACAGGAAAATTTCTGAAGTGTCTACTTAACAGAGTAGATGTTTTCTAATACTGATGTTTTTTTCTTTCTTTATCTAAAATACTGCAGATTTATTTAGCACAACAAAAATATTGAACTCGTATGGCTTGATACTGTAGTTGGATTCTGCATTATAGAACTTAATTGTCATGGAGGGGCGGAGGTGGGAATGTAATAGATATTTCTGGAAAGTTTTAGTTAATGCATGCATCATGTGTGTGATGGAAGCATTGCCTTTTAAAAAAGAAGTCAGTCTTATAATGCTGTGCAGTCCTTTGGTTGGAGAATATTTAAACTGGCCTTTATGCAAGTAGCCTGACAGCCATAAATTTCTTCTTTGAAAATTAGTGGGAGCTGGAAATTTACCTCCCTTGGCTTTTCTAAAAATTCCAGCCTCCATTTTAAAAAGAATGAAACCCTTCCATCATATGAAGGCTGGAGAATGGGTGAGAAGATGGGGCAAAAATGAGAATGTTTAGGGGCAGAGTCTATAAGTGTGGATAAACATTACCCTTTGATTTGTTTCCACAGGACTGTGGCATTCCAGAGGTGGAGTTCTGCCTGGCAGCTGGTAATACAGAGGGACTTCCCATCTGCATACAGGGTGCAGTTGCCAATTTAGAAGAGCTGGATGTTGAGAAAAACCCTTATATAAGAGTCAGATCAGGAGTGTGAGTACTGAACCTTTTTAACAGCATTTTTCCCAGCAGGTAGAAGAGTAATATCAAGGGATAAAAATCAGTCAGCAACATGAACAATATTTGGGGGGTTTTGCCAGAAATTAGTAAACATACATTTAATATTCCCAGCCCTGCATGTCAGCATTGTTTTCTGTGGATTCCTAGTTTGAAGGCATTTTTTCCCTGGTTGCTGGCAGAAGTCTTCAGTAATTCCATATTTGAGTAGCTTTATAAATAGAGGAAGCATCTCAGCTATAATTAGCTTTTATTTCATTGGAGAATTGATACTTCTCCCGAGTCACCCACCCTGTTATGACCATAATACTGTAGCTGAGCACCAGAAAAGGAGTGTTACATCACCCAAGCGTTTCTCAAGCTACAGCCAGATCCTGACTTTCTGGAGGGAGGTGATGCAGTATGACACAGGCCCCTGGGCAGCCCAGAACTTCCTGTATTGAGCAGAATGGGCTGTTGTTCCCTGGGCCAAAATATCACAGTTCCTGAAGTTTGGCAGTTGTGTGGCTCTTCCATAAGTAATTGCAGAATGACAGTAGCTCTTCTATTACAGGAGTCTTGTTTTCCATGTGAGCCAAGACTTCCTTCCCACAATCTCACAATAAGTCTGTGAAGTTTGGAGTGGTAAAGAAGTTAAAAACAGAGTCCTCTCTTAGTTTTGACAAAACTTAGTAGTTTTAACAAAATAATATCCCATATGGCTCCATGCCTCTTCCTCCATTCCTTGTGTGGTCTCCTAAACCTGTGTCCAGCTTCTACATTCAGGTTTCTTTTTGATTTACAACAGTCTGAAGGACTCACAGCATTTTTAATCCTCATGTCAAAGTTAGAATAGCTTTCCAAAGAAATCTTGTAAATAATCATTCTTTAATAACTTCCACTGAAAAAAGTTACATGGAGTTGATGTAAGAAGCCTTTTAATTCATAAGGTGGTAATCTCAGATAAAATTCAATGCAAACGTCTCATCCTCAGTATTGGCTTTTTTTAAAATACTCATAGAGTAGCAAGCTGGCTTTTTTAAGGGAGTGAACAAATTGGTAATTTTCTTCTCTTTCATTTATATTTAGATTGGACTAAGAAAAAGTATCTGAGATCTTCCTAACAGTGATGTTGCCAGCGTATTTAAATACAGCTTTGTTTTGATGTGCTGTCTCAAACGTTATCTAGCTCTTATGAGTACAAAAAGGAAAATAACATTAATAAGATCTTTGCATTTGGAATGTAATTGATGAACTGATTGAGTAATTTATCCTTACTGTTGTAGATGGCTTGCTTATTCAGACTTGAATTACAAGGGAGAGATGACAGTTTTGGAAGAATGTGATTCACCACCTGAAATTCCTTCAGCAGATGTAAAATCTCTGCGTCCCTTAAGAATGGTGAGGACTTCACAATTCCCTAATAAGTTGTGGGCCTTCCTTTTTTTTTTTTGTTGTTGCTTCCCCAGATGTTTTGACCTAAATACAGCTCGGGCTCTGACGTTCATTCTAGGTTAATCCTCCGTGGTGTGCTTGCTTTAGTCACTGTGACTTGTCAGGCTTCTGCACCCCCCAACATCTTCCTGGGAAACTCCTGTTGTTGAGAGGAGGTCAAAGAAGACAGAAAGGCTCTTCATTTTATTGCATCCAACACCAGTTAATTAACCAAAAAGCCCTTCTGAAGTTTATGATTTTCTTTTTTTCTGTTAGGGGCTACTGGGGATGGAAGACCAGATAAGGACTCTATTACCCAGTAGAATAACTGTGCACACAAATCTGGGGAGGTGCAGCTGGTTTTTGTGTTGACAGACAGCACTTGGATCTGTATGTGAGAGAGATTTTACTGTGTACATAGCAAGCACACAGAAAGGTAGTTTAAAAGCCATAAAGGAGTAAGACCTAATAGCTGTCTCTTTAGTCACTCAAGTGAGGTCAGGCTCTTATTCCCTCACAGAGCATCATTCACTCACATTTCTAGAGAAGATGCATTTGTTGTATTTGCTCTTTGACCATAAACATGAATATGTCAGACTGTATTTTCTCTCTCTCCTGCTGTTTTCTCTTTCTTCTAGTGTTGCACCATTTGTGCTTTAGAAATTTGAAATGCATACAACAAAGCTTTAAAAGTTAATTTAAAAAACTGGTCAGTATCAATTAGTTTAAAAACATTTACTTTAGAATTCTAGGCCATGAAGGGATACTTTGAAATTGCTTGCAGTCTAAGGGATTTGTCAGTGCACTGATTTGTTTGTAGGTCAGGTTTATAGTGTGCCTGGCCTTTTGAAATCTATAGCCAGCGCTGAAAGTGGTGAATATAACTGGAAAGACTTCATGCTGTGCTAGTACTGTCAAACACATGTCAGAGTGGAACTTGAGGTTTAATATAAATATCTATTTTCCCCCCCATCTGTTTTCAGGGTGGACTAAAGGTGCAAATGCCAATGAATGTCAAGGTAAGCACAGAGGGCATTCAGAATAAAATATAAGCACTTTGGGAATATAAAATCTTTATGCAAGCTGCTTTCCTTTTGTTTGCTGTGTGATCTTTGATAATTATTCAGTGCTTGCTGCTGAAGAAAAATTCCTTAATGCTGTCAAGTCCACTTAGTGTTTGATGAGGTGTAAAAGTACCAGTAGTTTGTTTTTCACTTACTAGGAAAGTGTGAATTTGCTATAAAATGAGTTTTTCTGACTTGACACGTTAGTCACTGTAATGGTAAAGGGATTGGGGGAAATTTTCCCATTTAACATACTGAGTTTAAAAAGAAAAGGAGAAGGAAGGGAGGAAGAGGACAGGAATAGAACCCTTCAATCCTAGCCCCTATTCCAGTACAAGAGTTGTGAGACCATGATTGTGATCTGAGGAGCTGAAAGCTGATCCAGAGCTATTGCTCCTTTTTTCTCCTTTTTCTACAAAAACGCTAATGCTTTAGGTAACTTGTAATTATACAAATACATGCATGACCTGGGTGTTTTTCTAATAAATGCTGCAACAGATACAAATATTGTTAATAGCTGATCTGTGTGATTCAGCAGATAAGGAACTCGAAGGGGCTGTTAATTGCAGTCATGGAAATAATTTCAGCAAAGTACAGGCAGAGGCTTCTTGTCTGCTTTTGAAGGATTAAGCTCAACATCATGTTTTGTAGATAATAATATATGAGAAAACCCACTTTGGAGGATGGTCTAAAGAGTTTTCAGAAAACATCACTTCTGTCCCAGCACTGTTTGCTAGTGAAGAGGAGTTTCAGGAAGTTGGATCACTACGTGTAATTGGTGGAGTGTGAGTATATTTCACTTTTATATTTATTTATTTTAAAATAGAGAAGATATATAAATGCTTAAAAGTGCTAACTAAGGGATGATTGGAGTCTTCCACGGGTGAAATGTTTTGAAAAGAAGGGAGTGTGTATTTCTTTTATTATCAGCTCTTCAATTATCAGCCTACCAAGCTAAATGTGTGAAAGGTGTGAAGTCAGTGTTTGCAATTTGGATGCCAATAAATTAGTCCACTTTGTTCACACAGAGCTTTAATTTGTATTGATTTATACTTCTGATAGTCTCTACTTAATTTGCTGAAATGACCCTGGGTGGGTGTGGTCAGTCTTCAGTTTGACAGTTTAATGCCTCTGAAACCTACAAACTTTTTTATTGTCTTAATGGTTTTCCTCTGGCAGCTGTTGCATTTTATCTGACATTGGGCATGTGCTGTTAGTTTCATCAGTTGAGGCACTGGATGGATTCTGTGTTGTCCCACCCCTCCCTGTGTCACACACGCACATGCACACAGAGCTGTGTCACACCTGTGTTACAGGTGGATGCTCTGAGGTAAACTCAGCACCAGCCACCAACCCCTCATGTTCTTTCACCCTCTCCCTACAGGACAGGACTGTCTGAGAGCAGGCAGGGTGGTTGTTTCTGCCCAAGACTTCAGTAATAAAACAGTTTTCAGAAAATCTTGGTTTTGTTTCATAACACATTTTCCACTTCAGTATAAGGATGGAATAACATACATCCTTTCAGGCTGCTGTCAGAAATTTATGAGCACTAAATTCAAAACAAACTTAATTGTTAATACTCAGATAATCTATTCATAAGTGCATTGTGTGTTCGCTATCTGGGAAGCCTCAGATTATTTAAAATCATTGTTCTGTCTGTTGTGGCAGCTTTTATTTTTAGTGCTGTGGTAACATAAACAGCTGAATTAATGTAAACCAAATGGCACTAAAAGTAAAGCTATCCCTGCCTGCCAAATTTCACTGCCAACAGAATTTGTACAGCAATTCTAATATTTACAAGGGAGCTTTATGAAAGAAATGCTGACAAGAAAAAAAGTGGGAGAAGCACTTTTTTAAATTGACATCCGTTAGAGATTTGAAGTTGATACAGAAACACATTCTTTTAACAGAACCTTATCTATTTATTCAAAATATTTTGAAAATTTCTATTTGTTTACTGCTAAAACATATTTCATATACAATATGGTTTATATCTTCAATTTGCTTGTTTGTTTATATGTATACAGTTTTAGATTAAGCAAAAAAATATAAGCAGGCAAAATCTTGTTCTGCTGAAATCTGTTAATTTTGTCACCAGCTCCATCAAGGGTAGGGTCTCATAATTTATTAGCTCACTTGAAGAGATCCACTGCTTGTGTTTTTCTCACTGAATGTTTTGGCATCTAGCTGCATCCTGGGCTCTGTGGTACCAAATATTGCTGTTGGGAATGTGGCTGGTTGAGAGGAGGTACATGGAGAAGCATTACATAAATCAACTATTGTTGGATAAAGAATCACATGGCAGGATTTTGATCCACAAAGAACACTTCATGGGTGCCTGTTGTGATTCCAAACAAGCATTGCTTTGTTCATTGTCTGGGTTTGTGATACTCAGTGTATTCAGGGGGTTCTCTTCTCCCTTTATTTGTTAGAGAAAATCATGTGTTCAGTTTTGCCTTTACTGACTTTTCTTTTCTTTTGTTGTGGGGCTGCCACAGATGGGTTGCCTATGATAAGGAACATTACAAAGGCCATCAGTTCTTGCTGGAGGAGGGAGATTATGAGGACAGATGCTCCTGGGGAGGAAGAGAGAGTGCCCTGCTCTCCTTCCGCTTCCTTCAGGCTGTAAGTACTCACAGGCATTTCTCACAAATTATGCACAGCTCTGTCCATAAAGAGCAAGGTTATTCTTTGTAATGGTACAGCTGCCTTGGGTTGGGGCATTCCGTCTTTTGCCCCTTCATCCTCATTCTTTTCCTACTGGCTGAAATCTAGACTGCACTAAGGAAGAAGCAGGTTCTAAACAGTCTTTGTGAAGTTCATACAAAAATTGTATCATGCAGAATTCCTTGTCTACCTGCCAGATTTTCCAAGTACCTCAGTCCTGCACCTCAAGCTATTTGAAACTCTCAAATGGAATTTTCTTAAAAGCATAATGTGCCTGAGTGTACAGAGTAGTTCTTGATTATAACAAAAATAGCTTTTCAATGCAGCAGCTGCTGCAAGCCTTAAAACAGCATTACCCTCTGTCTGTGATTTTTCTGCCAGAAAATTTTGGCAGCAAAAATAATCATGGTAAAAAATCGCTGCTACTAAAATATGTTTAGTGGAGGCAAGGATGAAATAATAATAAAAACTATTTGTAAGAGTCCACTATTGGAAGCAAAGTTAGACTTTTTAGCAATGGGGAAACATGGGGTTAGAACTTCTTTATAATTTCCTTTGTTTTGGGTTGGGTTTTTTTTGTTTGTTTGTATAAGTGTTTGAAGGTTTTTTTTTATAGTGGCAACTCTGTGAGCATTAAATACAGCTGCAAAGAATGAGTTCTTCTGAGACTAAGATTGTTCACTCTGATATTACCCAGTTTTGCAAACTCAGATTACTCATCTCCTCATTTGAGGAGATGTGTGTGATATTCCTGAGCCAGGAATTTTGTGAAAATTGAAGATGGGGATTTAAAGCAAACTCACTGTCTCAACAGTCTTTTTTCTTTTTTTTTTTTTTAATAAAAACTAAATATGAGCCCCCGAAGGCCATACTTAAATTCACAATTTGCAGGTTTGTTTTTCATGACAGGCACCTAGCAAAAGCTGTATTTATAATTAGAATCTATCAAAATAAAGATGGGAAAATGAATTGAATTCAAGAAAAATATCCTTCTCTAAATAATTTATTTTTATTTTTAGGTTTCTGAGAAAAAAGTAGGTAGGAAATTTCTTCAGATTCCTCATTTTGAATGTGCAGAATCCTATTCAGTTACTGAATAATCTTAGTTTTCTTCTCTTTTCCAGCTGTATATAGGATACTTGAGCAACTTAAATTGATCCTTTTAGATTTTTCTCTTGGCAAAGGACATAAATACAAGTTAAAATCATGCATGTGGGTAGCAAAAATGACCTTCCATGTCATGTATTTAATTTAACTTGCACCTAAAAGAGTCAAAAGGCTCAAGTCATAAACATTTTAAAACATGTATCATTCTCAGTCATATATCAACATGTATCATTCCACTTGGTTTATCAATATGTATAAATATTTACCTATTGATAATAGAAGTGAAAAGGAATAATTCCCCTCAATTTGTTGCATAACTGAAGGCAACCAGCTGCTTGCCAACAAAATGAGTAATGGCCCTGGCACTAAAGTTCCTTGGCTTGACCAGCAGATTGCCTCCCTCTGGGCAATGTGCAGCGCACAGGGCAGTGCCCAGGCTGGCCATATGCTTCCCTTGTGACCTTGTATGTCATACAAAGATCAGGATTTTAAAAATATTTTAGTACCAAACGTTCTGTTTTAAGGGGACCCGGGCATAAATCCAAACTCTGTGTGCTTGAGGCCCCTCAGTGCACAGCAAATGTCCTGGCTCTTCTCCCTGAGCTCAGGAATTCTGTCAGGGGAAGGTAAAGGCTGCAATGGTCTCAGAATCCACAGGGATACTGTTATCCCCCTCTCCAGGGACTGGTGAAGAGGTGCACACATGTGAGCATGCCGTAAGGGCTCTCAGCTTTTGGCTGGCTTGAATATTCCTGCAGTGAACACTCACAAGGGCTGGTGCGGGTTCAGGGGGTGTTTGGGAAGCAGAGATAAAAAGATCTTGTGGGGTTGTTTTTTCCAGCTGCTGCCAGCTGCCTGTCAGCATCTGTGTTGAACACACCTGAGTCAAATGCAGAGCCCATTCCTGGGAGCAGGTAGCAGTCTGGACTGTGATCTGCTTTGGGGGGGACAGTGGCAATTGCTTCTGTTCTGCAGTGTCAAATGCCTTTCAAGCTGGGGTTTGCCCATGGGCTCAGTGAAAGAGCAAAGTTTCTGAGTATGTTGCCTTTGGAGCTTTCCCACTAATGTTTTCAAGTCTAGAATGATCTGCCTTGGTCTGAAATTCTTTTCTTAAAAAGTATTTTTCCTATTGCTTGTTGTAATAGAAGTTGTAGTGGAAGTTCTGGCAGAAAATGATGGCTAAATTTGAAAGATGTTTTAAATTTAATTACAACTGTGGATATATTTCAGTATTATAAACTTAGTTAAGGAGATTATCTGTAGATTTGATCTCTGACTTTTTGGGTACTCTTTTGCTTTTGGACTGTTAAGAGTAGCTGGTTTTCATTTGCACTAATACTGCACTAGTTGGGTTGTTCTTTCCTTCTCTCTCTTTTTTTTTTTTCCTAAAATGTAGTCTGAAGCTACAGTTGTTCATGATGATTTTTCCAGACCTGCCACTTTAATTTCTAGTATACCTGAAATAGTTGCAACAGTTTAAGAGTTCAAATAAATGGAGGAAGGAAGTGGTCAGCCCACTAAGAGAACCAGTTTTACTCCAGAATTTGTTCCATCGCCTTTTACTGTCCTGTAAACAGTGCAGAGAAGTTGAGCCACATCAAGTGTTCATTCTAAAATTGCTTTTCATCAGTCATTGTGACTGTGTCCTGTAGAAAGACATGGTGTCCTCCAAAGAGCCTATTTGATCAGGTTCACCTGCCCAAATTAATCTGGCCACATGCTTGCTTTGGCCGTAATTTCTAGGTGTTTTTTGATAAATCTTTGTTTTCTCAGTGTTTAATGTAATGATACCGATGGTGGAGTCCTCATATGTTCATGAGTCTCTGTCAACCATGTTATTTGCTTGACAGCACTTGTTTCTTGTTTGCAGGACTTAGTTTCAATTTATAACACTGCTGAATGATTGAGCAACACTGAAATTGAGTTCTTGCTTTCTGTTGAAAGTTAAAGGAGTAAAGTGAATGCATTGTTGTTTTCTTTTTTCCCAAGCAGCAACTGAACTGTGTGCTTAAAATTGCTAAGTGGTTAAAAAGCTGAAGATTTGAAACCCAAATTCAAATAATCTGAGGCTGTGCAAGTAATCTGGCCAAGAAACTAAGCTGGCTGGAAGCACAAAGCAGTGTCACATAGCTACGTAATATAAGAGAGAATGTGACAGTGTTAAGCAGGATTTATTTATAGCTATAGTGGATGTATCCAAAAAGTACAAACCCCTTGTGCTGGAGAGGTGATCTTGCCCAGGCATTTCCTTTCCATAATTATTGCCATGTTGCTGGAAAGGGATGAGGAAGGAGAAGTTTAGTAAAAAAATATAGTCATGGTCATGCTTGGAGTAGTTATTTGTCAGGCTTTTGGAGGATCAGTGCTAAACTCTCTTCTTCTTAACTCTTCTCCTTCCCACCTGGACATCTTTGCACTCTGAGCCATCCTCAAAGAGGAAAGGATGATGCTCAGGGGCAGCAGGCTCTTCCCCTCTTCAGTGCAAATCCCTGAAGGCCATACCAGATAGCCAGGCTTCTAGTTATTCCAGAACTTTGATGCCAAAATATTCCATAAAGATCCACACCAGGGAGCCAAGTCCCTTCAAGCTCTATAGAATGCTGTCTTTCTGCCTACAACTCTGTCCCAAAATGTTTTATGGTGTGAAGAGTCATTGAGCTGTGATAGTCTTCTAACTCCTGTGCTGCCTCTTAGGATTTCATAGAGTCTTCAGTGTCACTTTTCCAGTCTGATGATGAAGATGGGAAAGCATTTGACATCATCAATGAAGAAATCCCTGATTTGGAGCAGGTTGGATTTGGCCCTGAGATGAGGTCAATTCTTGTGAAAAGTGGAGTGTAAGTCTGCTCAAATACATGGAACTGTTAAACATTTCTGTGCACATTTGGGTGCATCTCTTGACAGACTATATTCCACATGGTACATGTGGTAAATATTTGGAGGGGAAAACTGTTTCTTTAAATTTCCTTGGGGAGTGGAAGGGAAATAATTTTAGTTATCTGTAGGTCTCGTGCCTACACCTTGATTTGGATCTAAGTGTTCCTGTTCATAGAAAAAGTTTGTGATGTTCTCCCAGAGGAGTCACATAGTTTCATGGCAGTAATACTGAAAAGATATTTTAGATATATTAAGAACTGGTATAATTTTTGGGACATGTAGAGCCTGTCCGGAAAGGATGAGATGTGCTGTGTAATAAATTTAGAATGCTGGCACTGAAAATTAAAAAAATTTATTAGAACTATAAAAACTAAAACATAAACGACATTAAGGGAAGAAAGCACTGTGAAATCATGTGGGTTCCAGACATTAAGTAGTAATTTTTAAAATGCAGTATTAATATTGTCATAACTACCCTAACGGTGATGGGGATCAGGAACTGTGAAGTGGAGGACCTGAACTGCTTATGTAGGGATGGGTGATTAGTGTCTCATGAGGATTAGGTGTAAGAATGAAAGGCTTAGACTCAGTTTGGAGAGGGGGGATACAAATGAGAGCTGAAAAATCCTGAGGGTGCTAAGACAAGATTAATGCATTTCACAGAATCTTGCATGACAACAGTTGGGGGAAATGCTTTACAGAACTAGAGATTGCTTTAAAGCATATTTTGATATGGGAAGGAAAAAA
The DNA here is from genome assembly GCF_963513975.1 of Fringilla coelebs. Taxonomy (NCBI): domain Eukaryota; kingdom Metazoa; phylum Chordata; class Aves; order Passeriformes; family Fringillidae; genus Fringilla; species Fringilla coelebs. The sequence goes on along the minus strand of NC_140029.1, from coordinate 112,915,374 downwards.
TCTTTTCCCACACCAGAGGCAGTGAGTTTCTGGAACTTGCTGCTGAAGGGACTGTGGTAGAGAGACCACCAAGAGGTTAAAAAAACCTGCATTTGATAAATTAGTAGCAAACAGATTTGTCAGTGGGTGATAGAAGTAAAATGAGTAAAGACATGTCCTGTTACATCCCTAGTAAAACAGTCCCAGTGCTGGGTGAGTAAGAGAGGATTGCACCACCAAAGGTGAGTGATTTAGAGGTGTCTTTCTAACCAGCCCCCTTCTGCTTCTGCCACTGTGCAGGGATAGAAGGACCCTCTAGTTGGGGGTTTCTTTCTTCTAAAATTGCAGGAGAGAAAGCAGGCTTGCAGAAGCTTGAACTGCCAGCTATTGCAGGCTTTTGCTTAATCTCCTCAAGCATTCCTCAGTTACTTCTTTTTCTTCTTGCACCATTTTTCCCAAATCCAACTGGAAAAGCTGCAAGAAAGCCCTGTCCGGGGGATGCCCAACAGGCAAAGATTCAATCAAGAGAGATTAAAAATGTTATCAGTTAAGTGTCTTTCCTCTGAATTACTGAGCAGGGCATCATCTCACATGAATTTGGTGGGAAGGCAAACACCCAAAACCTTGTGTTTGTTGAAGCAGGAAAAAGCAGAAAATCAAGTGTGTGACAGTTTTGTGCCTCTCATCAGGTTTAATGTTGCACCGTCTGCCAGGTGGACATTCTGTTGTGCTTGACTTGCTGTTATTGTTATCAAACTACTCAGAAAAATGCAATGTTTTCAGTTAAATTTTTGTGTCATTCTCCAGGTGGGTGGCATATCAGCAGAAATATTTCTGTGGAGAACAATATGTATTGGAGAAAGGAAAATACAAATGCTTCTTGGACTGGGGTGGATCTAGTAAAACCATCATGTCAATTCGACCTGTTAAGTTGGTGAGTTACCAGAATTTAAGGGAAAACCTTAAAAGAAATGAGACCTTTGGAGTTCAGAGTTTATCATAATAACTAAACAAGAGAGCCTACATTATAACAACCTACTTGCTTAGAAACAATTCAAAGACCCTCATGGAAGGCATAATGAGTCTGTTCAGGATGGAGACTTAAATGGACACTGCAGATCTTTCTTGTCTTTTGAGAAAATGGTCAGGGAAACTTCATAAGAAGAATTTCCCCTTGGCAGACTGCATACATGGAGAAAATAGCCTGGCCTGGAAGGATTAATTTGCCTTTAAACATAGTAATTGATAATGTATTTTAAAATGCTTGAGAATTTATCTGGCCTGTGTTGTTACGTAATAGAATTCTGTTGGGTTTTTTTTCCTTACTTTTCTGGTAAAATATTTGTACTAGATACAGTGAATAAAGACAGGAAATATTTTTAATCCATTAGTCAATCCAAGGTAGTGCCAACTCACCCAAGCAGATTAGTGCCAGCACTGTCAAAACCCTAATGCAAAACAAAGACATTCTACAGCCATAAGTATTAAATGATAATAAGTAATAAATTATTAATAAGTAATAAATTATAGGAATGCAAAAGGAATACTTAACCTTATTTTGAAGAGTACATGTTGAGAGAGGTGTCTTCTCTTGGTTTCAGTTCTGTTTTTTTTCAAGAAACAGCCTCAAAAGTAAATGCAGAGACATTTACATGGACTCTAATGCACATTATGGGAACTAATTAATGCTGATGCAAGTCCTCTGTGTGGAAGGCATTGAACAATCAGGCAGGTAATTGTGAGCTTACAGGCAGCTCATGGCAGAAATTGGGGAAGAGAATTGAGCCAAGAGCCTGGGAAGTTTTTTTTTCCTCTGCTCCTGAGTCCATACTTTACAAATTTCAGGCAACGAGTCATGTCTCCTAGGAAATGAATTGTAATTAATGTTGTTGAGGTTTTCTAATGTGTGCATATGTATTTATTGTTGCAGGAGCCCCTTGGGACAAATGAGCCTCCACATTTGGTAAGTTGACATTACATAACAGTCTCTAGTACTAAACTATGCTTAAGAATTATTGTTGAATGCCTTGCTTCAGGTGATATCTCAGTAATTTCAGGTGATACTTCAATATTGTCACCTTGCTACAGCAGACCAGTGATGGAGGAAACTGGTAGATGGATAAAAGTAAAGTCTGCTAAATGTTCTGGTCTTTGCTTTATTCTGGATCATACCCTTTAGTATTCTATCCCCAAAAATGCAAGCAGTCCTATAAATTTTGAGTGACTTGGATCTCTATAGCTATTGATTTTCCTCTTCTTTCTCTCTTGTTTCTGGAAACTCACCATCCCACCCATTCATCCTTCTCTTTATGGCAGATTTGCTTTCCATTATTTTGCATTGCAATCTGGTTTGTCACTCCTGTGTTTATGTGTGAGGTGAAGATGAAAATACAAACTGCAGGAAATGGAACTGCACATTTCAAACTTGCAAATGCACCTGGAAGTTGGGTTTTTTATTTTAGATGCTGGGAGTTCTACTTTCCTAAGTCTTCCAAGCAGGTAGAGCTGCTCCATAAGGTTCCCTTTTTGTTACAGTAACATCATAGGGTACCTGGACACTTTCTGATAATGACAAATCTGTGATAAATCTATGATGCATTCTGACAGTTTCCCTGAAAGTTCTGTCCTACTTGGTGATAACTTACCAAAAGAAAGCAGTTCCTATAATTCACTCTGAGTCTCAAAAATGAGTTAGTTTAGGGTCTTACACTCTGGTCCTTACCTTACAAGGTTATATTCCCTTAATGGACCTTTACACAAACCTGCTCTGTGTTCATCACTATGTGTGCTCTGTGTTCTGCCCCAGCAAGGCTCTTCCCTCATCCAGCATGAGTTGTTTGAATGATCTTTTCCTGTCCTGCTAGCATGGGTGATGATCTGAGTGATTTTATTGCTTTCTCTGACATGCTTTTAATTAAGCAAATTTGGGAGAATTTATTTCAAGAAATATGACTATTTTCAGACAAAAGATACTTTAGAGCTCTGTGGTTCTGTTTCAGCACACTTAAGTATTTTGTCATCTGGACAGAATTTCTCTCTTTCTTGCTTGGATGGGAAATGTTGTGCATTGTGTTACTTAGCAGGTGGACCACACCCTCCTTTTTCTCCAATTCTACCATTTTATGATTAACCCAGGAGTACAGGAAATGTTTCCTGTCTGAGGACATAATTGGTGTATTATTTTAGCCTTAAACACTGACTTCCTGCCCAGCCTATTCATATGGCAGTTTGCAGCCGAATCGAAAGACTTGCAAGTTTGTTCACCAGAGAGCCTTGGTAAATGATACCAGATGAAATAACTGACTCAGATAAAACTGGTGGGGTCTAAACAGTTGAAGATAATTTTATTTTCATCTCAAATTCTTACATTTTTTCAGGATCTCCCAAAATCTATTCTTTGAGTCTATTATTCTAGTGTTGCAGACCTTGAAGATCAGTTCAAACCTTTGAAGTTTCAATAAGTTGGGCTTTACAGGCTTTTTTATTTCCAGAAACCTGGAAATAAAAAATGAAAAAACCTCTGTGTGTGTGTGTATGTGCACAGACACCTTTAAATACTGACATGTACTGGGTTGCATTTTGCCTCTTGTGGTCTTTAATAACAGTCTTAAGACCATTTGTGAAAAAATTACTATCCTGACTTATCACAATCCTGGTTTTCATAGGATTCTACCTTGGGGCTAGGGAAGAAAGAACATATTTCATATCACTACAGTTCTTATAAAAAGGGAAATATTTTGAGTAATTTTTGAAGGGAAAACATTTAATCATTTAGGGTAAGTAAAAGACAGACCCTTAGATAAATACTCTGAATGTGAAATTCTTGATAAAATAAAAGTTTTCTGCATGAAAACCAGTCTCTTAGTTTGGAACTTCTAAGCATGGTGCATATGAACTGGCAAATCCTTAAACATCCTAATGTTTGACCCTTGAGTAAGTCCTATATTGGGTATTTTGAATGATTATACATTCTCCCACCTTTAATGAGCATATGTCTGAACTAAGGAAGCTGTTTGCAATGTCTATAAGAGTGTAGTCTTTTTCATTTGTGTTCTTATCAGAAATTGAAAAGCAGCAAATGTTTCTTACATCTCTGAATGACTCCCCTGACCTTTTCTGCCAGCTGAGCTTCCTAATAAGCCAGCTACATAGAGTGTAAGAAATCACCAACTCTGCAAAGCCATTCATTTCATTTATTAAAATAAAGCTTTGCTCAGCAAGAACAAAGCCTCTTTCAACAGCAGGTGACTTGTAGAGATGATGTAGGAAACAGAGATAATTGCTGTACAACCCTGCATTTGTACTTTAATATTCTGTCCTTTGGATTTTTGGGAAGCGAAACCTCGCACATTAATGTCAGACCCTGACAAAGTGTGGAGATGGCTGCAGTTGGAGACTAATTGCAGTGTTTGCACTGAGGAATCACTGCTCCACCCCAACTTCTGTACAATTAAGACTCTCATTCATTACCAGATAAATTCTGTGTTAAAATTACTCGTGAATCTTTCTTAAAAGCCTTGCATAGCACGTGGGCTATGAAAGAGAGGCAGTGTGTATGTATATATATTCCCTTTTGTAAAGAGCTTGGAGATGAGGGGGTAGAAAATACAGTGTAATTACAGCTTAAATAGGTGCTTTGTGACATAGCAGTGCAGTTGTATTTACAGAAAAGTCAGTTACACTTTATTCATTTTATTGTAGCTGATCCTTGCTCTCCAATTAGCGCTCATAGCCTGCAAGGCCAGCTTAAGCCTTTCTTGTTCTTTCTAACAGGAAACATTCATTTCTTTTAAAAACATAGACTGAACTTTTCCATAAAATCATTTGCTGACACTTGTGTTTGGCCTTCTCACTCTGTGCTGGCAAAAGCACTTGATTTCTTTTCTTTGGCAGGAAGCTTGGCCAATTTGGGGCATGAAGGGGGAAGTAGCTCTTGCAACAGCCATCGTGTTTTTCTTCCATTACAGAATATGAGCTGTTCTCTTGATACACTTCAATATTTCATTCTTTTCCAGCCTCTCTTTCAGGCTTTCAAATGAAATTCGTCTCAGTTACACAGTGGCAGCCCAAGGGTACAGAATTTTGGGTGTCTTTGCTATAGATCATAGCCTACATCATACCAGGGTTTCTTCTTGTTTTGGTGGGAGCTTTAGGGAGATTTTTTTGTGTATTTCTTTTTTTTGTTTTGTTTTGGTTTGTTTTGGGGTTTTTTTGGGTGGGTGGGTTTGTTCATTTGGGCTTTTTGTTTATTTGTTTGGGGAAGGTTGGTTTTTTGGGAGGTTGATTTGGGGTTTTTTTTTTTTGTCTGTTTGTTTGGCTTTTTCTGTTTTACTTTTGCCGCAACATTTTGATCCTTCTTGCTTTTTAGGAATGAACTGATCACACCTTACTGATGGGGTGTGGTTCACTGTGACTTGCAGTTCTTTACCATAACATACAAAAGCAGCTTGGCTGAACCTCAGAGGTCCCCAGTTCCCTCAGAAATCCTCCTTCTAGTTCTGAAATGAAAAGCCACCTGCAACCACTATGATCACAGAAGATTTCAGGACACTTTTGTCATTAGCAGCTCTGTATCTTTGACCAGCATTTCCCCATCCTGCTTTGAGCACTGGATTGCTGAGCTGTAGTGAGAGTTAAGCTGCAGTCCAGGGGGACTTTGGGTGGATGATAACAGCCTTGAGTCCTACTCTTCTCATTTTTGCCTGAGCCCCCTCCTGCTGCAGTTGAACTTATACTTGATAACTCTGCCTGTGCCAGCCCAGAGATGACAAAATACTTGATATATTTCTAAAAATAAAGCAGCTGTAAACAACGTAAAAGGTTCTTTGAATGACAATTCATTCAGTTAATTGTATCTTTGTGAATTGAATGGATACTTCTTTGAGAGTACAGCTTTCTCTGTTGACATTAATGATAATGCATTCATTTTCCTTCTAGTCATTGTTTTTGTTTTGTTTTGTTCTTGTAGCTCAAAGCTTTCAGTAATACACATTTCCAAGGAGCATGTGTAGATTTCACAGCAGAAGTTTCTGATTTTACATCATTCATACCATGTTCTTTTAAGGTTCTCCGGGGATGGTAAGTGTCTGTTGTTTTACATGCCATCATTTTCAGTATTATGATTTCTGTTTTTTTAAATGTTACAAAATTTCAGGCAGCAGAAAGCACATAACACATGCCCATCATCTTCCATCATGTCTTGGACCCTTTGTCCTGCAAGGCATCTCAGTAACTCTCATCCTGTCCTTGGTTTGGGTGCTGTGCATTTTGCTCTCCCTGGGGAAGGTTTGCACAGTTACCATGACTCTTTTTTTAACTGCAGTTAGAATTTATTCCAGATTTTGAGAACTTTGGTACAGTGGAAGTATCTGAAGTATCAAACGTCGTTTGACTCTGGAACTGAGGTTTCTGTACCACACAATTTGATTTTGCTGTTTTGGTTGCTTTGCTGCATAGCCTTTCAAGTCGCCTTACTTAAAGCTTGACAAGAACAAAGAGAATTTTTTATTCCTTTTGTCCTTAGCAAGTCATAATCTTGAAAAAAACATACTGTAAATAAGCAGCTAGAACAGCTTATCTTTTCTGTTCCATTATTCTTGCAGTTGGCTCCTGTGTTACAGAGGGGAAACAACTGACAATCACTGTGTGCTGGAAGAAGGCCTCTATGTTGACCTCAGTTCCTGCGGCTGCCCGACTGCTACAATCAAATCCCTCAGGCCTATTCAATATGTAAGACTTTATTGGGGGAGAAGAAAATAACATTTCGGAACTCTTTTCCTTGTCAGATGTCTGAAGTGAGTACTTGCCCTAAACAAACTCCCAGTTAGGGAAAAGAGTGAGGTTTGTTTTCTTGGCTCACAGGATTTTTTGGATTGGGAGCAGGTCAGGCTGTCTGTGCACACTTGCATGAGGTCACTTGTAGCTGCTCTTGGGTGTTCTGGGTTTAAAGTTGTTCTCTTTTTCACAAGTGAGATACAAGATCCTCCATGGCCAGGGGGTTGGACAGGAATTCATTTTGCCCTCCAGAACATGAGAGATACAACCTTTTATACATCCCATTGTAATCCTGCACACAGGACATACAAACCTGCAGTCTTTGGTGTGATGTCTGTGCCTTTCTTCCACATCTTGGTGTGCTCTTATGCAGGAGCATCAAAGATGAACTGTAAAACATTTGGTAAAAAAGAAGCAAGGGGTTTCTCTGCCCCCTCCTCTCTGGCACTGGCCACCAGCTTCTCCAGAACTTCCCCCTTCCCTGATCACAGGACACAAACTCAGCTCATGTGGTTTGTGTCCTTCAGTGCAACTCCTATGGAGCTAGACTTCTGGGATTACTCAGTTCAGGTTTTTCACATATGAAGTCGTTTTTACCATTTGTGAACAGCTTTCAAAAAGAAAGGCAAAAAAACCCCAACCAACCAAATGAAAAAAAAGCCCCCCAAAAACCCCCAAACACCAAGCAAATGCAAACACCAAAATCAATGGGTGTGGTGGGAAGGATGTACAGCTCATATTTGAGAGCTGGACTTTTTGCTAGACTGTACAGATACAGAGACTTCCCACCTGTTGAGAGCCTGGATTTTAAAGTTCTCCTTTTCAAGTTAGGCATTTGGACTCTGCTGTGCCAAATCCAAGTGAAGTTTTGACATGAAATAACAGTAGGCCTCATCCCAATCCCCCTGCCTGTAATCTCACAGGGAAGTAAATATGAACTTTGGCATAGTAGGAGACTGCTGGCAGCCCTTGTTTCCCAAGGGCTGGGCCCTGGAAGAAGTTTGTTTGGCAGGCTGTGTGTGGGGAGCTCACACACATCTTCCTCTGCTTTTGCACCTCTTAGTTTGGCTCTTCTCTTGCCAATAGTAGCCCTTGTATTTCACAAATTCAAGGCACTAAACAGCATAAAATGCCACTGATCTCTACCTGCTTGTCCTCAGAGCCCCCAGGGCAGTGCTGGGACCCTGGTGTGGCACAGACGTGACCCAGAGCATGCAGCAGGTCATGGCCAGGAGCAGCCACAGTTAATTCTGAGCATTGTCCACAGTTCTTGGAACAGAGCCCCTTCTATTACAGCATATTTCTGTTAACTCATTCCAGAGAGAAGCAAGCCTGTTCCCAAGTGGGATTGTTGTGTAGCTGTATTGAATTCATTTGTGGTGTTGGGAACCCCTTCCATTATTCAGCTTTGAATACCAGCCTCATTTCAGAGCTAAGGTGTGTCCCGTGGTAGCCTACATGTGAGAAGGAGAACTTTTAACCCTGACACAAGCCTGGATGTGCACTGTCTCCTGCTCTCCTTTCAGTGAGATTGCTGCAGTAATTGCTGCAAGTGGAACTGTGGAGGAGTCCCACGCTGGGAACATTCCATTTGTTCTGTAGAAAATGCAGGTTTGATGGAAGCCAACTATGCAAACAAATATAACAACTGCACTAAATAGGAAAAAAAAAACTTATTTGCTTCTATTGAAGAAAGCAAACTTTTGATTTTTAGTTTGAAAACTCCCGGAAATGTAGTTTGTCTAAGACCTTAATTGTATAACAAAATTAAAATTTTCCTTCTAAATCACTGAGTTGGTCCAACTAAAAAAAAAGAAAAAATAGAAAAAAAAAAACTCCAACACTTTCAGAGCAATGCAAAATAATTTGGATAAAAAAATAGGCTCACAGTAGTAATAGTTAGATGATTAAACTGCAGTGACAGTGTTTTAGGCTGGCTAATTTTTATTCTGGCTCTTAGCTCTTGGAGGAATGTTTTATGTGTTGTCTGTGAAAAGAGAAGTTTTCAGAATTTAAATACAGTTTTAAGTATGGCATGCTGCTCCCACATCCTCTACACACATACTTTCCTATTTCACAAGAAACTCAAGTTAATATGGTTCCACTTTGGTTATTTCCCCATTTATTGTGCACTGGCATCATGGAGGAATTCAGCACATCTTTGTAACCTATTTCCTCTGTTCCTGATGAACTTTCCTCTCTTCCATCACACCGTATTCTTCAAAGTGTGCAATATTCAAACCAAATCTTTAGGAGGCCCTAGCTGTGCTTTGTTCCATTTTGCTCAAATACGAGTTGGACTGTTTCATCATCCTCAGAATATTTAGGAAAAGCAGTGGAGTAACAGGATGGTACAAGGAATGAACAACTGACAGTGATGCCATTTGCCTCTCATCTCCTTTTATCAAAAAATCCCAAAGCACTCTTCCAGCAAAGCTTGTTGATGAAATGTGCAGTTGAATTGTTGTTAACAGCCCTCCTGCAGGCAGGTTCAGAGTTGCTGCAGAGGTGCAGGTTTCTGTGCCTGCATCAGCAAAGACTTGCCTTTTGCACTGCCATGGATTCATAGAAAGGAAATGTGGGCCCTTGCCCAGCTGCAAAGAGAGCAGGTGAAGGCAGCTGGGCCTGGTTGCTTATTGGGGCATTTGTCCAGTGTTTGCTGCTTGAGGAGGTTAATCTTTTGGGATAGGTAATCTTGCAATGGGGAGTTCAACTCTGGTGCTGCCTTTTCTCAGGTGTGTTGTTTTGACAAACTCCCTGTCATATTTGGTGATATCTGCATGGACAAAAATGCCCAGGATTCTTGCAATGAGCAATTAACTTTCCTTCTGAAGTGTTACCTTCAACCTGTAAATTAAACCAGTCTCCTAGTTTCTAAAACCAAAAATGATATCCAGGTTGTAGGTTGTGCAATGCTTTCTTTGTTTGATTAGGGTTTTTTTCTCTTTTCTTCTGAGGCATTCCTTATTCTTGCTCTGATCAATCATGCTAATCCTTGTATTTCTATATTATCTTCTCTAAGTTAAATACAGCTGTTAACTAATCTCCCCAGCATTCCTGTGAGGCAAATAAAGAAATCAGATACAAAAACTACCTGCAGTTGCCCAGGGCTAGGCACTGAGTCACTCTGCGTGGCTGGGACTGGACCGTGGACATTTCATTGTCCAGGCATCCATCCCATGCTGCAGGGAGCAGCTCCAGCAAGGGCACTTGTAAGTGATGAGCTGGCTAAGCCTGGAAAGTAAAGATTTTCCCAAGGATGGTGTAACACAGCTCTGCAGGCTCCCCCACTTCAGGCTCTGGTCAATGCTCTTTGCAAAGCAGCAGCTCAGCACCAATGGGCGCTGCAACATTCCTTGCCCATGGCTGGGTTACTCTCAGCCTTTGCTCTGGCCCTTTGCATTTCTCCCTTTGCCTTTGTTAGGCTTTCCCATCAAAGTTTGCAAAACCTAAGTTGGTAAAAAAAAATTAGTGTAAGGTAAAACATGTTTTTTTGAAAAGGGGTATGCCCTTTTCAAAAGGGTTTCATTAGTAAAAATTCTCACAACTTTGGTAATGAAAAATTATCCATAGCTAAAACTATGCTTTTTGCTCTAAGCATGTGTGCAAATTCACCTGTGCACTTGGGTTTCAGTTCTAGTGCCCTCTGGTCATCTTCTTTGTGTCTGTACACTACTGAGGAAGCTCATCTTGCACTGATCCTTGTTTCATCTCAAACACTTCATGCTTGTATTATATGTTTTTTCCTGAATTGGTGAAGCATAAAAATCTCTTCTGAGTTGTGAAAAATTGTGTTGCACAGCTTCACTTAAAGCAAAGTAAAAATCACTGAGGGGAAGTCTGAGCTGAGTTGAACTGTGCAAGAGATTTTTAGTGTGTTGATTTTTAGTGTTGATTTTCCGTGGTTTTCCTGTGTCATTTTCATTGCACCATGTGCTGTGTTAGCCACAGAACACCACACCTGCTAAGTAAAGTATATCGGTGTATTTAACAGTTCACAAGGCTGTTCAAATCTTGAAATGCTATGTAAATATAGCTTTCCTTAATCACTGGCCTCTTGAATATAATAAATCCCTTCAAGTTTCTTTCTGGATAGTGTCATGAAAAAAACAGGACAAACAAAATCTCCTAAAATGCTATTGGTGCTGGTTTAAGCAAAGGCAGTCAGTTCTTTCATACGTAAAAACTGTTAAGAAATTTCATGTTAAGAAATTCTGTAGTGCTTTGTTATTCTCACAATTGGCAAGCTTTTCCCAAAGCATGGCATTTCAGGTATTTTCCTTGAAATGACTGTGAAAAGAAGCTAAAATAATGCTGACCTAGACATGGGAATAGGTAAATATAGATGTCTTTGGCTCACCTTTCAGGTGAAAATGTTCCTCAGCATTCTGCAAGAAAGGCTGGGAGCAAGATGCCTCCCAGCCTAACAGCATAGCCCCAAACCTTGTTTTTCAATGTTCCCAGTTTCCATGGAGCTGTGAAAACAAAGTCAGAGAAAAAAGCCAGGCCCAAGTCACTGCTGCCAGCTGTTGGCCTAGAAGGGAATACAGAAGGTGAGGAATCAGTGCAGTGCTCTATATATGGCTGTGGAACAGGAGAGCTCAAGGCTTGGCACAGCAGTCTGGTTTCTTTCTGGACTTTGTGCCTGCAAGGTCACTGCATCTCAGCTGAGGTCCCCCTGGGACAGAGGGATCAGAGCCATCAGTGGTGTGTGTGTCAGGGACCCTGAGCAGCTGGACAGGGAGTTCTCAGAGCTCTCAGTCACAACCACAGCAGAGCTGGAATCGCTTGAATTGACTCCAGCAGTTTGCTGTTGTGGTTCCGGGTGTATCAGTGGATATCCTGGGTCGGGTGACTCGGGTGACTTGTCCATCTGGTGCAGCAGCCTTGTCTGTTAACATCCTCAGTCTTGCAACAGCAGGATCAATATTTAGGTTTGGGCAGTAATGTCCTGCACCACAGATGCCAAATGGTGTTTCTCACGGCCAGAAATGCGCTTGTGAAAATTGTTGGGCCTGTTCTGGACAAGACTTCTGGTGTCCACTCAGGTGAAAGGCAGTGCCAGGGCTCTTGCAGACAGGAGTGTGATGATTCTGCCTGGTTGAGCAAAGCAACTTCAGGAGTAGTTGTCTGCACTAGCCCTGCTGCTCTGGCTTTCAAAGCGAGCCTTTAGCCACCCACTGTGAATTGGATCCACCCCATCCAGCAGAAGGCACTTGGGAAGAGCTGGCATTCCAAAATAAAAACATTACAGGTTTTGATCCCTTTCTGGCGTGTAACATTAGATTTTGGGAGAACAGTAGGATTTAAAAATCTCTCTGAGTGGATGATCCCAAGCTGTTCTTCAAAATGTCTCAGTGAGCTCTCTATCCCTGCAGTGTTGCTTGACTTGGGCTGTCCCTGCACTGGCTGGCACAGGAAGGCAGAATCTGACCAACCAGCTGCATACCAACTACACTGAGTCAGTGTCAAGCAAATTCATATGTCCTGACACACCCCTGAGCTTTTCAGAGACACTTGCCTACACTCCATGTGCCTCTTCAAACATGAAAATTAATTTCCCTTAATTGCTCAGTGCCTGTGTCAACTTTAATTCAAGATTTTGTTTCATTTCTTTCACCTGAGGCCATGTCTTTGCTGCAAGAGAAATCCCAGATTTTGCCTGAGCCAGCTATCTCAGGGTAACATCTCCTAAAAGAAGGTGCCTTTCCTGGAGAGGCAGCTCGCTGAGTTAGTCAGACCTGTTCCCACTTCCTTTCCAGATGTAAACTGCAGGTACTTTGCTTCTGGTTTTAAGTTAAAAATGCTGAAGCATTGTACAAGTATTCCTTGTACTAGGGCACAGAATCTGTGTATTTAAATCTGCTTCCTCTGTTTTTCTGCTGGCCTTATAGCTGCACCACATTTTTATGCAAACTGATCTTTTTATTTGCTTTCATAGGCAATCTGTCAGCTGTAGAAAAGGGCATTAAGTGAAAAATGTTTCAATTCTACACGAGATTATAGAATTGACTTATTATGCTTTTCCTTCAAGACTGACAGAAAGAAAAATAGGAATGTCTGCTAAAAACATTGAGAACCTTTTAGTTGACATTTCTGACCTTTTACAATTTGTAGCTACTTAAAATGTTTGCAATGAACTATAGCTAATTGAAGTCTGTGAACAGTAGACTTTGATTTGACTCACTATTTTAGGTGCATGTTCCATCAATAAGTAAATAAAGTGGATTTTTGAAAAGCAATCAAGGCCCTGATGATACAAATCAGATCAAAATGAGTTTTTCCAAACAGAGGCCTCTGCATCACTTGGTGACTTTCTGTGCCTGGCCTGTGTCAGTGAGACAAAGCCACTGATAAATGCAGTTTGTTTCAGCTCTGTGTGCTGTGGGGCTTTCCCTTGTTGTTACATTTGCTGAGGGGGCACAAGCTAACCCAGAAGCATTGTAGGAAATTCAGCTGAAGTGGGTCAATGTGTGCATCATATCTAACAACTAAATTGTACTAACTATTCCCACTAAAACTTTGTGCTTTTTTTTCCTCCTTCCTTCTTCCCCAGGTTTTTGCTGAGCCTTCCATCAGTCTGTTCAGCCTGGAATGCTGCAAGGGCAGAGAGCTGCACTTCAGTGAAGCAGTCAATTCTGTTTTGAACGAGGACCTTCATTTTTACACCCAGTCTGTGTGGGTGAGAAGTGGATTGTAAGTATGGAAGAAATACCCCTCTCAGTTTTGCACTGTAGGAGCTAACATGTTCTCATGATTATTGCCTTGTTCATAGGATGGTTTACATTCTTAACTTCTATTCTGAGGCACAGACTTTACAACGCAGGTAGTGTAAACTTGGAGTGCCTTTATTAACAGGCTGTAAAATGCCAGCTATAAACTGCAGTGATTTAAACTACTGCAGTGGCTCAGGGAAGCTTGATGTGCTGACTGGCTGCCAGAGAAGCAGCAGCTTCTGAGAGGAGCTCAGGGTGGATCTGACAGCTGGAGCAGTTATTTGCTTCTATTATTAGTGTAACCCTTCTCCAGGAGCGTGAATGTACACCCAGGTTCTTCTGTGAAAACATTTTACATCTGCAGCAGTGACCTCACCTCTTCCACATCTCTCCCTTTCACCTTTTGGAAGAGCTCCCAAGTGTTCTGTTTTCAGCCAGGTTTTCAGCCTCCACACCCACAGCAGCAACAAATAACTTGCAGAGTCTCATCCTGCAACTGAGAGTGGCTGGAAACTGCTGTTCTCCTAATGGGACGCACATTTCCTATGTTTATGTTTGACCTTTCCCCACCTTTTCCACATGGGCAAGGCTGTAATTTTCTTGAGAGAATAGTGAACATAAGCTTCCCCACAGAGCTTTGCCAGTTCACAAATTTTGTGCTACTTCCAGCCTGAACCTTTGCTGAAAATGCAGAAGTGTGTGTTGTCTGGAAATTCAATCTCTTTGCCCCAGCAGTTGGCTGAAGGAAGGGTGATGGCTTTGGGACCACGTGGCAAGAAGGCACAGGAGAATGCAACAGGCCAGCCCCTCCTGCATCTTTCTGTTCATTTTTGGGTATCCAAGCCAGGTTAGGTGCCTCCCCGTCTCTGGGATAGGTTCTGGGCAGAAATGCTGGGTTTCCTCTGAGATTTTTTTGATGCTTCCTAGGAAAGAGAGTAAAGATTTTCCCAAGGATGGTGTAACACAGCTCTGCAGGCTCCCCCACTTCAGACTCTGGTCAATGCTCTTTGCAAAGCAGCAGCTCAACACCAATGGGCGCTGCAACATTCCTTGCCCATGGCTGGGTTACACTCAGCCTTTGCTCTGGCCCTTTGCATTTCTCCCTTTGCCTTTGTTAGGCTTTCCCATCAAAGTTTGCAAAACCTAAGTTGGCCAAAAAAAAAAAAACAAAGTGTAAGGTAAAATATGTTTTTTGAAAAGGGGTGTGCCCTTTTCAAAAGGGTTTTATTAGTAAAAATTCTCACAACTTTGATAATGAAAAATTATCCATAGCTAAAATTATGCTTTTTGCTCTAAGCATGTGTGCAAATTTGTCTTGCCTGTGCACTTGGGTTTCAGTTCTAGTGCCCTCTGGTCATCTTCTTTGTGTCTGTACACTACTGAGGAAGCTCATCTTGCACTAATACTTGTTTCAAACACTTCATGCTTGTATTATAGGTTTTTTCCTGAGCTGGTGAAGCATAAAAATCTCTTCTGAATTGTGAAAAATTGTGTTGCACAGCTTCACTTAAAGCAAAGTAAAAATCACTGAGGGGAAGTCTGAGCTGAGTTGAACTGTGCAAGACATTTCTGGTGTGTTGATTTTTAGTGTTGATTTTCCGTGGTTTTCCTGTGTCATTTTCATTGCACCATGTGCTGTGTTAGCCACAGAACACCACACCTGCTAAGTAAAGTATATCAGTATTTAACAGGAGACTTCCACAGCCTGTCCCCATGCCACACAGCACACAGGAAGCCTAAAGGCTGAGGGTGTCAGGTGATTGTGGGATGCCCTGGAGGGTTTGTTTGCCTTATCTGGGATTCAGAGTTCAGGAAGGCAGACTTAGAGGTTTTGTTGGCTCCTGGTCCCAAAGCCTGCTGTCAGCTTTGGGCAAATAGCTAAGATTCATGTAAATACTCCTATGGCATCTTGCTGCTAGGCTTAGGTAAAAGGCTCCTTCCTGAGCCAGCTGGCCACCTCAGTAAGGCACAAATCTGGAATCTTCCTTTGCAAAGGGTGCTGGGGTTCTCAGAGGTGTGGGAGAGGTGGCACAGGCTGTGTGAGAGCAGAGATGGGTTCTGCCTGTGTCACTGAATGCCAGGAGCTCGGCTTGGCTTCAGATGGTGATCACTCTATCAGTCTTTCCCCTCTGTTCCCTATAAATGTTTGCTTTGAAACTGCATTCCACATGAGACTGTTCATGCTCCAAGAGTAATGTTAACAGTGAATTTTCAGTGACTTGACAGAAGCCATCGCAAGGGGAAAAAAGCCAGGAATGTGTTCCAAGTACAAGGAAGACACGGGGGCTCAGGCTGCCCTGAATACCTGTTAGTCAGAAGGTGTGGACTTTGTTTGAAGTAACAGGGACCCAGCCTCATTGCCAGGCAGCTCACAGCTGGAACAGTTGAGCCTCCATGGAGGCCTGAGCAGGGCTGTCTCTGAGTTGTGGGCACCGGGCAAAAGCAATTCCAGGTGCTGTGAGGCAGTGGGTGTTTTCTCACTGACTCAGAGCACAGCCATCCCTCATGTTCTTGGCAGCTGACCTGTACAACAGGTAACCTGGGAAACCAGGACTTGCTTTGTGCTCAGAAGAGTTAATGAGTCAGGCATTCAGGAGTCAGTGCCCACACAGCAATGTGCTATTGATACAAACAGAAGGGATCTGTGCTCCTGAGGCTGCCTTTGTGAGCAGCATTTACTGAGCAGATGCCCAGATAACAAGGGATCTGTATGAGCCACTGCTTTAACTGGGTGTTACAGGACTCAGCCATGTGCGTGGTGTATTCATGACAGGAAAATCTGCTGCAGCAGGATGTGGGGTTTGGAGTGAATACCTGTAATGTGTTTTCAGACAAGTGGAATTGTATAAAAAGCTTTAACTGTAACAAAAACATGAGATGAGATCCTCTTATAATTAATGTGCAGAACCAGGCAAAGTTGAGCTGCAAGTGTGGCTCCCTAGTTTCCTAACACAGGCCTGCTGAAACCAGCCTTATTCTCATCTGAGCTCATGCAGAGGTTCTCCTTTTTGTGGGGGGCAAAAACGTAAGGGGAGAGGGGAGATGGGAAGTGTAGTGTATAAATTTTAGGCAGACAGAAAACAGGTCTGAATTTCAACAGAAGGTAGTCATCCTACTGAGATGGATGGCATTTTGCAGCACACAAAAAGAGGCATCACTGTGGAGAGCTTTGGGGGCTTCCAAGGGCACAGTTTAGTTTTGCTGTGGATAACAAATGCCCTTTCATGTTCTGTTTTGTGTATCCAGGTGGATTGCCTACGAGGGATGCAATTTTTTAGGCAAGCAGATTCTGCTGGAGCCCGGGGAGATTTCAAACTGGAGTGAACACAGTGGCTGGAAAGCGATTGGCTCCCTTCGTGCTGTGAAGCAGGTACTGTAAGACTGGGCGAGGAAAAAGGGCTTTTATGGACAGGGGTTTGTGCACAGGTGTCAGCACATTGGGGTGTGTTGTACTCCTTAAATCAGGCCTAATGATGACAGCCAGAAGGACCCACTGAAGATTGCTGAAGCAAAAAATGCCTCTTGTAGCAGTTATTGAGATCTGTGTTTGTTAGGTTCCTAAAGGGAAATAATTTCCAGTTTCTTGGTGCCAAGTTTTGTTTTTCTGAATTGCATGTTCTGTGGATGCTCTATTTTTACATTTTTGCCATATAACAATATAATGAGGAAACCAATTCCACACTGGCTTGTTTCATAATTAACATAAATGGAAACAAGAGCAAATTTTATTGTGCTGTAGCCTGGATTTCCAAAAGAGGCAAAGCTCATGCAGTTCTCATCAGGTTTTCCCTCTCTGTCTCACCCCAGGTAAATCCAATTTCAGTCTCATTCAAAGATTCAGGTCTCTAAACCACAAAGAGTAACTAAACACTGTACTGATACAAGTTTTGTTTATGGATGCTTGGTGGGAGAGAGGCCTTATTGTCTGTATCTCAGGGTTTGTTTTAATATGGAAAATAAAGATGTAAAGCTCCCAGAATAAAAGCTGTGCTGGAGTTGGGGTTCCAACAGAGCTGGCCTTTGTAACCCCCTGCTATTTATTTGCACTGAAATTAGTGAATAACAGAGCAAATGCTTGAACTCTGCAGTAGCCCTGCAAAATCCTTTTTTTTTTTTGAGTAAACCAATAAACAGGGATACCAGGTCAGTGCCCTGTTTTCCATGTATGTTCAAAAGCAGTGGTGTATCTCTCTGCCATATATTCCAGTTAGTGAGGGCTGAAGTTGCTGGATATGTAACTCAGTAAGTTTTGTGTCCCAAGAATTAAAAGCTCATGGAGTACAGCCCCTTTACTGCCCTTGGAACGAGTGAAATGTGCTGAACCAGGCATATTTGCAGATCACAGGAATTAGTTCTATAGCCATAATTACATTCTTTGAAAAAAGACCTATCGCTGTTTATAGCTGCCCATCTGCATGTGAAAAAACACTTACTGTGCTTCACATGCACGTTGGTTTCCAACCAAAAATTTACTGAACGTCCTCAGCTGAGAACGAAAATTGAACTTTAGAAGACTGATGGAGGGAAGGATGGTGGAGGGGAGGCCCTCTCACATCAGTTTTTATGATCTCTGTGTTGTCAATCTCCTCCCTCACCCCCTTGCAGCCAGCAGTGTACCTGAGGGTGAGGAACAGGGCCCAGGGCAAGTACCTGAGCGTGGCTGGGAGCCTGGCAGACATCCGGGCGACCTCGGTGTGCGCGGCCCCGCGCAGCCGCAGCGATTCCCAGCTCTGGCACTACTGCCGAGGGCTCCTCAAGTCCAAGGTGAGTTTCAGAGTGGTTTTCTACTAATGGTGCCCGTGATGGTCTGTTATTAATATTTTAAAGAAAGCTGATGGTTTAACATTAAAAAAATGAAGTAACAAAGACCACCACCTTTGATCAAGCAGCTGGTCGGGTGTTGAATAATCTGTTCTTGGCTTGCTTCCCGTGATTTACTGCCATATGCTCAGTGCCTGAGAAGAATCAGGCACAAAACTGAGGCTCTGTGGCCTGGATCTCACTGCTCTCCTTGTTTCTTAGGCCAACAATACCTGTCTGGATGTCATTGGGGGCAGAGACCTGCCTGGAGCCAAAGTCGCCCTCTGGACAGAACATGGGAGGGACAGGCAAAAGTGGAGATTCAACAAGGATGGAACCATCAGTTCATACCTCAGTGAGCAACTGGTGCTTGATATTAAAGGTATTTAAAAACAAAAACTCTCAAGCTCACAGGTTTTACATGTGTTTTTTGATTAAGGTTAACTTCCATAGTCCAGCTTTTTTTTTTGCCTTTTTTTTTTCCGATTAAGATCAGAAACTGAATCCTACCTTTCCCATCCAGTTGCTTGACAGAGGGACAAGAAACAGCAGGGCAGGGAGGAATCTTTCTCTTCTGATTTCAGATGTTTATTTTTATCAGATCAACTGTTGTGCTTTGGGGAGTTAAAACAGTGCAGATAGCAAGGAAGACAGAGTGGTGAAGGACAATCAACCACTGAATAGCTCAGAAAGAGAAAAGGAGTTGAAAAAAGGCTGGGTAAAATTGTCATTGCTCAGTTGCAGAAACCAGCTCCCTACCTCATGGAATTCCTATTTTTCAGCTGGTTTTCCTATTTAGTCACACTTCTCAAAGATTGTGTTTAATTTTTATGAGTATTTCTTTCAAAAGCTTTTCCTTCATGACTTTCTTTTGTCTTTAAGGAGGAAATTACTATGACAAGAATCACATCATTATGAATCAGCCAATAGAAAACAGACCTTCACAGAAATGGGATATTGAAATATTGTGAGTAAAATCCACCCCATAGCTGGACGTTTTGTGGGCTACAAACGTGTAGAGGGGAAAAAAAACCCCAACTACTGAAGTCACACACCACTGGATCCGTAATGAGCAACTCCTCTCTATTTTGCTTCATGCCAAGCACCAGCTCCTAAAAGAACTGAATTTTGCACAAATCTGGAAGATGGGAGGTTGATCCAGTGTCTCTGCAGGGAAGCTGATTCTGCAGAGTCTGTTCCTGTGAGTGTCACTGTTACTCTTCCTCTGAAGTATGAAAGGTAAATGCAAAAAAGCAGGCAGAGGTTCTTCAGCATGGGAAGTGCAAGAGATAAGAGGGGAAAGGCTCTTCAAAAATGCTGTCTTTACCTTCCTCTCACACTGCTAGAAGCTCACTGAGGAGTGAATGCACTGATGAGCTTCAAGGAACTTGAGTTGGGCTTTTATGTCCCAAGTGAAACTGTTTAGGCTCCAAGCGATCCTGAATCATGTCTCTCATTAAAATGCAATTTATTTTGTTCATAAAGACACCTTTGAACTGGAATTCCAGCTCAGCATGTGAAATGAGGCAATACAGGGGCCTTTCACCCCCTAAGTGATACTGGTAAGCCTTTGTCTTCTCTGCTTTCAACAGCACCAAAACCAACTCACCTTGGCATGTATTTCCAAAGGTGCCAGCAGCCTGCACTCCAGGGCTGGCTTCATGGTCCCAGAGCAGCGTGGGGACATCAGGGTCACTGTGGCACCAAGGACAGCTGATGGTCAGAGCTTGGAGTGCCAGGGCTCTCCTCCATTTCCACACTATGCAACCACAGCTATTGCTCCAACAGAGCCAGACCTCACTGACTGCAGGTGGTGCTTGAAAAGTTTTTCCTGGCTCAACCACAGCCTCTTGGAAGGCTGTGAACACCTGACGTGGAAGAGGAGTCCCTCAGCTCCCTGGCTTCAGCAGCACTAAATTAATCTTCATTGAAAATATATTTTTTCCAGCATTTGTACATTCAGGGTATGTATTTCTAGGACTACTTAAAGAGTTCAGGTTAGCTGAAGACAGATATTTGAGATTCCAAAAGCTATGCCAGCTGGGCACTCAAACAGGATCATCCCCAAACAAAGACGTAACTCTAAGTTTGCCATAGAAATAAAATATATGGATGTCTATTTTTGTATGAAATGGAGTTCTATATAGTACTATTTAAAAAAATCTACTTGCACTTACTATTTTACATTCTAAAATTATCATAAATCTGCTGTTTGAGTAAGATCCTCAAATGTATGTATATATTTTTTCAACTAAAGCACTTGTTAAGCTTTTTTCCATATAAGTCAGTACATCAAGTGTTCTGCATGTGACTTTCCATATGAAAATTTAAAAGCCTGTGTAAAAAGTTGTAGTTTTTTAAATGAAGAATGACTTAAATCATACTTGGTGTCTGTCTCAGTGTTACATAACAAAGTAAAGCAGGCTTTTGTACTTAAGAGACCTTGAATGTAAAATGCTAAAGCATGTATATTTTAACTGTATAAAACTTTTCAGAAGAAACATTTTGCTGGTTGGATTCTTTTTAAACAAACTAAATAATAGTTTCCAGCAGATGTTGAGCACATTCCTGAAAAATATTTCTTTTCCAATGGCCAAAAAAGGGGGATAAGCGTATTGACTATGGGGCTGTGTTGTTACATGAGATTGCATATTAAAACTCAGTGAAGCATTAAAGTGACTGCACCAGACTCATCAAAACCCACTCAAGAGAATATTGAGGATATAAATTCCAGCTACAGGCTTTTGGGTTACTTTCACTTGAAATTGGTGCTGAAAGAGAAAAGGGGTTTTCTTGGGCAAAGGCTTCCCTCATGGGAGCAGCACACGCAGCTTTTACCAGGAAGCTTTTGTTCTGTCAGGGCAATCAAACAGATTTTCCTGCTGATGAACTTTACAAATATAAAAAACAAGTTAATGTTTTATGCCCAAGGTTTTGGAGCCTGTTTCCTGTATAACTTTAGATGTCCTCCACATCCCAGCAGCTCTCCAGAGGGAAGGGGACACCACAGCACTGGGGGTGTACTGAGGAGTGACTTCATCCAGCCACAGACCTGGAGCTGTGCCTCACTTACCTGTTTTTCCCCATGCCCAGTTTCCCAGAAGTGTGGAATAACAGCTAAAATTTGGCACCAGAAAGTAGCCAAGATATTGCAATGCTTTGTTAGCACCACAAACCAGAGGCTGGATGGATTTTAAAAAAAACTAATTTAATAAACCTTGGTCTCAAGAGATGCCTAATAGCCAGGAGCAGCTCATTCACAAAAGCATCAAAGAACTTCAATCAGACATTCAGTCCAGAGTGACAAGGCAAGGTTTTCTTTCTCTGCATCTGAGGTAAGGTTAAGCTCTTTAACAGTAACAGTGCTGCTACTCCAGATCTGCTTCAGTGCATCCAAGTATGACAAAGGGAACCGCAGCCCGTGAGTCTGCTGGGGAAAAGGAGACAGAAAAACCCCTCAGCAAAGTGCAGTGACTTCATTACACACCAGTGTGTGAGGCTGTGGGGAGGGAGCAGCAGGAATGTGCTCAATTCCCACAGCACACTCCAAAAAAAGCTCCCAAAAGCTTGAGTTTTATCCAGAGCTATTTTACTTAGAGGTAACTCTTCCATGCTGTAGCACATTTTACAAGGTAGGGATGTTTATGGCACATGTGACATCCTGCTGTGGTTTCCACACAGAAGAAAAAAAATAATGTTAAATTTACCCTCTTGCTTAACCCTACCCATTCTTTTAGCAAGGTCACAGAGCTTTATTTCTACCTGACACATGCAGTCTGGGCACAGAAGCACAGAGGACCTTCATTCCCAAACTCTTTTTTAATGGCAGGAAGGAATATCCTGGGATATGTATGTGCAGCTCAGGTACCAGTGTCCAGCCTCAGCTCTAAAGGAACAGTGAGATTTGCCTCTTTGGTGGAGGTGTACAGACCTAAATTATATTTTAGAAGAGTGAGTTCTTTACTCCCAGTGCTGACCTGCTCCAGGCTGAAGTGAGCAGCCCTACACAGGGTGTTCAGTGCATACAGGAGCTAACACAGGTTTAACATGACAGAAATGGAATGTATGCTACATCTGCAGCAGCCTCCAACAGGACCTGCTGAAGGACACACAAGTAAGAGAAGCTTTTAGTTGCTCCAGCAGCTTTGCTAACTGGGCCACAGGGCATGCACAAGATATCCCATTAGCAGCTCAAATGTTTAATTAAGCATGAGATCACATTACTTAGTTCTACTATTCACTGCCTGTGTTGCAGCTTCAGCTCATCCTGGTACTCTGGGAATGGGCTAAAAAATTCTGTGTGCTGAAGAACACAGCCAAACCCACAGTGGCAAGATAAATTCTGGGGTGTGTTTGCAGGAACAAACCTGTGCCAGGCCATCCTCACTGGTGGTGTCATCCTCTGTCCCCATCATGTGAGTTTCTCTCCTGTTCTTTAAGGAATGATACACATACACCATCTCCCTGCGAATTTCATCCTAAAAGACAGCAGGAAGAAAATGGTCACAGTGATCCTCACACCTCACTCCAGTGCCAGCTCCTTAATTCCAGAGGCCACTGTTACAGCAAGGAAAGCAAGTCACCTTCTCAACTGAATGACCCAAGAGCCAACTCCCACAGCAAGAAGGGACTCTCCAAAACACCTCTGAAAACTTATTTACAACTTTCTGCCTTAAAACTGACCCTGCTGGTGTCACAGGACTAATGCTGTGTAGAAAACAGGCCATTTTAGGCACCTCTCTTAAAAGTCTTAATGAACAGGTGTGCATCAATAAATTGCCAGTCTGAGACTGATCTGTCTTGTAAAAATCACATGCCCATTATCAATCTTTGGTCAAGGTTGTGCAAATCAGTTGCAAAAAAATTGGAAAAAAAGTTTCCAAACCCTACACAGTCTCACAGCAATATGAACACAAATAAAATGGAGGAGAAAAATCAGAAAGTTCTGGTTTGGTTTTTTTTTTTTTGGAGGAACACATTCCACTCATAAAGAAAACAAACAAACAAACAAGCAACCACCAAAAAAACCCCAAAAAACCTTTTACACAATAATCCATCCTCTGTGTTTCCCCTCCCCCATTTTTTTAAAAATTAAGATGATAAAAGAACACTTCTATAATTTCATACTAATAAACCCTCACAGATGAGCAGCAGACACAAAATGATGCAAAATGCCAATATCTATGTTGTAATACAATTGACAAGTGCCACTGCCACCCACTCAGGTACAGAGATAACTCAGTAGTGAAGACTAAATGCAACCAAGAGATTTCCTTCTCTTCAAGAATCCTAATTTTATAACTTCTTCATGTTCTTAAATTCAAAGAATTTTTTTTTTAATTATATTATCCAGAGCTGTAGAGGCCATTTTAGCTACTGTAATGACCTACTCCACGTGATTCAGATAAAAGCCATGCAGAATCACAGACAATATAATTCTGTACCTCCCTCCAGAAGGCTGGAATGTGCTCAGCAAACAGCCCCAGGATCTCCTAACAGCAATAATGGGATGCAGGATCCAACCAAGCAGAACTATACAACCCTTTTAGCACAACAGAACAAGTCACGTGCCTCCCATCCCACTCCCCATCCCAGGCATACAAGAGGGGCTTCTTATACTTACAGCATTCTCTTGCTCTGGTTCCACAGTGATGATAGCGTGGTCTCTAAATTGCAGTCTGATTTTGCTATCTATTTTTGGCAATTTCCCACCTAAGAAGAATAAATTCTCCCTTAGAAAAGGAAGAAAACCAGACATGATACAAATTTAACCCCCCTGTGCACTACCCATTCTCCTGTGACAAGATTTTTTTGTTAACCTGTGTTTCCACAGCCATGAGTACTCAAACTTGTGTTTGAAAGAGAAATGAGAAAGATTTTTTTAATTCTAGGATAACCTTAATTTCAGTCTAAGGGAAATAGGTCATCTCTTCTACCAGACCCTGGGAACTGACGAAGAGAGGTGTGCAAACACACACAGAGCCAAGCACCACACAAAGCTGGGCCTAGACTGTGATCTCGGCCTGCCCTGAAATGCTACAAGTTTTAAGAGGCAGACTCAGGCACCACCATCACATCAGCCAGTTTTGGGAAGTTCAAACTCTACCTGGAGTCAAAGGATCAGAGTCACATCCCAAGCACGGTGGCAACCGGTGCGTGATGAAATCCTTCTTCATGTCAGATGATCTCAGCTCCCTGGAGTTCTCCAGACTGTCTGCAAGCCTTCTCAGAAGGCTGCTCAGCTTTTTGGTGCAGTCAGCTGTGTTCACCTGCTAAACATCCACAAAGGATTCAAGATGAACAGACCAGGCCTAAAGCAGTGCAGCAAAGCAGTGAAAATCTGGACACTCCTCTTTTATCTTTGCTCAGTCCCAAACCAACCTTTGTTTCTTTCACACATTCCCCACAAGCTGTTCGCATGCCAAAGCTGAAGCAGCAGGACAGGACCACCATAAGGAAGTTCCACAACAATTCACAGCTTTACTGACCTAAAGATTGAGAAGCTTGGCCTGACAGAACTTCTTCTGCCTGACAGATCACCTGGATGCACCATTATTCCCTGTGTTCCACCTACACTAACCATGAGCAGTTGCCTTGGAATGCTTGTCCTTAGTGCCACGTCCTCTTTTGCTGTATCAAACACCAGGCCAGGAATTGCATCCAATAAGAAATCTCCCCAAGAGCTGAAGGACAGGAAGAAGAAAAAACATTACTGAAATAGTTCACTGAAACAAAACACACATCCTACTTTTTATTCCTAGCTAGTGTTAATATATAGAACAATTATTATAGTCTCCTTGGTTTTTTTGATCATGTCTACTCAAATGATTCATTGTCTGCCACCCAGTGGGAAGAAAGAACTCTGGCCAATAAAAGGAATTGGACATCTACTTCTTAGTGCTTCTCTTGCCCCCAATTTCTATCTGCCAGCAAATGCCTTCAGCTACCCACTGCTTTTCCAAACTGCCCTGCACCACACGTGCACACCCTTCTGCCTGCTGGGATCTGGTCCAGACAAACTCTGCTTCAACAGACATTGCCCCATTTGTCCTGGTGCCTAAAAATACCTGCAAGTGCCATCTCCACAGCTATTTTCAAATTCTATTCAACTTTCCAAGGAAATGTTTCCACATCATACTTCCATCTATAAGCCAAATCAAAACACAAGGACTGCTGCTTATTTTACCTACACTTGCTGACAGCAGGGCCAGAGGAAGGCTCTTACACTTCATTGCCAATAACCTTAATGGATGATGATTCCACTTTTTAACTTTGGAAGAAGAGCAGTCTTGAAGCTTTTGCTGCTCTCTGCTCAGCCATGGCAGACATCCCCAGGGAATGTGCTCCTGACAAGTCACGCACTGGACTGGCCCTGGGCTGGTGCAGCCGTGGAGAAACTGCACTGACTCCCCACATGGCTGCAGATCTCCAGCAATCCCATTACAAGGAGCTGAATCCTTGGCTTCCCAGCACTGCTTGGCTAATAAATCCATACAGATCCAGCTGGACAAACTTTGCTGGCCACAGGAAGAGTGACCAGCAGCACTCACACCCTGGCCTTCCACAGCAGCACAGCTGGTCTCACAGTTATCTAAAATATGCCCAGACTTCTTCTGCCCTGTTTTTCAGCTAACAGAAATCCTTCCCAATTCCTAAGTCAGGCCAATAACTCCAAGCCCAGCACCTGAGAGCTGATAAGGTGGTAGCAGCAGCATTTTCACCTGTGTGATAACAATGTTTCAACAGAGAGGACCAGGACCTGACCTGGTCAAAAAAAAAAAAAAAAAAAAAAAAATCTGACTCTCATGCATGGGGTCAAAAAAATGAAAAACACAGATTAGCAGAGAATATTAGCATGGAAGAATTTGTCTGAAGAGGTGTGGGTGACCATCAAATACAGGAGAAAACCTGATGAAAGGAATAATCCATGGTTCTTTATCTGGATTATGATATGAAAAGCAACTTCAGCCACTGGTGAGGGGTTTTTTTAAAGACAACAGTGAGTTTGCAGATGTAACATTATCTTCCACATTAAAGTCTCCAGCTGGTAAATAATAAATAAAGCAATTAAAAAGCAATCAAGCTTGCTGCTTGAAAACCTGGCAAAGAGGCTGCTTCAAATAATAATGGTCTCACTCCCCTCCTTCTCCCAAACCCCAGAACTTCAATTACTCCTACTTCAACACTTAAATTCTGTCCCTAACAGCAGGGCACCTATGTAATACTGGGGTATCTACCTATATTCCATGTCACCACACCTCTGGGGGGAAGCTGACATGTCCTATCCCTGTGATACCCACAGGAAAACAAACCACACAAGGGCTGAACGAGATGAACACAGGAAAGACTCAAGCAGAGCTCATTATAAGGTTATTTTTTTAAGAAACAGGGTATCACTTCTTTGAAACACCAGCTTCAGGTCTGTACTACTCACATACAACATCTGGCAGAGGAAAGCCATACGAAACAAGAAATAAAGAGGAATTACTTGTTTTGGTAGGTGCTGATGGTCACATGTGTTGAATAGGAGATCCCATGAGGAGTGTCGGCCTGGTGAATAGTCCCTCTTGGGAAGTACAGTAAGTCACCTGGCTGAAGGAAAATGAACGAGAATTGATACATTTAGGCCACTTGGTCAAACCTTACTGTAGTCCAGAGAAAATAACTCTGAGCAGACAATATATATTCTTTAAAAACACAAAACTGAGCAATTCTCCAATGTACACTTTAATAACATAAAGCACTCTATGCCTGAAGTCCAACACCTCAAACTTTCCAACCTACTGTCAATATTTGCTCTACACCTGTCTGCAAACACGAGCTTTTAACACAATAGAACATGCACAGTCCTGCTGAGCTGCAGGAAGGGGACAAAGAATCAGCTAATATGAATCTGCTGGTAATTCAGTGCCTGGGAATTTGGTCAGATCATATCAAAAGGCCAGCGTTTCACAAGATGAGTCAAATAGTCTGAAAATTTTGGTTAAAACACTTAAAAAAACAAGTAGAACGTTCCTCCTCCCTTATCTTCTCACCTATGTAAATTAAATATCTCTACAGAGAATAATAGAGATTGGGGAAGTTGAGACAAGAAAGAAGTGCAAAGCACATGAAATTGCCTCCACAAAGGAAAAATCAGTTTACTCATGGCTTGTCCTATAAACACCAGCACAAAGAGAAAGTTCATAAAGCAACAATGATGAAATCTGATTCCATTTTAACCTTATGGTCCTTAAACTTGGTCACATCAGCTACTTCTAAGAGACTACCAAGCATGATTACTTTTCTTGCTACCACAGCCCAGCCCACCTGAAGCAATAAGATTACAATACCTTTAGTATGAATTCATGTGTGGGACTCCCAATCCTCTCTTCTGGCTCAACGTTGTACTCCCGAGCCAAAGGCACCGTTGGTTTGTAGAGCCGCCAGTGCTTCTCTCCTTCCAGCTGGAGGATGAACACCTGTAAAAGACCATGAATCCAAATTTTCTGGGGGGCCTAAGGAAGCCCTGCTGCCCCTCACACATCCAGCTCATCAGGTATTTTAATTTATCCTCTGACTGTGGAACCAAGCCAGAACCAGAGACAGAAATAGTGGCAGAGGTTGCTTTTCTGAAAAATACAGGTTTTCCCCTTCCCTGCCCTCAGCTACTCCACAGCACAGCAAATACAATTCCTTTCACATCACCTTGTGGATATCTAAATGCAGAAATTTACATTTGAACTAAATTCTTGTATTTTATTTAGAGACAACAGAGAGAAGAGTTGTGAAGTGTGATCTGTTTTATCCTGAATTTCAAAATCCCTGTCCCTCTCCAGTCACTTAAACTTAGCCATTACTATTAGTACAAAAACATATAAGGAAACACTTGCAAATAAGTTTTTAGTGGAAAACCACTGCCAGGAGCCCACAAATAGTGACACAGACAAGGAGGTGTTGTCCTACCTCAACATCATCGTAGTGAGGGGGAAGGCCCTGAGACCCCTGGGGAGTGATGTAAACATTGGAGCCCACCAGAGACCCAAAGTAACACTCCAGCTTCTCCTGAATCTTCCACAGCTCCTCCTATTAAAAAAAAAAAAAATCCTGTTAGTACTGAAGAGCTCGGGCAAGCCTGGCTGCCACCAGTCCATCACTGGGGAAGAATGGTCACATCCCCACAGGAACACACAGCCTGGGAAGCAGCTTCTCCTCAAGGCAAGCAAAGAAGATCTGCCATGAAAGTAATGGGTAAGCCAAAAACTCTTGGTGCCTCAACAGAACACAGATGTTTCCTCTCTTCCCTGTACCAACTTCAGGCTGCAAAACCAGGCAAAAATGAGCCTAAACAGAATAAACCACCCTCATCTCATCAAACAGAGAGTAACACAAAAATTAGACACATTTTACAAGTGACTCCAATTGTTTATACTCAAGCACAAAGTTTACTCATTCATTCCCAGCAAGTGACAGGGAAACATCAGGATATGCCAACAATAGAGAGCAGTGACACTACTCAAGTGGGACTCAGCTGTGTATTTGGGTCCTTATTTAGGCCTTAGACTGTGCTGACACCTTGGGACAAAAAGGACTGCCTAAATCAAAGTCCCTACAAGTATCCAAGTCCTTTACAACAGTGCAGCACCACTGTCTCCTTCCCATACACAAAGACTGAGGACACTCAGCTAAAATGGGGGGTCACTTCCATGGTGCAATGCAATGCTAATCCATTGGCAAGAATGGTGGAGTGTCCTGGAAGTACTTAACATGGTTTCACAACTCATCCTTGATTAAAGGGCAGTAGTATAAAAAACCCTCTTTGCACAAGGAAAAAGTGGGGAAGAAGAGCTAATTTAAGCACAGATGCCTAATCATCATATATGCATTTAAAAAGCACACTTAATATTACAGAAAAACATTATAGCATGAATCAGAGTTTGCTCTAACTGCAGAGCACTGAAACATGATGAGCAGTGCAGAAGTATAAACTGTGTTTTAATACAGTTCATGTAAAGATTCCAGCAGGTCATCAATGCCAACCTTCCCTGGGGACAGATATGAAGCCATGTCTAGTGACACTCAGCAAAAGCCACACCACATTATAAAGCAAGCATTAATTGCATTAATTACAATTAAACAATCCCACCTTAAATCTCTGAGGTTGATGAAACTGTATTGTTGCCTTCTTCTGGTCAAAATCCTTCTTCAGCTGCATGTAATTCACTCTACCTTCTTTATTTAAAACCTTCTTTTTGCCATTGACACACCTGCAGACATTCACATCTCGGCCATAGTACAGGCCCTGGCTGCACAGCTCCTTCAAGTGGGACAGCTGGAACAGAGACTGGTAGTAAGCAGCCACCAGGACATCATTTCTCTGAACAAGCAGTGGCTTCTGCTCCCAGTAGTCCCTGAAAAACTCCTCTTCCTCGATGGGAGAGATCAGGCTCCTGAAGAGGCTGTCTGGGCTCTCAAAACTCAGGACTGATGGAGAAGCAGCTGTGTCCAACTTGGGCTTTTTGCACTGAGCCTGTGTTTCCTTTGCCACATCTGCAATCTTCCCTCCTTTCTTGGGCATCTTGCTGTCCGAGGGGAGAGAAACCCAGAACAATCAGCAAAACACAGCCTCGAGAGATCCCAGACCCAGGGCAGCAGCTCTTGCCCTACCCAGGGGGATATCACAGTATATTGGGAACAGCTGTGATTCCAGGGGCTCACTAATCACTCCCAGCAGCTCACACCCCACAGCTGAGTTTATACTAAAGAACACATGATGGAACCCAATGGATGACTACCAATGCAGGAACCCACCCACACAAAGAACCTTGTGGGCAAGTGGACATGTAGCAAGAGCTGCAAATAATTAAAAAAAAAAAATCAACTCATCTTTAAGAGATTGAATGGCAATATGCAGAGCAAGGTGGAGAGAGGAGGCAGGATCAGAAACTGGTATTCTTATTACACTTCCTTCAACAGTAACAGTTTACAAAAGAAGGAACATTGTTAGGCCTTTCTGTTGATATGTAATTACTAAATCTACAAGCTTAAAACTTGTAAAACGTACCACTTTAAAAACCAAAATGCCAAGATTCTGCTTTGATTTCTGCCAAGCTGTCAAACTTTGTGGTTTATGTAGAATACAAATAATTCTCTTATACAAGTACAGATATTTAATTTTAAAGCTGAAAGTAATTTACTTTGTTTTTCCACAGTATGTTGTGTAGGATTATACAAGAATAAAAAAGTCAATTCACAAATGGTTTAGCTGCCAAGTTCTCAGGAAAGTCAAGGCACAAATTGAGTTAGCAGTGCTGACAGACTTGCCTGGAGTCTGCTCCAGCATTCCCTCCCCCAGAGCAGCAGCAGCAGCCTGCCTGGGGAGCTGAGCTAAGCATCCTGAGGATGAGCCAGCCCCAAGCCCTGGAGCAGCAGAGCCTGGCAGCCAGCTCTGGGCTGGCCAAACCCAGAGTGACTCTGGGCACGTCTGAGCGAGTCTGAGAAGCCAACCCATGGGGAGTCAGAACATGCTGATGCTTTCACTGCCGAGTAAAATGGCACCTTTACTCCCAAAAGCAAACACTATCAATGTACTGAGATGATTTTGCCTGCACAGATCCCTTATCCTGAAACCTAAACTCCAGTTGTGGGTGGTATTTCCAAGCAGCAGGAAGTTCTCCTGTGCAGCAGGACACCCTGCTGATCTCCCAGCTCCTGGGCAATGCTTCATCAGCAGCTCCTGGAGCAGCTTGTTCCTCAACAGTAACCTGCAGTCACCTCAGTTCAGCAGGAGGGAATTCACATCATCACCTTCCCAGCAGGATGGACATTCCCAGCTGCAGGAAGCCACTGTCCTACATGAGGCAAAGGAATGCTTAAAAAAATGAAAGACTGAAAAGTAGTCCCTGGTTGGCAGCAAGATCTGAGGATGGTGCTGGCACTAGGATCTAAAACTGGCGCTCCCCCATGTCAGGAACACAAATGCAACCAACCCTGAATTGATGGTTTTGAATTGCAGACCTAAAGCCATCATTTCAACCTCTCAGCTCACTCAGATTGATCTAATGAAGTTAAATTCACATCGGTACTGTTCACAGAACTCAGCTTCATTTACACCATGTGCTTCTCTCTAGTGCTTTGTTATTTATTACAACTGCAAACCAAGGACTGGTTTGGGCTGGAAGAGATCACCTGGCACAAACCCCCTGCCATGGGCAGGGACATCCCACTCGATCCATTTGGTCAAAGCCTTATTCAACCTGGCCTTCAACACCTCCAGGGATGGGGCAGCCACAACTTCTTTGTGCAAGCCGTCAGGGCCTCACTACCCTCACCAGAAAAAATCGTCCCTTATATCTAATCTAAACCTACCCCCTTACCATGTAAAACCATTCACCCCTGTCCTGTTGCTACAGGCCCTGGTAAAAAGTCCTTTCTCTGTCTCTCTTACAGCATTTAAGTACTGAAAGGCTGCAAAAATATCCCTGGAGTGCCTGCTGAACCAGCCCAGCCCTCTCAGCCTGCGTTCACAGCAGAGGTGCTGCAGCTCTCTGATCATTTTGGTGGCATCCCCTGGATTCGCTCCAACAGCTCCCGGACCTTCCCGTGCTGGGGACCCCGGAGCTGGGTGCAGCTCTCCGGGTGGGGGCTCACGGAGCAGGATCCCCTCCCTCCCTCCCTCGGGGCCACGCTGCTTTGGGTGCAGCCCAGCACACGATCCCGGACACGATCCGTGCGCTGCGAGCGCGCATGGCCGGCTCCGGTCCCGTTCTTCGCCTCCCCACAGCCCCGGGTCCTTCTCGGCAGGGCTGGAGCAAGAACGGAGCAGCAGAAGGCGCCCGCTCCCGCCTCGCTCGGGGACAGCTGTTGTCACCAGCGTCGCCAGTGTCACTCGCACAGGGACACAACACGTGTTCTCGGTGGCCCGGCAACTCCGTGGGAAGCGGCGGGAACACAGGCGGACACGGCGGCTCCGGGGACACGCAGCCCGGCCGCCACCCCTCCCCTTCCTTCCTTCCCTCCCCTTCCCGCAGCCCCGCACTCACCCTGCGGGCGGGAGGGAGGGAGGGGATGGCGGCGGGGCCCGGAGCGGTCGGGCCGTCCCCCCGCCGCAGGATGTGCCCGCTGGAAGCGGGGGGCGGTCGCTGCCGCGCTGGGTGTCACGGGAGGAGACGCTTCCGGGCGGCCAGGAGGAAATGCGGCGCTGCTCCCGTGTTGTTCCTGTGTGTGTACCGACGGGAACGCAACGGTGGCTCCGCTGAAGTTATTCGGAGGATTAAATTTTGATTCGTACAGACAACAGTGTCTGGGCTTTAGCTGTGCAATCTTTTCCTGGACCCAAATCCTGTTCCAGAGTCCCTCTGAAGCTCCCTCAAAGAAATCTTCAGACTCCTTACCGAGCACATGAAAACTTCTCGAAGTATTTTTAATTACTTTTACTAAAGAGGCCTGTTAATGGTTTAGTTTATATTGGCTAATGACATCAGAAGATGATGTTAGGTAGGCTTTGCTAAAGCTTTATTCTTGTGTACTGATAGTTTGAAGAACTATAAAACCTTTAAGAATGAAGTTGTCCGGACTTAAAAGTTTGCATCACCTACGCTAACACCCACAGGATGTTTTCTTATTACAGATGGGTGTAGCAGCAGGTGTTAAAAATAGTGAGGCCACATCCTGCACCTCAACTGATGACAGAAATCATGACAAGCTGTTATTTCTTCTTCAAAAATCCACAAAGTACCCTCAGCATAACTGCCTGAGTGCCATCGGGATGAATACTCACTAAGTATGTATTTACATCATGCCTGTGGTGCTTTAACTCGCAGTAAATATTGTGGGATCTAAAACCCATGCATGGGACTGGCTACAACACCAGTAGGAATGGGAAATACTCATGAGTACCTTTTAAAAGACTTCCGTGCTGGTCTGCAGAGACAAATTGACTGAAAGTATTTCTTACCATACCCATGAGGAAGTTAACACACATTTTGCAGGGTCATGGGAGCTTAGCCAGCCCTCTAGCACCCTCTAGACAAAAAATAGTTTGTTGAAATACTGTTTGTTATCTTTTACTATGTGTACAAGCAATAGTTTTTTTAAAGCATAATTTATCCTGATATCATCCATGTTATTAAGAAAATAAAAATTACAAGCTTTACTGTAAAAGCATGCAGTTAAATATCATCATCATTTGCAAGAGCATGTAGTGACAGGACAAGGGGGAATGGCTTCAAACTGAAAGAGGGGAGGACTAGATTGGATATTAGAAAAGAAAAATTCTTTACTGTGAGGTTGGCAAGCCCCTGGCACAGGTGAAGCTGTGCATATCCCATCCCTGGAAGTGTTCAGGGACAGGTCTGAGCATTCTGGTTTAATGAAAGGTGTCCCTGCCCAGTACTCTGGGTGGGGAGAACCCCTGGCCAATGGTTTCATTCACACGTGAAAGTAACAACAGCTTTCTCCACCAAAAGCAAGCTCTGCAGCTCTCCAGCACCTGTACAGATGTGCCTGGAAGGTAAATGCAGGCAGGAATATCTTTTCCTCCATGTCTCCATGTGAGGACCAGTTTGCTGCAGCCTACACAGGGCTCAGGCATGCTATGCTGCAGGGCTTCTGCTGCTGCAAATCCTGCAAAGAATTTAGAAAAGGGAACTGATTTGGAGTCTTTTCTCCATTGGAGGCTGAGGCTTCACTGGTGGCTACACAACAAATACTTCTTGAAGGGCAGATAAATATGTGAAAACAATGATGTTATATTAGTTCGTGTGAAAAGTTTAGAACATTACACATCTGGAGCAACTGGATGGGATCTTCTCAGGCAATCTGGAACATCTGTGCAGGATGCCTCATAATGGCAGTGCAGGAGCAAGGCTGTGATGGTGTATTTTTATATACAGCTACACTATACATCTGCTCAACTTGAGGTCTGGTGTGCTGTTACTGTTGCCAAAGCCTGTGTGTCCTTTGGCTTTGCATTCCCAGCATTGTCATTCCTGGTATGGTTCTGCTTTCCATGACAGGATTTCCTGGAAAAGTATCAAAGCTGTCTCAGCTCTGATACATTTGGTTGGCAGCGATCTGTCCCACTCACTCTGTGAGATTTCAGTCACTCAGCAGGCACCATGTCACCACTTCTCTGGCTCTGGAACTGGGAGCTTCACAAATGCAGCTCTTTGAAAACGTTAAGAGATGTCACCATGCTCTGAACAAACAAGATGGAAGCAAGAAAATAAGTAAATTGAACAAGAAAAAAAAAAAGTAAGTAAATAAAGTAAATAAAGAAACCAGAGAGTGGCTTAGGCTTCTAAATTTATTCCCACTTCCTTGACCAATAAACTTGACCAAGCATTTACCTTGTGACACTTTTTGTCACCAAATAATAATTTTGAACTTCAAATTGATCATTTTGATCTGAATTTGTAAATATAAACTCAGCTCATTAAATGACAGACAAACCCAAAAAATTAGTGGAAAACGCTCCTTATTTAGGAAAGTTACAAAAGTAATCTTGATTCTTTTCTGGATCTGTGAAAACTTTCTGTGTTTATCCCTGAACATCCTTAATTCAGCCTCCTTAGCCTGATCCTAAGGATATTTCCATGCAGGATTCATCTGAGACTGACAGGTTTCCTGTATGTGTCTCTGTTTTGGCACAGCTGTTTCCTTTTATTTCCTGGAACTATGCTGGGGATCACTGCTGCGAGGGGCAGATGCAGCTTCTCCTCACTGGAACATTCAATCTCAAAAGCCGAAGCGAGAGGGAGGGAGGCAAAACCCCAAGTTCACGTGCAACAGAAAGCAGAAGAACCAAAGGCGTGGTTGGTTTGTTCTCTTGACAAAATTGTCTAAAATCTCTGTCTCAAAGCCTGTGTCTCTAAGCCAAAGGTTCTGCAGGAAGCAGGGGATTATAGCAGGTCAAGGTGAGGCAGAGGTGTGTGGGTGACTTGTGAAGGACACAGCTCATGCTGGGCATGCTGCTCATCCACCTGGGAAGTGGCTGCAAGGGTCTGGGACCTCTGTTGTTCCTGTGCTGCCTCAGAGACTGGTGAGCCAGATTCTTCAAAACAGAGGTCCCGTGGAGCGTCACGGACAGCTGACGAGGGTGAAGGCTTTTCTTGAAGTGTTGCTGATGCACAATCTACAAAGCCCCGTCAGCCTGGCTTCCTGCTGGTCCCTACTGCACTGCTAAGCCATCATTTTCCCCCTGGTTCCCATCCGAGGGCAGAGGCTGCTGAGGTGCACAGGGGTTACCCAGGAAAATTGGAATGCAGGAAGGAGATGTGGACAGGAGCTATCCCAAGGCTGTCCCAAAGCCGTTGGTGCCGACTGCCAACCAAAATGGAGCACAGGTGAGGAACAGAGAGGCTGATTTGAGAGGAAGGGTTGGAGTGCAGACACAGACAGGGCAATAGCTCAGGTAGGAGCTGCTGTCTGTTCAGGGGGGTGACAAAGGGCTCTCTTAGTGAGCACACAGCTCCCGTGCTACTGCAGTGGAGCCTGAGCATGGGATCACCCCGGTGAAGCTCTGCATAGTCCAGTTAGAAAAGAGCCCAGACATGTGAGAGGTTTTCATTAAGAGTTTTGCTGCTGACCAAACCAGCCCAGGTTTGATGAAGAAGTCTCTTTTGGAAAATTGTAACATTTTCCTCTACTACTGTTGCATTATTTGTAGAGTATGATGCAACCCTCATACACAAAATGAAGTCTAGCTTATAAGCATTTTTGCTCATATGTACAAACCCCAGTAAAAAAAGTTGAACACAATATATACGCTGGGAAATATAATCCTGGAATACGTGTCAATAACATGATTGTTCTGCAAAATAATCCTGCCCACATTTCCCTTCAGAGATCTCTTCCTCTTCAGGCGAGGTGTGTCAGCATTGGAGATGTTGGTTTGACTTGCCCTGGTCTCATTCTCCTCACAGGGCTCTGGGAAGGGACTCAGGTCCATGTCCTCATCCGTGTCGTGGTAGCAGCCGTCGAAAGCCATCGCTTGCACTGCGTCCATGCTGTACATTCCTGAAGCCTGGCAACAAAGGAGAGTTACTAGCAGGAGCCATTATGGCAAATCATAAATGAATAAACCAGAAGATAAAGAAAGCTCTCCCCTCAGTGTTGAGCATGTGGAGAACAGGGCTATCCCACAGTATGGCTCTCTGTGGGGCCTGCCCCTCTGGGCGGGACATGAGCAAGGAAAAGTCATCAAATGTCATAAAACACCCTTGTCTGCCTGATCATTGCCAGCTGCTGGCTGGCAATTCGTGCCTCAGCTTCTGAAATAGAGGAATCTCTCTCCTGTAGGTCTGTGTTGCTGGAGTTGTGGGAAATTACTTCAAACATTTCTGGGAGCAGGTTTTTCATGGGATTATCCAATCATGTGAGCAACATATGCGTTCTTTCTGTGCTCCTGCCCTCATGATATTCCAGCAAATGAGTTTACAGTGGGGATATTCTTCAAGCAAAGGTTTTAAGTGAGAGCTTTCACAGAAAGCAGATGTTTAACTTGTGACTATTTCTGCTTCAGGCACACTTTTCTCAAAATTACCTTGTCATTCATCTAGTCTTGGGACAAAAAAAATCCAGGAAACAGGGAGGAATATCATATGAGGGCATGCTGAGGTCTATTTCAGAGACAGGGAAATAGCTTGATTGATAGGTATTTGAAAATAGAAGGAAGGTTATATTCCTCTGAGGGGCAAAAAAAATATCCCTAACCTTTGCCACAAGGTAAAGGAGAAAAAGCACAAACCTTTCAGGGTCTCAGAGAGGACACTTTGTCTCCTTCACCCAAGTGAAAAAAAAAAGTGAGATACAGAATGGAGACAGAGATTGTTACTGCTCTGTTATCACAGTGGTGTACCAGGACTGTTCTGTGGCTTGCATGATGCTTTCAGAAGGCAACAAAACACAGAGGGTTGTACCTTGCCCCTTTTTTTGAGTTGTTTTCTCTCTTCAATTGTGGTGAGATAGTTCACCGCTGCATACTCGATGACTGACAGGAAGACAAAAAGGAAGCTGATCCATAAATACACATCCACAGCCTTTATGTAAGACACTTGAGGCATTGAGGCACTTACTCCTGTCATGATGGTGGACATTGTCAGCACTGTAGTTATACCTGCCAGAGAGAAAAGAGAGGTTATCGCAGTTCTGGCCAGCTGGTTCTGTTTAGCTCATCACCACAGCTTGGACAGTAGAGCTTTGTGAGGGAGTGTGATTGACACCTCCTTTAACTCCCTCACACAGGCTCTGAGAAGTGGAGTGAACCATGAAGGACCCATCACACACAATACTGAGAGCACTAAATCATCTCTCTGCTCAGAATGGGCACTGAGCAGCATAAGGAACACATTTCTGTGGCAGCTTTGGGCACTGCCACACACAGGTGAAAGCTGGGGTCATTCTTCACTTCCCAGAGCCAGGTCTGCCACTATTTTCTTGTCCAGAAAAATCACTAAAGAATCATTTTCCCTCCCAACCCTTCCTCAAATTGTACTTCAGAACAAATATCAGCCTCTATGTTCCTGTCATAACTCCACAGCTCTCTAAAAACAATCTAGCATAAAAATGCTACAGCCACTGAAACTAAGAAAAAAATATTGTTTGCCTCAGTGTGACCAGACTTTCACCCTCATCTTTTCAATCTCTGCTCTTACATCAGCTGTTCATCTCTTTTTTGTTTGCTCCAGCTCAGGAAAAAAACCCAACACCTAACTCAGGCTCTGCTTTTAAAGAAATCAGTGTAACTCTGGAAGTAAAAACATCTTGACATCTGTGAGACAGCACGGTCAGCTGCAGCCCTTCTCCAGTTCTACACCAGTTCAAGTCCACTGGAACATACAAGAATTTTCCCCCTACCTCGGTGTAGCTTTTTTTGTTTGAAGGATGGAGCTTGAAATACACCATATAAGAGGAAATCAATTTATTTAATGTACATATACTCTAGGCCAAGGAGCTAGGCTTATTAAACTTTGTTGTTAAGGTTTCCTATAAATTATGTATGATTATGCTAATGAAATGTGCTTTATTCATGGAACCCCTGATGCATAACCTTCTGCAGAAATCCATACAGAAAAAACATGATCAGCAAAACCATCTTGACAACATTCAAAATTGCCGATTGAGAATTAAAAAGTAATTTTTAAAGATGAAGTAAAATTTCTTCTAAATAGCATTAATAAAAGTCAGTAGGAGGTACCATAATTTGTTTACAGATTAACAAAGAGATTTGTAGCTCATGTATTAATAGCTTTAGACTGTGCCAATAGAAAGGGATCCAAGTGGCTACAGTCTTATTTTTTTCTAGATTGATATTGTTACAGAGAAAAATGAGGGCTTTTTCTTTTGTCTAAGAAATATGGCTTCTTATGATTTGCCACAGGGGCTTATACAGTTGGCTTCTGGGACCAGCATCAGTGAGAAGAAAGAACAGGAGCTTCTTTACTTTAACCTGACAGTTGCAGGACTCAGGTGCATTATGGTTGCATTAGATATCTTAACAAATTCCCATCAGATCTTCAGGGATCCTAATTTTTGAAAAAAATGTACTCACTCCAAAGCCATCAACATTATATTCACAACAAACACAGCCTTGGAGTGGCATCCAATGATACACCAGTGAGGAAAAAAACCTAAACTTCTATAAAAAAGGTCCTCTTCTCCTGAGGTGAGGTGTTCACAATTTACTTTTTGGCTTACACAGAAGATTGTGTGTCTTACATCAAGCAAACATTTCTAAGGTGTCCCACACTGAAAGGCTTTGCCACAAAGGCAATTGTTTCCAAGTTGGTAGGAAGATAGTGAATGCTTCTTGAGAAAAAGAAGAGCTGCAGAGTTTTTTCCATAGATTGGGCTACACCAAATGATCCATGGATTTGGGGAGGGATCTGACTGCCTGTTCCTACCTGTCACTTTGCTGGGAAGAGGGAAGGAAAACCCAGGTTTTGCAAGTAAGTAAAATTCTATCAGGAAATCTGCAGAATCATCCCTTTTTGCTTTTGTGGTGTGTGGGCTGTTTCCAAAAATAGCAAAGCCAGTCTGAGCAAACATCCCCTTTCCAAATGTAGAGAGTGACTACAGGTAATGACAACAGAGGTAATAACAGTGTTGTTCAGGCAATTATTTGGTATTTTTGCTCATGTCCTGTGTATATAAGCTAAGGTAACTCTAAACCCTCCCCTCTTGATTCTATACCTCCCAAAGAATATACAGCAAAGATTTACCTAATGACACCCTGGCAGGAACAGCTCTTCTATCAATCCAAAAGGAAACCCAAGACAGCATCACCATCAGCATGGCTGGGAAATAGGATTGCAGCACAAAAAAGAAAATATGTCTGCGGAGTGCAAAGTTGATAAAAAGTCGGTTGTACCAACCTATTGGGGAAAAAAGGGAGAGGAACAGGTTGGGGGAGAAGAGAAGAGAGCTGTGTTATTTGTGATCTCTTTTTGCTGGCCCCTCTTTCTGACAGGAGTGGTGTATCCACAGAAGGAGCAGTAAATGCCTCAGAAATCTTGCCAGCACCTTACTTTTACACAGTGCTTTTACAAATTATCCATCCTCCCTTATTTATGAGAGCATGTCTAAAACACTGTTATAACTGAGGTTGGGAAATTGAAAAAAATCAAATAGACTTGAAGTGAAACTGCCAGGAGAATACAGACAGGATACAATTGTCCAGTGATGCCAACACCCTGCCTTCTCTGAACTACCTGACAAGAAGCAGCCCTTCCTTCCTTTTTTTTTGGGTTTTTAATTTTGTTTTTTTTTTTTTTTTTTTTTGGTGGGAGCTGCCTGCCTGCCGGCCCAGCACTCACTTTAGAGGACAGGGTGCCATCTAGTGAATTTGGGGCGTGCTGTGCCTGTGCAGCACTGCATCCGTGCTGTACCTCCTGCCACGGCAGGGAAACCAGGTTTCAGGGAGGTAAAAAGGCAGAAGTGGGTGGCTGCACAGCATCTGCCTGTCCAGGACAGACAGAGGCATCTGTGAGCTTGTGCTGGAGCAGTCCTGCCATCACGAGTGACTCTATACAGAAGAACATATCAAAATGAACCCCAAATAATATTAAATGTTCTATCGTGTTTTCAGTTATGGAGGTTTTTTACTTTAAAGATTACTGTCTCTAAAATGGATTTAAATTTGCTCCTCTGGTGGTCTGGGAACTCCAAAAGCCTAAACACCACAGGTGTTGTTCACTGAGAATCACGGGAAATGATATGCAGAATCTGAAATGCAGAAAGCTGCTTTGTGGGAATGATGACTCTCATTAGAGTGGTGCTGTTTGTTCTCCACTATCATTTACTTGGAGGGTAAATTTGCTTCCAACAAGAAACAAAAAACCAAGACAAAGTGGAACCTCCTGAACAAAACAAAACCTCAAAGCCAAAGACAAGTGTAAGCCCACAAAGGACAGCATTCTGATTACCATACAGGCTACAAGCATTATTCAGGTACTTCCCAGTGGTCCTAGGACTTAAAAAAAGTCTTTGCTTTCACCTTTATGCTGCTGAATAAGCTCACCATCAGGACCTCTGCATGTTAAGTGTAAAGTTACAATCTGCAAAGTCAAAGATTCTGTGAGGGTGCTGCAAAGCCCTGAGTGCAGGGCCATTGTGAGGGTGCCTTGCTGAGCACAAGGCTCTATTTGCTTGCCTTGAGTGTTTTTTAATGAGAATAGCAAGGCAGAAAGAAGCCAGCTGAGCTCCTGGGACCCAGCTGGTGGAAAATATCCCAGTCTCCTTCTGGCAACAAGGACAAATTTGATGCAGCTCTCAGCAAGGCACAGTTATCATAGCAGGGTATCCACATGACAGTGGCTCTTGAAAGATGGAGCTCTGTTCTTAGCTCACACAGGAGCAGGAGATAAGGGTGAAGAACCCTATCAAGCTGTGAATTCCTCACTACTTAAGCTGCATCATATTTTAAACTGAGATTTCTGCATTCAGTAGCAGCCACCACAAATCTGGATGGCCCTTTTTTGAAAACAAAAAGAAAATAACCTGTAAATAAAATACACTAAATGAATACATCTGCTGCTTTTTTTAAAGGCTTTTTCCAAAGACTTGTGCACTTCATCATATTAAATGGAGTAATTTCTCTTTTATTCATCTGTTTTGATATAAAGGGCAATAAACAAACTGAAATGAATTGACTCAGTCTTTAAAGTACAATAGCAAGATTGCTGTTTTCTTTGGTTAAAAACCTATGGTTAGACTGCTTTCATAGAGAAGTGTTTCAACATTTATAACTTCATGTAAAATACAAGGAAAACAAACCCTCACCCTGCATGAAATCAAACAATGAACACCTAAAGCCTTGTGCAGTTTGCCAGAAAGTATAGAGCAAGATCTACAGGGAGAAATAAAAAACTGTCTGGAGCAGATCAACCTGAATTTAAATTATGTTGCACTGACATAAAGGGATTTTTTTTCCTGCAACTTCATGTATAAACAAGGAAAATTAAGCAAATAATGAATTAGACCTGAACAGAATTAGACCTAATAAATAGTCTCATATGAAAATCCTCAAGTTAGCAGACTTTTACTGGTGTTACACAGCTCCAAAAGTGAGGATATTTTAGTCAATAAAACACACTGGAATTCTTCTTGTTTGCTTTCTAGTATCTGATCCTTTAGGATTTCCATTTTCAAGCTTTTCTATATAGCCAGGACATAAAGATTCCTGTAAATTCAATACTCCAGTGCCTTTCAGAGAAGCACCATGATTTTGCAAGAACTCAGAACAGCACACTTTTGGTGATTGTGCTTTTTTTTCAGCTTCTTAGTGCCAGATATGAAGTTACAAGTATTATTATGGCCTTTTTTCCCTAAAATAAAGTTTTATATTGGTAGTGCAAAGAGAACCATGGCCCCAGACTGACAAGACCTCATTTTAACTGATCTCTCAGCGGCCACTGTAATTTATTAGCAAATAATTGAATGTGAAAGACATTCTGCATGATTTTATCCTGTGCTTCTCTCTTTTGAGGAGAGGGGCTTACTATACCAGTACTGCTGTAAAAAGCAAGTCCACTGGAGGCACTGAATTCCTCAATGAAGAACTGGGAAAGGGAGATGTGCTCATCTGTGCTCAGGGACTTGTTGCCATGTTTCCAGTACAACATCAGATCATCTTCATTGTATGCATCTGTGAGAGAGCAGAAACTGAAGTTATAAAGTTACTAAAGTTAATCACTTCCTCTTTCCTTTCTTACAGAGACAAGGCCACTCAAGCAATCTGGGAAAACCCCAAAGAGACATTTTTTCACACCAGTTTGTCAGCTGGCATGGAAAAAGTTTTCCAAGAGCATGTTCCATCTTGTTCCAAGTGCAGCTCAGCCCTGTGCCCTGCCAGCAGCTTACAACTGAGGCAGGGGTGAAAAAGCAGATGTTTCACAGTATCACAAGCACCCATTTTCATTTTTCCAACAAGTCAAATATTGACATTTTATTTTACTTTTCATCTGCACATCTTTTTTCTCAGACAAAAAACCCTTATGCTTTTTGACAGTTTTTTAGATTTAAGCCTTGGAATAAATAGCCAGTGGGAATAAAGCAGGGTGCATCATGGTTTTTCCACCTTCTCAATGCTCACTGAGGACTGGAAAGATCCCAAGTTGCTTACAGTCCAATATGTACATGCTGAAGGGTTCGGGTGACGCATCAAAGTGAAAGAGGTATTATGCACAAGATGGAGTGCGGGGAAGAATGCACATGTGAAGAACAATTAGGAATTAAACTCACAGCTTTCCAGTTCTAAAGAACAGTTCTGTGTGTCCAGAGGAAACCTACTGAAATCCATGAAGCACATAGCAGAAACTGTTATTCTGCAGAAAAGAAGAGAAAAACAGAAATAAAATGAATAATTTCACACTTAGCTGTGCACACAGTACCAATCTGCTGTTTAGAATCCTAATAATTGAGGTTTTCTCCCCTTTTAGATGCTTCTAAAATAGCCTCAGGATGGTGAAATAAAGTTAAATCAGTGAGAGATCATCTTTTTTAAAATCTACATAGTCTTTATTATTAAATACATTATCTTTGATTTTTAAGCCCTATATTTGGCCTGATCCTTCATTAGCTTTTCACACATTTCAGTTTGAGGGTTTACAATTACAAAGATTAACAAAGAGAGTTCACATTTCTTGACTTGATTTCTCATAGACTGAAGTAGATAATATTACAGATTAGAGAAAATATTATTCCAAGGGATGTTTTCCCAGCTAGAATGATTGTAATATTTAATTGTAAAAAGAGATTAGCTGCAATTTCTGGAAGCTTACTCTCCTCTTAAATGAAATGCTTTATATCGTAAAAAGCTTAAGGAAATCTAGGCAAAGCCTATTTCACATTCCACCTGCTCTTTCACAAAGGTTGAGAGGACAAATACCCCTTTGTATTTAATAAAGAACAAAAAAAAATGAACTTGCTAGGGGCAGAAAATTAAACATGGTAAATATTGCCAAATTTCCCTTTCCTGTCACAGCTTGCATATCATTTGATGGTTAAGTTCAATTTTTCAGTTTTGCTCAAATGGAAGCCCACAGGAATTTCAGTGAGGGTTATACAAGTGCCCTTTGAAAACCTGTGCTCAGTAACCACACTGTAGCTGATTTTTTACAAATATAAGACTTTACTGGCTTGAAATGAGATCCTAAGAGTGGGACATGCATATGACTTCCAATTATGGATGTTGTTTCCATCCTTCAGCTATTGGCTAAAGGACATGGGGAACAAGAGGAAAAGAAAGTCTTTTTAGCAAGTCTTTTTATCTGTTTTAGCAACAGATCTGGATTGTGGTTTCACTTTGCTTCAATAAAATCCTGGATGCCAGGCACTAAAGAAAAACTGTGAAATAGGCAGATTTATTGCATGTAAGTATTTTGAATTTAATTTACTTACTACATATAAAACTGGCAATACAAGAAAGGGTGTTTTAAGGCATATCTAAGGAACAATTCCTGCTTCTCTCTTGTAGAATCACTCATATAAGCTTTAGTGGAGGGGTATAGTTCCTCTGATCCCTCCTTCTCAAGAATTATGGAAATGAATACAGCAATAAAAAGCACACTTCACCTCATTGTTCCTTACTGTCAGTGTGACTCTTGAACATACACTATTTTTAAGTGGTGTACAGTTGTTGTGAGGATTTCTACATGTCCTCATGACAGAGAAGATAAATTCATTAATTGTTGCAACAATTATTACACGGCCACAACCTCAAATGCTTCCATAAATCTTCAAACTGTCTAGATTGGATGAAATATCACTTCTGTTCTCAAAAGTAATTAGTGCCAAACTGAATTTCTGCAATGCACAGGCCTCAGATCCCTTACCCTAGAGGGAAAATTGCTCCATTAAAACTATTTCTGCCACATCATCCAAATCTCCTTCATAAAGCAAAGCAGTAACATACAGAGGGAAGGGAGACACATTAATGACCTTGCTATTCCAGTTCTGGAATTGCTGTTTCACTTTCCAGTTCCTTTTAGTCCCACAACACTGGTGGTATTAGCAGCAAAAATCTGCTCCCTGTGCCTATCTAGAGCCCAGGTTTGTATCACTG
The DNA here is from genome assembly GCF_963513975.1 of Fringilla coelebs. Lineage (NCBI taxonomy): Eukaryota > Metazoa > Chordata > Aves > Passeriformes > Fringillidae > Fringilla > Fringilla coelebs. The sequence goes on along the minus strand of NC_140029.1, from coordinate 112,870,563 downwards.
GCATGTTAACTGGTAAGCCAGGGTGAAAAATAGCTGAGACAGTTTCAAAAGACTCAGGAAAAAGAATAAAACAACCAAAACTATGGTTTTTTCTTTCTTAATAATTTTGAGCTTTACTGTACTCAGTAGCAATAATGCTACAGCCACTGGCAAGGAATTAACACTTGTTAACTTCCTTGACAGGAAACAATATCTGAATGATAGAAAAAATACATTTTCAATCCTCAATTTATTTTCCCACTGGCACACCAGTTTCCCATGATGTGCTGCCAGGGGATTAATGCCAGCCCAGTATGACAATCTTATAATTATTTGCAAATATTTCCAGGCATTTCAATTACAGCCAACACATGACAATTGCAGCCATGCATGTTCTTAGGGAAGGGTATTTCCTCACCTCAGACTGAAGAGGACATTGCCATCAGGGTACACTCGGAGCATGATGTTTTCCACAGTTGTATCATGGATGAAAGATCTTTTGGAGTGCACAAAAAACACATCAGGCACCCAGATCTTTTTTATCAGCCGTCCATCGAAAGTCATACTTTTGTTTTTGTTGCTACGGAATGAGAGCCTCTCATCCTTCCAGTAGTGTCTGAGATACAAAGTCATTGTGAAGTCCTTTGTTTTAGTAAAAATAAAAGGAGACAATACTTGTTTTTAGTCATGTGCGATAGAAAACACTACAAATTACATATGCAAAGATCAAATTCTTCTCTGCACATTATCTGAAAGATCCTTAATAAGAGGAACCAAGCAGCACTCAGTGAGTTTGAATTTGAATATTGATGAGATTTTGTCCTGTCCCTGGTGTCTGAGGCTAAGACTTCCTTTATCCTTAGATAAAACTTCTGCGTATTTCAGTGGTCTTCTGGATTGGGCCAGGTGTGCAGTGATAAAGAAGCTTTAAAACCAGACAAGGGTAAATGGAAAAAAATGTTTCCTCTGACAATCTTCACAACCTTCTCCAAGAATGGGCTATGGTTCCTTTAAGGCTCCTTTACAAAGGGATTAATTGGAGTTCTTCATGAGCACTAGGTCAATTTTTAAAATCCACAAATCTGTTCATTTTGTACAAATATTGTACAGGGGCTGAATTAATACATTTACTAATTTAATGCATCAAAAAGAAACAATTCAATGAATATCATAAGAGTAAGCAGTTAGATTTTACAACAATTACAATAACTATACTATTCTTTTAATATAAAATGGTATTACAGATATTTTATGATCCTATTTAGAGAAACATCACGACTGCTAATACACATGTGGGAATAGATGGAGAGGATGCTGCAAAGCCAGCGTGAGCTTCTGCACAGCCTGACTGCTCTGTGTTCACCTATATAAATTTTGCATTATTAGGCAGACACCATTTATCTCAGTAGAACAATTGCTTCTGGTAAGAATACTGTGAAGAGAGTTAGATCTTCCCCTGTAATATGATTTTATGGCCCTGTAATATGATTTTATGACTCGAGTAGGTTTGTAAAGGAGTGCAGGAGCTCATACTGACAATATTAGTGACAATTTGGACTGAAGAATGAACAGCCTGCATTCCAGTACCACAGGCCCTAATTGCAGTGTCTCCTCCCCAGGACCATTTCTGGAACTGATGTTTCTCTTTCCATTTGTTATGATCACAGCTCCATCCATGCCACAATTATGGAATACTCAGATTTGCATAGGCAAAAGAAGCAAAGGACATGAAGCCTCATCATGCAATGGAGCATTCAAACCAGAGCACTGCTTGCTCTGAGCTGTTCCTCTGTCCCAGGGAGAAATTGAACACTTACTAGTTTAAATGCATGCCTCAAGGCAAGGATGTGCTTTTTAGAGTCTGCCTTCTGTAACTACATTATACTGTATCATCTATCTGGATGTTTCTGAACCCCCTGTTTTTTTACTGAAACCCTTTATTTCAGTTCTGCTCACCATGTCAACTTCAGATATGCTGTCAATGCTCTCCACCTGCACATCAATGCCCACTGGTATTGGCGACCCTGCATGGGAACAGAAAGAGGCACAAGGAGCAAAAATACATATTTTTAAAGGGAAGACTGCAACACCAGCAGGATACAGAGAGTATTCCATCCCAGAATTTACTGCAATCTCTCCACCTTAAAACACTGAATGATAAAAGGCAACAAAGTAAAACCTCGCTAAGCAGTTGTGAAAATAAGCACAAGATCTTCAGTGCTCTTTTTGCAGGCAGACCAGTCGTTTTTGGTACAGCCATTTGGCCAGCAGTGGCAGTGTCCTTGTGATACAACAGCTAATAACCCCCTTGGAGTGCAATTCAGAACCACCATGGGAAAAAGCTGAGTAAATACATGGAATACATCAAAGATTGCAAAGCTTTCTTATCACTTCCAATGCTTATTCACAAAAAACATACTTATTATGACTCTTTAGTTACTTTATCTTTAGTTACTGAGTTGTTTAAGGTTTGGCATAGATGTTCATGAAAAAGCATTGCTTGCTCACTACCTCACAAAGGAAAAGCTGTACACATGCTAATCATGTTCTGTCACTGTGTTGTATATTTACTGAGTGCACTTTTAGGATGAAGTTACTCCAAATCAATTAAAAATTACAGCCAAATATGAAATGATTTTCACTCTTTTCAGTGTGAAATATCAAGAATGAAGGATCTAGTTCTAGTGGGTTATGTCATCCCACTAATTGATGAATCAATTTCTGACAGGGGAGTAAGAGAGGATTATGCATATACACACCACCACCCCAAGAATATTCTGATTTTGGCATGAAAATCAGTAGTAATTATTGTACATGGCATTCCAAACACTTTTGTCAAAAATAGCCAGCTAAAATATTTTTAAAGTACACATTTCAAATAACCAGTTAAAAACATGAATACAGGGAAGTCTGAACAGCAATAGCTTTTCTAACTTGTCTTTCTCTTGTCTTTTCCTTTAAGCCCTGTCAAGCCAAAATAGTACAGGAACATCACTCTTGTGATAACCAGCCACAATATTGTGTCCCTTTTTGGAATTATCCTTAAAATAGCAGCCTTCGAGGATTACACAGCTGCCTCCAGTTCTTACCAGTAAAGATCTTGAACTATTTTAGAGGTATTTTTAAATCTGGCTCTGTAATCTCTTGATTTTACTTGTCTTTTTTTAATGGGTAGTCTGTCCCTGCACAGAACAGATGAAGATGCATTGTGCATGGGAAAGCAAGATGAGATGTGCTCAGAGTTAGCAGGGGACAACAGAAAGTATTTAGGCACTGACAAGAGCTGGGCTCTTTGGCTCAGAAATCATGTCTCTCTCTGAGAGGAATGTCTCCCTCAGCCTCTTGGACAAAGCCCAAAATAAGATTTGGGACTCGAGAGAGGAAACTTTGTTAGTAAAACACCAGGCAGCACTTGGAAAAATGCTGCTTCTTCTGGAGAATAGAGACAGGAAAAGACAGCTGCTCCAGAGGCTGATGCACAAAAGTATCAATAAATATATTCAGCCAGACTCCTTCATACAAAACAATGGAATTTTTTATACCTCTCCTAAACTAGTTTTGCCCACTTCTTGCTTTGTCTTGATCACAACACCAAAATAGTTTATTTACACTAAATACCAGCTTGTACCAAGCACTGGTACAAAAGTGCCTGGTTGTAATCTGAATCATCTTTTCTGTATTCCACTGAAATCTTGTAAACTATAAACAGGTTTAGCCAAAGTAGAAGTCATTGTGGAATTCATACCTGATGTGAGCATCATTCACAAAAGGCGTTCACACATCATTTAAATGCAAACAACAATTTATACTGAATTATGTGGGTGGAACAGGAGGAGAGGGGGAGCAGCTCTCAATGTCAAAAGCAGCTCTCAATGTCAAGGACTCAGTTCCTGAGTCAAGGACAAATCTAAAGCAAATAAAGTTAAATATCTCCCATCAACATTCTTCAGGCATCAAGGAGCTAAGCACAAATCATACCCCAGAATCAGACATCTGACTTTCTAAGCCATGTGTCATGTGTAGTGAGGAAAAGGCTTTTCTTAGTGACTGCTGCTCCAAGTGTGATGATAGCAGTTCTAGTATTTTTTGGAATTTCAAAATAACAGACAATTTCTTACCCAAACATTATTCCAGCATGGGCAGAATTTCCATCAACAATTCAGCTCCTCTGAGCAGATACAAAGGAACTGATCACAGAACTAGAAATCAGTGGCAGCGTATGGTTATGTTGGTTGCACGCACACAAACCAAAGTGCCCCTTATCTATAAATACACACAGAGACACCTGATTCTTTGAAAGGACAGCCTGTACTGCACTGGGAACTACTATAAAAATATGCTGGTGGTGACAATGAATAGCATAAAAGAAATCAAAACCTATGGCCAGGAGAAATACAGCGAACAATTCTAAAGTGAATTGAATTAAAAGGGAACTGTTACAATTAAATTTGTTCCTAATTAGGCAGAAATGCAAGAAGTGTGAAACAGACTGCTTGAGAAGAGATTCCTCTTCTCTGTCTGAAGAAAGACAAAGACCTTACTCATGATGCTTAGTGAGGAAACACTGTCCAGTCTAGCATTCACCACAGAGAATTACAAAAGCACATCCCCTACCCCAACCCTGACCCAGTACTAACAGATCAGAGCAGCTGCAAATATTTCCTTCCTATTCTGACTTTACTTTGGCAACAAATATAAGTAGATAATAAAGACAGTAAAGACTGCACAGATATGCAACCCTGATCACTGTGCTGTTCAATTTTCTCATCTGGAGCACCTCTATATCGTTGTCACTAACACACCCAACAAGATACCTATTGGCCTCAATCTGGTCTAATCCTTCATGGTTTTTGGGAACTTTTGTGTGTGTGATTAAAAATCACCTCCACTAGAAAGAAGGATAATTAGCTATTGGGAACAGGCTGCTAGGAACTGTAATTTCTTCATCCCTTGGATTTGTTTTGTCACAAGAGGATGTTTTTATAAAAAAACATAATTACAGTAAGATTTGAAATGGTTCCTAAACCAGCCAAAATAGGAAAGCAATTCATCTACCTCTGTGTCTGCACCACAGCTTTCTCCCTGCTAGATTGAGAATTTCAATCTCTGGCTGACCATCAGACAACAGCATCAAATTCCCTTTAAAAAAAAGCAACCAGAGCAAAGCTGTGGTTTTTATTTCCCAGTTTGACAAAACTGGGGATGGTAGAGAGGATTTTGTTATTAAATTGAGCAGCTTCAGTTGCTTCTGGAGGGTCACTACAAATCATTATTTTAGAGGGATTAGTGATTTTCACAATGGAGGCTCCACAGATTTTCAGGATAATTACTACTCAGCAGAAAAAAAAAAGCATTGTTTTCACAGCAGAAAAAAAAAAAGCATTGTTTTCAGACAGGTTTAACTTCATGCAAGCCATTTCCAGTCTTATTTTAAAGGTTTAAGCATAACAAAAGAATTCCTTGATGAGCATGGAACTTTATTAATAGATAATACATCAGGCAAATTCTGTAATACCCTTTCTAGAAGGGATATTATGTAAAAAGGCTATCCTTTTAGCATTTTTAGGATCAATTTCCACAGTAATAATGACTGGTTTAGTGAATGCTATTTTATTTTTATAATAGCCAGACCTTTGGGCACACAACAGATTGCACCTGAAGATCTATGGGATAAATATTGAATTTAGAAACAACTGAACCCAGTTGGCTTTGTAAGAGTATATGCTGGGGAAAAAAGGAAGGTCTAGAAAAATCTGCCAGTAGGAGATAGAGACCAGGGGAGAATTAAGATCTGTAGGTGGACTTTGTTCTAAAAAAGAGGAAGAAAACTGGATAGAAATGCAAACAAGCTCAAGGGACGTGAAGCTTTGTGGATTTTTTAAATTTCTTCTGGCAATGACAGGAACAGGAGAATTACAGGCAACAGTATTTTCTTCTTGTTACTAATGTATTTATTTCTTATTTATGTAAGAAACAAAGGTGGTCTGGTATTAGCAGTAACCAGTTCTTGGAATTGAAGATAATAGCAATGTGAAAGAAAAAATCCAGTGGAAGACTATTACTGGTCTTTCAAATAATCAATATATTTCCCCTCCCCCCCTCTCCTGGACCCCCAGCTATTCATTCCAGGAAGAGATAATAAAAAGCCATTCCGCTTTCCACATGCGAGTCTTCACCACAGGGGGAAGACATTTTTCATCTTTCAGGGAGAGCTGTGGTGCAAAAAAGAAAAGATCTTGGTGGCAAAGAGCTGTTGGAATTGCAACATACACTGGGCCATATTTTCTTTCCTTCCCCCCCCCACTTTACCTTCATATGAATGTAAATGTTACTAATTCATTTTGAAGAGGGAGGAAACATAAAGGGGGAGTGATATAATGGGATTTCTGATCCTCTGAAAATTCAGAATGAAGATTATGTTTGATTGCAGATTGAGATGCAAATTTTCACTTAAGACTGCTACCTCTTGGCCAGCTAAATGCTGCTAAATTATTTTCATCATTTCTAATACTTGCTTATGTTATTATCTTCTGTATTGGTTGAAAAATAAGAGATCATCAATTTTAAAACTTTAACACACTTGTAGTGCAGGAAACTACAGGTCCTTAAGACACAATGTAAAAGAAAAAACAATATATATATATATAAAAACAATAAATATACATATATACACGCATGCATCTGTTACTTCAACCAGTACTTTGAAATAAGATAGTTCATAAAGTAAAATTATATAGATAAATAGATGTATAATAGGGGGGGAAAAAGTAGATTTAAAGCATTTCTAAGGATTTGCTCTAAGGCCTCTCTCAACATGGAATTTTGGCTGCTATAGCAGCCTGCATTGTGGCACTCAGATCTGAGCTATTAAAAGTCAGGATATGATGAGGAATCTCATTCATTGTCTGTGTTCACCCTTTCTTGCTGAGTTTTAAAACTTGGGGATAATCATTCCAAGAAGTTCTGGCAGCATATTTTCATTTCTGATTTTTTCTCCACTCCCAGTTAAGCTGCCTTCTCACTTCCAAACCATACAGGACCATGACATTACACAGAAGGCAACAATCAAACATCAACCACAACAAAAAATTTAGGAAAGGAAAAAAACACCACCAGCTTCCATCAACAACTCAAGAGCCTGGCTTAGGGAGTAAATACAATGCAACAATGTCAAGTTTAGATTTTTAAAGTTTGGGTGCACTGAATTGTTGGTTTGCCTCACTTATACTCACTGTATAATGAACTGCAAAGTAACATTTTTAAAGAGTAGGATCGGCTTGCCAGCAGTTGCTGGGTTTGCTTCGTCTCAATGCTCTATGTTTCTCTGGCTTTGATATCTAATCTGCTACTAAACAGACAATGTCAGGACTAAATTTTAAAATGTACAGTCAGAGAGTCAAATTCTGATTGTGCAGCTGCAATGGCACTGCAATCAACAGAAGAATGCCAAAGTACACTCATATAAATGGCAGCAGAGTTGTGTTCATTTGTTCAAAAAATAGATATCTTACCTCCACAATTATTTCCAGTAACACTGCAGCCGGTAGCATCAGTGTCCAACAGTTCTACATTTATTTCCCCCACGTCTTTCCCTGTGCATGCTTGCTCAGTTGACAAATCAAATTCAGCATGTGCTCCCTCTGTTTTTCCTTTGTACAACTTAACTGTAGGCACTAAAAATTCTGGGTCCTGTGGTCTGCTCATTTACATTGAATGTGTGGGGCTAAATGAAATCAAGCAAGGTAGACTTAGATTTAAGAGTTCCCTGAGCTGAGGAATCTGCAACAGGATGAATTTTCTTGTTACCTTTTCTCCTAAACTGGTGCAAAGGGTGATTGACCTTCTCAGGCAAAGGGGCACAGTGGAGCCAGATTAACAAAATCTGTCATTCCAACTCCCTGACATACCAAGAAAATCACAATTGGGTATAGGAGAAGGGGAAAAGCCTGTCCCTCTTCTAAAGGTAAAGAAGAAATACTTTTTTAAATAAAAAAGGTAAAGAATAAATACTTGGTTTTCATCCAGCCTTCCTGATCTGTTTTTTTAATTGTCGTAAACTGATGCATTGTGCTGAGCTGAATAAATCATGCGATGTGGCACGTGACAGATACAAGCCCATCATGAGTCACAGTCATGAGTCATAGAGATGCTTCATTAAATTTGATGAAAACTAACCTAACATTTCACCTGTGGTTAAGTGCACAAAGCCACAGTGCTGTAAGTCTCAGTGCAGTTCAGGGTTATGTTGTAACTGCAGTGGCAATGACTGTAGCAATGATATCTCCAATTTCTCCCTCTCCTCTGGGTAAGTTTCCTCCTGCTGCACAATTATCACTATTCTTCAGAGAAACCCACACTCCATGTCTGCTGTCATAAAATAATCCTGAGGAGGTTATTCAGAGTCATGTTTCTGTAGAGAAATCTGTCTGATGAGGTCACAATTGTGTGTTAAATCTCTGCCACTGCCTTATGAATGCCCAACTGCTCCTTAGTACTGCAACACCACTGAAATCAATCAACAGGAACTCTGGAGTATAAATTTGGGATTGACACTAATTTCACTGGGACTGTTTTCACATTGTGCTGTAAAAATGCCAGTGGATCTGTTTTAGTCTAAGAGAGATTCACATTCCACATCTTAAGAGAGTTCTGAAAATTTCGAAGTGTGTGAAGAAAAAGGTGCTTCCCATGCCACTATGGCATGTGGGTGACAGAGGAGAAGCAGAGCTGAGGCACTCTCCAGCTGAAAGCTATTTCTGAAAGACAGGAGTACAGCTGAAATCACAGCCAGGGCAATGTGATGAGTGAGAGACCTGTGCAGTGAAGTCAGTGGAAAAACTACAGCTGGCTTCAAGAGGAACTGAATGGGCTCTGTGACGAGCCATCTACAAAAAAAGGACAAGGAGAAAAAGCCTGGGTGTGAAAAATCCTCACTGCCCATGGAAAATCTGCCAGATCACAGGGTATGTTCTCAAAGCTGTTTTTATGTACATCATCAACACTCTTTTCTGGCATGGTCCCATGATAAAGGACATCCCAAACCACTGTCTGCTTTCATAGATATGCTACCTTCTTTCTGAGGTGACACTCTCAAAAATTTAAATTCCTTGTGAGGTATTAACAGAAAGATGTCCAGATTAACAGATATTAGAGAAGACACGTATTAGGCAAGAGGAAATCTGAATTTCTGTTGCCAAGAAACAGACTGTATCTCAACTATTGTTCAAAACCAGGCAAGGTTTTTGCTGTCTGACAAGACATCATTTCTATGGTAACAAGAAACCCTTTCCCATTCTCCCAGTGCATCCAAAGATGCTTTCCTTACCCATTCTCCCTCTTGGCATGATCAGCAGGCCCCAGATCCCAGTAGCTGGTGTCAACAAGAGCAGCTCCCCAGACCTCAGCTTACCTCCCAAATCTGTGTTTGTCAACACAAGTGATTATTGGTCCTCATATATTTCATTTTGGCCTCATAATCCAAAGGAGTTCAGTTTAATTTTCATGAATCATGAAAAGGGAAGTGGTGACGCAAAGGCTCAGACAAAGCTTATTAGTGGGGCAGCTTTCTCATTTTCCCTTCCATGAAGGAGAGTCAAAATTGAATCCAAACTGTGAACATCCCATTGAATACTCCCTTGATCCAGATGCAATTTAGTTAAATGAACAAATAATCATCATAGTGCCCAACAAGGCAGAAACAATATCATAATAACCCGAAGGCCTGTGGGTAGTTGTTTTTGGTTTTGCTTTTGTTTTTGTTTTTTAATTTTGTACACAGCCGACGGATTTAGGAACTGATGGATCATTTCAATCTCTCAAAACAAATCTGATGACTAAGTAATTTGCTAATTGCTACTAGACTGTCCAGTATACAGGGATACCTTAATCACTGTTCTCAAAAAACCTTATTCTAATACTATTTTTTACTTAGTTCTATAAAGCAGACAACTTGAGCAGTTTCTCCTATTGATACACTAAACACAGAGAAGCCCCTTGTCTTTGACTACTTCTATATTTCTTTCCTGAAGTACAACTGAGGTGTGCTGCCATTAAGTCTGCCATTCCATTTGAAATGACAAAGTTGAAGTAAACTTCCAGAGAGAGGATAAACTCTTACCCAGCCCAGTGCAGGCATGCTTACCTCCAAATCCAGGTCTCAGTGCAAAGTCATGGTCCTCTATGTGAAGAAGCTGCTCAGATTTGAGTGGTCGGACCTTCGTGCTGTCAAGTTTCCTCATTTTAATTTCTCGTTTGCTATGTTTAAAAATAAAATTTTTTTTTAAAGTGAGAAACTTAATTTATTTCTGCTGCCCTGACATTCATAGTGCTAGTCAAATGAAATAGAGACCTGGGAGTACTGGACAGCTGAATCTGGAATGTTAAGGGTAACAACGGTGCTAATAAAGCTGGAGAAAGATATATTAGAAAGGGTTGGGAAATGAGGTATGAGGGTGCCCAGGTCCATGAAGAACACCAATTATTTATAACAAGTCCCAGGAAGAACTACTAGATCCTCTGCTGTTCTCCTCAGAGATTGTAGCTATCATTATACAAGAGAATAGAGCTGTTTAAAATTATTATTCACATAAACACTTGCAAATCAAACTTGGAAATAACACCACATATCCATGGCTTAACCACTTCATGCATTATCCATACTACAGAGACAATGATTCCTTTTTTTATAAATGTGGTCTTTTTCCTAGGAGCTCAAATGAGTCAATTATTTTTTTTTAGAAGAACTGAGAAAGGATGATCCTGGATCTAGGGACTTGCAGGGGGACTGGCTTTAAGTGGAAAGAGAGTAGGCTTAGATTTGATATCAGGAAGAAATTCTTTTCTGTGAGGGTGGTGAGGCACAGGTTGCCCAGGGAAGCTGGATGTGCATGCCCATCCCTGGAAGTGTTCAAGGCCAGGCTGGATGGGGTTTTGAGAAACATGGTCTAGTGGAAAGTGTCCCTGCCCATGGCAGGGGGGTTGGAATGAGATGATCTCATGATTTTATGTTCTACTGTACACATTATGAACACCTTTCTCACAGAAGTGTTCTCATGGTGAGAACAATGAAACATGGGAACGTATTGCTTGGGCAGGTTTTGAGATTCCTTTCACTCAGGCTATTTCATAATAGGTCAGACATTTACTTGCAGGAATGACTTGAATATAGCTGCTTTGCCACAGGCAAAGGACTCTCCCTAGACACAATTTCTTTCATGCCTTCTGTGATTCTCTGGGACTTTGCTGCAAGCAACTCTAATAATTACTTTTGACTGAATGATAGAAATGTATTCTTAAGATTGGCCTTGTAGTCAAACACTGCTTAAGGCAAGGTATGGAATACCTTAGGATAAGGTGTATGCCTCTACTTATTTTTGTCCTCCCTCTCACTTTTTTCTTAATAAAGAAGCCCAAGAAATTACTTCTACATTACAGGAATGATGAGGTGGCTGCTGGACTACTCAGAATTGCTGGGCTTGAACAAATTCATTTACCTTAGTATTCTTGAATGTCTCTGGCAGTGCTGTTTGAATCAAATTACCAGGTCAATCAGACGGTCCATGAGGCATTTCAAATACAGACTTTAGTTTTCTGAGTATGAAAATCATGTGGATGGTGAAATGCACACCCACGCTTCAGAGAATTAAAATCACTACAGATCAAGCCTGCATCAGGGTAGAATGGGCAGCAGAACTGAACAGCTGCAATGTTCTACATGAGGAAATTCTGTTGCCTAGGATCCAGGAGAGGAGAAAATGATGAATTAAGTTCAGAATGCCATGGCACAGCTAATACAGTTGGGAAGCATGAGGTTATTTGTCATCTGATGTGCCAAGGAAAATGCCTGTTTGATGCTCCGAGGATTTCACTGGAAGAAGCAGGCTGGAACTGATTCATCTATTACAACTTCTCACTAGAAGCAAGTCTGTGACTGAGGAAGACTTTCCCTAGACAAGAAAGGCAAAACATAAGCTACCAGGGCAGGAATTCTCCACTTACTAAGCCACAGGGAAGAGATCTTATGGGATTTTAAACCACAAAGCTATTTGGAAGGAACATGGCCTGCTAACTGCTCAAGGTAATGAGCTTAAGCATGCTGAACAGATTCTTACACTCCTGCAAGTATTTGGAAGCCTATGGAAGTAGCTATCATACATTGAAGAGGTCATCAAAAAGAGATTGGTTATGTTACCCAAGCAATAGGATTGGACACACCTGTTCATCCGTTCCAGCCCAGAGATTGGGTCCATACCAAGTGGTGGGACAGTGACTCCTTGCAAGCCAAGTGAAAGGGACCGTTCCAAGTTTTACTGACCACCCTCACTGTGGTCAAGATTGCTGGCAAAGGACTGTGGATCCACTACTCCAGAGTGAAGGAAGGTCCTGCTCCCAAAACCATTAGGAAGACAGAGACTGGTAAAAAACAGGAGGATGTGGTTTAAACTGTTTTATACATGTCTGTTGTCTGCCCAACTGGTAACCATGATTCAGGGTTCACCCCATGATTTGCACAGGACTGCAGTCCAAAATATGACCAAAGCTCTTAATAAGAACAATTGCTGGATCTCTACCCAGTTACCACCTCTAGATGGGGGTGGTCATTGGCCATTGACTGGCATTTTAATGGAAGAGAAACATACTGAAAGGTGGGAACCAATTCATAGTACCCTTCTGCCCCCTATACCCCTGAGCAGCCTGATAGAAGGTGGGAATTATACAGTTCCCTCTGTGGTTGTAAATGCCACAGGAAAGGCCAATCTTCCTTCATATTGTCATAAAACCAATTTCAGAGAAATAATCAGCCCAAAAGTTGAGGCAAAGATGAAACTGATAGGGTGGAGACTGCTTTACCATTTGAGACAGGGTTGTATTGGATATGTGATGATAAGGCCTGGAAAATCCTGCCTGGGAATAAAGATCAGGCTTGTGCCCTTGGGCCTGTGGGACCCAATATAACAGTATTTGATCATCTTGAAAAACCAAATGGGAAGAAGAAAAGATCTCTTAATCCCCTCACTGAGCGTCCCACACTTTTCCATAATATAGTGAGAGCTCTCCTTCCCTCTTACACAGTGGTTGAACTGTAGAGAGCAATTGTAAACATCTCAGCTGTCATTGAACATATTGAGCAGCATACTGCAGATGCAATTTCAGCCTTACAGGAGGAAGTTGACAGTCTGTCCTGTACAGTTATGCACAACAGGATAGCTCTCCTTTTCTTATTTGATCTTATGTAGACCAAAGCAGGAGACTTAAGAAGGATGTGGATGAAATTTGGAAAGAGACTCAAATTTTACATGAAGTAGCTTCCAGGAATGACACCTTGAAATTTGACCATATCTACCACACCCTCACCTCATGGTTACCAAACTGTGCCTGGATAAAAGAAACATTTATAAAAGCTGTAATTATAGTTATCATCTGTGTAATAGCCTGTGGATCAGCTGGTTGTGTAAACCAGTACTGTGGGTAATATAGAGATTAGACAAAGTAGAGCCTTGTTAGTCTCTAAAATGAAAGAAATGACGCCAAGATGATTTTTTGTCTTTTCTTTTATACACCTTTTATATATCCTCAGTATTCTTAGCATGCATGCTTGTAGTTAAGTCTGTTAACTTAGCACAGCCCTAGTATTTTGTTAGGCCAGGAGACCAAACATCCTAAAGGCCTCATAAAGGGAGGCAGGAATGCCCAATGCTATCTTGAGAAACCAAGGCCTCCTCTAGAACATACCCTGTAAACTAGAGATTTGGTCCATCCAGGGGAAATTCCTCAGATGAGGGAATATCACACCATTCCTTCAGGCCTCCCATTGGGACATCCTCGTTAGATATGCTAATTTGTAAGGTCTATAAATTGTAGACACAATCTATTGTGTGTGTGCATTGTGGTGCATCCCACCTTGGTGAAATGGTGCACCATAAGGATCCTTATTAAATCCTGAGGTAAAACCCCTTATGCCTTAACCATGTCTGACTCTCAGTTTTCTGAGACCAGAAAAAGGCATCAACAGAAGCACAGCAAAAAACCAGATTATATTTCAGTGGCCTCTTGATTGTGCAGCTTTCAGCAGCACACCATGGTCTAGGGATCTGAATACAGCCATGGATCCTGCATGTTCATGGTATGGCAGATGTCAGCCTGTGCTTGAGAGGAAAAGCCCACACACAATCCCAGAGCCATTTAGGTTGGAAAAGACCTTCAAGATCATTGAGTGCAGCCATTAACCAAGCCTTGCCAAGTTCACTGCTAAACCAGGTCCCTAAGTGCCACATCTACACATCTTTTAAACACCTCTAGGAATGGTGGGTGAACCAATCCCTTCCATGGACAGCCTGTTCCAGGACTTGACAGCCCTTTTGGTGAACAAATTTTTGTGAAACCACTAGCAAATGGTTTTGTGAAACCATGAGAAGACAGATGCACCTAAGGACAGGAAATGTCTCTTTACCTAGCTGCAGTAGCAGTTACAAAGAGAACCCTGGTATTGGTGTAGATCTGGGCAATGATAAAAAGTTATTTGTCTCAGTGAGGCACATGCTCAAGAAACTACTGCTTCCACTCATAGCTGTGCTTCCCACAGCTGCATTTCAGGCAAGGGCTTATATTATGTAAATTAAATGGCAATCTGTAATTACATTCCAACAGAGGTCATAAAAAGCACTTGAACTGTTTCAGATCACACAGAGAATTCACTCTTGTTGGTACTTCTATATTAAATGATTGGGAGCACTAACTTTTTGGCTGAATACTATTGCATGGACCTTGGCATTTGCCAGAAATCTCAAAGAGCAGTTAGTCACTGCCTATAAAACCAAAGCAGCTAATTCAGAATGAATTAACAATGGACAAAGATGTGTCAGGCTTTTAAAGACAAATTTAGCTGCTCCTACCTAGCCTTGAAAACCATTAGCGAATGAAAGGCTAAAGGTCTGCTCAAGGGTACTTAGATAATTTTTGGTTAAAGCATTTAATCACTTAATGTCATCAGTGTAGCTCCATAAACCAATGGCATGAGTGCTCTGTGCCCCATCTGGTTGTCTTTAACTTACCAGGCTATCCAAAGTTGATGCTGGTTCAAGGAGAAATCACACAAGTTCGCGGAAAAGAAATCCACTGAATAGCACTAAATCTAACAGAAATCACATCCAATACAGGATGTTGCTGGAGGAAATTTGGTGACTTAGTACAGCTGTGAATATTACGGGGAAATATCTTATATGCCCTGTCCTTATTCATCCAAGGTTGTGCTTGCAAGCCCTTGTTATAAACTCAGTATAGTACAGGGATCTCAGGAAAGATCCTGCTTGGCTGTTTTAGAGCTCTGCTAAAAATATGGTAAAAGTTCTTGTAGGAAACTAGAGAAAGGGCTTTTTCCCCTACCATCCTTTCATATTCAGAATTAAACCAGGTAAGTTTAGAAGAATACTATTAAAGTGCCTTTTGTGAAAAGAATATGCTGGATGTCATGGCCATAAGTTTCTTTTCAGTGTTGTGTCCCCAAGATACTCTGGCTACTACTAAATCAAAGTTATCCAAAAGGTGGAAGTTACAGAAATCTTCTTCCAAGGGGAGTCTGTGGGGTAATCCAGCAGAGTGACTTCTTAAATGTTTAAATACATTCATTAAGCCTTGAAGCCCAGATAAATGAAATAATCAAGATTGCACAGTTCTCTCTCATATACATTTTATACAATTAGAAAATGCATTTCTAATTGTTCAGTAACATCAGCAATATGTGCTAAGAAAAAAACTAATATTTTGACAATCAAATGTTTTGTCCTTTGCTGTAGGAAATGGACTATGAGAATAATCGCTTTCTCATGTACTTTTGGTTAATGCTTTAAAATCTTCTTTACAGGAGAATGCAGACAAACAGCTTTCGGGGGAGAATTGGGTTACTCTATTAAAACAGTGGAACTTGTAGGTTAAGTAACATTTTCACATGGGATTCTTTTTAAAAGGCCACCCATTTAACCAAGGCCATCTGTCAGCTGTGTCCCTAATAACTCTAGTGCTGGCTGAAAGATTGTTCCCCAGAAAGAAAAATATGCTGGTGGAAAGTCAGACCCGGATGCAATGTAGTGGAGGATAATGCAGCCTTTAGAACAAAAGCAGAGAATGAAACAAAGAGAAATTAAACACATTTGGATCCTTTGCAGAGAAAAGCTGATTTGCTGCTGTTAAGCTTTGGGATCCTCTGTGGCTCAGATTTTGCAGTCTTCTTCCCAGTTCAAAATCACCAGGACCTTGGAAACGAGGATGTGGGATGCCAAAGGTTGCCTTGTACAAAGAAAACTGACACACCAGGCAGCAGCAGATGGATTCCTCCTTGTCCCTCTTCTTCCTTTTTGATAACACACTTCTGCCTGTCTCAGAGGATTGTCATGTGGATTCATTTGCATGTGCCAGTAAAGATGTGTGATGATGCAGAGGACACTGTGCTAACACTGGTGTTGCAGGAGGATTGTCATCAGGATGCCACAAAATTTCCTGTCTCCTACCACCCAGGCTCCCCTCCTCCTTTGTGATTTTTTATGTCAACGATGGAGCAACTGCTTTCAGCTAAGGCAGAACAGGATAAATGCAAACAACAGCAGCATATGCTCCCCTCTTACCACAGACAAAAGTGTAGCATCTGAGCTTAAAATAGACCTCCCTTGCCACTACCACAAACAAGGTATTTTATTCTGCTTCCATTTGATTCTCTGCTTCCTGAGACTGGCAAAGCACCAGATGAAATCTTCTGTTGATACTGGGGCTAGTTCTGTTTATTTTCCTTTGTTATTACAAATAATTGTGCACCAGCACTCAGACTGTTTGAAACAGTCTGCGGAATACCCATTCTTTTCATGAAGAAAAGAATTGGCTTGCACCAAACTTGGACCCATAACTTTGAACAGAAACCCAGAAGTCTTGAGTGACACAGCACCTCTGGGCACCTCTGTTGTGTCATCTCTTACCTTGCATTGCTAAACAGGATTTTATCAAGACTTGGAGATCTCCAGAGATATTTCACTGCTGGATGATTGCATGAGAAGTGATACAGGATGCTAACAGCTATACACCTGCTGTAAAGCATGCAATTGGAGGGGAAAAAAACCAGCTTAAACACATCAGAGGAGTCCAGTTATGTTACTTTTCTTCCAAATGTGATATTGTACAAATAAACTATGAGCTCCCAAGAAAGAGAAATTTTTCTTGGATTATCACTGGCAGCCACTGGTCTGTTCACACAGTATTAGATTAATCTAGAAACAGGTTGAGAGACTTCACATGGCAGATGTGAGCTGCCTTCCCGGGGAAAAGCACTGATACTTTGCCCAGAAATATACAGGTAAAAACCTCTCAATCATTATTCATTTTCAACCAGCTACTTGATTGAAAGGCCAAGAACAAAGACAATCTTCAAGGTCTAAAAGCATTAAATATATTCCAGAAAGGGAATGCACTCCGTCATCACTACAAATAAGGTGCAATTCACCTCATTTAGTGCCATAAAAAAGTCTTCTGTGGCTTTATAGTGTAGCTACTCTGCTGTTTAGGTAATGGAAGTCACTTTGTAACACTGGCATAGGACTTTGGAAGGCATTTCTGCTTCTTGTGATGGGAGTTAGAGGGCAAGAATACTTGGAACATAACAATAATATGGTAGCCTTGTATCACACCAGGTAAAAGAGCTGTGTGTGGGTGTGAGTGGGTACATAACTGCATATTTATGAGACATTCATAAAATCACAATGTGAAAGGTCTGGTTATGAAAAATTAATTAATACTTCACTATTTCTGCTTTGGGAACATCCTATCAATACTATGCAAACTATAAACCCAGAAACTGGAAAAACAGGACAGTGAACGAAAGGGGTGTGCTGAAAGGTGGCTGACAGCATGAAGTCTACCAGTTGAACAGAGACAGATAAAGTCTATTTCTTACCTGTTATGTTTTCTTGAGAATGACATTTGTTGCCGGCGATGAAGACGGTGATGCTGACTGTGAGAACTGTGTAGCACTGCTGTTGGCCATAGGCAGGTGAGGAACAGAAGTTTCATGACCAGGACCATCTCTTCCAAAACAGAAATGCACCTGATCACCCAATCCACCTTGCTGACTTCTTATTTGTTAGTGTTTTTACCCTTTAGAAACAGCATAGCAGACAAAAGATGCACATGAAGCAAGGCATTCCTGAAGAGAGAAGACTGGGGCATCCCAGTTCTGATGTCCTTGCCGAGTTCCCCTCGTATTTTGGCAAATCATAAATATTTCCTCAGCTCTACATCCCTGCAGCAGCATCTGCTGTCCAACCAGAAGCACCTTGTTTTCAGCACTGTGGTAGGTAGGGCAGTTTCCTTGGCCAGGCTGCTTTCCTCTGATCCATCGCTGACTCTCTTTCAGCAAAGGCGCGGTTTTAAATTCTCCATCACCCGCTCACTAACCTCTTCAACATAGCCTGTGCAGGCAAAGTGATGTCAAACATTTAATCCCCCTTAAATCCCACACAAAACCATACAAAAATCTGCCTTAATGACAAAGGTCTCTAAATTAATCTTGCTTTCTATATATGTGTGTATCGGCTCAAAATCATCTTCTGCACAGATCAAGCCCTTTTGTTAACTGGCTACATTGCCCTGTCTTCCCAGCCATTAACCAATTCTGGCTCTGTCAACTGCCAGCATTTTGTCAGTACACACACACTTCCTTCTGAACAGAACAATATCACAGTACAAGCCCAAACTAAAAATGAACTCCTGTTTTGATATTTCCCAATACCAGATAATATAATTTCCCCACCTCTCTTTTTTCTTCTTCATTTTACTAAGCTCTGCAGCTATTTCATTCACCCTACATTTACAAGGTATGTGCATGTCTAAGATCCAGTATCCTTCCACCAACCCTAATTTTATCTTTATTTCACTTAGCCTGCCCTACCTGCTCAACAAAAGGGTGAATTGCAAAACATTTTATTAACAAAAAGTTACTTAAGCAGTAACTTGTACATGGCAGCTAGAAATGATGGTAAGATTTCTTAGGGGCTTAAAACTGGACAATATTTGGGACACATTTTCTTAGGTGACACAGTCAAATTTATCCTCTTCAAGCCATCAGCAAGTTCAGTTGTTTTTAAAAGTGACAGCATACATTTCTTTTTCTTTATCTAAAAATCAGAGATTTGAAACTGAAAGATCAGGAGATGGAATATCCCACCGCTGTCTAGCAGCTGAAGGAGTAATTTGGGTCTCCTAGTAGGAGGCTTCTTCCTAAGTAAGACAAACCCAGGAATAAAACCAAGCCCAATGCTGTGTCTGCAGAGACTTTGAGCACCTACACACTCTGGGACAAAAACCCTGTCATGTGGGCATCTGCCTCCTGAGAAGCTCCCTGATATTTCCAACTAACTTCACCTGGGCCAAGAAATAATTCTCAGGTATGGGTGATTTCCAGGTGGAGGTTACCAATGGACAGGTAATTCCCACTGTTAGATTGAACTGGGTCTAAGATCAAAGGCTCCCAGCCCTACTATCCACGTCATTCAGCTGTTTTGTAGTTTAATCCTTTCCTGTTCAGCAAATATAGGGAGGACCATTTGCAGCTTGGCCCAGGGACAGTCAGAGAGTGCTTCTGCTGTTATTCTCAGGGTGGAATTTCCAGATATGGTAAACCTGAGCTGCAGTTAATAAAACATGTAACAGGTTCCATTAATTTGCACTATCATTTGGGTAGGAAAAGGAAAATAAGACAATGACTCTAATGAGAATTTATTCCAGGGGGAGATAAATACAAGTTCCTGAGCCAGTCTGGTCAAGTTCCCTAGTGTCACCCAGCCTACATATATACAAGTATTAGTCCACTGATTAAATTACATGTAAGAAAAAATTCAAGAGCCTTTGGATCCTGCTCTTTCCCCACCCAAGCACAGGCCCAAGAGTAGCAGCAAATGATATAAAAAGCAAATGACACTGCAGGCTGTGTGATAAATACGTTACCACATTTCTGCACGTCTGGCTACCTGGACATCCACCAGAGTTAACTCATTTCCAACTACTTTCCTCAGCTATAAAAGAACACAACATTTATATCCTGTCTTCCCTGCTAATTCTAGTTCCTATTGTTCCAGATACTGTAGAGAAAGCTGTGTTTTGGATGTTAATATAATCCCTAGCTGAAACCACTGGCTGTTATCCCCACTAAGCAGGAGACACTTAGGAATGGGGAGAGAGAATGTTCTGAGTGCTGAGGTTTATCCACCAAGAGCTCTGTAGGGTACCTGTGGTTACATCATGTCATGCTAATGTAGAAACATGATGATTTTGTGTGCCGACCTCAAGGAATTCAAAGGAGTCCATTACAAATAAATAAGTAAAAAGTGCTTTGTGGATTTATTTTCCAGCTGGAAAAGGGAGCGCTTAGAAGTGCTGCTGCTCCAGAGATGTGGCTTTGCAGAAAGACTGGCATGTCCCTGGCCAAGCTGCACATGGATGTCCCTCCCCCCAGGAGAGGGGAGTTTTTAACAGAGACACAGGAAATTAGAGCTGTTTTCATCGAGCTATCAGCACCCTGCTGCTTTATTACTCCTGGCTGTAGCAGCAACTTTACCACTAAGCTGTGCTGTTGAAAAGACTGCTCCATGGGGGATTTCTGCAACACGCTGAATGTTCCTTTGACTATCCCTGCTAAAATCAGCTTTAATTCAACAAACTAACTAACTAAATAAATAAAAGGAGAAAGGGCTGCATGCACTGACATATCCCACCACCTTCACCCATCTAATGTCATAAATACACCTTGGGAGGCCTTGCCTGAGCACACTGAAAATCTAAGCACTACCCCTCTGTCCTGTGGCACATTTCCAGGAACAGTCCAGCCCATACATATGGAGGGGTGCCTCTCCTGCAGAGGGGAATCAAAAACACTTCCACTGATGGGGATAAATATCAATGAGGGCAAACCCACAGCAAAGGGTTTCTTAATGCTGGACCTGATTTCATTTCCTCTGGGGAAGGGAGCATTACACAGAGCAGATTATACCACCACTATAAATTACCATTAAGAAAACAGGTTAATCTCCTAAGCATTTGTCAGTAATAAATTCCAAAAAGATCTCTCTTTGGCGAAGAATAAAAACAAGATAACACATGTTGCTTGTATTGGGCAAGTTGCTGATCAGTTCATGTTTTAGACACAGAGCATTGTCTCTTTGCTATCAGTAAAATTATTTATTTAAAATTATCTGTAGCCTATTAAAAGTTTGCCATGCTTATCTTCCTGGGAATAAACCTGGCACATGGTAACAGTGCATCAGCTCATTGAACAGTTTGCAAACAAGCAAGCAAGGAAAAGAAGCAAAGGTGAACACACCACCTGGTTTCAAAAAATGAGATGCCTTCTTTTAGTCAGCAAAATAAAGCATTCCTTCTGTAACTGCAATCTGGAGCTACAGACCCCTCTCCACCACAGATCACAGAGCAAAGCAGATTGACAACTACTACTGTAAAAACAAGAACAGAAGAGTATCAGGGATAAAGATATGCTTCAGAGGCTCGAATTTTGCAGAAAATCTTATCTCACCTAAAGGCCATTTTAAACATATGGAGATGAAAGACCACAGCATACTAGCACTTGTCAATCTATTAAAAATAAATTACCTGCAGTGAGAAGAGATGCAATGTAGAACGGGGAGTATAGGTTTACATGGCAAGTATTTTTTACTCTCCTAATCAGAGAATGAAATACAATGAAGAAAACATTAATAAGTCTCCTAAGAGGCACTCACTTCTTACAAACAACCAGCAAATCATAGAAAGCAGATTAACCACATCCATGACTCTGAGAGTGTGAATGCAGCAGGGGAATAGGCAGCATTTTGCTTTTCTATGGTAACAGACTCAGTGCAGAGCACTCACCATTTATATAATGGTGACTTACAAAATTAATGTTAGAATTAAAGACAGTTTGTCCTGCTTATATTAACACAAATGACAAGCCATGTTTCAGGAATTAAGATATCCATTCACATTTCCCAACAGGGTGAAGTGGGAGGAAGCAGAGACTGGGAATTATGATTCCAGTTTGCAGATCTCAGAACAGAGCAAGTGCCTTTTCTTCTCATTACAGAACAGCCAGCTGTTATTTTTCACTAAGGTAAAGGGCAGTTCATTAAAAAAGTAAAGGTCATCTAAACAATTTCCTGAACACAGCTGTTGTGTGATATGAGGTCTCCTTGGGTGTCCAAGAATCCAGTCACAAACAGGGCAAGGGACTTGTACAGAGTATACAGCTTTGAGAGCAGAGCTGGATAGTTTCCACTAAAATGGCCAAAGACTGGAGACCAAATTCCATTCCTGAGTCTTGTCCAGTTTCTTACTGTCTCTGTCCACTGCCTATTCATCCAAAGGAGTGTTTTAAAACTATAGTGTGGGATCCTCACAAGACCATAATCCACCAAAGGCAGGTATATATTTTCCCATATAAAACAGCCTCCAATTACCAGGCTTGAACAGGTGACTCTGTTTGGCACAAGGGTCTTTTCTGCTTTTCCTTCAATTTGCAAAACTCAGGCTTCTGTTTGCTCTGGAGCTGTGCTGGCTACACACTTTTTTGTACAATCAAACATTTGGTTTGAAAGAGTGACAAGAAAAACAAAGAAAAACCACACATTTCCCCTAACTCTTTGCATTCCCCATTTCCAGAGCCTCTAAATCAGGGATTCTGTCCCTTTCATCATTCTGCCCTGGACAGAACAATCACTGAATTAATTTCATCCCTAAATCCCTTTACTTAGCTTCTACAGCAACAACCTTGAAAGTAGAACAATCAGTTTTGCTGCCTCTGCTTAAGGAACATCTGCATATTGAGGGTGATCTCTGACAAAACAAGCAGCCACATTTTACCCAGATTTACATTTGTCACAGCCTCAGTGGCAGAAAACTTTGCCTTTCTGCCACCTCATGCTGACCATAGGCATGGAATACAGCTACCCTACTTCTGCATGCACGTCCATTTTTTTTCCCAGGAGCAGTTTCTAGAGTTTGTTTCTTTATTTCTGTAGGATTAAAAAAAAAAGTCTTTTAGCCTCTTTCCCAAGTCAGAGAGGATCAAGGGGCTGACCCTTAAGCCTGAGCAATTCTCAGAAAGCAAGTGTTTGCAGCAGCCCAGTGTATCCCCAAGAAGAAGGCTACTTTGCCATATGTATGGCCTCAACACTGTGCTTCAATCCCAAAAACAATATAGACTGCATGGGATTATTTTTTTTCCCTGATTTCCTTGGCAGTCTGGTCAACAGCACAGTCTCTCATCAGTGCTTACCAGTTGGATCCTAACTGCTACCTGAAGTTCTTTTGGCTCATTTCACCCCACAGACCAAAACAAAACGATTCAGTAAGTGTGTTGACTCTTTTCTTGCTGCCAAGCTGATGTGTATTAAGTGTTTCCTCCAGCAATCCCTGTTTGCTGTCCAGGAATCAGCAACATATCTCTGATGGGAACTAATTTATGAAATGTACTGCATCTCTACAAAGCTCCTTTTCTGTCACCAATGAACACAAGAAGAAAAAAAATTGTTGAATAGTGGGGGGAAAAAATGTGCCTTTCAGCTTTGGCACTGCAAACTTTTTTCACCTTACAGTGAAAATAGAGACAGATTTATTGATTAAAGTCTGATCTCTACAGGTCGCAGAACAGCTTCAAAAGCCATCAGGCACAACTCTCAGTGGCTGTTTTCCAGGCTTTTCTTTCCCATTGATATCTTCCAGAGAAACATATGTTAACATCACAGAGCAGGTGCTCATTTCAAAGTGGGAAGCCAATTTTTACTGTGTGAATTGTAGTCTTAAGTAAATATATATTTAAGTTTACATATATTTGAGATTTAAGAGGAAGTAAGTGTATTTGGGTTTTCTAAGGCTTTACAACTTCTGTTTTCCTAGTGGCTGACAAAATAATGTAGTTCTAAATCAATAAACATCTGAACAACTCATGTTAAAATCTTGAAGGAGAGAGAAGTGAAGTGATGGAACAGCAGGAGAGAAGGTTGGTTAGAAGTCCGCTCAAAGAACCACTGAATGGTTTGGGTTGAAAGTGACCTTAAAGACAGTCTCATTCCAACCCCCTGCCATGGACAGGGACTCCTCCCAATAGAACAGGTTTTCAAAACTCCATCCAACCTGCCCTTGAGCACTTCCAGGGATGGGGTGTCAGCCCAGCTTCTCTGACCAACCTGTTCCACTGTGGTCCCCATGCTCACAGGAAGAATTTCTTCCTGAAGCTCCAGCACTTGCCCAAAGTCTTGTGCTCCTGTTCATCATTTCCCTGTTAAGATAATGCCCTACAAATGTCTGGGCTGGGAGATACAATACAGGTATGCTGGCTATGCCATATTCCATCCTTAAAAAATAAATAAAGTACAGCTGAGATCCCCAACAAAATGGAGCACCTGCCCTGCAAGAGCACCCTGCTATGATGCATTCAGTGCAGAAATCCTGATCTGGTAATTGCCTTCAGATGCAGGAAAAGCTTATGGGGATTCTAGAATGTGTCAACATGGATTTCTGTAAGATAAAAAAAGTCACCCAGAGAAATCCAAAGTGGCAGGTGCTCCAGCTCTGCCTCGTCACCCTTGGGTGCCAACAAAGGACTCCAGACAGACTAACTCCCCTTTTGCCCCCCTTTTATTTTTGAGGGGAAAAAGCCCCAAGGCTGCCTACTGGTTCACAAACCCCTTTGTTGCGCACGAAAATCAAATTCACTACCGGGTGTGCAACACACCAATGATTACACACTGAGAGAGACATTGGTGTTTGCCTCAGGGCTAGACAAGCCTGGCTACTACCAGGTATTCCACAAATCCAGCACCCAGACTATCAAAACTTTTCAGTATTTATGCATATTGGGAATGAAAGGGATTAGTGTTCACTGGCTACAAGTTACACAGTTCTCTTATTAATTAGCATTCTGTCTTCTCTTGGGTAATGATTCCATTGCTTCCAATGCTAATTAGTCCATATGGTCAGTCTTTCCCTTATTTTGGGTCGGTGGTCCCAGAGTCAGTGGTTATGGTTGGTCCCTGCGGGGATCAGCTGGAGCTGATTCCAGCACAATTGCTGAGTTGGATTTATTGGTTTCTTCCTTATCTGGTGGGCTCTGCCAAGTGTCCATGTGGCCTGCAAATTCTGCATTCTCTGCCGCTATCAGCGGCACATCCTTCTTCCCGAACTCTGTAAACCTCCCCCTGCACCTCAGAGCATTAAAACACGCCGAGCCCTAATCCTAAACAAGGCAATCCTACCGACAATTCATTTGTCTTCCGAACACCCGCGCACCGCTAGGCGCTTGTCGGCCGCTCTGTTTCACGGATTCAATCTCATTTCTTCCTGAGCAGGCTTGAAAGCGTGCAAAGATCGAACATCAACGAGCATCCCCTCGTAAGAAAACTTGCACACCTTCCCCGTTTAGCCACACTTTTCCCCTAAAACGCGGCCGAACCGCGGCCGTCCCGGCCCCAGCAGCGCCCTCAGGCCGCGCCGCCATGGCGGCCGTGCCCTGCCGGCGGCCGCGAGGTGGCAGCGCCCGCCGCCCCAGCCCCGGCCCCGCCGGCAGCCGCGGCCCGGGGCGCCCTCCGGAGGGGAGGATGAGGGCGGAGGGGAGGCTCTGTCCCGCCCGGGCTCCGGTGGGGATGGCGGTGAGGGGCGAGAAGGGCTGGGGAAGGGGAGAAGGAGAGAACATGGCCGGCGGTGGTGGCAGCGCAGGGAGGCCGCTGCAGGGGAGCGCGGCCCAGCACGCACCTGAGGGAGGACGGTGTGGGGGAAAGGCCGGCGAGCAGCAAGTATGAGATTATAAAAGCGAAGGGGGAAAAAGGAAAGTGATTGTGAGGCTGGCCAAACATCCAAGATGATCCAAGAGGTTCCCACTTGACGAGTCCGTGTCCTGCAGCCTGCTGTTCTTCACAGGAGCTTCCCTGATGTTCCTTACAGAGACGGACTTCCAGCCCCTCAGCACCAGAATAAAACAGGCTCTGGTGGCTGTGATATTAATTCCTTCAGTAATGCTCGCTGTATTTGGTGGTGTGAGAGACCACTGGAAGTCATTTAAAATTGAAATAAAGATAGCAGCTTTGTAAAGAGTGACAAGAAGGTAGGGGAAACCATTGGAGTTTAGTTGGACTTGTGGGAAATGAAACTTCTAGAAAAAGGTAAGAAATTAGTAAGAAATGAGCACACACATGCATACCCTCTCCCCAAATGATTCAGTGTTGGGAATAGCCTATTTACTTTATGTGCAGTAGGAATGCTTTAGTTCCTAGCACACAGGAGGAGTCTGCTCAGGAATGGTGCTCCTGGCCGCAGCCTGCAGCAGCAGCGTCCATAGGAGCCTGCATCTGGAGCTCCACAGCCTCCTTACCCAGTGCAGGGATCAGCACCTCCCTCCTTGTACTTGTCCTGAACACACTGCTGCCACCACCTCTTATGCCATTCCTTGTGCCTTGTTTTCATCCTTCTTTACTTGAGGTTGCTTGTATTGGAGACCTTACATATTTTAATTACTGACTGCAAGAGGTCCCAGTTTCTTGAGTCTTTGTAATTCACGTTGCACATGGGGTGACCGAGGCCCCAGCCCAGATGTTGGGTTGTGCCATCGGGCTCAAACACATCCTCCACAATTGTATAACCTGACCCAGACACGGTGTCCTAGTACCGTATGGCCCCTGCCAGGTTACATAAGGTGACACACCATCTGCGCTGACATCTGTGACCTGCTGCAGGTGGCATCACTCCACAGCACATGTTAGAAGGGGAGGAGGCTCTTTACAGCCCAAGTTTTTGTTGTTTTTTTTTTTACTTTTAATCTGATCACTTTAGCACAAGGCATCCCTTGCAACTCAGCAATGGCCTTTGTCTATCACTAAGACCAGCAGGAGTGATATATAAGATATATATAAGTGATATATAAGATATATATTTGGTGGAAATAAACACTGCAGGTTTGCTGATGTGGAAGTAATTTGAGGGCAAACATAATTGACATTTTGCCCCCAGATTTCAAACGTTATCAAGTGCAAAAATTCTTCAGGTAAGAAATGCTATTTTGCTTGCCTCCTACTTTGTTAGTCCTGAGTGGTCATGTTTAAGATTTTCCACTAGAGTGGAAAAGTAAGAGTAAAAAAAAGAGTAAACAAAGTTTTGTTTTACAGAGAGTGTGGGTCTGTGAAGTATTGCATTATAGCCTGTTCTAGACCCACAGTGTTCAGAAAGGAAGATGGTAAATTTGCTAGGCATTCCTGTGGCAGTCATCCTAGTATGTGGATTTGGAGAATATGAAGAAAAAGAAAAAATTCTTGAGGAATGCAGAGGTACTCCAGCACCCTGAGATGGCAGGAGTGTGATTAATACTCATGGAGGAATGCGTGTGCAAACTCTGGCTGAGACATTTCCAGAAGTCTGAGCTAATGAAGACTTGCCCTTGAGTCCTAGTGACAAATAAGGGTAATTTTTAAAGGCTCTATGCCGCTTTTTGAATAAACACTGAGCTGATTAAAACCTGTAGCAAAGCCCCAGGTTTCACAGGCTCAGGGATTCGGCACCTAAGAAACCTCTCCAGTATTTCTGAAGTGGATTTTTTCTTCCTGTAATCTCTCTCAGCACACGGAGGACAACGTGCAGCTGTTATCAATGCCCACCGCTGTGTACCTCACTTGATCAGCCCCAGGCAGCAGGAGATATCTCCCAACCCCAGGGCAGGCAGAGTCCTGGGGCTGGGAGATAGACTACACAGAGAGAGTTAAAATCAGCAGCTTCAATTCACACCCTGCGACTCCCAGCCCTGCCGGCGTCTCACAAGCACACTCCTTGCACTGATGGATTACCGGGGGTGTGGGTGCCTCCCACCAGTGGTGACAACGAGGGGCTTTATTCATAGGTGTGTTTAAGACCAAAAAAAATCACACTGAAAATGTGTGTGATGACAGCATCCCCATCTGCATCTCATCTGAGTCTCTCTCTGCTGCACCCCGAGAGCCCTGAGCAGCAGACAAGAAGCTCAGGACTCCGGTTTGCGATTTGTGAAATGTCAGAGAAAATAGAAATAGATTCTGATTGTCTCACGGGGAAAAAAAAAAAAAATCTCTGTATTCTGCCTTTCATAATGCTGCTTCTATCTCTTTGTTTTTCAGGCTGCAGATCAAGGTGTTCAGCAGTAGAGAGAAGGGCAGTGTGGAGTCCAGCATCTCACAGTTCAACGCAAGAGAGAGACAGGGTCAGTTATTAAATTGGGCAGCTTGCAGGGCTTTCAGCACTGGGTAAGGAAATCTGTTTGAAAAGCTACTTTCTCTCTTGCAGAATTAAGTAAAAATGCATAATTTGTGGGTTTTAGGGTATTTGTAGTTGCAAGTATTGGGCAAACATTCACTGTTTGGTGTCCATAGAGTTTCCAGCCCTTCTGTGGTCAGTTCCCTGATCCTGTAGGATCTTAATTCCAGCCTGTACAAAACCAGTGTAAAAAAGACATGTATTAACACAAATATTAATACTATGGAGAGAGTGAGGAAGGCAGCTGTATCACAACTGCTAAATACTTTTCTTTACTAAACTCTAGATCAGTTGTGCTTTGACATGCATCCTTATCCCTGGGAGGAAAAAAAAGGGTTTAGAAAGATTGTACATCACCTCAAGTCAGCCTGAAAGTGCAGCTATGCAAATTGAAGTAAAAAGCAGTCATGAAGCTTAACATCCACTGGCAATGATTCACATTTCTGTTTACACTTTGAAAATCCTCTTTGCCTTAAATTTTCTCTTGGGGACATGTGTTTTTACGAGACAATTTCTCACTTTCATCTTCTCCTGCCCAGAACAGAGGTTCTCAAGTAAAGGCTGTAACTCTCAGCAAACTCTACCAAGTATAGAAAAGGATTAGGTAGGGGTGGTATTATTTGCCTTGTCATTGTTGAAAATAATGCATTTTCATTACACTGGAATATCCTACTTTTTTAAGATCTTACACAAAGACAAAGGGATGATTTGTACCACGCAGGTAAGAGATTTTAAATTAAAATAGACACTATAGGTCAAGATGCAACAATAGTCATGCTGAAGTAAAAGCTCATGAATCATCTCCAGTGTGTCAGTGTGTCTTCTGCAGTGTCAAAACAAAACATATTTTCTTTCTCTCTCTCTCCCTTTTATTTTTTTTTAATGAAGACAGAGTAGCTGTTATTCATGTAAAAATTCAGGAGAAGAAACGGGATCATCAAAAATTCATTTTACCCTTTCTGCTGATGGTGGGAGGCTTTAAAACGTCCTGTAAGAGCCAGAACAGCATTCTGGCTGCTGGCTTTCATTTCACAACAGATGTAAAAATCTTCTTTAGCCCAGTGGATTGAGTAATAGACTTGTAAAGAGAAAGGGAAGAGAACAAATGCAAACACACTTTGACTAAAGAGGTACATACATGCCCAAGATTCAAGTATTTCAGGCCAAACCCATTTCCTATTTTCTTTAGTACTGAGTTTTAGAGATAAAACACAATAGCTCATGATTTTTATTGGAGTAGAAGGCAAGTGATTTTCTTAATGTCCTCAAAGCCCCTTTGTCTTAAAAGTCTTGATAAAAATTAGTCTGCTGAACATAGGTAAGTTTCAAAAGAGTAGTCAAGGACCAGCAGCAAGATCAAAAACAAAAAATACAATTTTCATCAAAAGGAAAAGCCTTTCTGGAGACTTAACTGGGCTGATGGAAGAGGGTGTTCTCTCAAAAATATATGATATTAAAGGGTTTCCACCATGAAATGAGTTGTTAAATAAACACCCATCAAGATAACAACGCCTTTTCTAAAGTTATTTGGCAGTAGGGATTAAAAAAAAATAAAAAGGAAATAAAGTGGTGTTCTCCCACAGATATCTGTTCAGCTGTGGAGGCCAATCACGAGGAATGTATCTCAAAAGCTAAACTTCTGATGGTTCTTTTGATAAACGGAGGAGTCTGTTTCATTCAGATTTTTTCCTAAATTTAGTCTGGCCTGCAACCAAGACACAATTTCTCCACCAACTTCATGAGATTTGCTGCCAGTTAATATCACAGCACACCTTATGAGCATTGCGAAATCTGGGCCACAGTTCCCTAGAATTCTTCAGACCAGGTCGTGGAAACACACCAAAACAACTCTTAAATTTCCACTGCAAGCTTTTGGTTCCAGTGGATTTCAGGAGGTGGAAGTGTGGGTGAAAACCCTGGGATGTTCTTGTCATCACTGTAGGAATCACACTGATTATAGATCAGTTAAAAGACCCATTCTGTTTTTGAACTGGAATGGAATTTTTATGACGGATGTTGCCTGGATCCACATGTCTTTCCCTGTGGGTTGGGGGTACCTAAGACCACTTACTTCATCCAGCAGCATCTCCTCTTCCTCAGAACCTTGCAGGAGTCTCTGAGACAATCCTGTGACCAGACTTGCTGGTACAAAGCTGCCTTTCAGCTCTTGCTTGAATCTTAGCAGTTCCCTCTCCTAGTCCCACAGAAGATCATTAGTATTCATAAAAATAAATGCTATAATCAACCCAGCAAGGCTGAGAAAAGCCAGGATGCTTGGACAAAACTCCCAGGAGAGGAATGACAGGAATGCTCTGCTTTGGACATCAGGCAGTCAGAAGTGATGAGCCAACACCAGAGAATGTGGAACAGGGATCACCAGCTCAAATGCAAGTACAAGAGGATGGAGAAATTGAGTCCGTGTCTGCTTGTACCTGCAATAATTAGACTGAATGGGGCTAGGAGAGGCAGAATTCAAGAGGGAAAGAAACATTGTACTCAAACAGTTGGAATTGGCAGGTTTTTGCACAGATCACTTTTAAAAACACTCGAATTCCCTAGTCTGAAAGAAATTTACTTCCTCTTCCTCCCTTCCTTTCTTCTGTGCATTATTGCATCCAGCAGACCTGCCAGCTCCCATGTGAGTGAGTATGGTGGGCTGTTGCTCATTGATGGCCATATGCTTCTGTCAGGTGGTTTTTTTGCACTAAATAAATAAATAAAATTGGGCTACCAATTGTTCTGAGCATTTGAAAGTCCATGGGAGGTGTGGCTGCTCCCCACTCCTACCTCATTCCTGGAACTGCGGTCTGCACTGCAATTGAGGAGAAGGGGGCTTTCAGGCAGGCAGGGAGAAGGGACAAGACTCATAGGCTGGGGAAGTGTGGGACAGCAGCAGCCTTAAGCTCTGAAGGATGACGCAACTCCTGGAAGTAACACAACCCCTCAGCAGCTGCAGAAGCACCACTCACTCTAGAGAGGAAGATGTTCCTTTCAATGATGAAAAGCTGGTGAGACGAAGAAGAGCCAAAGTTGCCACTGCCTCTCTCTGTTAAACTATCACAGGACTTTTAAACCTCAATTAAGAGCTTGTATCCTATTAGCACCATTATTCTTAGCCTAATGAAATGAAATGAAGCCTAAAGGTAATGCTTCAGTTTTATCGCTATCCTTCTTTTTAAATGTACTTTTAATGTCCAGGTTACCTACTGGCATGGATGTCCACAGGAGCTTAACTTAAAGAAATTCTGTGTCACAAGCAAAAGAGGCGAAGAGGTGCTCCTCAGAGAAAAGCTGATGAAAGGGACATCTGTAACATAAAACAGCTGTACCATAAAACTATGGAGGATATCACAGAATAAGATGTTCACTTTGGAGTAGATCCTCGGTACAAGCTCTGTTGGTGATAGTGTTTGTTTTTTAAGGAGTACTTAACTCCTGAAAGGAGTCTTGGTAGCTCTTATTTGATCAATGACTGGTCTTATGCCACAGCATCACTGTGAAAATGAGGCAGAATTTTTATTCCTTCTGAGAAAAACCACAGGTTTTTGTTTTCCTGTGTTGTGGAAAGCAGAGGAGGTTTCAGTATCTCACAGTCAGGCTATCCTGGTGTCTATACATGAGAGGATTGTTAATTATTCTTGAAACCCCGTAAAGCAGTTATTTTCTAGTAATTTGTGATCTGGTAGATGTTGTTCCCAGCTTTCAGGAGATTCAGTTTTCTACAAAGATGTCAGTTGTGCTAAGAGCTTGGTCTTTTCAACAGCTTAGGGGAAGGTAATCCATTTTGCACTTAAACTGTACCTCTACCTTTCCATGTCCTTATCTGCCCTCCATTACTTTAAATTGCTTCATTTTCTTTGCTTACAAGTGCTCTACATCTCTAATCTTGGAAAAATTGCCCTTCCTCACACTCTACCTTTCTGACTTGCTATAAATTAGCTGCTGACTCCATGACAACAAAATTGATCATGTCTCCTCAAGCTGTCTCCATATGTCTCAGGCAAGTTCGTGGGACCTTGTCTTCTCTGACAGCTCCTGTCCTTGTTTTGCTGCAGTACCCTCCAACAGTGACTGCTAAGTGAAAGGAGACAGTTCTGGTGCTGCTTTACCTGATTGTTCTGCCACTTTAACGAATATTTGCTTCCCTGGCTATCAATGATGGTTTTTTATCCTATTCACTTCACAACTTGACAAATTTAAACTTTTGCAACTTTCTGATTTTTTTTTTAGCCAGTATCAGTGCTCCAACTTGCTTCTCATATTTCCCAAGAGCATTTATAGCCATTAACTGTTCCATGACAGAGGCAAGTGTCTGGTTGCAGATCTGCAATAAGGGTAGAAGAGCAGCCATTCCTAAAGTTCAGCTCTTCAGCCAAACCTGTATTTTAAGAGGATTGTAAAAAGTGTTACTATCATAGCCTGGATACTCTTACCTAGTGGGATCTAGAAAATAGGAAGGTGAGCAGACTACCAAAATTCCGGCAAATTAGCCCAAGCTGCCTGCAGTATGAGTGGAATATAGTCTGAAATTATTTGGCTTTGGGAGGCCTGCAAAATTTAATCAACTCTTTCATTAATTGCCTTGTCACTTTTTGACCCACAGGGATATAGCTGCTATTTCTGCAGATAACAGGAATCCAGTATTAATGTCAAGTCAGTAGCTTGGAATAAAATGAGGGATACTTTGGTGGAGACAAGGATAACAAAGTTTGTACCATCTGCATGTAGACCAGAGAACAATCAGGTCTTCTCAGAAGTGATATGCTCAACTCCTGCAAATTCAGGTTGAAAAAGTCTTTTGATTAGAGTTAGAAAAGGAGCCATACCCAGCAAGGTTCTGTCTCTTCACCCCCTATGGAACAATAAATCCTCTAATCTCAGAGAAGTAAAAAAAACCCCAACTTTACCAGTGGTTTTAGTACGTCCTTTCTTCTGAAAAGACTTTAACTTGTTCAAAATTCTGTTTGCAGTAGCTTAGCAATATTCTGCCTGCTCCACACGCACGGGAATTCTCACCCACAGCCACCCTGCAAATTCCTTGCCACTCACTGTGCAGCTATCAGCTTCTTCATGCTTGAAATATCTCCCCTGCTCCCAGCTGACGTTCCCAGCCCACAGAAATCTCAGTATTCCTGTGCAGCTCCTCAGTTTGGGAAATCTAGAAATAACACACTCTTTTACTATTATCTTTGCAAGTTTAGGTGAATGTTCTAGAGATAGTAAAACCAAGAGAATACTCCTGCATGTGCTATACTGAAATTCAACAATACATAACTGAGTTCTTGAGCTGAGCTTGTTTGTCACCATGGGGTTAAGTCCTCAGGATAGCTGGTGCCTCACGTAAGAGGAGCCTGGATATTTTGGCCATAGACTTAGAAAGTGGCTCTAATTTCAACTAAAAATACGTTTGCATTCCTTCTGCCTTATTCTTAACCACACAGCTTCCCTCTCACAAAGGCACAGCCCTTGTGCACTCCTGTCTCGCCTGCCCAGACTTTCTTTGCACAACCCTGTATGCCTCTTTCCCAGCTCCCACTCTCAAGCCCCACATTTCTCCCAGATTTAAGTCCCCAAAATCATCCAGAACTCAACTGATTTCTCCTTGTTTAGGCAAAGACAGAGAAGATTTCAGAATTTGAGGGTTGTATTATACAAAGTACATTGGTGGCTAAGATGTTATATTAAAATAAAGTCACAGAAATAATTTTATTCCATTTGCACCAAGGTTTACAAATATTTTGCAATTCTTGTTTAACCA
This sequence comes from Fringilla coelebs, assembly GCF_963513975.1. Taxonomy (NCBI): domain Eukaryota; kingdom Metazoa; phylum Chordata; class Aves; order Passeriformes; family Fringillidae; genus Fringilla; species Fringilla coelebs. Next base: position 112,836,533 of record NC_140029.1, on the reverse strand, counting down.
AGACAGGTTTCTTTCTCAAAAGTACTTAATTACATGAAATATTAAAGTACATTGTATTGAATCACACTAAATACAATGAAGTAAACCTTGTTTACTACTAAGTTAATCAGTATTACTTTTACCCAGATTTAATCTTGACAGAATATTTTCAGATTCACTGTCTCAGAAGTTCAGTATAACACAGAATTTGCTAACTTCTTAGCAAGCAAACAAGAGTAAAAGGCTAGATAATCATGACCTTCTTGACATTCCTTAATGTTTCACATCTTCTAGGCAGAGATGCTGGGGATCAATTCTTTCCTTTAAATTAAAAATCAAAACAAACTAAATAACCACCTCACTTTTCCCAGTGTTTGGTTTGGAAGGACTAACATAACTTGAAAAAGCTGCCTTAATGTATTGTTTTGTGGTTTTTTTGCTTTTTTTAAATGCACTTGCCCTGTCAGTAATTAACAGATCCAAGTAATTCTTAACTGGATAAGTTTTTCTTTCTATTCTGTTTATTTTCTTCTATTGTACAGCCAATCTCATAGCTGGCTGCCAATTCATTCAAAGCCGTTCAGTATCTTTGCAAGCTTCTAAGAAGAATATGTTTTCCTCACTAATTATTCTTGAAGAGGGTAATTTATATTATTAAATGTTTTTCAGGTCTACTTTCCTGTGGTTTATGAGTTCTTGCTAGCTTCAGTCATCTGGAGAGAAATAAGACGAGTAGGTCTCCAGAAAATAATATTAGGATATTAGGATTTACAACAAGCCACACAAGGGATAGCATTTTGAAACCAACAATTATAAAACTTTTCTGTTAAAATATTTCTGTGAATTGTAAGTAAGTAAAGTCCATTGGGGTTTTTTAAGAATGAAAATATTTTTACTGGAGAAAACATTTGTGACTGAAAGAGCGGTATGTTGTCTCCGGGGACCCATTTTACTGAAAGCAAAGATGGGGAGTGACCAGCTGGCTCAGAGTCATTGAATAGGCTTAGAAAACCCTGCTCTTGATGTAGCTGATTGTGGCAGTAGCTTGAAAAGTCTTGGTGTGATCTGGTTTCCTTTTCTCACTGCCAGCCATGACCACAGTGTTTCTATTTCCCAATTTTTTGGCAGCATCTGTAAAACTCTTCATATCTGAGAGGGCAGTTGCTGAAAGCTTGAATCAAATGCTGCAGGCACTGAAGAGTCTCCCAAGAGCACCATGTATAAAATGCAAAGTCATTATGTGTACATATCTATAAAGACAATGTGTGCTTCATCTTGTTTTTCTCCTGCTGTGAACTTGGTATTCATCTGCATCCATCAGTACATAATTATCATTTTAAAGTGTGCATTTCCTTACCTATCAGGGTGTACCAGCTTTGGCTCTCACAATACATTTCATATTAGCTGTCCTCTATGTTTGATACATTGTTTTAGGAATACAATTATTTTTTGCTGATATCTCCACCACTTTGATTCATAAAATGAATTAAAACCATTACAACAGGAGGTAATTTATGAAACACTAAATAAGAAGCTCTCCCTCCCCAAGAGCTGACTAAGACAAGCACAAAAGGAATAATCATGGGTGATAATTGCATTGTCTCGTTCCATTTTCTTCTGAAACCTTATTATAGCTGTCCCAAGAAAACATGCATTATCCAATCCAAGTAATGAAAGAGCAGTTCTGAAAGCTAATTGTCTATATAAAAATCTAGAGTTGAGTCTTTACTCCTTGGAAATAGGAAGCTTATTGCATTGGTGTGCCAATTCATGATCATCATCACTGGGTATCACATCCAGCCTCAGAGTACCAACGTCTCCCTTTCATAAGGTGTTGGAAGAAAAAAAAAAAAACATTCAAATGTTACAGTGAGACCATTCCTGCACAGATGTGATTTTCATTCATCATGGGTCTGTATCTGAGTGAAAAATGCATGCAAGGTCCAGTGGCTAAAATCTGAAGAGAAATTCTGTGGCCTGGAGCAGGAGGATTATCCTGGCACCTTCAAGCTTTAAAATCCTTTAAACCACTACCCAAGTTAGGAAAACACTAACATCTCTTCAAGCATTCCTTCCAAGCCACAGGAAACTAGAATGAGAAGAGGAAACAAATCACAAGTGGTTGCATACTTGTAATTTTTTTTGTGCACAACTGACCACATTTCATGGCACAGGCGTTACCTCAGATGGCAGCAGTGGGATTGCTCCAGAGGGTCTGATCAAAGACCAGACCTGGAAACTGTCTTCACTCAGCAAGCCTTGTCTTTGCAGCTACTGCAGAGACAGCAGAAGAAAGTGAGTAGAAGCATTGCTGTTCACCAAGGGGAATGAGGATCCAAAGATAAAGGCTGATGTGCTTTCTGACTGAATGTAACCCTGTGAAAGAAAATGCATTAACTCTGCTTGGGAGTGGATGAAGAAAGTCCTAAGAAGGAACATGAAACAGTATCTCAAATTATCCATTGTTATTTCCACAGACTTTGTTGGGGGTTTTGTTGGTTTTTCCTTCAAGAAGAAATCATTATGAGACTAAATTTGGACACCAATCTGACACTTACTGCTGCTTCTGCTACTACCATGGCCCCAAGCTGATGGTAAAACAGCAAGAGGCCAACAGCCAAAATACATTAGGAACTCAGCTGACATCAACATCTCTCTGCTGAATGTCTTGTACCACATTAATATCTTGGTGCAGATCAGCAGTGCAGGTATTTAACAGTGTCTTTCCTGTGCAGACAATGTTTAACAGGCCAGAAACAATACACAGGCATGCAGTACCATAAACATGCATTTTACAGCAGAAAGAACCAACCAGCCTCATCTCATGAACAAGAGGAAAAACAACCCTAAATTCAGCTATTGTAAATATCCTAGTAGAAAAAGGCCATAATTATTCATCTTTACAAATAAAAATATGGACAGATAAGTGTAATCCCCCCTTTGGATTAAAATTCAAGTTTGCTCAGCGCTGAGGTAGAAGAGTTTCAGTAAATGTAGAAGTGTGTGAGAAAATGGTGTCTAGGAATTTATCTTCCGTGATGAGATGATAAATCACTAGGTATATGCAAATCATCGTGCAGCAAATAGAAGTTAGAGATTATTAAAAATGAAAATAAACATGCAGTTTCTCAGTGATTTACTGAAATGCTGTTCTCTGAGTATAAAGGCAAGTGATCCTTTCATGCAAGAGAGTAGCACATCTCCTACTAGGCCCAGGAGATGAACAAATCGTCCTCCCAAAAGCAACCAAAAATTGGGGATCCAAAGTTGTTTTGATTAGGTGTGGGATTTCTATCCTGTGCCTTTAAAAGCCGGCAGTTTAGCAAAAACATCAAGCTGCATAATTTCCCACTGGCTAGAAAAATACTGCTGATGATCTCTCAAGTGGAACTGAGCAAAAAACCTTATCTCATGCAAACAGTGAGATGTGTATTTTTGGGGATTTTTTTTTTCCCCTCTGTGTTATATAATAAGAAATCAGGTGTGTTTTCCATGGAAATACTGACTCCTCATATCAACTGCTGGTTTTTTAAGAGCTGCCTTCAATGTATATATTGGTTATAGGATTGAACATTAATTTATAAAAAAGGTGTAGAATTAGATGACTACACACTCAATGCAGATTAATGAATCTGCAGGTTCAGCTACACAAGATCCCTATGCTCATCGCTCAAGCAAGGATGTTGATAAATGGAAAAACCTGGCACATTTTCCTGGACTTTTCAGGTTGTACTGCACAAACAGATCAAATGGAGCCCAGAACAAATGGAAGCATCCTAAACCCACCATCCATTACAGCTCAAACCCACAGCCTTTAAAAGCAGTGCATCTCTCAGCTGGTAACTGCATTTTTTTGGCCATAACAAGACCCTGTGTTGTTCACAATGGCAGAGCCCAAAGTGATGCCCAGTGAATTGAGAACTAAGAAGCCTCCCTGTGCTGCTGCTATTATGGAATCATTTTTGTTCATTCACCTGGAGGAAGAGCTGCATTTACCTCTTCCCTTCTCTGCCCTCTTCTGTGTTCTCTCTGCTTTGTCCATTAGCAAAGGGACCTTCCTGGTTGTGCCATTTTGGAGCTGGCATTCTTAAAACCCCAGTTTGGAGATGAGAAATTTCAGGTAACACTTGGCAAATCCAGAGGACGCTGCTGGAAGCTGCTGATACAATTCCAGTGTTCATCCATCTACTGCATATGGAATATAAGGAAGAGGAGTCAACTCAAAGGTTTCTGAAGTTTATTATGTTTTTTTGCAAGTAAACAAAAAAGGGTTTTTTTTCCCTAAAGGGTGAATTAATTTCTTCATAGTCTAAATTTTTCAGCAAGTGAATTGAATCCAATGGGTTTTTAAAGTTCTTGTAAAGCCAGGAAAATGTATTAGAAATTGCTAACATTTATCATGTTCCTGGGTAGAATAGTTAGATACTTTGGTTAAAAAGAAACCCCACACAGATTGTCTCTCTTGAATAAATACTTTTAAGTAAATAACTGGGACTGCTGAACAAATTAAAAATAAACAACAGATAAATAAAATAATATTTCCACAAGAAAATAGTGTCCCAATTTAGCCCATGCAATTTTTGTCAGAAGAGAGAAGCTAAAATTATCTCTAGCTAAACCAAAGCTCTCATATAACTTGTCATTTGGGAACTCTTTCAGTGACATGCAGGCAAAGACTAGAACTGACAATTATCTCTACAGAAAAAAAGAACAACAAAACGGAGGTTAGAGGACGCGTTATTTATTGTGCTCATCTGACAGCCCAAATGCAATGAGATGAGGCAGAAGTGCCCAGGCACTGTTTACAGGAAGAATCATCTCTTGAAATAGATTTTCATTTCCCTTTGCTCTGTCTTAATTAGAAATGTCAAATTTCTTTGGGGAGGAAAAGAATAAAAAGGCATGGGAAAGTTTTTCCTTCCTCTTCTTCCTTAGGAAATAAAAATATGAGTGAGAATTGAAATATCTCCAATAAATGTTTGTTTTCTTAGCCTAAAATATATTTACAGATTTGGAAGTGTGGAGTGCATGGTTCATAATCTAGTTAGTTCATCAAAAGTATATCCAGATATGAATTCTTTACCTTTGAATGATGATGAATCTGTTATCCAATGAACTTAACCTGAGATACCAGCAAATCAGGAAAAGTTTAGGAAATGTTGCATGTAGAAAGCAGCAGGGTAGCTGAGAAGTGCAGGAAAAAGTGGCACACACAATCTGTTCATAGATTTTGGATACCAAGGCGTATCATATTTCTGAAAACAATCTTGGAAAATTAACTTAATATAACACATCTATTATAGTGGACTTACCATTGCACACAGGATAAAGGAACCACAATAAATGCAGTTCACAATATCCCCCAACTCACAGCAGTAATTGTTAAAAACTAAGTTGACTTTTGCTACACCTGTGGTGCTGGTTATTTTGGTTGGTTGGCTGGTTTGTTTGTTTTTCTCTTGATCTCTGGTTTTAAATCCAGAGACTTCCCAGATCCTCAGGTCCTGTGCACTCCAGCTGGCTGACAAACCCTTACAAGAAATGTTCTTGTTAAAACATGGTCCTGTGCCATGTTGGAACAGGATGTTTCTTCTCTCCTTTCTTCATTTCAAATTGTTTTGTGAACTGAAAATTCTAAGGACATTCAGTTTTCAAAACATTTCTGTAAGGAAATACGCTGCCTGTGTTGTGAGAGGGGTGCAGTGACTCCAACAACATCAATTCCAGCTCGCAGCTGCATTTGGATCCCAAGTCCTTGGCTCTGGGCATGTGTCAGGCTGCCAAACAGCTCAACTTCCCAGCAAAATGGGAAGCCCTCCCTGTCTCTGCTGGCTGCTCATGAGAAAGGGCTGTGGCTTCATCGAGTCCCTTGCTCAGGTCAATCCACAAGGCTTTCAGGAGGCTTGGATTACACAGGAATTCAGCTAGCTCTGCATGTTTCACAGCTCAGTGAGCAAATCTGGGAACAAATTGATGGTTTAAATTGAATTTTGCTTCTGATGTGCCAAATGGACCACCTGGGTAGATTCCTAAATCTGAATGTCTGGCTGTGGAGTACCACCCTCTGAGGCAGCTGAATCCCATCCATCTGCCACCCTCCAGCCTACAATTTAGCCCAGAAGTTGCATTTTTCCGAAGTGCACCCCATCCTAGGGGGTTACCATGGCAACTGAGGGACAACTGGCAGATGCCGATCCTGCTGCAGCTCCACTTCTGTCAGGAGACAGCTGAATCACTAAAGCTCTATTTTATGGTCTTTATTGTAAGACCTAAGGTGATTAAAGAGCTCAGGTCACACCTGCACAAACCCACCCCATTCAGAGCTGTTATTCCCCTATCAGTGACAAGTAATTCCATTTTTTGCACCAGCCTGTTTACTGTTTTGAGACAGCCCATGAAGCACTCAGCTTTGCCATCACACAGCTCACCAAGCAGTGCAGCAGCAATGCCACTAATGGTTTACCAAGAAACACATGTGCTCCCTCTCCTCAAGAGGTTAATGTGAAGCTGCCAGTGTGGAGGAACTTGTTAGAAACTGCGTCACGTCCTATTTTTAAAAGGCTGGTGGAAGGGGACTCACCTCAGAAATGTTAAGGCTCCAAACCCTGCTTTTATTATTAGGCTGATAAGGGATGATAGGCAAATTGTTTTCTCATTCATGCCCAATTTCTCAGTCTTTTGAAGAGGACTTTTGATGTTGTCTCTCTCTGTAAACTGGCTCTAACACCATTTTAAAGCTAAGCTGTGTAAAAACTAAATATGATAAGCACTTAGAGCAGCACTGAGGCGATTGCCGAGCACTGTCAGAGGAAGATGGCAACATCTGACTCAGAGCCTCATGTCTTGATGCTTGAGCATCCCTTGTTTGCTCTCTGGCTGCCAGAAGCCTTGGTGATATGGCGCAAAACCCTGGTGAGCACAAATCTCATGCTCTGCTGCCAGGCAGAGGAGATTCCCAGCTTCAATTTCCCATCTACCTTTTCTTCAGGAATATATCCTGGTGGATATCCCTTATTTTTCAACCTGCAGTTTCACTGAGATGTCAGCTACCCTCTCATGGAAAGGAGAAGCCCATTTCTCTTCTGCAGCACAGCAGTTTGTTATCCTGCATGGATGTGCAAATTGGAAATACTTTGTTAGAGCTGTGTCATGTTGCCACTACCCAGCAACACAGGAGGTCACATCCCTCTGAGAGCTTTTAATGCAGGATATGCCCTGCCATATTGCAGGCACATGGCATTGGAGCATTTCCCTGCAGCCCAGCTCCACTTCACTCTTCTCTGTAATATCCCTCTGCTTCTAGACTGTCTTTCAGTAAACCACAATATCATTGTTGCATTGAAAATTTTCCCCCTTCTTTGTGTCTAACTCATCTTTTCATGTATCCTCACATTGTTTGCTTTCAGCTGCTTTCTGCTTCCCAGGGAATGAAAACGCAGAGGGAAGTGGAGACCTTTCTTCTGCCCCTCATGTCTGCTCTCTGCCTGTCCACTGATGGGCCAAAACTGCATCCTGGGTTCAGTCTCTTAAACTTTTGAGTCACTTCTCCAAACTGCTTCATAGAATGCCAGCAAGCAGAGGGGAAAGACAGCATGAGAAGCAGGATGACAGAAATTAGATCAGTTTCTCATTTCTGTATCTCTTGCCCAGCTCTCCTCTATAAAAGTATGTAACAGTCCAAATTTAGAGCCTCCAGACTGCAATCAAATCCATTCAGCGCAGTGATCTGGCATTTAAGTGCTCTGAATGAAGCTGAGTTTCTGAGCCATCACGTGGAATTTCAGTGTGGTGGGGGAGTGTGTGACTGTCACCCTCAGTGGCCCAGAGCAGGCTCACACAGCATGGTTGTGAAGGAGAGAGGGACTGGTAATTGCTCCTGCCATGGAGAGAGGGGATGCTGATGGAGGTGCTGACTGTAACTCTGGGCGTGTGCCAGTCTCCCTGATCTTGGGGTGAACAAGAGCTCCTGCCACAGAGAAACTCCCCTGCTTCAGCGTACTCATTGCACAACTTTTACATGCAATGGTAGCACAGTATAATTATATCTAAAAAGAAAAAAAAAACACCTGAGAAAAATTGGAAAGAATTTTGAAGTAGGTCTTCTATGCCCTTGTGCCTGGAAGGCTGCTGTAGTGCAACCAGCGTCCAAGCCAAACAGTTTTGTCACAGTGCCTAATACTATTTTTAAAGCTATGTTCATTTAAAGACTTACAGAACTCTTTCTTGCTCTTTATAATCCTGGGTAAAATAACCTCTTTATAAACTTGGGTAAAATTATTTTAAAGCACAGTATTTCCCCTTTGAATGGTCATAGAATTAGACAGGTAACAATCCCAAACACTTTCTCCCATGAATAAAGTGCTGAATGAGCATCCTCAGAGCAGTCTACTGACAACTATGACATTAAGTCAGCAAGAATTGAACCCCAAGTCACCTTGCACAACTACTGAATGGTCATCAATCTCTGAGGAATAGAAACCCCATCTTGCAACTTGGCAAGTGTCACATTCAACCCCCCATTAAAAGTACCTTGTGTTAATTATCATTCCTTTAGATGACTTAACTGTTACAGGTTTGTTTTAAAGGTATGTGGTTTTTAACCAAATTTCTTAAGAAGTGAGGTGAGGAAGGAGAAAATCATGGAAACAGGGTCTGAGCATGGAGTCATCCTGCAGAGGGGAAGGAGAACTGCAGTGCTGTTTGTGAACAGCTGCAGATCCCCTGGGATTTGTCTTCCAATTAGTTACAAAGCTCATTAACAAACTCTATTTAGAGGGTTTTCTATTTAAGTGAGATTTTCCTAAATTAGTAGCTATCAGTTCTTTTTTGGATAGTGAATCTGTCAAATTCCATGGACTATGCTAGTGTACAGCCATCTTCCTGCAAAAAAAAAGGGCATGATAATATGGGTAGAGTCATAATCAGAAAAAAAGGAGCTTGCTTTGAAGAGTAGCATATCCCTATTTTTCCTGTCAAAACACCTTGCTGTGGGTTGTAGTAGTTGTTGTTTTTTGAACTTCAGTTTGCTCTGCCAGTAAAGGGAAATTAATCTAGAGGGGAGCATTGACAGAAAGTTCTTAAAAGGCACTGAGAAGGTGGATAGTGCCTTTTCATCAAAGAGAACAAAGCAAATGCAAATACTAAAAGGAACATTTAAACCTGAGGAAAATAAATCTCTATTACCTTAAATAACTCAGGCTCAGCAGTACAGAATGTCACTGAGAAGACAAACTGGATGCTCACACAGATGAAGGTATTTGTGCACATTATGATTATGGAAAAAGTTTAAAATTTATTTCACCCCACATTTCAAAGACTAGTTCAATCTCAGTTTAGGCAGGGCAGTGACCTCACAGATGCCTCCTGTGTCATTCCTTGTGCTTCAGCTGAGGCTTTTGGGGTGGCCTGTTGTTGAGTGTGTGACTGGATCAGGAGGAATATGGGCTGGGATCCAACTGCTGCTAGTTGCAGCTCATTTCTTAACACTGCTGCCAGTTCTGCCCACAAAACAGGACTATTCCCAACGATTGTGAGTGATGGTCTGAGCCTGGCTCAGTGGGATCTTCCCATAAAAACTGGCTTTCCATAAAATGGCTCAGCTCTCCCAGGCAGCCCCTCTGCGCATATTCATCCCCTGCACACAACCACACACACTCAGTGGTTATTTTGTCGGTGCAAGGCCAGTGAAATCCCTATTGAACATTTGCTTCCACAATTTCTTCCTCAAAAACATCATCTGGGATATTCTCAAAGAGCTAAAGGTGTACACAAGTAGCCTACTGTAACATTTATCTACTGCTTAGGTAAGAAAAATTCACAATCCAAGTGATGCAGAATGCCTTTAATGAACCTTGTCCTTCCTCCATCAGGGGAAGCACAAAGAGCAGAACTCAGAGTGGTTTGAACAAGCTCAGCATCTTTGTCATTTAAAGGAGATTGTGTCCTACAGGGACCATTTGCCCAAGCTTCAGGACACCAAATTATTTACCAGGAATTGTAGCGACTTATCAGAGATGTGCCTTTTGATCTTTGCAATGGTGTTAAGAATATCCTTCCTAGAAGTGAACAGTGACACCCAAACCCTTGCTCTTCCCAGCACACAAGCAATGACAGTGCTGAAGTGCATGTGCAATCGTCACAGCAGGAGAAGATGCTCCCTGTATCCTTATCACCATCCTGTCCATTAAATTTGGGCTGCTATTAGACAATAAACGTTTTGGATATGTCCAAGTGCAGCAGGAACGGGGCACTAGAGGGAGCTCCAGCAGCACCACCCACCTCTGAGCCCCAGCCTGAAACCAGACCCCAAGCAGAGATTTCCTTCTCAAGTTGTGAGGCTTTGGGGGGGCTTATTGCTTTGATTAACTTCTCTGCATATTTGAATAACATTTTCCAACAGTCTTCTGCAGATGCAAACTCTGGAATTGCCAGCATTCCCCATTTCTGCCGACAGCTCCTATTATTGTATGCTTCGAGGAACTCAGATTCAGCCCATTATATAAATGTTAATTTAAAAAAAAGCCAACCCAAACACTCCAGAGATCTTCATTTTAGAAAAACTGCCTGAAAAGTGTCAGTGAAATTTGAAAAACCCTCCAGATATTACATTTCTTTTCCTTATTGAGATTAAATCCTACTTTTAATCAGTAAACCCGCAGCTGTGCATCAGGAATTAAAGCTAATATAATAATAGCCTTTGAAGAAATAAGGGCCATTTTGGGAATAACGTGCCTACTGGGGAACTGTGGGGAAAAAAAGACAAGATTATTGCTGTTGGTATGCTCTTTGCTGGCAATTGCTATAACTAAAGCAAAAGTGGCAGAAGCAGCTTTTTTATTTTTAGAAAGACATACACAGTGATTTATTAAACCTCTCTGGGGAAGACAAAAGCTAACTTCTCCATATACTTACTTGAGGAAGAATTTATTTTCAAGGCAGAAAACTAATAATTTCTAAATAAGAAGAGTCAGGCTTCTGTAGAAACACTAGGGGTAATTTTGGAAGAAATTACCTCAAAAATCAACTACCGAGAACCCAACTGCATCAAACAGTGTATTACTCTATTTCATTCACAAAATTGCTCAGGAGCCCCAGCAGTGGAGCAAACAATCCTATTTTATCTATACACTAAACACCTTAGATATACCTGTACCTTAGAACATCCTGTATAGTTTTTTTTAATCTAATGAGAGCAGAACCCCTGTTATAAAAATTCAAGCTTAATTTACACGTGATAGAAAAACACTGCTCAGTGCAGTGCTATGAGCAGCAAGGTTTGAATCGTGCTAAACTCCTTTAGCACGTGTTCCCCCTTTCCAAACAGATCCACCACAAGTCATAAAATATTCCTTCATTTCTTACTGATCTGAACATGCTTGACTAAAATGTTATCTCATGAGAAAAAAATAGTTATGCTCCCTTCTCCCACAGAAGGGCCACTTATTCCACCAGAAAAGACAGATATCCATATTAGCTGTTCCTCTCACTCCATTTCCTTACCATGACATTTTCTCCTCTCCCTTTCTGATGTTAGGTAAATATCAAACACTTAGCAGATCTCCATGCCCTCTCTGTTGCATTGACCTCCTCAGGATGTGAAGTTTCCTGGGTTTCACAGCACTCCAGTGTTTGAGGTGTCCATTCTTCTCAGCACCCTCTCCCTCCAACAACCTCTTTCCCCAACAGTTATTTTCTCCTTTGCCAAATTCTCTTCACTGTATCACTTTCAATGATTTTTTAACTGCTCCTTTAAAACAAACAAGGAAAGCACCCAGCCACCCTTATCCATCTCCTCACACTTTTCTTCTCCCCATATGTTATTTTTCCTTTGCCCAAGGGAATGTCTTCACTGTTACTGCCATCTGAGTTCCATATAATTCCCATTTCTCCTCCCTCACAAATTTCTCTTTATCTCTTTCAGTTGTTTTAGTTTCCCCTTTTTATTCCTTCCCTGCATCCCTTCAGCCTGCCTGCACTGTGAATCAGGACATCAGAATGTGCTAATGTTCTTTTTTATTTAGTGTCGGGAATTCCTTTTGTTGATGTCAGCAAAGTTTGTGCAGCTCATGTGATGAAAGTGTATTTTAATGTCTGCAGGGTAATGAAATTCCAGTACCCTCATCCCCCTGATTTAGAATTCTTCCCAGCATTCTGTATTCCCCAATGGAGCCTGTCAGCATCTGCCATCCTTGGCAAGAACTGCCATTGAGCAAACAGCTCTTTCCACTGCTCCACCTTCCTTCCTTCACTTTCTCTTCCCCATTGCCATCCAGAAATCTGTAGAGGTTAGAGTAAAGCACATAAAACAGACTGAACAGCCTTCCCAAACAGCCTTCCTACTCCTAGGAAACAGTGCAAAGGAATTTTTAAATTAATGTTCCCTAAATCCAGTGGAAATTAAGATGTACCTGCTGCTGTTGCAAAGGCAGACTCACAGATCTATCATAAAATACAACTATTTCACCAGCATTACAGACCCAAGCACAGGGAGTGGTAAGTGACATTATACAACTGAGGGAGAGATAATTTTTGCTTACATAAGTGTGGGAAATGCAAGAATTAAGAGACACGGGGTCTTAAAAGTCCCCAGTGCTCACTGCAAGAAATAATTGTATTTGTCACTTCATAAACACTGAAAGAAAGAATGGAAATACTGCAAAGGCAGCAATGTGGTTGTAGCTACAAGGTGATAAACCAATCGCTGCACAAAGAAAAACCAGAAAACTACATAAAACAACCAAATCTTTTAATTAGAAAGCAACAAACATGCAAACAGCAGGTATAGAAATTTATTTGAACCAACGTTTTTACTATCATTAAAGTTACTTTAAAACATTGATCCAAGCTCTCACATTTGCTGTTTAAGGAAAATATTGCACTTGGCATCTTCTAGCACCCCTCATACATGGCAAAACATTTTAAAAACATTTTTGTTTATTTTAACTTGCACACTCTCCCCAAGTCATGCACACAGTCATTCAAAAAAAACAAAAGGTTAGGTTATCCAAAAGCAATACCTCAGAATTGCACTAAAGCTCTGTAAGGAAAAATATAATTAATGTCTTATACAAATTTCATTGACTTCCAGGGGCTCACACACAACTGTTGGTTACTCTTCATCTTCGTTTTCATTCTCCTGGCCAGATCCTTCTGATCTGTCGCCTTCCAATCGGTCTGCAAAACACAGATTTAGTAAAAAGAACTTGCAAAATTTTCTTTTTCTGATAAATATTTATTACATGCTGTGTCCCTGGACTATTACACAATGGGATATGGCTGTGGGTTTTAGGGTAGAAGAAAGTCTGTGTGCACTTACAGCAGAGAGTGGGTAGAAATGTTACCACAAGAAAGGAGAAAAGGAGAAATGCCTTTAAGGATTTCCAGGCATGAAAGCAAAATCTGTGTACAAAAGGAAAAACCTTGTAGCTGCTGACTGGCTGTCAGCTCAGAAAAGATGAATGCAAGTATAACATTAAAATGAGATGGTGACTACAAGGGACAGAAGTGCTGTGTTGGGGAGCTGAAACTACAATAGCTACAGTTAGAAATGTGAATAATCCAGAAACTGGGGGATCACTGCCTGTCACTTCAATACATCAGAAAAAGTGCCTTTTCATGCAAATATTTAGATAAGAGCAAATACAGGAATGTGTGAGGGAACATGACTTGCTCAAGACCAATCTCTCAAGCAACATGCAGTCAGGTTTAGAAACACTCCACCCAGCCATAACAGATTTTTGCTGAAATTGTTGTAACTGAAGTGTTGGGCAGTTCTTTTAGCATTTCACTCAGAAGAGATAATGGCAACTGAAGGAAACACAGGAGCATGGAGGTGCAGCGCTGGGCTGGACACATTGCACTCTCCTGGCTCCCAGGGCTCACAGAGCAGCCAGAGGTGAGAGATGAGTAGCAGCTGTCACCCAGCACAGCCTCCTTCACACCTCACCACTGCAAGGCACTGCTCTGCTCAGCCAGAGTCCCCATATTCAGTATTTCCCATCACTTTCACCTTCATCTACAGGTCTGTTAGGTTTTTGCCCCATATACCATGCCAGCCTCCCAAAACTTCATCTCCTTGCTTCCTACACAGTGTGTGATGTTTCTCCACTGTCCTCCATCTTCAGGGTCAATCCACTGCACTCAGCTTCTCCAGCACCAACATCCAGTTCCCAGTGATGATTCTTCCATGCAACCCTCTTATCACCAGTTTCAGCCCCATGGGAACTGGAGGGACATCCTGCTGCCCTGGGAACAGCTGCCAGCAGCCTCAGCAGTACCTCCCACAGTCCTGAATCTTCACACCTTCCCTTGCCCCTAGATAACTCCCACAATCACAGCCAGTTTATCTTACAGTTCATTCCAGTCCTCCCCAAAAGTTTTCCCATCATACTCACTGAAAAGATCACTCCTGAAGAGACTATTTTTCAACATCTAAAAATATATTTTGCTCTTTTTTTTGAGATAACAGCTTCAAACATGTTGCAAGTCTCACACTGAAGAAGCAATTCCTAAGTACTTCTATTAAAAGAACCTTGAATAACCCTTGAATCTTCTCACCAACCCCAAGTACAGCCACAGCCAGCTGAAGGTCTTGATGATTTCCCAGCCAACCTGCTCTTTCACAGACCAGTGCTGTGGACAAGCTCTTCAGAAGTCTCTCACCTGCTCTTATGTGATTCAATGAAGCCAACATTCGGAGCATGAAGGAAGCTGGAACAGTGATGGTGTTTCTGGTCTCTTCCAGCATTAATTCATTACGAGTTATAACCTGAAGGCAGGGAAAGGAGAAGATCAGCATGAGAAATAAACACAGAATTACACTGCATTGATAGAGCTTTGTAGATACAAAGTTTCTATGCAAAAGCCATTTTACAGAGTCCAAAATTACCATAAGGAAGCAATATTTTAATAATTGCTAATGAATACTGTTGTCTGGGGTAAGAAAAGTCAGCCAGTGGACTCTGTCTGCAGGTGTCCAGTTATCTGTCTAAAGAATATTCTAGTAAGATCATGGTTCCATTGTCCACATGCATGGCAGATACTAAGATGAGTGACTAAGAAAAACTTTGGAAATCTTTCATGAAGTAAAGCAGATTGATGATAGAAAGAGCTGTTTCCAGATGGCAGCTGTTGTAGAGAACAAAGTTCTAGCACCAGTGCTGGCCAAGAATGTGGGAAGGAAAAGAGATGAGGTTACCCTCAACTCCTACCTTCATGCTGCTTGAAACTTTTGGAGAAAATCCAAGGAACACAAGCCATTTCTATCTCTCTTCAGGAACATTCTTTAGCTCCATAATTCTTTGTAAACAGAGCTACAGCTTGCCTCTAAATGACTTGAAAGAGCCAGTTCCTACTGTCTCATTTTTATGGAAAAAAAAATCTACAAATGAATACTTTTATTTCTCTTCTCTCATTCCTTCCTCATGGTATGTCCTTGCCATACTTCTTTCTTCCTCCATAAATTTTAACCCACACTTTAGGTTGTCTCAGCTTTAAGACTATATTCTTTTGTTATCATTAAGCACAAAAATTTATTTAGGTGGAGACAAGTTATGACCATTTTTCAGTCTTTGCTCCTAGATCAGTTGCTGTAAGACATAAAAATAATGAAATTCTTGTTCTCTCTGAGACTCTTCAAGCCTGTTCCTCTTGTGAGGAACATGTTCTTGCAAACGTTTGCAGTTTCTTCTCCCTTCCCAATCAAAGCACCTCTTTTCTGTCATTCTCACCTGTTTGCCATACACTTGGCACAGCTGATCCCTCCCTAACAGAAGCAAACTGAGAAGGCAGCAGGCTGCTCTTTATTCCTCTTTCACCCCATATTTCTGCATGCATCATCAATAATCCCCCTGACAACCTGGTGCTGAGGCTTTTTCTCCATTCAGAGGTTTGTTCTTATCCCCACTGTCTTTTCCTATTCACTAAGGTCATGACCTCTCAATGTTTAAATACATTTCTGTATCTATATGGAACTTTCCTCAAACACAGTGTTTTCTCCTCAGACCTTCCCCCTCCTCTGGAAAATTCAGTTCAGGTATGTTGGACACTTATTCCAGCCAAACTTAACACAGTGAAAACTATTTTATTGCTATGAACATCTCCCATCCCCTACATAGGTATGTCAATACAGGGAGTAAATTAAAAAAACAAACCATGTAAAATTACAAATAGCACTGCAGTAAATTCTTCTGCAAGTTCTAAATTTTTAATAAAAAACCCATAACTTAAATGTCTAAATAATTTGCAATTATTAGAAATAAAGGGAAGGAACTAAAGGACAATAATTTTAGCACACATGTATGTTTAGCAATACTTCTAAAGTCCAAAGGCTCCAAAACATGTCATGACTAAAGCTGTCACACAATATGCAAGGAAGTGTCACTTCACTCAGTGATAAAATAATGGGAAAGGTTCAAAACTCACAAGAGGATGGTTTTGGGTTTTTTCAAGGATGTGGGGCGGCTAAGGGTTGTGTGTTTCTGTTCATTTAAAATATATTTAGCACTACTACAGAGTAGAATAAATTATTTAAAAAATCCCCAGTCTTCTCTATTTGTACTGCCCAAGAGATTTCACAAAAAAAGCCCCCAACCTGACCACCCCATAACTAAATCTGTCCTATAATATTATTTATAGAAAACCATATAACCTTTTGATACATTGTGTTATGTAAATCACTCAAATATGATTATTCAGCAGTCAGCTATATGGTCACCCCAGGCCAGTTGCTATATCCAGTTATTGCTCTGAGGGCAACATGGAAATAATGAGTTACATAACTTCACATTCGACTTTTATAACTGATTTGGCTTGCAATGTTTGCTTTATTCCATGAAGTCCCCATGTGCAATCTTAACCTTTAAGTCCCTTTTATGCCACTGAATATTTAATAGGATTGATTTTTCTACTCTGTGTTGTTCTGTATATCCTTGTATTACCTTCAGTTCATTTCCTTCATCTTCCCTTCATTTAATTGTTTAGAGACAGGACTATGTTCATTTATTAATTCCTACCAGTTTTCCTTCTATATCTGAGCATTCACACTTCTTTCAACTCCTTTCATGTACATATTAGCAGATCATGTTATATAATTTCTAGGAGAGCTGAGTGAGGATATGAAAGTCAGCTGTTCTGAAGGGCAGCTTTTTATTTGTAGCTCATTTGTTGAGAATTAAATAACTCTGCTAATTCAATATCAGTAATTTGTACCAAGGCTTTTATAGAATTAGAGATACAACATGAAAAAGGAGGAAAGGTTCTTACCTCATCTGCAAGTTTTCTGTTAAAAATCTTGGATTCTTCCAGCGGTGACCAAATTTTTATGTCATAATCAATACCCGAAGAGGCCAGAACTAGAAGTAAATAACAGTATTTCTAAATTAAATGCATTTTGTTTATTGGTATTTTCTGCTCTTAAATGTAAGAAAAATATTTCACTTGAAGCATTTATTTGCAAATGTCAGATCTCATGCTGAACAGAGCTTGTAATTACTAAGTCTCCACATGAGGTCTGCTCCATAGATTATTTGTTTTTGAATCTATCTGTAGAGATATGAAGAAAACAAATGCAAACATCAAGAGCCCCCTGTTTTAAATTTGAAAAAATCACCAAGATATACAAAAGATAGAAGCAAAAAGTAAGAGCAAACCCAGCCACTACTGATGCATTTCTGCTGATAAGTATATGCCTTAATAACAAAGCTTTAGAATTTGTAGACCCAGTACAAAGGCAGAACCAAGATAATTTCAAGTGTACCTTTCATCATTTCAGTGAATTTAATGTAAATTTATTTGATATTTAAATATAAATATGAACTGGATTCTCTTATAAATAAAGTATGAAGAATATGAAAAGTTGCAGAACATTCTCTAGATCATTGCACAAAAGCCACTGTAGGAATTAAAGTTCCATAGAAAGCTCTCAGTAACTGGGAAGCTGAACAAGAGTAACTGTCCTAGAAGGAGGATGGGCTCTCTTAGTGACACCTTCATAGTGTGACACACTACAACAAGACATCAGCAAAGCTACAGGGCACTTTGAAAAGTGCTTCCAAAGGGAGTATCCTATTCAGGACATTTACAAGAACTCAATTTCAATAAGAAAGTTTAAAGTTCAAGGCTTACCCTATGTAGGACGGTATTCCATGTTCCTGCAAAATGTTTGAAAAACCCCTAGCCTCTCCTAGTATTGTTGTAACAACTTAACTTGCTAATTTACAAATAGCTGACTCTTACTATACAGCCAGGTAAGCTGTGAAAAAAGAAAAACACAAATACTATCTCTGACTGTGTCAGAGGCTGGAGGATGGTTCAGATTTTCCAGCTACATGTGATTCCTTCTACTGCTTTGGTCCATCTTTTCTATGAAGGATTTCCTCTAACCACAAATTATTAGGATTTCTAATAATTTTATTAATTATTCTAATCTCACAATGCCAGTGAGAGGGAGACACTCACTTCTACTGCATTGTTTTTAATAGAGCCAAGTAAAGACCAGATTCCAGCATAATTTCCAAGTATTGCTGGCATTTCAGCCACCCCATATTTCCCTCATTAGTGTCATAGAAAACATTTTATGTGTTGAGGGCAGCAAAAAATTGAGATTCTTCTTATTACATCTGACAGTATTTCTATAAATTCTGTGCCAGGAGTAGTTTGATTTCAATAAATTTTTGCGTAAGGAGGGATGTAAGGGCATTAGTAAGAGGCAAAATTAAAAGCACCATTATCTGAATTATACAGGGAAATATGAACAACATCTCATTGACCATTGCATTGTTCTGTTGAGACAGAGTTTAATACTGAAAAGCTCTAGTGCAGATAAGCTGGTTGTGCAGAGTGTGAGAATGCTGCCCTTACTGGGGTCAAAGGGGTGAGGCTGCAGGCAGTTCACCACGTGGTTGTCAGCCTCCAGCAGCATGAGGTGCTCAGCAGTGTGGCGGTCCCAGATGAAAATGTGGCCACAGTCTGAGCCACTCATGACAAAGTTGGATCCCCAAAAGTTGGCTTCCTTTATCTGCAAGAAAAACAAAACTTTGTAAGACCCAGCCAGTGAAAAGCCCATCCAAAGCACACTCCTGTGTCTGCACTAACAATGCTGCTGAAGGAAAACTCAGCCCATGCAGAAATGAGATTTAAGAAATTTTAAAGGAAATATTTAAAGAAGAGCGATTTAAAAAATGAGAGTTCAAAAAGTTTTAGATTTCCAGAGCAAAATAGCTGCAAACAGGCAAAAAAATAAAGAAAGAGAGAAGTTCGGGCAGACTGAACAGTATGAAAATAAATGTCAGCAGATCTGTCACTTTCTAAAGTCACAGAAATGATATGGAGACAGGGGTATGCAAAGGAGATTTTAGGAAAAGTTTGGCCAAGTTAAAGTTTGTGAAAGGCTAATCCCTGGGGGGGATTTTCCACTACAGAGAAACAGGAGACAAGACAGAAGCTTGTGATACCTTCCTCAGAAATCCCTTCTGATTTTACTCAGCATAGGACCTCAAAATAACCATTGTGAAATGATATAAATTTGCTATCCCATGTCCTCTACAGGTGAGAGGCTTGGGATGGCAGAGAGAGAAGGGGCATTGCTTCAACAACAGCCAGAAAACTCAGTCACGAGATGTGAGCTGAGAGCTCCACAACACCCTGGTGGTTTGTGCTGCAGGAACAAGCCTGGAAGGCTGAAGTGTAGTCTTGTGTGTAGAATTGTTATTTTGAGAGCCAGCAGTACCTCCTACAAATTCTTCCAATTGACATACAAGGGGCAACAGAGGTACCTGTGTAAGCAGGAGCTGCCTGTGCAGCAGCTTGGAGTTCACACAGACCCTTTCCAATGCTGGAAGTTCAGTTTGGGATTTAGGAGTAACTCCAGCATAAGGGACAGAATTTTGAGTTTGAGACAATTTACACAGAATCCTGCTATGAATTATTTTCCAGGTAAGGCTCTAAAGAGGGCCATGCCTGGATCCTTATCTTTCTTTTGGCAGACATCCCCCAGAAAATGTCCTGAAGAGAAGGAGAGAGACGTTGTCTTGCTCTGTGCTTTGCCTCAGCTACCTTGATACAGATTCACTGCTAAGTTGAACCCTTATGCTAATAGAAATATGTGGTTTATTTCCAGCGTAAGTATGCCCAGTTTTAAATTTCAGGCTTGGTAGATCTTTGTCTATAGAATATGTCCCAATGACTGCAGTCAGTGCAATAAAGTCATCCTAATGTCTAAAAATAAACAAGAGAACCTGCATTCCTGTAATGAATTCCAATGTATTAATCTTTCAGCAGCTTTTGTCTTATAGGTCCTTTTAATACATATTTTCATTATCCTGTTACATCTAGATTATCCCCAATAATAAAAAAATTAATTTTCTATTTTAATTTTCAATCATGATCTCTTCCTGTGTCCTGTGTATTCTCTTACTCATACTTCTCAATGCTCATAAAATCTTATTTTAGTACCACAAAAATGAACGGAACTGAAATTCACATTTAAAAATTTTGCTTTTCAAACATTTATAACAGTCACTGTTTTAAAAGCAGGACTATAAAAAATGTAGGATTGCCAAATTATGTTCTCAAAAGTAAGGAAGAACCAGAATGATTCCAATTGCTTGCATAACCTCAATTCACTATATATGCATATATATGCACACATGTGTATGAATGTATATGTAAAAATTGTATACATATATATAATTGTAATTGACAACACAAGTTTATCCCTGGGCTGCTCAGGTGTGTAGGAAACAAAGCTTTTTTAAGCTGTCTCCTATAAAAATTTCAAAGGGAAATATCATTAGCCCTTGCCTTGCAGGAATGAGGGCATTACTCAAACCAGCAGATCAAAAAGAAGTTTGCAACCATAGAGACCAACAGGGAAAACAAAATTACAATTTCTTTCATTCTCTGCATTCCTTGCCATAGGTGCTTGTGTGAAACAAAAGCAAAAAGACCAACCCACATCCCCAAGAAACCAAACAACAAAATCTGTAAAATAATCTATATAATAACAGCTATGCAGACAGAGACTGAATTAAGCCTTAGATGAACTCACTTTTAGTATCTTTTAACCACAAAGTGCCTGATGCCAGGACTTTTAAACTAATCAGGGTTTGATCAATTCAAATCCATTTCTGAAATACAGTGCAAAACTCCTTGTCATTAATCAAAGTGTATTCTAAACCCTGTTGCTTATGTACACTGAAATATGTATTTAGTCAAGCATTTTTCCCAGTGTAATCAAAGCTATTCACACAAACCCTAGAAAATGGCTTTTTTGGGGTAAAGGGACTACTCCTCACATCAGCTGCAAAATAACACACCAGCTAGTTCTGCAAAATACCACCTAGAACTCAGAACTTCACATCTTCAAAATATTGCAAAAACAAAAAAGAAGAAATAGCAAGGAAAGTAGCATCTGTTTTTCATGTACCATTTCTTTACAAACACAATAACTGCATTTTTCTTAAAATACAGGATTTTTTTTTGTGTGAAAAAGATGAGGCATCTAGTACCTAAATTATAATTCAATAACTAGCACTCCTTCCTTTTTTAATTCAGAGATGTCAAGGTTCTTCAAAACTCTGATTTAATCCTTACTTTCCCTTCCAAGCTCTTCAAACTTAAAGATTAAATAATTTTGAACAGCTTGGAAGAGAAAGTGAGGGTGAAATCATAATTTGGAAGGTAGGCACATTTTGCCACATAAACTGAGAGAGAAAATGAAAAAGAAGAAAAATACCCCAAATTTTAACGGATGTTAAGGGGAGAGAGTCTTAAACTCAGGGGTATTTAAATGCCTTTCACAGTGACACGAGCCACACTCATTTTAATTTTCATTTAGAGCAAATTCTGTGCCTTCCAAGTGAACACAGAATCCAAAGTGCTAAGAGAGCATCCCCAGATCCTTTTTGGCAAGCCCAGCAGGGGCAGCTGCCCTGGGTGAGCCCATGAAGCCCCCAGCCCCCAAGCCCCAGAGGCTGTACCATGGTGCGGGAGTTGCGGTGACCTTTGTAAACCATCTTTATCAAGGGGCGCCTGATATTCAGCGTCTCCAGCTCCTCCATCTCCTTCCTCTCTTTCCTCCTCCTGAAGAGCTCCTGGATGCGGGCCACAGCGGATCGTCTGTGAATCCAGAGAGAGAAGCACTGAGAGCCCCTCCCCAAACACTGCAAGGGGCTCCCAAACATCATCATTAGGCACTCCACCACATTCTCCATGAGTTTGACACAGACATCAGCATAATCCCAACTGTAAAATTACAGACGTGAGTTTTTTTCCATCCTGGCTTACAACAAGAATAGCATGCAAGACAGTGGAATGTCAAGTGATGCCAGGTTTTATTCCCCCTCTGTAGAACAAACTTCAGCTGCTGGCAAAATTCACATGCTATTTTATTTTCATCCTCCACCCATACTGAGGTAGCAAAATTCTGAAGTGAAAAAAAAAAATCTATGCCAGAACAGAAGTTTTTAAATTTTAAAAAGCCATTAAGGATCTAATGTGCCTCTCAGTGTGATTTGGTTTTTCATAAGATTTTGTCCAATGTATTTCTTGTCAGTATTTCTCTATGACAAGATTCAAGATTTACACAGCTTTTAAGAAGTTCCTACTAAGGAAAAGGTGATTTGAGACCAATTATTGAAACACCTATCCCATATGGTAGCAGTAAGGTTTACAGCTGGAGATTTCCTAAAATAACAGAGGAAAAAACAAAAGCCAAATTATGTAATTTGTTTTGTGGATGTTTAATTCCAGGAACTTAATTTTTTAATTAATCTGTGAAAAGACCTTGGTGTCAAATTTTTCCTGTTTAGCTGTTCAGTTTGCAGATCCCCATAATTCCAGCTATGACCAGTCACATGTCAGTTCTTTTTCTTCTGTCATTCCTTGTCCTTATTAGCTTTGAGGTCCTGAACACAGTCCAAGGGGAATGTCCCTCTCAAGAAGAAGCAGGTACAGATTTTAGCAGAATGCAAGGAGTGAAATTTTTCAGCAATTTATATGATCCTAAAAATTAAACTGATCCAGGAATCTCACTACACTGCTGGTAGAAAGTAACCTGAACTTGTTTTTAAGTAATGTTTTCCAGTGTTTTAGTCACTGATCCTGAAGACTCCAGCAACAAGTCCTCTACTCCAGAAAAAAACCCTACCAGATCTATCCCATAACTACTTCTCTCAGCCAGTGATCTGCTTAGATATTTGTCCATTTTCTGCCACAGGAGAAAGTTGCACCAAAAAGTTAAGGTGAAATAAATGTTATGCTACAGCTAAGCAAAAGAAGGAAAAGGAATGTAAGTCATTAATGCAAATTTATTTACTATAAAAACAAATAAACCAACAAACTACACACTGCTTTACTAAGACAGATCACCTAATACAGCTAAGCTTTAAAAAAAAATGTTAATTTTTTAAAATATTTTTTAACAGAAGAGTTTTGAAAGCACCAGTCCATAGATCCACTTAACAGTGTGCTCTTTATTATTATAATACGTTTCTTAGATGCTTGCCTAGCAAACAGCACCAGAAAAAGTAGACTACTACCACTTCCTTGGTGAGAGTTTTCTATCTTTTCAATCCTCAGACAATTTCCTGGTTCATCTTTTTTATACTGCAGTAAATACATACACTGTATGTTTTTAGTTATTCCTTATAATATGCCAAGTTTCAACTTTAATCTTCAACATATTTAAGAGGGTTCTTCACAACATCTTCACACAACAGAGGGGTAAAAAAAGAAGCCTATTTTCTTGATCTACTGTGCTTTAAAGATCACTGAGTTATTCTCCTCACCAGTTTGCTTCTACATAAAGGAAAAAGGGTGACAGACACATGATAGGCTGCATCAAACACTTACAGAAACTTCAAACCATTATTTGTGCAGATTTGGGTTTTACTTGCTTTTAAAAAAAGATGGGGTTTGTATGAGAAAGTAAAAGCATCTATGATTTACTGTGATTCCTTTTCAGAATTTTGGTGCATTTATTCACATTAATTTATTAAAGATGTGCAGTGAAGAGGCTGGGAATTTAAACATCATTAGGACTGACAGAGCAGTAGACTTGTCCTGCTGTTTCAGAAGGGTTACTTGCTGGACAACAGTAATAAGTCTTGGGAATACAAGATGATATTAAAGTAGCTAATTGGTAAAGCAAAGTAGTTTTTTGCACAATTTTTCATCCAAACATCTCTATGAAAATTGATCTCCTCCTCTCCATTTCCCTAGGCTGAAATATGCAGACATTACAAAAAAACCTCAATACTACTCAGCAATCAGAATCATGCATTTTTAAATAAGAGCAGAAGCACAGAAGCAACTTTTGGTTAAAACTGTCTTTCAACTAAATGGAGCTCTGAATTTAACCTCCTCATTTGGGGCCTCATTTTAAAAGGCAGGAGTGGATTTCTATTTCATTGTCTTGGAAGCCAATGATTACCTTCACCAGGGAGAAGGCAGCCAAGCACACACAACTGTCATACTGGGATTGAGCCTTGCAGAAAGCAAGAACATGGCAGAGGCAAGTCTGTTCCAGAAAACATAAATATGAGCCCAATTTAGTGATATTTCAGAACAAAGAACATTACAGGAAAAAGCCTTCTCTCTGAGAGATATTACTTGTTGATAAAAATAATTATAGAAAGTCTGCAGTTAAGTATAGGTGCAAGAATTTCAAAATCTGACATAGCTGTTTTCATTTGTATTTGTAATGAGCAATTCCTGTCTTTGCCAACACAAACACAGAAGCAGCCTCATCACTTGAAGCATCAGTGGGTACAGAAGTGTGCTGTGCCACTTGAACTGTTCTGAGGTCAGCCTGAGCTGAGCCTGGCTGAGAGCTGCTGCTTCCCTTCCACACTGCTCTTCCAAGGACAAAATGTCAGACAATGGAATTTATGCACATTGCGTTGGCACTCCTCAAGCAACCCCAACAATGGGTACAGTTCTAGGAAGTATTCACAGAGCACTGCTTTCCCCCTTATGATCAGCCAGGTTTAAAGCTCTCAAAGTTAATAGTTCTAATTAATTATCAAAAGTCCATTTAAATTAAGCCCAAGATTAATGGAGTAGGGATTCAGAAGTGAAGCCATATTTTTTTTAGTTAAACATAGGTTCAAGGCAAAAAAAAAACAAACCCACAAAAATCCTGTGATGCAAACTGATCCACAGCTATATATTATAAATGGAGAGAAATGGAAAATATGTATACACATAAGCTAAGTCTTAAAATATATAAGTTGTCACATAGGGTGTTTTCTGTATATTTAGAAGTTCGGAAGCATAACGAAGATTTTTTTAAAAACAAGAATCTGTACAATTTGCACAATTAAATACCTGGTTTGTTTGTTACAGGACAGTAATGTAGTGGCTGCCATAAAACTCATCTGGTACCTGAGATAACCCTGCTTCTTCCAAACACCATTATCCCAGGCTGATAATGGTCAGTCTCCTGAGCTCAGCTGGGTGCAGAGCTCACGTCTCCCTGCTTCCTTGCTCCATCCCTCTTGTCTCAGCTCTGCACTTATATTGAGCTCAGTATTGATTCCGTCAGTACTGAGGATTTTTTTCACTTCCCAAGTTTCCAAATGTACTCACACACAGACAAACATGGTCTGTTTTTCACAGTAGACAGCTTTGGGCTGGAAGGAACCTTAAAGATCGTCCCCCAAGCCCCTGCCAGGTGCAGAGACATCTTCCACTGGACCAGTGCTGAGGACCAGAAACCCTGATTCCTTCTCTTGAGCTCTCTGATGTTAACATCTAATTTTTTATCCACTCCTGTTGTCACCTTCTCCTTTGAATTGTTATCTCTATCCAAAACAATTGCAGAGAACCTAAGGCTTATAACCATTAACTTAGATCTTATTTCTCAAGTGCCTTATGGTCATTTGGACAATGCTCTCAGGCACATGGTGAGATTCCTGGGGGTGTCCAATTGAGTTGGACTCTGTTGTGGGTCCCTTGCAACTCAGGGCATTGCATGATCCTGATATTATTTGTGTGTGTATCTAAACCACTGCAGCAAACCTTGATCCAGGTCTGGCATTTCTTCATTGAACCTGTAAAGGAATCCCCTTGCCAGCTATCACCGATGCCCGAGAATTCCAAAGGCTTGTCTTTGGAATTATACTATCACATTAATACTAAATGCCAACATTTGATTATATTTCTGATATTGATGACTTCCTTTAGGAGCCTCTGAACCTGTGGAAGAGATTTACCGCTGCTGTAAAATTTCAAGCATTAAGACAGCTCAACACCAAAGGCAAAACCATCCTGTTGACAGCACACTGACACTACCCCTAAAGCCCAAGTTATTTCTCTGTTGATCATACAAAACCAAACATTTACTGTAATGCCCTCCTAGTTAATTTCCCAGCTTTCAAACACAATCAATGTTTAAACTATTCTCAGTTACAAAATATTTAAGAATTTTCACCTGATATGCTGGTGAATGATGATGAAAAGCAGAGAAAAACAGACTGATAAAACATTCTATGCTGAATGCATAATTTATTTTATATTAAATTTATAGCAATATGAAACTAATATTCCCCTGGGCTGTGCTGAAGAGCTAAAGAACTCCTTGGTAAGCATGCTGAATATAGAAAGAATGCCTATTGTAAAATTTTGAGTACAAACAGCAAAGATTCCTAAACCTCTAAGAAAGCTGACAAGTTAAATCCAGGTATTCCAATTGCAGCTAAGATGAAAATATAAGACAAAGAAATACAGATCTGCACCATTTTCCTGGAGGCATTTAAAATAGAGGACTCAGGCTAAGTCTTTTATGGAACCTCATCCTGCACCTTTGCCTTTTCAGCCACAGGAAGCCAAGATGTTAATTTTCATCATTGCAACAACTTTGGGCCCTTTCCCCTCTAGGTGGCCTCTGGCTGAAATCACAGCAGATAATTTCTCCCTCTTACAGCATGTGGCCAAACACAATTACCCAAATTGCCTTATATGTTCTTACAACTGCTTCCCTCAAGTTTTTCAATGAAGAATATGAGATTATGTGATTTTTTTTTCATTTAACTTCATTAAAAGCAATATTGTGTAAAATTTAGCATCTATCTTTCTAAATGTGTTTTACCCAATATAGCTCTAATAATTATGCTTAGTTCCATAACCTTGTTCAGGCAAAAAATATAAATGGTTTTTGATCCATGTAGTCTTATATTTTTGTCCAGAACTGGATGTTCTCTACTACCAGACAAAGCAAGTCAGCAGTAGCCCATGCAAATATAACTCGTTCCTCAGCAGCTGAATTAAAAAAAATGAAAGGAATATTTCTTTTCACAAGCTACACACTTTTCAAATTCCATTAATTTCTATGGCACACGATAAAAATGTTAATAGGTTGTAAAATGTATACACTGCCATTTCTTTTCCATTTCCATGCAACACATGCAGCTAAATATAACTCAAGCAATATGCTCTGTAATTCATAGCATTTGAAGTACAGCAATTCTTAAAATGCCAGTTAGATATGAAAAACCAGAACCTGATAAATCCAATATACGGCAATAAAAAGGAGGAGGGGAGGAATAAAATAATTAATTACCTCATTATTCTATCACCTATCGCTGTTCCTCTGATATTATATCTAGTAAAGGGAATAACAACTGAAGTCATTCACAAATGCTAGGTACCATGTTTTTCAAAGGTTAGCATCTCTTACAAAATGTGCTCTATGAATTCCAACTGAGAAGGCTCCTTCCCAGTGTATGAGTCAGTATATGAGACTACTTGCATTTCAGCAAAAATAGTATTCAGATTATATAACAGTACAAAAATTAAAGTTATAAAATGCAGTAACTCTTCATAGATCACAGCAGCTGTATCATCATTTCCATTTTACATTTGTATTTCTTTAATTTTAACCTACTAGTTAAAGCTAGTTGTAGCTTTTTCCAGGCTTAGCCTCCGCCCTCGGATCGACTTCAAAGTCCAAACAAAATTAATTCAGTCATTTAAGTAGGAAATCAGCCCTCAGAGAGCTGTTTTGACTAATTTGTGAAAATTAAGATCAATCCATTAAAAACTGCACTCTCTGTACATGAAGAACATTTTGCACAGATTTCTTTTTTTCCCCCCTCCCACTGATTACAAGGTACCACCCTCTGTTTGAACTAAACTTACTGGATCCAGAAAGTTTTAAAGGAGACATGCCCTTGCATATGTCCAGACTGAAAGACCTGCATATGTTGTCTTATTTGTCAGAGAAGGCACCTTTTCCTGGGGATTCTCTAAAATGCACAGAAGTTTATTTACTCTGATGA
Organism: Fringilla coelebs; assembly: GCF_963513975.1. Lineage (NCBI taxonomy): Eukaryota > Metazoa > Chordata > Aves > Passeriformes > Fringillidae > Fringilla > Fringilla coelebs. The sequence continues at coordinate 112,808,277 of NC_140029.1, read as the reverse complement.
GTGTCTAGCTAAACTGCTCTGCTATACAGAAGAGGGTTTTAAATTTTTTTCATTTTAGAATATTCTGTGCACTACTTTATCCATTTTGTTAAAAAGAGCATACATTGACTGGCCCAACAACATGAAAAAATGAAATAACTGCTTAGCTTCTTCTAGTCACTTGTGAAGACCATTCCTACAGTGATACTCAGTGGCTAAGAAATGCTGCTGAAAAAAAGTCAGATGTCACATTCTCAATTATTTCTTTTAAAGAAACGTCCTTCTATGTCAAAACACTTCCTAGCTGTCTCCTAGTCAACATGCAGCTGATTTAGCCAGTCAATCAAAGGATCATGGCATTTCTCCACATTTTGCTGCTACTATTTAAAGTCTTTTTCAAAATATTAAAGTAAGTGAAGACTTTGTCCAGTTCTTTCTGATAGCTCAGTTTTGGGTTAGTTGGTGAGAAACCACCTATCCTCATTATGTTTTGAGATTTATAAGTATTTACCACATGAGATTATTTGAGAAAAAGATCAAACCCTCAGCTTGAAAACATTACAACTACAAATAATATTCAAATAATGGAAGCCTTGTACAATTAAATTTGCAAAAATAAACCATATTTATTAATAAATCTGAAATCTACATGAATCTTAGTAAAAATAAGGTGAGATGCAACAGGAAGTTCTCCATTTAGTTAGAACTCTGTTTAACAGAGCTATTAGAAGGGTAATTCTGCCACTTTTTTTACTTAAGAGGAAGCTACAGATCATGATTTCAGAGTACAGAATCAGAAATCTACCCTTCTTTTTCAGTGGAGAAAACTGTACTTCAGCGTGGGAAAATGACTCAGACAGATTCCTTTATCTGAATTTCTCCACCTGTACAGTATTTTCCTCAATGGAAACAAGAGCTATTTGGTTTATAAGAAAACACAGCCTAAAGAAAAACGAATTGATTGTAGACAAGGCCAGTACTGCTACATATTGGAAAAGGCTTATTAGTCAAACTTTATTTTGCATTCTGTCTCAGAAGGGTACAACAGCCTTTTTTAAATTTTTTTTTTCCTATAGAAAAATGAAAATTCTTTTCTTCATTACAAAAACTATGTTCACAAAAGGTAGATTATTGTAGGCTAGTCTTTCTTCTTCAGAAAAAAAAATAAAACACAGCAAAAGCAAACCCACAAAAAAAAGACCAAAGCAGCTCCCCCTAAGTATTCTACAGAGAAAAAAAATCTACTTTATTACTCAGATATTAATGCAATTAATTATCTTATAAGATGACACACTGGAAAGTAAAGTATTAGATAAACTCGAAAAAATGAGATTTAGTAAAGAAATTGTTAGATAACACAATTTACTGAGGAAAGAGAAAAAGCCTACAGAAAGCATCCTGGAGGAGTGGAGCCCCAGACTAGCAGGCAATTTTGTGCCATGTATTGCTACAGGTCCTTGAGCAGGGTGTAGGAATGGAATCATGCAGCACATTGAGGGTGGGGAACTTATAATAAGAGGGGACTGTAGGGCCTTGAGAAAAAGAAAATCAGCAGTATGAAATTGAGTTATACACCTCTAAGCTTCCTTCTAGTGAAAGGGAACACTCATGAATTAGGAATGGCAAAGTAGGGAAGAGTGCAGGGTGCAGGGCTTGCATCTGACCATGAGCCCCCACTGGAACAGTGGCAAGCAAGAGAGGAGGAGGACTCAGCCCCAGCTCGTTGTGCTCACAGAATCCTCTCTAAACCAAGAGTAACAACCACAGAATTATTCCAGCAAAACCCAAACAGTACAGGGGGCTGGGCTACCACATTCAGGCAAAAAGTGAAACATGAAGAGGAGAAAGAAACAAGCATGATGGCAGAAACCCATGAATTTTTATTGCTAAGAGTGAGAAAAATTTGACACTCAGTCTAAGGAGACAAAACCTGAAAATGGACAGGATGAACATCATTCAATGATGAGCACTGGGCATGAAAAATTATTTTAATCAAAACAGAATGTTAGCACAGAACAAAATGACCAATTTTAGTTCATGTATACCCAAGGTAGAAGCAATGCTTTGAGTTAGCTTCCTACTCCGTAAGGGACATGGGGGATTTTATATAAATTTGATCAGTTTGTGAAAGAGATTTTAGGCTATAATTACTGCCATAGTACTACTAGAGAGAACTTCCAGTTCCTTTCACTCTAATATGAGAGATAAATACTAAGAGGGCTTAGAGCTATAGCTTTTAGGACCATCAGTGTCTGCTTCCTTTCTGGAAATTCAAATTCCTTTCAGCACATAAAGGATGTCTTACTTTTCCTTAGTATCTCAGAGTGCATTTGGAAACTCCTGAAATTTGAAGAATAGGAGGGAATATAATGCTCAGTAGCTAAACTGGAAAACTTCACTGCTTGCACACACACAGCAGCAGAACAAAATGATCTGGTCAGGCATTAAACCTGAGCAATGAAAGCCTGCAGGAAATCCTAAACCAACACTGACTACGAAGCATGAGATTTTATTTGGGGGGAGAATAAGGGAGCAGGGGACTGCATAAAGGAATTTAATGGTATCATTCATTTAGCTGAATGATCTTTCCTAGGAGATAAATTTAAACTGTTACAGGAAAAAATCTCACTTCACAGAGAGGAAAGAAAGCATGTCAGATAAATTGTAACTTCATTTAGGATGTCCCCACTAGTGGCAAATGGTAACAGCTGTGTGATACCTGGAAGTGTAATTCTTATCACATTGCTACAGAAACTATTACATCGTAGAGACAACATGTTGCATGAAGAGAAGCTATGAATCCTGCTTGAAAATGGAGATGGGATTAAAATTGCAGGGCTTTTCACAGCTTGCTCTTCCATCACTGGATCATAATGAACATTGGCTCTGCAGGGGAAAATATTTCTGCCATTCCATATCTGCCTACAAATACTTAGTACTGCATGGAAAGTTAATGGGTTAAGACAGAATCTGTGTATATTGGCTTCTTCATAAAAACTGTCATTTCGTGAGCAGAATTACTTGTGCTTTGTAATAAACAACCACTGACTGTTCTTTTTGCCACTACTGACAATGTGCTGGCTTATGATTTCTATTTTAACTGCAAATTATTCAAAACCTTCTCTAGAAACAGCCATTAAATTCTTCCTCATTTCCTAATGAATACATATTGTAAATTCCTGTGAAAAATCTTCATTGCTAGCATAAGAAATTAATAGCACTGTCTTTGAACAGGAGTAAAGCAAAGGTATGTGACATGAGGTTAAATTGCATCTAAAGGTAGTAAAATGGTATTGTATGAAGTCTAACAACAGAAGTGTTGCTTAAATAATTTTATAGTTTTGAAATTAGTGAACAAAGGAATTAAACCAACAATAGCAAACTGAGGGTTCAGTTTACGGAATGATCAAACAAGTATGTACAGCTCTTCATATAAAAAAAGCACAAAGCTTACTAAATGCATCTTTTATTCATGGTAACAGCCAGTCTACCTTTTTTTAAAACTGACATACATAGTAATATTTAATAACCAAGGAAAGGAAAAGGATAACAGTTTCTCTTTCAGAGAAAAAGAATGAAAAATTGAACATATCAGTTTTAATATATGTACTACAAACACACCATTGCTGCACAAGAGCAGTTAAAAGCTCTTGCTTTGCCAGAATAAGAACACCTAAAGTACAACTGAAAGAAAATGTAGGTCCCTGTCCCCAAATTTATGAACTTTCTATACTTATGACTAGAGGGAGAATAATAACAAATAAACTGCCAATATTTAGCACCGAGGTATTCAGCAAGAGATCAGCATAAGCAGGTATTAGATCTGCTTATTAGATCTGCAAGAGCCTTCCTGGCTTGCAGGGAAAATGCTGCTGTGCATATCTTACATATAGGTAAATTACACTCAGCCATCAAGCTCTTGGCCAGTTGTCAAAGAACAACATTAAGGACATGAGGGCTGATTTTCTCGATCTTTCATTCAAAGAAATAAACAAGAAAAGAGAAAGAAAAAAAAAAAGCAAGAAGCATTTTGCCAAGCAGAGACAGGTATTGGCCTCACCTGTGCCCAGGGCCTCCTCGGTACCTGGCCCCCGGGATGAGGACAGGGTCGTCATCGCTGTCGTCGGTTTCCTGCAGGGCCGAGCTCCTTGTGGAGGCCTCGTCCGGAGCCGCCAGCCCCGAGGATTCCGGCTGGGACTGAGGCTCCTCGCTGGCCAGCGGCGTGGTGGCACTGGGGTCAGTGCTCTGCCTGCAAATGTCTTGGGGTGCCCCCTGCTCACAGGAGGCTTCTTCCTCTGCGTTGCCAGAGACAGCATCAGCATTGGGGCCGATTTTTTCTGCTTGAATTCCAGAGTGCTCAGGAGCAGCTTTATCTGATACTGCTAAAAAAGAAATATTGGGGAAAATAAGTTGCACCATTAATGACATTTAGAAATGGTCAGCAAAGTTAAATTATGCAAACTGAGTTAATATTTCATTCTCTACTCTTTCCTATAACTACTTGGAAAGTACAGATACATACTTGCTTCTGTTTTCTCTGCAGCTTCATCTGTATTTTTCAGCTCTTCAGCACTTGCATCTTCCTTGAGAGATTCATCAGGAACCCCTAAATTAAGCAATTTAATGGTAAACCACATGATTGCAATTAGATGCACATCTATAATGTAAGCAAGTCTAAATGACACCAGCACTCCTAGAAGAAACCAATCCAAGCAATCCACTCCAAAGTCAATGTCTCTACTGAAATCTCATCTATCAGTCACATAAAAATCAGTATATATAAACCTATCTAGTTGACCAGGTCAACACTAACTAAGAAAAATTTAGTCATTTCTTGTTCCTTAATGTATTTAAAAGCCTATGCTATGAGAACTTTAGCAGCAAAAGTAGCATTTGTACTCTTAATACAGACACTATTATTTCTGAAGACAATTGAAGTTATCAGTTTTAATATTTCTCTGGAGCTAGTCATTTGATTTGACTGTCCTTTTGGCAATGAACTGAGCAAGACAAACACATTTAATAAAACACAGTGAAAGCTTCAAAGAAATGTAACAAAATTCCAAGCACTCACTTATGACTGCAAAGTGCAGTTGTTCTATTTTCCTATACAAATTGGGGCACAATATGCCCCTAAGAAGAATAATGTTTTTAGAACTAAAGACAAGGTAAGTTAATGTTTATATTTATTGCAGCTATCTCAGGTTGGTGTCCTCTTTCCCTAAAAGAATTAATGCTTTATTATAGCTCTGTTTCACCTTCATGTGCACTTATGAGTCTCCCAGTGTGTGCAATGGGAGTCAGGGACATAGGAGGGCAGAATTCTTGCCTTAGCATTAGAAATCCTAATGTATCTTACTTGTTTCTTCCCCATCAGGCCCTGATTCATCCAAAGCTTTTGTTTTTACAGAGTCTTCTTGGCCTTCAGTTTTGCAATGACTTCCACTCCCTCTAGAGCTTGAATTTATGCTACTCCTGGCAACATAACACAAAAAAAGAAAAACATTTAGGATCATGTAAATACATAAATAAATAAGATCATTGCAACAGCACAGCCTTATCTCACTGCAGTAAAGAGAGAGCTCCTGGCAGCAGTTACAACCAATTCTCAGCAATTTCAAAATTCTCTTTTATTGTGTCCATTGCCACTCATCCCACACAATTCCTCTGCATCACAGAACCCTGTTCTCTCCTTCCTATCTTTTTTTTACCTTTAATGAATATTGTCATTGCTTTTCCAAATATTGTAAGAACTCCAAAGGATTTGCTTTGTTTCACAACTTACACACTTTTTAGATTTATAAATAATCAGAGATCATCTTATTAGAGGTATGACAAGCTATCAACTGAGCACTAATAAATAATGTTATCCCATTCAATTAAAAATTTGATTCAGATAAAAGCCTCCAGGTCCTTCACCACTAATTATCATTCCTGTAGCTTTCAAGGTATGGACTTTCAGTTCTCAAAATTTTGTTATTTCTCAAGATTCACTATAAGCTGGTATTTGACATTTACTCCTCATTCATGTTTAGAAAATTATTGTGGGACACCAATTTCTCTTTACAATATGGAAAATGAATACTCAGGAAATAGGTAAAATGTATCTTGAATGTAATTGAAATTCCTGGTTTTAGACTCTCTAACAAAAACTTTCAGTAAATGAGGTCTTGTTGCTGAGCTCTCTTATGTGATGTGGCCTAAAACTCAGGCAAATCATATAACAAAAGCAGAAAAAAAGGCAATTATAAGCAGGATTATCAATAATTTAGAGTGTCGTTTTAGAAATATCTTCTGACTTGTTATTAGCAAATATTTAATAAGCTACATTGCTAGAAGCAGCACAGATCATGCTTAGTTGAGATTCTTGAGAATGCAGTCTAGACTTCAGGAATTTTATGTCTTATGTTAAATCAGAGCTCTCACTCCTCTTGATGAGCAAAATTCTGTGTATTCATTGCTCTACTGGATTTGGAAGCTGTAGGGAAGTTTTTGTTAGTCCTTTCAGTATTTCTTCTAAATCCAGAATTTTCAGGGTGGCTTCTGAATGGCAAGAGAGGAAGGGTACTACAAGACACCTGGTGGAGGATCTTTGCTATTTTATGTCTCATCTCTCTATAAACCTAATCACAGCCTAAACAGTAAAATATCTTTTTGACTCGGAGGATTTACATGTCTTCTTCTATTTTATTTTCATAACTTCCAATTCTCAGATTAGTGAGTTGTTATTTGTTCTCAATTGCATAATTTTGTCAGATGGAATTACATCCTCTTCCTGTTGCTCCACTCTTCAGCAGCAATGTTTTTAGTCAGCCTCTGAACTGACAATGACTTGCAACTTTGTCCTACCAGAAAATGCTTCTTCCTCTCACTACCCACACCACACTACCCACCACCAAACTCCATGGAATTTGCTGACTTACTGCAGAATTACATAAAAGCATCATAGCAAAACTAATTTTTTCAAAGTTTGCTGGATATTGGAGGCAAAAACCAGTGTTTTAAGTTTTCAAACTGTGAGCAAGGTGCATGTGTTGTGTCTAAAGCCACAGCACTTAAGAGTGGCTAAAAATGTGGCAATTTCAGTGTTTACCACTCAGGAACTGAGTCACAGAAAGACTCTCTTGCAGAATAATTATGTTTGCATTATAGAGATTCACAGTAAATACACAAAAAAGAAGTCTCTTGCATAAATTTCACATTAAAGTATGCCTATTTTATGTTCTGAATGCATTAAGACTACAGCCATTTCAAATTGTGTAGATACACCTAAAAATAGGCATAAACCACAGGAAAAATAATTTATAGCTATGCTAGACAAGTGTTATTGATATGTGCTAATCATGAACTAGTCAAAACCAAAATTAGCTTGTTCTTACCACTCATCAGTGAAGTCCAGTTTTATTGTGCTTGTAGTCGTTCCTTCGGTACTGTAGTGCAAACTTAAAACTGGTTCACCTGTTCCTGTTCGTGGCTTATCACTCTCTGTAAATATGGGGTTGATAAAGTTTGAACAGCCATTAGAAATTTACATAAAGTTGCTATAATTCTGAAGAATAAATTAATTATCAAATGTGGCAGTAACATATATAATGTCTGTTTAAGGTCACTTACAGCCCAAGCAAAAAGTTAAAAAGTTCCAGAGTAAACACACCAAATTTGCAATGCTTGTAAAATGGTCTAACATTATATGTAATTATAAGAGCAAACAAAGGAGATGCTGTCCTTCAACATGCAAGTAAATAAAATTTCAGATAGATATGTGTACACACAATATAATCATTAATAAGCAGATCCATTTTATAGCAAATATATTAATAGGATTCTTTTTAAGTGGTATTCAGTCTTTTTGCCTTAGTAAATACACATTAAAAAAAGATTATGAGATCTAGACATAATCAGCTTAGAAAAATCACTATCCTCTACTTGGTTGCCTACTTAGAACCCAGACAACTACCAGTACCCTTAGCCTGCTGTAAATTGTCAGTCTGTTGTCATAAAAATACTGTAAATTCATGTTTCAAGAGTTTTATGCTTAAAACCCTATTTTATATTATGATAACTGCAAGCAGAAGGGAGCACTTCTAAAATGGACTCATTCACAATTTCCAAAAGCAACAGAAGTGAATGGAACTGAAAACCACAGCATACTGGTCACTCCTGCTGCAGAGATGGTTCTAAGGATGTTAATGGGCTCCTTCCAGAAGAGAACTGCTCAATGACATCCATCCATCCATCCATCCATCCATCCATCCATCCATCCATCCATCCATCCATCCATCCATCACCTTGGAGTAAAGTTCATGGTCACCTCCTATTCACAAATGGCATGTTTGCCATTAGTCCTGAAGTTGGGCAATGCTAAAAAGTTCATGGAAAGCAGCATCACGTGGAGCCTTGCTACAGAGGTGCCATTCTCTCCAAACTCAGAGGGAAGGTTTCTTTAGTGCATTCAAATGGCTACTAAAAGTCTCTGCAGTCTTGCTTTTCCTGACTACTGAGCCTTTTATCTCAGGATTATTTGGACAAAACCTTCTGTTCTTTCTTTAGTTTCTAGAATACAGAAATAGGACTATAAATATCCTTGCAGTATTGGCAGCACACTGACAAGTGTAATAACAGAAAAGCTGCAGATCATCTTTGGAAGTCAGTTAAAACCTAATGTTTCATTCAAACACGAGCCTACAAATTTCCCCACTAAAAAGGCTGTTGTCATAACAGTAATGGCTACAATACTGGCACAGGATACTGAATTTTAAAGATACAATTAAATTATAGCAACTATGAGATAGCACATCAGAATTTAAGCTAACAATCAATGCTCGTATTTTTAAACTGCTGACAGGCAGAAGCCCACTCACAGGATCAGAGTAGTGATCAACTGTGCCAAAGAACTTTAAATATGCACTTCTACATGTTCTGAAGAGAAATATAAAAACCCAAAACATACCACAAAACCCCTGAAAGAACAAATTAGAATACTTTTTCTTAAATGAAAGAGAATTAACCAATTACAACCATGACCCTAATAATGCACAAAGTATGGGCCCCACTCCATGGGAAGAAAAGCTAATAGCCCCTTTAAATTTAAAGTTCCAGTTACACTCTTGTTAGAGTGGACCAAGGATAAAACTGATTGAAAGAAAGTTTATTTAAGGAACTGGAAACCTAAGAAATGTAAGGAAATATTTTATAATGCTATATAGACAGTTTGAACAAAAGTGACATTCTTTCTTTACTAAATGGGTGCTTCCTCTATTTTTTGACAACCTATGATTTATAAAATCTCTTTTTATAAATGTCTGTTCAGACTTCAAACATCCCTTCCCCAGCAAGTAGAAATATTGATTGATCCCACATACTGCACAAGTCACCAGGAACTGACACTGAAAGCCAAAAGTGAGAGTGGGAGAATTCTTCAGCTTCCTTTTAACAGCCTCAGACAAGACAGATATTTGAGCTGGGAACCCAGCTCAAGACAGACAATTTCCTGCTGTGAATAATCCAAGACAACCCCCAGATAATGACTTTACTCATGGACTTCCTACTGCTGTGCAAGGTTGGCTTCAGGACAAAACCACTTAATGCTGCCAATCAAAGTAACCAAACCTGGCTATCTACAACAAGCCTAACTGAATACCAGGATTGCATTTCTTAAAACCTCAGGGTCTGAAAATTTAACCAAGACGCATAAGAATTGGCTACACTTACCGTGGAAGCAATGCTCATATTTGTCCACACACAAAAATTTGGAAGAATTGCTGTAGATTTCACTAAAGAGGGCACTGACTGAGAAATTATTTCTACAAGTTTCTGGGGACAGATAGCTGTTAAACCATAGTGGATAATAGCATTTTCCTAAATCTACAATAACACCAATTAGAATTTGGATGCGGCGGTTTCTTCTTTCAAGTAGCTTTAGGGCCTAACAGACACGCTAATGAGAACAAGAAACCTTTTAAAAGACAGATGAGAGAAGAATCTGATAATAAACTGCAGAGAATTAGTTCTGTAGTTCAATATTTGATATTGAATTTACACTGCTAATGAAAGTTGACTGGGAGCATCTCTGAAGAAAATGCTTCGCCTCCTACATAACTGAACATTCTTTCAGAGAAGCCACATAAGCCCTACAAATCTTGAATTCTCTTTTCTGGGAGAAATGTGATGGCTAAAGACTGCCCAGATTAAAATGAAGCTCTGTTCTCTTCCTCTACTAAGTTCATCCCATCAGGGCAGATCTACTTCACACTGATAATGAAGGGAAGGAGAGGAAAATGGTCCAAATTCTGATCTAGGTAATTCAGTTTATTAGTCTGGTTGCCAACTCTAGCAGAGTAATCACTGCTACAAGAGAAAGCTGTAGCTTGTCAACACCTTACCAAATTTTATTCTAAATTCCTCAAAAACACCTTGAAACTTTACTTAATTTTACAGCCAAACACAAGATATTTTGAAGATATTATCAACAACTTACAGTTATTTCATAAACAATACTGTCTAAAGCACACTCCCATTAAATGGTCCGTTCTCCAAGTGCCTACAGCAAGGAGACACTTTTAAACTACCACTCTCAAAACTGAAGACAAAATTTTGTTCATAACCTGACATGAAAACAAATCCACAAACCAAACTGCACAACTGACATCAACAACCTTCAGATTCACTTTTTCCCTTGGAAAATGAACCTGTGCAAGTGTAACTTCACAGACACTGGGGCTCTCAACTATAAAGAGGTAAGTGCATAAGGACAAGTTTACAGATTCCATTTCCTAATTAAACTAACACTGTAAGGAACTTCAAGCCAGTTTGCCACATCTCAAATGCTGCCCTGTTCACTCATCTATTGGCAACCTCATGAGAAGAAGGATAGATAACTTTTCATTAAAAAAAACCCAAAATAATTCCTATCCAACACTATATTCTATGTGAAGAGCTAAGAGAGATACTTCTGGAAGGGAGAAAAATTGATCCAAGGAGGAGAAAATAAGTTGTGTATTTCAGAAAAACAGGAATTCTGTGAGAATTTAACACATGAAATTTAATCAGGCCTCAGGTTACCTCTTTACTCATTCCAACTCAGGCAGTACATTAAAATCCTAACACTACAATAGATTTAAAGGCCAACCCTCCACTATGACAATCACAGTCCAAAACATTTTTAAAAAGCCAGGTGTAGATGACTGTGATCCATTTGAAATAATTTTGTACACACAGCAATGACTTCTGGGTTCTGCTGGACTGTCAGAATGTTGGCATTATAAATGGATGGGATTGCAATAAGAATAAAAAGATCTTTAAACCCAAAACCAATCTTAAAACATGAATGCCAATAAGAGAAACAGGTCCAACACATGACAGCTGATTCAGTACTAAATTAAGAGAAGGCAGGAATAAGAAGGAAAGGTAATTCTGTATGAGAAGAACTGTTATGACTGCCTTCATTAACTACTTAAACTATTTTGAGACTTCATATAGAAGTGAAACTAATGCAGTTAAACTTCAGAAATTCAACTGGATCTCAGCAAACTATTCTTTCTGGTTATCATCTGAACAAAAGATTTCCTAATAAATTTGGTCCTTTTTCAAATTTCTAGTTTTACAAATTAGAAGTAACACTGTCCGTTTACAAAGCAGAAAAACATTGCCTTAAAACAATTGGAGAACTGGTGAACTGAAAAGCAAATTTATTTTGGGGTTGTTTTTTTTTTTTGCACATTAAAAAACATGAAGTGATTCTATAAGAGGGAATCTCCTAGTTCAGGTAACTTAATGCAGAAAAAAACCAGTTTTCCTAAATTTTTAATTGTAAGAATCTTAGGAAACTTACAGACTTTCTATGTTAGTTCTAGGTTATTCTACTCTGATGAAATAATGTTTTATTCTGAGTTCAGAACAGAGAGCATAACTTGGCCACTTGTTATAAGCAAGGTTTCCATCTAAACCTGATTGTTGGAATGATGTAGACTATTAAACCATGAATAATTAGCAAATTTACACATCGAGGTTTAAGGTTATTTCATCACAAAATGTATTTCCACAAAGAATTTATTATGCCAATAATAAATATGCCATATTTATTATGTAGTTTGATCTTTTTTTCCAACATTCTGGCATCCTAAAGTAAGCCATAATCTCAAGAGTTGCCAAACAGATTATTTTTCAGAAGTGGGATTTCAAAAATGGCTTTCTAGTTTGGAATGTGAAAGAAGACAAAGCTGTTTTGTGGGATTTGAGCTATTAAATCTCTACAGACACTTTGATATGGAAGCATAATGCAGACTGTATGGCAATCTATTTTTAAATTAGCATCTATCACTCCTTAATTATTCAGCCATGAATATTCCCTACAGATGACATTGATGCAGCTGGAATAGGGTCACCTCTGGCCCACTTCAGTGCTCACAGTTTGGAGAATGATACATAATGGGCGCAGAGAAAGCTCCCAAGCATTCTGTCCACCCCAGTCTGTAGGGATCCTTCAAGAAATACCAGTACCTGTTCAGCAGGAGGAGTGAAGGACAAGGGGATACAGAGGAAAGATGCACCTCAGTGCAATGGGTGCTCTGGAGTTACTCAAACTGTGCAGGAATCTCAAAGCTGCACATCACTCATGGATAAGAGAAATAATATGGCATTATGAAATTAAAGGTTATTGCAATCTTGATATTTTCCCTTTGATCCAAAAGGAACCATTCGGAAAAAACCTAACCTGTTCAAATAAATTAATTTTACTTTACATTTTACAAAAATATTCTAACTGTCTGTAGAACACATGAGACATTTAATGTACCTACACTGAACCATAGTAATTGCATGAAGAATTGAGTTTAGGATGGCTTTCATAAACAACCATTAACCTCACTCTGTTAATCATACTGATCATTAAATATGAGTTTCTAGCAGATCTGCTTACAGAATTCTACTATATGTGGATGAACAGCATTTTTAGACTGTTTCTCATCATGAAAAGCAACTTTAAAAGAAGCATTGCAATCAGCTATGGCTGGGTATAGCGCATTTCCTGTCACACGCACCCTGTGGCTCATCAAGTGACATGGATCCAAGCTGTTTGTTAACCACTGAAGAAGGAGAATCTGAAACAAAAACGAGATTTCAACTTAAAACATAAGCAGCAGAGAACTGCACAGCAATGTCACGATCATATGTTAGTTTAAAATAAAAAAGCAGCAACATAAGGAAGCTTTGGGTTTGTTTAATGAGCAGCCAGCCATATTGCATTTTCTAGGCATGACAGAAGCAAAGCCACTTGTTTCAAACCATTATTTATTCACTGAGCAGCCTGAAGCTTGCTGACATGTTGATAATGAAAATGCCTGTCCATTACCAAATATTTTACTGTGTTCTTCACACTTCTGACATGTCAGGAAAAACATAGAAGAGTAACGACTCCTAAAGCCTTTGCTCCGGCTACCAAATGACACCAGTATTTCACACCATGTGCAAAATGTAAATTGCAGAATATTTATACTTCAGCATAAAATACTCCATGGCGTACCAGTACCTCCAATAATTAAATACTCTGTTAATAATAATGTTTTAGAACATCAAAGCACCAAAATTCATCCCACTTATATGACACTTCGGTAGTTCGGCATTCTTAGATGCTGTACCTCTGATGACTGAGAACAAGTCTTGATGAGTTTATCACAGTACCATACCCATCAGTCTTACAAGCATCCCCATCAATCACATAAGCAAATAAATAGAATAATCACCCCCCTCAGCAGGTAGGTGCCTTTTTTCCCCTAGACACTACCAGTTAATAACTATCACCAGCACTCATTCATTGCACAGACACAAAAGATGTAATATTCAGTATTTTCTGTGAGTCTATTTCCCTTGTCACTTCTGAAGACCAGATCTTACTTCTATATTATCTGAAGATGAGCTGATGTACATAAATTAATGCAATATTCCAAAGATATTGGCTAGAGTATTATATATTTTGGTTCCATTTGATAATCATCTATTATAAACAAATTCATCCTAAACGAAAAGAATTTAATATCCTGTATGACCAACTGAGTCACAGTCTGCCAACATCACAGCATGCTAAATGAATTTTAACATAAATGTACATCCTATATGAGGAAAGCAATGAAATAATACTCTCTCCAACAGGAAGCTCTCTTCCAGCTTTGAGCCAGAATCACCAGTGAGACCTGTTTTGTAGTACAGCCATTAGACCTGCTAAATTGACCAAGCTGCTTTAAATACATATATTCTCAAGCAGTTGTTCACTCCCAGCCATTGGTGGAAGCATGACAGTATGATCCTTTGCCACACTGATATCCAGGATCAGAGAAGGGGAGGAGGAGCAAAGGAGAGAGACCAGAAAAGTCTGAGGCAGTGTGTTCTGGAGTGTACCTTGTTTTGGGAACTGGGCTTGCACAGCTTATTTCTGTAACTGAGGAACATTAAATTGGTTCTGGTTTGTCTTCCTTGCTCAACCATGCCCATGCCTTGCACCAAGCACACCTAAGTCAGACCACAGAATTTATCATCTAGATTTATGGCGCATAGCTATTAAGTAGAAGACTTGTAGCATTAATATATTTTACTTTCCAAAAGTGAAGTGTGATAATACCTAAATCAGAAGAGAAGGATTTACAGGGGAGTTTTTTCAATGGACTAATAAGCCACTTTTTAGAAGGTAAATCAGAGCAAAAAGCTGGTGTACAGATGCTCCACGTCATGAGATGATCTCCTTGTGTTCCAGCAGACTCAGCACAGGAATCTGTGCCTCTTTCAAGGGCTTGCTTTAATCTCGAGCTCACAAAGTCCATGGCTGGGATTAACTTTTATCAGAAGGGCTAATGGGAGGGCAGATCCTGGACGGCAAGCTGAGAAACCTAATGCATGACAGTGATCCCAGCTATGCTCTGTTCCTGCACTCCAATCCTTTCCAAAAGCTCATATGCCCTTGTTTAAAAGTTATTTTGTGCTGTCAAATATTTCACTTGACTGGAAAAGCTCATCTTGTCAACTTTGTAATTCAGACCTGTATGATCAGAAGACTGAACTAACATATATTAATTAGAAACATTAAGAAATTCCATTTACTACCCTTACCAGCACTTCTAATTTTATTAAGACCTCACTCTATACAGCAGTAAGTAAAAAAGTAGGTATGTATTGCCATGTGCATCATTCAACCACAGTAAGTGAAAATGAAAAGGTTTCCAGGTAGAAGCCCACGCCAAAGGAGGCTTAAACCTCCCAGATCTCACTGTTACACCCAAGTCTCCATATGACTTTGTGAATGCATTTCACTTGAATAAATGAATATTGAACCGACATGTAGGAAACATCATAAATACCTGAATTAGCATGGTTAAGAATAGAGTTGTTTGTAGCAATTTGAAGCCCCCTTGTTTCCTTTTCCAAGTACCCTGAAGCAACAGATCACCAGCACCCCCTCAAGTGGCTCTGCAGTCTGGAACCCCCGCCTCAGGCAGGGAAATCAGCATGACCATGAAACCAGCCTAGAGAAGTTCAGGTAAATGCCTCTTTTTTTAATATATGGCTTTGTTTTGTAAAAAAATCTGAAAAATATACTTTCATAATTTGTTATAAAGCTTTTGAAAAAAAAGTATTACCAAAACTGTGCCATATAGTTAAAAAAACAAACAAAAATCCAAACTCTTACCTGAGCCTTCATAGGCTGGGTCTACATCCCAATGCAGTTCACCACTGGTTGTAATGTCACCAGTACATTCTAAACTGGAGCACCACTTAAAGAGGGAACTGGAGATTCATAAATTTGGGGAACCTCAAACAGAAAATAGAAGATAATTTTAAGGTCAGTTATATGCTGAAGGATCTTCCTATAGTTTGGGCAATTAGCACCTGACTTCACCAAAATATTAGCATGCCACCTCACTTTTGGTTGAAAACAAATCTTCCTTGTATCACCAGCTTCAGGGTGAGGTCTAAAGGAGTGAGAATTGTTTTAAAGTCCTAAACATGATACATGTAGAGGAATCTAAATTAATCTAAATTAAATACTTGACTTAATAACTATGAGTAGTTGCTTTGCTCAGTGAATATGCTCTCACTTACATATATTGTGCACTTCTAATATTATTTCTGCATCTTCAAATAAAATTTCTACATTTGAGTGTTAGCAAAGAATCTAATGATAAAAACTGCTGCCATTCCTTCGTTCTTCTCCAAAAGCTTTAACACAGAAATTAAGGTCCAGTTTGCTCTGGTTTAAAGACTCACTGTATAGATTAACCAAAAGCTTAAAAACAAAGTCAATTTGCAGCACAGGTTCTGCAAAATGCTAGCATGCACATGTATATATCTGCATTCCACAGCAAATGCAGTCTAAAGCATTTTTTTTTCTCTGAAGAAAAAAAAAAACGCTAATATTGATTCATCGTTTTGTGGGTAAGATTAGGTACAATGACCACTACAGGAACCCTTGATCTATAAGGGTGTTTTTTTCTTGTTCATTTCATGATCATTTCAAATTGAATTCCATCTCCCTGAAATTCTCAGAATGAGAAATGATGCAGTAGTGGTGATGCATATGTGGCATAGCAGCAATAACAATAGGTTAAAAAGGTTTACTTTCTTTGTTGTATAGCACATAAATGCAGTTGTTTAAATACTGCACAGGATGTAAATGTTATGAAATGCAACAAAAATGCAAGGAAAAACTACGTTTTGAGGGAGAGAGGCAACCAAAAATATCTGAATCTATTTAATACCTAAGCAAAGGCTTGAAGACAAAATAGACCTGATCCATGAAGCACACACTGCCTCTAAAATTCAGGCAAATTCCAAATTTAGACAATACTCAAAAGGGGTATCCACTTAAACAAAATCTCTGTCATCTGAGACCTTTTGTCTCAGAGTCAAGTATTGAATCATTATTCATCTCCCTTTCACATTCAAAAATATAAACTTTTGATTATATTTTTCTAAATAGGTTAACTACTACAGATTGATCTTACAAATTCTCATGTAATTGGGAGACAAAATAACTATCACACAGTCTAATTTTCTATTAAATCTGTAAAAGCTTTCAGCTCTTGACATTTTCTACTTGTAATTTCTTACATGGCTGGGATATTTTTCTCTTCCTACTCAAGCTTCTGTGCCTGCAAAGATAAGAATTAATAATAAAGTACAAATCAGAAGAAGTGGCCTTAGTCTCACACTGAATTCCTCCAAAATTGCAAGTGCAAATTATACAGGTTTTACCAGAGCAGGGATTGAGAACTTGCAGGCACATTTTGTAGTGTAATTGTTTTTGTTTGAAAATTTACAACTAGTATGTGCCTGAAAACAGAATACCTGCCTCATGACAGGGCAGCAAAGACAACCTTTCAGGAAAAAAAGATAGAGATTGTCTCCGTATAGGAATTCATTACTTTTAAAAGACTCCAAACAATTCAAAACTACTCACTTATTTTTCTCCTAACATATTTCTGAGTAGCCAGCTAAGCACAAGGTTAGAAAACAACTGTGTCTATGGAGAAGCTAGAGAGCAAAAATGTGCAGCTCTGATTGTCCAAAGGAATAGATTATGAATAAGCAACTTGCAAAAATAAATCTTGGGAGGTCAGAGAAGGAAAACAAAACAAATTAACTTTCAAAAAAAAGAAATGAGCAAGTACAGAGAATATCTCCATGTCCAGAGTGCAGAAATCTTATGAAGTAAATAAAAAGTGCAAAGCAGATCCCCAGTCAAAAGAAATGAGCTTCATTTGTTCTCTCCCAGAGGAGGGGAAGGAGGAATGCAATGAAAGAAGCTGATGAAGCACTACAGGAATATATTATTTTTACACATACAAATAGAAAGGAAAAGACAATGTAATCTTTTATCAAATTTCTTTAGAACTAATTGGCGAAACATTAAATATTTTCAAATTTAAATTTCCCATTTTATCACTTCCATTGCCTATACTGCTGAAGACAACAATCCCCCCTCACCAGACCAAACCTCAAGAAGTTACATCCCAATGAGCTGGAAGTCAGAGAGAAATGGTTTCCCCTTTGTCTCCCCAGAAATAAATGTTTCCTCAGCACTGCGTGGATCTGTCTTTCAAAGCAATTATTTAGTAAGTAAAATGGTTAAATTTGCAAAGTCACTGTCATGCAATTAATGATATGACAATGTAAAATCTAAGTGTAAATTCATTTACATGCAGAAAGAGATAAATATTTGACTATTAGTTTCCTCCAAGGCTGTGGCTCCTGGTGATCCCAAACAAAAGGATTGGATGTTTCCAATAGTTTCCTTAAAGTTCTAAACCATGTGGGAACTCAAAAAACTCCAAGAGGCAGTGTTGGGGAGGTCCAAACTATGCACAAGACCCCTCTGCCTCCCAGTTAAAGCAATTACTCAGCTTAAACCCTTCCTTTGTGACACTACGGATCCTACAGTGTGCTGTAGGAACCCCACAGGCAATGGGGAGTAAAAAAATTACATTGCATGCTTGAAGGAGCACTAAGGAAGAGATGGGAGAGATGTACCAAGTGAAACCCAGACCAACACACCCTTCTGAGGTAGTAAAATTCCCACAGATAAACCTCCAGACATGGCTGTAAACAAACTTTATTCCCTACTTCACTTCAGTGGGAAGCAATTTAGCAAAAGAAATTAAAAATTAAGCCATTCTGGAAAGGAAACGGTAGATCAAGATTTATTGACTGTGTTACAATCTTTCCTCTATCAATACTTGTATCTGAATTAATAAATTCTGATGTTCAGTTTGCTGAAAAAAAAAAAAAAGAAAGACAAAACCAAAATTGGTAGACTTTTGGGGTGGTTTTTTTTTTTTTTGGTTGGTTGCTTTTTTTGTCCTGGCAGGAAACCGCAGCCCCCTACAAGGCCACCACTACCACTGCTGTTCCTGTTCTCCTACAGGTAAAAAAGTACCCATGGTTGCCATCCCTAAGATAGGCATACCCCCTCCCAGGATGTACTGGTTTCCAAAACACTAAAACCTCACTGCAGTGTTTTCTAGTGTAGAAAGTTATTCAAAATTCAGTAACTGCATATTGTGACTAGAGCATCAGCCACTGTTACATTAAATTGTTCTGTGGAGCTCCAGATTAAGGAATAGACTAAACCATGGCAAGATAGCTGTAAATGCGTGACACAATCCTTAAAAGCAATTTAGCCACATCTCAACTGTCACAGGATTTATCTACAGAAGAGACACTGCTAGACATGACTTTGCAACACAAAATACACTGAATTCTCACACAGCATGCAGCTCACTAATTTTTACATGGTGCCACGACAAAGTTTGCTTAAAGTTTATGCTTTAGGATTTGCCTCTTTATTCATATGCATGCTTCTGCCCTAACTTTCTCAAATATGTTATTGCAAACATATTTGAGGCTTTCTTGTAATCATTTTTAGTTTAGTAAGACAAGAGAAAAAGAGGATGGTGAAATGAAAAGTTGCTCTGCTCAAAACAAGGAGCGCATATCTGGGGACTTTGGCTAGGTGCAAGTAATTTCACTACACTTACTGTAAAACCATAGCACTGAGGAGTGCCAAAACTCTGTTTTACTGAATTGTTACTCTGATTTAGAACACATGCTAACCCAAAGCCAAGTCGTAAATGTTACTGTAGGATACAAGTAGCATGAAAATGCAATTTCAGTGTGCAATTCTCCTTCTACGCAGAACACAGCAATTTCTCGCTCAGCTGCTCTAACGACCATTGCACAAGCCTGATACCATGCATCTAGAAAACCATTTCCACATAGTGTCACTCAACCCAAACATGTTAGATCAATAAACCTGTCCATCCAACTGTTTCCCTGACCATGTGATGATAAACACCACCACATGCAAGGCAAGACAAGCAGCAAATGCAGGAAATGCCTTGTTCTGGAGGAGAAGCATCTCAGCAAACAACAGCAGCACAAACTACAGCTACATAATCTGCTTGGAGAAACCTTGGCAATTGACAACCTGCTGCCTGAGGGTCCTGTGAGGAGCCCTTAGGGGTGGCCTGCTCAGAAGAGGAGGGCTGTGGTGCAGAACCCTCAGCCAGCTCTCGCTGTCTCTGCTGCTCTGCCTTCTTAAGCCTCAGTCGCTGCAGGCCCCTACGGATTATTGCTAACTCGGGTCCCATTAACTCTGACAAACAGGGAGGGGAGACAGACAAAGGGGGGAAGAGAGAAGCATTGAGCAATCAATATATAGAACAGAGAGGAGGGGTGAGGGACTGACCAAAGAGACAAGCAACAGGTACTAAGTGTCATCACAGTGGAAAAAAGAATTACTAACAGCCAGAAATCATAAAATAGAAATATTGAAATTGGTTTTCTCTTCCTAAAGGCATGAACCACAGGACTTAAATGTCCAGGATTTGTGCCATACAATACAGCCCCTTCCCCATCTCCAGCAAAGAAACCATTAAACAAAGAATTATTTCAGGAAAATAGATACAGCCTGGTTAAATCAAAACAAAGCACACAATAGATATATTCATTTTTATGTTCCTAACACACAGAATAAATGAGAATATTTGGTGTAAAACTATGCAACTGTGGTCTACAGATAATGTTTCAAAATTAATGTAATACCTTCCTGATGGCTCAAAAAAAAAAACAAAACAGGTACATTTTGAACCAAACCAGTGCAAAAAGTAAACTGGAACTATGGAAAAAAAGTGTCAGAACATCAGCTAAACCAAAAAATAGACTTCTCTGTGAACTCATTTTTAATTTCAGACATTGCCTGTGGTTGAGGATTCACAGTCTAAAATCACTGTTAAGTGGTCCTACAGACAAAGTAATTTATAGGATCAAAAGCAATTCTTACTAGCATCCTCTTAATAGATTATTCTTTTAGTCCCATCTTCAGAGGCTTCACTGTTTTCATAATTTTGTCTTTATTCATTTTCCAGTTAAACTATTTTGGCATGTTAAGTTTGTTGCCTGATTACCAATACTTTTGCAAACTGCTATAAAATGAGGTGTCCAAGCAATTTTTCATTCTTTCCATGCTCTTCGCAGATTTCCTCCACTCACACAAGTGCTGTGTGGCAAGTGCTCCTCTTGAAATAACACAGATTGTGTCTTTAATAGCAGTGCTTGAATTGCATAATGTTAAAATAGTAGAGAGCATTACATTGGCATGGGGCCTTCCAGTCAGGCAAAAGCTTAAATATTCTGTAACCCTTATCCACACAGTAAAACAAACAAATCTTAAATTTTCTTTTATAAAGAGAAAAAAACCCAAAACCAGAATCCAGTAATTGGAAAATTAGTGACAAGCAGCAGTTATTATTGAATAGCCATTAGTCTAATATAATTTCTGGGAAAAGCACACTCTCAGTTTATGGTTTATAAGGTATAACAAAACTAAAGATATCGTTCCTAAAAGGAATATGGCATCAAGGAGATTTGCTCTGAATTATTTTCATGTCCCAAAACCATTTATGGAAATAAAAACTCCAAATAGCCTAGGGAATACTTTTATGGGAATTTCAATGATGCCTAAAATTGCAGTTTTCAGTACTTGCTGCTGATTCAATTCCACCGAGTTAAGAGACAGCCACAATTTAAGATGCAACAAGAACTACAATACCAAATGTAAAAGCTGCTATCCTGGATATGCTCAGTGACAACACCTTTTAATATATTCCAGAATATCTAAGCAAATGTTTATTTTGCCAGCAAATGGAGTGAAGAAATAAAAATAAATAAAACCCCCCCAGTTATTGTCACATTTCCATTCAAAATTTAAAAGCAGTTACCTTATATCAGAATACATATTAGGGTTAAGCTTTGTACTAATTATCCAGCTGGCACCCTGCATCCCCACCCCTGTGTGTATCTGGAATTTTATTTATGAGAAAAACGGTTATATATTTTACTGTTTGTTGTACCTAGTGTTTATTAGTGGTTTAAAACATCAGCATCTTAAAACTAATATACAAAAATTAAAGATTTCCACTGAACGGCACAAGAAGGGCAAGAAAATAAATTTGTAATATTTTTCCTTAGTGACAAGCATGACAATCTCCAGCAATTGTTCTCATTATATATATATATATTAAAAAATTATTCAAATGTTCTGGCAGTAACAGGCTACTGAGATTTTGCACTGATTTTGTTGTTTAATTGTAACTTACATGTTTGAACTTCTAGAATACGTACTCTGCTACCAGCAGACCCAGCACCAAACCATTACTGTACTGACTCTATTTTGAACAGGCACTTTATCTCTTAATATTTTAAAAAGTAATTCAGATATAGAAGCTTGAATGATTAGCACATGACACATTTTCTGGAACACCAAACCAACAATAAATTTGAACCGTATACTTATGCAAAGGTATTGTGATTTAAAACACAGCATTACCATGAGTGCCTGTGTTGAGTGTAGAAATTATTTATGGAAGCTGTTTACAGGCCTGGTTGGGAATTCATGCTCTGATTCTAAAGAAGTCATTTCCTAAAAACAAGTTCTTCATTTGCTGACTCTTTACTATTCAAACTTTTATCTGCCAAGACTTTAGACAAAATAGTGGTTGGAAATCTTTTTTCCTTCTTCCACCTTCCAAAATGCTTTCCCAGTCACCCACTCAGCCCCACTGTATTTAAACGATTCCTATTAGCACTTTCCCTTTCCTGTCACCGCAAAAAAGCAGTAGGTTTTATTCACCTTTAAATGCAGGTGAACAAGCTCAGGGAATCCTGTCCTTGATGTAGATGGCAGATAGATTTATAAACTACAGACTGTGAGTAAATAAAATCTCACAACTGAGCACAGCCACAGGATACCAGGGTACATAAATGTTGCAAAATGGACATTCCCAATGCAGCCTGCTCATTCATAGACCAGTGCTAGCCCTCTGCCCAGGAGCTTTTCCTCTTCCTGAACTCACTCATGTTACCCAAAAACTTGTTCTACGGTCACTCCAGTGTCTCTTTTGCATTGCTTCTGAAACAGGATGCTTATTAGGTGTGCAAACATCTTATACTACTACATTAATGCCTGCATGAGTCCTCTAGACAATTTTAAGCTGCAAATCTGACACCCTGATTAGATTTAGGCAAAGAGTCTAACAAATACTATACAGCAAATTAGAAAGTATCCATTGTCTGTCACCAAACATCACTACCCCTTTCAAAACTAAATATATTCTGAAGTCCAAAGTAACACTGATAAAGAAGAAATACTCTTAGAAAAGAGCTAGACTAAAAAATATTTTCAGCTTCATGCTAGCAGAATAAACTTTTGCTTAGAAATTCAATCACATTCAGAGAAAAATCTTTTTCTGGTCAGCACAGATTCCTTAAAATGCAGGCCAGAAAATGCATCACAATTCCAGAAATCCTCTCAGGTGCATTATCTTTTTGAAACCCACAAAGTTTCAATGACATAGCTTGAAGCAATTATGATTAATATGGTAGATACTGACTCTGAAATGTTGAGGATGGAGGTTCTTCCTGAAGGACAAATCCCCCACCTCCCCTGATTTTAACAGGCAGAGGTTCTGCTATTCATCGCACTGGTGCTGCTACAGCCAAATCCCAGTGAAAGAGGGCAAGATGTCACTATACTCCATGAAGACAACAGTACGTTTAGAAGAAAATAAGCAAAAGATTTTTATTTCTACTTCAAAATACTGGTGATCCCCTTGCAAATTTCTTTTTCAGACAAAGGTATGGAGTTGATGGTTTTACTCTTTCTTTAAATCACAGCTGCAACCACTAGGTAACTATAAAACACCTAAGTCTCATGAAGGATGTGCAAGGAAGAAAACAGAGGGAGATCAATTACCCAAAATATCTTAAAAGAGAATTGTTTCTTATTTTTCACAAACAATGACAAGATGGATTTCTTCTCACCAGACTGATGCAGCACAGGCTGAGTTGAGGCCCCAAAAGAAGGCCTTTGTTCATTATCAGGAGAGGACAGTAATGAAGTTGAAGGGGGACTTTCTGTTGAAGATGATGTTGAAGGAGCTTGAGCTGACATGGTAGAAGAGGAAGATGATGGAAGCTGTTCAGAACCATCTACTTCCATTGCAGTTTCTGATTCTCTACTAGGTGCCATGTTATTAGTAGAAGGAGCATCAGTCCGATTAGTCCCACCTTTGATTAAAAATAAAACAAAAAAGCAAGAAAAAGAGCTCAAAAGTAAACTTACTCTGCCTCTAAAGATTCCTTCGCACTATCATTCCTAAGGCAAATAAATGTGCTCAGTTCTTCAGTGCACTAAAATTTTATTTACACCTAGGAAAGGCCGATATTCCAAGCCTGAACATCCACTATAAACACAATTTCTGTTGTTGACAAGAAGGAAATCACCTCTGGACCGTGATCTCCCTCGTCCTCGATTGCTCTGCGCAACTTCACTGGCTTCTTCAAACCACCTTGACAGCATGTCTGACATCCTCTGCATCAGAGAGACATTGGGACTCTGCTCCCCTGTAGAACAAGTGGTGCAGAAGTTTTATCTACAAGTTTACCAAAAAGTACCTTTTTCCCCCCTCATTTCTTCTAAAAATGGAGACCACCCCTCACCCCCTTCTCCCACAACAAACAGTTCCCTTCAGCCTGCTCCCAATGCCCCTGTCTATCCTCATTTCCACAGTACAGGTCTCTGACCCTTTGCTGGGATCCCTCATTCCCCTCCTGTACAGCTCTGATCTTAAAAAATAGAATTGCAACTACCAAAGAAAACAGACTAAAGGTGGTTAAAGATGCCATCGGGAATATTAACAATATATTTTTAAAAAGGGTTTCAGAAGCCCACAAAAAAAGGCAACAGAACCACATGCAGATTGTAAAGGAGCAGATGGGATCACACCCCCCAGAGTTTCTAATCCAGTAATTCCAAATACAGGAGGAACAAAAAGACAGAGGTAAGAGGACAGGCTCATGTTCTCTCCCTAAACAGCATCTCCCACTGCCTGTGTCAGGTACAGAATCCTAGACACTTCCAGTTTGGGGAAGCAGGAAAATAACAACAGCACAGATAATCTGGAAAGGGAAACTGTAAGCAGAAAAGGGAGGAAGATTTAAGGGAACTAGAGTCAAATACTTGGAATCCCACAGCTTGCCAGATTTAAAAAGAAAAACACAGGGCTCAGCCCTGCGTTGGTATCCCAATTTTTGATACACAAGCATCGCTTTGGAAATGCTTTATTTACTAAAATCTCAAGCAATTGAGTCATGTGTTATAAACGTGAAAATAAATAAATAAAATTAGCCACCCTGTGTCACTAAATGACATTATAAAGATGAAAAGTATAATATAAGAATCCTATTGTTTTGAATTTCAGTCCCCTAATGTAACCATTAAAGAGTATTTCATTTGTAATTGTGATTGCATATGAGGTGTGACTGGGGAAAAAAAGAAATAAGTGCTGGTGTAAGTTCCTGAGCAATGACAATGAAAAAAAAGCTCTCCTTTACTTACATCAGCCTAAATGAAACAATATAATTTTCCTGGTAAGAATATTTTCAATTTTTAAAACCATTGTACAATAGCAGCTCTGTGCTAGACTCCAAGAAAACCATCTTTAGGCTTGGCTGATTGTTAACACAAGGACAATCTGAAGCATGTATTTTGGGAACACTTCAGAAAAACTGGAAAATAAAACCCAAAGCAAGAAAAAAACCCAAACCAAAACAAAATCCCAACAAAACACAGCAGCAAAGACAACCCCCTTTCAAATGCAAATGCTTTTACCATCTCTCTCTCTCTCACTTTCAGGCCTTGCTCTTGGCCCAGTATCTGACCAATCCCCTCTGAGCCGCAGACGTTTAACGGGAGGCTGACGTAACTGGGGGAGAGGAAAAAAGAGAGAAAAGCATCACACAGCTATTTATGTTCTACAGTACAGGATTCTAAGCCTAAAGATAAAGCTCTATTTTCTTAAGTCACCTAAATTCATATCTGTCACCAAAACACAAAACGTCAGCCTTATGTTCAGACTACCCATGAATAAGCACAACATTTATCAACAAAATGCACAAGTTTTAGCTTTAACAGTCTGGATAAATGACTCCCAGGACTCATGCAGCTTTTATTTTAAACTAGCTTCATAATGTTAATTGAATCTTTCTATAGTGACCAATAATAATTAAGATTTTCTTAAATTCAGCCTCAATTCTGCAGAAATATTTACCTATTCACATTAAAACCAAATAAGAGTTTCAGCTTAACAAAATGTGGATTTATAATTAAGCAAAAGGAAAAAAAAAATCAGACCATAAAAAAAGAGAACAGTTTATGCAAATAAACTCTGGTTTATTTTTCAACCTAATTTCTTTTAGCTTTTATAACACTTTTTTTACAGCAGGAAGTTTAAAACAATCACTTAATGGGTGGTGTTATTTTCAGCAACTTCAAGAGAAACAGGGAATGCTTTGCTCATTTAGAAAAGGCAGGTCAGAGTTTGAAGTCAAGTGTATTGGCTGGATATTTCTGGCCTTAACAAAAATAAAGAAACCAAGCCAAACAAAATCAACAAGCCAACCCAGAAACTGCTGACAATTTTAAACTAAATGCCTTGTGGTGAAAGCACATCAAAGTTTTAACTTTCATTACTCCACTAGCAGATTTTGGAAGAAGTCTTTACATTTCTTCTACTCTATACAACTTTAAGCCAGGCTGAAATAAAAATACTCAAGCTATAACATTTTTAGGGATAACAAGGACAAAGAATAAGCATTTAAAAGCAAAATTCCTGACTATTCCTGACTAAGAAAACACATAACATAAAATGTGTTTGAAAACATTTAAAGATGGTTCCAAACAGATTCTAAGAAAAAGGAGGAAGGAAATGTCAACATCACACTTCTTACAGCAAAAAGGAAAAAGAAATCATCATCATTGTCATCACACTGATCCTGCAGGTGAGGACAGCAGGATGCTGACAACTCATTGAGAACTCTCTTGTGGCCTCAGACTAAAGATGTGGAACTTGAGACACAGAGTTTGTGAAAGGGTGAGCAAAACACCAGAGTAAAAAAGCAGTTGATTGCTGGGAGAGTGCAGGGAGAGACAGAAACTACTTCATTGCAGTTAAAGGCATTTTTTTAATATTGATCAGAAAATTTAGATTGGAAGGGTCAGCATCATTGTAACTGAGCTGATAATTAACAACTGCTTCAATTCTGAAAATTTTAATACTGCTCAGTAACAGTGGCTCACCTCCTTGATCTAAACATCTTGTACTCCCTCATATCTGCCAGGAAATGACAACTTTTACCAAGGAGTATGAATATTTGATTTCAAGGAATATGCTTCTCATGGCATGAAAAGTAAGATAAGACAGAGTGACCTGCCAGCCTTGCTGGTTTTATGCTCCAAGGTTCAGGCAGACACCTTCTCATCTCCAAGAGAGGAAAACCAGATGAGAGGGGAAACCAGAGTAACAAAATATTGTGAATAAATATGTATTAAAAATACACCATTTTTGTGACAATCTACTTGTCACACCTCAGTCTACGACAAGCAACATTATTTTCAGGTTAAAGGGGAAGACAACTGATGGTATTTCTTGTGTGTTGCAAGCCGTAAAACAGAAAAGACGAAAGGAGGTCATCTTAACCACTTGCCTCTTCCCTTCTCTCTTCTGCAGAAGGGACTTTAAGTTCTCGTGCTGTGTCATCCTTGGGATCAAACAAGTAAATGTAATCTGAGGAGTAGCTCACAAGGATCTCTTGGCCATCTTCACTGTAACACAGGGATGTTACTCTGCAGGATTTGTTGTTGAGATGAGGAGGGACAAAACGTGCCACCATTCCAACAGTGCCCCTGCCAGCATAATTCCCTTTATTAAAAAACAAACAAACAAACAAACAAACAAAAGGAAAGAAAAAAAAGAGAGGGGAAAGAGAGGAGAAAGAAAAGAATTACACATTTACTATTGCGAATTTTTAACAGCTTCAAAAAACCCCTTATTTAGGATCCAACAAAAGAGAATCATGGAAAAGCCATGTATCCTGCAGTTTCTGCAATTATTTTGATCTGGAGAATTACATATCAGATTTTACAATCTTTATTATTTTTGTTTTAAAAAAATCGACATTACATTACAAAAAATTACAATTACAAAAAATACATTACAAAAAAATAAAAGATGAAAACATCCTCATATAAATGTCTCACACACCCACCACATGATGTTGTACGGAAGCTATCTGTCAAATGGGGCACAAATGGAACTTTTAGAACCAAAAACCACAAAATAATGATGCAAATCCATATCTACACACAAATGAGAAAGGAATTTAGTGCCTTTGCACTACAAAGGCAAGCACAGTACAGGATATTATGGAGTTCATAAGATCGCTTCCTGAAAGAAGCATCAAGTTCCAGCATGGTAGAGTACAAGACAATAATTTAATTAAAATTCAGGTGGATCACTGGAGGCTGCAATCCCTGGCTTTTTGGAATCCTGGAATCACACATTTCAAGACAAAATATGAGACATTACAAAATGCCTTTTTCTGCATTCAGTGCACAATGCATTCTGAGATGCATGAAGAGATTAGGATTACTTCTTTGAAGATTTCTGCATTAGCAAATATTAGAGTGAAATGACTCTACTATTACAAACCATAGTTCCCAGAGAAGGAAGCTACACTTCTGCAGTGTTACACTTGAGTAATTTACCACCTATTTTGAAAATAGCCTGAATTTGGCACTGCCAGTGGGTAGAAATGCTCATTGCACAATGTGGCTCCTACCTGTTGCCCTTGTGCCAAGCATTCTCCTGTCATAAATCCTCACTGAGCTGTCAGAACAGCCTACAGCCAGGTAGTAGGGGATGGGTGGACAGATAGCAACAGAGGTGGCAGCACGACGACAGTTTATTAAAATATCCTGAAACACACAAAAATGCAGCATTTAAATAATAGCTCTGAACATTTGAAGTATAATTCTTTGTTTTGTTTCACTACACGTGCCCCTCCCTTAGTCAAGGAGATTTTGAGAAAACAGGTCTGGCCTGTGAAGACAGATCATAAATGTGTTATCAGAAAAGCACTGCACCGAAGGAAAACTATCAGAGAAAGAGAGCTGGTACCAGAACAACTGAAAAAGAAACCAAACCAAAAAAAAAACCAACAAAAAACCACAGGAACATTTAAAAATAGATAAAACCTACAGACTTATAAACTATCTCGCACCTTGGATTTTCTTTTGGAAACACAGTAACTGTGGAGGTGGAAGAGTACTAAATATGCAGAAACAGTTTAGATCAATTAAAGTATCAGAATAGCTCCCATTTACAGACAGATAACTGGGTAAAGGGAAAAAAAAAGAAAGAAACCCCTAGAACTGGTAAATGTGTACAAGGCTGAACAAAATTAATCAAGACTAGCAATACATACTTTGTAATTTTGTTCCAATTCAATATTAAAATTGTTTCTAAAATTCAAACACAGTGGACAATTACTGGAAATACCAGTAATCTAATTCATTACTAAATCTTTTCTTACAGAGGGACGAAGGATGCTCAAGAGTACAAGGCTGCAGGTGATTCTCAAGGCTCATTTTTTGCCTCCAGTTTTGCACTCTACATTATTAGTGTAAACCAGACTAAAAGATTCAATTTCAACAGACAATTTTTTTCTACCATATCTGAAGCCTCACACCAAATATTTTTTATAAAATAAATAATGCCAAAGGAGATATTAAAATTAAAAAATAAAAATGAAAAAAGACTCCCCAAACTTCATTGTTTCATGGGAAATATACTGTCATCTCCACCAGTGACCCTGAAATCTATTATTTCTAAAAGCTTTACCGGAATTCATACCATGTGTTTGTGTGATGCACAGCTCTACATTTAGGTAATGTTTATTAAAAGATTTTTATTACTATTTTATTGGACTTATTTATTATTATTATTATTATTGAAATATTTATTAAAAGGTTTCATTCTTACATCTTTACAATCTTCCTTTGTGCAACTTGTTTTGATGCGAGTATCAAACCATCTCACAGTGCCATCCTCACCACAAGACAGGAAAGTGTAGGGATCATTTGGTACTGTCATAATCTGCTCAAAACAAAAAAAATATTATTAATGCCTCCAGAAATAGCACTAATTAAAAAATAAAAGCATCAATATTTGGAGCAGCAGTAAGGCAGTTAGGACTCAAGTCAAGCTTTCCAGTGAAGTAATGAGAAAAATTGAAAAACTGATGATGTTTCTTCATTTTCAAGAAAAGGTTTGAACTGTTGAAGTCAAAGGAAACTTTTAAATGTCACATAAGATTAAATATCCATAGGTCAAGGCTTACAGTTGTTTCTATTATCTTTAATGCACAACATAAATTTATTGCAATCACTTTTCAGATAAGTTATCAGTTTGCTACGACAATCAACAAAAGCTCTGTTTATTCTCTATCAAGTAATAGGAGACAATTACTAAGTCCTTAGAAGTCTGAATGCCTTGAAAATACTAAATGACTTTTATTCCCATTGGGCTATTCCTTTACATCCTAGGTAGTTCCCTGCAGCAAGTCTGCATTAAAGGCTGCTACCCAGCTACTTCCTCACTGCAATTTTTTTTTTTTTTTTTTTTTTTTTTTTTTTTTTTTTTTTTTTTTTTTTTTTTGAGAGCACTGTACTGAACAATTTTCCTAAGCTCAGCCCTTCTCCAGCTCGGGACAACTCAGATCGAGTCTCACATGAATGGCTTCACTCAAAGCCTCCTCAAGACAAAATAAAAAGGCAAGTGACCATAATGTTAAATATGACCTGAATTCCATCGGTCAGTGAATGCACAGGAAATGTCAGTTTATTTACACTCTGTCTCTCAGAACAGAAAACAGAGAATGTTGTGGCACTATTTTTGTTTTCCTACACTCCTGCTACTATCAGTAGAAATTTATAAAGCAACAACAATGGTTAATAGTGTAATACATTCATGGAACACAGAGCACGAGTGATCCTTTAACATTTTAAATGAGATATTTATCACCCCCACCTCCCAAAATTCTTAATAAAAGTAACTTATGGATATCTGCAAATCTCTCTACCTGAAATGGGGTTGCAAAGGTAACAGTTGAAGGCTTCAGCCTCTCTTCTAAGGCTCAGCACAGTAACTGAGACAATGCTTGCTGTGCCAAATAAGAAGCATAACTTGCAGAACAAAGGCAAGGTTTGAATACCAATAGAACTGCTGAGCTATGACCACTATTCTTCAATATATCAGTGTAACATATTGAAGACTGTTTTTCACTACATATTTCATTCAAATTAACTTTATTTGCATAGTTGTAAAAGTTAGCAATCCACTAAATTCTTCAAGCATTTAGCAGAGCTTTCTGTGAAAACACTTTGCTCCAATAATGTTGCTGAATGTGACACAATCTTGTTTTATTTTTGTTCACACTGATGCAATTTCACCCTATCCATGTAATATAACTTGCACATGGCAATTTTTATGTCCAGTGTTCACAAACATTCTAAGTACTTTATAAGCACTAAACCAGAGAAATGGAGAAGTGCAAGCTCCAATAATTGAGTCACTATTACTACATTTAAGTTCATTAAGTACATTTAAGTACATTAAGTTCAACAAGTACACATTATAAATATATATATAAAATTGGTTTTTTACTAACTAATAACTTGTTTGTTACTTAACTTTGAAAGTGTATAGCTATATGATCACTTCACTGTATTTAAAACAAGAAAGTAAGAGGTGTTCATAAAAGCACTTTCCCTTTCTGAAATGCAATTCACATGAAGGGCAATAAAGAAAAGATTTGGCTGAGAAAAAACAAACTTGTCAAAGTCTCGTACAAACAATAAATTCTTCAGAAACATGTCTCAAGAGCCTCTCCCTCTCTTATTGTATTCTCACTTAGAAGTGAAAACAATTGTACAGATATCTCACAGTTTACAATAATCTACACCAATTTCCACATTCCTCTGTTTCATGTTTTTGTAACATCTTGAACTGCCACAAATTCCAAGGGCTGCATAAATCCACATTCAAATTTAGAATTGGTACCTCAGGGGCAGCTTTTAGCTTTTGTTATTTAGAGAACCCAGTGAGTCAAAGTTCTATATTTAACATGATGATGTGGTTACATACAGCTGGGCAGTACCATCACAATATTTAGAAATTATCTCCCCACTCCAGGAACCTCCTAACCTCAGTGCAAAAACAGGATAAGAAAAATAACTTCATAAAGAGACAAAGTTGTTAAAACAGTCAATGTCATATAGAAATTTTGATATACCTCCCATTAACAGTGTTTAAAAGCAGCAAAACCAACCAAAACTGTCATTCAAAACAACAATAATGCCCTCTTGTTAATGTTATTGCTGAATAAAAATCATGCCAAATAAGACCATTTTGATGGTGCAATATAGCAGGGAAATGTAATTGGTATAATTACAACCATAAGAACACTTTTACTACAGGAAAAATTAACTCTGGCAGTAACTTCAGCCACTTTCTTTTTTTCACACACTCCAATTCTTTTTATGAGAAGTTTTAAAAGATTTTGTTCACTTTACATGGAAAGAAAGTGATCTAAAAGCTTGCTATGAAATCTGAGCTGAATACATAAAAAAACAATGGATTTGGGATTTTTTTCCCCTGTGTGTGTACTGCAGTAGCATTAAAAAAGCCCCAACAAACAAACAGTGAAAGAAACAGGAACATTTATAACCTACCAAAAATATTACAATTTTTTTCTATTTTAAGCATAGTAAGTTTTGCAAGCAGCAGCTTTTGCTGTTATTTAAAAGAAGCTGATAGAACAATAAATCTTTCTATTTTCCCAACTTAAGTAATACTTTGCTTCCTCACTTGCCTAATTTATATGAACAAAACTTCCAAGGGAGGACTGAAAAAACTGTGGCTAAATTTACACCTAAAGAGTTAACTAGAATATGCAACAGAAAAATTATCTACAACTGTAAACACATTTTTCAGATATAAGTTGTTCACACATGCTGAGCTAAGCATTTCTTAGAAGAATCTAAATTGTGAAAAAGGCATGAAACTTCTGAAAAGTTCAGGGAGGGGAGGGGCAGGGGGGAAGAATAAAAATAAAAATGCAAAACAGTCACTTCCCCCACCTCCCAGCCTACTTCAGGAAGAAATTCAGAGGTCAATTTTAAACTGCTTTGCCCTGCAGAATATTCCTTCAGCGAAGGTGCATTCATATCTGCAAAGTCGTTTTAATAGTACCACTTTTTGCAAAGTTCTCAATTTAAGTTAGCCAGCACATTTCTCTGCTCAAGGCTACTTTTTAAAAGGAAAAAAAAGTAACTGAAAAAAGACAGAAGAAAATTTGTAACTCTCACTGCAACAAAGTTATCAGGAGTCTGGTTAAAATCTTGGGCAACAATACAATAAAATATGTATTTCACCCATCTTAAACTTATGATTTATTTCAGGAGGTACCTCATAGGTAGTCCCATAGTGGCAGGTGTACTGGCATTGCCTGTTGGTCTCTGCATCCTGTTCAACATTCGTGTAGAAAATGACTCCGTCTCCGGAACAAGAAACAATCTGTTTGTCATTGGTGCATGGTAGGAACTTTGCACTGAATATATTGGCTCTGTGTCCTGAGTGAATCGTTGTGAGAACCTGAAGAACAAAGAAAAAAAGGAGGCTGCAGTAGGCCAATGTTTTCCAAGCAAATAAAGGATGGCAAAAACTCACTGTGAAATACAAGTTATGGACAGGCTGCCAGGGACCTACAGTTCAGTACAACAGAACAGAGAAGCTGCCTTTACACCAAATTTCTTCTAAGAACAATGCGGTTCTACAAGAGAGCTTTGATCAGGCACTTGCACGAAGCAGTCTGCAAAACACAAGGGCTGGAATTCAGCTGCCACCTTTGTTTTTGCAATGCTGGTTCCAGAGCACAACAGGTTTCTCAAAGTGATACATTAGGGTAATGGCACAGCCACTCAGCACATCAGTGAGGAGAGACTTAGAAGATCTGGGATATTGTAAATCAAGAATAAGGCACTGTAATCCAAGCCAACTTCATTGACTTTAAAATTTGATGTTACTTTTAAACTCACTCTAAAAAGAAGAATTGATGTTTATAAGGAAGAATGTTTTGAAACTAGCCAAAAATAAATAAACATTTAGGAACTGGATTATACAGGGAAATAAACCAGGACTTGACTTAGACTCTCATTCATCTACATTAAAGCAGAGAAACATATGATTTACTTTACCATCACAGCTGATTTTAAAGACTTTGTGGTGACTCTTTATCCTTCCCCACATATTTAGTTTACCAAAACTGAAAAAACCTCCACATGCTTTCCTGTGAACAAGTAAACATTATATTCTTATTTCTCCCATTCTGCAGCACTTAAACCAAACTGCATTTTCACCACCCCCATTAGGAAAGAAAAAACAAGTTGTTTACAGTATGAAAATTACTTCCAAATTTCCACTCAATTAATTTAATCAAAGGAACTATTTTGCAAATGAAGTTTCACTGTCAGTAGCAGCTCATGCCTAACAGTTCAGAAGTCCTATTTCACACCTTTTAAATAATTCCCACTAAAAAAGTTTAAATGTATCTGCATATAATGAAAGATACAAAATATTGACTGAAGTCTATTTCTGCTTATCTATCTAGATAATAACAGAAAATATGGCAATAAGGATATTTGCAAAGATGACAGAATTACAACACAGTTCTTATACCAATTTGCTGCCTTTTTCTGTATAGATCCTCTTCCTTACACCAGAAAAAACTAAGCTAACATAATTGTAGCACTCATTAAAAATCACATCTCTAGTACATTTCAGGAATAACAGTGATCACTGAGTCTTCTTGCTGATACCTGCTGTTTTATAATTGCATTTGCATGTATTGGGGAAAAAAAAAACAACCAAAAATCATCTTCTCCTCTGCTGTTACAAAAGAATAAATAGCTCAGCTAACGGTGAAAAGTAAAAAAAAAAACCAAAAAACTCCTGCATTCCTCATTAGGTTTAAGTAGAGAAGCAGTACACAACAGGGGGAGAACACTGTCCCATGAAAGCATAAAGCTTTAAATTGCAGCACCTCTTAAAATATTACAATATTTTAATGTAAAAGTTATATAATGAGCAACTATCCCATAGCAGGATATTAAAATCAACTCTGCACAATAGATAACATTGAACATCCTTTATTTGCATGAAAAATTCTTACTCTGCAAATCACTCCACCAACACTCACTTTGGAATATATCCATCATCCACTTCACAACTGTCTTGGATAGCACTTTTCCAGCAGAACTCCCAGTCCAAGAGAAACCCTACCTAGTGATACTGAACTGAACTTTGTCAGGCTGGCACCAAAATTATAAGAAAGAGATGAAGTTTGGAAGCTCTGGCTTACTTGGAGAGGTGAGCAAAAGAGCCTTACCTATAGGCACAGACAACACTCCAAACCACCACAAACCTTCAAGGAAAGCAAACTATTATTTTCTACTCAAATTCTCTTCCACCATATCTTCTGTTTCTCCCACACATTTAGTTTTTGAGCACATCCTCGGGGTTTAGATGTCATCCTCTGAGAGGACACAGCTCAGAGCATCTGTTCTACCAAACTATCAGCAGTTCCTTCAAGAGAAAGGTGTGGGACACTGCCACTACCTGATGGATGCCAGCTGGCACTACTGAGAGTCTTTCAGCTGCATTGCAACCCTTATTTCAGTACAAATTATTCTCCATCCACTTGAGGCACACACAAAGCAATGTAATTTTACATTGGAGTGAACTATTTCAATCAAGATTGACACCCCAACAACATTACACGGAAGGACATTACATACAGTAGATTACACAGAGCAAAAAATACAGTATTTTAAAAGTGAGAGGAAAACAGTTTATGTGACTACAAGATTTCATGAGAATTACTGAATCCTATTGCTGGTTCTGACACTAATCTGTGGTGAGACCATGTTCCCTTTGTGCCTGGCCATGTACCGTAAAATGGGATAATACCAATGACACAAAGGATTAGAACTCTCAAGTTTTAAAGCACTGTGAGATTTTATTCCAATTTATATACACTAGGAAGTGCATGATATTATCTTTTTCACATAATAATTAATATCTGAAAATGAATATATTTTAAAATACCTTTTAATACCTTGAAAAATAATAACTTGCATCCTATTTGAAAATTAACAAGCAGCCAGAAACAAACCTACCTTTCTGCTGTAGGGATTAGTAATGACCAGGTTGGTGTCATCTGAACCAGATAAGATATATTCTCCTGTATCATTCCAGCAAATTGTATTCACCTGCATGAATCAAAAAAAAATTGTTTAGATTTATATTAACTCAATTTTCACCATATTAAAACATCAATACTCATCCAACACTACAGAAATAGGAGTCAACAAATTCAACTGAAATGATGTCATTTCTAAGCAGCTAGCATTTAAAAAAAAAATTGTGTTTTTAAAACAAATTGATAAGGGAATCACCTGCTTTACCTATGGCATCCCAATTACTCCCTCTGCTCAAGAGTTCATCAGGTAAATTAAGCTTCCCACAGTAGCCACTCAGGTGCTTTAATGTACCAAATCTACTCCACAGGGAGTTCTCTGAATTTGAACTGGAGGGCATCACAGTGCTCTCATAACTGCATCTTTACCATATCCAAATTCTGACTGTCCATTGCTTTGCACACTTTTCAGTGACCACACCTTCCCAGGGAAAAGCACTGCAGAATCCATCCCAGATCGCTTTTGAAAAGTGTGAGTAGGCTGGGAAAGAAGAATCCTACAGTGAGGTACAGAATTGTACTGGGAGAGCTTTACAATACATTTCCTTATCAATTCTCCTTTTCACAAGACTGTGCTTAATAATGTGTCAGTGAAACAAAGCTGTGAAAGCACTCAAAATCCAGGAAGCTCAAAAGATATCCTCCAAGCAGCAGCTCATGCACAAGCATCAAAGACTGCATGCAAGACCATTATTATTTCAACTAAGCCTCTAAAATACCTTCAAGTGTCAAACTGCAGCCATCACCATTTTCTGCTGGCTAGATTCTGTTGGCAGAACAGCTGCCTTAGTGTGATGTACCAGACTGGATAACAGAATTGGTAAAAACCCCACTTTGTTCTGAATTATTTTCTTATGCCTTTTTTTTAAATTCAAATGTTTCAGTCTGAGCCACCCACCCCAATAAAAATAATTTTTATTTAAAATAAATACACCCATTCTAGTTGCTGTTTTAATGGCAAGTTGAGTGGGGGTTAGTTGCAAAATCAGAGTTAGCAGTTTCAGGTGGATCACAGGGACAACAGCACCTTGATATTCTCAGGTGGAGGAACTTGAAGAGAGATCTTGGTGTTAAACAAACATGCCTATGCCAGGGTAGCTCAGTGCTCAGAAGCAATCAGATATTGTCAGGATTTATTAGGAAATGCACAGAAGAGCAGGATATACATCCATGCATGGCAATCCCACGTGTCCCACGCTATGCAGTTTGGTTCATATCCCGCTCCTGTATTCTCCATTTCTATTACTGCCCACTTGGAAAGAGAAATTATGACAAGGAATTACTGGGGTGCTTATAGATATCTAACACTTTTTATTGCAAGGAGCAAATAATTTGTACTGCTCTAGGGAAGGGAAATGACAGACGCTTATGAGAGCATGAATGACATGGAAGAAGTAAAAAATAATTTTTTGTGGATCTTCACAGTACAAGAAATGGAAGGCCTTAAATGAAACAATCCAATGACACATGGCTTTTTAATGAAACTGGAAATCACTGTTATGGAACACCCTAAACACCAGAAGTGGAAGGATATACATATTCATCAAAGAGAAATGAAAAATAACCAGAAATAAAGGTGCAGCTTCCACCTCTATCTACCAATTAAAGCATGATGTGTTCTCCAGAATACCCATCAAATACTGTCTGCTTGCCCTGTCTCAACTTCCTTTAAAAATATGGGCTGGCCACTTTCAGGGCCAAGTTATCAGGCTCCACTGAGCTTTGGTATGACCTTGCATGGCTACTCTTATGATTTTATAACGCTGGCTGTCAATCTCCAAGAACCACAATTTCAACTAGCCCCCAGAACCATCTATCATTGAAATAACCTGTCCTGACAATGGCTGTAATCTAAAATGTTGTCAAACATTGCACAGCACTACAGTGAGGGCAAACACACAACCCAGCAATGTTTATTTTCATCTACATTTCCTCTCAGGCAGAAAAGTATTATTATCATTGCCCTAAAGAAACCAAAATGCTAATGTAAGAATACAGGAATAGAAACAAGAATGAAACACTGAAAAAACAAGGAAGCTACCAAAAATTTTAAAATCATAAGAAAGAAAAGTTAGCACAAAAAATTAAACAAATTGAGGGGGTGGATGTGTATATTTATATACAAACCCAAAATCTGAATAACAGCAAAGCAGAGAAACATTGAAGATGCAAAGGAGAGACTAGATTATCTAAATTGCAGCATCACAAGACACCAATGATTCTCCTCCAAAATCCCAATTTCATTGCTATGATTGCCTCAGTTAAGCAACCTCAATATACCCTGCCCAGACCAAAGTTGGTTCAAAAATAATCCAGAGTGACATAACCAAATTACTAGAGGTTTGTAACTAAACAGGCTTTTTTATTCTGTACTAAATCACCTTCTCAGCATTACTGGCAACAAATAACTCAAAAGTAACAAAGTTTTTCAGTGACCTCGGCTTGTTTGGGTTTTTTTTCAGAGACTTTCCAGTCAATATACACAGTGTTCAGTACAACCTACTGACCAACACTGAACCCAAATAAATTTGCATATGGATCACTAAAAACCAAGAATTTAAAAATGTTCTCTTTTCATTCCATGGTAGTAAATTACTAAAATATAATGTAAAACAAGAATGGGGTAGAAAATTGCTTTTATTTTGAAAAAGTTACATATTGTACTACCTGCCCTGCCACTCAACACCCAACTAAAGTATAATGAAACAGTTACTATTCTGAGAATTTGGAAACCTTGGGAAATGGTGTTGGACCCAGAAGAAAGGATACATCAAACATAAATGACAGACATTACTAACAACGTAAGAAAATCCAAAGGGTGTGAAATTAGCTTTTTTCTATTAAGTACTCCAGTTTATTATTAATTGTATCTAATTTTATTTGTCACTCATCTAGCCTTGTAAGGAGTCACCGGGCACTTTTGATTAGTCAATTAGTCAGATATAAATTTACTATCTCCATGTTTTCCTCAAAGATGATGCAGAAGGCAGTGCAGGCAATTCTTAAAAAAACAAAAAAGTAAAGTCTTCACTTCCATGCAAAGTGACCTCAGAATCAACTCTATTGTGAACAGAAGAGATTAACAGAATACAAAATTAGAAGAAAAAAAAATGGCTGTAGATATCCAGAATATCAGGAATATCCCCCAAGCAAAGAAGGGGGTAAAAAAAGGCAGTGCTTTTCCTCTGTGGAGTACAAGGGGAAAATTGTTTCTAACAAAATACAAACTCCATGTACTGGTTTAAGCCTGGCTTTGAGGAGTACATCTGAAAAGGACTTGTTCCCAAGTGCCATCCTGAAGGAAATGAATACCATGAAGGATGCTGGTTTGTTATTGATCTGAATGCCTGTACAAAGAAATGAGAAGTTACTCCTTCAGGTAATATTCTATATCTCAAAATGTAGTATTTACTCATGTCAAATGCTTCATCTACATCCTGCATTTTATCCTTCCTCAGCTTTTACAGGACCCAACCAGGAAGAAAATAATCCATATTTTTACTGCAATTCAATATGGTTTAGGGTTTCTTTAACCTCTACTTTCCTCACACTTCATTGCTGCTGGTCCAGATTGCTTCTCTTTCAACATTTCTCCTTTGGATTTAATCACTTCATACAGAACAGCTCACCCACCTCTGTACATTTCCTCTTCTTAAGCTCCCTTTACAGCTAACACAGAAAATGGCAAGTTCTGGCATACAAATGATCTTACTGAATTTGACCATGTGAACCTTGCTGAAAGAGGCAAATCCTGCCCTGGAAGGATGATAAGGCTGCTGTCAGACATCAATAATTCTGTAGAACCAATTCAATTACTTCACACACTGCTGCTAGAAACTGTGTCTTCAAACCAAGGAGAAAATGGGACTGTTTCAAAGAGAATTGCCCCTGAACTCCGAGGTGAAAATACTCAGATTTCAAGCAAAAGGTGTTATGGTAATATTACTGTTACAACAGGGTGGATATGGGAAGTAATTAATGGAATATTCCCTTTTTCACAGATATCCTGCCTGGGTATGATTATACACACAGTTGTATCTCCCACAGGATCTCTCTTCTGTGTAACAGGCAAGAACTTGGACTTTACTTTTATCCTAAATTAGTAAAAAAATTTCTTGCCTTAAGTAAGTTGTCCACTGTGTCCAATTACACAGCATGCTTTACATAGAAAATATAAACTTATTCAACAGAACAACGAAAAACTTCTTAAAAACAGCAATCAACCAAACAGCAACCAAAGAAAACCCCCAAATCTCTGCCCACCCAACCTTCATTAAAAAACCCAACCACCCAAAAACCAAACCCAGAAACACTTTTTAATAGGACAATACAGCATTCATTCCCTACATTTGAAATGCATGCTGAGTCAACAGTTGTGGAAAGAAGAAGAAGAAAAAAAAAAGGCCTAATTACCATTGATGGTAATAAAGAGATAAGGAGTTTAATCAGTACAAGCATTGTCATTTTATTGATTTCTATGTCACAGATTTTTAAAAAACAAATAGTAAGAAATTATACTGAGTGGTTGTTAGCCTTAAAAGATTATTCCTTGCAAAAAAAAAAAAAAACAAACCACACAGTAAATGAGGTAAGAACTCCCAATAGCCCATTCCTTAAAGCTGGAGAGTTCTGAGCAAATTCAACTTCTAAAGACATTTTTTCAAACTGTAGTATTTTAATACTGTATTTAAATACTGTAGTATTTTAAACACTTGCAAATAATGCTGTAAGCTTACAAGTATTTTCCACCCACTGAAACAATTAGGCCATATGTAAAAGCATACTTTCAAAGCTAACACAGTCACATCAAAATTAGTTTTCAAATAAATATCCATCAAGTAGATTAAAGCAACATCAACAGCCAGCACCAAATCTGCAACTTCTATTACATGACATAGAAGCAGATAATTGAATAGAGATCAGTCACTTAACATTTAAAAAGTAGTGAAGAAATATTATTTTCCTATATTCTATTTTAATAGGAAACAATTACTTCTTTTTATAAGGAAATAAAGAAAAATAAATAAAAAGCCCTAATCAACTTCAGGAAAAGAAATTGAAAATTTTAATCTTAAGTATTTGAGGAGATGAAAAATTACTTCGAGAAGAAATTTGGAAGCAAAGTATCACTGTTACAATCTTTAATACGAAAATTAATAAATACACACAGTATCATATAATTGTCTGGGTTGGAAGAGACCTTACATGATCATTCTTGTAACATTTATTGGGAAAAAAAAAGAAAAATGTATATATTTGTGTCATTACACTAACACCATCTGTACTAGAACATTAAACTTACAAGGTAGTCAGGCAGTCAGGTAGTTCACATTTATACACAGCAGTTCTAATCTTGGCCTTTCCCAGACTTTCCAAGCTCACAAAAACACAGGCACATCAAAATCATACTTCTGATCTCGAGAAGGCTGGATGTTAACAACACTTGTCCCTTAAAACTACTGCTGTGCTAGTTTAAAATTATATTGCTCCTCAATTAAAAGTCCAAGCAACTCAAGCTAAAATAATCATTATGTTTGTACAGTCTTAGAAATACACATTAAAGTACAAAAGCTTCACTTACATTTTCATTTTTATACAATACTTTCATTTTTCAGATATCTTGTACAACAAATACTTTAAAAACCATAAATTTCTGCTCAAATCCTCAAAGGTAACATGGCAGCCTATTTGTCCTGAACCTAGTTTAGGTAAAAGCTTTATTTAAAAGGGTATGTTTTAAAATATCTGGACCCCTTTCAAAAATTAATATTAATATTTAAATAAGCCTTTCAGGAAGGCTTATTTTTTGTTTTCATTGCCTACAAGTCAGTATGTAGGACCTGATGATTTGCTTTTTGAAATTGGAAAATAAATCACTCGAAACACTAATAAATTTTTAATTCAACACAGTACAATAAAACAAAACAAAAAAAAAATACTTCATTTCAATGTTTAAGAGGAGTCCTAACTGAAAAGGTATGAATGTGTTTAAATGGCAGGAGAGATTAATTCAATCAACAATAGACACAACATTAAGATACGGGAATGGTATTTTGTTTTGCTTCAACGGTAAGAGCATCAGATATTCAAGAAGAAACAAATAGCAAGAGAATTCAGATGTAGATCTCAACAAGCAGAGTGGTCCTGCACAGCTTTAATGTACAAATATAAGATATTTGCCTTTTTAAGTTGAGGAACTATTACCATGGCAACAAAATCACAATTTAACAATTTTTAACAAACAAAAAAGCAACAAGTGACTTACACATCCATCATGCACATTCAAGGTTGCTTCAAGTTTTAATCTTTGGATAAATTCTCTTCTCCCTGTGAAGAAAAACACCAATTACATAACTTTTAAAAACTGAAGTAGTTAAGAGCCTGCTAATGACAATTCACAGGTAAAAACCTAAACGGTAAAGAACCAGAATATAAATTTAAATCTTGAAACAATTCATATGGTTCTCGCTTTACAAATCCTAAGATAAGCATGACATTTGCTGGTTCTTTCACCACCTTTAATAGGAGTGCAGAAATGGCAAAATGAA
The DNA here is from genome assembly GCF_963513975.1 of Fringilla coelebs. Taxonomy (NCBI): domain Eukaryota; kingdom Metazoa; phylum Chordata; class Aves; order Passeriformes; family Fringillidae; genus Fringilla; species Fringilla coelebs. The sequence continues at coordinate 112,765,495 of NC_140029.1, read as the reverse complement.
CATTTGACAGGTTCACAGGCTGATGATCCCTCTAAAACTAATAGCAAGAAAACAGAAATTAATCCTGTGGTTATTTGCTTCACTTAGCTGAGAGGGAGCTACAATAACATAGTTTAAGCAGTACAACCCTTGCATTTGGAAAATTTACATTTAAGACCAGTAACATTCCATTTCATACAAAGTATGTGAAGAGATGAAGGATAAAGGTGAAATCTATAAATCTAAATGCATATGAAGACAAAGCCCCAAGAACTTTCGTGTCCTTATACTCTATGTACAAACTGCACTAAAAACACTACTGTACTAAACGCATGAAGAAGGAAAACCAGAGTAATTGACAAAAATGTGGTCTTTTCCTGAACTAGGTGTTTCAACACATGGCTCCAACTCTCAGATTATGCTGAACCTAATATTCCCCAGAAAGCACTCTCAGAAAAGAAAAATACTGGTAAACGTAATATTTTTAACTTCAATCCCAAAAGTTTCTAAACTCAAGGACCATTATCCCTTTTTAAATTCTGTGTTAGCGCATCTCTCAGAACAAAATTCCAGGTAAGAGCATCAGAGTGTAGACTTATGCCAGGCTGCACTGTTTCCAAATATGTAACTGTGAAATTCACTCAAAATGAACCTTAAAAACATAGAATCAGGAAAAGAACAGCAAGAGAATCCACATCTGAAAATCCTACTTTTGTGAACTTGCTTTGGTTCAGCTCAAGGCAGAACCATGTCAGAGCTCAGTGCTACCTCTGGCAGTGTAGCACATATTTGGAAAAGGAGTTTCTCCTCTCTCCACTTGCTTCTTCTGAATGCTTTTTATTTCTCCCATATACTCTCCAGCCCTGCAAAAGAACACCTGATATCCACACCTGGTCCCTCACAACCACCTGTCTGGAAGCAGGCATTGAGCATCCCTGCCCCACTCCCTCCTCCAAGGCCAGGACATCCTTCCAGAGCGCCAACACCTGCACCCCATCCAATGCTCATACAGCCTTCCTTCCATCAAAATGTCTGGGCTAGATACCTCAGTTTTGCTGGAAGTAGAAGCCACCTCCAAAATTCAAAATTTCTCATAACACTGCTTAAGTACCACATTAGATGAAGATCATACTACGGCAAAATATTTTTTCTATTTCAAGAGGAGGTACTTAGTGGGTGAAATGGTTATAAAGTGCTTGCACTTAAAGCATGCCTGAGCCAGCTTTAAAAAGATAAAAGCCAGACTTCCCTCATGCCCCATTTTATAAACACTGAAGTTGTGACATCTCAGGTGCCACAATTTCTGTTAACCAGGAATAAGCATAATTAGAGAAAGATTAAAATAATGACATCTTATGCACCATGCTCTACTAGCAAGAATGTATGCATTCTTTGATATACACATCAAGGAATACACATCTACCTAGTTAACTAGGCTTTCTTTACCACTTCTCCTTACCCATTTTTTCACCCTCCAGGAACACACTTTGACTTTAGATTCTTAATGGCTGGTTTATTGTACCTTTCTGTGAAATCCCCTTATTTTTTCAAATAAAATTATTTCTGTGTTTTCCATGAAGATTCCTACTTTCAGGTTAACCTCATTTCTTCAATTGCTTGTAAGTAAATGTGAATGCTGAGGTGGGAAATATCACCTGCTGCATGCTTGGGTATCACTTTGCATAACAGAAGCTTTAAAATTTGCTTCAGGGGTGCTCCTGTATTGCAAAATACAGAGCACTAATGCACTACCTCCAATAGGATAACTTCATTAAGAATTGTATACTCCATAGACCAACACAAAAATACAGTGTTTGCCAGACCCATCACACTTTCATTGATGAACGGAAAAAATCTGATAGCAGTGGATGATTGTTGGCACTGCACCATGCGCAGAAAATACATGTGGAATGAGGTGATGTCTGCAGAGCAACAGGCAGGTGCTTGCTGAGAATCCCCTGTACACACAAACACCAAAGATGATTCAAACTAATTTTTAGAGACAAACAGAGCAACAGATTTTTCTCCTTCCTGTATGCATTGGTTTTAGTCCAAATCACTTAAACCAGCAAGTAAAGAACAATAACTGTGTTCTAATCACATTTGCAGTTTAAATTTCTATTTCCTTACAGAAATCTGTTGACAAAATAAGATATGAGCAATTTGTTGTTGTTAGATTAGGATTTTTGGTCTTAATAAGAACACAGTATCTATACAAGTTTTGGTAAACCTGAGATGCAGGCATAAGGTGTCTCACATACTCAACACCTGGCCACTTAAAACATTTTTTAAAATTGTTAGGATCACATGTATGATTTGTTATATATGTGTTTAGTTATTTATCCTTTGATCATTTTTTATCTATATATTTGAGAAAGGAATTAAATGCAAACAAAATTACAACTTAAATAGTTTCTATATTCCCCTAAAGAAAACGGGAGCAAGGGTGAAAGCAGTTAAAATGTTTTGCCTCCAAACCCCCTCTTATTTGACTAAGTACTAAATGCAGTAAGGCAACTGAATTATTGTTTGTAGTTTATCTGACCATTCAAAACTAGAACCAGATCCTAAGTGGTGCTTTTACTCTTAAATAAAAACCTGAACTACATTAATAAACTGAAGAAAATACTGCCTCTGTTTTTGTTATTAAAAGCTGAGCAAAGTCAGTGAATCTGTGTTCCTTGTACTTTAGCAATGACTCCCACATGTTCACTTGGTTTAATAAAAAATGCTGCAGTAAGTATTAGAATTTGTCACTTGAATATTTTTGTCACTGATCCACTTTTATGACATTGAAAAGAATTAAGAAGCAATACCTCTTGGTTTGTTTTGTACTTACTCTTCAGCATCTCAGCTCTTATTGCTGGACTTCCTAACAGTCAGATCCTCCATGTCAAGGGCTCTGCTCTCCCAAGTGACAAGAATCTTCACAATCCTTAATTCCCATTCACCTAAGCCAAAGACTGCCTGTTCCCTCCACCTTCCTACAAAGGCAGCCCTCCTGGCCCCCCTTTCAGCTACAATGATGGATGAAACCCAACCTTCCAACAAAACCCCAAAAGTACTTTCCTCTTACAATATCAGCATCAAGACCTCTGCCATGTTTAGATTTTTCCCACCCCAATACTTAGAAGAGGCTCTCAAGCCAGAAACTATTTCTTTTTCCCCTTAACTACGTAGTACCCCTAGAAAGGCAATCATTTAATTTTGTGAAGGTGCTTCAAGATACTGCTTCCTATATTCAAATAAGGCCTAGGACATGGATCAAGTGATCAAGCTGTCATCACCAAGATTATCTCACTGGACATATGGGTTTTGTTCAACACTGCTAAGGTGAATTTACTAACAATAACATGATAAAGCAAAACAAAAAAAAGCACCCTGTTAAATTTCAAATGGCTATGATGACCTCCCACTGTTTACATAGCTGAAATTTGGAAAGCTGTCAAACTAATGCTCCACCCACCCATTTTCACTAGTTATGCACCAAATGAAGCCTCAAGGTTCAGTGCTATTCTCAGTATAATGATCAATAATATTCTCATTTTTAGCCATCCACCTATTCTCACCAAACATTATGCACTACTGAAGCCTCAAGGTATAGTGAAACACACAGTGCAGTGATCTATAATGTTTTTAGTTTATATTAAGCTGGAGACTTAGGGACCATTCTTTGTATGTAAGAAGCCCCACCTTGAGTCATTCATGATCAAATTTAAACATAAGAAAGCAGGTGAAAGAGAAGCTGCAACTGCTTCTTTGTAACTTTATTTGTTCAAAACATCCACTGCGTGCAAGGTCAAACCAAATGCTGCCTTGCAACTCCCACCTGGAGAATTACCCAGCCTGGGTGTCTGGGCAGTGCTCTAATCTCACTTCAGGGAGCAATACCAAAATAAAACAGCATCCCCTTGTACTCCCCACTCACAGTCCTTATGACACCATTTAAGTCACAATCCTCAGTTTAAGAATTGCTGATCAGGTGCTTCCTATGTGCCTGTTTTGGCAGAGAGACACATACCTTTCTTTTGTAAGTAACTTAGGCAAAGCTGCTTCAGAACTGATGACAGCAGACAAGTTAGATGCTTTGAGCATGCAAAACCTTAATATATTTAAAACTGGGCTCCAAAGTTTCCCCTTGAAAAAGTACAGATCATTTAATGATGAAGGTTTACCTTGAAAGCACACTTGTGCTCCGCAGAAATTTAACTAAACTTTGATCCAAAGCAGCACCAGCACAGTATAAGATGTTAAAAGACAACCCTTACTCAGTAATAGACCCCATTTATCAAATGAACACTCATTTATATCAAGCTGGCTTTTTGCAAGGCCAAGTCCCTCAGCGCTGGCTCGCTGTGACATTTGGAATGCCCTAGTTTAAAGCTGAAATGGAGCCAGCATCTGTTCCCAATGCAGAGCACATGTTATCCTGCACTCTGAGTGCATTTCAAAACTTCTCTTGGTTTTTCAGGATACAGTTTAGGCATTTCTGAAGTAACCCCATTTGTATATACCTTATTTTGCTGGATTAACTACCTCAAACTCTTCTGATCCACATCAAAACACAATTTTTCCAGCAACCAGAATTCTCCATATACCATAAAGCAAACAGGACTACACATAATAAGCACTGAATAAACTTCCACCAAGGTAAATTAAAATTCATGAAGATTAATGACAACCTTAAAAATCACTTGTTAGCTATGTAGGCCAACACTGGCCCTATTTTATAGCCATTGTGACAAAGGCTCAAGCAATTTATCAAAGGAAAAGAGTGAACCCGCAGTACTGCCAGAAACCAAATCCATGGGTGTGACTTCCAATCCTTTGAACAAGGCTCTGTGTTATATTTCTTCACTCTTCTGCACAACTGCAAAAATGCCAAAAAAAATATAACTCTTGGCTCTGTCAATGTTTAAAAGACTACCTTTCAAGAGACTATGATCAACTATTTCAGTATGGTTTAAGTTCAAAGCAGATAACTCAAATTATTCTTTGTTCTTAATGATACATCACAAAGCCTGAAAGAATAAATGATACGAAGAAAACACAAAATATTTTTTATTGTCTACAAAGAGACTTCTTTGCCATTTTAATATGTCAGAGTTTTGCCGCTAACCAGCCAGCATCAAACAACGTGGTGCTAATCAAGCCTGTACTCAAATCCTAAGACAGGCTCAAGTAATGAGTTTTAGGTATTAAGAAACACAAAACTTTCAGATATTATAACACCAAGACAGAAACTACAGAAGACAGGACACTATGCCCTAAATTATAAATCAGCAACTATAATATCTCATGGTGAGTATATTAATACAAAATCTGATCTCAAAACCCCCACAAACAACAACAATAAAAACAAAAAAAAAGAAAAAAAAAAGAAAAAACCAAACAGAACAAAACAAACAAAGCAAACAAAAAAACCCACCAAAAAACAAAAAAAGTTTTGCTGAAGTTTTGAAAAAAATAAAAAAGTAGTTCAGCAATGTTATACATTTAGGGTACTAAATAAGCATTTTGGAAAATACTTCTGCTTAGGTTTGCTTCGACAGAATCTGCAAAAATAGGTTACTGTAGGTAAGAGCACAGATAAGATGTGTTTGGTTAGTACCAATGTCTGTAACTAATTTTGAAACATGTTTTGGATACTGAAAGTATACACTCCCAAATATAAGCCTCCACTGAGCTCCATAATTGGTAAGGTTACAAGCATTTGAGCTTTAAACCAATGGCTTTGATTTCTGTTTGATATTTACCATGGTTTATGCCTGAAAGATTTCATAAAATTCAGCTGCATTAATACAAAGTATTTAAGGTGTTCTCAGTGACAAAAAATGTAGGATAAAGCACAAGTACTTTTGTCAGAGAAGGCACATTATCTGTGCTGTACCGACTGGTGCTAAGTGGATTTCATTCACAAGTACACCACATTCTGACAGATATTCTTACACTTCCCCTTACATTGCCCATATTTAAGTCTCCTGTATTGTTCTTGCCACAGACTGCAAGTGAGGTTTTGTGACAGGAGGAAAAATATGCCAGTTTTCAGCAATTTTGATATTTATTCAATCCTTTAAAGTAGTCCAATGATCAAATACAACTACTCACTGAGAAAAAAGGCACTTGAAATTTTTCTATTGTGCCACAAATATTTCTAATTTCTATAGAGCAGAAGAGAAAATTCACATGACAAAACTAAGAGAAGCTCTATCTATGTAAAAGATAACACACACCACCTTACTCCTCTCAACAGAAAACTATCTGGCATAGCTTAAGTGATTAACTGGACATAGGATTAACTACATGCAAAAGCTTTTACTGTTTTCTCCACCAGCACTAAAATACGCTTCCCAAAGAAACACCTCCAAATTCTAAAACAGATACCAACACAAAAACAATAGTTACCAGATCAAGAAAAATACACTTGTGCCCTGCTTTCTTCTCCAAAGAAAAGCCAAAGGAGGCTTCTATGAACTGAAGGCAAAAATAAATATTATGCAGATTGTTGCAAGTTGGAGTAAACAGTATTACTATAGGTTTCAATACATCTTTGGAAATGCTTTCCTTTGACTTTTAAAAGTCTTCATTTGAAACTATGTGGGCAGCAATGTTGAATACTTTCCTTTAAAAATGACATCAATGTAATAACCCAGCCAATCCTCAACAACACTTGGAGAAATACACGTCAGGAACTCTGCTTTATGTTCTCAGGTACTACTGACCATGGTGACACCCAAGGTTCATTAGGAGCTCCACTTCCCAGCAAGAAAAGATGGCATGGAATCTGAAATGCAGTGTTGCTCCACCCCAGCGCAGAAGTTAAAATTGCTTTTAGGAGAACCAGGGTCTCTCACTTCCAAGCACTCAGGCAAAATGAACACTGGAGTATGCAGAATGGCTAGGAGAAGGAAAAAAAATGTGGAATCTGCTTTTAAGAGAGCATTCATAGAGGAATGTCCTCTTTCCTGCTGAGGAGGTTTGTGTCCCCAATGTCACCAGTCCTGCTATCACCTTCCAGTGCCTGCCAGAGGCTGCTGCTTCTCCCACTCTGCCAGCAGGACTAACACCAGTGACTCCAGACAAAGGCTCCAGGCAAAATCAAAGCCTACTATTTAAAGTTGTTTAAGCTAACTCAATACTCATCTTTAAACAGATTAAGAAGTGATTATACAGATTACCAGCATATCTATAGCCATGTCTTCTAGCAAAAAACACCCCAGGGCCTGCCTTTCCCACAAGTGAAATTGAGAACTTGGATAGCATGGAACTGAATTAAGGCATTTAACATTCTGCACACCTGCCTAATTTAACATACCATTTAATCCTGGGTAGTATAGGAGTTGTACACTGCTGGGTTTGTTTGGGGGAACTGGGAAATAGATATATAGATACCATAACAGATATGGGTCATAACCCCATAAGATTGCAAATGTAAACACCAGGAAACTGCCAGGGATTGAAGACCTATTACATCAAAAGTGGAGCTCAAGTAGAAAGCTGAGTCTTGGTGGTAGATGACTGTTAAATTAACAGTGTACTGACATAGGTTAAATTATACCTGGGTATTTAAAAATAAATGGGAAAAAAACCCCAACCTTTCAAACCCCCTTTGTTTAAAAACAAATGGGGAAAAAAAACCTTTAAAAATTACACTGTCTGTTGCATTAAACTATATGTATTCATCCTAGGCAACAAAAAACAACCTGTTTAACTCCAAAGACTCTTTTTACTAAAGAGAGTTCTTAGGACACAACAGTGTTCTTAAAATAAAACCAAATTAAAAAGGAACCAGATTTTTTCCTCATTTCCTAGAAAGGTAAAGAACAGGAACAGACTACAATAACTGTAAAAAAGCAATGCAACCTAAATACAGAGGTGGGTTGGATTTAACAGTTTAATTTCAACAGTTTTTTATTTTGGTGAAGTTTCAGCAGTTCAAAAAGGGTTGAACAAGCACTGATGGTTCAGAACACATGGTATTCACAGGGAAGAGAAGGGACAGATTCTCATCTTGCCCATGATATCTGTTATAGAACAGTCAGTGTTAATGACACACTCAATCTTCCCAGAGGAAAGCCTGCAAATCCTTGAAGAACAAGATGAGGAAAATAAGAGGTTATTAAAATTCACTGATGTGACTCAGATTCCATCTCACGATATTCACATTCAATATTTAATGATTCAATACACACTAGAGCACTTGGGACACATCTGAAACAGCAGCTCACTAAGCTCCAAAGGCACAAAAAAGTCAAGACTTGCACTCAGCCAGTGAAAAATCCAGCTTTGTTCAAAGGCTGGCATAGTTTGTGTCTGAATTGATCCCTTTCCTTAGTGCCAGGACAGGACTGGTCTCAAGTGTCAACAGGTTCTTGATACATGATCAGTTATATCCCACTAAACTATTCTGAGGACACTCAAAGATAGAAGACCAGGAATCACATGCAAAGTCACAAGAACTCACAGAGCTGCAGTGCAACATCTTGGAAGTGACTGAACACAGGCAGGTTTAATGGTCTGCCCTAATGCAGTTAATGGAAGCAATCCAACTGGAAGAAAGCTATGGGAGGAAAAAAAAAAAATAAATAAAGGAAGAGATCTAAAGGATCTCTCTCATCACTGCCTCATCCTGAAATACAAATCCAGTACATGCTGTACACGACTTGTTTTTGCAGCGAGAGACAGCTTTCATGTATCAAAGCTCATTATTAGAAGATCAAGGTACAACTTAACTACGAAGCAGTCTGAAACACTCAGCATCAAGGCAGGCAGTTATTTACAAAGCAAACACATTTCCTGTACAAACACAGTCTTTAAAAGCACACAATGCAAATGTAATGAAATATTGCAATCAAAAATGAACGTATATTAGAAGTGCACACAAATGTCTTCAGTCTCCAGCTGTCTGCAGAAGAACACAGAGGCTCCAAAGGATATAAAGCAAATACATTTGCATCCTGAAACTGAGTATATTTCAAATATTATAATGAATGTTTATATATATATATATGTGTGTGTGTGTGTGTGTGTGTGTGTGTATGTATATGTATGTATGTATATATATAATTATATACATGCAAAGCCTTGGGACTACAACCCACTTACACACACTCCTACTACCTGGGAGCCATTAACACATATGATTAATGTTCTGTTAATCACAGATATTACACATAAGGTTAATCCATTAAAATCAAACAGTACATCTGCATAGTTCTGTCCATTTGAAGAAATTATGACAAATCTGCAGACAACGGGAAAGGCCTTCTAAATTTCTGAAGGACAGATGATCAACAGTTATACCAATTTTTCATCATTTCTTTCTGGCCAAATATAATGCCAGAAATCCACTTTCCATTTTAATTCATATGTCAAAATGCAACAGCAGCAAAACAGTTGGTGGTTTAGAAAATTAAAACATCAAAACTCAGCAAGTAGGTTCATTGCTAAGTTCGGATCTAGGCAGTAGCATAATAATTTTTTTAAAAAGAAAAAAAAGAAAAAACAAAACCCAAAAAGCAGGTTTCTGCAAAGTAATCCCACCAAAGAACATAATAATGTGACCTGTAAGGGTCTACAGTTTTACACAAACTGGTGTTTGTACATAAAAAACCAGAAGCTGTGCTACTATGAATCCCCAGCATCCTAAAAACAGCCATTGGAAATCATTCTCTTATTTTAGCACAGAGTGACAGAAGGCATGAAGTAATCCCAGACCCTGCATGTAATTTTTCCTTTTTTTTTTTTTTTTTTTAAAGAAAATACCCAAAAATTATCATCAACAAGTCATCACTGAATGGAAGTAAAATGGGACAACACTGTGGGGAAAGGAGCAGTAACAAACCATATCAATTAAACCACAAAACACACAGGAAGACGAAACTGAAAAAAAGGTCAATGATATCAACCATGTGCAAAGATTTCTAAGATAACAGCAAAACAAGCTGTCAAATTACCTAGATTAATGCTACATGGCTGTACCCCTTGCAGGTCCAAGTGGCTCATGTCTTCCACTCCCATAGCTCAGTTAGTCTATCCTTGAAATAAGCCCAAAGATAACAGAAGGCTGATTAAAATTAAAGCTAAGCATTCAGCACTCAGGCCACAGAAATACTCATCTAACCTTAATCCTTCCTCCCAGCTCACATCTCTTTCTGGTTTTCTGATATCTACTAAATTATTACCAGCCAGCATTTTTTTGTTGTTTTGTCCAGATGATTCTGTTACACTGTGCTTTTATAATCCTTTACCATCATTAAAGGCTTTAAAATGGGCGTCTTTATTATCTGAGCTGATTTACTTTGAAGTAGGAAAAAAAATCATTAATCCTGTATGCTAGGATCACCCCTCATATCTTTTCCTACAAGCTGTTTTAACATACATATAGTGCCTTTCTGCTCCTTGGTACCAATTAAAATGAGATAGTATCAGGGAATTCATTTCAGACACAGTCTCTTGATTAAACTCCTCCAAATTCAATTTGTTATCAACAGGTCTCAATGCCACATTGTTCTTTCAATAGCCCATCTGTAATTTTTTAAGGACTGTAGTCACTAAGCCTTGATTTTATTAACAAGGGGAGTTACATCTCTTTTCTGTGATACTCTTAGGCATCTTAAGCTTTTCTACACAACCAGAGAAGATCCAATGACTACACCAAATTTCCTGCTTTCCTAATGCTTCCTGCCTCCTTCCAATATTAGACTGAGCATGTAAAAATTGTTCTACAGATGTGTTTTCCTCCAAGTCATTCATTACACAGTGAACTTCAATTCTGCCTCTGCCTATTTCTATTATTCAGAAACAATTTCTAACAAAAAAAAAAAAATCTGAGGAGTTCACTTACATATTTCTATACACTTCAGTTAGTAATGTTTCACAAAGTATTTGAAGTGTAATAGAATACATCACTACAGAACTGTGCTCTCATAATCAGACCATCAGGTACATTTATAATGCTTCTTTTTCAAGCAGCAGTTAATCTGTTAGACTTGAAGAAAAAAATAACATAAAACACCTCTACCAGATCTGGAGTTTAGCTGTGACAGATGAGTGTTTTTAACACACGATGGAAAAGAAAATTAATTTCAGAGATTTAGGACATGAAATATAACAGTGTACAAAAAAACCCAAACCAAACCAAAGCAAAACCCACAAAAACAAAAAACCAAAAACTAAACATCAAAAGTATAATACAAAGAATTTAAGAAGAAAGGCTGATTAAATACTCTGCCCATCTCCAAGTTTGCAAGAGCACCAGCTACAAAGCTGATCATGTTAAAGCTCTCTGAACCTTCTTACTCTGCATTATTTTCAAAGACCAAGATACCACATGTAAAAATATAGCTGGAGCAAAAACTGGGGAAAATAACATCTTTCTTTTTGTTTGTTCTCCCCAGCATTCAAGTTTCCCTTCTGCTGGATTTGGTTGGCTTGTTTGACCAAGAAAAGCAAAAGAGAGAATGAAAGTTTACAGTATTTTAAGGAAGTATTTTAATTCACTCTCACACTCTGGGCAATGTATTTTAGGAAATACCAAACGTTCAACAGCAACACCCAATTCTATCTTCATTCAACCAGCCATTACTAGTTTTATAAACCGACATGAATGGAAGGCAGTCAGTATCCAAACTAATCAGTTATATTAGCTATTCTTGCCTGGCTTTCAACTCTACTTATGAGCAGGGCAATCAACTAACTTCAAAACTGTAATTAGCTCTGGGGTTACTGTGGTTCATCCCTAAAAAGAGGGGGAACTATTGAAAGCTAAGTAGTTCAGTGAGTTCTCCCTACATACAAATATTCACAGGTCTCTTTTTACTAAGAACTGCTGAAGCTTTACAAAATTCGATCACAATGAATCTAACTACTGGTTTCCTTGCAGTGAGTTTTTTACAGACTTCAAACTTTTCCCATATCTTGAAAACCAGGATGATAAAAACTTAGTAAGATATGAAACAATCTTTCAGGAAGGAGGAGTGAGAGCTCATGGGAAAGCACCACAATGCTATCTCTAAGATATATGCTAAACTTAAAAGAAAAAGAAGGAATGAAGATTTCAGAAAATAGTATCTGCATGAAGATATCAGAGATTGGGGACAGCTGATTATTTTGATATTTGCTTCCATTGTATGAAGCATCACAGCTTCCAACAGCCACTCTGAGCTAAAATACAGCATCAGCTCCTCTCCTTTTAAACTGAGAGACTTTCTCTGGATAACATGCTATGTCAGACAGCAAAAATAAACCACTCAAACAAAAACCCCAAAACAAACAAATAAAAATAAAAAGGAAAAGTCTTCATTCTTCCTGCTGTCTAAACAGAGTCATTCTTGGCAGCAGGACCCTTCACAGAAAAGCAAATAAACCTATCAAATTAAATACTTCAGAGGAATTATGGATTCCTCTTTCTTGCAAGAAACCCATGCTGCCATTTCTCTAGCCAAATTGTTATATGCTATATTTAATCCAGATAGAGGCCTTTATTGCGCTGGCACAGAACACTTTACCTGCCACCGGAACAGATTTGTTCGCTCAAAGCTGAAACATTGCCAAAATGATACAAAATTGCAAGATTTGGAGATTCCTGTGAAAGTATCCTGAGTAATTACACTTGCCAGATTCAAGCCAGAATTTAACTTGGATACTACAGTTTGCACCAATGTTTTTCAGGGTAAAAGCCCCACCATGAGCTACTGAAAGCCGTCTGAAACTCAGTTTCCATCTGTGATCCAGCAGCAGGGCTCCTCCCACCAGCAGCGGGCTAAGAGGACGCCTAAACTGAATTAAAGAGAGTTACTGACAGCCTCCCCCCCAGCCTGCCTTCCTCTGGAGACCTCAAATACAAGAGGTGTCTGAAATTGAGACTAATTAGCCTACAAATGCTGAAGGAAACGTAGCTAACAGATACATTGCTGAGACCCACATCTTCCCTCTTTCATCACAGCAGGAGCTCTCACCAAAGGATAACACCTGAAGGACACATCCCAGGGATGCACCTACGACCCCATCTTCATGAGCTGTTTCTCTGGAACTCTGTCCAGAACTGGCTGGGCTTCAGAGCAATTATTTAGAGATCTAGCAAAATCAGACAGAGATTTTGCAAGGCAAAATAAATTCCAGGGGTGAGCTATCTGCATGGAAAGGTACGTTACACAGATCCTTCCTGGAGCAGCTGTTTTCAGAAGCTGGGAGAGGCTATTTATAGAGCGCCACTTGATTGCCAGTTCACATGAAACTAAAACACTGAGTAAATAGGAAACAGCAATTAGTTCTCAGATGTCTTACTTCAAAACACGGTCACTGTCGATATTTCTGATATTTTACATTGTAGCACAACACATCCATCCCAGTGAAGGGCTCATTAAGCAAGTACCATCCACACAGACACATCTTCCTCCCAACTGCATTGTTAGTCATGGACTTGCTAAAATACTTTTTCTTTTATTTGGTGGCTGAAAAAGTGCAGCAAGCAAAGAAGAGATATGAAAACTACTTCATTTTGTACCTGAATCCATAACTGTTTAGACAAATTTGCAAAAAAAAAAATTTGCCCAAACAAAAAACCAAAAAATGCACATGGACAATGCCTCAAGTCTCCCAATACTACTCCTAAGTTACAATGAAATTCCTGCCCTCCATTTTTTCTGTCTGCCAGACTGTTGAAACACTACTAAAAAAAAAAAAATTACAAATAGGAAGCCTTACTTCCCATGCAGGTCAGACCAGCAGTGACCAACAACCAGTGGCATCCAGCTGACCACTGCAGTCTTGACCAGTAGGCCAGAGAACAAAGCTCCTACACAGAGCTGCTGAAGTCTGAAAGAGAAAAGACCCACACCTACACTGCCCTGCACAGAAAAAGGCACAACAAGGTCTTCTCTGGGAAATCTGCACTTGAAATACCACACCTGACTAGCAGCCCAATCAGTGGGTTTATTAAGGCCATAAATGCCAGTTGGGGTAAAAGTGCAGTGGCTCTACAAGACAAGCACACCCTGTACCAACCCCCTGGTGAAAAGCAGGAGTCAGTAAGGACTGAGCATGTCTTGCCACCACCAATGCAGATCTCAACATCAATTCAGTGGAAAGGCTTTGCCAGGTCCTATTCTTTCAAGGCTCTCAAGCAATTGAACTTGTTTAGGTGAAAAGAAGAACAGTAAATATGAGACCTTAACCAAGGCACCAGAGTTCTGTTTTTAACTAAAGTTATGTGAATTTTATTGGAGCAGCATCCAGAAAAGACATCTTGGTAAGTCTGGGAAGATGATTTCTACTGTTGAAATCTTAGTACTTCAACTTGCAGAGACACAGCCACATAAAACCAGAAGAAAAAACCAACAAAGATCTTCTTCAAAAAAATGGCACTTCTTCAGAATCTGCACACTATAGTCCTAATTTTAACATTGAGCCTTTCTGCTCCAACTGGAGCAGACAAAAAGAAAAAAAAAATCCAGTCAGAAGGACTGATCACTAAAAGTTAGAACAATCCTCAGCTAATGCTTGGCCAAGCACAGCTTGAGACATAACCAAAATCAAAAGCAGCTAGATCGTTAGTTCTCAATCTTTTTTTTTTTTTACGACTCAAAATTTCTTTCCAAGGGACTTGTGCACTGCACATACACGCACACCCCTCTCTGTAATCGGTAGAAACATACCAGCAATAACCTTGATTTCCTCGATTAACCTTTTATGGATTACTGAGCACTCAGGGACTACAGACAGAAAATTCCTGAGTTAGGTTCAGTAATGTGATATCTCACCTTAAATTCCACCAGGAAAAAAACAAACGACAGACCATTACCACGAGCACAGCCGGGAAAGCCTGGGAGACACAGATCGACACTCGTTTTACAACACTGTAAATCAAGCTCCATCTCGAGTACTCGAGGTTTCCACTCCAAGGCAGGAATTGTTTTGCCACACGAGCACAAAAGAACGCGTTCCCGACTCACCGAGCCATCTACCCCGGAGAGACACCCTCCCAAATCCACAGTGCCACTACGATGGATCTCCACACCTCCGAAAACAGGTGAATAAATGCCAGTATTTAAAAATATTTTTGGTAACGCTTTTTTAACAGAACCTGCGCCACGACAAAGAATATCGATAGCTCCTTCACGCCACGGAAACCTCCCCGCGGCCTCGGGAACTAAAAGTGGCGCTGGCTTTAACTTGGAAAGTGAAAATTCCTGGCGAGGGCATGGAGGCGAGGGCAGCCCGGGGCTGGGGCGCCTGCGGGGACCCCGCGGTGGCCGCGGAGCACTTGGGGACACAAAGGGCGGGCGGATCGGCCCGCACCGAGCGCGTTCCAGCGGCTCGGCTTCCCCAGAGCCCCGGGAACACCTCGAGGGCGCCGGGACATCGGCCGCGCCATGATCCCGGAGGCGTCTACGTGCTTTGTTCCCAGCCTCCGGCAGCTCAGCGCCGATAAATCCGGACCCTGCCGGGCGCCGGGCACGGAACGCCGACACCGGAGCTATTTTGAGCCGCCGCCCAACTTCCCGGCTGGATCTCGGCGTGCAACAGTTCCTTCGGGAAGCAAGGGCGGCGGGCGAGCGGAGCCGCGCACCGAGGGACCGGGGGGTCCTGGCGGGCCCCGGGCCACACCGGCAGCGCGGAGGGATGGGGCAGCGGTGCGCCGGACCACCCCTGAGGGCGCGGGGGGCCGGGAGCGGGTTTGGAGAAGGCGTCGCCGCCCCACACGGGGCACAGGAAACTTCGGAGCTACGGGACGGCGCGGCCGAGCGGGGGAGCGGCGGCGCCTGGAAGGAGCTCCGGGCCCCCTCCCCGCTTGGTGGGGCGCCAAGGACCGCCGGAGCCCGTCCGCACCCCCCGCCCCCCGGAGCGCCCGTCCTTACCGAGGTAGTGCCTGCGCAGCAATCCGGGCTCCTCCAGCCCCAGGGTCCGCTTGCGCACGTCCCAGAGCAGGTGTGGGCAGCGCCCGCGGGACATGGCCCCGCGCGGGCGGGAACGGCGCGCGCCGAGCGGGGGGGATGCGCCGGGACCGGCCGGGCGCGCGCGATCACCATGGGAACCGCCGAGCGGGTCCCCGCGCGCGCGCCCCGCGCCCGCCTCGCGCCGAGGCACCGACCGCGAGCCTCAGGCGCGGCGGGTCCGGGACACGCCCACCGCGAGCGGGGCCACGCCTACCCCGGCTGCCGGAGGGCCACGCCCACCGAGCGGCGGGGGGGCCCGAGATTAATGGGCGTCTCGCGCGAGCCGGTGAGGTCGCCCCGCCCCGACTGAGGGGAGGGCTCGTCGTGGGCGTGGAGGGTGACGTCAGCGCGCTCGGCTCCGCCGGGAGCAAACCCGCCCTGTCCAGTAAAGCGGAATGAAGCCGCAAAGCGGCCATCTTGGCTTTGGGTGCATTACTCGCAGCGCAGGGTTCCCCCGCGGCGGCCATCTTGAGGGGAGAGCGAAGCGGAGGCGGCCATCTCTGAGCCGGGCGCCCGTGCCCTTGCGAGGGCGGCGGGCGCGCCAGCTCTCCCCAGGTGCCCGGGCCAGCGCCCTCAGCCAATAGCGACGCGCGCAGCTCTCCGCCTCGCCCCGCTCCCTGCGGTGGTGACCAATCAGAGCGCTGGCTGCCGGGTGGGCAGGTCCGGGGGGCGGGGCCTGGGCGGAGGAAGGACGGACGGACGGACGAGACGCGGCCCCCGCTTAGTCCCCGCTCGCCCCCCGCTCCCCGCTCGAAGCCCGCTCGCCCCGTCCCTCGCCATGGCCGCCGCCGCCGCGGGACTCCGCGCCTCCTACCACCGCATGCTCGACCGCATCGAGCTCATGCTGCCGCCGCGGTTCCGGCCCTTCTACAATCACCCAGCGGGTAATAGGCGGGGGTCACCTTGGCTCCCGGTTGTAGCGGCGGGAAGGGCGGAGCAGGGGATGTGTTCCGCACGGGAGCGGGGCGGGATCGGGGCCGCAGTAACGCGGTTAGGGTGCATCTGGCGCGGGAAAGCGGCCCTGGAGCGCAGTCCTGCTCCGTAACGGGGAATTGATTGTGTCTGCGAAGGGAGAATGGGATAATCGGGTGGTTCCGGGAGGGATGCGCTGCTGTCGCAGTACCGCGGCGTGGATCCAGGGATCGCGTGGGCTGCCAGAGCCTGGCCCAGGGGATGTCGTGGGTTTAAAGGGGCCTGGAGGCCTCGGCAGCCGCTTCTTTCAAGGGGATGTGCTGGAAAAATCATAGAATGGTGGAATGGTTTGGGTTAGAAGGGATATTAAAGATCTTCCACCCGCTGCTACGGGTAGGGACACCTTCCACCAGAGCAGGCTACTGAAAGCCCCATCCAGCCTGGCCCTGGACGCTGCCAGGGTTTCTGATCTTGGAATGTGCCCTGGTCAACTCAGGCAGCCTTTGGTTTTATTTGCTTTCTGCTGAATCCCATGATACTACCAAAGGCAACTCGTGCCCTTGGTGAATTCGCTGGAGGCCTCCTGCGGGTAAAGAATGAGCTCCCCTCACCTGACCTACAGTTTACCTTTCCGTGGGGGTTTGTTATTAGGGAGAAACCTCCTGTAAAATGATCTCATTCAGAGCCATCTACGTGGTGTTTGTCATGTAAACAAATTGCGTCGGTTGTTAAAACGAGTGCCCGATAAAATCCTGGCATTCCATAGGCTCTGTCCCCACTGCTCTGTGTCAGTGTCACAGGCATCCTTGACTCTTCACCTACCAGGAATAGGCACTGTGAAAATGGACTTTGGTTTGAAGTCAGTTGCTCTGTCCTCTTACAATGGCCCTTTCTTGGAAAGAAAAACGTTGCTCTAAAGAAATCACAAAGAGTGAAAAGTGTATTTCTCAAAATGTTTGATTTCTACTGAATTCACTTGACCAATGTATTTAACATTAACGTATTGTTTTTATATATAAAGAGACAATATGTCCAACACTGAGAGACACATTCCACTGGTGGGAAATGTGGCAGCTTCCAGATGCTCTTAGTGGATGCAAGGCACAGCAGGTACTGGGAACATCCATGTTCCTTCTTCAACAGAGCTGTAGTGGGAATTGGAGAAGGTTTTGCAGGTTCTCTTGCAGTGCTTTTCACTTCACAAAACTGCCTGTGGGCTGCTTTTAGTCATCACCATAATGATGTAATTAATAAATCCATTTTAAAGGATTCTGTGTATATATGTATGTTATATATGCACACACATATCTGTCATAATCTATTACTGAAGGTATAAGTGAAAAAAGTCGCAGCACAAGCAAGTATAGAAACTGAGCCTCTGCGACTTCTATTTTAGCCTTGAAGGTGTGTCTGTGAGAAAGTTATGCAATAGATGTCACTCTGACTGCAGAAAAAAAAAAGTGGGTTAAAAATGAATGGCTTTCTTTTATCTCCAGTGACATACAAATCTCTAGTCTAATTCAGGAATATAAGCATCATTGTCATGAAATTATAAATCACTTGTGAGGCATAAAGCACTTCCTGGCATTAAGAAAGCTTCCAGCAAAATAATTGGTGCCTGTTAAAAACTGTTTCTTTGGCTGGCATTGCTGGAGGACAGTGGAGGGCCTGGCACACCAACTCCCCAGGCTGCCATGGGAAAGCATGGGCTGAGTTTGTGCTCCCTCCCCTTTGGCCTCTCTGGTTCACTTTGCCTGACTAAAATCAAGTTTTCAGCACTAAGACTTCTTATATTTAATAGAAGTCATAAATTCTATAAACTGGTCACACACATGATATCCAAATTGGCGTCTGGTCTCCTTGTGCTGCTGTCATATTCATCCTCAAAAAAAATCTGGATGTCAGGAGCTGCGAAGAACTCACCCAGGCAGGGTGCTTGCTGGAGTGCCTTCAAGGAGAGGTGTTTGACAGTCTTACCTAATTACAAACTCGGCTTGATACCTTCCCTGTCTCCAACTGTTTCTTAGTTCTGCAGTCAGAAGTTTGAAATGGTTGAGTTTTCTATTATTAATAAAAATTAATGTCAGTCTTCTTGAAAACTCTACTAGATGTTTAGGGAATGTCAGTTTAATAATTTATATTCACCCCACATTCTCTAGTACTCCAAATCTGAATTTGTGTTTTAGAATAAGATATAGTTAGTAATTAAAGCTACTCTGTAAGACTGATTTATTTACAACAAGCTGAATTTACAGACTGATGCTGACACACCAAATAAGTGCCTAAGAGAACAGCAGCTGAAGAATGTATCTTTAAAGGAAGAACATTAAGCTGCTGTTATCTAATATTCAACAATATTAGACAAAAGGTAATGTGCTTGTAGTTATTAAATGCAGTTTGAAACTTGATCACAAGCAGGGTGGGTTAAAAAGGGCTTTATGCAAAGCTGCCAAGCCAGTTTTTGTTTCCTAAGTCGCAGTTTTAAACTTGAGGGTGGTTAAAACTGGAAGTACAAGTAGTTAGTGCAAGGTCTTTTAAAGGCTGAATTATTAGTGAAGAAACAGCTCTGATAAAAAGCAGGCAACCAGTCCTGGCAGTTACTCCTATGTAATATATTACACTGAAAACTTGGCTTCATCTTGCATGTTATTGGAATGCTGAGCAGTGACCTAAACATTAATTTTTTGTGATAAAATTAGAACAGTGTCCTGACTGTTTCACAGGGGGGTTGGTACTTTGGATTGTGGTCTCTCATTTAAGACTTGGAGCAGAAGTCCCAGATTAATGATTTCTGGCGTAGTTGTAGGTGTGGCTTTGCAGGGCTTTGTTTTAACCAACCAGTTGCTATTTTAGCACCACTGGAAATTATGTGTATTTGTAAGAGAGTTATTTTTTCCCCAGGTCCCATGCAATTGGATTGTTTTCCCTTCCTTCTCGAGATTTCATCCTCTTCCCCATAATCCTCCTTTGCCTACTGGTAGATTTTTGGGGTGTTTTCCTAACTCTTTCAGTTATAAATGCATTTTGCCTGCTCTGGTGTCCTCAATTGCTTAAACATGGACATACAAAATCCTATCCAGCTGTTGCAGAAATGTATGGAGTGATTACACAACTGAAGGGTGATGCATTGGGTTGATGAATTATGAGTATTAGGTGCCAGAGCTAATGTACAGCAGTAAAAAATACTAAAATAAACAATTCATTATTAAAAAAAATAAATAAACCAAGTTAAACTTACTGTGGGTATTAAGACAGCTGCATTTACTAAGTAATTTAACTTCTTTTCTCCCATCCTCCCTCAGGTCCCAAAACAGTGTTTTTCTGGGCACCTATTATGAAATGGGTAAGTACAAGATGCCAGCTGGTGTCTGGGTGTCATGCCCAGGGCAATCTGCAGCAACACACTGAGCAAGCAACTTTCCCAGCAGATACTTGAGCCTGCAGAAAGATTAGAGGCTCTAATTCTTAATATATGGGGAGGAACAAAATTAGCCTTAATAACAGGTAGCATGAAGGGGATACAGCATGGAGAAAATGCTTTGTGGAAGAATTGTGCTTTTCACTGGGTTTCACAAAGGCTTTCTCTAGTGAAACACCACCTGTTGCTCAAGGTAGGCATGATGCAAAACCCATAAAACATGTGTTTCTTCTGAGATTGAGGAATTCGAGAAGTATCTTAAGGAAGCCAATTCCTAAGGCTCAGAGCTTGAAGGCAGGCTGAAGAATGTCAGAGTGCAAGGTGGTCTTGACCTAAAAGACAAAGGCAGCTGCCATTGTGGTTGTCAGTAGTTCTCTGCCTCCTGTGAGGTTCTGCTTCCCACTGCCTACAGCCCTGGGCTGTGTTTGTGCCCAGGTGATGCAAATGCCACCTCCTAATTCACTGTGCTCTTCTGAGGTGTTGCACTGATACAGATAAAACAAGAGATCTCCAAACCCATGAGGGTTTGATTTTGTTTGATAACAAGGATGTAACCTACCCTTACCATTGCCAGCTGCTTTGTAACTTTGCCATTGTGAACCCCAGCGTTTTACAGGCCACAGGCAACATTGTGCTCTAAGCTGCAGCTTGGTTTCTTGTTCAGTTGTCTGGACTGGAGCTGCAGGAACCATGGTTAACCTTCCCCTTCCTCAGAGGTTCTCCCTGGAAACACCCTCCTGAGCCAGAGCACACAAGCAGCTCTTCTGTGCCCAAGGAGTCCTGGGTGAAAGCATTAGGACTATCTTTCTTAGGGGTTTTGTTTGGGGGTTTTTGTGAACTGCTGTAACAGGAACATGAAATTGTATTTCCAGTAGAGGGCAATAACACAACAAACAAAGCAAGCAGTGTTTGCTGCTAATGTTAAGTAGATCAGCCAAGCTATTCCTCAATTCAGCTGCACGTTTTCTACTATTACTGAAATTATATTTTAAAAAAAGCACTTTTACCCGCTCAGATGAAGCTGAGTGAAGGGGTCAAGTTTACCAGCAGTATCTTAGCCTGACCTGTGGAAAGAAGGTCCTTATTTAGATAAGCCTCTACTTGTTGCAAGAAAACAAGGGTGGATTTTTTTCAGCTGCTTTCTTAAGAAGCTGTGTTCAAATTAACCTTGTACTTGAGTTAATACAAAACTGCCAGTGCCTGGGATTTTATTGCCACACAGTTGTAGCTGCCATAACTGTGTTCTTTTTCCTACCACAAAGACCTGGAAATGGATGGTGTCTGCCAGTCTAACTGCTCATAGAATGCATCCCATCTCCTGCATAATGCAGTCGGATAAGCACTGAGCTGTGAAGCAGCTTCCCCTTGTAAAACTCTTCATCTGTTACAGGAGTTCCAGACTGGTGCTCACTGAATTTCTCTTTGCAGGGCTTGGTGGGTGCTGGACTGGCTGACATGGCCAGACCAGCAGAGAAGCTCAGCACAGCACAGTCTGCAGTACTCATGGCCACAGGTAAAGCCACACTTACTCTGTGTTTTCACACAGAATCTTACATCACTACTAATACATTTCTACAGAAAGCCTTAATTTTAACACGCTAGCTGTCACTATTGCTGTTGGATGCTGATTCTAGGCCAGACCTCTACTTGTTATTAAATCCGTAAGCATTCTCTAATTATGCAACAGTTTTCTATACCTGTCTTAATTTGGAATTGTTCAGCACAAGTTGCTACGAGTTAGGCATGAGTGTCATCCCTTAAGTTACCATGATACCATTCATGGCAGTAAGTGACCTCTTTTCCTTCAGATCAAGTAATTTTGAAATCAGTCCAGGATACAGTGACTTTTTTAGAACAGACTTTGAGGGATTTAAGAATGGTAGGGTAATTACACTAAAATAAGTGGAAAGAATTTCCAAGTGTTACAAGAAATTGGAAGCAGTGGCACATGTACTACTCCACTGCTGTCTGCCAAGAATTCTCACACTGGCAGAAACAATAGTCTGTAATTCTAGAATCACTTAGGTTTTAAGATCATAGAGTCCAACCATTAACCCAGCACTTCCAAGTCCACCACTAAAATGCGTCTCCAAGTGACACAACTACACTTCTTATAAACACCTCCAGGGATGGTTCTGCACCACTTCCCTGGGCAGCTTTTTCCAATGCTTTTCCTGTCTGAAATGGTCCTCCAGACTTTGATATCTGATGCAGTCCTGTGCATTTTGCACAAGTTTTGCATAATCTCCAATGTAGTGCAGCAAGCTGGATATACAGCAAAATACCACTACACTGCAACGTTGCTGGAGAATTACGGTCTAGGCTGCTGTAGACTGCAGAGTATCTTTGATATTCAGACTATGATTGACCTTACTGTAGCTATTTCAGAAAAATGCAGTACATACCTGTAGATATCCCACTGGCACTTTTCAGTGAGAAAAAGGTAGTTATAAGCAAAGCAGTTGTCTAATATGAAGTTATGAAATTTGTTTACTTCAACTGGCCTATGAATCTGCCTCCAAACTTAGGGAAATATCTGAATATTTAATCAGAAATATCTTTAAACTTGCCATTTTTTTCAACAGGCCTTATTTGGTCAAGGTACTCTCTGGTGATTATCCCTAAAAACTGGAGTCTGTTTGCTGTGAACTTCTTTGTGGGCTGTGCTGGTGCTTCCCAGCTTTTCCGAATATGGAGGTATGCATTAATAAGGTTACAAGTACTGCTAAGCATTAACAAGGAATTTATAAATGCTGCCAGCCTCTCTGTCAGTGCAACAGGCAAGAGGAACTGAACCATTAATGAAACATTACAGAATGTTTTTAGTCAGAGTGGAACTGTAAATATTTTCAGTCTAGCTAGAGCAGCATTGAATCGTGTCAGCTCCAGCTGGCTCAAAGAGCTTTTAAGCAGAGCAGCATTTTTCAAAAAATTGTTTCTTGAAGGAAACTTTGGGAGTTTTCTGGCTTCAGTACTGGCCAGGAATGTGGCAAACTTAGCTACTTTGTACTTCCTACAAGAATTAAGATATCCTATCCCAAGTTTCCACCCTCAAATCCATTGTAATTTTAAACCTCCTCTGGTGAACAGATTGCTAGGAAAACACTGTTATTGTAACTGGTGTTCTATTCTTAGCCTGTGCTCTTTCTGTTTTATTCCTATAGGTATAATCAGGAGCTAAAAGCACAACAGCAAGTGCAATAAAGAGATGCTTAACCCAACAGGTCAAATCTAGCAACGCACAAACCCATCCCCATGGGACCTAGCTTCACTAATTTTAATGTTTTTTTCTCTGAGAAAATAAAAGAGGAAAATAAAGGAGAGCAAATGTTTTCTAAGTGCAAATAACCAAGTATCTCCACACAAATAAAGGGCAACCTTTTAAAATGAAGGCAGAATTTTTTGTGTTGTATTGTTTCTTTAAAGAAACTGGCTGTATTTTGCCTAAAAAGAGTTGCTGAGTCTCACCTTATCTGACTCCACTGAACAGTGCGGGGAGTGACACAGTACTGGTGACAGCCAGAGCCTCAGACTGAAGTGATCTTTCCTGTCACAGTCAGAAAACCACCTGACTTGGTGGGGGTTTGCCATATTTCAGTAACTAACAGTAGCATTTGCATTTCATTTCCTGATGCTCTTCCTTCCCTGGTAGCACAAGGATATTTGTTCCAGCTTCAGCTGTGTGTGTCTTCATTTGTTCCCCAACCACCACTGTCTGAAAAAACTGACAACAAACAAATGTGCCACGGGTGTTTTAGCTTCCTTCACAACTCCAGGCAGAAGATAGGGGTGTTGAAGCACCGGACTTAGACTCAGGAATTCACATGCAGGGGAATAGATAACTGAGGCAAGGTAGGTTCTGATGAGTCTGTCAACTCCCTTTTTTCAAAGACTGTCCCACCATGAAGTCAGTTCTCTGTTCTGCCACAGTTCCACTTGCATGTCTTGGTCCTTGTGGCTTGGTCCTTGGTCCCAGGGTCTCAAGTGGCAAGTTCTCCAGCTGTGTTGGTCACCAAGTGACACAGTGACTGAAGAAGAATACTCTTAGGAAGAGAGTGGTATATTCCAGTCCCCCTCCCTTCCCAGTCCCCAACCAGGTAAGACTCATCCAGCAAACCAGTAATGGGAAAAAAAAAGTGTATTAAAATATTCACAAGATTACAATAGAAAACATTAAAGTCCATTCAAGAAAAAATATCCAAGATAACTGTTTCCAGATGAGTCTGTAAAAGCAAAAGCACTAACAGTTGGTACACTGGCTCTTCATGTAATCAAGCCATGCAATGCATATCTAGCTCCCTCACACAGATTATACACCTGTCTTACAGGTGTTTGTTGTCTTGCACACCTCCAGGACAGAGGTTTATAAAAGAAAAGTACCCAGTCTATGTTTTCAATTACATTTACCACATAAGAACAGTTGGCATTGCAGGGAGACAGAAAACATTGCACAGCACACTGATCTCCAAAGGCATTGAACTTATATTTTAGAGTGCAAAAATACCTGTAAATGAAAGGGCTTATTAGCTTTAGGGCAGTGAAGAGAAAGGAAAGAGAAACCCAAAGAAGAGAATAATTGCTGAGCCTCGTTAATATAATTTTGTAGTCTCCCATATAAAATGTTACACTGCAGAGGTGTGGCCATAGCCCAGAAGTCCCACCCACCTTCTCTCTTGGTGGTTTTATTGAGGAAGTATTTCCATCACCTGTGATACAATAACAACTTTTTGTATTTGAGGTCCTTGGCAGATACACTAATAATGTAGAATTCCAAGACAGGATTCCAATACAGAGTGAAGGTGTTCTGGTCACAAATCAAAAACTCCATACCTGACTTCAGTGAATCCACTCTAAAGCGATGCAGCTTTTAAGTTGCATGCACACCTTTACTGCAGTTACAAGGCAGATGGTTACCTAGACAGTTCTCACACGTTTAAAAACCTAATTACAGCTCTTGTCACACAATGAAATACCACTAAAGCTTTGAGAGAAAACAAAACCCTACGGGTCTCCAGTTATAAATGACACATCAGGCAATGAGTTGCAGGGACCTATCTGCCCCCCTGTAAAGGCTCTTGATGTTTTGTGAACGTGGTGAGCATCTTCCTCACAGAACAACTGCTGAAGACAAAAGGGGTCATGGAAACCTGATGGACTGAGTACAGCTACCAATTTATTTAGCTTGATACCTTATTTGTAGTCTTCTTGAAGTTCATTAATGGTAATCAAAACTAAGTAAGATTTCAGACTGATCCCAGTTTTGTTTGCATGATAAATAAGACAGAATTTATTGCAAGTCTGTCATCACATAGGCCCTCCCAGGTCCACTACCCCCCTAATTGTTTTAGTCACTGGCTACTGCCTCAAGAGAGGTGCCTGCTCCTCCTCTGGGCTGCTGCAAGCCTGGCATGCAGCACTTACTTTGAAAATAGATGATCCTAAAAAGAGCTGGCAGCAGTGCTACAACAGGACAAGTACAACACCCTTCATGTTCCTCAAAGTCCAAGCAGTTCTTTTCCTCCTGCAAGGAACAGTATCAGAGAATTAAGAGAACAGCAGCAGCAGAGCAATCAGAGTTAAACTTCTGGTCACCAGAACAACAGGATATGATGACCTCATCTGACTTAAATCTCTGCTTGCTCTTCCCATCAAGAAAGAGAAGTCCTTTGTCTCCTGAGATTTTACTAAGTAAGCCAACTCAGCATCAGTCCCTTTCATCAGCACAGGTTAATATACCATTAAACCATCTCAGATAACCTGAGGAACAGAAAGTTCACAAGTGTTGTCTCACAGTGCCTGAAGTTCTTCTGACTTCAGCATGAATACATTATTTAATAATTATATTGCTCACTTTTCCATGAGAAAAAAGAAATAATTAAAAAATCAACAGCCTTGGCACTGGAGTGGGATTCAGACAGATTTCTGCCATTCCTGGGGGAAGACTTCTGTTTCTTTCTAAAAGGATATTTAGTGTTTTTTAAAAATACTTCCAAGTTCATTCTGCCTTCATAAAGAGGATGCAAGAAGCCTTGCAGGGAGCCTCCTCAGTCTAGGCAATATGAACATACCTGTAGCTAGACAAAAGCCATGCAAGGAGATGTCTCCTTAAGTCAATTAAAATCAGCCAGACCAGTGTGTTTCCTAAAGTTAGCACCAGATCAGTCCGAAAGTTAGCACCGGATTCGTGTGCTTCCTCAAGTTAGCACCACATCAGAATTGTGCTCAGATTCTCCAGTACATTCCAGCAGGAAAAGAAGCAAACATTAGTAGCAGACTTCAGAGGCAAGACCAGCCCCATCTTCACATAGCAGCAAGTTTCTGATCGCCACATTCATCACAATTCTCCTTCTTATTCAAAAATGTTGGGGGAGCAAGACAGTGATGCGCAGGGATGAACACAGGCAGATCAAAATCAAGTTTCTCCATCAACCACATCCAAAGCATTAGTGTTTTATTAAGTGTAAAATAAATGTTGGGAAGTAACAGACTCATAGATAAGGAAAGCAGCAGCAGCAGCAGGATCCTGATCTTAATCATAATTTATACTGGGTTGGAAGGGACCCATCAGGGTCATCGAGCCTAGGTCTTGGCGCTGCACAGGACACCCCAGGAGTCACACCACGTTCCTGAGAGCAGTGTCTAAACACTTCCTGAACTCTGTCAGGCCTGGTGCTGTGACCACTTCCCTGGGGAGCCTGTTCAGTGTCCAACCACCTGGGTGAAAAACATTTTCCTGATATCCCACCTAAACCTCCCCAGATTCATCTTCCTGCCGTTCCCTTGGATCCTGTCAGAGTGAAGAGAGCGGTGCCTGCCCCTTCTCTTCTGTCATCAGGGTCTTGAAGACCCCAGTGAGGTCTCCCCTCAGTCTCCCCTTCTCCAGGCTGAACAGACCAAGTGACCTCAGCCATTTGTCAGAAGACTTCCCCTCCAGTCCCTTCACCATCCTCATGGCCTCCTTTGGACACTGTCAAACAGCTTCATGTCTTTTTTATATTGTGGCACCCAAAACTCCCCCAGGACTGGAGCTGAGGCTGCCCCAGCCCAGAGCAGAGCGGGACAATCCCCTCCCTTGCCCAGCTGGTGATGCTGGGCCTGGTGCCCCCCAGGACAGGGATGTCCCTTCTGGCTGCCAGGTGCAGAATTCAGCACATGAGAAGATCCTATAGAATCACAGACTGGACTGGGTTGGGAAGGACCTTAAAGATCATCTGGTTCCAATCCACCCAACCATGGGCAGGGACACCTTCCATCCGACCAGGTTGCTCAGAGCCCCATCCAACTGGACCCTTAACACTTCCAGGGATGGGGCATCCGCAGCTTCTCGGGGCAACCTATACCAGTGCCTCACTATCTTCTGAGTAAAGAACTTCCTGACTACAGTCACCAACATCAGCACTGCAGCAACCAAGGCAGTGGATCTTATCAACAGATGGAAGCTTGAGTGGACAAACTACCCCTGAGCATTTCTGGGATGAGTAGGTCTCACTCTGTAAGCTGCCAGCACTGGGTGCAAGTACCATAGCCCTTCATGTGGAGTGCTGTTAAAAAAAGCCCCTGCTTAATCCATGAAGTAGAAGATATTTAAAGGTCTCCTGTGAAGAAGAAATTTGTCCATTTTTCATCTGGTATGTGTTATTGCCAAAAAATAAAATGTTAAAATATTTACAGAGTTGTTAGTTAGCCACAGCTCGGTGTCTCAGTTCCCTACAAGACTTGGCAAATACCTGAAAACTGATGCTTTAAAACTGAAACATGGCCTCTTTTTGATACCAGCCAAGTCTTGGAAGAAGAATTACACAAATTCAGATATTGCAGGATTAGCAACTGACATATGGCAGAATAAATTAATCCATGGTTTCCTTCTGAGCCCCGGTTTTAAGAAGCTGGTTCTGGCTTTGAGGACAATGTCCTAAGATCTACCCAGTGCATGTGTACAAAAATAAAGGCAGCTGTTGTCAGGAAAACAGAGACGTCTGATCCTGATGAAAGAATATAGTGTTGACATAGCTAATTTTCTTGGGAAAAAAACCTCCACTGTACACCAAATAGTTATTAAAATTGTACTGTCATAATCAAAGGATTATATAATGTGGTTGTGAAAGGGTCTGCCATGGGCCTGTAACTATTTTCTATATACTTAGTGTTAAGAGTCAAATGTGGGCTTGAGTTTGTTTGGAACAGGTTGCCCAGAGATGCTGTAGAGGTCCCACCTGTGGAGATGCTCAAAACCAGGCACAGTGCTGGGAAGCCTCCTCTGGCTGACCCTGCTGGAGGAAGACTGGATGATTTCCAGAGGTTCCTCCAACCTCAACCATTCTGGGACTGATTCTGAAACATACTGAACTAGGAAATGGGTAAGAATCAGAGAAAAGGGGTTACCATAGACCAAACTGAAAATTATTTGCTGCCAAAAAAAAAAAAAACCAACCCAAACCAAAACCACCACATTGGGATATACAAAACAGAAATCATTCTTCTATAAGCCACTTTGAGAAGATCTCTGCTGGAAGGCCACTTCTAGTTTTGAGCACCAAATTTCAGAATACAATGGGTCAGCAAAAGAAATCCTCATCAGCAGAGATCCTTAATAATCTAGGAGGAGTTTAACCTAGAAACAAAAGGAGGCTGGAGAATTGCATTCAAGCAGTAGACTTGCAGAGATGAAGGAAATAAACTGCCCATCCACATCCTCTGTGCAAATACTGGTCACACCAAAAAACCACACACCAAAAAACCCAAAGAGCCCAAGATTTCCTCCAGAAGTTATTCAGCCTCCACTACAGGCTTTTGAGAACAGATAAAGCACCTCCAAGGAGGTGACAGTGGCATAATGGAGCCATGGGAGAGAGGTACGGGAGTACTACAGCTTCCAGATCCCTTGGAGCCCTTTTTAATGCTTGCATGAAATGACAGAGCTTTGAGGAAGAAATATTTAACTGAAAGGTTCAACAGAGTCTGAGGTAACCACCTACAGCTTCCTATGCCTTTAACTCACCATGTCCTTCGTTTTCACAGGTAAACTACCATTTCACAAAATTAATTAGATCAACACTATCCCTGCCCCTTAAAGGACTAAGCTTGAATAGCTGGGCTCATCGAGAAGTAAACGGTTTTGTGACCCACGTTATACAGGTCAGGTAGGCCTAAAGGTTTCCTTCACTCACACTGCTAAGACATACATTTCTGATAGCTAGGAGTCACAATTTGGCTTACAAGACCAAGTGAGAGGGTCTAGTTTAAACGAGAAGGCAGCCTGTACTGAGAATCTGACCAAGGAAAGATAAATACCCTGTATACATAAAGAATTCTGAATATAAAGAAAATGTCTTCTTTATAGTCACCTTAACAAAAGAAATTAGGCCCTATAAGCAAAGAAAAAAGAATCTCCAGGTCAATCCAGAATCTTCAGGCGTCTTCCAGTTTCTCCATTAATAATCAAGATAAAAATATTTTAAAATTGTGATGCGAGTTTTCACTTTCTCTCTCGTCACACAAGATACAAAAAAAAAAAGAATATTGGCAATTTATAAGCAAAATTCTTACCGCATTTCAACATGCAACATTGGTCTCACTTCTGTACGATTAAATAGACTATTTACACACAATACATATATATCTCTCCCTCTGTATGCACATGCATTGGTCCTAGCCTAGGCATCAAAGGCCACATGTGAGTTCTCTGGGTCAAATCTTGCTCAAGCAATTCCAGTCTGAATGTGTGTTGTCCTTTGGATAGCTGAGGATCTCAGTTCTTCCGAATGTCGGCGTAGACCACAGACTCTGACTTGTTGATCTTGTCGCTGTGCTGTCCCCCGGAGTGATCTAACTGCGCGTAAATGACTGGGCCCTGGGGACACAAGGAACAGGCACAGTCAGGCTTTTTCAGAGCTGCCCACACTGCCCCTCACTTCCACGGGGGCGGCAGCAAGATGGAAGCTAAAGCAAGACCACAGAGCTTTTATGACTGCAAATGGCACTTGAAGCAGGTGGAATGAACCCTCAGCTGCACGTGAGCTCTAGTCTGCCACCTTTCTCCTCTCAGGAGCATGCCAAACAGCACCCTTGCCTCCCTCCAAACCTGCCTGCTGCCACAGAAAGCAAAATCTAGGATCCCTTGCTCTGAAAAGCAGCAATTCTTGTGTGCTATGTGGCAAAAACACGTGGCTTAGACAGATGCATGCCAGATTTAATATTGTTCAAGAGAAACTGTCCTAGAGGTTACCAGTCAACAGCAGAGTGTACTTCCCAAACTGCTACTGCTGTGCCACTTGGATAATGAAGCTGCAGCAACCCTGTGACTCAAGTCACTGCCCAAGCCAGTGATGGGGCCAAGACTTACACAGCAGTGAGTGAGAAGTGCTAAAATGGTGCAGCAATACAGAATTCTTACCTGACCTCTGAGCCAGCCCAGGCCACAGCAGCTCACACCTTGGGCAGGCATGGCCTCACACCTTCGTGACATTTGCTGGGGTGCAGGGGAAGACATTACAGCCCTGTCTTTCAGCTGAATATGTGAACACTTCCATAAACACCACATCCTCTAAAACACAGCCCAGGGAAAGCCAGCTGAAGCTACTGAGGACAGGACTGCAACCTCCATGGAGCAGAGGTCCAGCAAGACAGGTGGGACCTTGATGGCAAGAGAGCTGCAGCTCCCATGCTGAACCCCCCAGATGAGACAAGCACAGGGCTGCCACCACACACCCCATGCAGGAGGCAAAGGGACTGTGTTATCTCAGGATGACTTGGGGGGGGGATTAAAAATAGAGAGCTTTTAGTTTAGTTGTGGCTTTTCCAGCAGTTTTTCCTTCAAAACCTTTCATCCATTTAACTGTTCTGGTGTCCCTTATGTCCCAGGAAGAAGCAGCCTTCACTGGCACTTCTCTACCCCCTTCCTGCCAGTACTTTTGGAATCCTGACAAATTAGGAAACATTTGTATAGACCTGACACAGAAATTTTTCCATCTATTTTTCAAAGAAATTATGAGCCAGAGATGAAAACAGACCTTCTATACAGAAAATTAAGCTGTTGATACCTTCCTGCACAGCTGTTTCCCCCCCAGTACAGTGGCAAAACTCAGACCTGATAAATACCTTGCTCTCTTTGAGATGTGATTTAAATCCACATTTTATTCCTTCTGGGTAAAGTATTTCCAAAGTAATAAAGAATAGAGGAAGAAGAGTGACTGCAGGGTGAAAACTTGCAAGTAGGTATAAAATCCTGAATATAAACAACACACTGAGAAAATGAAAAAAAAAGACATAATGTCCTAGAAGACCCTGGATTTCAAATCTCATTATAGCTACTTTTTAAAAAAACTTCTCTGCTATTTGCTTTCATGTT
Source organism: Fringilla coelebs (assembly GCF_963513975.1). Taxonomy (NCBI): domain Eukaryota; kingdom Metazoa; phylum Chordata; class Aves; order Passeriformes; family Fringillidae; genus Fringilla; species Fringilla coelebs. Next base: position 112,733,901 of record NC_140029.1, on the reverse strand, counting down.
GTTCTGGTCTCCAACACTGTATTGAGATTAACAATTCCAATCAGATCACAGTGTCTATATAAACTTCAAGACAAAGTAACCCTGAAGTTTAATTGCAAGCAATTTTGGAAATCTCATCTGTCTGAGGCCAGAGGTCAAGGGTATGATAAATTCAGCTTGAGAGCACTATCAGTTAAAAAAAATATAAAAATAATAAATCTTACTGCAGAAAGTACTCACTGTGACATTCCCAACTTTGTTCAAGTAATTCTGCTGGGTCAATTGTCTACCAGTGGAGTTCACTCAGTATCAGTTACCACTGTACTGGATTTTTGCCAGTTTAAGTATAGTCACTGTACTGCAAGCAGCATGTTAGTAGTGTGGAGAGACTGACTGCTGTGATCAGCTGATCCAAACCCAGCTATCACTGTCTCACTGTCAGTCACCTAAAAAAAGTGGTAGATACCCAACACAGAGAAAAGGAGGGACCAAGGATTTTTTGCAGTGTTCATCTATTTGATTTGCTGCCAATTGATTCTCTAGCTGACTGTAAGCGTCACCTGGGCCATTTTTAAAATTGTTTAAACAATTCAGAACTTTCATCTAATCCCAAGTAAGCTCATCCTGACTCTTCAGAACCAGAAGACAGACCAGCACTGCTATATAAAGCCAGCATTTCCTGAAGCCTTACAGTTTTTCCATTCAGAATTGAAGCGAAAAGAGCAGCAGGTGTACCTGCTAAGGGTTTGACAGCAGTCCTTAAAAAAGAAAAAGGAATTATGAAGTTAGACCTCCATGGTCCAACAGGAGTCTACAGAACATTCAAATTTCTCAGATTCTGCATGATGTTGCAACTACCACAGATTCAGGCCCTGGGAAAGTTATCTGAAATTTCAATCAAGATTCTTGGCATTACAAACTGCTCCTTCTCAGGGTCCTGGGATCCAAACAAGGACATCCATGTAGGAAATTCACGTCATTCTTGCCTTCACTGTAAATCATTTCTTACCCATGCAAACAACAGTCCTGGTAGAACAGCAGTCACTAGAGAATGATGGCAGGGACAAGAACCACCACAGACAAATCTGACAGGACAGAACAAACCTGCTGAGAAGGAGGGTACAGTGAAAACAAGCAGAGCTGATTCAAGCAGCTGAACACTCACAGAATCAGAGATGCAAACTCCAGAAAACAAGGTCCACCTGAGTAACTTGCCCTCAAAACATAAAGGAAGTGCAGACTCAGCGCACTTTCAGCTGAGATGTGACACAGACAAATACTCCATCACTGATTCTTGAACTGATACATAAATTTAAGAATTAATAAACTTAATCCATTTAAACGCCACTTTAAGAGCGAACACCTCTCTTACTGTTTCTAAATTGCAGAGGCAGTTTTGTTTGTATTCACAGTTCTTTTCCACCAGGGAAGTACAAAGCATTAATTCACTCCCTACACATCCTACCTTGTAAAAAAGCTACAAGGAAGACCACAGGCCTCTGCTGTTTGACCACAGCACTGACTGTGGGAGCCACTGGTCTAAAACTGCCAGGCATTCTAAGAGACAAGAGTGTGCCTGAATCAGCAAACAGCCTGCAACAGCTCTGGAAACTGCTAGGAATGAATACCTGCCTTTCACCTGCACAACATCTCAAAAGCTTGAATACTACAACTTATTTCTTGATTACCAAGAAACACTTGTATGTGATGAAAGATTTCAAATATGTTGATTTGCATGCTGATATGACCCTTAAAGAAACAACCAATCAATGGCTAGTAAGTGTAATGTAAGTGTAATTAACTGAAATTTAGCTTCCTCACTTGTTTAAGTATTCTGTTCAAAATCTGATCTACCCTGATTTCACTGTGGATCTTTGCAAAGAAAAGTAAATATGTTTAGTTGTTCTGTAAAGATGGGGCAAATGCTCAACAGGAGGTAGAGGAACTACTTGCTGCTACAAATGTCTGCCACAAAAAGAAACTGTTTGCCTGACAAAAGAGATTAAAAATCTAAAAACTAAACTAAAACTGAATGAAACAAAAGCAATTTGCAGTATTTTTCAGTTGAGGTCAGCAGTGCTCACACTTTGTGTTTTCATTTAGCAACCTACCTGCAGGGAGAACTCTGTCAATGAAGAAACAGACTGGAGTGACTACAGAAGGGCAAAAGCACCCTGATTCTGAGTTAACATTACAAAGCTTAGATCTACTCTGCTGCTCCTTCCAGCACACTGAGACTCAGAACCCTGGGGACATGGAAAGGTGCACTGCAAGTTTGCACACCAAAACATTGGAGTATTTTTGCTTTGAGGATGCAAGCACAGAACAACATCTGTGTGTAGCTCTCAGGGCACTTGTAAGCGCTCCTTCATGCCATGACAATAATTAGCTTAAACTTTTTGCATTTTTGACCTATGGATGTTGACTCCAACAGCTACTGTATCATAAATCCCACTGTGCTGGTTTTGCAAAAAAATTTTTTTGAAGGGGGAATGGTGGGAATCATCTGTCTCATTCACGCATTCGAGAAGCATCTCCCATGATCTAGAAAAGGCAAGTTTTATCCAGGCCTTATAGGCAGCCTGCTGCTACAAGACCTATTCCAGTCAAAATCTGACTATTTTTAAATCCTGATTATATAGCCTCTGTGAATAACTGATCTCTGAAGGCAGCTTTGTGGGTGGGCCTGTAAGCTAAAACTTTGGAAATACTGCATGGCCCAGAACAAAATGCATTTCAAAACCAAACCAGAAGCCCAGCAGAGTAGGAGCTTTGATTTTACTGAGCTGACTGTTAGCACATTTGGTTTTTTCCTGTAGTGTTAATACATTAACATACATCATTATTTTGTCAGGAGAAATTAACAAACCAGGTATTGACTTCCACACACTACACTGCAGCTACTTGCTAAAAGGTAGCTAATTAAAAGTCTATTTTGAACTTGAACTTTCTCAGGACCGGTATCTTCACAGGAAAATTGCCAGGAACACTCAAATCAAGAGGGAAGAAACAGTTTCCAAATAAGGAAATCCTGTACTACTAACAGGTAATGATCCATTGCCTAGAATCCCTGCCTGACTCAAGCTCTGTCCCCTTCCATACTAGGCTAAGTCTGGATACAGGCCACTTTTTCCTTTCAAAGTCAGCAGAACTTTGCCAGATGCAGCAAGCACAAAGAGTGGCACTTTCAAGCCCACTAAAGTTGTGAGTCTCAGTAGAAGAGAGCTCTTAGCAGCACAAATCATCTGCAAACTGGTCAGCACTTAGCTCCTCCCCTTGTGAAGGAAGTACTTTCCATGGAGCATGAGAGTGCAAGGCAAATTCCTCCCCATTACCATCCCAGAACAGACTAGGCAGCTTTATGGGGTGATCCATATCTGACAGACATAGATTGTCTCTGTGTAAAACAGCCACTCACTGACCTGCACTACCACTTGTGTATTCACAGCACAAGATCACAACCATGGTTTTTATAATTTAGTATGAAAAGGGCATAAAACTCCATCTCAGCTAATACGAAGATGCTGCTGCTCTTTGAACTGCACCAAGCCTTCTACAGCAGAGCTCACCAGTCCCAGCTTCCTGCGCACCCTTTGTGCAGCGCACGCGCTTTCACCAGCAGATAGCCCCTAATGCATGAATCCCACCCTGCCTGGATGTTCTCCACAGCAGCTGCCCCAGGCTGGGGGGAATCCTGCCTCAGGGAGCAGCAGGAGCAGTTTACCTGGTGTGATCTGGCGGGCACGCTGTTTACCAGGCCCTCTGTGTCGGAGGGCGCCTTCTGTGGAGCTTGCTTAACCGGAGACATCAAGCTCTCAGAGGTACTGCAGCTGACGAGGTGGCAGAGCAGAGTTTGCACGACAATGTTCAAGAGGCACACGAAGAACAAAACAAAACAAAACAAAAAAGAACAAAACAAAAAGAAAAAAAGAAAAAAGAAACAAAAACAAAAGACGAATGATGGCAAGATGAAATGTGGCAGGTTACGCCAAAGTAAAAAAATGAACATAATGGACTCTGAAATAAACACACACAATTCTCCATCTCTCCCGAGACATTTCTCTGTCCTTCCTCTGAGCTTCAGAGGTAAGCAACAGGAAGGAGCAGTTATTAAATAGGACAGCAGCTCCTCCACAACCCCTGGTCCTTATATACTCCCATTCAACTCAGCTTCTCTAAAATCATGTGTTTTCTTCTCAGTTAACAGTGGTAAACAGCAATTATCTTCTAACTAGAAGATAAACAATCCCAGTCACTGAGGCAAGTGTTGTACCAGTGCTAGGGTTAGAGCCAACACTTGCAAGAGCTACTAGCTCTTTCTACACAAGCAAGGTACTTCCTACCCAACTCTGCATTAGTTCCTTTGCTTTTATGGTTAGGCTGTGAGCCCAAAATAATTCTCCCAGCAAACACCAGTCTGTGGAGCAATTACCTTAAGAGTCACACAGGACATTTATGCTGTGTGCTCTCATATAGCTACTTGAGTATCTAATCGGGCAAATTGTGGTTTTCAAACAAAAGAACAGTCTTGTGGTGGGAACCAACACCCCTAAAAGAAGGCTGCTGGTTTTCACCTTCTGACTGCTTCTTTTCATCTACTTAAAGCAGGACTGAAAAGAAAACAAGCCCATGATAGAAAAATGACTACCACAGAGCAAATGCCCTTAAAGTTGGTGACTTCTGGGCAATGCAGTGATGGGTCTCTCAGTGCTAGGTCTACCTTCCTGTACCAAAGCACCCAGGAGAGTTAAGTAGCCACCTCCTTGGCAGCAGTCACAGGAGTGTCCTCTGCTACAACCCCCTAACCACTGGGCATCCTTTTTTCTCAATCTTTGTAGACGGTGTATAAATTGAGTACAGAAACAAATGAGGATAGTAACATTAAGCAGACCACCTCCTCACAGGGCAAGCATTTTTTACTCTTTGGTAGGTCTTACCATAGCAGATTTAGCTCCTCATACATGTAGCAGTTAGAATTAGAACAAAGATACTACCCCAGCCATTGTGGCAAGGGGTCGTGACTGTCTCAAAAATAATGCATCCCTTCTGTTACCAAAATTATGTAATCATTAATTGCTTTATTCACAAAACTCCTCAGATCTACACTATCTAAATGTTATTAATCAGGTTTAAGCAACTAATGTACTTAGATCCCTGCAAGTTCTCCAATACCCAAGCTGTCTGAGCCAGAGGAACGCTTACAGGGAATTTCCTTTTATTTTGACACAGAAAGAGCTCTGAATTTCCTGTGCTTTAGTCAATGCACTGGCAAGTTCACTGTTGGAAGAGATGGAGGGACATCATCTGGGATAAACAATAACTCCACCCCAGTCAGACACGAGACAATGAAACCCAAGCACCCAGTGAAATGCATCATCTCTTTGCCAACAGATTCCAGCACAAATTACAGTGATGTTAGTAGAGAGCTAGCTGGTTAGTCAGCAAAGGAAGAGAAAATGTGTATGCACACACAGGTATTAACAGCAACCACCAACTTGATTAGTTACCATGGTGTCTAGTGGGACTGGAAGAGAAGACCCAGCCCTGTTACATTCCCAATCTGGCGTCTATATCAGGATCTCTGTAAGGAGAGGAAGGTAAGCAGGATCCGATCCCAGCACACCAGGGCAGAAAGAAAACAAAACAAAAAAAACACCAAAGTCAGAGCATGAATGGAAACTGTGGCCATGCAGGGGTTCCAGATGCCACGCAGGGCCCCAGCCCACCTCAGTTCAAGGCAGAATGGTTATCTAGGAGTAAGTGCTTCTCTCCACCACCACACACCAGGTTAGCATCATGTAGAAGACAGTCCGTAAGTTTGGAGGGGGTCACAGCACACTTGGTTTCTTTCTACACATCATGCAGAGCTGGCATGGTCAGTGAAAGCAGGATTTAAACCTCAGAGATTACTTTCCCAAGAGAGTAGTTTAATCTGCTACAAGAAACCACAGTGCATGGACTACTGCTCCAGGCTCAGCACCAACATGTGTCCTCCAGCAGGAAGACACCAGAGAGCAGGTCAGTGGGAAGCAGGGCAAGCAGGCCACCTCAGGCACACTGCTGGTGCACGACACTGCAGGGTTCTTTTCAGTTCTTAGGGGAAGGACACATGCAGAAAGGGAAAACCAGGCTTTCCACACAATTCTGAGCACACACAGCCACCCTTGCTGTATTTAGCCTTACCATTGGGCAATAGCCAACTCACTTTGTCTAAGCTCTCCAACTGGGAAAAGGACAGGGCAAAGTTTAATTTGGAAATCCCCACAAGCTTATTTTTGGAGTTATTTTCTTTTATCCCACAGGCAACCCAAAGAACCTGCAATAAGCAGGAATATTTGTTGGGCAAAGAACAGAAGAAGCTTGTATGTTTTGGGGTTGTTTCTAAGACTACATACATAATTTTCATTCTTTCTTAGAGAAGCAAATTACCAGCTAATTAGAGAGGAGAAAAAAGGAAGCACCTCCTCCACCAGCAGCAAGTTTCATCACCACAGCACTCTCATCTGCCTTTGTCAGTTCTTGTTGCTTTTTCATATGCCCACTCAAAGAACTGTGCTTCACTTTGGAGTTATCCTCCTAACACTAAAAACCCTGCAGGTATGGTAACAGTTAACAAAAAACAGACAGTGAATGACAACGGATGCTGCTACTCCTTCCTTACTTTCAAGTGTGGTGATGAAGGAGGTTTTGGCAAGTATTTGGCAAGTATTTTGGTCCAGGCTTAGGAGGCAGACATTGGTAACAGAAAAATCCAGTCCTAATCTCAACACACAGCATTCCTCAGAAGTGCATGTGTGGTGCTTTTCCTTTGGAGGTGGTAAAGAAAGGAGAGCTGAAGGGAAGGGGAACAGACCAGAGCTAGAGTGTCTTGGATTAAATGCTCTGAGGGCATGTATCCTTGTGTCTGGGGATCAACTTCAACATCTAGTGATTTTCAGGTGCAACTCATGGCACAGAGTTACAGAGGTAACCACTAAAGTTACAGAGATGACCACTAAATGCAGATGATGACAGGTCCACATGACCATAGCTATCTCTAACTCTGATTGCCAAGGCTTGGCTGAAACAACTCCTACCCCCCCTGTAAGCCCTCCCTCTGATCCTGCTGCTGTTCCTCACATCAGCCACGGGTGAGGAGGGAGATCTCTTACCCAGAGTATCGTTTTTTAGAGTTGTTCTTTCTGATGACAAGACACACGACAATAGAGATGAGCGATGAGAGACCTGTAACCGTACCGATGGCTATCCCTGCCACGGTGGCAATGGGGAACGCAGGCAGGCTGTCTGCAGAGAGAAGGGAGAAAACATTCAACTCTTCTCATTCCCTGCTCAACACAAGTACAAACCACAAATGCCCTTAAGCCTGGATTCGTTTAGAGCAGGAGGCACTAATGTAATACCCAGAAATTACAGCATGCAGCCTAAGTGGCAGTGGCAGCAGGCAGCCAGCAGAGTAACATGAACAGAGCACACACCAGGAGTGTTCTTAGTGTCACCGTCCTTCAGGAGAGAGTTCATGTTGAACCAAAAATTTTTATGTGTCAGGGAACACAAGTGACAATGAGGACAACCCTGTCTCGTATCTGAAGGGGGAAAAAAAACCAGGTTACAGCCATCTGGCAATTCCCAGCGAGGTCAACAGGAAAAGGCAGGCACGCTTGAAAGCGGATTTGGACACAGCACATCGTTAACCCACTAGGAGTGCTGAATGCTGGGTGTTCTCCAGGGAGCATGCAGCACACAGCAGAGCTCCTACCCAGAATCACTCTTAGCAGTGTTTATACATGACTCTGGTGTCTCAAAACACAGCCCTGAACATTTTTATAGACTCATTTTTTTCCCTTCTTAAGTCAGGATTATTGTACAATACCAGGAAAACACGTAGAAGAACACAGTATTGCTTTACTCACGTTTTCCCTAATAATATTTTGGGGGAGAGTAGGCCAAAAAAGAGCAGCCAGAAACAAAAGCCAATCAGAGAATGAGTACAAAATACCTACAAGTCAAAGAATACACAGACTACCATTACAAATGAGAAACAAAGTCCCTTCCTTCCCCCCACGTCTAGGTTAACACAAGGAACATCTCAGGCCAGAGGGTTTCTTACGAGACTCCATGCTGCTCCAGCTACTTATACCAAATACAAGTGAATCAGCAAAAAAATCCAACAAGCAAAACCTACACCTATACAGAAAAATCTGTCTCAGACACTTCCATCTGATCATCACAGAATTGCTGACGTGGAGGGGATGTCTTGAGATTGTCTAGTCCAAACCCCCTGCTTAAATTAAGCAGGACCAAGTAGCACAGTTTGCTCAGATTTGACTATCTCCAAGGATGGGAGACTCTTCAGGCAACCTAGCTGTCATGGTTTGACAGTGGCCCAACACCAGGCACCCACCAGAGTCACACGCTCACCCTCCCCTGCCACAGCGGGCAAAGGAGGGAAAAGGAAAAAAAGTTAACAAAGGTTTCATGATTAAGATAAGGACTGGGAGAAGCGTTTCAAGGGCAAAACAGGCTCAACTTCAGCTGCAAAGTGAACTGTATTACTAACAGAATCAGAGAAGGATAATGAGAAATAAAATAAGACCTTGAAATACCTTCTCCTCCCCAGCCCCTCCCTCCTTCCCACTGACGAGGCAGAGAGACAGCATGGGGGTTTTGGTGAGTCCATCACCAAGATTTTCTTCCACTGCTCAGGGAGAGGAGTCCTTCTCCTGTGAGGCTGTGGGATCCCTCTCACAGGAGACAAATCTCCATGAACTTCTCCAGAGTCGCTCCACTCTCACAAGCAGCAGCCAAACCACACCTGCTGCAACATGAATTCCCCCACGGGCAGATTGTCCTCCCAAAACTGCTGTGACATGGGTCTCTCTTTCCATGGGGTACAGTCCTCCAAGGACAGGCTGCTCCAGCCTGCAAGCAGAGCCCTTTCTCTCCACCCAGTTTTCCACTGGATCACAGCCTTCTCCAGGCATCCACCCAGTCTGCCATGGGCACCTCCTGCAGGGGCTGTGGGTGGATCTCTGCCTCCCCTGTGGATCTTCATGGGTTGCAGAGGCACACCTGCTTTACCATGGCCTGCAGAGGAATCTTGGCTCTGGCAACTGAGCACATCCTTCCCGTCCTTCTCCACTGTCCTTGGTGTCTCCACATTGTTTTCCCTCAAATAATCTCACCACTTCTCTGTCTAGGAGCAAAAAGCCCTGTGACCTTATTTTGATTTTCTTCTTAAATATGTCATCACAGAGGTATTACCAGCCTCTCTCATTGGCCCAGTTTTGGCCAGCAGCATGTCCATCTTCTGGGCCATTAGCCACTGCCTCTGCCAGACGTGGTGGGAAGCTTCCAGCAGCTTCTCACAGGAGATATCTTAGCAGTCCCATGCCATATAGAAGCAGGCAGTCCCAAACCAATACACTAGTCCAGTGTTCCATCACAGTAAAAATGTGGGAGTTTAAGTGCAGATAGAACTTCCTGTGTTTCAACTTATGCAGACTGTCTCTTGTCTTGCCACTAGGCACCACTGAAGAGCCTGGCTCAGTCTTCTTTAGGTGCTAGCAATGTACATGAATACCTGGCAAGAGGATTTTCCAGAGTCTTTCTTCTTTTTTGCAGGCTAGATCACCCCTCCTTCTCTTCTGTAGGCCAGACAATTCCAGCTGTCTCCATTTCTCCTTGTTGCCCTTTGCTGGACTCATTCCAGCAGTGACAACAGACCAGCAGCACCCTGAAGCAGGGGCATCATACTGAGAAAAAAGGGCTTACATTTAGTCCTGTTCCTTTGGAATTCAGTGACTTTCAGCAGAAGGGTTACCTGACTTCTGACTATTTCACTGACCATAACATCATTCAGCCAAATGTCACAGCAGCAACTTTCCTGGCTCTCCAGTGTCATGTACCAGTTAACAGATATGATAATTCAGAGTCTTAGAAAGAAATGAAAAATGAAGATATGAGCGCCACCTCTCAGCAGCCCAGGGATCCATCTGCTATTTAAGGAAGAGTCCTACAAGTGATAATGTGTAAGATATAATTGGATTTGAGGTCCATGCAAAAATGAAGTCATTAATTTTGAGGCATATAAGGAGTTACCTAGTTTCTGTGCTTTTTCACCTTCCCAAAAGTGCAGGAAATAACTGTTTGCAAAAGCATCAAAACAGACATGCATTACTGATAGCAGACCTGCTGCTGCCTTTTACACCAGAAAACACACACATTTAGTCGGAGCAAGGAAGCAAGTGACAATCCAAAACCATAGTGCAGAGTATCTGCTGAAAGAATGATATTAGAACTCTGATCATTTTGTCACTTCTTTGACTCATGAAGGTTTCTTTGGTTGGTTGAATCTGAGTAAGGGACAGCAGTTAGATCCTGTTAGCAAACATTTTTTTGACTGTATAAGAAAATGCTAGTGTTTGCATGTGAAACTAAGAGTCTGGCTTTATTGCTTTTCAGAAAATGGTCCCTATATTTTCTAGCATTTCACAGTTATAAGAATTCTTCATAAGCACTTCCAGAGCAGCCAATGACTTCGTTATGAAAGACACTCCCAGCTACATAACCAAACACCAGCTCTGAGAGCTAATATTTAAGCTAACAGCTCAACACAAAACAAAAATCCAGCCATTCAGAGAATACTTTTCACTCACTGATTATTACTGAAATTCAGAGCAATTTCTATTTCACTGAGAGCATGTCAGTATTAGTTTTATGAAAGAGGCAGGAAAGTGAAGCTTCCATTGCTCCTAAGTGTAAAGATCTTCATACCATTCTGTTCTTTTTCCCCCCTGTGTGTTCCGATCAAAGATCAACCACCTCCAGGTAACACAAGCTGTCTTGAACACAGTGTTAAACAGCTTCGTGCTACAAGCAGGATCAACCTAATGTAAGAACTTGGAATTCCTATGAATTTCTGTTGTTTAGTCTTTAAACGGTAGTGCTTCCCTGATTCAGATAGTCCATTAAAAAAACCAGTCTTGCTTTTCATCCCTGCCAGTAGAATTGTTCCAAAGCACTTGATAGAGCTGTTTGTGCAAACACCATGTAGGTATGGCAGTGAAAATCAGCTCAGTTAGTTTGGCAATTTTTAAAAATGAGGCCACCATGGAACTTATTAAATGTTTAATCCAAAACCTAAAGCTAACCTATCATCTATCAAATCATTTAAATGTGCAAAGAATGAATATGGCTTTGAACAGTTTATACCACCAGACGTACAATTCAGAACCATTAGATGCATACATAGTAAAAAATCAACGTGCACAAATGTCATCATGTATTTATTCCAATTGAAAAAATTGCTCCAGTTCAGTTCAGGATGAGTTACAACCTATCACAAGAGCTTGAAAACCCATTTTCAGTCTAAAAATGTTAAGAGAACTGTTGCAGCCTTTTCTCCAATGGTAAGAAGTGTTTCAAATACAGGGCTCCATTCAGAATCAGATTCTCTTCCAGGTGCTCCACCCATGGGGAAGCCAGCATGCAAGTCTGTTGAAAAATATCAGCTGAATTAGAGTACTGAGGTCAGTCTTTAGTTGCTTAACCTGAACTAAAATCTGAGAAGGCTTTTCCAAGACAGCCTGACTTTGCCAAACCAGCAGCTGCTTTACTGCTTCTTCATAGTGACCATCAGTGAGAAAATAAACGGATCCTATTTTATATAGGCTTCAAACTTCCAAGAAATAGAAAGTTCGAAGTGATAGTTGAACCTCCAGAGGTCCTGCTCAACCCAAACTGTTCCATGAAGAGAAAAATTAGATAGAGACCTTGCTTACATAAGAACATGGAATGACCTCCTGAGCACGGAGTAAAATTAGGACACACAGATAGGTATCTTCCCTAACATCTCAAAACTAATAGAATAGCTGCATCAGCACTGCCATTTATGAATTCAACATTTATTCTTCTCCTTCCTGAATCATAAATTTGAAAATGCAATTACTGTAACAATCATTTCACTGCACAAAACATCACATTTTGGCTGACCTCCAGCTGAACAATCAAATGTTTTGGATGATAAAGGCAAATAAAGAGCCAAACTGACAAATAGAATCTTAGTGCGACTGCAAGTAGCCAGTTTCAAGTTTGTAAGAGCCACCACGGATTCTTTAAGAACACCTGAGTAAAAGAGACTGAATGCACATTTGACACAAACACCTTTGCATGGAACACAGTAGCATTTCACTTTCTGTTTGGACCAGATTTATAATTTTGTATTCTATTAACTACACCAGAAGGATTTCAGAAAGAACAGTCTGCTATTTTTTCTACTTGCTCACCAGACTTCATAAGTCACCCTAACCCTTGATGCAGCATAATGCAAGAATATATTCACAGGACTTAAAAATGAGAAGATGTGTTTTCATTAAGCCTTCCATTAGCTTTTCTTAATAATTGTTTAAACCACAGGAATTAGTGGGTATAGAGGAAAAGGGTATGACATACTCTTTTTAAACAGCTAACAGATACTGGTTCCATTAGGACCTGGAAGAAGAGAATTAAAAAAAGTTGTTCCCTTCAGGCCACTCCCCCACCCCCGATAAAAGTGATTATAGACAAGGAATGGAGGGGGAAAAAAAACAAGTGAGAAGAAAAACAATCATATAGGGTGAATGAATACCTTTCTCCACAACTCTAACTCGGATTTCTCCTGGTTTGACAACAATGTCAGGTGGGTTCTTGACATCACAAATGTACGTGCCGTTGTCCCGGAACTGCATGTTTGATATTGTGATAGAAGCATCTTTCTTGTTAAGATCTCCAGCCCAAGTGATCCTGTCTTTAAATGGTATGTCTTTTCCAGGGTATGACTTCCCATTAGAGTAATAGAAAAACTGCAGTCAAGGAAAAGAGGATATAAGAACAACCCAATTAGCAAGTACGGAGCCACCATGCTTCTCCCACTATTACAGCACACTCCCAGAGCCAGTAGCTGAGGCTTTTCTCTTCCTGCCTCACCCCTTCTGTGGTCTATCAAGTCTGCCTTGTTGCCTCTTGATAACATAACCATGCTTGTACCTCAACCACACCAGGATAAGAGACTGCAAGTTTCAGTTTTCTGTTGGTTTTGATTTATTTTGTGGTTGGATTGGCTGAGGCTTTTTTCTCTTTTGCAGGGGACAGAGTTTTGCAGACAAGGAGGTGGGGGAAAGAAAAAACCTGGTAACCTGATAATAATTAAAGGACAGAACACTCCTGGAACACAGCCATCTGTCTTTCATGCACAGGAAGCCGCCTGCATCCTAGCAGAAAAAGGATACCAAGCTTCCCATCTTGTGTTTTACTGTGTGTTACTTGCAACTAAAGCACAGCTAAATTAACATGCAATACTCTCCCTTCCTTCCACCCCCTCAGAAAATCCCATGACCAATTTAGAGTATATCTAGCTGTTTTCCAGAAACCTTCAGGTAACTAAATATAACTGTTTCCCAGTTTTTAAGTGACTAAACTGCACATTGGCTCTGCATTCCCTTTACATGACCAAAAGTCTTTGAAGAATAAACCTCCTTAATACAGACTAAGGAGAAACTGAGTATTTCCTAACTATACCTGCTCAAAACTGGAATTTACAACAGTAGAAGTGCATAGACTTGTACAGGACAACTCTGCTTTCAAACACATGGGATACCTTAAGAGAGGCATCAAGGCTGCAGGAGAATTGCAAGAGCACATTCTTTCTTAATTGGATATTCTGCAGGACAGCAAGATAAGTCAGGGTCTAATCAGGAATCAAGCTGAATAAATCTAATCAGGAATCAAGCTGAATTCCCTTCAGTTGAGTCTCCAGAGAACAATGAAAGATATTTAGGACAATATTCCAGCTTCCTCTTCCTCCTGCCTTATTTACAAAGCAGTGGCTCTGCCACAGAACTGCCTGACTACTGCCCCATATTTCCATTCAAGTCACCTCCTATCCTTTTTCCTGCCCTTGATCTCAGATTTGCTATTCCAACACCCTCTCTTATCACACCTGCAGTCTGAATATCAGGCCTTATCACTTGGCAGCACAAATCTTGTCCAGATCAGGTATGTGCACATCATGGCCATCTGTCCTGCTACAGTCAATCTTATTTGTTGTCTACAGATTAACATAAATTCAATGAAGTATTTCACGTGGTAGAAAGCTGGCAAGCACACAGCCAGCTGTCAACATTTTGGAGGGACTCTGAATCAGTCTGCAGCTTTTCCAGCTGGATTGTAACCTTTAACACAGCAGCACTGCATTACCACACCCCTGTGCACAGGGGAAGTCATCCCACTGAAGTCTAGAAGGCCAGAGGCAGATTCCTCAGCTCTCTAGATGTCCTGACCTGGGGGAGGAGAAATCACAAAGTAAAATATGTCCTGAAACACAAGTTAAGTGTCTCAAGCAATCCCTTGCCAGTGGTGGAGTGAGATGAGACTTTGGAACACGTAGAGACAGAAGGGGACAAGCAGGGGAAGCTCCCAGTCGAGTCAGCTTCACCACATGGCCACAAGATTGCCAATGTGATTCTAAAGCAACACAGGACCATCCTTGTAAAGAGAAGCATGGGCTTACCTCAGACATAAGCTGATCATGACATTGGTCTTTCAAATTCACACCCACCAAGCTATGCAATGCCGTGACTCAGGCTCATAAACAAACATCCCCTCTACACTTTCCCCGGACCCTCAAAAGAAAAAGGGAATTAACATCAAATTATGCTAGGTCCCTGCTGCTCAAAGAAAAATTACTTTTCTTTCAATTGTGCTGATAGCTACATCCAGGTGGAAAACCAGAACTGACTCCAATTCCAAAAACAATGTTATGGGCTGAAGCTGTATTCCTACAACTGAACAGTGATGCAGAAAGGGAATGGCAAAACAGGATATATGGGGAGCGGAAAACACACCAACAGATGGCTTCCCTTCACCCATCCTGTTCAGCACTGGCAGGAAATATGCCCTACTTCCCTTACTTCTCCCCAACTCCTGCTTTGAATTCCCCATGGGAAGAGCTCCCTCTTCAAAACTAAGTATTTATTTCACTGAGAATTCAGAAGCTTGTTCTTCAGAACACTATACATGAGCAAGATGCTCACACACTGGTTTTGACCATCTCTGCTCTGAGCATTGAAGAGCTCCTAGAGTTTAAATGAGCTCATGTCTGTAGCAGAGGGAAGGAGACAAACACAAACAGGCTGAGCAACCTGCTGTCCCCACATCTTCAAAGGTGTCCCAGAGTTCCTTGTTCTGCTTCCCCTAAATTCTCATTCGGTACAAGGAACAAGAAAGAAGCAGAAGTGCCTGAAGAAGAAGAGGAAGATGACAGCTATCAACCTACCAAAGCCATTTCTTTGAAGACTTACATCCAAAGGATCTGAGCCCCCTTGAGCCCAACATAGAGGAACTGAGCCATGACAAATATTATTTGCCTAAGTTCCTTGCTAGCCTGATTTTTCGCTTGTCAAGTAACTATAATATGAGGATGTAACTGCTTCCTGATTTGAGCTATTCAATTCTGTTCTGAAACCAGGGAGACTGGTCTTACTCTAAACCCTTTCAAAGAGAGGCTATACAGTACACAAGCAAAATAAACAACATGCAATTACAGTGGTAATTCAAATTCTCTGACTGCTATATTCAGTCAAATGCAAAAGGATAGAGGATTTACCAGATTCCTAGATGTTCATCTACTTCATACATACAGCTTCCATGCCAATATCCCTCTTCTAAGACTAAGAGAGTAACTAGTATATTCTGTGGTCACTGCCCACTCCAGTCCTGGCAGAGATCTAGCAATATTTTCATACAACGCTGAAAAAGCCCCCTAAAATCAGAGTGATAAGGCACACAAAGGGGGGGTCCAATCCATATCTGCTTGCTCTTTAGAACCAACTAGAAGACCACAGCTCAACTATGCCAGCCTCCCCTCCCAGCCGTTGCTTACTGAGATACGAGTGGCTGCTCCCTCTGGTTGAAAGCTCCAGGAGACAGATGCTGCACTGCTGATCACTTCTACGGATGTGAACGTGCATGGGAGCTTTGCGTCCGTCCCGTTCTCCACAAACATCTCCTCCGGGGTGTTGACCTCTACTGCTGATACTTGGACTGCATGGGAAAGGCAAAGAGAAGAAACGAGGAGAAGAAGACACATCAGTGCTGCTTTGAGAATGAGGAAGTTCACATCACACTGCCTAGAAGGGCAGAAGAGAAGAGGCACCAATAACTCCTGCATCGGGTGATTGCACAGACATTGCATTATACCTGCAATCAAACAACTATAGAGCAGGCCAAGTAGATTCACTTCTCCTTCCTTGTATTATCTGTGACAGGATGTTTTCCACTCACAGATGTTTCCTCTACAACACTTTGTGGAAGTCAATTCTATGGTGCAAAGGATGAGTTTGATACTTTTTCGTACCAGCTGACAGCAGGCATTGTAATAATTAAGCCTCATCAGAGGAACTAACAGCCTGGCCCAGCTATTACTAAGTTTCCTTTCTGGCACACATGTCATTTCATATCTCCAGATTTTCCTAGCTGTAGGTAAAACAAAGGCTCACCTCCAGAAAGCTGAGGAGCAAACTTCTCTTACTTACAGCTATGCCATCTACTCCTGCTCTCTGCCATGCTCCCAGGTCTGTATGTGCAAGGCCTCAGAAATAATCACTCTGTAATAGTTTAAAGCATGAGAGTAGTTATATTTTTTTTCTACCTTATGCACAGTGAAAATAGCAAGCAGACCACAACCATCCCCCAAATTTAAAGCAATCAATGTTGATATTGCGCTTGTACTGGTAGTTTTCCTAACAAGTACTATTCATCATGATTTGGAAAACATGTTGAAGATATGCTTTATCTGGCACCTTCGAAACTGCCAATGCACTATCCCGATGCAGATTTAAGCAGATACATCTCTACATTCATGCAGATTTATGTAGAAAAACAAAGCATGATCCTGTGACATCACAAGAGAATGTCAGTGTTCATGTCACATCCACGTGAAAGCAAAAATCTTGTCTAGTCAGTGTGAGTGGGTGCACATGTAACGTGTGTTCCTGGTACCTGAAATAGAAGTTTTGATTTTTATTAAACCATGATTTTCAGCATAGAGATGGTAACAGCAATCTACTTCTGTTCATAGGATTCTGTGTTTCTGGGCTCCAGTACCTTAAATCCCCTTGTTAGAACAGGGGAACAAACCTTCCTGCTCCATCAGTACCTCAGTTGATTCGCTTCTCAGTTTTGAATAAAGTAGCTCAAAGTAGGGAGACCAAACAGAAAGATACAAGTCAAAGACTGTTTAGCTAAAAAGAAAGAAAATAAAAACCCACCTGTTGTACTTTGGACCTTATTAGCATAAAAGATTTGATAATCAAGATGCCATGGCAAGAACAAACAGAGCTTTGAAGACTACCAGAATCAAGACTGGCCGACAGGAAAATTGAATCAACTTCTGCAAGCAAGAAATGTTGCAAAATGTATAAGTTAGTTTATGTGATGATTAACCCAATCATTGTAGTAAAAAAATCATTAGCCTTCCTAGAATAGTGCATAAGCATATGTAGTCCATAATAAATTCGGATTCTGATCACCACTCAGTCTCCCCGTCTCTCATCCTCACCAACACTCACCTACCTTAGTCCTTAAATCACAAAGTTTGAGTTTTTAGTCAGTGAGAGCACCAAGCTCTGCAGCCTTCAGAAGTTGGACAGCAAACATCTGACAAAATGGGCATGCAAGCAGGGGTGGGAGGAGCACATCACAGTAATTGCAATAACCAAAACCAGAAGAAACCAACATTCATTAATTCTGCTGTTCAGAGTCCACACTGTTCACTTCCAAAATTCACTAACTCCTCTGTCCCATCAGGTTATCTCTTGATACCTCAAGATTCTCCTGTCATCACTGCTGTCATTTCCAAGAGAAAAAGCACCCCAAGGGGAGTGGGGAGTAGGGCTGGTGAATTTTTATCATGAGGTTTTTTCAGAGCTTTCTTTCTCTTGTACATACTCTGACTATGGGCCAAAAAATATTCTTTTGTAAAACAACTACCAAATATTTATTTGGAACATACAAAGACTTCTAGCAATCAAATTAAATGAACTGAGAGCTGCTGTGCTTTATGTATTTTTTCCAGCTAATGGTGTAGAAAAGAAAAATAAAATAAAATCCATTGTACTAAGTCCAAACCACAGAACAAACCTTCCTTTCAAGCATAAAATAAGCAAGATGCCCTCAGTATTTGTGTAGGAAGAAAAGAGTCTGCACAGACATTGTCTGCTTGTACATGGTACAGAGAACGCCACACACAGGCAGTGGGTAGCACAGATCTGCCTAATCTAAAGAAGTCACTGTTCTCACTAGAACTGTAGTGAAGCAAAAAAAAAAAAAAAAATTACTTCTCCCTACTTCTTCCCTAGTCTGGGAAGGAAGGAACTATGTAATCCTGTAGAGATATTTCTATCAAATTATCAACTTTAATTTTCATCTGTCCTATTGCTGGCTCAATTTAATGTTGTTCTTTGCTGATTTTCTCCCCTATGCCTCTTTCACTGCTTCAAAAAAATTCTTCCTGCTTCTGTTGCCTTACAGCGTGAGACACAGGCTCCTTAAATCATAACCTGACTATTTGGTAGAGAGACCACAAGATTTGTCAGTTGTTCACCCTCAGCCCTCTAATCCCATACTTTTACTGATATGGTGGCTGTTCCCACTACCTTGAACTCTTTGGCCTCCTCTGTCATAATAAAATCTACATGGATCATCTCCAGCTCTAGCTCTTTTCCCCCTCTTTCCACATTTACCAGGATTACATCCACCTTCCAGCTCCTACACCTATTTAAATATTCCAGCTGGAGAAAGTTGAATTTTGAGTCATATTTCAGTCACACTTACACACTGCTCTATTCCTCAAGCTTACTCAGCCTTAGTTCCTCTCAAGAGGAAAAAATGATCACAGGAAACTGTCTGAGAGAGAAGAGTGCTTTAGGAAGGAAAGGTCAGCAAGGTACATAGGGCAAAAATAAATATTTGCTTTTCTCCCATGCATCCGCCTTGATCCCATCACCCTGTCCAACTGCCCATAGCTCCAGTATTTCCTTCTGAACATCTCATCTAACCTTCAGCTGCTTTTATTCTTTTCAACAGAAAAATGGTTCTCATTTTCTCACCTATCATCAAAATAATTTGAAAAAACCCACCTGTGCCTCTTCAGCCATTTCTTTTCAATTTCTAGTGTTGTTCAAGCAGTTTTACTCCAACTACAATAACCTTCTCCAGCTCCATTTTCAACCTCCACACTGCAACTAAAACTCTCCATCTGCATCTTCCTTTCCAGACAATCCTCCTGCTCTTGAAATAGGATAAGACACTCATTCTTACTAACTTACTAACCTCACTTACTAATCTTTTTTTTATTTTCCATCACAGATCTTCATTCTTCATCAATGCTCTCTCTATTCTCAGGTCTCTCTTTCCACGGTATCTCACCTCAGCTCTCATCTGCAAAAAAAGTTCAAGCTCCCATTATTGCACTGGCTGCTCAGATCTGTGTCTCTGCTCAGGATCTGTCTCCTTATGTTATAAGAACATTCTTGGTCTGACATCTTTGTCAATGCTAAGTTGTCAGCTCACACTAAATGGGACTAAAGCAGAACTCAGAGCCCTCCACAACTGCTTTTACCACTGTGGCAATTAACACCTGTGCAGCACCTCTGACTCTGAGCTCTTCCCAGGTCAAGGCAGAGTCTTTCAGAATTTCCAGTCACCTGTTCAGCTAATACCAGACTAAAACCTCCCGTCTGTACCTTGGCCTTCATTATTGTGATGTCCTTTTTGCACTGGACAGATGGACAGTTATCGGTGATGATGAGAGACAGGAAAGACTGACTGGTGATCAGAATACTAATTTATTATGGACTATATGCACTATTATGCACTATATGCTTATGCACTATTCTAGGAAGGCTAGCAATTTCTTACTACAATGATTGGGTTAATCATCACATAAACAAACTTATACATTTTGCAACATCTCCTGCTTGCAGAAGTTGATTCAATCTTCTTTCCTGTCAGCCAGTCTTGATTCAGTCTTCAAAGCTCTGTTCTTGCCAAGGCATTCTGATTGTCAGATCGCTTATGCTAATCAGGTCCAAAATACTCTCTGCCCCAACAGACAGTGACAGACCAGTAAGTACTGCAATTCCTGGTAACCAAGCTGCTCCAAGGGTGACACTAGAAAGAGGGGGACATCACATATGCAAGACCACTGCTTCCTTCCCTGAAGTGGAAATGACACCAAGCACATATCCCTGTTCCAATATGAAAAGAATCTTGTCCCCAACCACATTATAGTATTGGTCTCATCCAAAACTTTTCAAATCCAAACTGTAGCACCTCCTCCTAAATACTGTCCCGCGGGCTTGGGAGGATCTGCTCAAAACCTGCAAAATCCTTTCACTTCCTTTGAGCCCTCCAAAGCATGCAGTAAGTGCATCTGTATGAATTCAACAGTGCCTAAGCTGCCAGTGCTTGGAGATCAACACCTTTTAAAACTGAAGTCATCTTTTCCTACTTTTACTTGTACTCCCTGGTTGGCAACACTTGCCTCAGTGATTCTTTAAAAAAATATTTTAGGCAAAAATTGTTTTTATTCTACATTTTTTATGTAGAAATATAGCTGACCATTTGATTTGGTAGCATATCACAAAGAAATCCTTCTGTGCACTAGAGTTTTACAACTAACAAATAGATAATTAAGATTTCTTTGCAGACCACTGTTTCTACTGAGATCTTGGATCCAATGAAAACGTTCTGTTAATTAAGACTGTGAACACACCAAAATAAACTCAATTCCCCTGGATTCAACTCAATTTGATCACTAGGAGACCTAACAAACCAAGAACGCAAACAGCTAACACTGTAATCACAGGCATCTTATTTCCACCAGCACAAACACAGCCCACATGGCAACTTTCATCACACTGCTAAATACTGGATGCTTATGGCTGCTACCGTTCCCATCCTACTCCAGGAAGAATGTTACTCCCCTCTTCTTGAAATGGCTAATCATCAGTTTATTAATTAACACAAGCAACTTGCTCTGTTTATCCTAAAGGCACCTTGTAGTACAGTCATGTATACAATTTATAAATCAAGTTGCTTATGGATGCAAGGTCTTGACAACATGATAGAAAATTCAGTGTTTCATTATCTTCACTCTGGTCTCCCCAGGAGCCCAGAAGTTTCATCAGACAGGAGGATGTGGTTTTTTCTAATAACTAAGAATCTAAAGTCACAAAAACAATATACACTTGAGAATCGGTGCTTTCATTAACAAATACTCTTACTCAATGTCAAGTGTCTTGTGAAACATCTCTGGTTGACAGCATTCTCAACTAGGGTTACATGGCATTTAGTCCTTTCTCCCACAAAGCAGATGCCCTGCGCAGTCAGCATGAAACAATAGCAGCCAGACCCCTACAAAACACCTCAGAAAGCCAGAACAAAGTTACAGTTCCCAACTGCAACCACAGGCACTTACATCCCCACAGACCACATTTCTTCACTGTGGATAAAACACCTGGTGGAGAAACCTTAGCTTTCCTGACTTAATAGACAGTAGACATACCAAAATTGTTCCTGTGAAACTGCACAGGATTTGTTAAAGCACCCAGAGGCTGGAGAGAATTTTCACACAAAGAGTTCCTTCACATCATTTAGCCTTAACAGAAAAGTAGAACCCACGCCAGCAGTTCCACCCAGGAGCAAACCATGGTGTACTTCATAAGGACAACACCACACAGGTAAGAAGAAGCCACATGTGTCCAGCCCCTCCTTATTGAGACTGTCCCTGCAGCCCCCTGTCACCACAGCCTTTATGTCTGCACTACATACATTTAAACAGGACACAAAGCAACACCAACCACAGAAACCGTGACTAGGCAGTCACACCAACCAATCTTGACATCTAAGTTTCAAAGCAACAAAAACTAAATTCCATTGCCTCGAAGGAGGCCAGAAGAATTAAATTTCACTCTCAAATTCCAATTCCCCAGAACAGCTTTTAGCTGCTGCCACAGCATCTACCCAGGTTGCCAATCTTGTCAAGTAACCCAGGCTGCTGGAGGAAAGAGAGCTTCCTGTCTCCAGTAACACAGCCAGTCCTGCAGCACCCTGCAGCTCCAGGAATCAGAAAGCACAGCTGTGACACCCAGCCCATGAACACCTACCACCTCCTGTCACCATGCTGCTGGAAACCTTCATCCCCCAAGCAGAGACAAGCATCTGCTAAAGAAACATTCACTTTCTCCTTGCCTCTTTGCAAATTCAGCAAAGCTCTGCCTGACTAGACAATAAGGGAAAAAATAGCATCTTGTCACCCCAAGTGAAAGGAAAGCAGTTTCACTGAGAAGTCTTGAGCAGGCTGTGGCTAAGCTGTCAAAGCAGACGATAACATCCATGTATCTCAGTCCTCCATACCTCCATGCACCTACTCTGACAGGACTTGTATTAAGTCTCCCTCCAGAGTCACCAAACTTTGGTACTTCCTTCTCCTCCCACACCTCAGGTCAGCTTTTGGTGTGTTCTCATCCATGTGTGTTCTCATCCATGTGACGCAGAGCTGCTCATCGTTCTTCCAAGGAGTAGCAAAAAGAACCTATGCTGAGATTTACTTTCAAAGCCCATGTTTTAACCAGAAATTAAGAAGAAGCATGAGAAACAGCAAAAAATGCCTGAGCTTCCTTGCCAGGCAACAGATTTCTTGTTCAACCCTGAGGAAATAATTTCGCTGCTACATCACTCTCTCAACTCTCTCATCTCATAAAACAGAGACGCTTGTAAAGGTGCTCAGAACTATGAACAAGTAATCAGCGTAGCTGCACAGCTTCATGCTCCTATTACAGCATCAGTCACATGTCAGGTTTGGGCAGATACTTAGTCTTGAGGCAAGTAACTTCTAGTTACTTCTAGTACTTTTCCCTGGGGATCACAAAGCAACAGTTCCCTGCCTATGCTGCAGGCTGTGACACCAACCAGCAACTCAGGTACTTTCCAAACCACACATCGCATTTTTCTGCTCAACAGCCCTGAAGTGGTTTTCCTTCCATGCCCAAGTAAGTTTACAAGTGCTCAAAACCAAGTAAACAGTTCTTGTTGACAAAGCCAAACCGAAAGAGTGGAGAACCCAAAGGGGGCAAGTTAAGCAAAGCTGTTCAAAGTGCAAAGGGTAACTGAACAGCTGATGGCAGCTGTTCTACCTTTAATCCTGCAATACCAACAGAGTCACTAACAAACATAGCACATTATTTTCTGGGCACAAGGAAAGATGCCAGAAAATGGGAACACAGAAAGCCAGAAAAGACAGAAAAGTCTCCTTGAAATACACCAGATTTTTCTGCACAAATAGGGAATGAAGCTTACTTAACTAAAGATCTGAGAGAAGCTGGGTAAACATCTCAACACATGGCAGAGAGAATAAAAAAAGCATCCCACCATCACAAGCATTTCCTAAAATTGCTATAGCAATCCACTAAAACTGTCACAACTACTAAGGAAATGAGAGTATTAAGGATCAGAAGTTGTAGACTAAAAAACCACAACCAAACAACAGCAAAACCCAAATCCATGGAGTGGACAGTAGTGACTGACATATTGCTGGCTGGGACAAAAGCTTCCCTCCAGGCTTTTTTCTTTTTTTGGTTATTAATACTATCTCAAGTGAAACTATGTTAAAAATACCAGTCATGTTGCCAACTGCTGATGGCATGAAGCATCTTTTTGACAAAATTCATCATTAGCAGCATGGGAACTACCAATTTCCAAAACAAACTAGGCAGTGGATACACAAAGGATGTGGATACACTGTATGTCCATGAGGACATACAGTGCAAAGACTACATATCAGACATAGGAAGCTGCACTTTTCCTGACCCTTTTACAGTAACCAATTCACAAAGCTGCAACCAACTCAGTCTATACACACCCAGAAACATCTGCAAAAGTGGCACTTTGAACCATCCAAGGAGCTAGAAGCATTCCATGAACACTCACTCCCACCTGTCATCATTCCTGAACCAGAATCATGTCCATCTCTTGCCAAGTATTGGTATTTCCACCAGCCTGAAAAGCGAGCACAGGATTTTTTTCCTGTATACAGAGAGACTCAATTAAAACCTGTTAAATAAAATCCTACCATTTAACTGAGCAAGAAGATAAATTAAATTACATCACTGAAGTGATCGCTCTCCTCAGCTGACAGGGTATTCATGCAGCCAATCTGTTCTGATATAACTAGAGGCTTACTTCAGCAGTTCAACCCAATCCAAAGCCCTTGGAGGACCAGATTCCTTACTGATCCATGGACTGCTGAACATCTGCAGCCAGCTCTGGCACCAAGCTTGCAGCAATCTCACACTTGCTAACCGAACTGCTGAGCAAACTCATAACCAGCTATAACCTGCAGCAGCACAACCACAAACCCAAAAGGAAAAGCCCATGCTAAATATTTCAAAGCATTGTTCCACAAGAATTTGTCAGTGGTGGTGCCAATTTAAATAGCTCACATGCACACTCAGAATGAGATGAATCTGATCAGGAACTAATCTGTGTTCAAAACAGCCCTTTCACCATTGTTTTCTTTCAAACCAGACCAACACCCTAGCCCAGTCCACTGTATACTGTTTTGTACAACTGAGGAAGGTTAGGAAGCACCAAGTAGGAGCTTATTCAGCTGTTTTTTTCTCAGGAATACTTATTTTGTGAAGAATTTCTGGCCTTCGTTGTAGCACACTACATCACTTTCCCAGTTTACACGTGTGGCGACTTCTACAGCTATCTGTTGGATTGGAGCAACGCTTTCCATCAAGCAAGATCCTGCCAGACCTTGATCTGAACACCTCAAGACACAGAAACCAGTCAGATTTCAAAACTCCTGCTGTACATACAGCCTTATGGAATTTATTACCAAGTGGGAGCCCTGTTCACCACCTTTCACTTGCACACTTTACAAAAACAAGTTAGTGAATAACAGGTGGCTTGCAGCCAACTGTAAACGCCTCCAGCAATGGCCATTTCACCCACCTGGAGATGACCTGCCCTGATTTACTTCCACCTCATGAATTGAAAGTGCCACCAACCACTGGAAACTGCTACACTGCCCAGAATTTAACCCTCCTTTAAGGATCAGAATCTCAATCTGCTTTGAAACACTGAAGGTAGGGTATAAACAGTGTTTCCAGGCAAGCTCCCTTTGTGCCCCTTAACACCAGTATGTAAAGCATCAGTAAATGTACCACAAAGCATCTTTTTCTGCAGGGTTGGAGAAAAGAGAGCACACAAGAACAACCACAGCCTTCCAGTTTTCCTCATGCACTTTAAGCCAAAACCTAGCAGCAGCACCGAGTGGAAAGTGCCAACTCAACAGATACATAAAAATGCAGAAGTTGAAAGGCACAGCAGCCAAAGGGAACAATATACAAGGACTGTGGGCTAACCCCAGCAGACAGCTCAGCCCTGGACAGCCCCTCGCTCGCACCCCCAGTGAGATCAGGGAGAGAACTGGAAGTGTAAAAGTGAAAAAACTCAAGGGTTGAGATTAAAACAGTGTAACAGGGAAAGCACAAGCCATCACCCACTGCTTCCATCAGCAGGCAGGTGTTCACCATCCCCAGGAAAGAAGGGCTCTGTCAGGCATAACAGTGACTTGAAAGACAAACGCTGTAATTCCAAACAGCCCCCTTCCTCCTCCTTTTCCCAGTTTTTACTGCTGACCATGACTTCTGTGGTGCCCTCCCAACTCCTCATGCACTCCCAGCCCATCTGCTGTCAGGGAGGGGTGACAAACAAAAAAGGCCTTGGGGTGTGTAAGCCAATGCAAAACAAGTAACCAATGCAAAACATTGTTATCGAGGCTCTTTTCACCAGATGTCCAAAACTTAGCACCATCCAAGCTAAGAGCAAAATTAATTCTGTCCCAGATTAGTACCAATACATTTATTTGATATAAACATTTTCAAAGCTTATTCAGGACAAGTAACAGAATAGCCCTTTAAAGATAACAGAGATTGTGAGGAAAAAACTTTCTTTTAACCTGCTCAGCGAAAAATGCTGATGTTAACCTTGCCTTAGGATGCATTGCCACATCTTCTGTGCTATGGGTACTGCTTACTGTTAAACCCTAATCTGAGCAAACACTTGCTTTTTCACATGACTGCTGTTAGAGATAACAGTGAATCACTGCAGTTAGAGTTCCCCAAGTCTCTGCTGGCAATAAAGCCAGTTCAAAACTTCTTGTCCTCTTCTGGCACAGCCTTCTCTTACACAAGATATTCACGTCCTCTCCATTGTGCTAATCACTTCTTGTGGGGTGCCACAAACCCAGACCACTAAAATAATACAGACAAACAAACCACACACAACAAAACAAAACAAAATACAAAAGGATATATGTCATAAGGATGTTAATGTTTTCACACACAGAGCTTCCAGCTTTCTGATGTATTCCTAGGATATCCTGAGTTAGCATTCAATAGTTCAAAAAAATGTATTTTCTTGCATATCAGCCTGTTTATTTTGTTAACTATGTGCAGGCAATGCAGTGGGGCAATGTATGCCATACATGACCAAACCACATCACATCACACCACACTTGGAGAACTCCCACTACAGGTGCTAATAATGAGCTTTGGATAGATGACCTGATGATGATCTATATGGCACTTCTCCAGAAAAACAGTAAGTCTTTAGAAATTACTGAGACTAAAATCTTTCAAGACAAACAGCACAGGACAATACCAGGTTTCATTTTTTTGGTCTTCCATCTCAAGTCTGCAGGGGACACAGGATATCCAGCACTAGTCAGGACAAGATGGGTCCACAGACAGGCAGTGGAATTGCTGTATAATACAATTAATTTTTATTCAGATAACAAGCAACACAGCTATGCATGCTATTAGTTGCACAAGTAATTGTCAGAGACTGAGACTGTTGGATAGCTGGGGCCAAGGAGCATCTGTCCATTTTGCCTCATTTTATCACCCAAACATTAAGGTACAGACTTTCCAACATATTCAAGAACTTTTTTCTGCTGCTGCAAGCAAGGTGAGCTGAGAGTCTATCCAGCTTTTGCCTTTGCAGAACCCACTGAGCAGAGCAGGCAAGGCAGTTCTCCCACCTGCAGCATCAGTGGGCTGAGCTTAAAAGGACTAACAGCTTCTGACGGGGGTGACTACAGGAATTCTGACTAAACCTGGCACAGCCACCAAGTGAGCATTGCAACCCTGACTTACACTGTTATTTTCAGGAAACATTTCAGGCAGCAACTGAAATGGGCTGGTGAGCTCAAAGCAGTAACAGGCACTTGAGCTATTTAACATCTCAATGCTCTGCTTGTTACTGACCCATGTGTATGTGCCCACGTGCACTTGTATGAGTGTGTATAAAAGGGGTAGTAGGAGAAAATTAATTTCAAAAATGATCAAGCTTTGTTGGTACCAAAAAGAATAATAAAAAATATCATAATTATTCTTTCCAGTAATATCTAGACATTTTTTGAGATTATCAGGAGTAATCAGGCACCACCCTCAAGTCAAATACAGGCAGGATACCACTTTAAGTCATAATTACATGGCTTACAAACGCACAATTGCAAAATACTCCATTTTCTTGATACTCTTGGCTGTTTGCTCCAGCCTCACTCATGCACACAAGAGATTATACCTAGATTAACAACTTATGCTACAAAATGTCCTCAGAATCACAGACAGCACATTTGACAATGATCCTTCACTCTTACAAAAAATGAAGCAACGGGGTTTTTAGACAACCGAGCATAAAGAAGCAAGATGAACTCTTAACCCACACATGCAGGGGCACATAAGAAAATAAGCCTAGAACTGTGTTATCTGCGCTTAGCTGTGAAGCAACCGGGCTTGGCAGAGCAGGCTGGGCTGTTTAATGGGGCCTGCACAGCAAAGCACCCTAAGCAATATTTCTGTCTCACTGCAGGTTATTGGCCACAGGACCAGGCCTGTCACGGAGCATATGAAGAGACAGAAGAGCAGGCACAAGGCACAGCAGCCACGTGTGCAGCACATCACCCAGCCACATGCCACACCTGAGCGAGGGAGCAGCACAGCCCTCTGCAAACACCACTCCTGCCCCTGCCAAACAAGGCAGGTTTTGATTTCTGAACCTCTCACAACTGGAAAATCCAGCATGAGGAAAGGGAATGGGAAGACGGCCTTGAAAAAACATCAGGAGCCTGAATGACACGGGCAAGAAGAAATGCACAGCACTGATTACTCAGGACTCCTTAGCACCCCAAACTTAGGGGAAGGTCATCTGTTCACCAAATTCTTCTGGGTATACAAAAGAGGTGAAGAGTCTGCCTGATCAGAGGATCGCTTATTCCATGCAGAGATGTAAACCTTACTTTTCACAGCAGACAGGACAAGTAAGGCATGTGCAGGGAGAGAAGAAGCCGACACAGGAATAAATTCAGACCTTCTACAATGATCTACTATTCCCACCTACCCATAGCATTACTATAGCTGTACCTTTTGTTGTGGTCAGGGGAAAATATGCTTCCTTCTTCTCTTGCCTCCATATGTATTTCCAAAGGTCGCAGTTTTACTGTAATATATATGTATTTCACATCTACCTACTTAATCCTAAATACTAAGTCTGTCTCTGAAGATACACAGGAAGCCTTAGCAATCTCTATTTCTCTATCACAAAATGCACTCATCTTAAAGAAACACAAACAATGCCCTTTGGGAATAGATTTAGGAAGAGGAATAATAATAGCAATTAGATATAAGGAGGAAGCTCTTCGCTGTGAGGGTAGGGAAGCACTGGAACAGGTTGACCAGAGAACTTGTGGATGCTCCATCCCTGGAAGTGTTCAAGGGCAGGCTGGATGGGGCTCTGAGCAATCCGGTCTAGTGGACAATGTCCCTGCCCACGGCAGTGGGATTGGAACAAGATTATCTTTAAGATTTGTTCCAACCCAAACCATTCTAAAATTCTATGAAATAAATTTTAAGTTCCTTACCAGTCAGCACAGTGGTAAGGAACCTTAATAAACCTCTTCTCAGACAGACTTATGGTTTTACACAGTTTTCCAGACAGAAGAACTGAGGAGGCATCAGGCTTCTTCATGTCTCCTACTGGTACTTTACAAAGTTTTACCCACTAAGCAAATACTGCCAACCCAATTACTGGATATTTTGGGACATATAATACTGCCTATTTCCTCACTGCCTATGCCCAGCATCTACACACAGTGAGCTGGCATGGGAAATGTGTGTAACTTGTCGAGTCCAAGCGATGCATGGAACCCTCTGAGAACATAAGCCACAGCGGAGTGAAGCATCACTCTTGCTATTCCTACCGCTCCATAGCCTTGTACTCCTCACTGGAAATATTCCAGAACCATCTGGATGCAATCCTGTTCCATGTGCTCTGAGATGACCCTGCCCGAGCAGGGAGGTTGGACCAGATGACCCCACTGTGGTCCCTTCCAACCCGACCCGTTCAGCGATTCTGCACTTACTCTCCACCTATACGAGTCATAAGTGCCTCATCCGACTGACACAATTCCCCCTCCACCCAAATACTTCACCGCTGACCGAATCAAGTCATTTACCACAGCCCCAGTGTCCCCATTCCTCGGTCACCCCGTGGCTCTCCCAGCAAACGCCACCCGCGTCCCCAGAGCGAAGAACCCACGGCGGTGCTCGCTCCCCGGCCGGGCTCGATGCTCTCGGGGATCTTTCCCAAGCTAATGGATTCTGTGGAACCAGCGCTGACACGGGGCCGCCGCGCATCACTGCCCTAGCACCGCGGCACCCCTGCCCTGCCCACGTCGGCTCCCGGGGGCTTTGTCCCCGGCACACCGACCCTTCCCCCGGTGAGGGCGGGGGTCCTCGGCCGCCGCCGACCCGGCTCCGAACCGGATGGGCAGCGAGCGGCAGAGCCGTGCCCTGCCCGCGGAACCGCCCTCAGCCCCGAGAGCGGCGTTGAAGGGCGAACCGGCGGCCGGCCCTCCCTCGGTCCTGACTCACCGGCGGTGAGGGCGGCGGCGGCGATCAGCAGCCACGCCGCGCAGGGCCGCCCCGCGCTGCCTCCGCCCGCCGCCATCTTCCAGCCGCCGCCGCCTCCCCGCGGCGCCCTCATTGTCCGCCCCCGGCCCCGCGGGCCCGCCCCCCGCCCCCTGCCCCGCCCGCCTATTGGCTGCGGCTGCTGTCATTCACACACACCCCCCGCGCCCCGCTCGCCCCGCCCACGCCCTGCCCCGCTGATCCACGAGGATTGGACAACAGAGCCATCAGTCAAGTCCAGATGGCCTATGGACGCAGGGAACGCGCTGTCCCGCCCCTCAGCCGGGGGCGTCGCTGGCGCCCCCCCGCGGCCGGCCGGCGGCGCTGCGGAGGGCGCGGGCGCTGCGGGGCCGTTCCTGGCCGGTGCATCCCGGGGGTCGCAGAAACCCTGAATCACAGAATTGCCGAGTCAGTGAGGCTGGAAAAGACCTATGAGAGCATCGAGCACAACCTATGACCCAACGCCACCATGTCAGCTTGACCACGGCACTGACTGCCACGTCCCGCCTTTCCTTAAGCACCTCTTCCAGCACCTCCCTGAATGGCTCATTCCAATGTCTCATCAGCCTTTCTGTGAAGAAATTCCTCCAAATGTCCAACCTGAACCTCCCCTAGTGCAGCTTGAGGCCATGCTCTCCTTGTCCTGGTGTTGGTTCCCTGGGAGAAGAGGCCAAACCCCACCTGGCTCCTTTCAGATGGTTGTAGAGGGTAACAAGGTCATCCCTGAGCCTCCTTTTCTCCAGGCTGAACATTCCCAGCTCCCTCAGCCACTCCTCTGGCGCTGTCCAACAGTTACCCTGCAGTGCGGGAAGCTTATCCAAGTGCCTGTGGAGACATGGTACCAACCATTCCAGCTGGCACTGAACCTGTCTGGACAATCACTGAGGGCCACAAAACTGACAGTCGCTCCAGTGGAGTTGTGCTTCCCGTAGCCAAGAACACCCAGGAGCTGTGGGGTGACTGTGGCCCGTAAGGACCACAGCGGTTTCATCACTGTAGCGTGGTGTCCCAGCACTCCCAGCTATGGCA
This sequence comes from Fringilla coelebs, assembly GCF_963513975.1. Lineage (NCBI taxonomy): Eukaryota > Metazoa > Chordata > Aves > Passeriformes > Fringillidae > Fringilla > Fringilla coelebs. The sequence goes on along the minus strand of NC_140029.1, from coordinate 112,702,819 downwards.
GTCTCCTGGCGTGCATCACTCGGCCCAGTTTCCAGCAGGGAAGGGGCAGCAGGAGCAGATCCCGGTGCTCATGGAGTGCCCCAAGCCCTCTGCCAGCCTAGGGTTCCCCCGGGCGCACATTACGGCGCCGGTCTGTCCCAAGCAAGCTCCGAGCACAGGCAGTGGTAGCTCCTCCTGCTTCCCCAGACATCCTGCCTGCAGTCTCAGAGAGCCTGTTTTGGCGTGCACTGCCTGTAAGCACAAGCTCCCTCAGAAGCTCTCCTGCTGCACCAATCGCACAACCGCCTTTGCCTTTCGCCTGAAAATACCTGCTTGGAATTTCCCTCGGCTTGCTGACTGGACTCCCAGCTGCTACACGCCCCCTGAGACCAAGCTTTCATCCTTCCCTCTTCCTTCTTGCTTCTGAGAACTTCTTTGTTGTGCCGTGTTTTCCCAACCATGCATTTTAAAGAAGTTGCACAAGCTGAGTCATATCTCAAGGCTATTGCTCACTGCATCCCTGAGCCTCCAGAAGCCTGGGGGGTGCTCTGCTCATGCCCAGTGCTCCATGGATGCTGCTCCTCACCCAGATCCCTGTGCCACCAGTTTCTCTGCCACTCCCTGGACACCTCATCACATCTGCAGGTGAAAGAGGCCACAGGAAAGACCACCGTGCGCCATGCTGAGGAGGGCTGTGACAAAGCAAGCCTGCAAAAACACAGGCAGATTATTTTCTTTCCAGCTGTGATGACAGACACCACCTTAAAATTCTTATGGGATTTTAAATGTAACAGCTTGTGCATCCATTATTTATACCCTAAGGGAAAGCTCTGGAGCACACTCCTCATCTAACTGTTGTACTTGTTTTCTAGAAACCCAGCCTAGCAGAAATCCAGGCACCTCTTGGGAATAAATATCAACAGCACAGACAACTCTTTGTTTTACAGAGAAATATCACCTTGTTTGGTTGGCACCTCATTTGACTTCCCTTGTGAGTGGGTCTTTAGCCAATTCATCAATACCCCTGCTTTCCAAATGGAGCAGAAACTGATAGGCAGAAACTGATAAGACTTTCATTTCAAGCCCTTTTTCCTCAATACTTCCTCAGAGCTCTTCCTTTCCATGGAAGCTCCACCCAACCTTACTGCTCTCCTGGGTGGCTGGAAGTGCTCTTACCAGCATGGAAGCACCTCAGTACTCAGAGATCACTGTTCACCTCCAGGTCCTTCAGTACTGCACAGTTTAAAACCGTTCAATCCTCTGAAGAGACCAAGCTTCACCCTTCTGGGTAATTTTGCAAGATAGTAAACCTAAACATTTTTTTTTTAATTGAATTGTTCTCATTCTCAAATTGACTGTCCTTCACAGAACCCACGTTCTCTTTTTGTGTACTAAATCTGATTTGGCCACACACAGCCCTTACCTACACTGTCCCTTCCCTGACAGAGCTGAGATCACATTGCCACAGGAACAGCCCTGACTTCCCTGTTTGTTGTGTAGTGACACAGGTGTTCAGTACAGAGAACACCTGGGACAATATCAGGTCTGCTTACGGCAGAAAATTCTTTATCCAGATAGATATGATAAAATTATTCTCTTCTGCTACTTTCAGAGAGGAAACAGGGTGCTGGAACAGCTTAATTTGTCCCAAGGAACATATATTGAATCTTCTTCTTGCTGTGTATGTTAGAAATTCAGACCTTTGTTTTCCTTGTTATCCTTTGTTTTGGAGGTCTCTAGTAGCTTGCCACAGAAAGCAAGCAACATTTTGGTGTAAGAAAAAAAAAAGGGGGGGTAATAACTTCTATGAGGAGGGGAAAAAAATTTAGACTGATTTTACATTTTTAATGGTCTTGGTTGCTTTCTCTTTAGCCTGTGTCTCTGTAGTCCTAGAGGAATTGTACAGTATACACTGTTTAGTGTGCAAAGATATGCACTCCTGCTAAAAATATCTCACCCAACACACTCATTTTGAATTAGTAATAGAAGATCATGAGAGGAAAAGGGAAAAAACAGGCTCTATTTGCACAAGAAAGCATTGTGTGTCCCTAACAGCAATATTCTTTCTTCTGCAAGTTGGGAGAAACTGTGACTAGCAGATAACACCGCATTCATGTTTACTTTGGTTAAATAAAAATGCAGGGTATTTTTCAAAACTCAAGAGCCGGCAGCAGCACAGTAATTGCATACAGACTTTGAAGAGTTTGGGAACTATTTTTCACAGAGTCAGTGTTGTTGAGGATGGAAGGGACTTTGGAGATCACCCAGCCCAACCCCTCTGCCAAGGCATGGTCACCTTGAGCAGATTACACAAGGAAATGTCCAGGTGGGGTTTGAATGTCTCCAGAGAGGGAGAATCCATGACCTCCCTGGGCAGCTGTTCCAGTGCTCTGGCCCATTAGCACAAAGAAGTTCTACCTATGTTGAGTGGAAGGTTTTGTGATTTAGTTTGTGGCCACTGCTCCTCATCCTGGCACTGGGCACCACTGAAAAGAGCCTGGCACCATCCTCTTGCCACCCACCCTTGAGGTATTTATACATATTGATGAGATCCCCTCTCAGTCTTGTCTTCAACAACTTGGCTTTTTCATCATTTGATTCAGAAGAATGTCTTGGATCACCCACTATGCAAGGATAAGTGTTCTCAGGAAAACTTAGGACAGAAAAGGACGGGAATGATGAGCTATTCCGGTGCTGAATGGATGCTAAGGAACAATTTCAGTCATGATAACCTTTCCTGATAACCCTGATACATAAGAAAGCACATAAAATGAAAGCAATTTGTCTCTGTTTAAGCAAGTCTGCATAAAATCATCATCTGTAACTTAGGAAAGTAACATTACCTCTACTCGGCTGTGGTACAGCTTGAAATTATGGAAATGAACCACGAATTTCCCCTCACCGCGCTGGGGTTTGTGGCCTGGCTGCCGCGGACGGTGGCTCGCCGCGCACGAGCAGCTTTCACACCCACAGGGAGACAGGCCTGCCGCGGTGCCCGTCAGGAGCCCGGGGAGCGCCGGCAGCCACAGGGAAGCGCCTGTGCCCCCTCAGGAACCGGGAGCAGCAGGGAATTGGGACAGGCCAGAGGCGTCCTGGGCAGGGACTGCGCGGCGCCATCGCAGCATTCCTCTACAGGGCAGAGGATCCTGTACTCATGGCGGCTCGTTGGTCTAGGGGTATGATTCTCGCTTAGGGTGCGAGAGGTCCCGGGTTCAAATCCCGGACGAGCCCAGCTTTTCTTATTTCTTTTTCCTTCTCCGCACCAGCGGCGGCTCCCGCGCACAGCGCGGTGGACTGACAACGAGACCCACTCGTTCGTTTTTAGTGCAAGAAAAAGCTTTAAGAACTCACCAAGGACGTGCCGCTCCTCTTCGTCTGGCACCGGGCGTCGCTACTCCCATTTTTCCCAGGCAGACCCCCGTCTTCCTCCTCACCGAGACAGTGCTGCGGGGCCGCTCCTCGCCCTTGCGAGCGGCTGAGCCGCGGCACACCGTACGGGCTCGAGCGCCGTCCCCGCGCCCCCGGTCCCGCTCGTGCCGTCCCTGAGGCGCAAAAGCGCAGGAGGGCCCCCGCGGCAGCAAAATGTAGGAATGGAACTTTTCGTCCCCTTCCCGGCGGGCTCGTCCGGGATTTGAACCCGGGACCTCTCGCACCCGAAGCGAGAATCATACCCCTAGACCAACGAGCCGCTCTCCTAACGCTTTCCCAGCTCAGAACTTCATTGTCGTCCCGGCTCCTCCCGCCCAGGCCGCCCACATTGGTGTATGTGTGGGTCTGTCCTTGCCGACCACCGCCACCGGCTTTGCCCAGCGCTCCGGAACACATCGCTGCTCTTCCGAGCTGCGGGGGCTGCGGCCATTTCTCCCTGCTCGCCCTCTCTGTCACCTTTCCCAGGATAATCCCTGGCATCGCCCTTCCTCCGACCCTACGGTTCCGCTCGTTAGCGACGTCTCCGCGTGTCCGCGGGGGGGCAGCGGCCCGCGCGGCGCTCCGCTGCTTTCCCCCGCGCGGACTGCGCTCCCGCGCTCATCCGAGGGGCGCAGGAACAACCCAGCTTTCCCATTTCCAATCCCATTCCCTCTCCCATTCCCACTCCCTCTCCGCGCGCGCGGTGGCGCTGGAAGCCGGGCGAGCTCCTTCCCAGGGGATGGGGAGGCGGACGAATGGGACAACCCAACGGCCCCCCCCCCCCCCAAAGGGTTTGGTTCGTCCCGGGCCGCGCCGTGCGCTACGCCCCCTGGCGGTGCGGAGGGGTCGCACCGGATCCCCCTCGCCTGTCCCGGGCGCGCTCGGACCCCCCGGGCCTGATCCGCGGGCAGGACAAGCGCCCACCGGAGCCACAGGCATCGCCCTGGAGTTCTGAGCCCACAGCATCCTCCTGGTTGGAATCCCGCTTGTCCCTGATGTGCTCTGTCCTGCTAATGCTTCATGACATCTTCATGTTTCCACGCCTCTGCATCCCAGACTTTTGTCAAAAAGTCCTACTCCTCCCTGTTCTTCAGTAGTTGCTCTGTCATATTAAATTTAAATTTTGAAGTCCTAATGCCAGTGGAATTCTCACCTTTTTTTTTTTTTTTGCCTGCTGCTATCAGTTCTGCCCATTCTTCCTCAGGCTTCTTCATTTCTCCAGGAGGAAATAAAAGACAAAGATTTTTGTTTTGCTTTGGTTTTACTCCACCATTTATTTATTCTGTTTCTCCCTCATTTTTCCATTCCCGTGCTCGGGACACACATACACGTTCTCTACACAGGCACACATATATCTGCATGTACAATAAGGCACAACCACTCACATCCAGATGGGACACTGTGCTGAGAGAAGAAACAGGGGGCAGCCAGCGATTGCAGCCTGTCCTGGAATACAAGCTAGAGCAAGCAGATTAAAATGGATTCAAAGGCAACAGTGCTCCACAGCATGGCTCAAAAGGGTGTGGAGGTCGTGTCTGCCAACAAGCCCATGATAATTCGGAAGGGAAAGTGCTGCTGGCTCTCAGCAAGTGTGACCGCAGACCATGTCACAGTATGGACATTTTGTTCTGTGTGGCCAACACAGCTTCAGGCACTGCTGTCAGGAAAACTGGTCAAGCGAGGGTCTGACATCCACCTTCCCCCAAATGTCCCCCAGATTTAACCTGTAACGACTGCTAGCCCATGACTTTCAGTAGCCCAAGAGTGAATGCAAATCTAGCACAGGGCATAAGTACTTTGGAGGGACTGGCTGCCTGAGCTTCACCAATTCAGCCAGGCAATGCCACTGGAAATTCAGCCAGCTAAGACTTCTTCTTTGACCTGCACAAAATTAACTGGATGTTTCCAGGAAGCTGGGATGCTTTCTATAATGAGTGGCTCTTGGTGGCCACGCACCAGAAGTTTCAAAACAGACTGGGTAGGTTTTGGAAGTGAGAAAGATTGATGGACAAGCAGCCCTTCTAAATCTGGACTGGAGCCCAGAACCAGATAAGAGAACCTGCCCTATTGACCTACTCAGCACATCTTTTCTTTGCATACAATCTGCGTTGTTGTCATTTTCCACCACACTAAAAGCACCCCAAAGCTGAAGCACACAGAACCTATCAGCCTACCACAGGTGGCTGTTTCACAGATCTGCCCCACTTCAAAAGGATTTTATTTTTATATTTATATCATTAATATTCATATATTTTTATGATCAATGTTCTAGGAGTTTTCCCCGTGTTCAGGGTTCACATTGTCTCCCATACAGAACATACGGAGAAAACAACAGTTTCCTATTGCTAAAACATTATTTACTGAACTTTTAAAACCTAAAGTCCTTCAAAAGAAGATACCAAAAAAGCACCATACATGTATGTATGTAACTGATGAACTTCATCTAAGACCAATGCAGGGGAGAAGAAAAAGACATTTTGGAGCAGGATGAAGAAGCAGAAGGATTATGAGTGGCTGTTGGCTCCAGGACAGTGGGTATCAGGTCTTTCAGTCCCCAAATATCACCAAGGAACACCAGCCAACCCCTGAGTTTTGAATCCTGAAGAGACTGCAAGCAGTCTCATGTTCCAGCTGTCCAAAACCATGATGGTGCAAAGCAGAGAGCCAACAAGTGGCCACTCAGCTCTGTGATGAGTCTCGACCTCAGGGGATTTCTGCATTCTGCTCCTCTCCTGCCACTGAAGGTTTTCCAGTACCTTCCATCTCGATTGGGTTAGGTGGCTCTTATCCACATGTTAAGTCTCCTCTGCCCTGATTGGGTGTGTCCTTTTGAGAGGGGAAAATAAGTAAGGAAATAATGAAAAATAATCATGGGTCTAAGCAAAGACAGTGCTGGGAAGTCCTAGGGGTACTTTGGTGGTTTCAGTGCTAGGAGGCAAAGGTGAGCTGCAGCCTGACCATGGGAATCCCTCCTTCAGCTGCTCCTTGTCAAACCAAGGAAGCATTTGAAGAGGAGGAGGCTGAGGTGGGACAAGACACATCCTCAGGCATCTGTGGCTATGTCATCAGTGGTTACAGAACACACAAGAAGGTGCATGGAAAAAGGCCTGCTTCAGCCAGTGGAAATCCTCCTTTATTTCAGTGGCAAAGGCCCATGCTTGCATGCTTTCAGAGCTGATCGTGAAACTGGTGTGCCCTAGGTTTGCTGGCAAAGCTAACAAGCTAAACACATAGGAAATATATATATATATATATATATGTACACATGTATACATACGTGTGCACACATATAAATATTTATATGTAAGGAGTCATATTGATATAGTGTATACATGGTTACTGCTGGGGAAATGTGCATGTTACTGCAAGTACTTTGAGATTGCTTTCAAAACAGCAATGCGGGAGGGTGCCTGGTGAGCCTCTCCATTATATTGAATCTACAATCAGCTTTGCTTCTTTTCCATCCTCTCTGTAACACCACCCAGGAGGGCTGCTTGTTTTGAGTACCCTGCTTCACAGTCTCTGCAGGCCTGAGATTTGAGGCTTCTGACATATGGGGAGCAGCAAATTTGTTGTTGTGTTCTGTCACACTGGCCATTTTTGCTAACAGCAAAACCCTCAGGTGCCTCAAGAGCCATCATCACACTGTCCCATCTTACCTGTGTGTCACAGCTATGCTGTGCCCTGGTCCTGCGTGACTGACACTGAAGGCTCACTGGCAGTCCCTAATCCCACTGCATCCTGCAGTGGTTCAGGTGCCAGCACTGTTTCTTCAGTGTCTGATGTTCTCTGTGTGTCTGTGCTCTCACTGCTCTCCTTTGTTTCAGCTTCAGCTTCCTCCCTTTCCTTGTCTCCCTTTCCTTGTTCACAGGCAGTGCTTTGCTGCTCTTCTCCCTGGGGACTGTCACACATCTTATTGTTTCCAGAGGGAGGCTGAGGAGAGTTCTCCTCTCCTGGGCCATCATGACACACTTCCTCCTCCTTTGTATTCCCTGTGTTATTCTTGCAAGGAGCAATTTCCTCTGTCTGTTTTTCCCCTTTTTCCTCATCTTCTGATCTACTGGATCCTCTCCTTGATGGGGGCTTCTCATCAAACTCTGCCTGTTTCTTCTGCTCTTTGCTCCCTTTTTCTTCATCCTCTGATCTGCTGGATCCTGTCCTTGATGCTGGCTTCTCATCAGACCCTGCCCGTTTCTTTTGCTCTTTGCTCCCTGTTTCCACCTCCTCTGTCTTGCCATTGGGCCCAAAGACCTCATCTTCCCTGGAACCATTTTCTGGAGAGGACAAGTTGACCCCTAGATCTTCCCCGTCTCCATACTCGGACAGAGATCTTCGGAACCTCCGGGAGGGAGGCCGGCGCTTTATCGATCCTCGCGTCCGCACCTGGGAGGCAGGAAAAGCAGACATCAAAGCAGTCAAGAGAGTGGTAATGGAAAGCAGGAAAGCACAACAGAGGAAAATGCCACTGGATGTACCAGCCTTTTCTGCTCTTGGCAGGTTGAGGAAGGAGTCTGTACTCCAGCTGGTGATGGTGAATGCAGGTTATAGCTCCTCACTTAAGTGCTGAGCACTCTGGTGACACCTGTGAAACTGTGTGGCTCCCCAAACTGAGCCTCAGCCACCTCAGACATTTGCTGGCGTGTGGCACCACCTGCTCACAGCACCCCCTGGCACCAGCCACCCCGTTATTGCTGAGCTGAGGTGACTGGGTCCTGCCCCTCCATCCCTTCCCTCACACACACTGGGCTGGGAAGGCTGCTTGGCAGGCAGAGAGGAGACTCCACACAGCTACACTGAAAGGCTGTTTGGAACCTGCTGCAGAAATCTTCTCTGTTGGCCACAAAAACACACTCTTACAGCAGGACTGAGGGCTCAGCCTCCTCTTTCTCCTCATCCCCAAGAAATAAGCAAGCCTTTTGGAATGGAGAAATCCTAGCACATATACCCTACCTTGTTGTAGAACTGCAGCTGAGTGCTCTCTGGGGGCTGATCAAAGCTGACTGGTGTCTCGCTGGGCTGGGACTGAGTCCCTGGGCTGGTGGGTGTTGAGGGAGGTGTGCTGAACGGAGAAACCAGGACTTTCATCCCAGGGCTTTTGGGGGACACTCCCGGCAGCAGAGCAGCTGGAGCAAAAGCCAGATTGGCCTGCAATGAAAAACACCCATTAGGGGCATGCGGGACAGCAGCGTGTGCTACACACGACAGCCACACAGGGGAACCCCTGCCCTGCCACATCTCTCAGCTGTCACAAGCCACAAACCTCCTGGTTGTGGGTTCCTCCTGGTGACACTGTCAACAAACAAGTCTGGGCAGAGAAGTTATGACTGGACATTTGTCTTTCCCTGGCAGCTGGAACTCAGGACATGTTCTTTTGTCATCCTGAGTCCTTTTGGGATTTTCCAGTGACCCAGCCAATACACCACAGTCTGCAGTGGCTGAGCTGGCAGAAAATCTGAACAAGCAGCCAGCAATGGTTCAAGATTTAAACCCTCCCATGTGTGCCTAACTGGAGCTTGCATTTTCCAACCTGATCTTGCAGACTGACCTGTGAGGCTGTGAGAAGACCATGGAAAGCAGCAAGCTTGTGATTAACTGTGGTAAAACATTTCCTGCTGGCTGCTCATTGGGAAGCACTCCTAGGCAAATGTCCTTGGGTGCATCAGGAGGGACAGTGCTATGAATAGGCTCAGGTTGTGTCAGGGTGGCCAGGAGGCTCTGGAGAGACACGTGCTGCTGGGACAGGCGGCTGGCAGGGGCAGGGCACTCTGTCTTCAGGCCATCGAATGCTGAGCTGCCCTCAGCAGCACAGATCAGGCACAACAGAAGCACAAGAAGGGCAGGAAGTGCTGGGTGTGTTGTGTGTAGCTGCAGGAATCCAGATGAGGGAAGTGCAGTGCAGAGCTTCCAGGCACACACACGGGACAGCCAGAGCCTGGAGCACACACCCCACTGCCAGGATTGTCACTGCCTGTGCTCAAGGCCAGCTCCCCAGTGGAGAGCAGGGGACTCAAGTGAGTGACACTGCTGTGAGGAAAGAGCTGGAGTAAGTCTCAGTCAGGGCTTCCCTCACTTTCTCTCAAGAGCTGCACTTAAACTGAGGCTCCTACCCCTGCTCAGGTAGCTTTGCTGCCATGCCCATGCCCAGCCATGTACTCCACAGATCCAAATGATCCTGATCCATGCCCTGACATGCTTATGGGCACACCTGGGGGTCACTGGATTGCTTCTGGTGCCCATTACCACTACCAGACCTGCTCTGCCTTCCTCTTTGTGTGTGGTGGGGTTGGTTCCTCCCCAGTGAGGCCCTGTTTACCTGGCTGTCACCCCTGGCTCCTGCATCCCCTCCTGCTCTGGCTGCTCTGCAAGGGAAGTAGCTGTGACCAATGCCAATCAGTTTTAATTTGCTGGGGAAGCCATGTGGGCTCTTCCAGGACCTACCTGCAGCTTTTCAATCATGGGTGAACTTTTCACCTTGACCTTGGGAATGGGGCAAGTATTTGGCGACCGCTTCTGCAAAACAGAATGAAACAGGAGAACATCACAGTGTAGCATGTGGAAAAGAGGAAATACAATAAAGGCTGAAAACTTGGAAGAGATAAGCAGAAACTGCTTGTAGGGAAGCATATAATGCTTCATATAGTGCTCCAACACAAAAGTTTCTTTTTCTCCATTCCTGACCCCGTTCTCCTTTTGCTATCTAGCCATCCTAGGGCTAGGTACATGTACCTCTCCTCTGGGCAAAAAGGGCTGCTGTCTGAAGTGACTGAGTTAAGTGATGTGTGAAGGCTCTGCTCCTACATTACCTTCATTAAGGTATCTAGCCTGTGGCAGAGTTTCTCCTGGTATTATTTCAGGACCAGGAAGATTAAAATTCTACCTCTTAAACCCTTAATGTTAGCAAATATTGTGAACTTTCTGTAACGGGAAAGACTTTCTGCCACCACTTGAGTAACCAAGTTAAAGGATATCCAATTAGTATAAGCAGGAAGGGCCTAAATGGCAGGAAAAGTAGAGTTATGAAAAGGCTGGAAGCAGTTTGAGAAAGAGGGAGCATTGCTTTGAGAAGGGGCATATTGCTTTTTTCAGAAAAGGAAGGAATCTAACATTTTAAAACATAATGTTCCTTTGGCATGGAGGCAGCAAGAGCCTGTAGCTCACAGATAAAAAGGACAAAGAACAACCTGCTTGTTAAGAGCAGGTGACAATGTGAAATTTGGTGGGTAGACCTCATACCCTGAAATACTGAAGGACAGAAGTGACCAAAGAGGGGCCGAGTGTAAAATTTCACAAGTAGCAGCCAGCTTACTGGGACTTGCTCATTCAAGGGTCCTAAAGAAATATGCTGTGGGTACTGCCAATAAGCCCTCTCTTCACTCTGGATTAATTATTCCCTTTTTTCAAAGATGGAAAAATCTCATGAGCACAACTATTACCCCATTATGCTCAACAAACAGCATGGGTGCTCCCTGTTCAAATCTAATAAATACCAGTGGTTCCTCAACAGTGGTAACTGGATGGATCCATCAGTGTGCCAAGGGTGAAAACAAAAGCCGTAGAAATGGGCTGTGCATCCATGCTGCAGGAGCAGGGAACAGCATGGAGCTGACTCTGGGTCATTACATGTGTGAGAGCAGGGGCAGGTTTGCTGCTGCCTGATTGATGGCTTTGACTGCACAGCCTGACCTCTCTGCCACCTCCAAACTCATGTCTCAGGAGAGAACAGGCTGCAGAGAGGAAAGACCTTGGCCCCCGATTAAATTGATACTCACTTGCTCATCATTGTCACTTGTCTCAGTTTTGTGGGAATACAAGGGAAGGGAGCAGGGTGGTTTCCTCCGAGTTGGCTTATGTGGTGGTACCTAAGAGAAGAAAACAACCAACTCAGCAGCAGGGAAATCAGGTTTCTTAAAAAGGAAGTGAAATTAAAACACCAAAGGGCATGCTGTGTGAGTGACCTGCTCATGAGGCAGGGCTCAGCCTGCCCAAATGAGTCATCCAAAGGCAGCGAAAGATGGTATTAGCACATGGCTGTGCTTGTGGCATGTAGAGCCAGTCCTAGTGTTGGAAGAGTAGTTTGTATCTCTTTCTTTGTGCAACAGACACTCTTCTAAGCTGTGGAGGGTGAAAAAGCCTTCCCAGAAACTTTGCCTGCAAAGCATCCTCCTGGAAACTCCTTCACACGGGAGAGGTTGTTACTGTTCTCTTTCCCAGCATTACCAGGACTTCCTCTCAATGAGTCTCAGCTGCCTGGTTCAAGATTTCCTTCTTTATGTCTGATTTATTTTTGGGACAAAAAGGAGAATTCTGACTCTTTCAGAATTTCAGCCCCATTCATTTCTCTTGAATGACATAAAGCAGTGCACAGGGACAGGGCCTCAGCTTCAACCTTAAATTTGACTAAGAAACAAATTCTCCAGAGGAGAAGGAGCGAGGCAACTTAATGGCAGGGACACTGATTCCTTCTGAATGTCCTTGGACTCTCAGAACTAAGAGAGAGCTCCCTAGGAAGGAAGGGATGCATAGCACATAACTATTGCTCTGGTCTTGCAGCCAAGCTGTCTCTATTTTTATGTCATGTTTGTAGTCTCCTGCCAAACTGTTAACACATTTACATGTGTTAAAAAAAATAATCCAAAATAACTGGCTAATATCCGGAATCTTGGATAATATCCACAATAAAGTATTTGCATAATTTTGTTTCCTTCTCATAGGCTGGCATGTGAAAAGTTGGATTGTGGCATCTTTGCCCTCTCTGCAGTCGGCTGTCTTGGAGGACCTGTGGACCTGATGTCACTTAAATTCTGGAGGTGCTGCACCCAGCCATGGCAGTGCTACATCTCTAAGCAGCCCAGGGCAGCCCTGCCCTTATCCTTGTGTCATGTCAGGAAGCAATAATGTGTCTTGTGGAAACCCCACCATTCTGCAACCATGAAATACTGCGCTGTGCCACAGCGGATGTGTCAGAGGTTCCCTGCTGACAGGATTCCCCTCTGCTGGTATGGGCCAAGCAAGGGTTAAAGACCATCCCTTGGGTCATTAATCTGAAGCTAGCTTGAGAAAGCTGGTGGGGAAGTGACAGATGGCTTGGAGAGAAAAGACAGGAAACTTTGTCCTCCTCTGTCTCTGGAGAAAATGAGTTTCTCTGCACTGCGAGGCCCCTCCACGCTGCCCTGGCTTGGGAGCAGCAGAGGTCTGTAGATAACACAGGAGAGGTCTGGGAACTTTCTGCCTTCTGAAGGGTGAGGGACTTAGTGCAATTAAATCCCATACCTTCAAAAGAGGAAATTACTGTAATGGGACGGATGGAGTGGTGTGCTGGCAACTGCAGGGGGAAAAAATAGAGCTTGGGAAAAGACTGGCTATTCCCATCCTGGGAGTGCTAACCTCTCATAGATGATGGCATGCCAGCCCTGCAGGGCAGAGGTCACCACTGCATCCAGCCAAAGACAGGAGGGGTGACAGGGAGGATACCCTTAGTCCAGGCTGGGATCCGGAGCTGAGGGGCAGAAGGGAGCAGTTCAGTTTCAAAAGATGCCTGAAAAGGGCCACCAGCAAACATTTATGCTTCTAAAAGAAAAAGGCATAATGATATAGGAGGCTCTCTGAAAATGTCCTCCTTTCATAAATAACCCTGACTTTTCCTTTCTTCCTAAGAGATGTATTCTAGTGTTCTGCTTAGCTGGAGAAAGTCAGCGTGTGAGGCAGTGCTTGGCATAGTGGGATTTCATTAAAATAGAGTTCAGCATGATAGAGATAGGCACAGAGTCTGAAATATCATTGGGAAGAGGCAGTGAAGGTGAGTAAAGAAGCAGCTTTCTCTCAGACTTACACAGAAGTAAGAACCTGGAGGAAACTTCCTTTTGTGAACGAGGTGCTGATGACATGCCACTGGCTGCTACACTGCATCATCTGTTGTTTGTTTCTTTTCCCATCAATATTGGCTATTTCATTATTCACTGCTGCTGTCTGCTCACAAAAGCCAGCCCAAATAGGACATGCATGCACTCCTGTCTGCTGCTATTGGGTAAATCTGTGCACCTTACCAAGCTCTGCAATGTCTTTGTTAGTGTCTCTCCCAAGACATGGCTCTAGCAAAACACTCATCCACCAATCAGCAATGCATGGGAGATACAGCCACAGCTTGCATTGCTCGAGGAGATGAATCCTTTGTGCAGATCCAAAATCAAGGTGGGTTCATGCTCAGATCACTGATGTTCCAGCAGGAACCTTCCCATTCATTTCCTGCTGGTGGCTGCAGAGCACCTTACCTCTTTTCCAGGGATATTGGCTGCTTGCTCTTTGAACTTCCCGGCTAGCTGAGCCACTGAGGGTGATGCTGACTTGTCCACCTCTGAGTTGGTCTCTGCTGGCCTGTTCTGACAAACCAGGAACAAGAAGTTGTGAGTGAAGGTTGGGAAAAGCAAGCTTGTGTATGTGTTTCAAAGTTCAAGAGTAAGCAAGGACTTGAAGCAGAGTTTCTCACATCTGGTATCAATCAGCCAGCCTGAGAGCAAGACATTTTGGAAGACAGGATTTAGCAGCATTTTCAAATATCCCAGAAAATCAGTAATTTCTGCAGAGCTTTTCAGCTCCAGCTGAAGAGCCTACACTCAGTACTTTTCAATGGAAACAAACCAGGTGTCTCAGGCCAAGTGTCTGCTCCTTTTATCCTTGCAGTGAGCAGATGGAGCAGGCAGTAATGTACATCCTCCGCCTTCTCATACCCTTGTTACTGCCCTGGTCACCATCAGCCTTGCTTTTCCAGTGGTTCTGCTGTGAGAAGCCATTCCCAGTCCTCACAGCAAGCCAACATCTGCTTGGAGATGTGTCCCTTGCTGTTCTGCTTTTTTCTCAGTGAAATACTGAGGCGGGTGGGGGGGAAGGAGGAAATACCATGGCTGAGAGAAGCCTCCCCTCCCCTGGGTCGACAGCAGGCTGAGAAGCAGAAGGCTTGTGCTGGAGTCTGGATGATGCAGCTCTTCCCACACCACACTGTCCTGGTGTCATCCCACATTCACCTTGTTTTCTTTGCTATGTGTCTATTGAGCAGTGTGAATAGAAAGCCTTGAAATCAAAGCTGTTAAAGGAAACCTTTGTTCTTCATCTCTAGTATCTGATGCCGGGGAAACCAAACCAGAGGAACTGAGAATAACTAACCAACAATTGTTATTCCAACCAGGAATAACAAGCCTGATCCTGTTAGAGGTGGAGAGCTCATAACAAGAAAGGAGGCTACAAACCATCTGTAAGGAACCTCATACCTCACAGCTTCCTGTACTACCACCATGAACCCATGACCAGCACCACACTTCTCACCCCACTGCCTCAGTGCCCTTTCTGTTTCTCAGTTTTGTTTGCATCGTGGAGAAAAGCCTTTCCCTTTCTCACAGAGCTGTAAATAAATACTCCCAATAAATGTTATCTTCTTTTTCCCAGGTCCACAAGCCCCTGTAGGTGTTTCCCATTCCCTGTTAGATTTCACATACACTTTGGAATAGCTTTCCTGAATCCAAGGAAGTCATATCAAGCTGTCTCGTCCCAGTGACCTTCACGCACCTTCCCCTCACCTTTTCACCTTTCACTGGAGTAATTACAGGCAGGGAAAGTGGCAGAAAATGGAGTGGAAGCAAGAGTGAGGTAAGCAGATCAGCAGGGCGACCTGCTGCACATGAAAAATGATGGCTGGGCTGAGTGGGGAGGGACACCAGTTCCAAGATGCAGGCTGTGTCTCCCTGCTGTGAAGGGGGGGCAGGCTGGAAAGAGGAAGGAACAAAGAATGAACTTGGAGAATACAGGATGAACTGGGAGGCTCATCATACCAGCTCCCAGGATACCTGGGCATGGCAGAATGGACACCTGAAGTAAGGACTCGATTGAAACTGAGCAGCTGCAAGTGCTCTGTCAGTGGCAGAAAGGCTGCCTCCCTCGTAGTCCATTTTTCTCCAAGAGCTTCTTTCACAGCCCTTTTGCCTTTTCCCAGAAAAGACACTGAACTTCCTCTTGGCCTCTCTGACCTCTTGTTTTTGGGGTGAATTTTTCCTTTCTTTCTTTTTCTTTTCACTTCAGTCTGAAAACACAGCTGCCTTTCTTTGATCAGAGCTGGGAGGCCAGCACGGTTCCATGGGTGTCTTGTGCTGGCAGCTCCTGCGGGCGCGGGGCGCGGGGCCGGGGCGCAGGAAGCTCTGAACATGCCATTCTAAGATTAGCACCAGTAGCCACGGGGCTGTGTCCTCCAGAAACTGCCAGCTGCAGACTCTCCCATTACGGAAAATAAAGAACAGGAAAGGATCCTTACTCAGATCCCTTCTGCAGTTACACTGCTGTGCTGTATTCAGCCTTTTTTACAAGTTTTTTTCTGCCCCAGGTGATCTGCCAGGCTCTGTGTCTTCTGGTCAAGGGAAGGTGTTATATTTGGGTGCAAAAAGTTCCCTTCCTTGAACTGCAAGGAGAACATAATTCCTTTGACTCCCAGGAGATGGGCTGGCAGTCTCCCTCTCCTCCTTCCCACCACTGTGAGGAAGGTGGGAAGCCTCATTTTATCACTTGCAACCCAAAGCGTGTACCAGCCCTCAGCCTCTTCCACACCTAAGACTAAGACATCTGCTTCTCTCACCCCAGAGCTCAGTGCTGCCTCTCTCCTGCCCCACAATATTAATTATGCAATCTTTCCCATTCCTGGTCATGCTGCCCACCTTGGTGAAATAACCCACCACTACTTTTCTAAATGGTTATGAGAAGTAGCTCTGTTCCTTTTCTCTCTCTTTCTCTTTTTCTTTTTCTATAACAGTGAAATTACTCAGACATTATTTTTGTGCTTTTTGCAGTCAACTGCTGATTCTTTTTCCTCTTCAGAAGAAAAGCATGGTCAGCCTGCTTGAGCTAAAACCACTGAGCTAAGGTTAAAGGCTTAGTCCATCAGTAATTTGGTGACCGATACTCTGAGATCTTTTACTGTTCCATAAAAATAAGCATTGTATATTCCGAAAAATGTCAGACAGAGCTGTAAACGGGAATTTAATTATACCATCAATGTAAGCATGGCACTGTCTGCAAAAAAAGGAAGTGCAACTACCAAGTTCTCTGTAAGGGGCTTGTTTCACTTTTCTCTTCCAAATAAATTTATAAAATTGAGTAAACTTGAAAATGGTTTTCAAAACCATGTTTCTTCATCTGCTTTTAAAACTGAGCCTAGTCCCTGTTAGCACTGGGGAAGAAAGTTCTGCCTTTATCTGTGTCTGAGGTACAAATGTGCCAGTTTGAGCCCCCCAAACCTCTCCTTCCTTATGCATCAGAGTTCTTGCCTCTATTGTGAGAGCAGAACTGCCCACCGACCCCTGGCTCTGCAGATTGTGTGAAGGGAGGCTTTTTGGCACAGATCCTGCTCCTCTCACAGGTTACCTGGGTCCACTGGATCCCCACAGAAATGTCCCATCATGTACCTGGTTTGATTGCTGAAAAGAGGAAAGTTCTACTGGCTGTCGTTCAGTGCACAGTTTTGGCTAAATACCAGCTGAGTAACAGCAGAGATCTATACTTCCCTAATCTCCTTTCCTCCCCTACCAATCCTCTGACTCATCTGCTTTTGCAGGTAGGACATTTTGGACAGAAGGGTCACCTTTTATCTGAGAAGCAACACCTCCACAGCACCTTGCAAGGCTGGAGTATTCAGCAGCTATGAAATCAGTGATGGCTACACAATTTTTGGTACTGGTCCTGTGCAACTATCAGCCCAATTCTCATGCAGCTGCATCTAGACATGGTTTTGAGGCCAGTCCCTGATCTCCACGTTTTGAAAACATCCTGTTTTCAGAAAAGCTTCGCAGGAATGATTCTCTGCAGCTTGATCTCACACCAGCCCATCATGCCAGATCCTGTGCTCACACAAGCGCTGCAAAACTCCCCCGTGACTCTCATAGGGATCTTTTCATTGCTGCACACACAATCTACCTCAGCAACAGCAAATACAGCAAAAATAACTCTAAATACAGTGTCTCAGAGGCAGATACAATAAGGCATCCAAGGCTCAGGGCTAGCGTCTTGATTACAGATCCAGAAAGGGTGATATTCAGCACCCAATGCTGCACCATGAGAAGGGAGTAGTCAGTATGCTAGAGGAAAACAAGAAGATGTCAGTAGTTTTGGGGCACAGTTTCATAAGCCCTGGGTTTCAGACAGCTTATGTTTCCAAGCACTCATTCTCCCCTGACCTTTCCTTTCTCCCTTCCCCCCTCCCCTGCACCTGTGTGAGTTTGTGGGGCTGTGCTGTAAACTGGATCACTGAAATGATCTGGGCTTAAAATACACCCTTAACTCTTTACAGGGTTATTTTTAACCCGGATCATTTCAGCCTTAGAGTTCACAGCATGGCCCACCACGTGTTTGCCCTGCTGTAGTGGAAAGGGAGGGAGAGGTGGCAGGGGCAGCCTAAAGCACAGAGGAGAGGGCTCCCCTTTAACTGCTCCAGCCAGAGCCTGAGGAAATTACATCCCTATATGTCCTCCTGTTCTGATAAAACAGAAAAATCATATTTTAGCATGTCTGCTGGTAGAGGCTGCACTGGTCTGGAGCACTGGTGTTTCACCCTGCAGTCTGTTGCCACCCACCCGAGGTGCAGCCAAGTCCAGGCCATGACCTCTGAGCCACCACAGGGAGCACATCACAGGTAAGAAGTTGCCATTAAGCATCCACAAAACACCCATAAATACTGTGTCAGCCATCCCCAGCAGCTCTGCTTCAAAAAACAGCAGCCACAAAGTGTAAGCAGGTTCTCTTTGTTGCATGGCAGAGGCCAAGCTCTACACCTGTAGGACCTGCTCAGCTAAGGAAGGGATGGGGAATGCATCTGTGGGGAGGAAACTCCTGAAGTCAAAATAAACCATCACCACACTCTGCCTGGAGGCCAGTAATTGGGAAGCAGTGCTGTGGTTTCGTTGGGATTAAAGCATCAATCCCAACCAAGGCTGGACTTCAGGAGGGAACAGAGCCTCTTGCAGACCCTTGCTTCCCTGCCTGGCTCAGCTCTCCCAAGGCAAAGCATTCTGCACAAAGCCTTCCCAGGACTCACCCTTCTCATTTTTCAGTGAGGTAGCTGCAGGATTTGAGGAGCCAGCCAGCCACAGCCCTTGTCTGCACAGGAAAGCTTATACCAAACTGAGCTAACTCTCCCAGCTTGCAGGGCAAAACACAGCCTTAATCTGATCGAGGTGCTGCTTTTCTGCCTAACTGAACTCATTTGCAATCAGCTTGGCTGAAAGGAGCTGTTCTCAAGCTCACAAGTACCTGATTCTGACACAGAAAGCAGCATTTTGGGAATGAAACCATAAGCTGCATCAGGGAATATGGCTCCTTTCAGGGCTCCCCAGGGGTTGGAGGGGGTGAATGTCTCCTACTCCTGCACTGAGGCGCTGCCTCCTCCCCAGAAAGGTTCCCCTGCAGAGCTGGGTTTGATGGACCTGCACATCTCAGACCAAGAAATGAAGAAGTGATGACAGTACAGCTCCAATTTGGGGCGACGATTTCCATTGGCAAGAGCCAATCCCTTCTCCCTGACCCATCTTTTCTTCAACCACAGAGGCCAGCTGGAGGCAAAAGGTCACTGAGTAGTCACACAGGGCTCGATCTAAGGTACGCTTCCTGTTTATCTGCAGAGGACATGAACTTATGCTCTGGAAAATGCACCACAAATGCATCTCAGTTATTTTGGCTCTAGCATTTTTTAAGTGCAGATAAGATTAGATGGGCAGCTCATAAGGAACTCCTCTTTAAATCAACTAAAAAAGCTAAAGAGTGGTTTTTAATCAGGATTGGACCCCTGCTACTGAATGGAAAAACCTCTGTAATTTGGAGTTTCATTCAAAGTAATTTCTCTGTCTCTGACATTTAGATGAATCCCAGCCTGCACCCTCCTGCCAACATAACCTGAACTGATTTGTTTATCTGTACCCATGTGAGTACATCAGTGGCATTGGGATCATACTGAAAGGGAAACATTGTTTGGACTGGGAAGGGAGGGGCAAGTAAGCAGGGTATGTTTAAAACAAACTCCCCCAAAAGAGCAAGCTGAAAGACGAGAGGGTGGGAAAACACCTGAATCACAGCATGAGGAATCAGGCAGCACAAAGCAGGAGATGCTGCTACCCAGGAGCTGAGCCTCCCTGTTCTCCCTGTGACCCACAAATGCACAAACACAGGCTGAACACAGATTGCCCAGGAAGTAGGTGGGCTCACTGGCCTTGGCCCATGTTCCACATCCCTAGAAGGAAAT
This sequence comes from Fringilla coelebs, assembly GCF_963513975.1. Lineage (NCBI taxonomy): Eukaryota > Metazoa > Chordata > Aves > Passeriformes > Fringillidae > Fringilla > Fringilla coelebs. Next base: position 112,683,168 of record NC_140029.1, on the reverse strand, counting down.
CTCATGATGCTTGTTCCGACTGGAGCTCAGCACCACGCTGGGCCCCTGGCTCAAGGAGCAATACATCCCAAGATGTAAGCCCTGAATAAACAAAACTCTTCTTGCTACTCTGACCCCTCTTCAGCCCAGCAAAGCATCCTTCTTTGCATCTCTCTCTTTACTCTTCTTCACAAATCATTCTCACTGGAGACCTTCCAGCTCTCTGTTTCAAGAGGGATTTGTGTGATTTATTTACTCACTTGGCGTTTTATCTGGCAAGGAAGCTGCTTCTTGTCTCATTGTAGTAAATTTTAATTATTGGCAGAAGCCCCAGCTGGAAGTGGCTGCAGCTGTGGCTCTGTGATACCTCCTAGCTAGTCCTGTCCATCATTGTGTCAGTGTAGCCTGTAGCACCTTGGGAAGCAAGGCCAAGGCTCCTACCTGCCTTTCCTACCATTTACTGTACATCAGGGGTGATATTTACTGTGCTCTGCTCCGCCAGAGCAAAAGCTACCCTGTGAGACATCTCTGCAACTTCCTCTGGTGGGGCTAGGCTAGCCCTGAGAACTTTGTGAGCATTTAGAGCATTACCACAGTTAACTTCCAGGAGAGGACAAGACAAGAATATCTTGCAGGCCTTTCAAATGTATCCTAAACACTACAAAAAAAAAAAAAAAAACAAAAAAAACCAAAAAAAACAAAACTTTTCTACTTCTATTTCTCTGCAATATTTTCTTTGATCAGCCTTTACCAGATGCAGAGCCATTTCACAATCCCAATGAGAATTTTGTGAGCTTTATGAATGGCAGCATGCAGAGTCCTCATCCTTTTCCCCCCAAGCTGCCATCAGATGGCTGAGCAAAAAGGAATAACTGGTCTCAGTGTGCCATAGGCCCCTCACTGCTAGAATGCAGGAGTGAAATGTAATAGAAAACTGAGCAAAGAAAGTAAGATTTCCACTTCAAAGATACAAGAATAATTCAGGAGCTGATACCTGGCCATAAAATCTGGTTATGAAAGAGGGTAAGGGTTTTTTGAGGAGTATAATGATGACCCCAGCATGCTCTGCAGAATCCTTGGGTGGTAGGACTGGCATTTTGAAGGTTGTGCAAACAGATTTCTAGTTGGACTTGCAACAAAAGGAGTTAATGTCTTATATGAGACAGTACACAACTGTGCAGAACCATTCCATGTCCAAGATAAAGCTTCACCTACATTGTGAAGCCTCAGCCAGGGCAGAGGAAGCCTTCACATCTGGTTGATGTCACACGCAACAGATTCATTCTTGCTTTGGGGAAATTGATGTCACACGCAACAGATTCATTCTTGCTTTGGGGAAAGCAATCTGTGAATTATATTGTGAATGCTGGAGTTTGGGCTCCAGATTTCTGAATACTCTGCAAAGACAACAGGACCTCAGATTAGGTTTGGGACCAGTCTGAGCTGCTGGCCCCAAAGATAGGTTTTAGACTGCTCTGACCCAGTCACACATCTCTTCTGTCCATATCTCTACATAACTGGAGATTGTGGTTTCCTTGAGACAAGGGAGTGCTCGTTAATCGAGAAATATCAAAAAAGTAAAGAAATATTGGACATGGAAGTTTTGGAGGCTGTCAGGAGAAGGTAAGGAGTCTTACATGGGCTGCCTTCAATGTTGGAATGCAGAGATCCCTAACAGCTCTCCTGAGTTCCCTCTGAAAACAGGACCTCTCACAGCAGCCCTAACAAAGACTCAACTAAAACTCCTGAAATGCAAATGGCAGGAAAACACATCAGGTCTTCTCTTAAACTCTTTCTTTTTAAAGTATTTTCAGTGGAGAGCAAGCTTCTTTCCTGAGGGTAAATCACTGCTGGCCTTTCTCTTAGAGTCTATTGAATAAGTTAGCCACAAGAACAACACAGAAGTATGACATTCCTTCTCAGAGTGGCACCCAGGTCAATGCTTATCCCACCCCAGAGAGGTGAATACAGAATGAGTGTGTGCCTGGCCTCAACTGCAAGGCTATTGCACAGCTATAATGAGGGTGATAATGAGGAAGAAGGTCTGACTCTATCCCAAGGCGGAATAGTATGAGGAACATGGACTACAAGGGATTGTTTGTTTTTAAGAGAAAGGGCAGAAAAATTCCACTTTACATAAAATATGTAAAAATATGTAACACTTCCCTGAGTTTGGAAAGAGTTTGCTTTAGGGCAACATTCTTCTCAAGACTTGCAGTGATCTGGTCTTGATTTTCTCATTCTGAGAGTTCCCTTGTGAAGTGCTGCCATCTTGGCACTCGGGTCAAGCACTGCCCAAAGGGTAATGTGAGGATATTCCAGCTCAGCAGCTTTTGTCCAGAAGACTACAAGAAAATCTCTCAATGCCTCTTGAAAACTACCGAGGGTTGGATCTTCCATATTTAAAGGCTAACCCAAGCAAGATTCAGGAATTGCGTAGAGGCCGGTAAGTAGCCCAAAACTAGTAAAGGGACAGATGTTTCTCAAAGGAAGAAGCACTGTGTTGAACTCATCCACTACACTGTAAATAAATGGTTTGTATACTCTCAGCCTTGCTTGCTAAAAGTAGAGGGGAAACTCCTGATGGCTTTTCATCCTTTAGTGGTTTGAGGTACTCAGGTCTATTTGTCCCTATGAGATACCAATAGCCCAAGTGTGCTGGGCCACGGGGACCACTGGGGGCTGGCTGGAGTGAGATGCTGTGGTGTCAGCAGAGCCAGGCAATGCCAGGCAGGAGGAGACAGGCAGAGGAGAGCAGCCAGTGCTAGACACACAGGAGAGGAGCTGTGTCCCTCACAACAGAATTATAGGAAACATCTGTAGACATCGGGAAATTTGATGTGGTGCATAAACTATCTACCTTCTGTTTCAGAGAGGGACTACAATGAAAATAAAATGAGATAATCATTATTTTAAGCAAGTTGTTAGTTCCTTTGTGCCATGGTACGTCGCTCTCAGGAGTGCCTGGCCTGTGCTTGCCAAGATCCATCTGGAGAGATTAGCAAAGGCAACAAGAGTCACTGTGAAAGGCACAAGTGAGATCTTGAGCCTCCCTTTTGACAATGAAAATATTTGGCAATTGCCTGGTGCCTGCATGTTCCCAACACTGCAAGGGCTGATTAATCTCAGCAGCATTACCTCAAATCACTGTCAGGAGCATGTGCTGAGAGGGCAATGTATGGGCTTGTGCACTTTAATGCCTGTATAGCTACTGCTGCATACCCTCCAGAAATGGTCCTGAAACAAGCTAGGGTTTCACCTGTCACGAGAGCACTCAGGTGATCAGGCAGGCGTGTGAGGTCTCCTCTGCCCCAGCAAACCTTGAATTCTTTGCTACATGTTGTCACGGCTTTAACAAGCAGGCTGGCAAGTGCTTGCCCAAAACTCTGGATTAAAACCCATCCCTTCCTGGGTAGACCAAGGGGTTTGAAGCCCACACCCTCAGAGAAAAGAACAGAGCCCAGGCTTCCTGAGAAAGTGTCTTATTGCTTCTGGCAAAGGCTGCCAAGAGTGGTTTGATCCAGCACCACCATTACCAAAAGAGGCAGTGAACTGCAGCACCTGGTCCCTAGCGGGCAGGGTGCCTGTGCAGGGGCAGCATGTATGAAACCTCAGTCTGTACCCTACAGAGACACAGGCAGCTCTTGGCTCTGCTGTGCCCTGAGCAGGAAAAGGCTGTTCAGCTATGACTCTCTGTGCAGGGATGGCAAACCAGTTAAAATCAAAAATTTAAATAAATTCTTTTGTGTGTGTTCCTAGTGGTTTGGGAATCCATGACTGAGGTGATGACAGAAACCTCCAGCAAAGCATGGCTGTCACTGTTTCCTTTTCTGCAATAAGTGCTTTTTGTGAGATGCCTGATCCTGTTTGCCATGCTCAGAGTATTCTAATGAGAAAAAGAGTGCTGGGAAGAGACGAGGATGTGGGACAGCGGGAATGTAATAGGGACCCAAGGACTGGTCAAGCAGAGCAAATCCAGGCCTGTGCAGAAGCAGCATCCCAGGCACTGGTTAAATTTTAATATAGAGCAGGCAGGTGCCCAGTGAACGGAGGAACCTACAGAGTCAGGGAGGGACTGGAAGATGTGGATTGCAGCCTTTCCATTCTGCATTAGTCCTGCAGTTGATCTACAACATGACAATTCCCCTCAACTACTCAAAAATCCAGGAAAGAATTTTAGTCCAACAGCTAAAATGAGATTTGGTACCAGAAGCCAGAATGCTCAAGAGGAAAGACACAAAAGGTACTCAAGAAAGGACAAAGTGGCTCCTATTACATGGAGAAGACAGGAGGTTGGGATGGGAGGTAGGAGGGTGGAAGAAAAGGCTATTAAATACCAGTGAGACCTGAGGGGGAGAGGCTGTGGGACACACAGTAAAAAGAGATCGCGATCATCAGAATTATTTGGTTTGTAAGATACATAACATTTGACTGCAGACAGTGACAAGGAAAAACATGAGGGCTAAGCAGAGACACATTGCCAGCCAGGCCAGCTGCCTACAGACAAGGTGACCAGGGTGTCCAAGAGAGCAGGGAAAACATAGAAGCTTCATTAAGGAGTCCAATGAATTCAAGGAGAAACGGCCTCTGCCTTTCCTGTAGCAGGGCCTTGCGTCTGCAATTGCCTCACAACAAGCCCAGCACAGCTGCTCACAGTCAGGCCGAGCCAACATGGAAATAATTCCAGGCAGCAGGAAAAGGATGGTGGATAAAGTTGATATGTGGCTGGATGCAGTCATACCCAGCCACACAAGTGGAAAAAAGAGGAAAAAGCAGAGAGGCTGTGCCCACACAGGCTGCATGGCAGCCTTTCCCTGAGAGGCTCCATGCAAGGGGGGTTCTCCTGCCACCTGAAGCAGCACAGCTTCAGAAACACACTCTTACTGGGTTTCGAGCCCAGACACACCACACAGGGTTCTCCCTTTGACTCTCTGGGGTGCACTGTTACCTCTGTTCAGAGGCTGAGGTATTTAAGATGATGCTGCATCAAGGAATAAAAAAGAAGTACAGAACGACTGAAAAGCTGGTAGTTTATTGCGTGGCTTCTGTAGGTGGAAGTGTATTGCAAACCATCTGACTACAGCCCTACCACTGCAAACTGGAGCTCAGCCATCAACAACCTTAAGCACTGACACACAAAAACCAAGCAGTTGAACACAGACCTCTACAACTACTAAGTCTGACTACACTAGGAGACCAAATTAATACACCTCTTCCCTTTATGAAGTCCTGGAAACTTAGTGTCTTGCTATTTCCTTTAATTTAACACACTTGTTTTAAAAATACTGGCTGTATTTATCTGGAACAAAATTTCTAAAAAAAAGAGGTGGGTTTTTTTTTCTCATTTGGCCTTAAAAGAATGGTGTTGATGCTGCAGAGCTCTTCCCTTGCTCCAAGTGAACACCAGGGACACATTTGAAGCAACTGTCCATCAAGTTTACCATATCTCTAAGTCTCTTGGGGGAAATAGTTTGTGCTGCTTAAATGGGAGTGCTATCAGTAAGCCAGAACCTTGCAGCAGATACACTGAGCATTCCTATTATTGAAGGTTATGAAAATTCAGATTGGGATGCTGAAAATAAAGTCCCTTGCTCTGGAATGGACTGTCAAATACAGCCCTCAGCTCCTCATTTAAAGAAGGTCACAATGAAAGAGGCCAGTGGGAATACAACAAGAGAAAATGGCCTCAAGTTGCCCCCCAGGAGAGGTTTAGATAGGATATTATGAAAAATTTCTTCACTGAAAAAGTTGTTCAAGCACTGGAAAAGGTTCCCAGGGAAGTGATGGAGCCACCATCCCTAAGGACATGGATATGTAGCACTTAGGGGGTTGTTTTAGTGGTGGGCTTGGCAGGGCTAGGTTAATGGTCAGACTTGATGATCTTACAGGTCTTTTCCAATATAGATGATTCTGTGATTAACTTGGCAGCAGGATTTCAGGGTCATCTGAGAGCTAATGCACCACTTTCTTAAGTAATTGAAGATCCCCACTCTCCTTCAAGCAGCACTACTTTTCATTTCTCCAAAATTAAATTAGGAAGACACCTACACAGTTTTCAGCTTAGTTCAGGAAGACATCTGGGTTTTCTGGTATGTCAGGCAGGATATGGATATAAAGTCCTGTCATGAACTCCTTCTCTCCATCTGATGGGAGCCCTGTAGCAATAAATACTGTCTGAAAGCCTGGTGATACAACAGACATGAGCTATAGCAGATATCTAAACTGCAGATAATATGCTTGAAGGGGCGGGAATGGGTTATTTCTCAGAAATTATCCATTGAATAAATAAGTTGATGAGGTTGTGTTGTTTTAAGAATCCACAGACACTCCCAATGTGGAATTGCTCCGTTGGAGCCAAGGGCTGATCTGTACCCTGGCAGGGTGATGCTGATGTCCTGATTTACAGCTGACAACAGCTGTTAGCAAGATGTTGGTCTGGCTGGCCTGGAGAGCATTGCTTCCCGTGTGTCTTCAGCAGCTTGTCCAGGCAGCCTCTGGGATGTGCCCTCGAGACTTCCAAAGGCTGCTTCCAAAGGCTCCACGGCTGGAGGGGTGTGGTGGCAGCTCTGATGAAGAGCAGTGATGGCCACTGTAAGATGTAGCTGCTTTCCTGGTGAGCTGCCTCCATCAGCTGCTTGTATAGAGCTCTGCTCCTGGCCAGGGCTTCCCTCAGTATCCTTCTCAGCTTCCCAGTGTTTCCCTTCCAGACATCTGTTTTTCTTAATGGTCTGGGAACTGTACACAGCTTGTCAAGCTCCCCCAAATTAATTGGTGCCTCTCTGTGTGTACTTCCAGGCCTTCTTCTGGGGAGCTCTTGCTGCTCTAGGAGAGTAAGCGGTGAGCTAATGGAGGAACAACCAGCAAAACCTCCCAGGCTGCCCACAGGACAGGAGACAGGAAATAGTGCAGTCTGTAGGGCAAGTGCTCTGCTCTCACATGAGCAAGGAATTCAAGACTAAGACACAGAGTGGAGAGATGGCCAGGAAGGCTGGACCTGCATGTGTATTACTTCAGTGGGGAAAGAAAGGTATAAACCATGTTTATCATATTGTGTCTTGAAATAAATCATTATTTTATGCCATCTCAGCCACAGTGCTCCTTTAAGCCACTTGCTGTAGCTTCAGACACGATGGGAGGCTCTACCCTGCTCTCACCTGCAGACCTTTTGGAGACCCTTGGGAAGTTGCTCTGTAAGAAATGAGCTGAGCCAATGGAACAGCCCCTGCAGCAGAAAAGGTCACAACCCAATGGATCTTCTCCCTTGGTTGCCTCACAGTGGTTCAGGAAAAAAGCCCTGCTTTTAGCAGAGCCTGAAAAAAAAAAGATGAATTTCAACATGAGGAGGCTCAGACTCAAGATGCTTCAGGTGGGATGAGGAAGGGATTGCTCTTGGCCTAATGAGTGGTTAAAGAGGAAAAACTTTAGGCAAGTGCATATACAAAAGGCATAAATTATCTAATCTGAAGCTATTCAGAAGGTTAAATTAGAAACTGAAATCATTGAACTGTCAAAGAAAGTGAACAGAGAATGCAAGATGCAGGGACAGCTCAAAATACTTCTGATAAATGCTGTAAGTAGACTGTGGTACCTCCCCATTTAAACTCAGAAACAGCCTAGTTGGAGCAGCACAGGGATTCAAACTCCTCTTAATTTATCAGGCTGGGAACAGAAAATCAGAAGGGTAAATGAGCCTCCACAGAGCTTCCAACTACAGAGGCTTCCAGACTCATCAGTTAGAACTGCGCTATCTTTGTAACACATTGCTATTAAATTAGGTCTACACTGGATACAGGCAGGACAGAGAAGGAGGTTCATATTTATCTAAGCTAGGAATTTAGTCTAAAAAGGTACACAGATATGGAGTGGAGAAAAGTGATAGCAAGCACTCTGCTGGCAGTCAGCTTGAGGTGTGAATGCTGAGCTATACCCACAGAGATGTCTTGTTAGCTGGACCCTGGAGGGCTCAGTGGCCCCAGTAGCACTCAGGACCTGGGTCTGCAAAGCTGTTTTCCCGCCCTTTGGCTTCATCCAGAGTCTCCAGCCTGCAAGACTCCTGAAAACTGGGCCAAACACTGGGAAAATGTAGCCAGGCAGCTGTAATTTGCTGTTATGTTTGAAAATGCCTGAGTTTTCAGCCCAGTCTGGATCGGCCATAATGATGCATTGGAAATTTAGTCTTTTCCACAGGTAAACAACTCACCTATATACCCTAAGGAAAATGCACACAAGCAACTCCTGAGCTGCAGCTTGGCCTTTGACATAGATTATTTTTTGGTGAAGTGAAAAAGATAATGATCTCTGTTTCTGAGTAAAACTGCTCATAAAATTCTCCCAAAATGCTTTAACAGAGAAACCCAGTGTTCGTAAGTGCTTTGAAACACTCTACCTCTACTTCAGAGCTTCATTTCTTTTACCTGCTGGCTGATTGGACCTCATTTACATATTCTTTTTCTCTGGCAAGAAGAGGAACTAAAGTTCCTTCAGCCTCAGGCACAGTTTCCCCAGGTTCAAGCTGGGCCACCGGAACCAGGTGTCCAGGAAGTGTGGGCTCAGTGCCTGCACAACACTAGCTCAGTGAGTGAATCAGCACTAGGAAGCTCTGGCCAGCAAGGCCCTGAATTCACAGGTGCTGAGAAGAAAAATTAAATTCAACTTTTGATCTCTGGAATCACTGGAACGATCCAGTGATTTTTCAGTACCTTAGTTGGCTATGACAGGGTGATGTAAAATGTGAGAATGAAGTCCTGATGCGAGTGGAAAAGGCAACTTTGCATTGAGCTGGGAGAGGAAAGACACAGTGCTAAGATTGTTTCTTTTTTGTAGGAGTAATCAGTGTGTCCAGGAATACATCCCTTTTCTTCCACTCTGTGCTCTTCACAGGCCACTGCTGTCTGGAGCACCATGTTTGTTTGCACAGAGCCTCTCTGCCTCTAACTGGGAATGAACACCTTCAAACTGGGAATGGCAACCCTGGGTTCTCATGGAGGGACAGGGTTGACAACTCCATGCACCTTGTAAAGACTAAATGGGAAACCAAATTAGACTGTACACATTTCACAAATTTAACATGCCCTCTCTGCAAGGCCCAAGGGAAGCCTGGCACACCAGCTCAAGTGTGTGTCTATGAAAACAGGGCATGTTTCATCTGAACTTACATCAGGAGGAACATGGCACTCAGCAGAAAGGTATTTCAAGATGATTGACTTGAGTAAGCCATGACTGCTGCTGCAGTATGCAGTTTTAAAGGATAAAGAAATCCATTCTAAAAACAGGAAGAAAGAATAAAAATAAATTGGTTTTGTGTTTTACACATGCTATAAAATTACCATTCCCAGACTCTTGCAGATGTGATGTCAATTTATTTTGACCTGAGCTTCCCACAGGCAGAAGTTTGCTGTGCTTGAACAATGCACTGCAGCAGGGAGGAATCATAAACACTTTTTGGGCCTGATGCTGAATAGCCACTGGTTTCTCCTAGCAGCCCACATGTGGAAGAACTGCAGAAGCAGCATGGTGCTGCCTCTCTGGTGGCCCTATCAGTACCACTAACCTGAATACAACTGAAGACTGCTTCTTATCTTTCTACCACTCAGTCCAGTCTATTTTTGAATCATTCATGGGAAAAAGATTTTCTACTACATTTGGTTTCCACTACACTACTCCAAACCATGCCAGACCTCACTGGTAGAAATCTTTCCCGCTATTTGGTGAGATATAAATCTTTCCTTTAATTGGATCCCATTATTCCCAGGCATACTGCTTTTTCCCATGCACTAACAAATTCTGTTTCCTCTTTTTTCTAAAACAGTTTTACAGTACTGTCCTCAGACTCCCTGCAAAGCCACACTGACTTGTTAAACTCCAATCTTCTGAGGGAGGCAGAATTCCCTCTCCTTCGCATTTTTGTGCCTTTCTGTGCACAAGAAGTCACTGGTCTGGACTCTTTAGATATCCAGGCTTTCCAAACCACACACGTTAATTCTCTGTGCATTTGAGAAGCCTGGGATGAACAAGAGCTTTGTTGAAGCTGGCAGTGGTAAACCAATATCCTCTGCAGATTAGCCACCAGTCATCCACACTGACCAAAACTCTGTGTGCATCTCATTAGAAAGGGTAAGCAGGTGTATTTGCATATGCAAAAAAACCAGCTTACAAGTTTGCTACCTGTTCTATAGGTGTGGGAACTTAGGGCAAACTACTACATATAGTGTTTGAGCTCTTTTAAAATCTGGTGATGAATAATGAAGAAAAAGCCATACATGTAAATATGCTGTAAATCTCGCAAGGGAGGTGTGGGACATTGTTTGCAGAAGACTTCCAGAAACACCTTCAGCAAGTGATGTGCTTGAATCTGACAAAAATTGGGTGCAGCCTCTTTTCTTGTCTTTCTGAAAAGTGGCACTAATGGGGCAGATAAGGCTTATCCTCACCAGTACATTACCGGGACCCAGATACTGGTGGTAAGATACAAAGATACAACTCAGATTTTATGTAAAAGCATTTCTGGCATGACACTACATAGCTGGATACATTGTGACCTGCATTAAGTGTGACTTAAATCCATCCCTAGGTGAGATTCTGTAGGGAAAAGGTGCCCTGAGCCTCTGTCACAACAAGGCGTGAAGCAACTCTGCAGTGAGTGTGTAATAACAACTTCTCCTTGCACAACAGCTCTGCCCTCCCTAGACCACACTCAAGGCCGCTGTTTGCAAAGCACCAAACAAGGTCCTCCAAAGTGGTTTCCTTGCAGCTGGGTTCAGCTGCCAGCTCAGGCCCCGGATTCACAAATTCGGGCTGCAGAGCTGTTGTTTTAGAAAAGGAGCATCTGCGTCTCTAAAACACCTCTGTTAACAGACCAAAGTGGAAACAGAATGGAAAACCAACCCCAGTTTGTGTGGGCTGGTTCATTTCCATGATAAAAACCAGCAAGTTTCCAAGCAGCATCTATTGATAAAGCAGTGCTGATGTTTTCCCCTGTTCTTCAGATAAGCAGCTCCTGGGAATGTATGAGAAGGTATGCATGATATGCTGCCCAACTGCAAAGCATCCTGCCAATTAGACTGTGGAGCATAGGACAAAAGGCGTTTCCAAAATGCTGTCACCACGGCTTGGGAAACTCAGACAACCAAACTGGGGAGTAAGGAGAGGTTCAGAAGAATTCTCCCTCTCTGGTGACACAGAAAAAGCCTTAATTCCATTTATTCTGAGGTCTCTGCTAGGTGGAAGAAAGGGCTGCGGCACAGCCATGGGGCTTGGTTTTGCTGTTTCCTGTCCTTCGAGAGGGAGGCCTCCAGTCACAGGGATGTGGAAGTCTGGCAAGCCAGATCCTTTCCAGGACTCTTTGCTGCAGACATGCTATTTACTCTCAAGCAGGTCCCAAAACCGCCCAGACCTGAGGGGTAAAATGGGGTCATATAGTACCTCTCCCAGTTTACTTAAATACTCTTCCCTTTTTTTTCACGGACACACTGCATGAATGTGTAATTTTGATGGGTTTGAGAGGAAATACCAAAAACAAGTGTACTTGACATTGAACCACTCTGCTAAGCAAAAAGAAAAAAAGAATAGGGGAAAAACAACGCTAACTTTTAGAATGAAAACCAATCATCAGAGCTTCCTGAGAAAGCTCTGCTTCCTGGCAGAGCTAACCATGGTATAATGCACGTTCGTAATCTCCACAGCTGCCAGGGTGGGCAGAGTCCTCTCTCAGCCCAGCTCACCTCCTGTCCTGCTGCTCTGAGGATCAGGATGGTCACAGATTTCAGCCCCCCTCATCTGCAAAGTACCCATTCCTATATCACCTCCAATGCAGTCCCCTTGGGTGTTGTCTCCTCAGTGCAGTTTTCCTAAGGACAGGGTGAGTGCTGCCCAGGAGGTTGCCCAGAAGGGTGAAGTGAGCAGAGAACTGCCCTCAGCCCTGGGAAAGCTTTGCCTCTGCTGGGTCAGTGCACCAACAGGAAAAATGGAGATCTAGCAGGAGTAGTTGCAGAAAAGCGACATGGCAATGGAGATGTCACAAATTAAATGACATCTGTTGGCAGGCACAAAGAAGGGGGGAGCCTTCCCAAAATACACCTGGCTGCTGCACCTCTGCACGCCTGCAGCTTACAGAACCCATTACACTATAGGGAGCCACTCAAGTAAAATTCAGTCTTGGATTGTTTCCCTTTGCTCTGCAAGTAAAGTTCAAGTGTCTCTATGCTCCCAAGCCCCTACAGAGAGGCTGGGAAGAGGAATGCCATGACTGCTGTGGAATATAGGCTGCAGAAAGCCACAAGCACTTTCAGTGGATGCCTTAACTCACAACATCTGCAGCAAGGTTTGGGAACCCACAAGCCATGGGAATTAGACAGCTTGGGCCAAATCTGAAGATGTAAACTAACAAACCAACACAAAAATTTCTAATACTTTCTGTACCATAAGTGCAAAGAATGTTTAGTGGCTGCTTTTCTTTACAAGTGGCTTAGCTTTACCCAGTGCAGTTTTTTACATTTTTGATATGAACTCATGTTAACAATCTGTGGTATAAACTTCATTATTTCTTTTAATTTGCCGTAACTCCGGAAAGCAAACTGATTGTCAAATCTATTTTGCATCAAGAAGATGGGCCAAAAAAACCCCTCAAACAACAAAACAAAACACTGAAGATCACAAAATCATGTCAACTGCAAGGGCGGGGTGTTGCTGCCTTTTTCTCCCTCTTTAGGATCTTAAATAGTTTTCGTTACTGCTTTTAATGTGGCACATTCCTGACAGCAGGATGGCTAACACCATAGGTACTAGTCCCTAAGTAGCAGCAACTGAAACTAACCCCTTTAAGAAAGAGATCCCAACTATCTTTCTTCTGTGGGTTTTTCAAAACTAGGGTCTTCCTGCCAGGGACGTGATGGAAATCAGCTGGCTAGGTCAGCCCTCTGCCCTTTTCCTCCTAATGCTGGTAATCCTCATGTGTCCCATTAGAGCAAAGAGCTTGCCAGTTATGCCAGCAGGAAAGCAGGGAGCAGCTCTGCCTGCCACTGATGAAGCAAACAGGGGAATGACAGGACTCCTCTCGTTCCTGCTGCACAGGATCATTAAACCTGGTTTTAAAGAAAAAAGTCTCTGGTGACCCTTTGTGTCCTGCCTGTGAAAAGCCCTTGGGAAGAAACAGAGAAGAGAATCAGCTCGTGAGAAATCAAGCTCTTGCTCTTGGCTCTATTTTAGTCTAATATCTTCTTAACTTTGGGACATTAAGCACTTTTTTTGAGGCTTGGGGAAAGACCAAGCACACTACTTATAAAATATTTTGGACATTGAGATGTTTTAAAAATAAGAATGGATTCAGCAATTTAAGATGACCAAAAAAAAAAAAACCAGGTAACACACCCAGGAAAAGGTGGGAAATAGAGGTAAAGGAACAGAAACAAGAGCAGGGAGCTCTTAGGTCAGATACTTCAGAGAAGCTTCCTGGCCACCTGACCTTCCACATGTGTCTCCAAAAAGGAAATGGCAGGTGTGTTCCTTTCTACTCTACAGAGACAACAGAAAATACTCGAGGGGCACAATCCTTTGTGTGTAGAGAGGAGAGGGGATGAGGGAGAGTGTCTTCAACATGCCAAAATACCTGTTTCAGCCCTAAATTATAACAAATTAGGAGCTCAATTCCCCCTCCCCTCTGAAACATTAGAGGATACTACAGTGAAAAAGAATAAAATAAATGTTAACAGTGACTGACCTAGGCTCTGTCAAACCTGAAAACCCTTGTAAAGCCAAACATTTTTCATGTCACGTAAGTAGTCTGTGCTGAGCTGGTTCCACCACTGCTTGATCCTTCTCCACCCCAAAATCTATTTAGATAATTCAGTTAAGGACATTTTTTGTAACAAACGCACCTGAACAGGCCAAATCTTTAACCCTTGTCTGTGGGGCAGGTCAGCACAGATAACAAGGATGGTGATGTTAGCCCCTGGGTGTTATCACAATTGCCCAGCTGAGTTATGCACTGGAATTCTTCAAAGAAAACTGAAGTGGTGCTTGAAGCACTGTTCCCTGGCTCTGCTGAGTGTCCCCTGCTACTGGGGCTGCATCCACGCAGAAAAAGGCTTATCTGGGAAGATAATATAAAGTGTTTAGTAAGGTCTCTGTTTAGCAGAGAGAAATACCAAATGTCCTCTTTCATAATTTGATGTTTTGCCAATGTTGTAATCACCTTTCTATTTCCTGTGCCCCTCCTAAAAATAAATATTCCTTTTCCCTTGCCACTTTAAAAAACTGAAAAGCTCACAAATCCAGCCTGACATGACCAAAGTAAACACCACCATCCCCATTTTAAATGAATGGGACAGGAGGCAGAGGGAGGTGAAATGCCTTGCCCAATAGAGTGTTACACAGGAGAAGGCTTGAACATAAAGTCCAGGGAAGCCAGACTCCTGTCCACCAGCCATGTGCCCACCCTGAGACATGAGATCCAACTCTCCTGGAGCACAGGGTACACAGAGAAAAAGAGACAGAAAACCCTCGGGGGATGTGCTACTCTTCTACCTCGCTCAAACACAGGTTCTCAGGTCCCCTTCCCTGACCCAAAATGTTCTATTGATAAGGAAAATGAGACCTCCCAATCCACATGGGACAGGAGCTACACACAGTTGCGGGTGTGAATCACAAGAGCTGCCGCACGGGTTGGGAAGGAACCAACCCCAAGGAGCTTGGAAGGCTTGTTCTCTTATGTCGCCACTCTTAATGACTCCTTAAAACCTCCTTTCGAAATGATACCTTTTAAAATCTAACACACAAACCACACCTCGGAGACTAATAAGTAAATGGCAGTTCTTCCTCGTTCCCCTTTCACAGAGGTAATTTCTTCCCAAACCATCCCCCTGCTTTCCAAATCTGGACTAAAACCTGCAAAAGAGTCTGAGGTGCACGACAGGAGTTGGGGTGGGAGGAAAGAGACCTTTATCTGAACCCCAGCTAAAAGATATTTTGAAGCTGCCTTCAGGGAGAAATTGCTTTGCAAGGTGGAGCTAAAACAGATCGCGGAGCCAGTCACAAGCTAGTGGAAATAAAAAAGTTTTCTTTACCTCCATGTCCTGCAAGAAGAGAGGTGTCCTCGGGGCAATCTTTCTTCCCCACCCCTTTCCCTGTTATCTGTGGGAAAAGTTCAGCCGAGCCAGAGCAGAGCCGTGCCGCCGTGGAGGGCTGGGAGATCCCAGCTGCTGTTCAGCCCGAGCTGACAGAGCCCGGAGAGTGGCCCTTCGCTACGAACAAGGAAGAAGGGCGGGTGGGTGAGAGGAAGGGAGGGAGGGAGGGGAGAGGAGGGGGAGGCAAGGCAATCAGGGTTTAAATTTAGACACAAATCTAAACAGATACTGTCCTTCCCGGAGCGCTGAGCTCGTGAGACAACAAGCAACAAGCTCTGCCTCTGCGCCCAAACTTGGGGACACCGCATGTGCATTTCCTCTCCCTTTTTCTCTCTCCTCCTTCCTATTTTCTATCACCTTATCTTTATTCCCCTCCCACCCCTCCGTTTAGTCTCTACTTCTCTCCAATTCTGGCAGTTCCTGCCTTGCTATCTCTGCTTCGATCTCTCTCCGCTGTCCACACTTCCCTCTCCCAAGCTGCAGGGTCTCTTGCTTGTTTGTTTGTGAGGAGAGAATCCCTTTCCTTCTAACTGCAGCTTTCCTTTCTCTTCCTTCGTTTCGGTAATTTCACTCGGCAATGAACTGTCTTTAGAAAGGCAGAATAGGAGGAGAGCGAGGGTGATTATTTGGCTTGAGCAGAATTTAAGGCGTTGTCCTGGTGCGCGGCTGGGACTGCCAGGAAGGACAAATATCTACTGGGTGATCCCGCAGGGAGAAGACGGGGCTTAATTGTGGGCACTAGCACAGAGTCCCCATGCAAGGTTGTCACTGTCCAGCCGTAAAGCAGGACCAGCTCTTTCCACCTTGAATTTGTGTCTCACACCGTCGGGTCAGAAGGTGCGGGTTGTTCTCCCCTCCCTTCGCAGGGATGGACAGACTTGTGCACTGAAGTGAGAAGCTTCCGTGGTGGTAGAGAAATTCAGATGGGGAAAAACATCTGAATGTTTTTCCGGAATGTTTTTGCTTCAGTTTCCCTTTCCACGCCGATCACAGTGTTGTAAACCGGACGTCTCTTTTAGCAACTGTTTGCATATGCTCCTTCCCAAAGCATTTCAGTCCCCACCTCTCGAGAGCAGGGTGGTGCAGAGGAATTTGGAAACGCTCCCTTTGTCTTGTGCTGGCTTCCTCGCTTTGAGTGCAGCTGCAAAGTGACACAATGTCATATCGTCATTTTGGCTCGATACCTTGGGGGCAGAAGAGAGTTAAAGCATGTTTTCTAGAAGGGATGCATATTTCTCCTTTGCAGCGTTTCACAAGTCCCTGCTGGCTGTGGCTGAAAACGCTCCAGCATGGATTTAAATGTGAGCATCATGATATCCCAGCTCCCTGTTACTGATAGTGGCTCTTCCAGTGTAGTTAACTGTTGCTGTCCTGCATGCTGCAGGACTTCTGTGGAATTTGCAGATTTAAATAGTGATCCAATTATCTCCCAGATTCAATATACAATAGTCACTCTGTCCTTAACCAAAAGAATGATAGGCTGAGTTGCTGCAATCTGGAGATTGGGCAAGAGGACTAATTAATCTTCTGTTGTTGAAACACTGGATTAGATGGATTAGATGAAACCCCTCAGCTGTAAGCAACCAAAAGATGCTGCAACTGTAGATATAAGAAAATAAAATCTCAAATAAATATGAAAATGGAACTACCACTTGTTTGGAAATCCTAGTGATTTCTTCAAGTCCTGACAATGGTACATTAGGACAGGGAATAGAAACTGAACTGAGAAATAGGGTTGAGGCAGGGGGGGCAGGATTCTTCTACTGCTCATGCTTTGCCTGCTGTGGGGACAGCAGGAGGATTTCAAGCTGAGGGATTTCACTGGACATGGGTTGCAAGTGTTGTTTTCTAGATATCTGCCATGTAACACACCGTCAAAGTCACACCTCCCATAACTGTTTCCTGCTGCTCAGGGACTGTTTCAGTATTTTCTTTCTGCTGTGCAGAGGAAACCATTTGCTTAGGTATACAGAAAAGGAAACTGCTAGGGAGAGGCAGTATTACTTCTCCCATATTAGTAAAGCAAAAGCTGTTGCAGCTGCCCCACCACAATTCTTCACTCCATTTATTTCTGCCTCCAAGTATCTTGCCACAAAGCAAACCTTTTCTGCCTGCTGGATTCAGAAATGCCATTGCTCTGGGCATGGTACGCAGTACTCGGAGCATTTTTATCATTTTGTCTGTAATTTTGACACTTTTCAATGCTAAATCTTCCTTCCTAAAGGAGCAAGAGGCAAAAAGAAATATGGTGTCTGTTTTTCTCCAGACAGGAAGACATGAGGTGTGGATTTGTTCTTCTCTCTCTTGTTTCTGGATTGAAAACCACTAGAAACTCTAAACAAATAACCCACATGCTTTAGCTGCAAGACCTCTGAAACAAACCTTATTAAGGGAGGTTCTACAGAGAAACTGGGTGTTTCACATGATGTGCATTTGCAAGTATTTGGAGGTATCTTTGAGGATGACTCTTTGCATCCTTCTGTATATCCCTGCTTACAAAGCTGGGATGTAGCAGTGTCTATGAGACTAACTTGTCTTACATCAAAAAAAAAGTTCTACATCTGTTGTGCTCTGCAGGAAAAAAAAATATAGTCATCACTAGTGCCATTAAAACAGGCTCTGGGGGGAAATTTCATTTGACTGAGAAAATGCTTCAGTTGTGGCCCCCTGGATTTTGCAGCTTCCTGTCTGATTCTTTTCAGGATATGTGAGGCCAACACAGCAAGTTTGCTTCAGAAGAAATGACTGGCACTCCTGCTACAGGCAGCACGTGGGGGAGAGGTGCAAGGAACTCCTTCATCCTGGCATTCCTTCAAAACAGGTGGTGTAAGGGGTTCTGCCATGCTTGGAAACACCATGGGCAACATTTGCTGGCTCCTTGCATTATGAAGGATGGGGAATGGAGCCTCTGCAGGGTGCTCAGAGGGAGCAACAAAAAGGAAATGCAGAGACACAGCTATGCTTTACTTAAAAACCAGTTAGTTAAAAGTGCATTGGAGGGCATCTGAAATTTTGTCTCTGGTGTTTGTGTCCGTGCAGTTTGGGCGTGTCTGCTTAGCTGCCAAATCTGGGAAGGTATGTTTGTCATCGTGGTGGGAGAGCGAAGGGTGGAGGTAGCTGTGGGTTCCTGCAAGACAGATTGCAATTCTGTGCTTTGTTAAGACATTTGTTGAGGGTTTTAGTACAGCTCACCTGTCAGTGCCAGTATCTGAGGTCGTTCTGTCCACCTCTCTGCCTGGCCTTGGCTGCTGTTACCCACATCCTTTCCTGGAATTCACACCACTAACCATCAGCTGTTACTATATTGGGCTTTTGACCTCCTGAAAATGGGGTTTCAACCCTTTCTGTTCCCGCTCAAGCAGCTCAATTCTCAACTTAAAAAAAAAGGAGGGGATAAGGTAACCTCCAAAGAAACAACATTTGCATTTAAAAGATCAATCAACTCGAAAATACGACATCCTGTTTCTGGTTGCCTTTACACATCAGTCTGTCACTTGGCAGCCCAACAGGAAGCGAACGTGAGCAGCATTTTTCTATGGGAAACTCAGTTTTTGAGCCCACCCTTTGCTAAGCCTGCCCTGAGCTGCCTGCCCGTGGCCCTCAGCACAAAACCAACGCCGTGGACACTGAGCCTCACCCTCTTCTTTGGGGACTTATCAGCAGGAAATGAACTCAGCTGGAACGCTTCGTACCATTGACATTTTTGTGCTCGGGTCCTGCAGCTGCAGCAGAGCACTTCTGAGAGCACAGACAAAACACGTGCCAACGGACACACGGACACACGGACACACGTGTGCCAGGCTCTCTGCACCTCTGTGAACTAATGTCAGTGGGAAAGTCCCCTTACCAAAGGGAGTTAAGTGGAAGGATGTGGTTTAAAGTGGCACTCACTAAGCTGAATTGGAATGTGAGTTTGTGTGTTTTTCATGCTGGTCACCTAAAAAAGTAGGTGAGTAGAGACTAACTGAAAAACGGAATAATTTGACATGTTCCTGACTGTCAGCTGGTGCCTGAGTACTAACATCGTGGTTCAGATTAACCAGGCTTCTTAATTAGGGCTTCCTAATTGCCAGGTTCTGGGCAAAAGCCTGTCCCTAAGCAGAGTAAAGTTAAAAAATGTTTTGTGGCACAAGGAGCATTTCACCTCGTAATAATGAGATCACAGCAAGGTGGATCACCTTGGTCCCACCAGGGGCTGGTGGGTGGTGTTCAGATAACTGGTGTCATCTCTTGCAGCACCTGAATGTTTTTGGAGAGCTCTTTTTTCTCTGCTTAACCTCAGAGAACAAACTGAGCTGGGGTGTTAAGAGGCATGGCTGCATCCTATTGTACTCATGTAGTGGTTGGACAAATATTATCACCATGAGCCACTGACAGCTTGCTTCCAGACTTAGCAATTCCTCTATGGTTACTAGTTTTAGTACACCAGACTTAATATAAACCAACAAAACCAGCCAGAACATGGCTGCTGACACAATTCTGGGTATATGTGCTGGTTTTCATGACACTGTTCTCAGGCCAGTCCTACTGCCCATCTCTCAGTGTCCTAGAAAGCAGCATCACAAGCAGTGGCCCTCACCAGCAGCTTCTTCAGCATGCAGCCCAAGCTCTGACTGAACAGGATTTTCTGACTGAAAATGGAACAATATTTCTGTCCTTAACAGGTTGTGCACAGAGGAAGCTTGCCTTGCCACTGCCTGTGTGGTGGCTGTCAAAAAGGAAAAGGACTTCTGGCTGAACACCAGGCCAGCGCTATAATAACTTTGCCTATCTTCTAAAAAATACACCAAAGAAAGAGTCACAAGCTAAATTCCCAACCAAGGTAATTCAGGAAGTTTGAGGGCAAGAACAAATATATGTCTTGTGCACGAGCATGCAACACCTCTCTGATCAGCAAAGGTCTGCACTGTGTGCCACTTGTAGCAGCAGCAGAGCTGATGCCTCCTCAGGAGAGAATTTAACCAACATTTTTAGAAACAATTTGCATGGTGGATCTCATGTGGCAGCAAGCATTGGCACTTCAAAGCACTGAGCACTTCAGCTTTTGCCAGAGCTGACTCACAGGTCAGTCTCTTCTGTCACAGGCAGCAGCAAGTGATTTTAATCACCCTGGCTGTCACTTGGATGCGGAGAGCCGCCCTGGCTCAGGAATCAAGCGCTGCACACAGTGAGACTGCACAGCCCCCGAGTGTTATCTGGACACAGAAAGGTTTCTGTTCACGGACAGACTGCATGACCTAGACAGGAAGCCTGGACCAGAGCACAGCTAGGTTGTGTCTGAGGAGAAACCGTGCCCAGCCCATGCAGCAACCAGGCTGGCTGCAGAGAGAGCTGGCTCAGGGAAAACCAGCTCTGAAGAGGGCAGACAAAACACGGCACAAGCCAGGAGGGAAACCTTGCCCACTTTCTGACTAAAATACATCTTCTCCAGGGACACAGCCTGAAGCCCATCACATCTAAAACACACTGAAATTAAGATAATTCCGTGAACTCAACCTGGAGGAAGTAAGCTTGGCTCCATTTATGGTGAGATATTACTGTCTATTTACTGGCTTTTAAATGCAGTAAGCACATGATTTGGAAAGGAGAACTAGTAGTGCCTACCAATACTTTCTTGACCCTGTTATGCAAGGATGCTGAGAGCCCCTAGACAATATTGCAGCACAACAGAGAGAATCCTTCTCCTTTCTCTGAGATCTAACTGAGGAAGTGAGAGAGCACATCAGGGGTTTAGAGCATCCTTTTTTTCTTTTTTTTTTTTTTCCTATGAAAATTTCGGTTTCTCCTGAGCATCTCCAGGAAAAGGCAGCAGCAGGAGGCACCATGTGTCCTGGAGAGGAGACAGGGATCTCTAACCATGCTCTGCAGGCAAGGAGCATACTGGAGGAAAAATTACTTTGTTCTACTTGTACAGGACAGCAGATAAATAGTAGAGAATGGATGGGAGGTGTATTTTCCTTGCTGAGTTCAGCCCAACAGGATGATCCATCTGGCCTGCTAGGAGCTGTGGGTGCTGTGGGGCACCTGGGGCAGATGGTGGTCACAGGGCAAGTTAATTTGGCTTTCTCAGTGCTACATTGCTGTTTGCATAGTGTGGACATACTTGGATCCAGGTGGAAAAATCACCATCTTTTAGAATAAGTTGAATCAAGTCTCAGTATTACCCCAGTTTAAAGCATCTTTTTATACAAACCTTTATAAGGTTACTGAGCACAAAGTGATGGATAAAATAAGCTGTTTATTTGGGTAAGTAATGCTTGGAGGAGCCTTCAGTGGAAGGTGGAATGGTGTTCAATTGACAAAACCAAGCCTTGCAGAGGCAAGGGCTCTGACATACACCCTGCACTGTGCAAGAGGTAATGCCAGAACTCTGCCTAGCGGCAAATCATTCTGTGGGCTTTGTGGCCCAAAACAGCTAGTCCCTGCTTCTCTGATTAAAGGATAAGGTTTTCCCAAGGGAAGGCTGGGCCTGTGGTGGCACAGAACCGGCCTTTGAGGCTGATTTAGCAGTGGGCAGGGATAGTGGGGCCGATGGTGCCACCCCTTGGATTGTGGAATGACAGAATCATTGTTGTTGGGAAAGAACTTCAGGATCCCCGAGTCCGCCTGTTAACCCAGCGCCCCGTGCTCACCATTAAAGCATGTCCTCAAGCGCCATATCCACGCGGTTTCTGGACACTTCCAGGATGTGACAGACTTCCCCAGGCACACAAAGCAGGGGCGATGCCAGAGGTCGGCTGCTGCCATGGCCTATCCCGGATCACTCTGACCCCGCAGAACGGGCCGGCTCCGAGCCTGAGGGGGCGGCGGTGAACTGGCTCGGCACAGGCGGGAGCCGCCGGGACATCTCCGTGACATCCCCGGGACATCGCCGGGAGCCGCGTCCCGCCAGCGCCCCCCACAGGCCAGCGGGAGCGCTGCCACCACCTTCCCTTCTTGCCGCGCTGGTGCTCCAGGGAAACGGGGTTGTCCGGGAATTCTGTGGGACGGCGCCAGCGCGGTGAGATCCGAGCTGGCCAACAGTGGCATCCTGGCCTGGAGCAGGAATAGCGTGGCCAGCAGGAGCAGGGCAGGGATTGTCCCTCTGTACCCGGCCACACCTCGAACGCTGTGTCCAGTTCTGGCCTCTCACTTCGGAAAGGGCCTTGAGGGGCTGGAGCGAGTCAGGGGAAGGGTCTGGAGCGCGAGTGTTGTGAGAAGGCAGTGAGGGGGCCGGGGGTGCTGAGTGTGGAGAGAAGGAGGCTCAGGGCGGACCTTACTGCTCTACAAGCACCCGAGAGGACGGTGTGCCCAGGTGGGGCCTGGCCTCTGCTCCCAGGGAACGAGGGACAGGATGGGAGGACACGGCCTCCAGCTGCGCCGGGGAGGTTCAGGCTGGACACCAGGAAGAATTTCTTCACAGAAAGGGTGATTGGAGATTGGAATGGGCTGCCCGGGGAGGCGTTGGAGTCACCGCCCCGGAGGTGTTCAGGGAAGGGCTCGGTGCCATGCTCCGGGGTACTCGGCGGTGTTAGGTCCCAGCCTGGACTCGGCAATTTTGGAGCCTTTTCCATCCATTAGCTGCCGGTGACTCCGCCTCCTCCCGGGCCGCGCGCCCGCGTTTGTTTACCTCGTCCGCGCGCATTGACCCGCCTCCAGCGGCTCTCATTGGCTGAGGACCGCCGACCTCGCAAGTCTATTGGCTCGCAGCGGGGGTGGTGGCTCTTCGCTCCCGAGGTTTTCGCTCATTGGCTCGAGCGGGCGGGCAGCGCTGCTCCCATTGGTGAGACAGGGGGAGGCTCCGCCCCTCCCGGCGGGTGGGTGGGCGGTACGGGCGGGCCCGGCAGTCGGTGGCCGGCACCGTGCGGGCTGGGATGTCTCGGTCCGCGGCTGTACGGGGAGCGATGTCCGTGTCCTCAGCGATGGCGCGGCTGCTGCTCCTGTGCGCCGCATCGGGATTGCTGCTGGCGGCCGTGGCGGCCATCCCGCCGCCCGAGGAGGCGGCGCGCATGGCACGCTACGTCCTGCACAGCTGCGACTGGGGCGCGTTGGCCACGCTGTCGGCGCAGGAGGGGCTGCGCGGCCGCCCCTTCGCCAACATCTTCTCCCTCAGCGACGGCCCGCCCGGGCCCTGCGGCGGCAGCGGCGTCCCCTACCTGTACCTGACCGACATGGAGATCTCCGTGCAGGACCTGGAGGTGAGCGGGGCCTGGGAGGGCGGTGACGCCGCGGGTGCGAAGTGACCCCGGGGAGGACGCTCGGAGAAGCACCCAGGGTATTCAGGCCGGCGCTCAGCAGCAGGTGGTGATTGCAAGGCACTGTGACAGTGCTGGTTCACAGAGCCACGGAACTGCTGGGGCTGGAAGGGACCTCTGGAAATCCTTCAGCCCAACCCCCTGCCACGGCAGGGTGACCTCGGGCAGGTGACACAGGAACGTGTCCAGGTAGGGATCTCCAGAGAGGGAGACTCCGCCACCTCCGTGGGCAGCTGTTCCAGTGCTATGCCACCCTCAGCATAAAATTCTTCCCCATCTGTGTTTTTGTTTATGGCTCTTCCACGGATGTCGCCCCGTTTGTCAGCCCTGGGGACAATTATTAGCCCTTGAGCAGTGCTGACTGTGGTGACAGCCAGGAGGGCTCCTGAGAAGTTCCTGCTGATCGTGGTCTTGAGAAACAAAAGGCAGCGCCAGGCAGAGGAAGTGTCTGCAGCTGCCAGAAGCACTGAGCAAAGAAATGAGGCACCACGGAATATATGAACAGAGAAAATTTCACGCACAACAAAGTGAAAAGGATTGGAACTTGTCAGTGTGGGACCTAAGCAAAGAGAATTCTTATAGAGCCAGCTGAAGGAATAGTTATTAAATCTCTGGTGCTTACCGTAAAGGGAAGCACACATGGAAAGGCAGCTTTGGCATGCTGAGACTCTGAGTGTGTAATTGGCCTTGTCCCAGATTTTTTGTGGCCAAGAGTTTGCTAAAAACTTAATGAAATAGCAGTTGTACGCCTCCTTTATTGGGTTTGTTTGTTTGTTTTCATGACTTACAATATTAGTCAACACAAAAGAGTGGTAATTTTTTGGACTGTTTTATCATTTTTTGTTTGTTCCCTGTCAGGTTTTAGTTTGTTACCTTAAAATAGTTTAATTATATGTCTGAGTGCTGTAGAGAGTCTAATTCATTTTGCCCAATACCTTTCTTTCCATCCCAAATACAGCTGTTTGCTTTCAGAATAACATAAAACCCACGGTATAAACTAGGAATGAATATTTCCTTCAGAAGGCTCCTCAAGAGGTCCTTATTTTGCTGCTTCAGGGCAGAAACTCTCAACACGTGATAGTCACAGGCAAGGAGAAGGTGCCGAGTAATCATGACTCAGCTTTTTGGGAGTTAAGCAACTTCCTATCTCTCAAGTGGCTGCTTCTGTTTCATGAGGTCACCGGTGCTCTCCATAGTGTTCAAGTGACTGTGGAGGGTTTCCTTGGACATGAGCCCTTCTAATGAAACTTCTCAAAGCAGGGGAGCTTCCCTTACTGGGAGATAATGACCCTTAGTACATGGCATTCTGCAATCCTGTTTGGCCCCAGTGCTTTTCAAGCCATGGTCACCAAATCAGTTTTTAGAAAAACAATCAGATATGGGTTCTTTAATCCTTCAAGTTGGGTGTTTCACTTAAATACTCTGAATTTTATTTTTAAACCTGACTTCTAAATTTTGCTTTAAATGCCAAAAGAGCTGTTTGGGAGAGCCAGGAGGCTGGTATGAAGAGATGTTTGTTTTTGTTCTAAGTAATTTTACCAACAGTTGTGAAGCTCAGTTGGTTGCCTTCTCAGTAACACTTTGCCCTTCCACCAGAATTTACCTGATGAAATTCCTTGTCTTTTGTACTGTCCTTTGTGTATGTAAATTGTAATATATCATCATTTGCATGTGAAATAGGTGGGCTGAATTCAGAGTTTTAAGGAGTCTTGTTCTGTGCATTTTATGTTAACAAGCTTCAGCACACCTCTGAACTGGGCTTTATTTCAGATTCAGAGCTCGCCCAAGGAGCCTTTCAGATGTAGTTAGGAAAAGGTGGTGACAGCTCTGCTCTTTTTGCCAGTATTATTGAGCTGAATAAAGTACCAAGAGCTGAATAAAAAGCCAAGAGCTGAAAATGTGGTGGGTATGACATTTTTTTCACACAAGAAAAGTAAGCATAAACCTTTTGTCTTACTTCTTGCATTTCAGGTCAATTCAAATGCTTCCTTGACTGTGTCTTTGGCACAGACTCCTTACTGCAGGAAGCACAGATATGATCCCCAGAACCCCCTCTGTGCCCACATCATCTTCGTTGGGAGCATTGTAAAGGTAAGCAGCTGAAAGCTGACGCTGGGCAGGGTTGTGTGCATCAAATATAGATTTGTTTAGTGCAGGGAGAGGAGAAAGGTGAGAAATTTTGTGCAGAAGCATATGCTGAGTTGTTCTTTGCTGTGATACCCAAAGCTTGTAGTTTGTGGGAGGAAAAAAAAGTTAACCCTTGATTATTGCAGGAGTGCTGTTGACATGCCTTTAGCAAGGAATTTGGGGAGACAATAATGCAGGAAATCTCCCTCATTCCTGTCAATGTGTTCTGAAACTAAGTCTGAGGCCATTATTTTGGAAAAACCTTTCTATTTCATTCACATCTCTCTTGCTCAGTTAAATTATTGGGTTCAAGCAGTGTGACATGCCTTCTTCTGAAACTCTGTTGAAGTAAATACTAACCTCAGCTACACAGTAGCAGATGATATAGACAAAAAGTGTGCGTTGTGTGATCTGGTGGCATTGCTGCCAGGGCAGTGTTCTTTTGTGCACCAGTACTTTGGTGTCTTGTAGGAGGAATTGAGAACTGCATGTGTTATTTATTGAGGATCCTAATCCTGTTATTGGGGTGAGGATTGAGGATGAGAACTAGTCATCACTGCTCTCTATTACTTGTCTCTATTCTTATTTGGTGTTTTTACACCTCTCATATTTGCACATTGCACTCAGCAGTCTTGTAGTTGCTTTCCTGAGTTTCTCATTAATAATGGAGTTGATTTGATTTAGGTGTTTTTTCTTGTACTATACCCAGAGCTCTAAATTGTTGATTTCACCCTTTAAATATCTGCACATTGTGTAGATGTTAAGTGCCATCACACTTTTTAGCTTCCCCTCTCTGTAGATTCTGTTATGCCATCCCATTTGTGTTTGTGTGTTTGCAGATGTCTGAGCACAGTTGTATCTGTTTCTGTCAGTTTGAATGAGCTGGTGCAGAGGAGGTGAAATTACACCTAAAACATCACATTATAATAATTCACCTAGCATCCATACTTCTCTGTTTTGTGGTTTGTTTAAAGATTTATTCTTATGTTGATGAAATACTCTCTTGCTCATGCTAACTCTAAAAGCAGCATTTTGATTTAATGTTGAAATCCACTACTTGGATTTTTAAGTGTTGTCTGTCTCACACAGTTGCACACCACACTGAAGATGAGCAGACTCAGCCACAGTAATGAGCCCCTTGGGACAAGACAAGGCTGGAGTAAAAAAAGCACACTGCAGTCAGCAGTGGTTTTTAGCTAAAATTCATCTTTACGTGACTATCTTATTGTGCTATTATCCTGGCTTTTGTTTAGGTGAATGATTCAGAAGCAGACTTAGCCAAAAAAGCATTATTCACTCGCCACCCTGAAATGGAAAGTTGGCCCAAGGATCACAATTGGTTCTTTGCCAAATTCAACATCACCAATATTTGGGTCCTGGACTACTTTGGTGGATTGAAAATAGTGACACCAGAAGAGTACTACAGTGTCAAGCCTTAGTAAGTACTGAAGTTTTTCATGGCTAAGTCTCATAATATTTCACACCTGTGTAACTTCCTCTTGTTTACAGGGAGGAGTGACTCCTGTAGAATTGTCACAGTCACTGTCCTCTGTTTGAATCAATTGCAAGACTGATGATGTTTTGGTTTAATAATTAATAGTAGTGAGACTCTTCAGTATTTCTGAAGCTTTATTAATGGGATTGCAGTAATATTGCTGATACTTCCAAAAGAAAATTGCTGTTGAATCTATCCTTATGATTTTGAAGTATAGAGAAATTGTCTTCTATTGTCTACATAAAACCAAGTCTTCAAAACTTTAAATATATTTTAGCACAGTCAACATGAATTATGCATTCATTTAACTCTTATTCTTACTCCTTGTAGGTGGAAGAAGATCCTTGGTGATGCTGATATGGAAATGAATGACTTTGGCTGTTTCATGAAAGATTTATTTTTTCTATGTAGTTTAGAGCTGAATTAATAATATAATAAATCAAACACCTTGCATTGTTAATGAGCATGTATTACCCTTATGAAGCAGATTTAAATTCTCACTAACTTGAATCATGTCACAATGAAAAACTTTTGTGCATAAGCAATAACTGAATTTTATTCATTGGATGTGAATTTGGAAAGGTGTCTGACAGTGTGCATTCAGAAATGTTGTGTTTACTGTAATCTAAAGGATTAGTCCAGTTCTAAAGTGCCTTAGTTAAGTAATATTTCTGAGCACTTTCCAATATTATTTTATTTTTAATACCAGTTTAGTTTAGAATTTTATGGTGAAGTTCTACAGGATGGCTCAGCTGATAGAATGGAAAGCATTGTCTGTATTACAGTGGCAAATTACGTGCTGAGTTTCCAAATCCTGTTAAGAATTTTCTCTGCACGCTGATAAACTCACTTTTTTGAGCCATTTTTCTGTTTTATTGAATGTGCTGTATAATGCAGTTGTGTTCATGCCAGCTGTACTTATACCTCAGGATGAGTTCTTGGTAATTCCTCAGCTGATTATGTGCCCTGACTCTGTAATAGAAGCAGACCAGTAGTACCTGAAATATCTGACTCAAGAAGAGTAGTGTCTTGTAAATTCAGTGAGAATGTTGTGAAGGATAAATGTTTTCTGATTGAGATTCTGAAATACTCAGCTTTGTTAATTTGATCAAATGGCAATTCATCAGCTTTTGTTCCTCTCAACAGCAGAACTGAGCAGATTTTGGGGTCTGGAAGCCTTAGACAGCAATTTTGGATTAGTAACTCAGAAATGAAAAAGAAGCAATACAGTTTGACACAAATGATTCATGATTCATGATTTGTAGAGAATGAAAATTAATGAAAGGTGTGCTTAATTAATTCTGTGTTAAAGTAAGTTACACCCACCCACAAAAACCATCTTTTTAACATCCTCTCCAATTTGCCGTGTGCCGAGTTCACCAGCACTAAAAAGTACTTATGAACAAACAAATATTTATGAACAAACAATTACCTAGTTGACCTAGAGTAATGAATTTAGACTCCTTCGAGGAGGCTGATATATAGAACAGTGGGATTTGTCATTTAAGATCCCTGTATCTTAATGTTGTTGTTATATCACTCCTTTTCTCAGATACTGGGATGATTTGTGAAAGTATTTTTTATGTAACTTATTAAGACTTCTTTCTTCACAGAGGAAAGGAAGCTACTTGGTACTGTTCTACTGGTCTGTTCTACTATTTTAAAACTAATTTAGGATAAAAAAACTTACAATATAGAAACCATTTCTGTTGAATAGGTAACACTGATATTTGATGTGAATTGAAAAAAAAACTTACATAAGGTATGACAGTTGTGAAAACTCAAATGAATCTCTGTCATGGACTCAATACTTTCTGTGAGGACACATTAATGCATTACGTGTAACCCTGTAATTTCTGATGTGTGAGACTGATGATGCTGGGCTTTTGTTAAAATTAAAATATTTTTTTGACATTTGGTGTCAAGCTTTATTTATTGCATGTCCCAGAATTATTCTCTCCCTCCTGCTCTCTTTCATACATGCATTCTCTTTTCAGTGTTCTTGTTTTACTGTTTCTCTGATGTCTTTCATTCTTGCCAGGATTAATGGGGAATGTCCCTACTTAGGCCTGCTTTCCTCTCCTTGGATTAAATCTGTGTCTTTGTACTTCACATGCTTTCCTGCACTTAATGCTGTGAAATGAAAAATTGCAAAGGCAAATGCCATCATTCCACACATCCTCAACTTCATTCTTCCACCAGCTGCTTCTGCACCCCCAGATTCCATGGCTGGTAAGGCAGGGTGAGAAGCAGGAAAGGTCCTGACATTGCATAAACAATAAAACATTGGTGTGTTATCAAGGTTGTTTTAAGCACAAATTCAAAACATAGCCCCAAGCATACTAAGAAAAAAAAACCCCAACCACAAAACCCAAATCTCCATCCCAGCCAAAACCAGTACACCACTTTCAAAAGTATTGCTTTCACTTGAGGGTTTGGTGTAGAATGAGGCTGGCTTTGTTTGTGGTTTTCTTCTCCTTTTACGATCAATTCCCAAGTATTTTCTCTTTGGAAGTGGAAGGGCCTTTTTGGTAACAGTAAGATCTTAAAACAGTTTTGTAATGCTACTGCAACCACTGTAGATCGTCCAAATCTCTTCACCTTTGAAATCTGGGAAGACCTCAAACAGATATTTCTTTGGGAAAATGGTGAACAGCAGACTGGTTAAGCTACATGTACAGACCTGGATTTGAGGGTCAATTAGCGAAGAACTCTGGAGCTGTATCTGTGCATGTCACTGGATACTTTTTGGTGTGTTTTATATGTAGTAGTGGAATATAAAGCAGTTCAGGTTATCAATCTCCTCCCTTAGTAATAGGTGTGTAAATGTTTATATCACCAGCTCAAGAAAGTCATCAGCTGGTCCTGTTTTCCCTCACCTTTTTTCCCTGTGCTCACCTTCATTCTGTTCAGCTCATTCAGGAATTTGTTTGTGAGCATGTTTCCTTTTTTCCTGCCATCCAAGAGTAATACTGTGGCTTAGAACAGAAGAGGCTGAGTATAATCAATTGATACAGCTGTAAGAAATGAATCAGTGTTTTGATTTCTGTGTGTATCCTCTGCCAGGGCATGCTTGGAGTACCTGAGCATATCTTCAACAGCAATGAAGTCAGCCTCCCCACCTGGGAGGCACCTGCACTCACGGGAATCTGACACAGGATAACTGCAGGTGCCTCACTAAGCCACAGGATGTTTTTTAGCTGGGAATCTAATAAGGCTAATCACAACCTGTCATGTTCTACTTCCTACTACATGTTCTTCCTTCTATTGATCCTGCTTATTGACATGTTTATGTTTCTACTTCTTGATTTTCAATTTGTTTCTTGTATTTTAAATGGAGGACTTGTGCCCAGTAGGCTCTTGCAACATGCAACACCATTACACAATAGATCGTAAATATATCAAGCATTCATTTAATCCTTTATTCAGTTCTCTCTGGAATTAATTTCTTAGCTGTTTAATATTGTGCCTGTGATCTTCACAATTAAATAGAGATAGGTCAAGCAGAGTATCAGACTACACAAAAAGTGTTACTCGTGACTTAATGGATTAGTTTGTTCGCCAAAGGTTTTTCCTGAGGAAAAACATTGAATTAAAATCCAATAAAGTGATATATTGTTGTTGAACACAAGAGGGTGCCACAGACTTACATTCGGCTGGAGTGTTAAATGTTTAATACTTAAAAGTGGTTATTGAATTCATCATAACTCAAAGATGCTGGAAAAGCAAACGGCAGGGGCATAATATGAACAAATTCTTTTTCTACAGTGCTTTACATTATGAATGCTTCCCTCCATAAACACAGCAGCCTGCTGGCTGCAAAAAAAAAAGGAGCATTCATCATTTTTTTGTGTTTTGTAATCATTTTGTGCTACGGAGAGCTCAGAAGTAATATCCATGAAAATGATTTAAAGGTTTTTAAATTAAGTAACTCTAGTAAAGGAAATGGAGGCAGGTATAGAATGCCTCGGAACATCGACTGGGAGCAGCCGGCTCCAGACTCTACAATGTTTATTTCTGTCAAATCCAGAGAGAGGGGGTTCATTAGTGTGACCGTGCTTTGGCTTAGGCTTATTATGAGCTGAATTAAACCACTTGACTCTGATTTGTAATTTCCAACAGCTAATTAATCTTGGGTTCTTCAAGTGCCCCCAGGCTGCTCTCAGGTGCTTTGGGCTGCCCTGATGATGTGCAGGTGTTTGGGTGATGAGGCAGAGCTGGGAAAAGCCCGAAGCTTCCCCTTTCTCCATGAGGGTCGTGTTAGAGCTCAGGCTCTTGTTGTTTGCTGAGTCCTGCTGTCTTGGCCTTAAGTCTGACTTGAGTGTGGCTGACCCTGGTTGCTGTCATCCAACTTCTGCTCTTCTCCAGGTACTGTGGGACTGCTTCTTTTGGGGTTGAGATCACTGCCGTGCCCTCCTTGCCAGCTCCTCTGCCTGGGTGGAGCATTCTTGGCTCTCTCTAATAATTGTATTTTCTCTGCTGGGGAGCTCAGCCCTTGAGTTTTTCATGCAAGCCTCTTGCAGTTACTCTCAGGGCTTTTTGACTTAAGAACTTCTTAGTCTAGAGGCTTCCGCAGAGTTTCAATTGGTGTGTAAAAAGATTAGGCTGTATTAATTCTGGGTGTAGGGGTTAATGTTCTTCACAGATTGGTTTTCTGTGGAAACAAAGCTTAGGTGACATTTCTGGGTACTTGTCCTTGTCAGATTTGTTTTGACTTTGTTGGATTCAGATTTGAAATGGGAAGTCTGACCTCAAAGCTAGCAAGCTCCTATAAATATCATGGCAACTGTGAGCTGGGGAGAGGAAACAAACCCTAGTTCACATATGTTAAAGGTTAAAAAGTCATATTTTGAAAATTTGAGTTTCATTAATTGTGCTAATTGTAGAGCTGGATTGAGTGTGACTGGGTATGAAGTTAGTACCAAAAAGGGTGCAATTCTGTATTGTTCAGGGGAAATTAGGCTTTAATCAAAGAACCTGATAGCTGTGATGATGACTCTGAGTTATTTTCTTCCTCTAGCTCTTAATGTCCTACATTAAAAAGCCTCAAAAATTCCCCATTACTATTTGCTTCTGATTCCTGCAGCTGATAGACTTAGTTTTGCATAGCATTTTTCCAGTTTAAACAAAAGAGATGCCACATTTCTGGTGGTGGGCCCAACAGCTGCTGTGAGTCTTGTGAAAAGAGGAGAGTCTCTCCCTTGACCTTAGTAGTATTGTCAGTGTATCCACACAGGTCTAGAACCACTTCATGTTATTTTTGCTACTGTCACTGACTCAGATTGTAAATTTACTTTGCATGATTACTTTTCCCTTCCCCTTATCTATAAAAATGTAGATACCAGTTTGTAGCACTCGTGTAAAATATTTGTAACCATCTTGGTACCTTTAGATGACAGGAATGCTTTATTTGAAGAATAAGATGACTTGGTTTTGATCTGTGAATAATTAATTTTAAGGCTTTTTAAAATAAACCTGTGATTTCTACAAGCACAGAGTAACTTGACAAAACCAAACAGAGGGGGTGTGTGTACAAAGGGGGAGAAAGAGACAGTGTCAAGAAATAGTGTGCAATTGCATATCTAAGCATGTATATTTATGTGAAAACATTGAAGATAATTTGTTTCTACACTGTTTTGCCAATGGAACCTGTTAAACATCTTCAAGTGTTAACAAGTAACTGTTCCTAGATTGAAAGATGGCGATTTTTTAGAGATAAGACAGAGAAATAGTTGCACAAACCCTGCATTGTATGATTATAGGAACAATGCACGCTAATTTCCTGTTGTCTTTTAGCCAAAAAACAGTTGCCTAATCAAGCATGAATTGGATTTTTTATTAGTTTTAAAAGCTTAAATGAATTTCAATTGATTTAATTAAGTTTTTCCTCAGGTAAGCATTTGAAACGTGCAGGAGAGGTGTGTGTTAGGGGTAAAGAGGGGAAGAGAATAAAGAAGGAGATACTTGCCACAGACCTTAAAATTTGGCTTCACAATATTTTTATAAAAGGCATAGCCTGATAAGTCATATTCTGTACAGCCGTGCAAGGAAATACTGAAGATATTCTATAATTAAAAAGAGTGTTTTGAGAATGTGTGTAGTGATAAAGTCACCAAATTTTTCTACATATGTTGCAATGTTATTGGGGAAATTCACCTGCAATTAACAGGGTTGTTGATGATGCCAGAGAGAGTAGCTTGGGTAACTGAAAAGAAAAGAAGCACTGTTCCTCCTCCTTAAAATATGACATAAGCAGTGGTCTCTTGAGTGCATTAACAACAACAAAATCCAGAGCAGATCATAAAGGTGTCACTGGGGAGGGAAAAATTGGATATTACAGATTCAGTAGTCTCAAAATTGAGCATTCAAAGAGGGTGCATTTTAAGTTTCTCCTAACAACTCCTTTATAGGTTTCACAAACCCTTTTGCACTGAAGATTTTAAGACCATAGCAGGAAAAAGGAAACTGCCAGTCACAAAAATCCTTGAAATAATAAATAGAGATATGTTTTTGCATTGCAACAGGGCCTGTTTATAATCTCCCATAGGAAACATGCACTCCTGGCCATATTTGTCTTTGTGGTCCTGCACAGGTGTTCCTTTTTATGTTTGGAGGGGTTTGTTTTTTTTCTTTTTCTTGTTGCACGTGTCAGGGTTTCTATTTGCTCGATGCAGCTGCAAGGAGTAGTGACAGTCAGGTGGGTTTTCCTTGGAAAAGCAGTATTTTCATACAAAAAGGGGAGCAGTTGTAACAAGAGCAACTCCTTCTGTCTTCCTGTTGGGAGCTGCAAAGGAAGACCTGTAGTTAGACACTGTCTTCTTTCCAGCTCTCCATTTGCTGGCAAAAGTGCAGGGCAGGGACTAATCCTCTTGGAATGCAGCCATTACTACTAAATAAGTATTAATTGCTGCATTCCAAGGGGATTAGCACAGTTGAACCCAATTATAGCAAATCGAAGCTGCACTGTAAGGCACTACAGTGCATTGAGATGCAGTGAAGCAGTGTAGGACTGTCAGTCTCCAACATTTTATCAATAAAAATTGTGGGCTTATACACTATAAACAGCAGACCATTTCTTTTCACTGTCTTAGTCTGAGTGGCATGCCTGGCTGGAAGCTACAGCCTGCTCACCAGTGAAAATTGTTGCTTTTTTTAACACCCATTGTCTTTGTGTGAACGTCTCAGAAACGTTTTTAATACTTGTTGAGTTAATTATGGCACTGCGAGTATCACTCCCTGCTGGACCAGGGGCAAGGCGCTGCAGTCTGTCTGGATTCTCACACCTCTGAAGTCGGCCAGCTCCTCCATCAGGTGATGTAGGAATTAATTTTGCCTGCAAGTGTTAGCTGTATCAAATAGGCTTAGGAGAGCTCCTGATAACCGACCTGTTCTCAATCCCAGCAGTCTGCAGTGATGATTACAGGCGTATCTCTGTGGTAGCAATACAGGAGCCAGAGGGCAGTGTGTAGTTATATATATTTTTTAAATCCTCAGCTTGACTGTGGTGTGGGTTTGTTTTTTTGAGTTTTCATTTATTTCCTGTTCAAACTGCAAACCCTGCTGCTTTTTTTTATAGTACAGTCAAAGCATAACCAGTAAGCGTGAAAAGGGAATGCTTCTGGGAATGAATCAGCCCCTTGCATTACAGCTGTTCCAGGATTTTTTGTGTCCAGAGAAAGGATGGCATATGGATGCACAGAACCAGTTGAATGTATGCCTTGACTACTTTATGAAAGATCTTATCCTTACGGATAATGAGCTGCACCTTAACCAGCATTAAACACACTGAGTTGTACTTGGGGACCACTTCAGTTCCCTGACCCATTCTGTTTCAGGAACCACAGATCAAATATTGCAGTCTTCCCAGTGCAGGTAATTCTTAAAAATGTACTTCCCTCCACCCATATGTTTAGATGAAGAGTCAAGTTTAGCTGAGAGCTTTTCTTAACACAGCAGGAAGGGTTTTATATTTCTGCTGTGGCCTTGTCTGTATTGAGAAAAATTGCTGCTGGTTCAGCTGAATGAGGGTTGGCATTCATTTCTAGTCCAGGGTTAACAAAGTCCTTACAATCTGACTGAAGTGAGTAAACTGAAACATCAGTATGGTTTAAACTGTTGGTAGAAGTGCATTTGCAAGACTGGCCAATGCACAATGTGGGCAGGAGGTGCTGAAGTTTTTGCAGCGCTGTGTAGCTCCTGGAGATGCAAAGACTAGAAAGGCTGAAAAGAAGGTGTCACTCTAAGCAAACCATTCCTCATGGCAGAATTGCAAGCCTTATGAACACTGAAAAACTTTTTCCTAGAGAGGAGACCACTTCCCCTTTATCTTTTCCTCTACTGCTTGTCTGCATGCGATTTGCATCTTTCCCACACCATGCTTGTTGTGAGAATAATTCATAATACAAGCATGAGTGCTCTTCTGTATGCTTGGATTATATTTGGATAATGATAAGCTTGCCTTAGTTCAAAAGCTGAGGGATGGGGAGGTGGAAATTTCTAGGGGCACTGTCATGCAAAGCCTTATTCCGACTCTATCCACACTTCCAAGTGAAGTCCATATACTCAATTTCTCTGACCTTTCCCTATCTAGACATCAAAACACACTGGCCCAACTGCTGTTCTCCCAGTGTGCCTACTGTTGCTATTAATCTCTCTTTCTTACACAGCTCTTCATTTCTTTTCCTTACCTTTGGCCTCAGCTCTTTATTCAAAGTGATAATTTGCTGGCTTTCTGCCGGAGGGAGAAGCTATGATCAATAACAGGAGGAGACAGAGGTCAGTGGAATAGTGATGAGCAGTGCCATCTGCTTCTCTGGAAACACCGTTACCCAAAAATATCAATAACTAGGATGATATTTCAGCTTTTGGATAAGGCATCAGTGAGATTGAGGCAGCCAGCAGTGAGAGCAGGGGTCTTTTTTCTGCTCACTAATTCCTTGTTTCAGCCAATCTTCTGTCACACAGAGATGTGGACAGAAAGGGCTTTATCCAGCTTGCACTGGAATATAGAACATGTACCTGAGCACAGTCATTTCTGGGGCTAATGACACCTCGTTCAGGTTCAGTGCACGGCAGCTCTCCTGGGCTGTGCTCTGCTTTCTGCCTGGTGGTGCCAGAGCCCATCTCCAGCCTTTTGCTGGAGCTTTTGGGGTAGAAGAGCCACAGAGAAAACCTTCCCCAGGGCTGGGAGAGAGCAGAGACTCTGCATCACAGAAGGATATGCTGCACTGTTACACCTGGTGCTAGACTACTGCTAGGGTCTTGTACTTTTGGTATTGACTGGCACAATATATAATTATTCAATTAAAGGAAGAGACTGCTTTATCCATGTATTAGCCTTTATTACTCCAGACAGGAAGGTGATGAATTTCTTCCAAGAACTTCAATTTACTTTGCCTTCAAAAGCCTTACTTTTTGTGTGCACAATAACTCTCATCCCACCATACTTTAGGGAAATTTTTATCACCAGTTTCTGAACCTCCTGGGGATGCACATTCCTCTTTCTTTTCTAGGAATTAGGGACAGGAGAAAAAAAAATATGCATTGAGATGCTTGTACTTCCTCCTAGCCTAAGCTCTGATCCTCAAGTGCATTATTAGTATTACTGTTGTAAACATTAAACAATCAGTAATCTGCTGAGCCATATGTATTTTGATGGGAGTGAGGCTGAGCTTTAAGCCATTAGGTTTATCTAAGCTATGTTTTCAAGCTTTTCTAATTCACAGTTGTCTAAAATGAACTTTCCTTTATTAATGAAAAAGTGGCAATTTTTATTTGCCCGCATTCTAAAAGAGCACAATAATCTGAGATGTCTTACAAAGTGGGAGTTTAGAAATTAGTTTTATGTCATTGTGAGTTTAGACAACTACATTGTTCAAAAGTGACTATAACTTAGTTTTAAATTTCTATTTTTGCCCTGTGCATAAATGGAAATAGTTGCATTAATTGCAATAGTCCACTGGGAATAGTTGCATAAACCCCTTTTTGAAGTCAGGTCAAATTCGATACCAGAAACAGAGACCAGCAGCCGCTGAGTGGGGATGATCTAGGAACCATCAGACAAAGTGGAAAAAACCCCAACTCACAGAAAAAACCCTCTTGCAGTGAGGAAAAGGATGAATAACAAAGGAAACCCCAAACATCAGTACCAAGAAGGCAAACCCCAGCCCTCACTCGGAGGCTGTGAAGGCAGAGGAAGCCGGCAGGTGGACTCCGAACGCCCTCATAGGAGGTGAGCCTCTTCCTGTGGCAGCCACACGCCAGCACAGCCCGTGGAGGAGCCTCTTCTTCTTCCTCTTCTCTCCCATCGCCAGGACTGTCCAGCCTGACAAGATGAAGAAGTGGAGGAGGATCGCCATCCTTGCCACCCTGCAGGCCCAGCTCCCGGCCACAGGTAAAGGCGGGTTTGGGTTTGCCAGGGGATCCCGTAAAGCTCTTTTGAGGAAAGGGTGCGAGGTTTCTGTGGTGGATTCACCACCATTTTGGTAGCAGGAGGTGTCAGTGTGAGCGCCTCAGCCACGTCTGCTCCCTTGTGAAGGAGGAGAGGGATCTGCTCTGTTGAAATGGCCTGGGATAAAGAGCCCCTCTGGAAGGCCGGGATGAGGGGCCCTTTGCCTGCTGGAGCGACGCCACAGCTGGACAGGAACTAAACAAAGCTGCCAGGCCTCACCTGGGCTGCTTTCCCTGCGATTCCAAAGGGGAGGTTTGAGGCAGGGATGGAGAAGCTGTCACTCGAAGGAAGCTGCATGGAGAGGCTTCTCGTGGAGCTGGGCTGCGGGTCTGTGGCCCCAGCAGAGCCGGCAGGAGGGAAATGGTGGTGGCAAAAGGGAGGGCCCTTCCCCTCACGTCCCTGCCTCCTGCTCCTCTCCGCCAGACACAGCACAAAATGAAGCCATTTCTTCCTTGGTGTTGTTTATTCGTGTGGGGCCCAGGCTGGCCCCGCCTGGGCACCGAGCAGAGCAGCTCCGGTGTGCACAGATCTTCCAAAGTCACCTGAGAAAGAGGGATTTACTTTTTAGGAGCACAGTAGATGAACAGGGCAACAAAATTTACATCTGGAGAAGGCTTCAGGTGAGGTCTGAATGTGCCATAGGCCGCATCTGAGCATGCATTAGAGCCAAATCCTCTGGAAGATTTCCCCCCTCAATGTACACACTGGCTGTACTTAAACCCAGCATCCTCAGGGGCTTGGGTGACTGCCACAGGTATTTTATTGGAAAGTTTTCTGGGGATGAGAGGAGGGTTTTGCAGCTGCTTTCTAATGCTGTGGAACCAGCCCTGGTGATTTGTGGGGTTTTCCTTTCAGGAGGGTTTTGAGGGGGTTTTACACTCTGTGGCAGGCCATGATTTGTGTTTGTCCTCCCTTCAACCTCAGGGGCCTCTGTCCCTTTCTGATGCCCAAATATGATCCTGTGCCTTTGTATACTTCTCAGATTTTGTGCCCTGCTCTGTATCCACAGATGTGCATAAGGCTACAAAAGTATGGAAGTTACTTTTAGGTCAAAATCCGTCTGCAAAGCCATCTTTTTACATTTCCTGCCTTTTAACCTGTCACATAGTGTCTGTGGTTCAGGCTCCTATTTGTGCATTTTCAGCAGAAAACTTTGAAAAATACGTAATGCATCTTGCAGAGGTCTCTGGTGCAAAGCTCTTGGGGTATTCACACTCACAAAGAATAAATGGTTCAAGTTTTGAACGGGATACTGTTGTCACTGATTTGGAGGTGTCTGCCTGTTGATTTCAGGGGAAGTATTTTTTATTGGATACTTATAATAGTTTGAAGTGTAGCAGCATTTAGCCAAAGAGTGTAGGTAAAATAGAAGAAATATAGATCAAAACTTTTGTTGCCACATTATGGATACAGAATAGGCAAAAATGAAAATGTAAGATCTGTCATGAATTTAGTTCAATGATGAGACCAAGCAGTTGGGTTTTCAGCTCAGAGCTGTGAGCAGAAAGATTTTCTGCTGCCTGGAGTGTTTTCAAGCTTCTCAGAATTCACTTCTAGAAGGACTTCTAGGGAAATGAACTTTTAATTTTTTCATGAAACAAGCTCAGATGGATTCAGTACAGATTCAGTAAGCTGCATACCCCCTCACAGTGAGTTAATTCCACTTCACTATAAAGTGTTTGTGCTTAATCTTTACAAGGGCAGCTGAAAGATGCCCCCAAGATTAGCATTGAGGAACTTGCAAAGCTTTTCTTTTTGATCTTTGAGTTCTGAAGTAAATACATCAGGCATATGGAAAAAAATGTTTTTAAATAATTCTAGAGATGGGCCGTGAATTCTGATGCCAACTTTGACTTTATTGACACCAGACTATAAATTTCAGAATGCTCAAATTTGTCCTTTGAGCAATTACAAAGGGAAGGCATCTTGCATTTTCAAATGCATATTTTTATATATATAGGTTTAATTTTCTTTATTTTCTTTCTTCAAAGGCACAGAAGTGTACATCTGGAAATCTAGCTGAGGTCCTCCTATAACCCCTCTGTTAAAAATTCCATGAAAAGTAATAATTTTAATTAAGAGCAGTTGACTTTGTTAGTCATGTTGTTTGTTGAGACAAGAATATTAGAAGATTTGTACCTGAATATCACAACTAAAATGGCAAAAACTTTCATACAGTTGGCACAACTTTTGTTCTGAAGTATGATAGGCTTTGACAGCAATAAAATAATCCTGAGAGCAATACTGTAGAGTTGCCCCCCTATTTTTTTTAAGGCTGATGAGATGGTGATTTGATTTATACAAACGCACGCCACATACGTGTATATAAATGTACGTGCAAGAATTTAAGAACAGCTCTCCCCTGTTCTGCACTTCTTTACAGAGCCACTTTTCTCAGAATTGTCTGTTAAATGGAACTGGACAGTGCCCTGTTTTCAGCTAACTCTGTGGAAACTACAGCAATGTTGGTCTTTACCAGATGTTACTTGCACGACTCATTTCCACACTGTTTTTCTGCTCTGCATAGATCTATCTCTGGCCTATTGGGTTGCCCATGATGCCATCAGCCTTTTTTTAGTCAGTTCAGGGACAGGTAATAGGTCTTACCATTCCTTCTTTTCTTCCCTCTCATCAGATTATTTAGTTGCTCTGCAAATGATAAGATTTGTAAACTAGGAGTGGTTTACAAGCTTGTCTGAGGACAAACAAGTAAATTCATATTTTTTTTTTAATACCGTCCCCGTGTCCTAATGCGCTGTCTTAAGTTCTCTGAGCTGCGTTCTTGTTACACCTAGGGGGAAAAAAATTTAAAGGCTTAATTTTACTTGTTTTATTTCTTTCATTTCTCCTGCCTGTTCACAATGATTCATTAATAATTCATGGAAAAAACCCTATGAACTGGCAGAATGGAACAAAATGTAGGCAATGTAGCCTTTCTTTGTAAAGAGACATTTGTTGAGCCCTTGCAGTGCTACGTTCAATTCTGTAATGCTTGTTACAGAGCAAGTGCTTTCTAGCTTAACCCTTCCAATCAGAATTCCTAATCAGTGAAGTAACAAATTAATGATCACATTCCTTTTGGTTTTTTTTGTGCACTAGATGGGAAGGATATGCAAAATACAGAAGTGTATCTGCAAAAAATATTTATATTTTTCCTCTGTGTGTACTTCTTAAGTAAGACCATGTGGATAAAAAGCTGAAGTGGAATTTTGTTCACACAGACTTTGAATGGTGACTAGCATGAGAAATAAATTTTTACATTTTTTTTTCCTTGCATATTTCCATTAGGAAATATTGTTATTTCCTAACTCCTTCCAAATTCTAACTAAACTCCCTTTCAAAAAAAAAAAAAAAAATACTTTGTTTGCACAATTGCAGACAACCATCGACTCCTCCTCCCCTTTTCCAACTAATCATCTATTTGAGTGTCTATATTTTACGCAGAAATGTAAGATGCATCAGCTATTCTGGCAAGCAAACAGGATATTTTTAGATGGCATGAATGGAAGATGCAGCTTTTTAAAGATACTTAAAATGTTTATTCTTCTAAAAGTACTTACTTTCTCTGTGTGCGTGTTAAACTTGTAAGCGTATTGTTGACTTTTCACTCTTCTGCTGACTTTGGTCAACAGATAAATTCAAGTTTCACTGCTGGTTTTTTTTTTTTTTTTTAGTGTTAAGAGAGCAATTTATGCTATTCTAGAGTCTGTGAGAAGATGAAATTTTGCAGATTTTTCTGATTGGTGATGTTGTCTAAGGTAATATTTTGAGACTGGGACTGAATGTTGTTTTCTTAATTAACTTAAGTGCTGGTCCTTTAGGAAGAATATAGTCTTTTTAGCTTTTAAAGTATAAGAGTCCAAAGCAGGGGTTTTTTTCAGGAAAGCAATGAAAACATTTATCTCCATTCTGTCCTTTGATTTATAACTTCAAATATAACAGATAAAATGTGCAGGCAAATGAAAATCTTGGTTTGCAGTTCTTCGATCCATTCACCCAAACACACAAGCCTTGGAAAACAGCAAAATGCTTGTATTCAGCCCCAAACAGCGGGTGCATCCATCTTTGTGGAAGTTAGACTTTTTTCAGTCCTTTGCCAATATAACTATAAAAAATAAAAATAGAAACCAACTAGTTCCTCAGCCTCAGAGGTCACTAGCACTGGTATGTTCAAGTTCTGCTTAAGTGATAGAAGCTAAGTCAATTTTTGAGCCATGTAGGTTGGAAATATTTTAAGTCCTACAAGTTTCCTAGGAATAAACCATCAACCTTTGGAAGCCCATTGTGTATTTTGTTTTTAATCCTTTGTTATATATCTGTTAAGTCTTACAAGAACAGCAGCTCTGGAGTTTTGCATCATTCTGTGCTTTTGGTATGTGGCAGTATGCTAAATGTGTTCTTGCGGAGCCTGATGAAATGCTTCTACTATCAGGCCTATTTCTTTTGTGAGATGTATCTGTAGTGAAAACTTCACCTCTATGGTGACTCTTTCTGAGTAGCAGACCATTCTTTTCAGTTTGTTGCATTTTTTAAGTGAAAGAGAGGCCATAATGATAACACAACTCTCTGAAAACTCAGCTAATGTGGAGGTGAAATCAATATTGAATTAGAATTCAATGGAAGCTGATAGGGGAAAAAGATTGGAAAATTTTCAACAAATGATAGAATAAACAGCAGCTGAACATACTGAATAAGTCTAGAGGGTGGCCAGTTGTCAATACTTGTGGGCTATTTTGTTTTGTTTGGTTTTCTTAGGAAATCTCACAGTATATAATTTATCTACAGTTCAAGCTGCTGTCTTAGGTGAAAATCTTAACTTTCACCACAAATAAACTTTTCTAGTTTCCTGGTAATGTTTTCTAGCTTGTAAGTTAACCTTGAAATGCAAGCCTGCATGACTCCAGAAAAAATAAAAGAGAAAACTAGCTATAGAACTTGTCACTTATAAGTTTGTTTTTAGGTAATTGCTGTTTTTGGGGGGGTTTGAAGCCAAGAGCATGCTGCAATGCTCATGGCTGCAAACACTAAAAACAGTTTCCTCGTCAAAAAGAAAAGTACATGAACCATTTTGACCCAGAGAACACTTAGAGAAGCTTTCCTAAGACTTCTCCAAGTTTGTATAATAAAAATATATTCATAGATTTTATTATTTACATCAGAGTAATGGTCTGAAACACTTTTCTAACCAGGAAATTAATGAGGGAATACTAATTTGGGTGGCGTTTTACTTCAAGTAAGTGTACGCTGGCCATTGAACAAAGACCTATGTAACTAAAAACCCCTTTTCCTGGTTGTTCATCCAAATTTCAGAATGAGTTCGTTCCAGACAAGAGCATGGGTGTTTTGCATTCATTTCACTTAAAGTGTTGCTGTCATCTGTGTGACAGCCAAACATGAAATAAACAGAACCAAATATTTATAAAAACACTTCCCAGATATTTAACACATCAGTGTGTGTTGTAAATTCATTCCAATTCGCCATGGTGTGCATCTTCTCCGAAGCAAACTGAGGCTTGGGGGAAACAGAACAGAAAAATCTCCAGGTGATGTCCACTGGATGGGTGGGAGCAAATCAAGGCTCCTTGTGTGAGCATGTGGATTTTGGAGCAGGACTCAAACTAATGAGGTACTTTGTTTTCAAAACCTTTATTTTGAATTAGTTAATGTAAAAATCCAGCTCAAACTAAAATTGAACATCCAGTGTTTTACTTCTGAGCCAATCAATCTGAAGGAAGAGTTTGGTATAAGCTGACAATGTTACTTTTTAAATACTCTCAGCAAACTCAACTTCCTAATGGTGGATATTGTGCATTTCTAGGTATCAAATGTTCATTTTGTCACTCAGAAATAGCTGAAAATTTTAATTATTCCTTAAAAAAATATATCTATAAATTGGATTCCCAAGCTGGGATCTTGCAGCTCGCAATTAATATAGCAGAATTTTAAACCTTTCTTTGCAAAGAAAAATTGTAGTGCGTATCGTATTATATTGAGTTGTAAAATAAGATTGCTACAACATTTGGTCATTTCTTCAGTTGCATACCAACAAGCTTCAGTCAGGGAATACCACATCAAGTCTTTGGGAGCAAAAATTATTCCTCTTTTTATCCACTCTGGGTTGTTGCCATTTATATAGTTTTCCATCCAGCCATGTGAAGCCAGCTCCAGGAAAGAAACTGTTACTGGAATTTGGAGTCCTCTCTCTCTCTTTCTCTCTCTCATGGACCTTTTTCTCTCCATGATGCAGATTTGCACAACGTCATAACTTTGGGCTTTAATGTAAGTAAAGTAATTTCAGCAGCACTTTGTGCACGTGTGTAGGTGCATTTCTGGAGATGGCAAAAATAGAATAAGTCTTACAAGTTGGTTTAATAA
Organism: Fringilla coelebs; assembly: GCF_963513975.1. Classification (NCBI taxonomy): domain Eukaryota; kingdom Metazoa; phylum Chordata; class Aves; order Passeriformes; family Fringillidae; genus Fringilla; species Fringilla coelebs. The sequence goes on along the minus strand of NC_140029.1, from coordinate 112,639,389 downwards.
TCATCCTCTAAGGGAAAGAAGATGGGATACAGACTGAGAGGAGTACTATATTGTTGGTATCTTGTAAAAAACCTCTACCTAAAGACAGTTTCTAAGAGACAAGCAAATAATTCTTATGAATTACTATGAGAATAGTTGCTCTGTTCATAAAATGTCATCCATGTAGCAAATTAGTATCTTTGGGTAATTTTTGAAAGAATGCTGTTTAAATTCTATGTTTTTCTTTCTAACAACTTGCTGCTAATGTTTATGATTCATTTGTTGTTTTATGTTATTTTATGATTTGTTGCCTAGAGGTAAAATACCTGAGTTAGTGTCCAGAGGGGAACTCATTCTGAAAGTCTAAATTATTATAGGCTAGAAACTCTTAAGGAAATTGGTAATAAAAATTTTTTCAAGAAAAGTATGTGGAGGCAGTGCTGTATGAAGTAATGTAAGTGTACATTTTTCTGTTTGATTTTTTTGTTGCGACTTTTAATTTTCATATTTTTCAGGAAATGAAAAAATTCTTGCTATTAATATTGGTTCAGCACTTAATAGTCTGTTGGAATGTTTGGTTGTGTTGCATTTGTATCTCTTCAAAGTTATCCATGTGATAATTAACTGGAGGCTTATGCTAGGGAAGGATTTGACTTCATCCTTGTTTGTTACCTGCATTTTTTTCCTGCTTATTTATCAGTCACATATTCATTACTAAGGGGCTCCTGGTTCTTTCAGTCTCTTTCAGGACATATAAATTCCCTACCTGAATTTTTCTGAGGGGTTTCTCTGATGAGTGATGTGGAAGAATGAAATATTTTCAGGTGGTAATCTCAAAGAGAATTAGTGAAAGCAAATAAGAAAACCTTTCAGAGAAGGGAACAGGAATCTCTATACCCCATCACTTGTTGCCTAATTTTTAACTTCTTGAAACTATTGATCTTTTAAATGTAAAGCTGAGCATTCATGTATTATGAGCATAACTACAGCCAGCAAGCCAGAGAAGATAAACAAGGTTAACCCATCTGGATTTCAAGCAGAAGGTCAAACACCATTCCAGTTACTTTAAAAAACGAGCTTCTAATATATGCCAGAAAGGTTTTCTAAAATTTACCCTCTCCAAATATCCATCTAAAAAGGAAAAAAAAAAAATCTCTAAAATCTCTTGGATAAAATTAGTTTTAATTATGCTTTCAGTTGGACCCATTCTCATTTTTATTGGAGCAAGGAGGTGGTGGAAGCTTTGCCTACCCACACCCCGTGTTCCAGATGAGCAGAGTGGTGCAGGGAGTGCTGATTCCCATGGCACAGAGCTGCATCCTGCTCCATCTGGGTCAGGCACAGATGGGTGGCTGTTCACTGCCGATGAGCTGTAAAATGCCCTCATCTGAAAACCCAAACCACCCCCAGTTTTGGCAGATGGCTCTTGTTTTCTGCATCAGGCTCAGTACAGTTTGTTGACAGTCTATATTTCTTTTTCTCCAGAAAAGTATTCCTAATTTAATTGGAAGTAGCAAAACATTGTCCGTTGGTTTTTTTTTTTTTTGCGTTCTTTTTAATACAGCTAGTTTGCAAGAGAGAGTAATTTTTTTGAGTCTGTCTTGATGTGATCTAAAATTCTGATGAAGAATGTTTGTAACTTCAGAATTATGGTCTGCTCCCAAAAGTTTGGAAAGAACTACAAATCTTCAAGAGTTTTACTTTTCTTTTTCCAAAGTGGTTTACCTAAAACATAACGAAATATTCAATGTTGTGCCAACTGGAGTAATTAATTGACTTTTTACAAAATTTCCACAATGTGATCCATTCTGATCACATCTCCAAGGGTTTCTCCTTGACTCAAATGTTTAAAAACCCCAAAATTCTCCCACAAAATTACTTCTTTCTAGAAGAAGCAGTTTTAATTTATCTTGTTTTGAATTCTCTCCTAAATTTCAGGTGTCTCTAGTATTAATGTGAACTAGGCAGAAGTATTATTTTCCCTCTCCTATTCATGCAATTAAATTAATCTAGTTTTTCCTAATAACTCAGATGTTATTTCACTGCTTGACTCAAAACCCAGCTGCACTACGTTGCATTTGTTTCTGCTGTTAGTTATGTCTCTCCTGATGGAAAAGGAGAACTGCTTATTTTCTGGTTTGAGACAACTTTTTTTCTTATAACTCTCTTAAAGAAGTTACAGATACGAACCTTCAGCCCTATCTTGTGGTAACATCTTTTCCAAAGTGTTTTTCTCTGATTTTATCTTCCTCAGCTGCAAAGAAGTAGCTAACAAGTTTGCCCCGTTTCTCTCCTGCTCTTCTTTTTACATCCTGAGCCAAATGTTTATTTGTTAGACATAATGGTTGTAGTAGAACAAATATCAGATTTAAAACAGAGCTTAAAGGGAAGCAATTTCTGCAAAACTTCAAAATACCTTAACACCCCCCCCCCCCCCCCATTTTCTATTAGGTTAATTAGAACCCTTCCAAAGTATTTTTGTCAGACACCAAAAAGTCAGTGAGAAATTTGTGTTCTGCATTGGGAAGAGGGAGATGCAGATTCAGGTCTTTATTGTGAATGATTTGGAGCAGGAGCTTGAATGGGGCTCCCACATGCTAAGCCATTTGAGAGACTCTTGCTGATTTTGGTGAGAAACTCTAACGGAGTCCAGAAAAATTTCTTAGTTAATGGGTCATTTTTTGCTCCTGAAGAAATTGACAAACCTACTAAAACAATCTCAACCTCAGCTGTAGTATTTTACAGAATCAGTTTGATGAACGGGGTATGTGTCTCTAAGAGTTTTCCCATCCACACTGGCAAAAACTGTCGTGCTCTCTTTAGTGGCATCTGTATTGCAGCACAACGAGGATCACTGAGCAGGTTCCTTTGTGAGAGACTCTGCAAAATGGTGCGCAGAGGTAGGGCTGTTCCTCATGCCTGGTTATATAAAAATAGCATTATTATGAGGACTGATAGTATATGCTTATATATGGATGGTTCTGCCACTGCTGAAACCGCATGAAATGATACAGGACTGAAAGATTTAGAAGGTGGCTAGCAAATCTTAAAGACATGTAGGGATCTCAGGGATTCAGCAACATGAAATTTGATCAGCAGAGGCAGTCTGAGAAAGCTCAGCACATGTGCTGACCTTTCCTGAACAGAAGGATTATCTGGAGGGCTTCAGGTATTTAAAAAGATCTGGCAAGTAGTATCACCTCTAGATGTGCTGTGACTGTAATGTGGGGATGGTAATTAATTTCTGTCAAACTTTCCCCTTCTAATTAGTTCATGTCAGTGTTTTAGTAAGTGCCACTTATTTAAGCATAGCTAATTTAAAACTAATTTGGCTATCTTGCTTAGGCAGCTGCCCAATGCTGTTAACAGGAGTTTTACTTCAGACAAACTGCTTGGGCATTTACCCAGCTGCTCAGCCAGACTTTTGCAGCTCACACAACGATCTGTGCTGAAGGAAAGGTGCTGTTATCAGATAGCTGGAAACCAATTTAGTGGTGTTTTTGTGAGCTGCTGCCACCTCCATAAAGACTGAAGTATATGCCAACCACTTGGAAAGGAGAAAGTTTCTCATTCTGTGCCCTTGGCTTCAGTGGGGTCTTCACCTGTTTTGAAGCTTTAGGGTCACACTACAATAAAAACAGGATAGTGCTCAGCCTCATCCAGAGTTAGAAGGTATCTTATGCACAAGGAAATGAGTGCCTATAAGTAGTTATATTATCTAGCATTTATTGTCAATTTGCATGTATAAATGATACAAAGCAGTTTAATGAGATCTGCAGTTAAAAAAAGGTATAATTCCTGAAGCAGTTTTGTTTTGAGGTTTTCATCTTTAACTCCTCATTATCTTGTTTTGTTGTAGTTCTGATTCTTTTGAAAGTATCTTCTGGTTCTTTTTAATCCATCTGATTAGGAAGATATCTATTAAGATACTAAGAAAAATCAATATGAATGAAATGTAACATTTTTAAATCGAGCAGTTTGAACTTTGAAATCTTTTTTGAAGGATTTGTAGATAACTCTGTCAATTCCAATCATGCCCAATGGTCTTTCTCCCCTTAAAGAAACAGCGCTGGTTTTTAGATAAGGCAACAAAATAGAATAATGGGATTGCAGGTTTTGTACTTGTGGTTGATGATTTACTCTGCAAACTTTAGAAATCCACTGGAATGTGTGTAGGCTTTCCAATAAACTGGAACAATAAATTCCAGCCTAATCAAAATGGGCCACACTGTTGGCTTTTTTTGTTAACTATACGTTACTTATCTGGTTGACAATACACAAAGAACACTTAGAAAGTGTTAACACATGTGGTCCTGAAGACTATATGGTACTTTAGAATTTGATTAATCAACACAGAGGTTTATTTTTCTATTTCATGATGGTGTTATGAAAGCTGAGATCTGTCAATCAGCCTTTGGATCCTCCAGAGCAATGTGCTATATATATAGGAAATGAAATAAGAACATTTTATATAGGAAATTTAAATAGTACCTGCATCTAATTTGCTGCTTCATTCACACACAGAATGACATGTCCTGCTTACAGGACAGCCTTTAGTTGCCTTGGGAAAACAGCCAACTTCTTCCCTTCCCACTCTTTAAGAAGCCTTTGTAAGTTAAAACTCAATTGAACTGATGAGAGTAAAAAGTAAAATAAAGATGAAGTAAAGATTAGTTATTGTGCTGTTAGTCTTCCTCAAGTGGGCATAGAGAGGAAAAAATAATGTCTGTGTCTTGTTTCACAGATTCAAAGAAGCTGGAGCTCTTTAGGAAATGTGCTTGAGAGCTGAAGAACGTTTATTGCTCTCCACACAACACATGCATCTGTCACAGCTCTTAAAGTGATGGTGTTTAGCCTGGTTGGCAACCAAGTGTTGTTGTTTAGAGACAGCCTTTCTGGGATCACAGAAATACAAAACCAATTATTCTAGCTACCTACTGCTTACTCCTGCAGGAGCATCTGTGCTGAAATCAGACGATTGTAATGCCTAAATATCTCATTTAGGATGATTAAAATGTGATCTGTTGGATGGGAGTAGTTCTTGCTGTTGCAGTGGATGTTGAAGCTTGGCTCTCAGCTGTCTGCCTGCCTCCCCCTGCATGCTGCTTTCTCCCCAGGTAGCCCCTGGCTGCCGAGGCTTTGCCCTATGCATTAACTATTAACCAGGCATCAAGGCAAGGCCCTCCTTTGGGGATTGGCCGCAGTTTATTTGCTCAGTGTGTAGAGCTCTGTTGCCTCAGGCACCAAACAGAGCACCTTGGTCTTGAACTCGCTGGTCTGGGGCTGCTGAGGAGTGAAGTCGCCTGAGGGGAGCTGTATTTCAGCAGAGCTCTTGTTCTGCCTGCTTTGGCTTATCCAGGGTAATACCTGTAACGGGGCTGGGAAAATGCTCTGCACTTGGCTTTTCCCTGTTTTCTGTCTCATGTGTGTGAACCAGACAGGCACAAGTTTGACTGAAAGCTACTTCAGGCTTTTTTTTTTTCCCCAAGACTTGGTGTCTTGAGCTGAGAAGAAAAAGTGTGAAATATTGGGTGATAGAGCCCTTAAGCCAAGTGGCATTTTGAGTGGATTGACATATAATTAGTCAAAACATTGCCTCTTCAACATATCTGTATGTAGCATGTAAAAGAATATCCACTTAAGTATTCATGCAAGGGATGATTGCTGCCTAGAATACACTGGGGGAGAGAAGATGAAATGGAAATGAGAATATGTGTTATTAAAAAAAAATAAGCTATAAACTGATTGCTGAATTACTTCAGGAGGGCCAGAAGAAGGATTGACACTATCCAAATAGCTTTGGCATAGGGCAAAGGGGATAAGAACTCAAATCCTTACTTGGGAACCATTGGCTGAGTTTATGGAATGGACTTTCAGGCTGGCTGTAGGAGCCAAAGTTTACCAGAGAGACCTTCCTCAGTCCTAATTTGTTCTAATTTACGCATTTGAGAGGTGCATAAGAAGAGCAATGTTTGATCAATCCCATTAAAGACATTTATGTTAATTAAATGGTTAAATTCACATGTGCTCTTTGGCATATCAGCCTGAAAATGTGTTCGTGTCTAAACCATTTTTAAATGTAGATTTCACAAGGATCAAAGATGATCTTTAGCGTTTGTTTACTGCAGCCTGCAGACGTATTAAAATTACAAAATCTATTGATTACCTTTCATCTTTTATCAGATAAACAGCAGATTTCTGTGAGTAAGTGAAGTTCTTCTATTAGATACATGCAGCCCAAGGTGGAGGGAATAATGTTTTCTCAGCAGGTGCCAGGAATAATGGAATAGTTCTTTTTTTTTAAGCTTTGCATTACTGTTTCAAAGGCAGTGAGGGCTATTGCTGCTGGAACCTCCTCTGTTTTTCTCCTAATTCTTTCCTTTTTACTACTTGGATTTTGTGTTCTGTAGTCAAATGGTGTGGGTATGTCTTCCTAGTTATTTACCTCCCCACCATCTGAAATTTATTATCATTTCTGTAATAGTAAATGGTTGGAAAAATGCAAACAGAACTTGAGAAATCCAGAAATGGGAATTCATTAATATCTTTTTAACTTTTATTCTCTGTCTTTCTCTGACCATATTACATGTATATCCCTCGATGTTCTCCTACACACACATTCCCTGTATAAGAAAAAAAAGCTCTGTGTGTGTGCCTGTCATCTTTTAGAATTACATTATTGGAACTTTAGGGCTGGCAAATTTCCTGTCTTTAAAAGACTGAATTTGTTGAATGACAGGAGTAACACCTTTGATATTATTTGAGAGATGTATAACCTCCCTGCTGCAAGAAAGATTTGGTTAAAACTCCTGCTGCTTCAAGAGAATTTAAAACTGTGAGTGGAAAAAGGAATAGTAGAGATCCTTTTAATGGAATTATGAGATGCAAGTTGGTTTTTTTTCCCCCTGTATAATCCTTTCATGTAGAGGGTCTCTGAACTGTCAGCAGTGCGGGAAGAGCAATGGTTGTTGCAACTAAGTTTAAAGAAAGGACTTTTCAGCAGCCCTCTTGCTTGGGTTCATCAAAAAATGATGGACATGAATATGTTTAATTCCTGAATTTTTGTTGCTGATGACCTTCATAGCCAGCTTACAGGTATGAACATAATGCAGTTCTGTGACATGCAGGTTCTAAAATTTACATCAAGCCCCAGTTTTCTGAACAACGGGTCTGAAGCTTCTGGCGTGGCAGTAACTGCCTGTGCAGTTACCATTAAATACAGACAGCTTGCCTGTTGAACTCGAAATTTAAGAAATAACATAATGTTTTATTTAGATTCTTCTTCAATCAAATGTCTGAGTTCATGACAGCAGATACCTAGAGAGCTGATCATAGCCATGGCAGTTCTGTCAGCTCCAGAAAGGTATTGATGGCTTGTTCTGTTAGGGGAGAAATAAGTCAAGAGAGCAAACCACTAAACCAGCATCATACATCTAGGTGGCTGTGTGTATGAGAGTGAGACATACTGGAGTGTAAGGAGCAAACAAGTCTAGGTGTCTGTGCCCACTCATAAGGGAAGGGTAGGGGTGATGCTCTGCTATAAGGAAATACACCTTTGCTGTGTCTTTTTTGGTGAGAGAGGCCTGCTCATGTTGTTTATCCCAAGATGTAGGTCATTGTCATGGTTGTATTCCTTCTTCTCCAAGAGAGCCACTGCTGGTGGGTGGGGTGTGTGGACTCATGGAAGGACAGAGGCCTCAGTGCCCTGTTCAATATGTCAGATGTCACCTCCATGCCCAGCATTGTGCATCAAAAAGTAGCTGTGCAAGTGCTGAAGGTAGTCTAGGTTGGCTACAGCAGACTTTTGGCCTTTATCAGCACCTCAGCAGGTATCAGTGTTGCAGTATAAATGGAACGTCTTTTAAAAGCATCACCACAAATGGACTCTTGTGAAAGCAGACAGGGAGAAGCCATGGTGCAAATTAGTCAAGCTATGCTAAAATTAGCTTCTTGGTAGTTGGCATTACAGTGAGTCTAACACGTTTTGGTCTTGCAAGGCAGACAGGACTATGATTTGTGTCTTTACCTCATCCCTGAATTATGTGATAGCCTTTGGTCTTGGCTGGGCTGTAACGTGATTTGGGAATGTGGCTTGACACCATCTACGCTGCAGAATAAATGATGATCCCAGCATGTCTGAGCAATTATCTGATGAGTACCTTATCCTCCTGCACTGAAGACTATTTTTAATCTTTTAATGAATCAGCACTTGCTACTCATCTCATTGCTTTCATTAATCTAAGGATTTCTTAGGAATTGGAAGTACTTCATAACCCATAATAGGTCCTCACCTTCCTCTCCTGAAGTAGTATGGTCTTGTAATTTTTATTCTAATGGGTAAATCAAACTGCAGAACGGTTAATTGTTTTTCAGAAAGTCTCTGTCAAAGTCAGCAACAGAACTCCCAATTGCTTTATCCATTAAATAACCATATTTAATCTTTACATGCTTGAATTTATGATGAACTAATAGACTGGAAAACTAGACTAAGCAGGAAAGAAACTTTTTTTATAAAAGTATATCTCAGGATCTTTGCTCGTGAGCTTTCAGCTAAAGCAAGGGGAAGTTGTTTCATGTTACTGGTTTTGCACAAAAACTGCTATAAAAGTAGAAATGCATATTAAGATAAGAAAAGTATCTCCACACAAGCTGTTGCAGCAAGAATGAAAAGGAATGGAAGATAAATGCGGTGCTGGAAGATGTAGTAGGTGAGTTGGAAGATACTCTGCATACCTTTACAACCACCAAATTGAAAGAAATTTTAAAATCATCATCAAAGCCAACCTGATTGACAGCACTTAGATATATCTAAGTGTCATGTCCAGCATGGAAAAGCCCAGAAATAGCAGTATGCTACAGAATATGATTAAAATCCATTTGGTGACTCATAACAGGATGCTGGGAATGCTGAAATTTTACTAAATAGTAGAGTCCAAAAGGACATGTGCAAAGAAGATAAGGAGTAAATGAGATACTTCAGTGAGGATTTAGGTTAAGATAGAAAGGGCATTGGAAAAGCCGTAACTGGTATTAGATACAAGGTTTGAGTGTGGTTGTTAAAGTGGTACTCTCTCTGATACTATCCTTGTTACTGGCAATGCTAAAGATGTGCTGAAAACCACAAGGCAGGAGGATTTAGCTTAAGCAACCATCTGTTGGATGGAAACAGTGAAGTTGGCTTTACCTTGAAGGAGCTGGACGTCAACAGCTGACATTTGAAGGGGATCAAGATGAAAACAACCTCCAAAAAAACCACCATGGATGTGTTGTTCTGCAGTGAACTGACAGAAGGGTGTTATGGCCAGGAGGGAAATCTTGCTATGAGTGTTTTTCTCTTGAAAAGGCAATACTGCAACTGCTGCATTAAATTAGAGGCTTCAGTGGAGAAAGTGCATCCATCAACCTTCTTGATTTGTTTCTTATTTCTAGCAACATGTAAATAGAGAAGTACTTTGTTGTTTCCAAGCAAAATATGCATGGAAAGCAGGAATAAAATCTTGAGTTCCCAGGGGATCGCTGTGAGACTGGATTGTGTGTCTGCATCAACCCAGACGTCTGTCCTAGGATTACTGCTGGGTAGCCAACCCTCAGGTGGGCTGCTACTGCTCTTAGCAGAGCAGCAGGATGACGAACATTTGACTGCCTCAAAATGCTGGCATCTGTAACTGGAAAGGTTTCTAAATTTAAAACAGCAGGGGTTTTCTAAGGTGTTGAAAAGGAATGGGGAGAGTAGGTGGCGGAAGAGCCATCATAAATTTTCTTCAGATACAGAGGCTGAAAATGTTTTGAATTCTTCCCCTTCGGACTTGCCTTAAGTTGAGGACCAGAATCAGAAGGGCTTTCAGGAAAGCCATGTGTGGGTGTAGAAAATGAAAGCATGGTAAGGCTACGGTCTTCAAATTAATACAGAGAATAAGTTCAATAATGTCACAGGGTCTGAGGTTGTGATATTCATTTTCCTCTTGTACAGGAAAACCATGGTGCCTCTCACAGTGCTGGTTGTCACTTGATGCTGGCACATGCCTTTCCCATTTGTGGTCCTTTTCGATCCAGGACTGTCACTGATCTGCCACATGAACGTCAAATGGCCATTGCCTGTTTCTGTGCCATATCCCTTTGCTACTTGTTCACTTGGGTTCTGATTGTGTTGTACCTTGTAGTGTATTTATTAATGCACTAATTGAAGCTAGGGTTAACCGGAAACACAAGTCTTTGCAGGGCTGAGGCACATGCAGTCTTTTGAGGACAGCTGCTGTATTTAAGCAGGTGTATGTGTAACACCATAAATAGTATCATCTAAAACTGCAGAGATTGATGGCTGGGCCTCAAGACTATTTAATGATTTACAAAGGCAATCAACTCTTGCTGTTATCGTTTTATGGGCACTGAACATTCATCAATGAGAAATACAAGCCTTACAGCAAAGCAGGTTGCTGTCGGGAGTTTCACGTGGAGGTCAACTGGATAGCTGAGTACCTCTGTCAAAAGCCTCTGGGTAATTTAAACTAAGAGCTTTGTGGGTTTGGTTTGGGTTTTTTGTTAAAATTTTCCATCAGTCTCCAGAGACAGTGCTGTTTTCTCACAAGAGCGTCTTAAAGGCTGCATCTCTTCCACTGCTGACTTCTTTAGGGTCAGAGAGTTGCTTCAACACCAAGACCATGACTCCTTTTTGTTTTCAATGTTTTTGCGCACTCCTTCTGAAATGTGCAAGTGCCGGGCTGCTTTCCCCTCAACTCAGCAGAAAACTCAGCTAGCACTGCTGATCTCTGTGACAGAGCAACGGGTGACAAACTGCCTTGTCATTTCAATCAAAGCCACCCACACTTGTCATTAGGTTTATCCAGGGTTAAACTGTTCATTACGTGCCAGCCCGGCTGCCAAGGGTGGCTGTTTTTCTTAATCTCGTGTCATAACTGCTGTAGGTTGGAGGCGGGGATGGAGGCACCTGCTGGCTCAAGTGACAGCTTTATTCTGGGAGCTGCAGACTCAGCTGAAAGAGAAAACAAATGGGGACACAAATTAGTAGGTCTGCAGTTCACAGGGAATAATGTATTTTGTCAAACTAAGTGTTTGTTTAAATGAAATTATACAGCAGTTATCTCCTTCTGCTTCCTGTATACCCTAATTTTGGACTTGTCTGGAAACTTTGGTTTTCTTTTGTGTATCCTTCTCTCACATGAAACTGCTTTTTAGTATTGCTGGGGTTTTGTTTTATTTTCTATTTTTGTTTGTTTGTTTTTGTTAAGAGTCCTTGATGTTTTAATTGGCGTATATATTCAACAAAATTTGTTACGAATTCGTATTCCAGACTTTTGGTTAAAAAAGGTAAATATATAAGAAGAGGTGATATGGACTCAGCTACTGTAACCTATTTCACACTGGAACAGTATAAGTCCAAGTAGGTTTGGTTTTGTTTTTGTCATGTTATGTCTCTGGATGATAAACTTCTTTTTCTTCATCTTGGCCCTGCAGTGTTAGGGCGATACGGTTCAGTGCCTTATCTCTCACAAGTGGGAATCTTGCTTCAAGTCTGATATTGGCAGGCTTTGCCTACCACTTACTACAGCTAAGTGGAAATAAAGAATATTTTTAAATTTTTCATTATGTACTGTACTATTATTTGTAAAAAGCCAACCTGGACTCCTGGGAGACAGCTACTCCCTGAATAGCTGAGGGAAAATAGAATAATTAGATTTAGATTTATTTTTCTCCCAGCCAGGAAAATTTTTTGGATTTATTTTTGTCCCAGGAAAGAAAATGTCTGCATTTGAGTTATTTTGAGTAAATATTCTATGATAGACTTTTTATATGATAACATTTACAGGTGCATTAAAACTTTGATTTAATTTTCACAGTATGTTCTACTACTTGGAATAGTGCGTGTGTATTTTTTTAATAACTTAAACTACCTGAATTCTGGCAATACTACAACTATTCATTGCTACTGGATAACTGACCCGAATATCCTAAGCAATTTCAGTAACTCAAGCTTTAAACCAATGTAACCTATTACAGTCTGTTTTCTTATATCCTCCTGGCTTGATCAACTCAATATAGATAAAGAAGCATTTAAGATAAATACATATAATTATGTGTTACATCTATTTTACCTAATTTTTAATACAGCATTGATATACAAAGTACCTCAATATGCTCCATGCTAAAAATAAGTGTATTCTAATAATGCTGAGGCTGTCCAAGAGAATATACAACTTGTGTCCCAAGTTGGGCTCTGGGGCAAGATTTTATTAGTATGGCCATTAAAATAGGGAGTTTTTTTCATACAGAAAAGCAGCATCAGTCATCTGACCTGCATCTTTCCCTCAGCACTCTGAACAAAAGGGATTTTTATCAGCAAAGTTTCTCTCTGCTGGCTAAAATGCTGCAAAAGTAGACCGGGGTAGTTTTTAAGAACTTCCTAAAATTTTTCAGTCAAGTACCTGATTTATTCAGTCCTTTGTTTATAAGGCAGAGCAGGTGAATCTTTTGGCCTGACACATTGAGGGAAACGGTCCTAGACCTTCCCTTTGGGATGGATAAGTGGGACCTCAAAGCTTGCACAGAGTCAGGCCCTCTGCTGTTACCTGGGATTATGTGGCTGCAGATGGTTTGAGCTTGGTTGGAATTTTTTACTGGGTGATTTAAAATTGGAGCTGTGGGATGTATGTGGAGTGGGGAGAAAGGGTAAGATTAAAAGGAGGGGAGGAGAGAATGAGGCAAATGTTCTGTCAGGGTTAGGCTTCTTGCAGAGACAGCCAAGGTGAGAACAAAAGGGGAAGCATCAGAGGGTAAGCAGCAAAGCATAGGGTTAAGGGGAGAATTGTAGGGATGATAGCCCAGTAACTTACCTTTATATCACCCTTTTCATGTTAGAAATGATCCTAGGAAGCCAAGCTGTGGTTCAGAGGCAAGATGAGATTCAAACACTGCTTTGATGGTGACCCCTAAGGCAAAGGTAGAGATGACCTTCCTAAAGTTTTGCTTACACAGATGAGGACGAGCACAGAATCCCAGAGAGAGCTCTGGATTCATCTCATGAGGGTTGTGGGGTTGAATCTCATACAGCATGAAGCTGTGATAGTGGTACCTTCCTTGCAGGTGAGTACATAGGTTTGGATAAGCATATAAGTTGTCCATCAGAACTGTGCACACCAGAGTTTGTTTTCCTACCTTTTAACACTTTGTGTCCTCAGGTATTTCAGTTATTCAATGTTTGCACATAAGTAATCCTTACTGTTCCTTCACTGGCTGGTAAGATTGGGATTGGACCAATGAAGGGTCAGTTCTGTGCATGACACAAAACCAGAAATGTGCTGCTAATTTCCCAGGAACAAGAAGAGCAGGCATCAGTTACAAATCTGTTCACGCTGCACCTCAATGGGCTGAAATGTTTCAGGAGAAATTCTTTGGGAAATACACAAGAGAGGAATGTAGAAAGAAAGATAAAATGCAAAGTGGCTTTCCAAAGATTATGAGGATAACTAAACTGATTACTTGGTAAATTGTTATTAATTATCTCCACAAAGGAATGGATGATGGATTTATCTGAATAATTTTTCCTGGTGCTACACAGAACAGAGAGGAGGGAGGTATTGTACCTGATGGAATATTGGTCCTGTAATATTGTAATATTGGTCCAGTATGATGTGCAGAAAGTGGTAAACTGCTTAGCACATGGGTTCCCTTCCCTCCTGTCAGAAACACAAGAAAAAAATTAGATGTAAGTTTGTATCTGAAGTTCAGCCAAAGTTTGCCCCAGCTTTAATGATGTTAGAATTCACTGACTGCTGTGTGAATTACATAGTTCTTTAACTTTTTAAAAAAATTGAATACAGGTATTGCAGTGCTTTGTATCCTTAGCTATGTTTTACTCAATAACAAGGCGTCAGTATAATTCAGATATGTCAGAGATTTCATGTTTGCTTCTGTGCTGCCTTCTGCCTCAGTAAACAAGAGGAAACAGTAAACTGTTTCCTCTTTAAAAGAAAAACAAAGAAGTGTCTTGTAGTGTTTCCCCCGCTTCAAGCCAGTTGCCAGTTTAACCTGGATTTCCGTGCCCTGCTCAGTGTTCCCTCTAGTGATTTTTATTGGGTGTATCACACATGCATTTACCTTTAAAGTGTTTCAGTGCCTATCAAAAGAAACTCAGTATCAAATATTAAATACTTAATGGTCATTAATATATCAACATTGGACCCTGTTCCTTGAGTGTACTGTGAAATCTAGAGGGAGCAGGATGAGAAACTTAGTCTAATTCAATTTTTTTTTCTGTATTTTTAGTCAATGCTGAAAGCATACCAAGTTTGCAGGGAAATGTGGCTCTTGAGAGGAAGGTGGTAGATCCAAGATGGTGGCTTGGCTTTTTTGAAAGTATCAAAATGGGCATTAATCCCTAACTTGCTGCATAACTAAACAGCCCCATGAAATATTTGTTTGGCTCTGTCTGTTACAGAGCTGCCAACATGTCATAGTTTTCTCAAGTATCATGTGCTTTGGTTTTCATTTACTTTTGAATGCAAACTAATTATTTATAGAACCCTGGCCTTTTTTTTTTCTGGGTTTTTTTTTTAAAGCGTGTAGGGTTGGCAGTTCAGTGCCTCTGCTGTTTCCACCACATCCTATCTAAATTTGCTGTTACCTTTTCAGTAGTAATGTGCTTGCCTGCCTCTACGCATTTTTCGCTGTCCTTCTGTGGTTGGCTCAGGAGCCCTTGCTGTGTTTGTAGCTTTGGGAGCTGCTGGATGCTTCTCAGTGGTCTATCTCAAATTTTTGACCTCACTGTACCTCGTGGATATCGGTCTGAAATTTGCAGGTGTGGAGATGAACTGGAAAGGTTTCTGCAGTGGGAAGGGGTGTAGTGGCAAGGAGGTGGACTTGGGTGGGAGAAGGTTCTGTAAATTCCCCCAAGAGCCAGAGCATCCCCAGCTGTGACTCTGAGGCACAGCTGGAAAATCGTCCTTGCCCTGTGGGGACTGAAACAAGCAGCAGAAAACCCCACGGAGAGTGAGAAAGGGATGACTTCTGTGAACTGGGGTGTTTCTGTGGGTGAGGCTGCCTCCCGTGGGGTCACCTTTTATCGTAAACAGCAGCGAGCAGCTGGGCTGGGGCTTGCCCGGCAGAGCTGAGCCACGCAGCTCTCTGCCGACTTTGTGCTGAACCAGCCGGGTCAAATTGCACTCTGGGGGGCCTGTGCCACCTGCCCTTTGGGTTGCAGGCTGGGGATATAGGTCTGTGCACTAGAGATGAAGGTGGGAAATATCCCAGAGGAGATCCTGGGGCACGAAAAAAGGGAATGTTTTAAATAAATGGGTTTCTGCCATTCAGTTGTTGAATTTTCTCCATCTGAAATGGTGTAGACTAAATTAAATTTGGAATGCTACAAGGTTTCTTGTATAATTGTAGTAAGTTAAATAGATAAGTTATGATCTTCCAATACCAGCATAACAAAGGAATGTTACTAAATCATACCAGAACTTAGATCCCAAAATAGAGAGACTTAAAAACACTTTTCCAGAGCCAAGTGGAAACCTTTTATCTGTATAATTGTGGGGTTTTTTAAGAGTTTTCTCATAACAACCAGAAGATTCTTTGATTTAGAAAAGATGTATTGTTTGATATTTAAAAATGAGACTTCATGAGAATTAAAAATGAAGTATTGCATGGAAGTGTACATGGTTTTATCTTTCCTTTGATATTTTAGAAAAACAACCCCAAAAATTCAGAGTGCCAATTTTCAGAAAGAAAATGCTTGCAAATTATAATTTCCTCCAAAGAGGTGCTCTGAGCCATTGTGCTCCATTATGGGCCTTTCAGCAAAGACAGAGCGTTCATTCTTTTTTAATATTACGATGGATGCAAGCCAGCAGCACAAAGTATTAAAAACTGCATTTTTGCCACTCTTTACTGTGAAAAGATCTCGGTTTTTTTAGAAGAAAAACAACAGGAGTGTTTGCAATGAAAACACCATTTTTATTTATAGCAAATTGATAGACGTAACTTGAACTTTTTAGCATGCAAACTCAGCTAACAGTCTGGGGCACCAGAAGATATGAATTTCCATCACTGGAGTGTCTTAGAGCACACATACCAATTTCTGCACTGGGACAAAAATTAATTGAGCTTTTCAGCTTTTTTGGGTGAGTTATCATGTTCATCTCAAGGTTGAAAAGGATGTTCAAGCAGGCAATTAACCTACCAGTTTAACTTGAAGCTTTGGTTTGCTGCTTTGAGGCGGATGTAATCTGGGCCCTGGGCAGTTACTTCTCCTTTAGCACAAATGAACACATCGAGCATGAAATTTAATGTGTTCTTCCTTTGCAAAGAAAAATGTTCTTGTAACATGGTCTAAATACCAAATGCAACATATGTGCTCACAATAGAAGACTTTATGGTCAAAAGCAGGCGAGAAATAATGTGTTAATTTTTAAAAAATACTATTATTTTGAAGTCTTTTCTCTCTCTAACAATTAACAATTTAGTCCTTTTTATTACAAACATTAGCAGGCTCTACTTAATGTAGTTTGTGTACTTTATCATCTTGCTTTCTGGTGCCCTGTAACTTCTGGTATTTGAGGCTCTGCTATCTTTTAGGCTTTACTAGTGCAGTATTTTGAAGGAGAGATGCAGCATGCTCTCCCACAGACTTTTCTTTTCTTTCAGCTTACTGATTAACTGTTTAGCTTCTGTGACTGGTGGCTGGGCTGTGACAAGTACTCAGTAGCTAGGAACACTGTATATAAACAGAGAAAGAAGCAAACATCTGATTTCATGGCTCTTTTGTCCATGCAGTTAAGGACGCACTGTATAGTGCCACACAAACTCCCCAATAACCTAAGATACCATGTGCTGCATTCATTTATTACCCTGATTTTTTTATCCTCCAAAGATCACATCTCTGACCTGTCCTTAATTTCTCATCTGTCTCAAAAAAGTGATAATTTTTCTTCAAACTTTAGCTGCTGGGATTCATGTGTTTGACCAGGTCTTTAGGGATTTTTCTTCAAAAATATACCCCTTTTTTAACTTCTCAATGATAGAAAAATGTGGAAGTGCTTATGGCAAAGAAACTGATTAGAAAGAAAACAGAGGATGCAGCTCTTTTGTCATGATCTTGGGATATGTGAGGTGTGAATGAATGTAGTCTACAGCCTTTTTGATTGCCTGTGATAACAGATGTCTCAGGTTGTTGAAATAGATGATAGTGACTTAGGCAGAGCTAGCATGTGGATGTGAGTACTAACAAGTGCATGTTGTTTTGAGCTTCAGCACCGTCCCCGATGTAGGTGAGTTGGCACCTTATTAGTGCTGGCAAAGCCCAGACTGTATGCAGGAAAACATCACACTCCCATCCAGAACAACAGATTTTGGCCAGGGAGAACAGGCCTGGCTCTCTTGGCAAGACATTTCCTTGCTGTCTGCCTCGGGCATCAGATGTTCCCTGGCTATACCAGTGTGTTCAGGGATGAGCTGAAGCGGGGCTTGCCCACTGGTAGGACTGTTTACCACGAGCAAGAACAGGACAGAAAATGCTGAACAGACAAAATGCTTTAATTTTCCACTGTTTTGTCTGTATTGTTTAGGTCTCTTCCTTTAAATAGAGGAGTTAAATTATAAATGAATCTGTAGTTCCTCTCTGCTCAAGTGGAAAATATGTTATTGTCTGTTTTTATGAATCCATTCGAAGCTGCTTACTCTTCTTTTCCACAGACAGAAGAAATGGCTTGGGTGAGTGTATGTAGATATAGACACACATATAAAAATATGTGTGAGGGTTATGTGGTGTATCCATGAATATATGTACACAAACCCTTGGTCTATGGTATTGCACCTATGTTTATGTGGAAGGGAAAGGCAGTGAACACGTTGCACCTAAGTGAGAGAAAATGGCAATGGGTGAACCCAAATGTTTGAGGTGCTCACTTAAACTGAAGAGCATCACTGATTTAGCCAAGTCCTGCAGCTCTGGAAGGTGGCAGGAAGGGAATCCTCTTATATCTCTGTATTTCTTTCAGTGTATCTGTCACTGGCTTATGAATAGTCACTTCAGGAGGAGAATGCTCTGAGGCTACATAAATGCAAAATAATGGGGCAAAGGCAATACCAGTGTTGTCAAATTGAAGATGTTTATCGAAAGTTCAGTATAGATTTTTATTTTGATTATTTCAACTTCAGCACGTGTTTGGAATGAAGGGGCGAAATGTTCTTGAATAAGAAGTAAACCTTCAAATACAGATTTTTTTGATGCTTTTGCATCTCTGGCAGCAGCTAATATCAGGAGTTCTAAAATACCATACCTCTGAGCAGCACTGTATTTTGTGATTACCTAAAATTTCTATTTCTTGTGAGAAGGATATAGTCTAACATCATAAGATTTGGGTTTAAACTTCTGAATGACAAACTGTTTTGTTGCCTGCTCACAGAAACCAATATAGCATACTCCAGAGAGCACAAACAGGGCTTTTTTTGCTCTTTGTCATAGTAAACTGACTTGTTTTTCCCTAAATCTATAAAGTCAATTATTCAGATTGAAACTTTCCAATTGCTCATTATGAAGGAGTGGGAGTTGTCAAGAAATATTCAGAAAATTCATGCTGCAATTCATGGTCCTGTGCATAAACAAGAAGAGTTTATGTATCAGTGGCTATTCCATATGGATGTGAATTTAGTTTTGTGTCTGGCAATTTTGAATTCAGAGTCAAAGTTGTCTTCTGGAAAAAAAAAAAAATTCTTTTGCCTTTTAAAAAAATGGAAGAAGAAAAAACAGAAGAAGGAAAAACAACTTGCCACCTTCTCTTTCTGCCTGAGCCTGTCTGGCAGCGTTTGGACTCACACTGCCTTACTGCAGCCTTAGTCTGGCACTACAACACAAGATCATTTAATGTTGTCTTTTTCTTTTTTCTCCAAGCTCCCAGGACATGCTGAGAGCCAAATTTCCCAGCTCAGGCAGCAGAGATGCAGGACATTCTGTGTCGAGGCATTAGGTCCTCTCTGCTGAGCTCTGCAGACATGTCCTATTTCATGGATGAATGCAGTAACTCCCACAAAGACAGTCATGTTTTGAAAACAAACAAACAATCTTTTCCACCACCCTTTAACTTAAAAAAAAAAAAGTGTTGCTGTGTAAGATGGTGTCATACACATATTGCCTGGAGGGTGTCAAAAGGGCTTTCTTTGGAGCCAGGTACTTCAAAGGAAAAGCAGTCCCTGCTCATGCTGTGTAGTGGGGTAGGTGTGACGCCTCTTTGGTGGGCTGAAAGCCTGTGCAGTCTTTCTGCAGGGCCTGCCACGGAGCAGAGCTGGGACACTGATCCCAGATGTTGCTGCTGCTTCTTGCCTCTGTGGGGTCACCCATCTCCAGGGCTGCTCATGTGTTTCTCAGAGGATTGCTTGCTTAAGGTCCCAAGTTTGGGAAAACAATACCTGTGACCCAGACTTAAGGTGCTGCCATTTTTTTGTTCGTATTGTTGGCTTTTTTTATTCCTGCTGCAAAAAAAAGAGAGGTTGAAGAGCCCTGAAATTATAAAGCCTGCTCCTACACTTACTTTATTTTGAGGTAACAATTTCTATCTCAGTTAGAGGAGTTTTCAGCTGCTCTTAGCAAGTGCTTTCCCAGACACACCTGGCGTTGGCTGTCTGAGCTCAGGAGAGTCTCAGATGTGTTTTTGCCAGGGCGGTGTGTGGGGGGTAGATCTGTATCTGTCGAAGGGAAGCGTCACGCTGCGCTTTGAGGTTTGAGGGGGCCAGGGTGTGCATGAGTGAGGGACCAGGAGCTTGGCTTTGTTGTCACAGTTTATAAGTGAAAGGGACTCCGTGGGCATGGATCTTGTGGTTGCTGTCAGGCAGGCGAGCATGGCCCCCAAGAGTGTCTCAGCAGGGGAAAAACCTGTGTGAAGTGTTCAAGCCATTTCATAATCAGCTTCGTAGCCAGATCTTCAAAATACTCAAAGGTCTTCCCAGAAATCAGGTATTTTGAACAAGGAAGAAAGGTTGAAGGAAAGGAATAGGAAAAAAATAAACACAATTAGTGATGTTAACCTGACCGAAGAAACAAAAAGGATGGAGATTTCTGACAGAAGAACCTACCTTGTGTTGTGGCAATGGGGCCCAGAGCCAGCTTGTGCAGTGCTGGAGGGAAGCATACAGGGAGAAGGCTTCCTCCACCACTGAGCTCATGTCCTGCCCCTTGGCAGGCCAGAATAAACCAGAAAAATCACAGGTGATCTGCTGGGCAAACAGCTCCTGAACAGTTCCTGAAATGGCCTGGCTGGTTTTGTGCAGCTGCTCTGTGGTAAATGATGGGGGATTTTCTGGGGCTGCACCAGGATGCAGCAGCAAGGTGTTGGAGCAAGAAAATGGATTTGTTTTTCTGAGAGCGTGGGATCAAACCCTAATTTGTATGGTCCATGCTGAAACACAGACCTGATCTCTTCTGACCAAAGTACTGCACATCCAGAATGTAAAAGAAAGGCAAAGGTAAGTCATACGGTATCTCTGGTATGGTCTGTACCCAGAGGAATGCATCATTAACAAAACCTGATTAAAGGACAATTAGCGGTCAGGATGGAAAGCTGTAACACAGAGGTGAGCCAGTTGGGTAGGTGTAAGAAATGTGATTTATCTGTCTGTGAAGGATAATAAAGCAGTCATTCTCTTCTTAACTATGGCTATAAAGCTATTATTAAAACCAGCCTGGAGAGTGTCTGGTGTGCAATGCCCAGGGGGGCAGCAAACATGAAAGAGTGTCCTTGGCTGATGTCATGGTTCTGGGTTTTCTGTTCCTCCCTGAGCTTTCCTGACAAGCATTGAGAACACCATTACACTGCAAGTACTTGTTCGTGCTCTAAGTCCTATTTTGTCTAACTTTTTACAGCACAGAGTGATTTTACAAATAAGACAGCATGGAACACTCTGGTAACTATAGAAAATAATTTGATGACATCACTTTGTTTTCTGTCATTTCCCACCATTAAGATTGCCTGCATAAAATGCACTTTCTTGGCCTTTTGACAAGTACTCAGGAAGTTTGTGCAGCAGTTGTTTGAGTGGGATCATTCGAATTCAACACCTTATAATTATCTCCATGCTTGTGCTCTAGATTTGATTCCTACGTGACCTAATAAGGTTAAAAAGGATATTTTAAAATAAAGCCAGACATAGTTTTGCAGAAACCGTTCGGGTTCTCTTTTGACCTAGTGATGCATTTGTGAATTGAGGAACTTGAACAAAAACAACTGGGAGTGTAATGCTAAATTCTCTGTAATATTACAAGCAGTATGTGGAACTGGCTTTTTCACTTTTACACTTCTGGTCAGTAATGAAAATAAAATACAATTCTTCACTGAAGAAAAGGATATCAATTTTGCTTCTTCAGTTGTAAAGTGAGTAGTCATTGAGCAAAATGACTATGCCTTATTTCCATGAAAATGCTGGTGCCATCAGACTCCACCACAACAGAATAAACACAAAACATTTCTGTGGAAATCAGTAGTCAGTCAGGGTTTCTGGGAGTCAAGAGTTCACAAGTTGATCCACATGTGTTAATAACATTATTGAGAGTTTTTATGATTGATTTCAGCACTGCTGGGTACCTTTCTGGACGGTAAAATTTAAGCTGTCCATCTGCCAGTAGAGCTTGATCTTTCTGAGATTGCAAAAGATTGAAGTTTCTGACTGGAAGCAAGTCTGTATGCAAACAGACAAATGTACCCTCTTCACTCCAATTGCAGTATTCTGCTAAGAGAAATTCAAATGGCAGAGTTTTTGTTTTTAAAACATGATTTACTGACACTTCCCAAAAAACTGAAAGTACAACTAATTTTGAAATATGATTTTTTTAAAATCTTAATTATACAGGTGTGTCTTGAATTCCAAATTGGTTGTGCATTAATTCTAACTATGCCCAATATCTGATATGGGGTTATTCTGCAGACAGCATAACCAGCTGCAGAATTTAATCTCTTAAAAGCTGCAGAAATTCTAATCTCTGAACAGCCCACCAGGAGGGTATTTCTGTGTCATAGTCAGCTGAGAATTTTAAGTGAAGCATTATGTTCAGTGTTATCCTTTATTTAGCCTTACCTAGATTATAAATAGCGGCATAAAACTGCAACTCAATTGCTGCTTCTAAAGAGTACGTAATAATTTTGCATAGGATTTTACAAGTATTTTTTCACTTTTTATGCTGCCACCATTTTGACAGTGTTTAGAAATGTTACAGGGAAAAGAGAAGAAATTGTTTTTATTGTTGTAAGCTATATCTGAAAATTGTTGTTTGGATCACCAATTGTTAGCATGATAATAAAATAACTGAACAGATTTTCTCTGTCCCAGCTGGTCAGACTTCTCTTTTAGGGATGTTTTTCTGGTCATAAACTTACAAGAGTGAGATATTTAACAGTGGGACACTGGAGGAGGATGGGTGTTGCTAGCAGGGAAACTTGTCTTCAGGGGGCTTGTGGCACTAGTTTGGTAAAGTAATATTGTCTAAGATCTATGCAGAATTGCTTATGATTTCGCTGTTTGGGTTTCATTCTTTTTTCCCAGCGTATGTAATTAAATGCGTCTTTATGAAATGAATTAATTAAGATAATGTTTGCTCTGTAGCTGTATCTACATCCCTATATAATTTAATTTAGATAAAAACTCGCTATATGACAGTGGATGCCGTCGTGTTCAATAAATTTCAGGTGCATGGAATCTGTTAGGAAATTACTTTTTTTGTCCTGTCCAAGCAGAAAATCGACTGAGAGCAGAAATACATAGTGATTTTATTTTCCATCATTTTTGGTGAACCAGTTTGATATCCTAAACAGTATTAGGTAGAGCAGGTTACAAAGCCAGACTTCTTTTGCTTTGTGTGCACGGACTTTGTATTTTGTGCATGTGCTGCGCTCTTTTTCAGTGGAAATGCAGAAATGTTTGGAGAGTTAAATATATATATTTGGTGCTGTGCAATGAGCTGAACCATTCAGTCCTTCCTGCTCTTGTGCCTTGTAGTAAATAATTCTAATGTAGCTCTTGCAATGGACTTGGAGCAAACCACTGATAATTTTTGTTGAGAAAACAGAAATACAGCTTTAGGATATATTTCTATAGAAAGAATACTTTTTAAATTAAAGGATTCAGACACAATTTTTTTTTCTTTTCTTTTCCTCCAACTTCTAATGTGTAGGCATGTGAAAATGAATTGCAGAAGAACAGGTGTCAGGTTGCTCTGTAAGCAGGGTAGAATACAGCAAATTTAAAGAGTATTTAAAAAATTAATTTTCCAGAAAAAAAATGTGTAGAGTATACTCTCCAAATTTAAATGTTAGATTGAGTAAATATTTTTTGTATAATGAAATGTAGTGTGTTAGAAAAAACATTTGCATTTATATTTGAATTATGTATGCACACTCCCGTTTCTTGTGTATCTTTGAAGGTGTGCATGTCTGCTCTGTGGCTAAACCTGTTCTCATTGAATTAAATGGCCTTTGCTAATCTCAAATCAATAGTGTGGGGAATGAATACACCCATTTTGGAATTTGCTCTTTACTGGGAAGAAAACCAGGACATTTTACATTCACTTGAGTTTCTTCCTCCGTTTGGATGCGATAAACCCCAGCACAATCCTCGTGAGTGCTATCAGCTCCCACAGCTTCACTTTTTTTGTCTGAAGAACAGGGCAGCTTCTCCAAATGGATTTCAGGGGATAGGTTGAAATAATTAATGCACATCTAATGGCTAATTCTGTGGGATAACACTTTGCTTAATGGGTTTAATTCCAGGCTTGCCAGAAACTCCTGGCAGCACAGATGAGGCCACTGCAAAGCACCTTGAATAGGGTCCCTGGTACCTTCCCTCTTCCCCTCTGCCCTATTAGGAATACACACCAAGTCCAGATGTGAATGAATAATGGATTCATCACAACTAATCTCAGAAAAGCATTTGTATTAAGGGAGGAGAGTGTTTTGTCCTGTACAAGCCCATGCATTTTCTGGCTACCCAGTTTTTTGTTAGGTACTTTAGATAGTACGATAGACAATAAAGGGTTCCATGGCAAGAAAAACTTGTAATGGATAGAAGTAGAAGAAAGATTTTTCTCACAGAGTACAAAAAGTAAATTAAACACTAAGGATCCTTTTAGAAGAAAATTTATTTTCTGTGGGCATTTGATCACTTAGCAATTTTTCACTCCATCCAGCAGTTCTGTGACTGCACTTTCCCAAACTGTGCTTTCAATAAAGCTGACCTAAGCTCCCAGTGCTATGAAAAATGGTGCTCATATAAATTTCCTTTGCATTCTAAATCCATCTCAGCTGCACACAGAAAGCAAACAAATACAGTATCTACACAGCCTTTTTATCTCTCTCCACATCCCAGAGGCTTCCCAATCTGGCTTTTTGTGGGAGAGAGGGGCGGTTTAAAGTAAACATAATTTCAAAATTTTCATCCATTTTTGAAGCAGCATTAAAGATCTTAAAAGGAACATGTTTTATGAGGCTGACAAGCAATTAGATGAATGCAGTGGCAGTACAAGTGCGTGATTCTACACTTACAAAATTAGTTGGAGTGAGAAAAATCAGAGACAACATAATATCCCATCTCAAGTGGCTGCTTCAAATAGGTGCTCTGAAACTTGAAGGTATGAACAGAATTGTTCTGTAAAATATATCTGGTAAGTGGCTGAGAGCTGCTTGTCTATGTTAAGATGGAAAAAATAAACACAAGGGATCTAAATCCTCTGAAACAGCTGTGCCACTCCTCCAGGAAAACAAAACTAAACTAAATCTAGTCATAAGCAACAGAATAGGATTTCTCTTGGCTAAATTTCTGGAAAATCTTTTAACAAAAAATCTTGAAGAAAAACCAGTTGGGTAAATTTAGTGATGTGGACAAAATTAATTTAAATTATTCATGGTAGCTAATCTTTCCAGATTTTCAATGTATTCCCAAGTGATTATTGGAATTAACTTTACAAATTTTAATATTAGTTGCACGCAATGGGTAAATCACAATTACTTCATCTGAGTTCCAAATACTGCCATAGAATGGTTTGAACTCATAGTGTAAATAAACAGGAAATTTTCTTTGTGATGAGAGATTGGGGTCCTTTTCCTTGGGTTTTTGGATTTTTTTTCCTACAAGTGTGTTTCCATAGAGAAGCAATTAAGAAGATACCAGCTTCCAGTGCCTGAGCTTTTGAGAGCACTTCAGTATTTTTGACAGTTAATGTATTGGTTTTATCTTATAGTTGGTGAAATAAAGGTATTACATAAAGTCATTAATGATAAGGAAATTCTTTCTTCCTATTTCTCCCACCCCGCACCAGAATGTATTGCTTTCTAACTGTCTTTATTCCAGTCAAAATTTATATATAAGCTCTTCATTCTTGCCATTTCCTACCTATGTGTGAGAAGGTGTGTTTCAAAATACAGCTTTTTTTTCTCCCCTTATCCTGTAATGCCCTCTGAGATAAGGTTTTCTAAAGTTGGGTGTAGTTCCTCAGGTGGCTCTTAACAAAATGCAGCAATGGAGATGTACCAGCCATAGTTTGTCACTGGACAGAGGAGCACAGCCTCAGCAGTGAGGTGTTAACAGGGATAAATAAATCCCTGTCCCACTTGCAGATGCATGACAAAGCCCTTTCTCCTCAGCAGTGCTTTGCTCTGCCATAAAATCTTAGCTGCATAGTTGCCAGATGCTATGGAAATGTGGATGCTCCCAAATCAGAGGAAGGGCATTTCAGAGGTGGAAGAAGCAATTCCTTTTTTTTTTTTTTTTCCAGTGGAATGTGTGATTCCAAGGAATTAGGGTTTGTTCTGAGACCCTTTGCTGAAGGAGTCCGTCGAGGACCCAGGCAAAGTTTGTTGTGATATTTCCATTTTGTGAGAGCTCATCCATTGGCTCTTTTTATATGAGGCCTGTGAAATGCTTCATGTGCTCCTTTCAGAGTGGAATATTCCTCAGTGGTCTCAGTCTTATTATTGCTAAGTTTTGTTGAGCAATGCTGCAGGAAAAATATGCAGGGAATTAATATTAACCATATCCTTAATCACCCTTTCTCTCTACTCTGTACATAACTTGCTGTTGCACAGGAGAGGTTTTATTGCCCTGTGCATCCTCTGGTAGGGGCAGGACATGACACACACATCTCCCCACTAAGTGGGTCAGCGGCAGGGCACTGCTCTGAAACCTCTCCCTCCCGGTGTGTGCAGCTACTGCAGGGTTTAGAGCCGCAGCCGTTGGTGTAACCTCCTTCCTGCCCACTGCATCTGCAGATGATTTAACTATTTCCCTCCTTGACACCAAGCTTCACTAGGAATTTCTTCACCCTCAGAAGCCTCGTTGCAAGTGGATGTTGCACTGAAAATATCTTGAGGCTTTGCTAGCCTTAAAACAGTCTGCTCCTAGTTGTCCTGCTAAAGTAAATCTTGCAGCCTTCCCACCACTCTTCTATCTCGTATGTCTGCCTTCCCTGTGGTTCATTTATCTGCTGAAAAACGTTGTATGAGAAATGTTTTGAAAGTCTTGAGTGACAGCTACCTGGGTTTTAAAAAGTGCTGCTATGAACTTAACCTAGGAAAGTGGATTGTTTTCATTGCTGGGAGTTTGCTGTCCTTCCTTACTCTGGCTCTTTTGGCACTGGTTAGACCTGGTGCTATTGGTGAGTTCAGGTGGAAATTGATCCCAGAAAAAGGAAATAAAAACCCCCTGATTCGACTCCAGTAGGATTAGCAATGTTGAGTGTCCAGGCATGGTTTTGAGCATACATCAGGGATGGCTCCTGTCACTTTCCTAACTTTGGTGCATGTTGGCTGCAGGGGAAGGAATTGCTCATGGGCTGACTGCTCTCTGTAAATGGCCTTATCGCTGCAATTCTCCCTCCAGCACCTCCACCCTTAGCTTGTGTTCTTGTGAGAGATTTTTTACTGCTCTGCTTGCAGCAAATCAAGGCAGTTGCAGTCAAGCTCAGGCTGGGACACCAGCCCTGGTGAGGCTCTTGCTGGGCCTGTGCATCTCTGCGTTCAGATCCCACCATTTCCCACCAAGTGGGACAGCCCACCTGGGCTTAATGACTTTTGGAAGTTTGAAATAGGATAAAAGCGAGTGGGAATGCGTTATAAATCTTCTGGTTGGGAATTGTTCTACTCGTTATCAGTAGATTTGATTACAAAACCCATGAGCTAGCTGTAAAGTGTAACTTAAAAATGCTAATTTAAAGTACTTAGGGAAATGTCTGCCACTCTGAGAAGCGGTCACTGATCAGAGAAACACATCTGATTGTGATCAGCAGCATCTTGTGCCTGACTCGGTGTCTCTTCCTTCAGCCTTGCAGCTGTGAAGTCTCTTTGGGATTCCCAGGGAGACAAGGAGGCTCAATTCTTTTATGTGGTCCTCCGTCATGTGCACGGGGTTGTAGGAGCTGGAATGAAAAGGCCACCTGATAGTAAATCACTCTGGGGTGAGTTACTGCTGTGGGGCAGAGTTGGTAGGGCAAGGAAAAGGCTAAGTGACCTAGAAGCATTTGAATAATAATTCTTGCCTCTTTGTACACTTAACACCAGATTGAATTAGACACTAGAAAATTTACAGTGGGGAACACCGTTTGCATTAACTGGATTAAACTTTTGCTGTCCCTGATGAAGATGGGTCTAGTAAAAGCACTTGTGCCTAATCTAAACCCCCTACAAAAGTGAAAGAGCTGCGCAGCTTGCAGCTGTCAGCCCAGCTTGTTGGATATCCACATCTGCAGTTGCCCTGTGCATGGTTTGCTGTCTCTAGGAGGCAACACCAGGCTTGCTTCAGGAAAGCCCTTTGCACCGAGTCCTTGCTAAACTGAGAAGTGAAAGCAGTTGCTTTTTCTGAGAATGACTGACTGTTTTGATGAAGCAAGGAGTCCCCTTCCAGAGATGAGCAAGGCACTCCCCTCCTTTCTGTTTCTGACGAGGCTCTGGAAGGATTTGGAGGGTGAAAGGCTGCCTTATTTAATTATATATTCAAAGTTAATCTTCTCCACCTTCAGACTGAAAAGGAAGATATATTTCCTCTTCCCACATATCAAACAGCAGCTGGAGATCTACTTGTCTTGCTCCTGTTACGGTACCCTGGACTTTTTTATTAGAGTCTTTATTCCGTGATGTGCTAGAAGATCATAAAATCATAGAAAAAATGGGCTTGCAAAGGGCCTTAAAGATCATCTAGTTCCAAACCCCTTGCCATGGGCAGGAACACCAATGTTTAATCCCTTGTGGCATTATAATATTTTCCTTCTTTTGACTCTATTTCTTCCAAATAAATCGGAGGGAAACTTGAATTATTTGAACTTTGTGTTAGTGCCTCCCTGAAAGGGATCCTAAAAGGAGTATGAAGGGCTCACAGGAATCCTAAAGCACTTTACCTTGACTTTTCATAGGACTAACATTCATTGGTGTAAAAAATTGGAAGCTAATGGCCTAAAATACTTTCCTTTTTAAAATGTAATTATTTGGGCTGCCCAACATTTGGTCTTGTAACCTGAATCTCAATTGTATCAGCAGTTTCCTCTGACAACAATGAACTCTAATGCTGAACTTCAAGGGCACAGCTTTGCTTTGGGCCATGCTGTGTTTCACAAATATGTGATGGAATATTGATGACAAATTATTTGAGCCTCTGCCTTCTGCAAGTGAAGGAGAATTTGGCCTCTGCTTCTTCATCCCTGAAGGGTCACAGGTTTGTTTGTTGTTTCTATCTATGAGTAAAACCCATAGAAAAATATAAATATAAACAAGCACCATGATAGACACATTCTTTATGAACAGGATTATCTGTAATAATTTTAGCTGGCTAACTTGTAGGTATTTAGTCTGGGCTGTCCTTTCAGCTGCAAGCCTGTGTACACTTGAAGTGAAGCACCGTGCAGGGTACTCAGCTCTCCCCTCATTCTTCCCTGAGCCCAGGGAGCTCCCTTGGGTTCAGAATTTTGCTCTCAGACAGCAGCCGTGAGGCAAGACCCATCACACCTACCACGATCCAGTCACAGGGATCACTGCTGGTAGAAGGTGGTGGTGCCTGAAAAAAGCTGCCCAGCAAGCAGCTCTGGCAGCTCTGGGCTGTTGGGAGAAGGCCCTGCAGGATCTGCCTTTAAACACCTTTGTATTTAACCACAGTTGCATCAATAAATCTCTTGTGATGGGATTGGTTTTTCAGGGCTCCACTGAAAAACTCTGTTTCCAGGAAGATAAAACGCTTCATTTATAGCTGCGTTACTGAATTTTGGTAACCCCTAAAAGTAAAACCCTTAAATGAATCACTTAATAAGGCCCATGGGAGAGAAAAAAATTTATGGTAGACAGATGTGATCTGGATTTACAAGTAATTCAGCTTTTACGGTCTGTATTTCTCAAACTATTATCAGGAATCATGGTCTAACCCAATCCAGATGCACACTAAAAGCATTGGAGGAGGAAAATCCTATTAGAAAGAAATGTTCTGGCATGCTTCAAGGGTCCAGGCCATGTTCCAGTGATTCAGTTCAGCTGGTCCCCATTGGTACTGGCTGGATTGGGCCAGCCCTGTGGATTGGACCCCAGCCAGCTTTGGGGTGCAGCATCCCCCCTCATGTCATGTTTTGGAGCAGGGTGACTGGATGTGGGTTCTGGGACTCCCTGTGTCTCTCCAGGGCTGGAGCAGCAGGCAGTGTGGGCAGGAGCCTGAAGCTGAGTTTGCTGCCCTGTGCAGGAGAGCTGGTGCTGGGCCTGAGCCAGGGGCTTGAACCTGTGAAACCACGCAGGGCTCTTGAGGCGGGCGCCTGCAGTGCAGCCTCCCTCCCGGCCCCAGGCTTCCTCTACCTGGCTCCTGGGGCTGCTCTCAGCCTCTCACCACTGTCTTTTTCTCACTTGCTTGTCCGCAGCACTTCTGAATTGCTTTTTTTCTTTCTTTCTTTCTTTTTTTTTTTTCTTCACCCATGCTTCAGAAAGTAAAAGGCCACGGGGGTTGTTACAGAGGTGCTGGCAGAGCTGCTTTGGGGAGATGCCAGCCTCGTGTTCAGGGAGTGGAGTACAGGGACCTGCAGCAGCAGGAGAGAGTGCCCGGGCACAGAGGAGAGCAGGGCTGCATTGCTGGGTGGGAGCAGAGGAAAGGGGGGACAAAAGTCCAGGCTTTGGAAGGAGGAGGTGCTGGGAAGAAACGTCTCAGGAGCAGAAGCACAGCTGTTGGCAGAGCTCCAGGTGTAGGCAATTAGGATTGAGGAGGGCTGGAAACCTGAGCAGTGCTCCACTCAGTGACTGTCTCCTCTCAGTTCTGGTATGTGAATATTGGAAAGGCACTGTGCAATTCCCAGTAGGCACTGGGTGACCTGTGAGGTTAACAGAGTGGGAATCATCAGTGAAATATTTGCTATTTGTGCTTTGCTATTTGTTTACTGTTTGTGCTTTGCTCTGTGTGAGGCAGCTCAGTGTGGCTGCTCCCTCAGGCCTGGCACACTTTGCTCTGCCCAACTCCCATCAGCAGCTCATCTGCTGCGACCTGGGCCTCAGCCCCAAGACCATGGCTGATGAGGGCCAGAAAGCACATTTTGGTGACGCCTAAGGGACAGGCCTTCTGTTTTGAAGAGGCAGTAACCCCTCCTCTGGCGATTTAAAAACCCAAACGGGTCCTGTTCACCTGAATGGATGGTAACTGTTTCAACTGCCACTTGTTCATTGTGCTTCCTATCTCTTTGACCTTTCTTTCAATGGGTTTTGTACCTTCTGTCTTGTTTTCTCTCTCACTTTCTAATCCAGAACCCCGTTTCAAAGGTTATTTTTTAGAAAGTGCTCTGTACATTTTGCTTTGTTTAAGAATACAGAAATCGAACGTATAAAGAAAGGAAATAACACGAACTAACAGATAGAACAAGGGGAAGTAGCTTCAAGCTGCACCAGCTTGAAGGTTGGATATGAGGAAAATTTTCTGCACTGAAAAAGTGGTTAAGCATTGCAACAGGTTCCCCAGGGAAATGGTGGAGTCACCATCCCTGGAAGTGTTCAAAAAATCAATAGATGTGACACTTCACAATATGGTTTAGTGTGCATGGTGGTATTTGGCTGAAGGTTCAACATGATGATATCTGACGTCTTTTCCCACTCTAATAATTCTATTCATTTTATTGGGTTTTTTCCCTAAACATTGGACTCTGTCATAGTCTCAAAATATGCTTTTCCAGGGACAGTCACAGCCAGAGCAGCAGGTCTTCCCCCACTGAACAGCTTTAATGCATTACCTGGGATGCTGGAGGCCAGGCTGCCCCACACAAGCACCATGTGGGCACTTGGTTGGCTCTGCGGAGTCAGTCAAGGTTGACAGTGGTTGGCACAGAGCCACAGCTAAATCCCCTGCACTCATGACATCTCCACAGTCCTCTATGTCTCCTGCTTTGTCCCCTCCTGGTCTGGGGATTTTATTAGCGCTGGAGAAATATTGGACTTGAGATGATTTTATGAATGTGCCTGGCTTTGGTACAAGAAGAGAGAATTCAGGGCCAGGACACCCAAAGTGGACCCAAAAATGCTGCCTTCAGCAGCATCTCAGATGCCTCCAGGCTGGTGTAAAATATTGTGCTGTGAACTGTTTAGAAGAAAATCTCTAGGAAGGTAATCTCAGCTCGTTTGTTGGTTTTATATACAATGTTAGGAAAATAATGTAATCTCTCTGTCTCTGTTTACCCCATATATATGAAATTTTATAGTCCTGAGGAAATGTGGTGAAGGGTATTTTTCATAAAGTGCTTGAACCATATTTTTTAAATGACAGAAAAAGAGAGGGAAGAAGGAAAACCATCTAAGATCTCAATTTATTTCAATGGATTTGTTTCTAAATGCATGATTTAGGGAAAAATGAATGCAAGCTCCTAGTTCAGACAAACAAACAAATCTACTCTGTGGTATTTTTTCTGGGTGTGTGAGGCTGTCAGAGGGAACAGTGATTGTTTATCTTCATCAAAGGGCTTTTCAGGTTATTGATAATTTTTGTCTTTCTCTTTTGAACTCCCTCCAAATCTGCACAAAGCACAACTCAGATTAATATTAAGGCATTTGTTTGGTTTTTTATATAACTGTGCAATACAGCTTTTCCTTGGGGGATGGACATGGAGCTGTATATTGGATCTATAGTTACTTAGCCTTTGATTTTTTTAGCTATACTTTGTGAACTTTCTACATCTTTTTTAACTGCTACAGGGGCAGTTTTATAAAGTTTATCTGCTGAAACCCAACAATATTAACATGTCCTGCTGGATGTGGTCAGGGTATAAATATTTAAATGGTGTCTGAAAAATGGAGACTCCACATAGAAAACATGAGGGGCAATGGGTTCAAGTTATTCTTGGAGGATTGAATGTGATGGTGT
Organism: Fringilla coelebs; assembly: GCF_963513975.1. NCBI lineage: Eukaryota > Metazoa > Chordata > Aves > Passeriformes > Fringillidae > Fringilla > Fringilla coelebs. Next base: position 112,607,064 of record NC_140029.1, on the reverse strand, counting down.
CAATCTTTCTTTTTCTTTAGTGCAGAATTGAGAACACCTCCCCTAAAATTTTGCCCAAACAATTTATTTTCTCACGCACACTTGATGAAGGAAGCCTTAACCAGGCCCAGTCATGAATCCCTCCAGGAGATGCTGCTGGGTTTTCCCAGAAAATAAACTGGTCCTGTTGGTTGGGGAAGCTTGCAAACATTTCTGTCCATGGAGGTACTCTCAGCTAGCTGATGTCCTGGACAGTCTGGTTTAACTGTACCTGTTTAGAGGGAAGGACTGCCATGGTCCTCTTTGACCAGATTAATCCTATGATTCTTCTATTCAGAATTTCATCTCCTTTGCCAAGGGGCAGTGTTTCCCTCACACTGGCTATTATTTTTCCATGAAGTGCTATGCAGCACTGCCACATTTATGCTACCAAGCACCCAGTGACAAAAATGACTTTGCTGATGTATCTGATATTTTTATGCAGATGCTGCATCAGTTCTTGGCCTCACAGATCCCAGGCTCTGCTACGTGCTGGATGGATTCCTCTTCATTTATGCAGTGGTCATGACAGCCCTTTTTGTGAAGGCAAAGGTCAGTCAAACCCAACACAGATCCATTTGGATTTAGTGGTGTAAGGTAGTTGGCCTGGGCTGGAAAGTGGGAGTGGAGGGGAACCATCTCTTAGAATGAGACTTTTCTATTCTTTTGCTTTCTTTCTCTCTCTCTCTTTTTCTTTTCTCCCCCTCTGTTTCTGGTGTCCACTTGAGCAACCTATAGCAGTTCTTTCCAAAGGTTCATGAATGGAGGGGGGAAGAGTATATAAGAGTGTTTTGATGTTACACTTATGGATACATCAGAGATTCTGGATTTTGTAGATGGGAAGAAAATGATCAAGAGTAATGTGGATTTTTTTCTCCTGCTTTGTCATTGGAAAGAGAGGGGGGGATACACAGAAAATACAGGGAAAATGGCAAGGTTATGAAGGATGTATTAAAATGTCTCCACAATTCAGACATCTTTGATACTGTGAGTGTGATGATGCAACAACCCAAACAACCACAAGAGAGGACTTGTGTAATTGCTACAAAGGTGATTCTATGCCTAAATATAGACTGAGCTAGAAGGTTACTTTTAATAAAGAATTGAATGTGATAATAACTCAAAAAGAGTAAATCAATACAGACTGTAGTTTGACAGGTTTTTGTTTAAACACTACAACACAAAGCAGCTGCTCTCATTGATCCAAAGCTGCCCCTCTTTACCCAAAATTTTGGCTTAGCAATTGATTTCTCATAAGTATTGTGAGCAGCTGAGCCAAAGAGCAGCTACAGAAGGGATAATCCTTTACCTCTTTGTTATCTGCCACTCACATTAACTTATTGGGGCGGTACCAGAGCACTGCAAGCCAAGTGCTGCTCCTGAGGGGTGCAGGGATTCCCTGCAGGAAGCCAAACCACTTTGCAGGCAGCTGGAGAACCAAAGTCCCAGGGAGGCACAAGATTATGACAGGAAGAGAATGGAAAGACAAAATCTGAGGAGGCCAGGTGTGTAGGGAACAAAATCAGATGTTTGTGAACTGATGTTATGTGAAATAAAATGACTTGGCTGCTGAGGGCAGGCTGCTGTGTGGATAAAAGTGCTGCTGCAGCAGGGGTTTGATTGCCTGTAGCCACACAGGGAGCTGCTTCTGGGTTGCTCTGTTTCTGATGAGGGTAGGAGAGAGGGAATGAAAGGACTGAGGGAGCCACTGTGTCTCTGCTCATGGAATGGTCTCTATGGTCTCTCTTCCAGCTCAGCCAGGCCTCTGGACCACAGCTGCGGGCAGGCCAGGATGATGTGTACAACGTGAGTAACTGCTGGTCTTTGTTCTCTAATCCATCATCCAGACAGACCTTTTGGGGCACAGAGACAGTGAACTGGCTGCTGGTCAGAAAAGCTTTGGATGAGCCAGCTAATGAGTAAGGCCATACATGTGTGCAGCATGGCAGCTGGAAGGAGGAAAGATAAAACCTCACAGGGACAGCTACTGGCATCACCACTCTGGCCAGATGCTGGAGAGCTCTTTGGGCTGTTGGTTCCTGATTTGGCCCACTGAGCCCTAGGTTGGCAGGAGCTCAGGCTGTTTGCTGTGCTGCCCCATGGAACTAATAGGTTTGTGAGAGCTCTGGGTGTGTGTGCAGGCACTGCCCCTATTGCTGCTGCTGTTTGATGCGAGCTGGGCAAAGGGCAAATGCCAAGGAATGCTGTGGAGCTGCCTTTGCACCTGCAGCTCGTCCACTCTCAAGTGTGTGGAGCCTGAGCCACCACAGCCCCTGTGCCTCCATTCCCAAGCTTTCCTGTTGCTCCACAGCAAGCCCTCTTGTACCAGATCATACCAGAGAAGTGCCTTGTCCTGGGCCCTGACCATCTTTAGGCGGTGAAAGAGGACAGAGACAAGATCCTCACTAAATTGCTCACTCATGGCAGCATTAAACTCTAGCTATTTTTGCTATGTCTAGCTGTCTTTTAATTTTTTTTTCTCACGCTTTTGACCATAGCCACATCCTGTGATGAGTTCTGTTTAACTCTGTAATACCTGAACACTAATGCAATTTCTTTTCAGCGTAAGTGTAGCCCATCACCTTTCAAGCAGCACTCTGTCAGCTGTGTTATTTTGACCTGTAATCTCTCCTTTGCCTTTGTCCAAGGTAACCTTTTCCAGCTAAGAATTGTACTGGGCATAGAATTTCTGTAACTCCTTGATGCAAATTTAGATGAGCAGCTCTGCAAGAAAAATGAAGCTCTTGGCTCTTTGCTCTCCAGTGGGAGAGAAAGCATGAAAGTCAGAGTCCCTCCCCCTCATGCTCTCTAGTTTTCAACTCATTTCCAGTTAAGAAAGGTTCTTGATGCAACAGTTTGCAGCTTTGTGTCATTTCCATGGCTTAAATGTAGACATTTTTGTTGACAGTTGCATTAGGGCATAAAAAGAATTTCTAGTTCAGTGATAGTCCTTGTGAGTTGAGCTGGGTTCCCTTTCTTTTCTAAGATCTCTTCTAATCTCATTATCATGGTGTCCATCCAGTGCTTTTGCTCTCCCGTTTCAGAAACTCTCCCGCGGGCACAGAGACGATTACGATGTTCTGGGAGGAAAGCGAGGAGCAGACCCCGAGCTGGGCGGGAGACACCAGGTAACCTCCAGGCACATGTGCACCTCTGTCCTTTGATCTGGTGCCTCCCACGCCGTGTCACAGCGCTGCTCACACAGGCAGCCACCCCAGCGCCTTCCTGGGGAGGGAACGACGCGATTTGTGTCGTAACCCGGGCGGCGCAGGGGGCAGGAGCAAAGCTCCCCCTCCCCTTTGATCTCTGCCCCCCTCGCTGGGCTGGGAGCTCGCAGCCACTCGGGGTGGGAAGTGACACCCAGGCTCGGGGCGGATGCGGAGGAGGCCCGGCAGCGGTGGGTGTTTCACAGAGCTCGCTGCGTCTGATGCCATCAAACAAGCACCCACAAAGCAGAGCAGCAGCCAAAACAACTCTTTGTGCTGCACAGCCCATCACTTTCAAAAGAAAAGAGAGGGAAAACCTCCTGCATCAGCAGGTGACAGCTGTAGGGGGTGAGCAGAGAAGAACTAAGTTTTACCAACTGCTAAAGTGAAATTAATTTTCCCCAGAACAAGTTGTCTGAACAGAGCCTTAGGGGTGGAGGCAGGATGGACTGGAATGGGCAGGGAAAGTCCATAGAGCCACAGCTGTGCCATGGAGCAAAGGCATAAGCACATACAAGGTGGTGGGAAATGCTGGTAATGCAATGTATGGGCAACTTTTTTATTCTGTTTTACAGCAGAGGAGAAAGAACCCTCAGGACACTGTCTACACTGTGAGTAGAGCACTCTGGAGGGAGCAGAGAAGGAGGGATGGCTGGGAAGAGGAGGTTCTGTTTCATAGGAGACTTTCCCCCCTTCTACCCAATTTCAGCTCTGGTTCAAAACTTAACAGCTGCACATTGGGGAGATGTGGAAAAAAATGTGGAGCAAGATACCTGCTAATGCCTAATGCTAGTGACTAACAAACCTTGATCCCATGTGATTGCTGCTGCAGTATTTCCTGTGCATGGCCTCTGTGCCTGCTCTCTGGCAAAGGCCAAATACCAGTGCATTTAAGTGAGGCTGCTTAGGAACCTCTTGATGGAATTGATCTGACTCTGGCTAAACGTGGTGGCCTGTGCTCCAAAGCAGATAAAGGAATGTTGATTCTCATGTCTTAACTTGGGTCTTGCTGGGTCTTTGGTACTTGAGGAATGAGCTTGTTTCCAAGACCTTTACTGCTATTGAATGAGACAGTCTGAATTCAGCTGGTCTTACATGTGCCTACCCAAGGGGTGCCTTGGCTTTTCTATTGTCACACTGACTCTTTCCCCCTCTCTGCCCGCAGTCGCTGCAGAAGGACAAGATGGGTGAGGCATACAGTGAGATCGGAATGAAGGGAGAGGTGAGTCTTATTTTCCTTCCTAGTGAAAACATGGCAACAGAAAACATTTCAGCTTTTGGCCAGAAAACCCCTGATGACTGCCCTGGCTGGGGGTGCTGAGGGTGTGAGATGGGTGAGGAACAGCTGAAGGAAGGTCTGGTGTCAAGTGCTGCAATGGTCCAGCAGCACTGGAAGATTTTGGGGCATGTTTCTACAGAGCAGTTCAGAGCTGCAGGTTTATGGTTTCCCCTCCACAGGCTGCTGAGGCTGGCTGGTGTTCCAGGATCAGGAGAGCAAGTGCCAGCCCCTCCTTGTGCCTGACTTCAGACAAGGAATAGGGGAAACATCCTCCTTCCCACGGCTCTGCTCTCAAATGTTTAAGAAGGCACACATCAGTCACAGCTGAGAGAGAGTTTTTAGCTCTGTGCACAAACTGCTGGGGGATGAGGGCTTGTGTCAAAAACAAACCATCTGGGGACACTTGTTTATGGCAAAATGAAAAATTGCTCTGACCTACACAGGTTCTATTTTATGTCAAAGTGTCATATATATATATAACCTTTCATTTCCTTCTGACACATGAAAAAAGGGGCATTTCAAAACAAAGTTTAGTGTCGAGAAATGCTGAAGCAACACCAACATTTAATATCTTCCCCTTTTTTATTCTAATGCTCCTCTGCCAGAGTTAAGCTGTGTCTATGAGCTATGGGGTTATAAAGTTGCACCATGTTTTTTGAATGTTTCTGGAGGGACCAGAACAAACACCAAAGCCCTTGTCCCATTCCAAATATATGATCATTTAATAGCTTGCTGCAATTCTAACTGTAACAAGCACTACTCCTTGACACATTTGTGATACAATCTAATACTAAATAATCAGTGTCTACTGAAATGCTGCCAAATCTCTATACATACAGTGAATCAAAGAAATAGCAACATTCTAACAGTATGACAGGAAAAATAGGTCAGCAAATGAAACCAATTTGGTTTTACTTCCTATCCTCTCTATTTTCTCCTTAACAGCCCTTGTAGCATGTCTGGGCTGGTCCAGACTTACCAGGTGCTTTCCTGTGCAGAGCAGAGTCCAGCCCATGCACAGCTGGTACATCCTGTACACCCTCAGCACAGCATGGGGGAGGGAACTCAGGGGCTTCTTTCTTTTTGCATAATCAGGAAAGCACCCATTAATCAGTCTACGCTTGTTTTATTTTCCCAAAGCAGCAGAGGCGGCGAGGCAAAGGCAATGAAGGTCTCTACCAGGTAAGCATCTCCCACAGCTGCTCCCCTCACATGTGGTTGGATATCCAATGGCACTGTCAGGGAGGCACAGAGAAGTGAAAGGCAGCTGGAAGTTTCCCAAGCAGGTACCAGGTGTCTCACTAACTCCTCATTGTTGGATGCCTCAGCTACCCCTGCTCTGGGATCCCCAACACAGGGCACAGCTGCCTTACCGAGCAGGCTGTCAGGGAAAGGACTGGGCATCACTGGAAGGGCTCTCAGGGGACGCTTCTCAGGATTCAAAACCACCTCAGGTCCCACTGCCAACTTACTTACACAGAGCTGCACCTGACCTCCCTTCCAAATAGAAGTCCAGAGAACAGAGTTCATGATTTTATGTCTGTTCCTTTAATTATGGATGCTCATTCTAGCATCAGTTAGCTCTTAATAATACACAAATAAAATGTAGATCTGCAGAACTAGTTAGGATGATTTGCTGTAGTCATATTTTCATAATCATTATTCAGAAAGTACCTTGCCTTCAAGTAATAGCTATTTGCACCACACAAACACCAAAGAATCACTCAGGAGTAAAAACCTCTGTAGGGGGAAAAAAATCAGACTCACGCTCCTGACTGAGCCCCTGCCATCCTGCTGCTGCCAGTCAGCCAGAAGTAAGCATTCACACTCATCCCTCACCCTCACCTTTTTCTGGTTTTCTATTTTTCAGGGGCTCAGTGCAGCAACCAAGGACACTTATGATGCTCTCCAAATGCAGCCTTTGCCCCCTCGCTAAGTGGGAGTCTCAGAGGGGATGGGCAACAGTGAGAGATGCCCACCTGCTTTGGGGAGGAGAGGGGGGAAAGCCTTTTTCATCCAACACAAGCACCGTGTGTTTTCTGTGTGCAAGAACCTCCTGGACCTGGCTTTTTCCTTCTCTCTCTCCTCCTGAATTAAGTAACTGCTTCTGCTATTAGAATGTACATATCTGTAAAGTTGTTTCCAATTATAGTGGGTATTAGGCTGATTTTTTTTCTTTTTGGTCAGGTTTGTGTTGTGGGGACCAGACCACACCTTCTAACAAACACAGCTATTTCCATAGGTCTTCTTTGTCTTCCAGTGTATTAAGACACGGAATTATGCTTTTATTGCATTTAAACAATTTGCTAAGATGTACAGTATTTACTGTATTTACTTCCTGTAGTATTTATCTTAAGACTAGTCCACCCTTTTTGCTTTGAATTTGCCTTTAAAAAACTGCTTCAGTGGAGGGCAACTTTTTTTCTTTAATTATAAAGAGTGACATGATGTTACAGTAGTGAAGCAGAGAGGCTGAATGCCAACTTTCCAGCAGGGAGAAAATGAGCACCAATATCCAAAAAAAGATCAAGCAATGGCACTGCCACTCATCCATAAATATGAGCCAGGTAAGCTGAGTGAGAGACTTCTCTGAAGGCAGAAAAACAAAGAAAACAAGGAGATGGGTTCCCTTATTATCACTTCCAGACAACAAACCGTACAAAAGCTAACATAAATGCAGTTTCCAACCCAGTCTCTCATGAGGCTGCCTCTAAAAGGTGCAGGTATCATTCCAAGGAGGTACCAGCTCAATAATGTCATGTGTGCCACAGTCCCGTGTGCGTGTAGGGAGCAGCAGTGGGAATGGCACGAGCTCCTTACCTGAGGCATTCAGCCTGTCTGCACCAGCCTACACCCTGCAGCACCATCTCCCAGAGAAGCTGAGGAGGACAGGATTCAACAGGAGCTCCTACACACATCCCAGAAGCTGGGATGGGCTGTTGGGAAAATGCCCCAAACCCAGGTATCAAAGGGACACTCACCTCCTGCTGCTGCAGCCTCAGTTTTGCCCGTGCCTCGCAAGGCTGCACAGGGAAGCCTGCAGGAATTCAGCAAGGACAAATCCAGCCCAGCAACATCAGGGGTGTTTCACCTCGACTCAGGAGCTGACCAAGCCATCTCACCAGTCCTCACAGAAGAAGCAGAGCTAAAGCAAGGCTGTGGAAACAAGAGCTGCTGCTCTGGGTGCTGGCCAAATGAGGTTATGTCTTTTTTCCAGGGACTGGGTGGGTTAGCAGCAGAAAAACTTGCTGAAATGGGTGCTATGCAAGTTCCAAGGCAGTTTTACTTCTTTAAGCAGTAAAACTGTACCTGCAGTAGGTGCTTGTAGCTTTTAAAGAATATTTGCAATAAATTAAAGCAAAAAAAAAAAAGAAAACTGAGACATAGTAATGAATGCTTCTCACAAAAAAAAAAAAATTCCTAGATCCTTTACTGTTCTCTGCAATGACAAGAAAAATTGAGAGAACTGGGTGATAACTGAGACAGCTGAGCTGAAAATTACAGTAAAGTTATGCTGCAAAGCACTTGATGCAAGAACAAAGAGTGCTGAAAACAGCTTTATCTTTTTAAATCCCCATAACTGTATCTGCAAGATGTAGAAATCACAAGCTTTGGCAGCGTGAAATACCAACCACCAAACAACAGAAATTAAATTCTTTGGGGGGGAGGAAACACCTTTATGCTCTTTATATATCAATGGATACCTTGATTTCAAAAAGCATCCAACGCTGGTTTTGGGGCCACTCACAGTGGGGTTGAGCTGAGTCTCCTCTTTGCCTTCAGGAAGTGACTGAAGCTGTTTCTGCTTTGGGGAGAGGAGCTGATAAATACAGAATTACAACAAAAGCTTCAAGCAGAGTGCATAAAACCTGGGCTCTCCTCCAGTTTGACAAGACAAAGGGCACCAGATCAATCTTCTGGCCCAGTTTGATGCACAGGGAAAGGGGAATCAGCCTCCCCTGACACATTTAAAAACTACAAACAAGTGCATACATGTTAAAACACTTGGAAAATGGTTTAATGATGTTTACAACAGAAATGAACTGTACAATTACAGTAAGTTTAATATATATAAAAAATTACAGCAGACAAATGCATCTACACAAAATCTACCTTTTCATTCTGATTTACTGTAATCTACACAATCTCTCAATGCCTACAGCTATCTGTAGGCAACCACTGGGAAAATAATAATAATAATATAATAATAATAATAAAGAACATCTTTAAAGAGACAGCATTTCGCCTTCCTCCTCACCCTTAGTGTGATCAGCAAGGTTTTGAAATGTGTGGGACTCTCACATTTCAGTCTCCAGAAAAGCTTGGGTTGCGTTTGGGTAGGGTACTCCCACAATGGCCCTTGATTTCAAGTGTTCTGCTGACCTCAAGTGTATAAATGCAGTGTATGAGGAAGGCCAAGGGAAAAAAAAACCTCCCAGCCAGTGTAAGCAGGCAGTTGCACAGAGCAGTGAAACCATTAGGACCAAAAACTTGTCTTATTTAGAAAAGAAAGCAAAAGGGGACTGCCCAGACACTACAGACATTCACAAATCCTCATTTCTTTGAAAATTATGATCAGAATTAGAAGAAAGGGCTTGGTTTTCTACTCCCAATTCTTCATACAAAAGGGTAGTTTTCAAACTAACACTGTAAATACGTTCTTAAAACAAAATTTAAGCTACTTCCTCTTTGGCCCACCCCTTAAAAACAGTGAAACCCCCTTTGCACTGAGAAAGAACCTCAGGTCAGTGGGGAAAACAAAAGAACATGCTGTCTCTTTAAAAAGAAAGAAAGAATCCCAGTTGGGAGCGGCCATCAGTGAAAATGCAATCCAAATTGGCGGTCTGGTGGAAATTCCTCACGGAATATTATGTACAGTTTAAAAACCCTTTGTAGTTGGTTTTTCTTTTATTATTATTTATGAACACCTAGGCAGTGAAAACCGTTATGTTAATACATACATAGACACACCCAAAACATACAAAAATACTATTATTTCAAACTACTAAGAATAGGACAAGTTCAGTTATCTCCATGCTATGACTTTAAGAGCATTACACTGAAACAAACAAGAATTTAAACGACAATTTTTTAATATCCCAGAAATATACCAAAATATACATCTAAGCTTTGGAATTACTGAGGTTAGACTAATGCAAGTGCTGGGTAATCGTACTTAATACACAAGTCTAAGGTTCTGCAGGAAAGAAATTATCTTTGGTATCTGCATCAGGCTAATAATATTAACATTTGGATTTTGCTTTGGGATAGAGCTTGTCTGACCCTAGAACCAAACACCCCCCAATCAACTGAGATTAAAAAGATCCATGTAAAAAGTTCCTCCATTTGCAATCCCCCCCCAAAAGTTAAAAAGTCACAGGCATCTACCTAGCATAAAAGGTTGAGAAATACAATGCATAGTTGCACAGTGGTGCTGCAAAAATAAAAGAAATCTAGAAAAAAGGAACTAGAGGAGAAAATGAAAAGCTGCTTCTTCTTCTTTCAGGGATTTCTCACAACAGGACAGCCTCTTCCAAGCAGTGAAGGGGGGGGAAGCTCAGAAGTGCACCTCAGCGTGTATTAATCAACATCACCCAGCCCCCAGAGGGTTAAAGCACCCAGCAGAGCAGCCAATCCTGCACCCAAGTCTTCAGCTCCTCAACCCACCTGTGAAGCCCCAGCCTCCCTTCCCAGCACCTGTGCCCCAGATCTCACCTGGGGCCGGGAGTTGCTGCCCGGGGCGTTCTGGAGCCCCGGACGGGCCCTCGTCCAGCCAGCCCAGGCCAGGCCGGCCTCACAGGTGGGCTTGGTGCTGAAGACGCCCTTTGTCTTTGGTTTGTTTGTTTGTTTTGAGTTTATACAATCATTAGGAAATCTTTGGTTTTGGCTGGAAATTTTAAAAGAACAAAACAAAACAAAGAAACCGCCCCCTCCCGACTTATAGCAGCCACCGTGACCTGACAAAGCTTCTCTTTCCCATGGGGGTAGGGGAACTACATTCAAATAAAGATGGACCGGGTTAAGGATGCAGCTTCTGGCCAGGCTGGGGAGTGGGGAAGGGATACAGGATTGTCAAATAATAAAGAAGAAAATTAAGTATTTGGAGATTTCTATTTTTTTTCCTTTTTTTTTTGTTTTTGTTTTTTTGGTCATGTTAAAAAGTGAGTAGCATGTATGCAGCACTGGGCTGAGAGTGCCTCCTGGCCCTGGAGCTCAGCGTGGCTCTGGGGAGGGAAAAGGCAGCGTGGGTGGCCCTTTTCCATGGAGAGTGGAGGGGAGGGGGTGTATATTCACAGACTAATCAAGAGGACCCCTTGTAACCAAAGGAAATAAGATAAGATTGCAATTTGCCCTCACTTTGCAGTAGCTTTTAAGCAGCGACATTCAGAGGCGTTAGGGGGTCACTCCCCAGGTTGCAGGTCACGGGGTGCTATAGGCCAGAGTTCAGTGTTAATCAAAGGAGGGAGGGCAGACTTGGCAACTCTGTGGGGTTTGGAGAAAGTTAAAGCAAGTTACTCAGTTACGAGTTAGAAATGAGGTATACGACAGCTCCTGTACCTGTGGCGGATAAACACCCCACACCTACTCACACCTAGCCTTAGACACTACCACAGAGGAAGGAAATGGAACAACGGCACTGGCGGGGACGCAGGAGCTCCTGCCCGGGCCCGGCACTCGGGGGGCACTCGGGGCCGGAGCTGCTCCAGCCCTCCCCGAGCCGCCCCCGGCGCGGCCCGGCTCCCCGGGAGCTTGCCGGGAGCGGCCGTGAGCTCCGAGTCTTTCTCTTTGCGTTTTCCCCTCGGACTCGCTCGGGCGCAGGGAGCACCGGGGTCACAGAGGCCGACACATGGAGAGTGAATGGGGGAAGAACTAAAGGTTTTGTCTCAACTGCCTTGTTCTCAGGACACTGTCACGGGTGCTCTTGTTCCTAAATCGTTTCTCAAGGGGGTTGTGCGATCTCCACGAGTTGCCCCTTGGCATGCCATTCCCCAAGGTCTTAGGACTCCTACTGTTAAATAATTTCAGGGTTTTATAGCACCGCAACGTGCCGGCTTGGAACGCACACGAAGTTATGACATTCAGGGAAAAGGGCTTCCGTAGCTGCTGCCACAGAATTCCCCAAAGGCAGTGTGAATCCTGAAGTGGGGCCTACAACAGATAAGACAATTTTGGGAGGGAAGGGGAAGCGAACGTGATAAATTAAGTAACTTACGGTATTTTGTAAAGCTCTGCCGGAGAATATTCCCCAGCAGACCGGCACAGTTTTAAGACAGATCAGCGTTTTGGTCTGAGCTACTTGACAATGTCCTGTTTGGTAGAGAGATGAAATAAGGCAGAGGGGGTATGTTCCAGTTCTGGGGCTGAGCCTCAGCAGCACTAAGGAACGCCAAAGGTATCATCTTCCCTCGCCTCCCACAAGCTGTTTCATTTCCTTCCTCAGATTTGTTTTCCATAAAGCACACCTTGTTTTCCACTTCTTTTGTTCCAAGTGCTCTTTTCTTTGAGAAGTCATTTCTTCAATATCCCTATTACCTATCTATAAATCTAACTAGCTCTTTGAAAAGTCACACAATATTAATACCACTTTTACATAATGTCAGAACAACAATTCTATTAGTAAAGCTTTCAGTGAAGTTCTGCAACCCGATTGGTGTCTGGAGGAAGAGTAGCTGGACAACCCGCTCTCCCCCTTCCTCCCTCCCTTTCTTCACAAGAGCTCACCAAGTTCACTGATAAAACAGCTCAGCCCAATAGCATGATACATGAACATGTACAAGGCTACTTTGGGGAGCAAAGAAAGGAGTCTTCAAAGTCCCTCCCTTAAGAGAAAGACCATCTGCAAAAGCTGTTGAACAGACTCTGACCTTGGACTACACTGCTTCCACATTTGAAGGAAAGAAACAGTTTTCCCTGACTGTATCCCAACATCAGCCTAAGACCTGCAGCACTGGGCAAACCCCAGACACCGTTTGTCTTCACAGAGCCGATGCAACTCCATGCAGAAAAGGTGGGAGTACCCGCAAGAGATGAGGTCCTTAGAGGAAGGGACACTGACCCAAAGCTCAAAAAACCCCCACCCAGCTTTTCCTCTTACCCGCTCTGAGAACAGCAGAGCTGACAACTTATCAGTGCCTTTGGTTCCCTACGAGGCCACTGGGAATTCTCCCTCCCCAGTGGAGTCGAGCTCCTTTAGAAACCCAGCTCTCGCTCCCGCGCGCAGCCGGCACCGGCTGGCGCTCACACGCACTCGCACACACACCCACCCACGCACACCCTGCCCTCTTCCCCCGCTCCAGCAGCCTCAGGGGAAACGGGCAGGGAGCCTTGGAGCCCGCACGGAGCTGGCTGCAACACCCTCCCAAGGCAAGAACCACTCGCTCTTCTGCTACTGCCACCGCAACACCGAGACATCGGCCAGGAGAACGACCTGGTCCCTCGCCAACAACACCTCAAAGCTCCTCTCCCACAACCGTCTCACAGTATTTCAACCCTTTCAGGCAGACCAGCCAGGCGTTAGGAGTAGGTTAGCTTTCACCTCTCTCAGTTTGGTTTTTTCTTTCATAGTTTTTGGTCTAGACAGGATTAGCATTGCTATTAGAAAAGGAAGTGTTTAAAAAGTTTTCCACCTATTATCAAGCACTACAAGCCCTACATTCAGTAACAAGACAAGGGGGATAAAAGGAACCTGTTTCACTTTTGCTCTCCCAGATAGATTAAGATGCGACAACCATTCTTGTCCCTCCCTGGAGTTAAAACACAGCGGACCCAGTTCAGCTCTGGAGCAACTCAACACAACCAAAACGGATTTCCAGCCCCGAGGTCGATCCCAGCCCAGTACAGCCATCTCTCCCCCGAGCCTCCTCGATATTTGTTGCCTCATCTTCAGATCCCAGCGAGGGGCAAGGAAAGGCCGAGAGGGAGGGAAGTGTGCGCACACTCGAAAGGACCCTGAACAGCAACCCCATCAGTAACCTGCATGCCACCGCGTGCTGTGCTGCAGATTAGACCACAGATAAACCAACCAAACAACAATCCCAAACCCAGGAGCGACAAAATGTTTCCTTTGGCAAGACAGATACAAGGAAAAAAATTTATGAGCAAACATTTTCCTTCTAACACAGTCAAACCCCCTTCTCTGCCCCCAACATCCACCCACCCCCACCCGACCCTATAAAGTTGTAACCTATAAACAGGATCTCAAATACATACAGCATAATCATGTTTATCAATCATAATAAACCATCAGTTCAACTAAACTCTACAGCTAGAATTATCTCCACTATTTATAAAGTTTGCTTTTCTCTTCTGATTTTTTCAGTTTAAAACCAGTTCTGCGACAATGCTAAGCTATGCTGAGGTATTTTATGAAGGTGCCAGAAGCCAGCTGCTACCCACAAGTATTGTTCTCAGAGCTGTATGGTGCTACCTTTCGCTGAGGGAAGAGGGGGAAGGAGCAAGGAGAGAAAGAGGCAGAGGGACGGAGACAGGGAGGGAAAAAGGGGGCCCAGATTATTCCAGTTATGGACGGTTCTTAGCAGGGCATCACTGATGGACCTAAAAGCAAGCTCAGTAGCTGCTTCATGTTCAAGAATTTGGTCAGAAAAGAAGTACCTGATACGTTCTACACGCTGACCTTATTTGTCTACGTGAGTAAAAGATGTAATTTCTCCCACAGTTAAACTATTTGTCAGTTCAGTGCAATCTCCCTAATGCCCTCCTAACAGCATCCCAACAGGGGCAAAAATTCAGAGCATGTCCCCACTTGGAGTATCCTGGGAGAAATGGCAGATCAAATGCAGATAGATAAATTGAAAAAAATCAAGGTTTTTTGTGCATTACTGTGTCCATGTGTGAGGATATGCAAATAGAGGAATTGCTTTTCATCGTTCCAAAAGCACTGAAACTTGCACTGACACAGAGGGAACCAGGTACCACTCACAACGTGGAGACAAAGATATGAGCATCGTAAGAAACTGTGAATTGTGAACCAACAGCTTTTTGACAAAATCTTGCCTGTCAAATATCTTTAAAGTATTTTAGGGGACTCCCCTCTGGAAAGAAGAGAGAAACTCACAAGCAGCAACAAGAGATTTAATGAGTGAGAAGGGCAGAACTTGTGCAAGGTAGGTATCTTGAATTCTATATTGCTATAGTACTTCGGGAGGGAGAGGGCAGATGTCCTGGTTGCAAAAATAGAAAGGGATTTGAGTTGGCTGTGTGAGAACTGAAAACCATAAATGCACTGGGGAGCAGCAGGCCAGCTTATTCCTTTGGTAATACTCCACCCTAGGCAACATCCAACAGGGACAGACAGGCCCTGCTGGGGTAGAGGGTGTGGAGAAACAGCATTTAACCAGGCAGAACGGGAATAGGGAATAGTGACTCTTTGTAAAGTTAATGTGGCAATAAAAACATCTAAATTTTAAACTTTCAGTTTAAAACCAAGTATCATTGAAAGCTTGGACCATGCATTATTTTATCTGCCCTAAAACACTCTAATGACCATGAGAAGCTACCTGTCTCTTTAAGATAATTTTGTATCTTTATATATTTCTTTATCTAAGAAAATATGAATTAATATTTAAGGTAAACTAGATGTTGCTTTGGTTTAGTATCTGTGGTATGGCTCCAGCTGTAATGGTTGTGCTGCTCCATTTGCAACAACAACAAAAAAAAAAAGGGAATTCCCACTTTAAGGAAGGCTGCTTTGAAGGAATGTGCACAGAGTTAAGGAATTAACTCTCATGTGTCCTTCACTAACCCAACTGCAGAAATGTGTCAAAGCACCCTGTGTGAGGCTTACAGAGGTGGCATTGGAACATTAGGTCACAGTTCTAAGAGATGTCACAGCCACACCACCTCACAGTGATTGATAAAAACGTACTTCAACTAACAGGTGTTGTACAGCAACTCAAAAACAAAATAAATGCTCTGTAGGAAATCTAAGCAGATGCAACAATTGTAAGCAGCCACATCTGTGTGTACTTTCTTTGGGCTGTTTGTGAATCCTTCCACGGTGACTGTGGAGGGTGGGTTCTAAGGAGACCAAGTGCGCTAAAGCCAAAGTGTGCTGAAGCAAAACATGTTTTTCTTAAGATCAGAAAAAAATGTCATCACCAAGCTACAAGACCAACTCCTGAAGCCATTCTCTAAATTGTTTGTGCCCTTCCGGGCATATCTGTGTGTGTTTTCCTGGAAATCTCTTGCTTTTTGAACTATCCCTGTCCACAGGGAGGGCTTTTCACCCTATCTTTTCTTGCCTGGGTACTGTGACATGCTTGCAACTATGAAAAGCAACCCTCTCACCTTTAAATACAAAGACATGGAAGTCTGAAAAAGAGATGCTATTATCCTTTTCCAACACACCACCAAACTTCCTGTGATCATATTTACTGGGCCTGTACACAATTGTTATTGTTTCTTTTCAGATGCATCAATTTCTGCTGCCAGCACGACAATGATTTAATAAAGAAACTTCTGATAAATTCTGGTACATGATCTCGTATTCTTTTCATTCTCTGAAGGAGTACATGCACTCTAACTTGGCAAATGTACACCCACTACCAGTCTGATTTCTGTCTTTCACCTAAACACTGGAGGTAGCCAGCATCCATGAGGAAAAACACTGATAGGGATAAAAGGTAGGCTCCAGGAACAACAGTCAGTTTTAGGGGTGGGGCACAGGGATGTCTTAGGGGACAATGAATCAGAGCACACTGGCAATGGATGCCATGGGATATGTGCTGGTTGGGTATTATGTCAGTTTCTGCAAACAAAACCAAGCTTTTCTGGATATGTGGCTACTCTGAGTTTCCAGTTTCTCTCAGAAAAAAACTCGCTAAGAAATTCCCTGGAATCTGGGCCCCAGATAGGGTGATGGGGTAGAGAAGAGGAGGGTAAAGAAAGGGGTATAAGGTGCTCACACCAAAGCCATGTGACCAATGCAAAGGTAGTCAGAAAAAAAGCAGATTTTTATAATAAATAAACCATCCAAGCTGCATTAGTGTTCCAGATATGTACTCAACAAGACCCTCTCCCAACCACAAACCAGCAAGAATGGGACATGAAAACTCATTCAGACAGCTAATGGCACAGTCTCCTGGAACTGTGGAGAGAGGATTTTCCACTGATTTAAGGCCCACCTTTCTTTGTGTTTCCTAGATATCTACAAGGACCACGCCCCCCCACCCCACCACAAAACCCTTGGGAGGAGGGGATCCATCGGAGACAAGCCCGTGGTCTCCCCCTCTAACAAAAAAAGCTTCCTGATAAATTGTACTTTTGCACAGGCGTGAAAGTAAGCAGGGACTTTCAGAGTCAGGAACAAACGCTACAGCTGCAGTTTTCCCCATCCTCTTACTTCACTCAAAACAAGTCCAAGGACTTGCAATCCTTTGGTAGAAACTATAGACCGTGCTGTGGCCTCCAGACCAGCACAGTGGGTACCAGCATCTTCTCTTCTACTTTTTCCCTACCTCCCTGAAGCTCACCCAGCTGTACCTGTTGCTGCTCTGAAGCTTTTACTGTGGGCCATTGCCATTTTTGCAGTATTATTCATAGCCCTAAAAGTCTCCTGCACAGCCTGAAGACATAGAGACATATCAAAAATACGGAGATTCATCCATACCGGGGGGATAAAGGTGGGACCTCTTGGATAACAATCCTCTGACATTGCCATTCTATTTACACATCAAATAAAAGAAAACAAATTAAAATCAAGTTAAGAGTCTGCCCCAAGGATAAAACAAATTACCAACCAAAAAAAAAAAGATTAAAAACAAGCAGCAACTTTTATATAAAATTAATAAAAACAAAAGACAAATGAAAAAGAAATTGTCAGTAGCATCTATCGCCTCTCTGCATCTGAACTGCACTTACACAAACTAGTCCATTAGTACAGCAGCTTGCTAGAAATTGACTTTGGTTCAAGCTTAGTTTTAAAAAAATAAAACATAAAAAAATCAAAAATACATAAGAAACGGTGGACGGACATTTGTTAGTTTCCCTGCTTGCAGTTCACTAGTTTTGAAGTTTTAGGGGTAATTGGTTTAAATATCAGTAAAACAGGAAGGTGGAGAGTTAGAGATGAACAGAGCAAAACCATGGTGGTGGGGGGAGAGATAAGGGGTTCTGCCACTTGAGTGCAAACACAACTCCCACATGCTCAAGCCACGGACCAAAGCATGTGTAGAGTTTAAAGTTGCTGCCTTCTGGATCTTGGATGAGAAGCTCCAGGATCCCCCTGAATCATCAACAAAACGAACGTAGCTGCATCAGCTCATTATTTTAGGACACTCTGGTGACAAAAGAAAAGGGGGTGGGTGGGAAAGGGACTCTTCTAATACCCTCACTAGCTAAAAGTAATTTAGTTTTATACACATGGCAGAAACCTTTAAATCCATCAGGAATGGAAAGTTAAATGTGAACTGCATTGCAGTGATCCAGTCTTCTCTCTTTAAAAAAATCTTTTTTTTTTTTTTGGTTCAGATACTGGATTGTGTATTTAAGAATATACGGATCTAACTTCTGTACAGTTCATTACTCCTTCCTCATCCACAAAAATATCCTTTGCTCCACAGATCAGAATCACCCTTAAAAAGTGAGTTGCAGTGCCAGGCCAGCCCTGGGCGCTGGCCAGAGGCGCCGATTGCCGCACTCACCCTGCGAGCGGCCCCACAGCTCAGAGACCACACGAGATCAGCCCGGGGTGTGCAAAGCCCCAGAGTGGCTCTGTTGTGTTGGCATTAACAATGGCACCTTCTGTTCCCATAGTCCTGGCTCCTGTCTTTTGCAGCCAGAAGCACTTTTTGTTTTACTAGGAAGCTCTTCTAAATAGTGTTGGAAGCATCAGAAAAGGAATATTGCTATGAATGGGGAGAATGTGACCTTCTGAAATCCGGTACCAACTCACCTAGAGGGTATCTAGGACTCTAGATGCTGCTTTACATGCTGCCAATTAGCCTGGGTCATGATGTTTTTTAAATATTTGTGTGTGCTTTTGCACAGCAAAACGAAATCTGTGGAACAGAAGAGCCATCAGTATTGTCACACAATCCACACTCAGGAGGTCGCATCCCGCTCTCTGAAGTGAAAGGAACCAAGCACACGAAGCTAAGAGCAGAATTTTGCTGTTTTGTCTAAATATTTGAGAGGAGAAAAATGGCAGTTTGGAGCAAATTCCTACCTCTGCTTACAAAGCAGAGACCAGCCTGGAAGTTTGCACACAATGATCTCTGCTGCTGCACTAAGCTTCCTGCACAATGATGAACATAAATTCTTCTGACCCCTACAAGTAGGCATTAGACAAATTCAAGGATGAGGAAACTGTTTAGAACATTTCCAGAAGATTAGGATAGAAAGTCTGTTTGTGCTCCATTCTTCCTCTCCACCCCCCCACCCTCCCCCCATGGTGTGGGAGCTCGCTGAAAATAATCCAGGAGCAAAAGACAAACGCGTCCAAACTATATATATAAAAATAATAATAATAATAATCATAATAATAATAATAGAGATACACCAGTAATACAGGCCTGCCTAAATTGTACCAGTTAAGAAAGGAACCCCCAACATGATTGATACGATTATAAACACCTTGTATGACATAATGGCCTGTACAACAGACCTATAAAATGATAATTAAAAAAGAAAGATATTTAGACCAAAAAAACCAAGAAATCCCCTTCCTATTTTTGAACTGATAACCCACCTTAACTTGTCATTGTGACTGCTGGAAATGATAAGTAGTCCTTTCACTTTTTTTGTGTTTTTGCGGTTTTTAGTTTTTTTGTGGTTTTTTTTTTTTTTTTTTTTTACATTTTTGGTTAGAAAGTTCTCCGATCCATGAAGCGATCCTGAAAAGACAGTGTTTATTATAAAATTAGGCAAATGTCTGTCCCAGCTTTAAATCCTTCCTGTTTTGCTTTTGTTTTTTTTTCTCCTTTTTTTTTTGGTTTTTTTTTTTGTTTTGTTTTGTTTTTTTAAATATTTTTCCTTCTCTCTCTCTTTTTCTCTCTCTCTCTCTCTTGTCCCCAGCAACACGGTGAGAGGATGCCCACGGCATTTTCAGTCCATCGACCGGGCTGGCAGCCGATCCCAGCGCACAGTGACCCAGGCTGCTGGAGCAGAGCCCAGCCCAGCTCACTGTGCCTTGGAGGCAGTAGTGGTGGTGGACGTGGCCCCGCTGGCAGAGGCCACTGTGAGGAGAGAGTTCTGGATGGACTCGGCTGAGGTGGAGGTGGCGTGAAGGCTGGCGACTGGTCCAGAGGCCCCTGCGGAGGCTGCAGCTGCAGAGACCAAGCTAACTGGGTTGCTGGTGAGCAGAGAAAGGTTCTGAGGGTTCAGGAACAGAGGGGCAGTGACGATGTTAGGGGTACCTCCAGCATTGGCAAACACCAAGTTTCCAGTTGCATCCAGTGATGTTATTGGAAGAGAGCCACCGGATGCAAGAGCTAAAAATAGGGAAAGTCGAGCAGGGAGGAGATAACATTAGCAGTAAGCAACAATGCAAAATGTGCCTAAAAGCAAGGGGTCTCTGCATTTGCCTTTCTCTCATACGTGTGCTCTCTAAATTGCCCGTTTGGGGTTTTTTTCCAAATAACCATCAGACAAGATCTTGCAGATATTAAAATGCATCTTTCATTTGCTGCTAAACTAATTCCACTGTGCCTTTCTTCAGCTCTTTTAGCACAATACTGGTCTATGTTTTCTGCCACAGAGAGCCTGTGCATCCAGGCAACTTGCACTGGGAAGGGTTGAGATGAGGGTTCATGTGAAATGACAGCTATCACAAGATGGAGAAGGTCATGTAACCTTGAGTGTAACATTTTAAATGTTGACATATAACCAACCACTGTTACAACTTACTCTCACGGGTCTACAGCGTTTAGTCTGCCTTAGATTATGATCTCCTAAATTTATCTGTGACACTTTATGAAATGGTTCTTTCTTGCAACCCAGAAACAAGATTTGTTCAGCTAGTTTAGAGGCTATTTGAACACAGAGGTTTTACCTAGCTCTTTTAGACACTTGTGCCACCCAGTTTTTACAGGTGGCAAACTATGAACAACTCTTGCTGAAGCCAGTGGTAACTTTTGGCTTTGTGCTACTTCCAAAACTAATAAATATCTACTCTTCTGAATGTGGATTTATGCATTTCAAGTTCTACATAAGGATTTTATGAGGCAGGATGTTTCTTTTCTAATACATATGAAGACATGAATTCAGGACCAAGACTTGCTCAGAACTGCCCTTCCACGAGACCTCAGAACGGTGCAAGTCTGCTCAAGCAGACTACAGAAGAGCTATAAAAAGCAAATCTCTAACCTGCTAAAGATACAGGCCAATGAGGCAAGGACAACAAAATAAATTCCAGATTATATTCAGTATCTTACATGCCTCCTTTAAATCATACACAGCTCTGATTCCCTATCTGAAGTTGTACCTGCTCCTATCTCTGTGACCCACAAAATGTATTTGCACATTTAATTTCGTAAAGCCTTTACTCCTACACAATTTATGCCCAGTGCTGAGGAGTCAGTGCTCTCTGGCAGACAAAACCAGAGCACATAAACTGAAGTTGTGTGATGGAGATGCATTAAAAGGAACACTACTGACCTTGAATAGTTGCCAGTGTACTGTTGCTCATCAGGGCCGGGCTGAGAGCACCACCTAATGTCCCTGGATTGAGACTGAGTAAGGCACCTCTGCAGCAAGATCATGGAAGAAGTGGGAAAGAGAATGAGTGTTACTTTTAAGAAAAGGTCACTGTTCAAAAGTCCACCATCATATTTTTAAAAAAAAAGAGTGAGGAAAGACCAGAGATCAAGGGCTATTTTTAGATTATTTTACTTTTAACTCCATGAGGGGTTCATGACATGCTCGCAGTACAAGCACTGTAAACACATGTCTTGCATTGACTGTTGGTGTAAAATATTTTTGTAAAGTATTTTGGGAAAGCTGTTAGAGAGCTATCATCCTCTCCCAAATGTAGATAAGAAATATGTAAATCAAGAGGAATTAAAGAAACATCTGTCTGAACAACATTTCTAAAACACTATATATTCAACAATACATCATTTTGCATTTTTGAGAACTTCTTGCTCATGATGGAGAAATGAATACAGAGTTGTGAAGTGGGTCTAGGCTATCTCTCCATTTTACAATTAATAGGACAGAATCTATGGTTCAGTGGTAAGTTGCAGTTTTTAAGTCAAGCTCTGCAGTGGGATGAATGATTTATCAAACAACATCACTGCAACACAGCTATTTCACCTTTAAAATGAACACAGCATTTGTGTGCTGTGATGGGAATGGTCCATTGCCATCAATGAGTAAACCTTCAGAACCTGAGATAAATGACAGCGATACATAAAAGCAATTTATCCCAAGAATTTTCCTTCACTCTTTGTCACCTGACCTAAAAGGGTGTTCAAAATGGATCCTTACCCAGCTGCAAACTGCGAGGATGCCATCAAGCCTGGGTTTAGTCCTGCTGCAGCAGCCATGGCAGCAAGACTTGCATTTGCAGGCAACTGTGCAGCTCCTTGTAACGCGGCCGCTGCCGCCGTTTGCAACCCTGATGCCGTTACCATCACCTGGCTGGTCCCGAGAGGGGAGGACAAGGGGGTGGAGGTTGTCTGTGTTGTGCTGGTCTCACTGGCACTGGAGGCCTCTGAAGTGGAGGCTGAGGCAGAAGGGGAAGGGCTCGGGGAGGGTGATGTCACTGCTGAAGAAGCTGGAGGCGCTGTTGAAATCACTGTTGCCGTGTTGTTGGAGGTGGTTTCTGTTGTGCCTGGAAGAATGGTTCTGGTCAGATCAGTACAAAACACGGATACCAGACAACAGAAACCCCTGCCCACCTGATCTCAGCTGCATGTCCAGCTGAAAGGGACACAAGCACACATTTCTGTAGCACCAAGAAGCACCAAGAGTTCAAATGAAAAAATGAAATTATGCTTCCCAATGGGGGGAGGAGGCTGAGGAGCTCCAGAAGCCAGGAACGAAATACAGTGTATTTTGTTGCAGCACCACCTGTGACTTTATTCCTGGAAAAGTCAACTCAGTGGTGACAAAAACTGAAGCTTCTTAGTGCAGCAACAAGGAAGGATGACAGGAATGTCCGAGGATACCAGTGACCAATAGTGAATGACTCTTAAGAACTCAAAAGGGACAAACGGTAGCGGTTGATGTGGTGGCAGCAGAGATCAGCCCTTACCTGTGACTGACAGACTGGTGACAGCAGGACTGGCCAGAGGGAGCACGGGGTTGACAGTCAGGGTTGTAGCTGCACTGCTAGTCACAAGGCTTGGCGTGGTTGCCACCTGGAGGTCAACAACGAATAAAACTGCTCAGCTGCTCAGTTACACACTAGACCTGGATTGCTTTCTTTCCACCCTCACCTGAAGAAGTTATCAGTGAAAAACACTGCATATAAACTAATTTTTTTTTTGTAATTTGGTTACTTCATCATTCAATGAAACAATCATAGCATCTTCTCTAATTACCAGCAATATCTTTATTCCTAATAATTCAGTATTTGAAAGGAGATACACCCCATCCATATTGTCTCAAGACTGCAAGTCAGTCCTCTCTGCCACCTCACAAAGACAGCACCTTGTTTTAATAGAGACACACTTACAGACAGAGTTACAAAATATATTATTTCTACTTTTCTTTTTCTTGTTTAAACATCTTTTCAGCTCCAAATCTCTTCTCTGATAAAATTATGTAATTGCCCCAGCATTAACAAAGGTATTTAGAGTAATGTGTTTATATGGAGAAGCAGAATAACATTTCACTTTTATTCAACCAAACTATAAACTTTGATAAGCTTCCTTATGCCAGAGGAAGGATCTCTGAATTTTAAAACATACAAATGGAGTTTTCAATTGTGGATGGCTTATTACAAGAAAGCTACAATAAACTGAAGACATTACAGATAAACACCAAAGATTTAAGGCTGGAGAAACTAGCTTATGAGGAAAAATGAAATATAAGGAAAGGACTTTTCATGGACAAGAAATGGTGTCCAACAGTAATATCTGAAGGCTGTTATACATCAATGAGAGAAATGAATCCTTTAGAATTGCCCAAGAGAACATAGCCAAGGATATAGGCTAAACATTCCTCCTTTCCACTCTCTTACCTTAAGTCTATTATTAGAGAAATATCTCTCCTGCCTCTTAGAGGGAGTCAAATGTTTCACGCATTTTAAACAAGACTGGGGCAACTGGGACAGATCTGAAAGCTTTCTGCCCATCTCAAATAGTGTATGAAATTAAGAGGAGCCAGATGCACACTACACCTCCCACTAATGCAGCCCAGCCACCACATCTGTCATCTGTCCAGGAAGCAGTTAAGGCCAAGGTCACCATCCCTATTTCAGGGCAGAGAATGACCTGGAATTAATACAGCTCACCCCCGTGGTTACAGTGAGTGACTCCAGCCAATGCAAAAGGAGGCTGCCCCCAAAAGGAGCCTTCCCCTCCAATCCTGCTACAGAGCCCTCGCCCTCGTGCAGCCAGGCTGCAAGTCACACTGGTTATCTAACCATACTGAAAATTCATCATTGTTCCTCACATGGCTAATTTGCAGTCAAACTACTAAAGTAAGCCCAAGCATCCTATGGACACAATCTCCAGAGCTGACACAAGGAATCAACAAAGCACACAGTCAGTGAAGGCTGGTGGCAGCAGGGCTGGAACATCCATTTGAGTAACAGCATAGTCTTAAGAGAAGCTTAGAATGAGTGAAAACACTAGTGAAACTTCACTGATGAAAGGGAGACCGTGGTTAACACCTCAATTTCTTACATACAATGGGTGATCATAGCAACAGGAAAATTTCCCTAGGAAAGCTCCTTTAAGTTGCAGTCTGAAGGAACTTGCACAGTTATTAAAACATACTATCATAAATCTCACTATATTCGGCTTTGGTAGCAAGGCATGCAACCTTGCTTTGCAACTGGGCAAAAAAACCCCAAACCAAAACAACAATAATAATAAAAAAGACTAAGCACACTTAACACAGCCCTTCCCCTGAAACAAAAGGTTGCATGCACATACCCTGAGACAAGGATGAGGGGAGAGAATAACACGTCACCGAAATTAATGGTTTAATGAAGTACTGGAAGATATTAGCTACTACGGTGATGAGGGTGGAATAAATACTACAAAAGGACAGCTACAGGCTACATAAATTCCACCACATTCCTATTAGCATAGCTACTATGACATCTAATAGCTACTGTTTCTATTTATGAAAACAGACCTCCATGGACATTGGTAGCAAAGGTGCTGAAGGAACCTTGATGCATGTGTTTTGTTACTCTTATTTTCATGAAGTTTGTGTTTACCTGAGGTAAATACAAGTGTGGGAAATTAATTACATGAGTATTAGCTAAACTGTTCTTCTGTTCCATGCCTTTCTTTTATATAAATATTTTCTGACTAGAAGTAACAACAATGGCATAATTGGATTTGCATGACCTAAGTCTCCAAATGATACAGAATCAAAGGATGGGTAAGATTGGAAGGGACCACAGTGGGTCCTTGGGTGCAACCTCCCTGCAGGGTCAGTCCTAGAGCACATGGCACAGAATTGAATCCAGATGATTCTTGAGTATCTCTAGTGAGGGAGACTCCACAGCCTCTCTGGGCATCCTGTTCCAGTGCATGACACATTTTACTGTTGCTCATTTACTGACCAGAGCTGCTAAAATAAGAGGTGGTAGGGGGAGCTAATAAGCACTTTAAAGAAATTACTATTATTTTATATTAAAAAAATTTGGGTAAAAGAAGGAAAGTCCAGATATAAAGTGGAGGCATTATCTGAAGTAAATTCAAAGCAATAACCCCAAGTGCAAATTTGGTAGTCAGAATATTTGTTCATGAGCTGACTAAATAAAACACCCTCACTGAAGGGCTGACTAGTGCCTGATTTGTAAGCATTATCTCTCTTAGACAGTATCCAGGTGGAACACTCAAAATGCCAGTAAAATATCAATATGTGAGAACAAGTCTGCCGTACAAAGAAGGTGCAGCATGTGTAGCTTCCACAGTGAGCACAGCAGAACTACCTCCACCAGTGATCTTTCTCAACACAGTTCTTGACTCTTACCAGTGAGGTTGGACAAGGGAAAATTGCTTTGATGGGCGAGCTGCTGGTTCCACCACTGCTGGGTGGGTTGATCCTTTTCTCCTTCTGGCGCCGGTTACAGAACCAAACGCGGATCACCTCCTTCTCCATGTTTAGCTGGTCAGCTATCATGGCGATCTCATCCGAGGTAGGCTTTTGGTTCTGACAAAAGAAAATAGTATTTGAAAAGCTCTGAAATTACCTCCTGAAATTTTGCATCATAGCTTCTTCTCCAGTAGGCAGAAATCTGAATTGGTGATTTAGATCCAGAATCTGGTCGGTGATACCATAGAGACAAACCACAGTAAATACTTCTGCCCTCCATCTAAAAACCTCAAATGATGTGTGCTTAGACTATTGCCTTATTTATCCATCTTCATGAAGGGTAGTGTTTAAAACTATATCTGAGCATATTGGAATGCAAAATCACGATGTCAGTGAAGTGCAAGAACGAGTGAGTTTTTCTGAGGGGGTTTATGTTTGTTTTTAAACTGAAAACAGATGTTGATGCACGTTTCTTGGCATGGCTTTTGTATTCCCCTTGTTTAGTACTAGCAATTTCCTAAACAGCACAGTAACAGGTTCACTCTTAAGATGTAGAATTGTTAAGTGAAGTTTCTCCATTTTTTCATAGGCTGAGCAGAGCACCAGGAGCACTGACCTCCAGGAAACTCTTCTCTAAGGCCACACGTATGTTGGTCTCTATGCTGGTGCGTTTCTTCCTCCTACGGTTCAAGCCTTCGATCCCTTGCCCTGGAGAATTCAGGGCACTTGGGCTGGAGAGAGTTGAATCAGATGAGAGGTTTTCTGAAAAAGAAGAAAGTAATACAAATCAGGAGATTTCATCTGAATGCAGCACAGTCTAATGCAAGTGTTCTTCACCTGTGCAAGGTGTGTTAAGACCTGTTCTGTATCTATTCCAAATGCATAGAGGTTTATGAAGATCACATGCATTAATCATTGTATTTACAAATTACAACATATACCTGAAACTAAAAAGCTACAAATAAGCCCAGAGGATGCCCTCTGCTCCTGTATGCTACCACAGCATCCCTTTTATATAGTACCTATACAGAGTTTGTCTCCCATATCTCATTCTACTCCCCACTTACTCACTGCAAGCCCCTGTTTAAAGAAAAAAGGAGTACTTGATATCCATGAGCCATAGCTGAATGTCACGGGCAGTTATGAAAAAGTCTGAGGAGCCTGAAATTTCTTTTACTCACTCTACAAAACACCCAAGGAAGAGAAGTTCATAATCGGCTCCACAGTGTTCAGTCTCTTCTCTCTGGACACCTTAGCAGGCACTCAGGGCTACCAACCACTCCACACAGCAAGCAGTTCCCCCTTAATTTCACCAGGGCTCTTAACCCCTAATCCCGTCTTTCTGGCTTCACAGAGGAGCAAAGAGAGAACATTTAACCCCACTCTGCAGCAGGAAGAGCAATCTAACCAAACGGCAAGTTTCAGCAGGGAATTTAAACAAAATTATTAATTGCAGCTGGAGTTCCTTCATTGCACTGGGATTTGTGGGTAATAAGCAGGTGTCAAAGTTCACAATGCCCACCGTTGTTCTGATAGACTCAAATGGGCAACTATTTTCTCAATTTTTTTAATAGTAATGGCACCTGTAAATATGTGGAAACTCTTCTTCATACAGAAAATTTCACTGAGAACCAGCTGAATTCCATGGCAATAAATTCTGGAACCATTGGTATGCTTCTCCTGCCTACTTTTACCTAAAAGTAAAACAGAAGCTTCTAAAGTCACCTGAATCTTTCTTCCAAGAATTTTCATGGAACTGAGTCAGAGCCAAAGACAATGGCTTGCAGGATGTGAAGAACCACGACACTGTTCACTCAGCTTTACAGAGACAAGTATTTCTTGGGGCTAGCAGGAAAAATAACCCCTATGACACTCCTTGCAGCACTGGACTCATCCAATGTTGCTGGAAGGTTTGGAGATCGCTGTCCTGTGGACTTGAGCACTCAGTGTGGAGGTATTTATGTTTTCTATCAGAGACCTACAACACCTAATGAGAACTCCTGTCAGCAAACAGAATGACACTTCCTTTTCTCAATGCAGGACAAATTTTCAACACCACATGCAACTACTTTTGAAATTTCAGAGAATGCTGTAGGTGCCAGCATAAAGCTCTCTCCTTTTTGGTAAAAATAGGAAGGCACACACCATCCCTGTCATCTGCTTAATATATCCATCAGTTTTATGCTATGCACAATTGCATACTTGGAAGAAAAAACTGGCCGAAAGCACTCTCAAATACTTTCTCTCCTAACACTGAGCACCACCACACAAGCTCCTTTTGCTGGTGGAAAGTAAAAAAAAAGAACACTACCAACATTGGCATAGTGAATAACTCGTATCCCAGAAAAAAAACTAATACGGGAGGGAAAAAGCAAAACCTAACCCACAAAAAACTCTTCCTACAGGGAAAAATATTATTTATCTGAACCACTGGAGAGAGATAAAAGGAATGCACACAGGGGTATGGAAGGAGATGGATGCAATAAGCTCTGCCTACTGAAACAACAAATCATGCAACCCTCTCTCTACTATACATCTGAAAAAGAAAGCTAGAAGAGGATTAGAAGTTATATGCATTAACATACACGAAGGAGGAAAACCATGACACATATTGTACCTCATCCCATGCAATGGTTCAGCTGTCTAGAGAACACACTTCTGAAAGTTCATACTCAAACTATTTTGGATGCATATAGGCACATGGAAAGGGAACTACGGACCCTTATTTCTACACCCTCATTTGTCCCATGGGCAGCTACAAAGGCTGGTAGCTTCATAAAACCATAAGGGCACAAACGAAGCAGCTTTTCAGGATCCTACTAATTTTGGTAGGCTGGTGAAGAAATACACAGACTCATTCACCTGCATCATTGAGCCACTTTTCCAGAAGTGGCTTTAACTTGCACATGTTCTTAAAGCTGAGGTTCAAGGCTTCAAAGCGAGAGATGGTAGTTTGGCTGAAGTCATTTCCATAGAGTTTGCCCATAGCGAGCCCAACATCACCCTGGACAAAGAAAGAGAAAAAAGGGATTCACTGACACAGGCACTTCCAAAGCAAGGAATCCTGTCACATTCTGGTGTTCTCTTAGTGACACCACTGCTGTGTGGGATTTCAGTTTCACAGAGGCTTTCTCAGTGCTACCAAGATTCATGCTAAAGCAATAATCATAAAGAAATGTCAATCCTCAGTCAGTTTAAGCTTGCAACTCTTTCCAGGAAATCCCTGATGCTTTGTCTTCTTAGCATTATCACTGAGCAGCACATTCCACTGAATGTTAACTTGCAATTTTTTTCTTAGTTTTTTAAAATAAGTAAAGGCCAAGCTCTCTTTGGGAGCAAATTTAAGTTTTTCTGCATATTTCACACTGGAAGTTCAAAAAAGCAGAAATGCAATGAATTTGCTTTCCCAAATTTGTAGAAAATACTCAGGACAAGATGTCTGCAAATATACATCACATCTAAATAGATGCAGAAATATTCTTATCTGAACTGCTAGTATCTTCTGAGGTTCAAACCAAATTTCTCCCCAATAGATACAAATTTTAAAGCAGACAAGTTGAACCATTTCAAGTAATGATGAACTGCAGTCTTGACTATCATTACCCATCTGCCAGAAAGCTATCCAGGAGATTTACAGGCAGATTATCATCTCTTTACATCTGTTATTGCTTTTTAAACTCAGTTTTAGCTAGCCATTCTGTTAGCAGACATTCTGCTTACCATAATATTTATGTATATATTATATAGCTATGTAAGTACACACTTGGAAAGTGATGTTTAAAAAAAAAAAAAAAATCAATCCATTCTTGATTGTGGCCATTAAAAACACCATAGTATTTTCATGCTTTGCTTTAAAGCTGGAAGGTTCTGCCCTTTGAAAAAAAACCACTTATATTTCAAGTATACTATTTGGTCTAAAGCAGCTTTATTTAGATTTTTATTTTTTTAAGCACAAAACAAAGTATGAGAAGTGTGGAAGAAGAGGCTGAAAAGCTGGAGCACAGTTAGTGGAGTTTAATTGCGAATGGGTTAGTTGGACTGGGCATAAAGCTCGCTTTTCTCTGAGGTCAGCTCCACAACCACAGCTGGGCATGAGTACACTGACAGCATGCAGAGTGGCCACACACAAGCCAGGAAGAAAACAACCTTTGGGAAGCTTAGTAAATTGCGCAGGTTGAGCAAAGAAAACAATTTCCTTCCTAGAAAAGGACCAGAACAATTGGTTTGTGTGCCCTTCAATCAGAGGAAACACGTGGGAACTCACATTTATGCCTCTACTCATATGCCAGGATTCTGTGCATTTTAAAACTCATAAATCATTCCAAGAGGAGTAGCGTGGATGCTCTTCTAGGTTTATGAAGAAGAAAACCTGGCTATGTAAACCATTTTAGAGATAAGTTGATTTATGTCTTGGCAGGAAAGAGTTATGAAATTTGCTCCAGTCCCCCAACTAAATTTAATTCTGGACTTATGTTGTTCTTACAAACATTTGCCTTCTGATTTAAAATGAATAGTTAACCATTTCTTTGTCAATGCCAAAAGGTGGCAGCATTTCAGCTGCAGGCAAAGGAATTTACATATTGGGATGAGAATTTTATATATTGGGATGGCCCACAGATAGGATGGAACAGAGTATAAAGGCACTTTATACACATATGATCTACTCCGTAGGCTGACTGAAGCTCTGGTAATGAACTGCAGCTGATTATAAGGTACATCACTGTTGTGTGTACTGGTCTGTTAAGAAGCTCAGACAGCCTAGCAGAGGCAATACCTTTCGCAGAATAAAAATAACATTGTCTAAAATGTTCACTCATGTCTCTTGAATCTGTACTGAGTAATTAGTCCCAGGCCTGCAATGATGCTAAGGTACAGTTTGCTCATCGTGTCCCTGTGCGTCAAACATGGAGGTATTTTTAAGGAAAACAAACAAAGGGATTTAAATGCATCACCCACATTTCAGGGTGGGAGAAGAAGCAGAACTGCTGAAATTCAAAACCTGTTTTATTGTTCACATGACAGAATGTAGTAAGTGATTAGTTTGCAATGCAAACTAAGTCTTACCATTATTTTTAAAAGGCGGGGGGGGGGGGGGGGGGGGGGGGGTGAGTCTGAAAAAGCTTACAGTACTGCTAGAAATAAATTTCTTTTATCCTCTGAAAGGCAGTCTATTTATCCAACTATAGGAAACCAAAGCAATCAGGGTCTCTATTTATCATCCAATTATGCAATTAGGTTAAAGTTATTAGAACAGACTAATTACACACATACAAACTGAGAGCAGGATAGGAATGACCGAATGCAATTTTATCACATTCTCAAGATTCCCCTTTTTTAATCTGAAAAGCAAATACTGAAATGTAAGCCTGAGCAGTTGTGTTCATTTTTCCTCACCATGAAAATTCATAGCCAGGTCAATAAAGAAAGGTTAACACATAGCTTAAAAAGTCTAGTTGAGCTTTTATAATCATCTCACAGCAGGGCAGATTAAACATAATAATGAGAGATCTACACGAACCTCCTCTGTCAGGCTATAGGGAAGCTATTGTATTTTACCCTATTCTGTGCTGCTCTATTCGAGCTTTTGTGTGTGTCCATCACTTGCATTTCTGTGCCTCCCTCTAGTGGAAAGAAGGGAGGGAAGGAGACACACATGCCAGCAAAATGCACTTCATTTGACTAAGAACATTCTGTTCTTGACTTATAATTAAGATGCTGCCAGGAACTCTCATTATCAACTTTGATTTTTCAATTTAGGACTTTGCCAGAAAAATAAATCTGACTTCAGCACATACTTTCAGCTAGAGTAGATTTACTTACTCTATTCCATCACATACGTTGAACTGACTGCTCTGAGCTCGGACTTTTAAATTCTTTGATTTTCGCATGCTCTTTCTTCTAGTAAAATTATGCTTATGCTTAACCACAGACTCCTGCCAAAACTAATTGTTTACCCAGGAGATATTTTAATTTTGCAGGGGGGAAAAAAAATTTGATATTAATAAGAAAGGACTCTTGGAACCAAGTTCCTTTCAACAGAAAAATGGAACATATAAATGCACTTTGTACTTTTAATTGTGGTCTTCATTCAACCACCTTCACTATGTTCAAGATTATTTCTTGTGCTCTATGGGTATTTCTGAGCTTTTAAACAAACCAAAACAAACCACAACTCCAGTTCACCCTTGTAAGGAGAAAACTTCAAAGGCGACAGTCCTTTCAGGTTTTGTTTAGGAACCTTAGTAAAAGCATTAAATACAGAAATCATTGATGTTTAATAGGAAAATACGCTTGAGAGATAAAAACCCTTTGACATCCAAAGCAACTGCACAGATGTGATACACTTTTTAAACACACGGAGCAGTTAATTGTACTGTATGATTTTTGGAACTTTGTACTTCTGAAGGCAGCTTTAAAGTGCTTTGTCCCATTCATGTCACATCCCATGGAATGAATAGTGCACATGCAATGACATCTGGAGCTGGTAAATGCACGTTTTCCCCTGCTGGGAAAATGGCTATGCTTTAAAACCAACAGGGAAGTAAGATGGATGTATGGCTTTTTCTGTTATTTCTTAGAAATCCCCCACATAAAGGCCAGAGCATAACCCTATTTAAGCAGGTTCTCCTAGGAAATGATGGAATTGTAGTCTCCCCCCAGACTTGAAAGATGAGACCTCAGGTTCCACACTGGCAGGCACTAAGGTACGCAGTCTCACCTGAGTGAATCCAAGTTTGATCCGTCTTTGTTTGAAAGTCTTGGCAAACTGCTCAAGCTCCTCAAGGTCACTGGGCTCCTCCAAGCTGGGAGTGTCGATTCGCTTTGGTGTTGACTGGCTCTGTGGAAGTGGCTGAATGGGGGTCGCTGCTATTGTGCGTGTTGGGGTTGCTGGCTATTGAGACAGCAAGGAAAGGATGAAAATCAGACTTAAGAGGACATTCAACAGAAATTAAATTCCTAAAAGGTATGTAATGTTCTTGTGAGAGAGGTCAGTGGATTAGAT
This sequence comes from Fringilla coelebs, assembly GCF_963513975.1. NCBI lineage: Eukaryota > Metazoa > Chordata > Aves > Passeriformes > Fringillidae > Fringilla > Fringilla coelebs. Next base: position 112,574,378 of record NC_140029.1, on the reverse strand, counting down.
GTTTCCTGAAATCTGGAATCTCCTCCAATTTATTAACATTCCTCTCCAGAACAAGCAAATACAAAGCAGAGAACTAGAATAGTATCACAAGGCTTTTAATGTTTCTGTCGTAACTAGGTAAAGAAAAGTAAGGGATGTTCAACGGTAACCAACAACATTCACTTGCTGCAGAAGCTGCTCAAAGAAACACATTCTACTTGATATACTTCTATCACTTATGGACACCTTGGCATTCATCCCTTTTGAAAAAAATTAAAATCAAATCTACTGGTCTTGTGAGGTGGCAGATTGTCATCAACCCAAAAGACTCAAATCCCCTATTTAATGCTGGAAGAGTGAGCACATACAGATGCAGCAAACATGGCAAGTTTCCTCCAATGCTGTCTTTTGTGGCTGACTCAACTGTTCAGGAAGAAAAATCTAGATTTACCTCTAACCCTTCCATTTGACAGTTGCAACAATAAAATGAACATACGGTGACACAAGAAATCAAGCAAAGGCAATCTGCAGAAAATGATTCATTTTAGGTCACACTTTTCTTCTATATAAAGGGTAATTTTCTAGGAAGTCCGTGGAAGGTTCACTATTCCTGAACATTGGCACACTAAAGCATTTTGCAATGCAACTATCTGAAAAAAACTATCATCTTGGAAAATATTCACAGGTGAACAAAATATGTTCAGATCTGGTATTGCACAGTTCAGGCTTTATATGCAACAAGAACACTTTTGAGTGCATAGCTCTACCTCCTTGCATGTCATGATCAGCTGAGATGCAGAGACAAATCATCTGCTCCAGTTAAATTCTAGTCATTTTAGCTGGGGCTCTTCAGTAAAGCTGATTTCATGCCTCTGTGTCCTACACCCAGTTCTGAAACTCTGGACTCCTTCAGGGCAAACAAGAACAGCCTCAAGTCCAGGCAGTACTAGAGTATTATGCAAAGTCTATGCAAAGGTTCAGAAAAGGCTCTTCTAAAAGAAATGGCCTACATATAGCTCAGTCTTTACATAACTCTTTATGTTGTTTTCCTCCTGGTTAGTGCAGTGTTTTGCAGTGCACAGCAGATGGTAGAGGGAGGTCAAGGTCTATAATTCCATTACTTGACAAAAAATGTAATCATATATGATCTTTCTGGGATTGCAGATACATGTGTCACACGTAAAGATTTTTAATATTTTTAAATTTACATTAATCATAGTGGGTAATTACTGCAATATGTCTCCACTGATTTTACCCACTTTACATGATGTATTCTTTCTTAGTGGTTTTAATATTTTCTTTTAAATCAAAGAATAATCTTTAGTGTGGAATCATCCTGCAAGCTGAGGTATGAGCTAGAGGTGAGACAAATTCCATTTTCCACATGGTGCATGAAAACTACTAGAGGTGGTATAATAGAAAATGTAGTTTTCTAAGACTCTGATAGACTCAGGCACCTTATTGCAGGCTAGAAAATTCTTGTATGTAACCGAGGTGGCAGGAAGATACTGTGTGATATTACATGGTATTTGAGAAACAGCATGCAGCCATGAAACTAAACTACACAGTAAAACCCGGAGCCAAGCACAACTAAATTTGCAGGCACATGCAACCTTAAAATTGCTTTTCTTATAGTCTGAAAACTTAATCACAGAGCTCTTTTAATATACATCTATCAGAATATTTGAATATTTCATTTCTAACAATCTCTTCAGTTTCACAGATGCTAACTGGTAAGACTGGCAACGACTTAGCAGTGATTGCAAAATAACTACACTAAAATAAAGATAGATTACCACTGCAATCTTCAGAAAGAGGCTTGTCAGTGAACCCCTTTTGGAGCTTTGGAGGGAGCTCACACCTTGCTCCTCTGAATTTTCAAGAAAACCTTACAGGAAATCAAACAATGCTCTAGTGCCATTAACTCAAGGTACCAATCATGAAAATTTCCAGTTAAAAGCCCACTTTAGAACATTCAAGCCTGGAAAGTGGCACATTGAGGTGGGAGCTACAAACCTGAACTATCTAGAAATGCACAATTATAACTACAACATCTATTCAGGTAACTAATACAAAGGCCATAGTTTAAATCCCCTCAAAGCAAGTCATGAATGTAGGGAAAAGCCTAACCTGCGAGGCAAGGGTGATGCTTGGCTGAGACTGCAGGAGGTTGGCTTGGCTTTGCTGAGGTAGTTGCGTTAAGAGATTCTGCGCTTGCAGGAGACCTGGAGAGAGAAAAGTGACTGTTTGGTTTGTCATTCAAAAACACTAAAACATGAAATGAGGTAAAACAAGGCTCTTGCCCAATGATAAAAAGTTAAAAAAAAAATTGAGATGTGAGCTTCTGTTTCATCAATGCATAGATATGTTTACTTTGGAGTTTTCAGCCCAAAATCCCTTGCATTTCCCTGAAGTGTAAGTGGTGATGGAAGGGAAGGAGGGAGAAGTGTGTCTAAGTGTCCTCTGCAGAAAGGGTTGGTAATGATCTAGGTGATCCCAGTTCCGTGTGCAGGAGCCATTTACTGCCCCTTTCAGCATGCAGAGTTTGGATACACCTCTTCTGGTAACCAAGAGCTGACCAAGAATTGTGGAGCCATATAAAATACTGAGACTAATGAGATCAAATTCAACAACTGAATACTAATCAAAACCACAAGTTTGCCTTCTTGGTTACCTTCCTTCCTCTCCAAACCCCTCTATGCCAGCTGCCTAACAAGAAGGACGCTTCTGGCAGACTTAAGCAGACCACACCAGAAGACCTAGATAACTCCCTCCTGGGTCAAATAAAGTAGGAATTTTTTGGAAAAGTAATTGGAATTAAAGTTTAGGTAAGATTCTGAACGCTGCTCCATTTTAACAAATAGAATAAATACTACAAGGAATATAGAAAAACCCTGCTACTATGACAAATTGACAACATCAAAGAACAGTTGCAACTGATAGAACCATAATATGCTGTCAATTCACAAATAAATTCCCTTACAGTCCACTAATTGTATAGTTTATTAAATCTCTGAGGAAACTGAGATAATGCCTGCATCTCTAAATACTTTAAATAGGAACTATCAATTTTTTTTTCATTGCTAATGCAAAAAACGTATCTATTTTTAAGGGAAAGAATCTTGACAAAAATATACCTACAGTGAGTCAAATCCCACAATTTTACTGTGAAAAATGTTAACTGTTATTTTTTAGGTACCTCCTGGCTACAACTATCAATTTCCACTATAATAATTAAGAACGCAACTAATTAAACTTACAGTTCAATATACCTAGTCCCTAAAACCCAGGGGGAACAACAGATGGATGGACTGCTATGCCACCATCAACTATGTAGCGCTTAAATTCAACATCATCAGCTGCCTGATCTACCTCTTAGCAGAATAAAGGCAAGGGAAACAGAATTTAGGACTTGATAAATATCAAGTGAAGAACTGGATGTTTTATGCAAGGTTAAGGCCATAAGAGACATGGAAAGAGGGATTACTGTGGTTAAGAAGGAGAAAATGTATCCTTAGTAAGAGATACACAAGCACAGAAGAATCATCATCTGACAGCAATATTTGATTTTTGTTTAACAAAGAGCTGAATATGCATTTTAAACAATGTTGTTGCTATTGAGATGCTCAGGACCTACAGAATACAGCCAACTGCTTATGTAACATAACAGCACACCACAGGCAACTATCTAAGTTTGCTCTTCACCACATAATCAACGTGTCCCAGCTGTGTTTTTGAAAAACCACAGTGAGGGAACAGAGCTGCTCAAGGAACTTCCAAGACAGCCACCTACTACAGCTACACAGTACTTTTTACAATGCAAATATTTGTTCACTCGAAAGATGATTTTAGCTGCCCAAATCTAAATATTAATTAGTAAACAGTCACCTCTAAGTGCAGAGTTTTTAACCTAAATTCAGTGATAGTGAATTTTAAACTGACAGCTTGAAAGAGAAAGGGGCAAACCCATCACACTGTCACTACAGGGTGGCTGTAAACAAACAAATGAAAACAAGGCAGCCAACAGTGATGACATTTGAGTTCTAGTCCACTGGTAACACCATCGATTACAAGTTACTGACTTGTCTTATGACTGCAATCAGAGTAATTAGGACTGGCCTTTTGTGACTTTCCGTCCCCAGAGAAATCCCAGAGGATGTTTTTCTGGCATTAACAATTTTGCTAAAGAGCACAAGATGACTACACTCTTCCTAATTTTATTCTCACTCACATGGTCTAAAGTAATTATAATGGAACTACCAGTATAAAATAATCTGAACACATTTAATCTACTCTGTTTTTACATCATTTTATCCTATGTAAAAGGTGCTGACACAAGGTGTCACAGAAGAAACTGGAGACAGAACAAGTCAATTCAACCTACAGCTGATTGAATGGGGAAAGCAGCTGGAATATTTTAGAAACGTGTCTCTCCCCCTGATCACAGCCTTTTCAGGTAGTTGCCGTGCACACACTTTGGGCACTCCTTGGCTCCCATGGGTGGGCAGCTGCAGTTGTGCTCTTTTAAGACATTACTTGAACCAGTCTAAGCTTCTCCTTCATTACTTTTCTGAAAAGAAATCACTGAGGTCGAAAGTAACTTCAGTGACTGAACGTACAGAGCACATAGCACTGCCTTTTCTAAATAAACACACATCTTTTAGGCACCTGCTGAGATCCTGGCCTTTCAAACACTGCTGTTTCCTTAAAGACTCATACTGCCACCAATACTGCTTAACATCTTTATTACCAAGAAGACTGATGGGACAAAATATATTCTCAGCAGGTCTGTGGACAACACCAAAGATGGGGAAGTGGTCAACAGGCCAGAAGCCAGGGTCTAGACTAGCTGGACAAACTAAATCTCATGAAGATCAATGCAGGAAAATACAAGGTTCTGCTTGGGGGCTGCAATAACCCTGAGCAGCAATACAGGGTGGTCACTGGCTGGCTGGAATGCAGTCTCACAGGAAAAAGTCCTAGGGTTCCTGGAGGACAATCTGATGAACATGAACTAGCAGCGTGCCCTTTCAAGACAGCCAACCACATCCTGGAATGTACTCACAGGAGTGCAGCCAGCAGGTCAAGGGTTGTGCTTCTTCCCCTTTACTTGGCATCTGTGACACCACAGCTGGAGTCCTCAGCTGTCAGCCTTGGGCTTCCCAGTACAAGGCACAAGGCCATCCTGGATTTTGCACACCCAAGGCCCACCAGGGTGGCTAACAGGCTGGAACAGCTAAGTGAGCTGGTTTTTTAGCCTGATGAGAAGGTGAGATCCTACTGCTTTCTTCAAAGACAGAAATGGACTTTGCTTGAGGGTACATGTAATGAGATTCAATTGCTATCAGAACATGGAAAACTCCAACTAGATGTAGGAAAACATTTTTTTTTTACCTTGATAGCAGCGAACTCTTGGGGCAGGTACTTGAGAATGTTGCAGAAGCTCCATTCTTAGACATGCTCAACTCAACTGGCTGAGACACTGAACAGCTGCTGTAATTGGACGTGCTTTGAACAATTCTACCTGGTCTCTAGAGGTCCCTTCCAACCCACATGATTTTTTTGAAACTATAAAAGCTGCTACTGTACTTGTATACTTTACATAATCAGTTTTACTTGTATACTTTACTTGTATACTTTACATAGGTCAGTTTCCTAACCCTCTGTCCTGAATTTCAAGAGTCTAGTGGTATTATCGTATTAAATATGGCACACAAATCACCGATGCGGCACTCTAAAAGAATGACTGCATGGAGGCAGATAAGGCTCTATGCAGAAGTATGATAGTTTAGAGTTTTTTGGGGTCTCTTTACAGTTATAGTAAATAGATCTATTTTCATTCAGGATTTTTCCTGTAATGTCTAAGAGTAGCATGAATAATGGTCAAAGCCAAAAAACTTCTCCTGCCAGCCAAAAGTCCCTTAGGACTGATCTGGGGTTCAGTTCTATCTAAAATTAAACAAAAGATAAAACAAACATTCAAGTACAGACTTTTTCAGCATAATTTTAAAAAAGTTGGCCCAGAAGCATAATGCATAATTCATCCCAAGCTGATCTCCCAAAAGAGTGAATTTTTTCATGTAAGAACTTGACTGCTTTATCTCTGCCAAAGCTGTTCATCCTCTCACTGCAAGTTAGCTTGCAAGTCAAAGCCATTACAAGGACTTCCACATGAGTGAGGTCTCAAAGTCTGTATTACATGTATGAAAAAAGAAAACAGGATAGGATTTGGCCCAGGCAAATCCTATTTATTTATTTACAATAAATAAAAAAATTCATAAAGGCAGTCTTTAATAATAAATAGCAATAACTTGAGACTAAGTAGATCCAGTTTCAATGTTTACAGTTAATTAGTAGCTTGTCTTCCACATTTTCCTTTCTGGATATTTTCTTTGTAACTACTATTTCTAAATCTCACTGTGATACAGTCTTAGATCTCATCAACTCCTGTTTGCAAGGTTAATATATATTAAACACAGAACCATTTTCCTCTCCATTCAGATTTTTACTGATACGATTTGTATTAGCAATATCTCACAAGTAAAAAGGTGAAGAGTCACCTGATGAGGGTAATATTTTTAAGAAGCAGTTCTAACTGCAGTAAGGGATGTTAAATTGCTTAATTTAGAGACAGCTCTATTAGATACAAGAACAGATACAAGAGATACAAAAGGTATTACAAGGTGCTACATTCCTGCTGGTGACTTCAACAATAACATGAACAACAGTTGCACTGAATAAGAAAATTCTCCAAATTTCTATTTCCATTCAATCTTCTCCATATCTGCTGAGGCTTGAAACAATTCTTTCAGTTATGATGTTATCAATTACCAGCCATGAAAAATGGAAACTTTAAAATTTGTTTCATATAAGCCTGTACACAGCCAGAAATCGTGTGGAAAAGGAAGGTGACTACATTAGACAAACGGCACTGGATTTATGGGGAAAATTTCCTATCTGCTGCTGGGAGCTATAATGTGTGTGTTGAAGAAAGATAGTAGAATAACATCCTGATTAGTGATTAATATTTTAGCTATTGAATTTCCTAAATTTTTTCAGAAGTTGGATCTCGGCTCATGATGTTCAACTCCTTCGAGAATGTAAATACAATTGCTGATAACTGCATTTCTCTGTACCCCTTTGCCTCTTCAAGTAAAACATTTTTCTTCACCAAATGTTTACATCTTCTACAACCTTGTTTAGATACACAATTCTTCACTTATTTCTCTCAAAACTCTTCTCCTTTAAAAATAGTGTTTCTCATTTACATGACTACATGGTATACACAAAATATGTAGCATAGTCTGTAAAGCAAGAAATTTCTTCCAGAATACATAATCCATACACAAATCTGAATTTTTATGTTCATTATTAAGTGTGTACATATATAAAGCTCCATGCAGTACCAATGAAGCATAAAAAAAAAAGCCATTGGTTTTGAAGAAAACTCTATGCTAGTTTCTTTAGAATATTTATTATTTTATGAAGTTGACTAATGAAGCAATAGGACAAGAACAACATGGAAAAGTCAGATGCAACAGCAAATAACAAAATAAAAATACACACTTTCTCAATCTTTCTCATAAATAATAATGTACTGTTTGAGATCTTCTAACAATAACCATGAAACACTGCAGAAAAACCACATCAAAAAGTGATATAAGGGGTATTATGACACACATGTTGCTTTATCATTGGGTGCTCATAAAGAAAATGAGATCTATTCAAGCATTTCAGTTTGGAAGGTTGTCCCACACTAATGGCCTATGGTCAGAATTCAGCATATAAATCTTCCTACGTTTTTGAGCTCTTCAGTTGTGCAGGCTGCACATTACCAGTAAAACACGATGTCTCTACCTACACTGCGTCACTGATGACAGCAATATGCAGGTCTTAAATTGTAGTGAAGAAATGATTTTTCAGAGATGGCCTCTGGAAAAGGTACTATGAAAATCTCATCTAGTACTTAATCTACTTCAGATGATTTTAAGTAAAAAAGAAAGCTTTCCCTTCTTCAAACAACTCATTTGGGGGGGATGAATACAATGTGCTTCTCTTAGTTTTCCTTTCTGAAAAGCATCTTCAAAGGTATTTTATAAAACCAGAAGAATTTAGCTGAAAAATGTAGGCAGACAACAATATCAGTGAGTTTTTCAAAACAATGCTTTTGCGCCTGCTGTTTTCTTAAAAGAATTTATTTTTAAAAAAAAATCCCAAGCACCTATTTTGAAGAATTCTTGAACTAAATTTTAGTGGTTCGATTTCTTCTAGTAGAGTATGTTAAGTTTACAAGTTCTGCTTCATTCTAAGAAAGCAGTACATCACTAAATGCTCTCATGAATAACCTTTCAGCCATTTTCTTCCAGTGCTGATATAAAATCTCTCCTAAATCAAGTCCTATTAAAAGGAAGGTAATTTTGACTAACCCTTTATTCAAATGTGAGAGCATTCAGACAGTAGGAGCCCTTCAGCGTAATGGAAAGCCAGTTCTACTCAAGTCATAGTATGTAAGAAGGAATGATGCATGAAAAAATTGAAAGGAACAGAAAAAAATGAGGTGCAAAGAGCTGCTTTATAGGACAGCCAGGCTCTGCAGGACTCTTCAAGCATAACAGGATTTGCCTTCTGAGCAAGAATCTTTGGATTACCAGACCTGAACAACTGAGTAGAGTTCATGTAGAAGAGAAAGGGAGAAAAAAAGGCTATTGGAGTCTATCAGCATAAGAAGCCATGGCTAAATGCAGTTTTCCGTGGGCATCAACAAATGGGGTGCAATCAGCACCGTGATGCATTGCAGCCTGAACACATCAGTCCTCAGAACAAAGCTAGTGTACAACAACTTAACTGCTCTGACACGGCACCACCTACCACTGCCTCATCTGTCTTTGGCATGAAAGTCATACCCAGTGCATTGCCAAAATATTATTATAAGAGCTCTTACACAAATCCAGCATTCTAGCTCTTTTCCCAAGGTGTTAATTATTAGTTCAGTTTATGACAAAATTCATTGTACGCTCTTTAGGCTTAAGTACTTTTCCAGACTCCCACAGGGACTTTTGATTTTTTCATCTTTTTCCAGATTGTCCTGCCTTTGACTGAGATAGAGTTCATTTTCTTCTTAATCACTGGTACAGTGCTGCGATTTGGATTTTGGATGAGAACAATGTTGATTCCACACTGATGTTTTAGTTATTGCCAAGCAGTATTTAGAGTCAAAGAGGAATTTTCAGCTTCTTACATATCTCACCAGCAAGCAGGATGGGAGACACAAGAAGCCTGGCGGGGGGACAGAGCCATGACAGACCCAAACTGGCCAAAGGGATATTCCACACCCCCCAGTCTCATACTCAGGATATAAACCTAGGGGAAAAAAAGCTAGCTGGGAGCCACTGCCTGGGAGAAGGCTGGGCATTGGTATGAATCACCTGAATTCACTTTCTCCCCTAAAAAACACTGTGTATGATTTGCTTTTGTGGCAAGAACACTTACCCTGCTGCCCCTGCGGCGTTTGTGAGATGATGAACTGTGCTGGCTGCAAGTTGGTTGTTGGATGCACCAACACAAACTGTTGCAGGTTGAGATTCTGCTGCTGAAGCTGCTGCAAGTGCTGCAAATCCTTAAGGAAACGGGAAGGGGAAAAAAAAAAAAAGAAGACCAAAAAAAAACAGAAAAAAAAGAAAAATGAAAAAAAAAGAGAAGACAAAAAAAGAAAAAAGGAAAAAGAAAAATGAAAAAGAAAAAAAGAAAAGAAAGAGCTGTGTTAGACATGCAAGTCAGCAATAATTCCCAATATAAGATTTCCTATCAGCCACTTATACTCTAACATTTAGAGAAAAAAGTGGATGTCAAACACAGCAGAAGTCCTGCAACTGAATATACTTTAAAATGGCAATTCGATTTTCACCTTCATTCATAAAACTGAAGTTATTTACTAAATAACCCAGCAAGTATATCCAGAACTGTTCTGCTTTAAAAACAAAACAAACAAACAAACAAATCAATTTCCCTTCCCCACAAATTCAGGAGTTTTCAAACACATTAAACTTATCAGCACAAAGATCTCGCAAACTTATTTTTTGAGGATGGAACTCTGCTACAAATCAAGCATATTAGCTGGGAGCTATTTTTTTTTTTGTAACAACAGTCTGCAATTACCATTTGAATCAACAACAGGAAAGCAAAATATCACAGATTCCTTGTTTGCACTCTGGTTGTTCAGTTCAAATTTCATAAAGTAGCTAACTCAATTAGTAAATATATTTCATTTGTTCTGAAACAAATTAAAATAAGCTTAATAGATACGACTATAATGAAAGGTTAAAAGGAATAATCCAAAACACTACATTGTTGAAGAACCCTACTTTTATGTATTTAAACCATTCAGGACTATTAATTTTCTATAATTAAATGACAGGTCTCAATGTAAAATGTTAATCTCTGAGAAACTGAGTTTTCAAGAAAAATGCTTCAACTTGACATTTAGCTGGAGAATGAAAACACAGAGAACTGCTTAAAAATCGTTCCCCCTAAACAGCTTTTTTCTTTTCATCTCCAAACAACACAATAACAAGGGCAACTGAAATTTAAAAAACACACTGTGAAGTCAGCCAACATAACAGTGGTAATCCATGAAAACTATCTAAACACACTTATTGGATTTTTCCATCCTTCCAGGAAGAATCTATTTCAAAATACTCACCAAAGAGGTAGAAAAAAGCCTGAATGACATACTTCCCCCACTTGCAACCTCCCATTACACAAACCAAACCAAGCAGACAAGAAGACTCCCCCAAAGCTCTGTTTCAGGGAAGTCACTAAGGTCCCTGTTTGCAGAGAAACCGTGTTCAGGTGCAGCAGTGCCTGGTGTGGCTGCTTGGAGCTGCTCATCTTCCCACAGCCCCAAACACACCTGAGTTCAAGTGAACCAGAGGAACAAAGAGCTGCTCCTTGGGCTGATGCAGGTTACTGAGCACTCCCACAACCTGCTCAGCCAGAGGATGGGACAGGCCATTCACTGCCAGCAGTGGATTTGGCGATGAGAAGTCATGACAGACTGACAAAGACTTCTTTATTACACAATTCTGGTATCTGTGACAATACATTATTTTAAATCTGCTAAAACTAACTTGAAAGTTGCAACAATCTCCTTCAGGAGATCAGGGGTGGGGAATGTCAGAAAGGAAGACTAAGGAGGGGAAAAAATAGGGAGTCCACTGATTTATGAGACCATAGACAGGCTTTATAAGAAAACGACTACTTAACCTGCATTACACAGACACTGGTCATCAATCACTTGGGCTGCTTAGCCCTGTTAAGTCAAAAGCATGCAGTGTAATAATATGGTAGACAGACACCAGACGGATTGATCAAGCAATGCACTTTAAGAAATGGAAACTTCCATTTTATAGGAGAATGCTAAAATTTTAAAAAGCACCCATGAACAAAAAAGTGGTTTTAAAGTCAATAGTATTGTTTGCTTTCAGAAAATTGCAGAAATAATGCAACTATTCCAAAGAAATCAAGGCAAAATGCCTTCTTGAAAGAGAGCAATAATTACTCCAGTTCTACCCTGGAACTCCATGTTTCTTATATCCTAATATCACATTGGTCAGAACTACTACCAAAACCTCTCAGTTCTTGAGCTCAACACAACTTGGATGTCCACTCATTTATTCACTGATTTTCAATGCTCAGCTGGTAGCAGATTGTGCTGACCCTCCAGCTCAGAGGGTGCTGATACTGGAATGGATGTAAGGACTGGATGCAGAGTTGAAAACAGAAATGGAAAGAGCTGGGCAAGCTCAACACTGGGCAGAAGAAAAGGAAATAAAGAGAGGCTGCAGGATGAAAATACAGGTAGATAAGAGAAAAAAAAAACCACAAATGCAAAAGGAAGAGTTGGGAAGACCCTGTGGAAGAAAAAAGTATCAATGGAAAAATAGATAGGTTAAGGACCTCTCCCAATCAAAAGCAAACAAATGAAATCACCCCAGATGACCAAGGAGATCTCAGATGATTTGAAGCCACCCCCACAGGAGATGGAGTTACATGCAAGAAAGAACACAAAGAAACACTGGCAGTGTATCTGTAAGATCAAAGGAGGAGAGCTTTTTGTTTAAGACTATGGTATTCATAACACTGGCTACCCAGCCAAGACATGACAGCTCTTATCATCAGGCTCTTACACTTTAATATGAGAAAACTGTTTTTAAATTGAGGCCTCAGGGAGAACTGATATAAGCAATCTTATTCTGTGCATCTGCCTTGGTAAATGGTATGTTGGCTAAGCCTTGTTTAAATACAGAAATATAATTCTGCAACGTAAAATGAAAATGATACCTCCAAGGCTAATCACTCCTAAATAGCCCTACCAGCCCCGCAAATGCATTTGAAATCCAACTTTATTTCCACCTTGGGAAAGTTTTTTTATTTAGTTAATTATACCATTATAATAAATCTCCCAACAGCAAACACACAAACAAACCTGACACTGTTTTCCTATACTGATCTTTTTTTCCTCAGTTTTAAAATTTGTATGTTAGCACAAGCACATAGAGATGGAAAGACTTTCATGGAGACATGCATGTCTTCTGGTGCTGCCTAGCAATTTAGAAAGATCAAAACAATCCAAATACTACCTCAGCAGAATAATCTGTCAAGTGCTAGGTCTTACTGTGAGGAAGATTTTTTGTTTAAAAAAAAAAAAAAATCTAAATTTCTAAATTCAATGCCATTATTTCCAATTACAGCTTCAGCACAAACTTAAGCATCAGACTCATTTTGAGATTTACATCACATAATTCAGCGCATAGATCCTGAAAGCAAGGAAGTTTATGAAAAACCCCAGAAGTTGAAACACAACTGTTTAGTGTCATTCCAGGAGCAGCGCAAGCTCCTCACCAGGCTGCTGCAGCAGATACCTTATGTGAACTGCAGTGCACATTAAAGAAGTCATGCTTTTGCAATTAGTTAATTAAAATAAATATGGTAATCCCCCTGTCGCAGAGACTTGCCAGTTAATCAATTATTCAAAAACCATCAATTAAAACAAACATTCAGCTATTTGTATAATCAGCTATATATTTACAATAGCAACACAAACAAAGCTGAGCACTGCTTACAAATCCTTGCCAAGATGGATCAAAAAGCATGGTGCTATCTACCTATGAACCTAGATGGTAGATGTTTTCCATAAGTACCTCAAATTATATCCAACACCTGCACAATTTATGCTCTGCACTTTCATCATAAGGAGCAGTTAACAAGATTCAACCAAGCTCATTTATGTATCAAAATAACCTATCCTAAAAGACATTAATTGTAAAGTCAAACATTTAAGTAATTAGAAACATCAGAAAACAAGTACAACTTTAACTTGCTCTGCCATGTGGCAGCTACAAGATCACACGCTATTTTTCAGAGAGCCTTTAGCTCACTCTGTGCACAAATCAGACAATGCTGCCTTCAGAAACTCTTATTTGACAGCACATGCCTGATATTTTCAACTCCTCTCAAATACTTCTCTGAAGATTTTCTAAGTTCTGGAGAAAAAGCCAGTACAAAACTAAATTGTAAATGCTTCAGACATTTTCAGAGCTTTGCACTGAGGTGGGAGAGCAGGATTAGAAACATCTCACAAACGCATCACACTGGTATCCACTTCTTTGGTGGGCTGTTTGACAAACCTAAGGCCAGACAGTTCAAGGTGCAGATTTTGTTAATAGGAAATTTTAGGCCACCGCACTTCAGTGAGGCAGACCTTGCTATCTTAAGCTGCACACCTGGAAGAGAAGAGGCACACCTGTGGATTGCTTACATGTATGTTAAGACTCACATCCCATCAAGTGGGAACTCTGTCACAGGTACATGGAAAGATGTCAAAAGCTATAACCAGCAACTTCCTTGACAAGGGCATTGCCCATTCTCTTCTTGAAATCTGTCTGTATTATTGCCTACAGACAGTCTAAACAAAATTGAGATATGATCTTAGAATTACAAGTTTCCTTGAATGCTACATCCTTCAGTCATCTCTACATCATGCCAGTGAAGTGGATTCCTTTGCTAAAAAAGGTATTACTTGCTGATGTGACTTCTCACAATGAAACAAGAGCTTCAGTGGGAGGAATGTCACCAACACAGCAACACCAGCACTCACCTTTTAAAAACAGGATGGCATCACTCTGGCCTCTCTAAGGACAGCCAGAGAGGTCAGAACTTCTAGACCAACACCACAAAAGTTTGTCACTTCAGCTAATGAAAACCTGATAGCACAGCCAGGCTGTTGTTATTCAGGTAGTGGACCAGCACAGTAAAGGACTGAACATTTCACCACCAGACTTCACAGACAATTGCAACATTTTCATTCTTGTCCTTAATCAGACCTTATGTTCACTTTTTGGAAACTTCATTCTGGTTGAATGCAAGAGAAAATAGCCTGAACAGAAAGCATTAGACAGTCTTAAAGAACTTGGTTTACTCTATGAAGCAGCAACTTTGAAGATTATATACCCCACACACTTTGCACAGCTAGACTAAGAAAACTGATACTATGTACCAAGAGCTTTAATCTATGGGAAGATGGACCTCAGCATGAGCAAGACAATCACCTACTCATAGTACTCAAGATGTCTAAGCTGCACATTTGATTATCCTTGTCCACAGGTCTAAGGATTTTCCACACTACATACACTAAGCACAGAGTTAGTGCCACTGCAATCTCCACACTGAATTAAGCCAGTCCTGGAAGACCCAGGAGGTTCCTCACTGGTTCTAGTAAGCAGAACATCCACAGCAAGCAGTCCTTCAGAACTGACAAGTCTTTAGTACCAGACCACAAGACTGGACAGATTCCAACACCAGACTCATTCTCCAAGGTTTTCTCCAGACACATAGGAGTGCCCATTCTTTGTCACGGAACCTGCAGCATTAAACACCAAGCCAAAATAGCACACAAACGGGTCAAGTCAAACTGCCATTCTCCAGCTCTGTCATTTTGCTTCTAACAAGCACCATTTGGGTCTGACAGGCATCCTTTTTGATACACAGGCATCACTACCCATCCAGGTCTCAACAAGTGCAACTTCTGTGGGCATCTTTCCATACCCCTTTTTTCTCCTTTCTCACGCTAACTACGAGGAAAATTCAGAAAACACAGCATCTACTCAGACTCTGGTACAAACTCAGAAGCCCAGTGGAACTGAGGAGCAGCTGGCACACATTCCTTGCTAAGACTATCAAACTTCAACCTCATCATCCAACAATGCACGAGGAAAGACTAACAATGCTCGAGGACTCTAGCAACTCACTGAGAGAGGAACAACAAATTTTATTCGAATGGTGCAATCAGTCAAAAACCTCTTTTGTTTTCCACCCTCTCAAGCCTCAAGGCTCACCTGTGCAATCTGTATTGGCTGAGATAGAGGGATCTGCGTCATCGGCGTTGCAGCAGAGGCCGAGATGGTGGCACCAGCAGCGCTGTGCTGCTGACTGGCTGAGTGCTGCACTGCAGCCGCCAGCAACTGGGCCTGCGCCTGTTGGAGCAATAACTGTTGCTGGGCTGGCGTCAACGTGAGCTATAAACAATTAGAAAACACAGCCATTAATAATGGGAAGAGCCACTTCAGCTACAAAGTCATTAGATAGCTCAGTACTACTTATGTTAACCAGGCAGTCCTAGGGCTATTCCACTAACTGGCCGAGGGCTCTGGCCTTAAGGAAGGACAGCTGGCTATTCGATACAGTGTGGGAACCAACCTAGCAGAGGCCTGACACAAACCAAACTGCACCACCACCAACATTTGCACTTACTGGAACTTATGGAACCTAACTCTGCTCCAAAGTTTCCTCACAACTCTACCAGGAGTTTCAGGGAAAAAGCAATTAAGTAGCAAGCAAAAGAAAAGAATCAGTATTGCCAGGATTTGAAAGGAAATTTACACCCAGCAGAACAGCAAGTGATTAGCCAGATGAATGTGAAGCAGGAATGCTGGCTATGGCTACTGAACAAACTGATAACGCCCCAGCTGCTTCACATTAGCATGAATCCCTGCCATATTCCATCATTTCCATTATGCCCTAAGATATAAGTAAAGAACATGAGCTCCATTTGTTTCTCTCCAAGTCTCCCCATCTGCCTTTTTTTTTTTTAATAGAATAGAGTTGGCAACTTTACATCCCTTCCCTTTCCCAAGCACACATTATCTCTGTGGAACAGGTGGCAGCAGTCTCTCCTTTACATGTAAATGAATCTTGATGCCCATATTTACTACAACCCGTATCTGCATAGGCCTGGAGTTTTGAATGTTTCACTACAGCAGACAATCAGGAATTAAAACAAACCAGTATTTTCTGAGAATACAAAAAATAATAAAATATGCCAGGTTTTAACAACATATCGAAACAGCCTCACTTTTAAAACTTTCAATGCTTAACTGAAAACTAAATAGGATGTTTATTTACATAGTAACATAGTATTTACATAGGAGAAGATTTAACAATTGAGCCTGACATTAAGGAGTCATTTCATGCAAGTGTAGGGATGATCTAACCTAACACTTCAAATCAAAAATACATTGTCAGAACGACTGCCCTAAGCTTATTAACACACAAACTCTTATACTGCAAAGCTGATTATGGGGAAGCAAATTCTTTAACCAGTCCATTCACAAAACTTGCCCTTTTTTGAAATGACTGAAAGCCATTACAACAATTCAGAAACACCAGAAAGTCTAAACCAACAATTATCCCATATATACTCCCAAAGTATTGCAATTAAAAACCCCTCAAAATCAGTAGGTTAGAACAAAAGGGTTCAACAGGTTTAAGGAAAGTACTAATAGAGTTACTTAAAAAGAAATGTGTTTGAGAAGAGGAAAAATTAACAATTCCCATAATTTTTGTTCTTCATCCAGCTATAAGATTCAGTCTTGGTCTCCCATGCCTCGTTTTAATCTTGAAAAAAAATAAAATTTCTCTTTGTGACATCAGTGACTGCCTCATTTGTAACTGTTGTAAAACAACAGGTTTTAATTTCATTGCAGGGTCAAAAGGGATACTGAGAACAGAGAGAAAGAATTCTTTGTTGCTGATGTTGGGAAACAAATACTTAGGGACAAACCCCAAATATTACAGTCCGCTTATTTTTCTAGCAAAATATCATCTGTTGCCCCTTCCACTGAAGTTCATACTACATTAAAGGCAGTTGCAGCGCCCCTCAACGATACCTGTGTGGGACTGCAGCATCCCTGGGTAACTCTTACCCCGGTGATCTGTCCTCCGGCCAGCATGAGCTGGGTCTGGGGTATGGCCGCCTGCACTGAAGGCTGCTGGGAAGGCTGGCTTGGCTGCTGAGAGTCCCCAGATTCTTCATTAGATTTAGACTAGTCAAAAAAAAATACAACTCTTTATAGTGTAAAACAGATGTTAATGTATGACGCTGCTATCTCAACACTGCACAATAAAAATCTTTCATCTGCATACGAAAAGCCCTTGGGTTTATTTTAAGAGTGTGTTTAAGCAATGGCTCTGTGTGCCCACCATCTCAGCTACGATTGCTGAAACACGTCTGTAGGTAATGCAGCTTAAACAAAACAAAGAGACTCTCTGGTCTCCTGTAACTCCCTGACATTATCTTCAGGTCCCACTTAATTTTACACAGTGCAACTGACGCTGATGCTACCTTTCACCATGAAGAAAGAGAAGGTTGTTAAAATTATTCATTGCCTAAAATCCTGAACAATGGAACGAGGGAAAGGAGACTGTGTTTCCATTTTCTCTATCTCCATCCTTTACCTCTAAGTCATCATACTGTTGGTTTATATAGAACCTTTTTGAAAAATCCTCACAGGTTTCTCTACCTACAGCAAGATATATAACATATACAGTGCTTTTAGATACTCAGTGCATTTATTTAATTGAATGCTTTATTTTAAAAGATTCAAGTTTATTTTGATTTATTTTTGTGGCTTGGTTGTTTGTTGTTTTTTTTTTTTAAAGAAGAAATTGTGAAGACATGAGGGAGGAAATGCAAGTGCATGAAGAGGGGGAGAGAGTTTTATGATAATTAAAACTGGTTATGCAGAACATTACAATTCTGCATAGATTTGCATATTTTCCACCACCTGTTTTGGGGACTGCAGAGCAGGCTAATTAACATAAAGGCTCTGATTAATTCTGCCAGTCATTGAGTGATAATTACAGCACAGGACTGTAAACATTCTGCACTGGAGATACAGCCTGTTTGCCAACATCTCTCTCAGGGATGGAAGTTTACCATGGCAACCAAGGCAATTTTCTGCCTCCTTCCTCTTAGAAAGGAAGGTCACTATACCTCCTCTTCTTTCCAAATTGTTATTATGTATAAGTGGGTCCACATTCTATTGCATTTCATGTAATGCACTACCTACATTCTTTAATAACATGCAATACTGAAACCAGTTTTCAATAAAACTGCATCCCTTGCCCCTTAATATAGTACAGAGAGGAAGTAGAATGTTAACAGATAAACTGAAGTGTTCAGCATCATAGGAAAGTTTGAAAGCTTTGTTGTCGCACGTACATTATTAAACAACAATTACTCTGACTTTGAAATCGCTGTGTGTTGTTTACACAAGCAGTCTGAACTAGCCATATTATATAGTTGATGCTATGTTATATTCCCATATTCAGTTACCAGAAGTAAGGACAAATTGCTAAGTAATACCCACTATGTGTTTAAAGCAAGTTAATAAACAGAAGAACATGAAATATTCCTGGAGTTTTAAGGTTTGCATGATACCACACCTGACTAAAATTCAGCATTAAGTTATGGTCACTCCATGTTTTAAACAACTCCAGAGCCTGAATGCTTACAAATCCTGAACCTGATTTACAGTTGTAGAAGTGTTATTCCTTCATACCTATTATCACTTGCCAAACCAGTCAGACTGAGAAAACTGAGTAATGTATCATAGGTTAAGAACTATCTCTACTGATGCTGTTTGGATGAGAGAAGGATGAGCAGCAGAAGGTAACTGTCTTTACCTGTACATTTAAGGACTGAGCAGCAGCCTGTAAACTTGTTCCAGCGAGCTGGACCTACAACAGTGCAAAAATGGAAATGAAATAATGTAGAATCCACCGAAAACTAATAATGTAAAAAGAACAATCTCCCCACCCACATTCCAAAAAAACTCCCCCAAGAACAGAGCATGCCCCTCTACCACCTGAATCAGTGGAATAGGGGTTGTACTCCAGGCTGAAACAGATGTGTAAGACTCTTTCACGATGTTGTTCATCTACCTCTTACTGAAGGTATCCCTGCCTAAGGATGTAGATATTATGGATGGAGTTGAAACAGAGCATATTGAACTGGACATGCCAACTAGTCCTATTCCTGCTGGAAAAATCCAGGCTCCAGGGCAGAGCATTAAGCTCCACTCATCGTCATCCTACTCCCATTTCAGAATGGGTCTTACCCCAACACTGCACTCACCAGCTTTCTGATATGAGCAAGCATGTGCACAGCACAGAACCCAGAGCATAACCACGCTTCCTCAAATTAACCCATTCAAGTATTTGCAGCCCTCAGCTACTGAAAAGAAGATCTCAATGCAGAGCACCGGAGACACTTCACAAAGGCTGTATTGATTCAGGTATACTTAAAACTTGAATTCGATGTTTGTTATTAACAGGCCCAAAGGTGGTCTTGTGGGTGAGCAAGGAAAAATGGATGATTCAGAAAGCGAGATTTTTTGAAGTGCTTTTTTATCTCTAATGAGGAAAACGTACAAAAAATGCTATCTTTTCATTTACTGAAACCTATTTGAATCAGTCTCACCTTGTTTCTACCAGCACCCCCAGTTATAAAGAAGGAATGTTCTGTAATTAATTAGCAACACTTTTAAAGGTCAGAGTAACAGCCTGTAGAGAATTCCATCTCTGGACACATTTGAAAATGACTGCTCATTTGAAAACCAGGTGACATGTAAGGATACAATAAAGCAAAGCAAGATATAGCACTCTTGCCTCTAGATGGAGGACCTCTATATGGTCCCCACATAGAGAAATCCACATATTTTCAGGCACAGGAGAAACTGCAGTACATGAAATTAATAACTGAATATTTGAACAGGCAACCTTGGAAGAGTCACTTTGGAAATATTTCCTACCGCTTTAGATGAAGGCACTACACATAGTAAGCATGATCTACATCAAAGCAAACACTCCCAGAAAGCCCGTCCTCATCAGAAGCAAAATACAGTTTGACACAGTCGACATAATCTGTGCTTTTACCATGGATTAACAGCAGAGAATAGCCTAAATAACACCACCTTGACATCCAAACGATATACTCAAAATAATACTTTAAAATTACACAAACACCACATAAAAGACTACAAATACATATTGATTGCTCAGGTACAGCCAGCACATTCCTGAAAATCTCTGTGAATGCAATTTGGACGTCCCTTTCACCACACAGCCAGCATTTCCAAATTAGAAATGCTGAATGCTGCCTACAGCCCAGTATTTTGCATTAGTCTAGAGCAAAGCGCTGCGTGTTAAGGTTGAATAACACCCCACTAACAGCAGCCTCACTACAAGAGGACAGATTGACAATAGATTCCCACACACCTGCAGGTGAATAAAAGAATACCTGAGACTTTCCTTTGAACCAGTTTCAAGAAATGAATCACACTTTATCAAACATGAAGTTATAAAGATCCTGACAACTGTTTAAATAAATAAATTTCCAAAGCAGGATAAAGCACTGTGCAAAACCCAATTACTGTCCTGGGTCAATCTATAGAACAAAACGAAGACTAAAACAAACAGAATTCTGCAGAACAGCTGTATCTGTCTCCATGTTAAACACACACTGGCAAGCCATAAAAACTAGTCAGCTTCTTTCCACATAAAGGCAGCCTACAACAGCCTATTGGTTCAGCAAATTCAAACAGTGGCACTCCCTTAGTCCTATATAAACCAATCTGCTAGGAAAATTGCAATTATGTGACAAGACGTGTGGAATGTTCCATACAATAAAACGGCTGTTCAGAGCTCTTAAAAGAGGGCATAAAAGCTTCAGTACTTCAATTATACCACAATAACTGTGCAACCTCAGACCTCAAACATTCAAGGTCATCCAATTAGGTACAGTATTTTAAAGTTTAACTTGGTGCAGAGGAAGGGAAAGAAATTAGGACATTTGTTTTCATATATCAAGTGCGAACAGATAAAAAAACTACAAAAAAAATGCCCCTTATACTTCTCTTCACCTAGGGATGCCCCATTTTGCTTCAGCCTGCATCTGAAGTTCAGCTTTGATTCCCTAAACACAGCAGCAGCAGAACAGAGGGATAGTATTAGAAGTCTGAATATCATCTGACAAACAGGTCACTGAAATAACTTTTTTGTAAAAAAAGAAAACCTCATAAGCCATATATGCTTAGTAAGTACAATCAACTTTTTTGTAGTTAATCTGTAAGAGTGTTTTTAGCTAGACAAGTGACAGTTTTGTAACCTTGGCAGCCATTAGGCCAATACAATACTTTCCTAAAAGATTTAAATTTTTTCTTGCCTTTCAATGTGGTCTCTCTATTAAGGTTAAAACAACAACAAAGCAAACAAACAAAAAACCTACTCAAAACTACACCACAACATTCAGGCATTCTCAAGTCCCCAAAAATGTGATTTGTTGTTCTCCCAAAGAGGTCTCACCCTATCCTGACATGTTCTGCAGCTTAATGCAATGAAGTGAATGCCACAATTAGGACTTTTCCCATCCACGCTCGTTAACTAGGTGGTGTACCCAGATTTATGTTCTAATAAATTACTCCCCATCATTCACAGAAAGAGAGAACATCGAGCACACCAGGGCAGCTGAGTCTCCTCTGTTTGAAACGTCTCTTCTCTTACCTGATGAAGGTGCCCAAGGAAGGCCTGGGCCTGGGCTGTAGAGATTGCTCCTCCGACAGGCACAGGCTGCTTTTGAAAGTCCAGGCCATTTGTTTGCGTGCCTGGAGAAAGAGAGATATTGAAAACAATTAATTACTGCTTTTAGTAAGTGGAATAACAATTAATGCTCCAACTTTCCTGCTAGTCTCTCAACATTACAGAGTAAAAAACCACTCAGAGAGTAAGAAGAATTGCATTTTTTTAGTGAAAGTGGGGTGGGAAGCAGTGTTGAGGCTTCAGTAATAGAGCATTTGTCAGCTGAACAAAATCAACATCATATTTTTTTAGCTTCCATCATCTATCTGTGAACCCTGAAGATATTTAAAAGATGTACAGATGTGGCACTTAGGGACATGGCTTAAAGGGGGACTTGGCAGCATTAACAGTTGGGCTTGATGATCTTAAAGGTCTTCTCCCACCTAAACAATTCTATAACCTGTGTTTCTATGTACACTACTACCCCATCGCTCTCTAAACAGTTTGAGAACCAAATGGGTGCTTGCTGCTGGGATTAAACTGTGTTTCCATTCTCCACGCACCCCCTATCCAATAGCTGAAGACTAACTTCAAATTCAGAAAGTGCCAACAGCAAGGTCCATATAAAAGCCACCTTTCCTAAAAGACAGGTAAAATAACACGTGATAAAAACACAAGTCTCATCTATATACAGCACTTATGGGCCACAGTTTTACTCTTCCCAGAAATTACTCCTCTACATTTCTGTTAAAGTTTGTTCAGAGGTCTCACTAGGTAAGATAACTGCCTTGGCTCGCTTTTGCTTCTTCACTTACTCTCATGTAACTAAAACCTGGTTATTTTCCTACATTTTTGCAATCTTTTCCTAAACTGCTCGGAAGACATGAAAACCTCCCAATTACTACAAAATAATTTCGGTGTGAGAAGAAAAAGAAAAAAACAAGTGAGTTTTTTTTTGTTACTACCCACAGGAAGGGAGACTCCAAGTGTGTTGAGCTGCAAGGAATTTCTAAAACAGATGATGCAATCTTTAAAATTGCATGACTGAAATGAAGCTAAACCAGCTTTAGACTTGCATGTTTATTCATCATGACAATCAGATTTTGTTCAGCGCCCACAGGCAGGTGTGCATACTAGCTCCTACTTCAAAATTCCTTCCGTCATCTACATTCTTTGCCATAAAAACCTAGGTTATCTACTGAGCAAAAGAGTCACAGTTGTTGAACAACAACAGGTGGTTGCTACTCCTTGTGAAACATCTGCAAAAGCAAGCAGGCATAAAATGTGATTAGTAAAATCGACTGTCCAATACCTCACACTGCTATTTTGACCTGCAAACAGCTTACACAGGTCACATTTCCAAAGACTAAACCACTGTCCAATTAAACACTGACATAATATCAAGCTTTCTACCATCCATGTGAAGCACACCTAGGGTGGCCTTTTGATGCATCTTTGGTGGGGGCTCTGTGTGGAAAGATTTGGTTGACTCCCAAGTTTTCAATTCTATGCTTTGGGCCAAGGTTTACAAACTTAAGAGACATACATGCAGCCAAAGATCCACAAATGTATTAAAAATATTCTAATTTTAAACTGCATCAAATTATTTTGCTTAATTAGTCTAGAATTCCAACTGCAAGTGAATACAGGGCCTCTCACTGGTCTGAATTGCTCCGGAAGGAATGCAACTTGGTTGCCTTTCTCCAAAGAACAGTATATAAGAAGGTCTGCTGGAAAGAACCAGAAGAATCTCATCTATCTTCATTCTTTCCAGTAAACTTCAGAATTCTCTCCATGCAGAAATACAAAGGGAATGAAAAAGTAGTTGGCTAAATATATAAAAATAATTCCTGACAAATAGCTACCATAAGTCAGAGGAAACAACCTACCACTCCTCATTTAATCAAAGGTTTTGAATTACTTTTCAATGGTCAGGGAATGAAAAAAAATACAGATAAGAAAACCTACTGGAGGGCAAATACTCCTCATTCCAATAGGAAACTTGTGGGGGGCTAAAAAATTATCTGCTTCTGAGAGAACCAGCTGCAGGCCTCACCTTAGGTAAACAGGTGAAGCTATTCTAGTTAACTATCTTCCAAAAAGAGCCTCAAAAATCATGATACCATGTTAAAAGAGCACTACTGTGCAAGTGTGCTGAAGAAATGCTCCAGTTAGCATTTCTTAAGATGGAAATCTGAAAAAAGCCTCCTAGGTGATAGTTTAGAAGAAAGTGAGCTCCAAGACTGAGCTTAAAATCTTCATGGCTCCCAACAAACAACTTAGGGGAACAACTCAGAGAAAACAACATTTTCTTCAAATTCAAAGAGATCAGTTTAAATTTAAATCAATTTAAATTGAAAGACATCAACTCCCTCTTCCCAGGCCTCCCAAAACCAAACTCAGGGTGAAAAAATCCACATCACACCTGCTTACTCTCTGTTCTACTACTTACATCTTAAACTCTCTTTAGTGTCTGGAAGCACAATGTCTCTTCCCCTCTGGATGAAGCCTTAATTTTGGAAGGAATGCTACCCTGGCTGCTTGCATTTATCACAGGATGCCTATGTCTTTTGAAGAAGAGCAAGGAAAATGAAGTGAGTCTAGCATATGAGAGGCCTTGCTTTTAAGGTGCTCAGTAGGATGTGGCACCACTCCCATGGAATCCAAGAAATCTGATAAGAAGCTGGATAATAAAGCTGCCAGAGGCGGAAGGTCAGCACATTGCAAGGACACGAAAGGACCAGAATGCCACTTTTGCTCAAGGTAAGAGTTAAATACAAAACCCTGTGATGATTAACGGACATGGCAGATACAATCATATGCATCCTAATTGTAAAAGTCTAGGGTATTAATGTATTTTCCATGTTCATCCCAACTTCCATAACTGCTAGAGCTCACCAACACCAAAAACAGCCCAAAAAGAGTGGGAACTCTCCATGTCCCATCTCTCCTTTCTTCTTGGTTCCAGCTCCATCTGGAACAGCTCCCTGTTCTGCCCCTTCTGGTAGTCCACCAGCAGAGTTTGTTTTGGTCTGGGTGCTCCACCCCCAGCCAGCTATGGGATGGAATTTCATCCTTACAACTGAGGTCCAGTGTAACCCAAGCATATTTAAATTCTAGCAAAAATTCAGCCATGTGCTCAGCTACTTCACAGAGCTGGTTTGGATGAAGACTTATACAGTGCAACTCCAGGGAAAGGAACAGAACTGTAAATACTGAACATGGATTATTGTATGGCATTTTGGAATTGTACCTGCAGAGGGTAAAGGCATGACAAAGTAGAGCAGGCAAAGTAACATTGCACCTGCAATCAAGAGAACAATTTACTCTCAAAATTCCACATTATAATCATCAGACTTCAGCCTGAGTTTGTAAACTGCATTAGAAAGGAAGAGGAGTTAGGAACTCCAGATCAGGGAAGATGTGGAATAAGATGCAAGAAAGAACTCAAGAAGGGAAGGCAGCCAAGGAGAAGGATGTTTTCAAAACCAGCTGGATTGGGTATCTGTACTGTGCTCTGGGAGCTATCTCCCAGCACCACCGCCATATTTTCCAAGGTCACCTCTCTCTCTCCACCTCTGCTGAAAGACAGATACCCCCAATACTCAGAAATTGTTGCTTCCCTATCCACGTTTCCTAATACCAAGTTCAGCCTGATAATTGCCTGATTTTAGCAGTTGAAGAATAGTTCATGGTCTCTCTCCTACAGACTTCCTTCTTATGGAAACTGGAAAATCAATCTTTGGAAATGAAGCAACGCAAACAAGTATCCTTAGAATCCTTCCAAATACTACACTTACAATAATTATTATTTTGCTGCTATGTCAACAAACATCATAATAGTACAGTTTCCATAGTCATTATAACCTTGGCTTTCACAGTTCTGCATTCACACAGCTCTTACAATAGAAAGTGCATTAAACAAACAAAAAGTTTGAGATGTTTTGGAAAATTTATGCGACCTATAAAAAGGAGATCAAAAGGGTTTTACTGTAAGGTAAGATATTTTTCTTACTTTCCCTTTCTCTAGCAGATACTATGTAGACTGTCTGCCCACAACTGAAGCTTGGAAAAGATTTCTCTAACTGTGCAATACTGATGACCAGTTGGTCAATACATGTTTTTAAGAAAAGAGCCATCCAACAGCTCCTGTACTCATATGTTTTGGTGGTTGTTTTTAATTGGTCTGAAACATGGGTTCATTTTTCAGATGTTTAAAAGCGAAGTCCAGTCAGCACAAAAAATTTTAAGTCATAGCATATTTCAGGCACTGTATTGTGACCAATATAATTAGGGGACTTTACAATGTTTCTTAAATAGTCAGAGCTCAAAATAAAAAACCCAAGTTTGTTAACTTCCATGAAGCTTAGCTGATAAGAGAACTACTGATGTTGTCATCTTTAACCAGTGGTAACTGTTATTTTTTTTTTTCCTGAGAACACCAGCTCTGCCAAATTTAAATGCACGCTCCACAGTAATTTCTCTTAACATTTTCAAGTCGTATCATCTCACGACAGTTTTAAACAGGAATGACCCAAACAAGCATCCACTGAAGTTTAAAAGATACAATATTAGTGTTTACACAGCAGACTCAAGTGATTTACAAATGTCACTGGAAAGCAGACAGAGAAAGTTACAAAAATAAGAACTCTGAGTGTTTATAAAAATCATCATCAGGCATTATCTGGGGAGCACAAGCACTGACAGAAAATCAATGGCACTTCCAGTTCCTCAGCATCCGAGCTGAAAGCTGACTTCTTTTCACTCAAGTATGCACTGAGCCCAGAACCATAATCTAAGTACCCTGATCAGAAGCCTAAAATTACATTCTTTGAGTATTCCTTTCAGAGCCTAACATCTGCCAAGTTGACTAATACAACTGATGCTTGAGCTCCCAAAGAACATCACAAATGCCATCAATCACTATCTCCAGGGGTTTAGGAACACTGCATTTTAAAACAAAGCAATGACTGCAGAACAGAGAGTCCTCAAAAATTCTAGATTACTTTAGCTCGTATAATTTAAAAATCAGGATACAAAACTGGAAGGAAAGACTGGAAACATTTAAACTAAAGAAGCAAAATTCCAGAAGTTTTAAACACCAGTCAGAGTCAAACTTTTGTAAAAACTAACTTTAACATAATGTTGGAGTATAAAAAAATACAGTCATTGTATCCCCTTTTAACATGAAAGGACCTACACGCAGCTTTACAATCCTTCCATTTTATGTCATGACCTCCAACTTCACAATGATGAAATATTTGCCTAAGAGAGCAGAATTCTGCTGAAGCAGATGCAATGCTCCTGTGATAATTGACTGATTACCTTTGAATAAAACAAATCCTCCTCCTTACCAGCTCAGTTGAGCTGAAACTGCTAAAGTTGCACTAAAAGAAGTGTGTTGGGAATGTGCTCTGGAGAAAGCACATGCAGGGAACTGCGGCCACACAGGGGGGGAAATCTGAATTTTCTCAGAAGTTTACACACATCCTCCAGCTACAAGGAGTCCATAGGGATATTTAAAACCATTGTTCCCTTGATACTGTTTATGATCATGAAATATTTACGGCCCATATGTTTTTGAAATAATGTTTTATATAATCCTAAACTCTTAAATACATAATAAAACACTTCTGTGCAGAAAAAACATTGATACCTCTCCCATTAAAATACAATGACAATTACAAAACCTGAGATGCCAGCAACAAAACACGCGTTAATAAGCAGGCACAATTCCTTTTCACTGAACCCATATATTGGCATAAAAAATCCAACCTCTCAGAAAAAGAAAATTAAATAATGTTAACTTCATCACAACTCCAGAGTTTAAAATAAAACTCTCATTATCAAACCATGAAGAAGAAAACTTGTTTTCCTCATACAATGTAACCAGACTTCTCTCAAAGCAACAAGTTCCCTCTCATCAGAATTTTCTCTTCCCAAACGCTATTCTGAGCTGAGAAAAGATTCTGAGCTAGGTAAACTACTTTGCATTCGGACTGTCATTTCTCTTACATTCAGAATGAGCATTATATTACCTCCAGAAAGGAATTAAAGCATGAGGTAGCATGGTTAAGTTATAGTGGCTAAATGAGCTTCTTCAATGGCTTAGAATTTGGTCACATCTTAAGAGTGTGCCAAAAGGCAGATTGGCCCTGACACAAAATCTGCTCTTCCCCACCAAACTTCAAGGTTCTATTCTAAAACAGTTCTATTTTAACAAGGTTCTATTTTAGCCAGAAAAGCTGACTCAAATTTTTTAAAATTTTGATATATTATGCTTTCTCCATTTGACTTGTTCTTGAGAACTGTTGTGACAGCTTGAATGAAATCTAAAACGGAAACAGGATCAGGCAGTGGCCCACATCTGCCAGGGAAAATTTCAACCCAAAAATAAACGATGAAGTTAGAAGTGCCAAAGGTATGCTCTGCCAGGAAAAAATTAGACTGTTTATGGAGAGCTAGAGCCACCAGAGCTTCGGTAGTATCAGAAACATTACAGATAGAAAAAGTGGGGAAGGGAAATCTTATATAAAAAGTGTGGATGGTACTCCAATAAAGTAGGTATGAATAATGCCCTGGATGCAGTAGGGTTAATGACAAAAGTATTTCCAGGTCTCTCAAATCAAAGGGTGAAGGTTTTTATTTGTTTGGTTTTGTGGGTTTTTAAAATCCCACTAAATAGGTAAAGAAATTTTGCTTTTAATATCCATTCAATTCCACCAGAATATATCTGCACCAATTGATCATTTCCTACCTGTGTTCCCGTCCCCACTCTCCATCGATGGTTTACTGGTTTCTGACGGATTGTTCATTCTTGAGTCTGCATTAAAACAGAAAGAAAGATAAAACAATACAGCAAAAAATCCCCAAATCTGTTCATACCTTTTTGTTCAAGGGAAGTACAGAACAGCAGAAATTTGCTATTACCTTACCCTAATTTAGATTTATAACACAAAAAAAAAGAACAACCAAAACCAGAACACAATACTGAATCTTCCAGATAAATATTATTTCAAAATTTTCTATGACATTATTCCCATATGTGAAAATATGGTATTAAGGGAATAAAAGACAGCATGCTGGAGGGCAATGATAGGTAGGAACTTAATTTTCAATGCAATGAAAGTCATAGAAGAAAAAAAAGGAGGGGGGGGAAGAAGGAACAGTGATTACACCAAGATTCAAAAACATTAAGTCTGACCATCATGGCCTGCATTATTCTTGTGTTTGCTCCCCCTGCCCCACCCCAACAAAAGAAAGGAAATTCAGTCATTATAATTAAATGGATGCCATTTTCCTAATTCTCCATTTCTATTTTAGTGGAATGTCATTGACATTAAGTTATTTTATATTGCCTATACATTCAGGCAAAACCATACAAATATAAAATAATTCCTCTTCTTTCTCCCTCTGGATGAATGTATTGAAAAGTCTGTTCCTGGTTTCAAAGCCTGTCAGCTGAATACAGTGCAATGCAGAGGGCCTCTCCAGATGGCAGACAGAGAATATAGTTTCCTTATATAGGAATCTATACAGATGTTCTGTGTACAGCATCAGCTTTCCAGCTTATTACCTCCTCATTCCTTGCCACCGACCCCAGTGTGCCACATTATCACAAACCAAAATTACAAAAAGAATCTCAAGACAGAACAGCTCATAAAATGAAGTGTAAGCAAATCCTTGAGCACAAACTTCCATTCCCATAATGAGCTAAAAGCAAGTTCAATGAGCTTAAAATGAACCCTTTACTCCAAGATATTCTCTCACTAGGTGCTTAAAAGGTTACCTCTGTCATGTACTCTCATCAAAGCAGTGATTTCCAAAATACCGATAGGCTGAAGAAGAATACAGGAACAGTATTAACTGTGCTGCATCTTTCCCCCAGACAGCTCCAAGAAAGCCCAGACTGCCTGGCAGTCCATGAAAGCTGGAAATGAGAAGATGTACTACCATGTGCCATCACCTGCTGCTACCAGTGCACAGGAAAGACAGGAACCTGTTGGAGTGAGTTCAGAGGCCATCAAGATGATCAGAGGGCTGCAGGACCTCAGCCATGGGGAAAGGCTGAGAGAGTTGGGGTTATGGAGCCTGAAGAAGACTCCATGAAGGCTTTACAGCAGCCTCCCGGTATCTAAAGAAGCCTGCAAGAGAGCTGGAGAATTTTTAGAAGGTCATGTAGTGACAGGGGAGAATAGCTTTAAACTGAAAGAGGGCAAATTTGGACTGGATATTAGAAGAAATTCTTACTGTGAGGGTGGTGAGCCACTGGAACAGGTTGCCCAGAGATGTGGTGGATGCTGAAAGTTTTTAAGGCCAGTTTGGATGGGGTTCTGAGCAACTTGATCTAGGGCAAGGTAGACGGTGGAGGGTTGAAACTGGACAATCTTTAAGGTCCCTCCCAAACCAAATCATTCTATGATTCTGTGATCAATATTTTTAAAACTAATATTGTTTTCCACATGAACAACTGTGGCAGGTGAACCCAAGAGAGCCTTGAAAATCCAGAGGACTTTAACAACCACAAAACTTCCCCTGACAAGCTAATACAACATCTCCAGAGCCTCAACTCTTCTCAGAAAGTTCCTATGCCTATTCTTAATTCTTTCAAAGGTTCAGCCATGTGTAAAAGAGATCTGGACTATCAGTGTTACCCTTAGTATAAAGGCAGATGTGCTTTTTGAAAGGGAGAGGGAATGAAGAGAAACTTTGCAGCTGAGTGCTGTTGGCCCACACTTCAGCAAGTTTTGCCTTGTTTTTCACAACCTCTGCTTAGCACATTCAAGCTACAAATTCAGAGTCTTAAAAAACAAGAGCTCTGCTAAGGTCGCAGGTACAGAACCTATTGCTTCCAGGCTCCTTCTTTTGTCATTTTCCACATCTGGATAGCATGATTCACACTCTACAAACAGAACATGGGTTCCAATGACTATATGGAAATGTCTGCTCTTGACTTGGCCCTCTCTGCTGAGAGATCTATATTTCTATCTAGACATTGTATATATCTTAAATTGAGTTTATTTGTTGTGGCAACAGCACATTTGCTTAGAATGATTATAGGCAACATGCATTAGATAAGCAGCATTACGTCATTCCTTTACACACAGATGACTACTGAAATTTCCCTTTAGAGAACACTGAATGGGAGTCCTTTGCTTTGGACACAAATATGAAGAGTCGTCATCCAACAGGAAAATGAGCAAAGAGTTCTTACAACTCAAATACATTTGGTTGTGGAAACCAGGCTAACTCATGAGGCTACTGGACATAGGATATAATTTTTAAGCCCAGAGCAGAAGAATAGCTTGAACTCAAGATACAACTGACCACAAAAGGGAAGAGCACAGGTTGAGAAAGTTATTTCAGAAACACAGAATCCATTTGCTGAACCACTTCAGAAAATTCATGCTAGAAAAACAACAGAGGGCCTCCTGTTGCTGGTTTGTTGCAGGAATTGAAGTATTAGGGCCAAGGTGCAGGCTACTAATGATAGAATAAGCAAAGCAAACTAAACCCAGAGGGGGGACACAGCTGTCCTGTGCACAGAACTTGAGCAGGGCATTCACTGTTCCATCCTATGAGGAAGGTCACACAAGAAGCCTTCCTACATGATGAGCGAGTTTGCTCAGTCACACAAAGCTGTGGATAACTGTACAGACCTCTTTCCAAAAAGCAAGCCAGGACACATTCTTCTGTCAGGCTATGCTGCAAAAATACATCCCTCTAGAATAGGTTTTTTAGTACTAGTCATACACAAAGTTTACTTAACTACCAAAAGCCTGTCTAAATGAAGAATATTTTATTGCAAAGATCCATCCATAACAAAGACCTCAAACACCGCTATTGAAAAAAGCAGCAAGTTGGAAGAAGAAACATCTTTCTGGTAGTGCTTAGGTTCAAGCGAAGGATAGCATCCATTATTTCACCAGCTGACTATTTCTTGTTCAATCTGTGGGCCTTCTGCATGTAAAGCATCAAGAACAATGCAGCTATTTCCATTGCAAATGGTATGACATCCATCTGAAGCACAAAACTGCTACCAGCAAAACAGGCTCGTATCCGCGGGATACTCAACCTACCGATTCATTCTGTGTTGAATAAAAAGGCTACTTGGTTTATATGTGCTCGTGCAATTTCTGCTTCAAACTTAAAAGAATAAACAAATGAAGTGGGCTAAAAAAACCCCAAGCCTTAATGCCTTCACCTTTTTTTCTTCCTTTAGATCTTCCTTGGGTTTTAAATAAAGGCCCTGGGCTACAACTTCTGCCAACATTATCTAAAAACTAACTCCCCAGAAGGATGGATCGAAAGCAGCAGGTGCATGATTGAAATCAAACTCTCAGGAGTGAATACATTCCATGCTGCTACTCTGCTAGCAGGGCTGAGGTGTCGCCAGGCAGTGCTGTGCCAGCCTTTCACACAGCCCCAGGAACATTTCCAAACGCATTCAGGAGAAAGAAGCAGTGGACACCGGACCAACCTGAAGTGTTATAAAGGCTGCACACAGCTGGCAAAGCAA
Source organism: Fringilla coelebs (assembly GCF_963513975.1). Lineage (NCBI taxonomy): Eukaryota > Metazoa > Chordata > Aves > Passeriformes > Fringillidae > Fringilla > Fringilla coelebs. The sequence goes on along the minus strand of NC_140029.1, from coordinate 112,541,968 downwards.
AGAAAATCTTAACATGGTATATAACATTAACTGTTTCCTTTCACCCATTAAAGTGGAACTGCCTAATATTCCATTTGCCCCAGCAAAAATGATTCATTTATGTGCATGGGAAAAACAAAGTTTAATGTGAGTGAAAACAGCATAAGAATTATTTAGAAATTAATTTTCAAAAACCACATAATATTCAGAAACAAACATACTCAAATGTCTGCTTTAAAATTTACCATTCAAAAAAATATTCTTTTACTTAGAAATATAAGTTCTTACATGAACTTATATGATGGAATGAAAAGAATAAAAAAAACCCATATACATGTATGTGTGTGTGTGTGTATATATATATGTGTATATATATATATATACACACACACACACACACTTTGAGCTTCGGGGGGAAAAGCCTTGAAAATAAATAAAGCCTATTGTAAAATTGAGATGATCCATTACTATAAATAACTTTAAAAGACACGAAGAAGGAATTATGGCATGTCTGTTCTGCAGTCCTGATGGAATCTCAGTGCAGGAAATATATTATCCCAGTAACCTTAAGCACAGCTTGCAACGGTATCAATGGCAACCACTGTGCACTCCCCCTTATTTTCTGTTACACACGAAGAACCTTGCTATATTAAAAACACACAGACATAACATACATTCTGTTGTGGAATGGCTCAATACAGTTACTAAATTCCTTCAACACTTAGGCTCCCTCTCATTCATTTTAATGCTTTAAAATGCATAACACACAGACATACAAGTCAAGTCCAGTGTTTGTTAGAAGGCAAATGCTTCTCAGACTGAAATCCTAAAAGCAAAAGGTCTGTATTAATATCACCCAAGTCTGTGCAAAGGAAACAAATTCTCCTGGAGCCAGGAAAAAGAAGGAAAACAAACAAACGAACGAACAAACCAACCAAAGCATGTATTTTCCTGGTACAGATCGAGCTATCCATCTAGCAGGCAGCTATTTGCTGCCGATTCACTGGTGAGCTTCAGCCCCACAAATACCTTCTGCATATGTGATTAAGCCACTATGCATAGTCAATCTCCCAGCCTCGGTGTCCATAAGAAAGAGCTGAGCTGGTACCCACCTAGAACGTAGTCGCTGCAGTCCAGCATTGCTGTGGTATCCTCTACAGGTTCAGACAGTCCAAGGAACGGGAGAATGGCAATTTCTATCAAATCTACACTACTGCTCTGACTGAACATGAAAGGGAGTGGGGAGGTGGGGGGAGAAATACAACTTCAGTTACACCATAGCAATCTTCAACTGAACAGGGAAACTTCAGTTGCTGTGTGGAGTTTTAGTCTCTCCTACTAGCTGTGTCTGACATTGTCAAGGCGACTGAAGCGTGAAAAGTTCCCCTTTTTGTAATAAAATAGAAACAAAGATTGCAGCTGGCAGTTTCCATAATGAAGCTTAATCAGTATGCGCCTGATTAGGGCCTTATGCAAATCTCCTCTCGTTAGCACAGCAGCCAGCACTTTGAAGTCCATGAACAATTCATTTGCAGAGTACACTGAAAGCGCTCCCTGCATAATTTAAATCACGGTATAAATATTTATCAGCTCATTTGCATATTAATTGGCAGTGCATGAAGGGAAAAATTATCTCCCGAGTGCCAGCATAATAATTAGGGAACAAAATGAATTTTCTTCCAATAGCTTGGCTTCTCAGCCCTAACTCAAGCACAGTACCACAGGGGATCAGGGAGGGGAAGAGACAGAGTTCTGTTCAAATGCTACTGAAATGACACGTACAAATTAGAAACAACTCTACAGACTTAAGCACCTTTAATCTTATTCCTGCTGGCAACAATAACATCAGTAATAAAGGGGATTTGGAAAAAGCTTTCCACACAATCCAAATAATCCCACGAAAACAATTAGCAAGGTAGAAGCTGAACACAAAGCTGTCAAGCCGGTGCTTGCACATCTGCGTGGAGTTTTCCACACGCGAACACGCACTGTCTCAGCAAGGTCCCAGGCAGGGAAGAGAGTCCTGCCAGGGCAAGGAAGTGGCACGATTCCCTTTAAACGGCTAAAGAGCTTGGTGATTCATTATCGGGTAATCCCTTTGCCACGGCCAACTTAGCAGCAGTGGATATGTCAAGTATTGTGTAACATTTGACACCCATTAATCTATCCCGAGTGAAATCAAAATAGATTTAGTCTTTTGCTTTCCAATGACTTCCAAGAAAAAACCAAAAATCTATTACTAATCCCTTCAAGCATGTACACAATATGGCTAAAGAAAGCTTATTTGCAGAGCTATGGTTTTTCAAAGGGGCACGTCACACCCACGTTGCATCTTTGAACCACTCAGTAATAACCAGAACGCGCTTGCTGCTGTGACCACAAAGTACACTGGAGCACTGGAGAACTGAGAAGAGGCTTAGGTCTATGGAGAAATCAATCTTCTTTTCCAAAAGAGGTCCACAGAAGTAAGTGGACTAACTATGAGGCGCTATTAAACCATTTCAAATATTTTGTTTGCCACTTAAAAACTCGTGTCCTAAACAGCAAGAACATTTATATAAACATGATATGGCCATCACAAAATTAATTACTCCATATTCTGATCAGGAAAAGATAGTATGATGATGCAGATGATTAGAGGGTTGAGCCACCCACTTCCAAGTGCTAATGTGAATTTAAAGAGTAAGTTGGCTTTTTTCTTTTTTTTCTTTAAAATACCGTAGCTGTACTTTTCTTCTCCTTATTTCTCAAGTGAATTCAAGCACCACCTCTACAAACAAGAGGAGTGAGAGAAAAGGGACTTCTCAATCATCCAGTACTGACTGGAATTTATTTCCACGCTTGACCTCTTCTTCTGTTCAGGTTCATATCTCTACTTAACACAAGATGTTCCCAGCTATATATTTAACATGAGTGATCTACACTTGAAAAAGATTGCAAGAAGAGAGGGAGAAGGTGCTCCCTACTACAGGGAGACAACTGCATGTGCTGAATAGGTTTTCCTAATACCTTGTTTCCAACTTGGTTTTCTACTCACTCACATGTCCCACTGAGACCTCTGAGGCACACACTCATGGTTCACAGACCTTCAGTAAACTTCACTCCTGCATACATACTTTTGGAGTGCACTGGGAGATAATCTGTTTGCTTTATTGGAAGAGCCTGGACACCAGTGGTGTAACAAACCAAGCACCTGACAAAGCAAGTGGCTGAGCTGAGGCAGCAGCAGAGCAGGACAGCAGTGCTCTCCTCAAACCAGAGGGTGTTGGGCTGGTGGAACACAGGTGCAGGCCCGAGGGTGCAGGAAGTGACCGTTAGAATCAGGCACGCGTGTGGCCATGGCTGATCTGCCTCACAAACACCAACCCCTCACCACAAACCTTCACTGGAGCTGTAACATCCACTAACAGCCTAAGTGAAGTCAAAAATTATTGTTGTGTTGACCTGTCAAACCAACAACTAGCCAAAAAAAAGAAGAAAAATAAACAAAAAGCCCTCCCCAAACCAACCAGCCAACCAAAACCAAACACCACAAAAAACCCAAACCAAATTATTCTTTCAGTGACCACTTCATTCTTTGTCAATTTTATTATCTTACCTTTTCTCTAAGCTCATAGAATCATAGAATGGTTTGAGTTGGAAGGGACCTTAATGATTCCTGGGCAGGGATACCTTTCACTAGACCAGGTTGCTCAAAGCCCCATCCAGCCTGGCCATGAACACTTCTAGGATGGAACACCCACTTTCTGTTTTGCTCCTTTTTTTTTTTGGTGTTTGTTTGTTTAAATTTACCACTGACAGTCTTTTAATCTCTGCTCTAGTAGGGAAAGAAAATGTCTGGGAAGGAATGGTGCCTTATCACTCTGCTCCAAAACCAGTGGTGGAATACATGAGTTTAATGCTCTCTTTAGGTTCTGCCACAACACTGCCCGTTCTTTTCTTTATGGCTACTTATTAAAAGTTACTTAACACCCTGAACTAAGGACATACTTCTGGGACTCATGTTTAAGCAAAACATCACTCTGAGCTTTTATCACAATTTCATTTTTTCTCTAAAGGCACATCTCTGAAGAGAAAATGCTGCACCTTGTGAGAAGTAAAAAGCTCACCACATCCCATGAAACTACAGATAGCTCAAAAATGTCTCTCTCCTCTTCAGCCAATTCTACAGTTTTAACATTAAATATTTTCCCCCCATAATCCTATTCAAACTCTTCCTTAAAACCAAAGGAACTAACACAGAGCCAGGTATGACAAAGGCAGATTTTCTTCAGCCAGACACTTCAGAACCTGCAGATAACAATTCAGGAGACTCTTTCTACCCCATTCACTTCTTTCGGTCACTTTCTATGTATTTTCCATACCATACCACTTCAAATGAATGTCCTCCTTTTGCAGTCTGCCCCACAAGTATGTCACTTTCTTTATTCAGTTATAATGACAAGATCTGATTCCTTAATAACTCTGTTTTTGGAAAGGGAACATCATTTTTACCTGTAGACTACGCAACTGAGGTTTTTTTATATGGATGTGTTTCCATATATCACTAAAATGTCATTTACTACATGCCCTCCATGACAGCTAAGAAATTTCTGCCCCAATCCAGCTCAGTGACAAGCATGACCTTTGCAAACTTCAGGGCTGCACTTTCTGATGAGATTACCCAATAAGCCAACTCATTATTTCCCTTTTAAACAGTGTTCTTGGAGTGGAGTGCAAAGGAACACATACAAATGGAGTAAAAAGTACAGGGAAAGGAAATACGGTATTAACTACAACATTAGCGTGCTGCTTTCATTAGTGTATCAATGCTTAGGACATTTTACATTGAAGGTACTACATTGTAACTCAAGACATTTCCAAGTCTTCATCCCACAACCCAAACGAATTGTAACAAAAATTTCAACAAACAGAACTCCAATGTGTTATTAAAAAAATTGTAAAAATCATATACTTCAACAAAATAAACTGTTATTAAAGTTGGCACAATCCTCTTAGAGTAATTATGGTCAGGCAGCAGTCTGTTCATAGCTAGGGCTGCAAGCTAACTCTAATTTTAGCCACCACCTTTGACTGTGGCTAACAGAATTGATTTTATCTGAAAATTGGTAAGTTTGCTCTGAAAGCCAAAAAGAGCAGTTGTCTGGAAAAGTCAAATAAAACAGGCCTGGTTTAGACTTACCAGTCATTAGGCAATTGCTATGAATTGGAATTTTAGTCTACATCTAATTTTACTTCTCACAAACTCAAATCATAACTATGCTTTAAAACTTTCAACCACACAAAATGCCTTTCAAAATTCCTTTGTGTACATTTTTGAAGGAAATTAAGCATGTGGAGAGCTAAGCAGGAATGCTAATTTATCTTATCAGTGCAGGACGGCAGATACTTGTAAGCACCTGATACATTTATATAAAAGGGTTTGTTTGTGGGTTTGGTTTTTTATGCAACTTATTTTTGGCCACAGAAGGTAGCAACTACCATGGATTAAGTCTTTTTTTCATAGAAAGAAAACTGTGTTAATGACAAATTTACAATACCACCACACAAGGAGGGAAGAAGAAAGGGGGGCAGCGATACGATGAGAGAAATAAAATAAATATCCTTATTCAAAAAATACAGAATTATAATGTCCACAAGCAAACAGCCTTATTCGAAACTCACAGCTAATTCTGCCACTCAGGTATGTCATCTGAACACACTGCCCTACCCTCACTACCTACAAGCCATGGCACATAAGAAAGCATCCCTATTATATTTACATTAAAGTTTTTCTTCCATCGTATTGAATGTTTTATTTTCAAAAGCAAAGTATACAAATTCAGTGCAGTCAAACCTTGTTATCTAAGTAAATGTTATTGTCATAACATTTACTTACAAATTATGGAATATTTTGAAGAGCAGTAAGCGTTAGGTCTTTACACGTCCTGAATTAAGCTCTCCTGTTCCACTCATTATGTTTTCATGGTTTTCATGGCTATTTCATTATGGCTTGAGACTTTTTCTCTTTTGTGTTGCTTTTTGTGGTTTTTTGTTTATTTACATGCATCATAAGCACTGACTCCAGGAACTTAATTCAAAAACCAACCTGAAGTGTCACACCTTTGAAAACCAATTTGTGTTTAACTACCATGTTCCACCTGCCACAGAGCTGTTGCACATTAGCACATTTGATTGTCTTCAGGGAATTCACCTCCTTCCAATTTAACTTGAAGTTAGCATACAAAATGAACAAATCATGCTGATTCCACCACACTTCAGGTACGGTGCAATACCACGACATAGTCATTGTTCTAGTAAACTTGTATATGAAAAGTAATATGCAAACTTAAGCAGGAGCTTTAAAAAGCTCACACACAAAAATTTCTTAAAATGTGGCTATGGGAAACACCTGTTTTGAATTTTTGTCCACTTATGTGGTTCTCATTCTCCTTTAAAATTATTGGTTTGTCAAATCCAAAATATTCCACACTGACAAATACGGAGCACCTTGGGTAGATGTATTTTATCTATCGCTAACACCTCCTGTATTTTATTAGACTTACAGGATTTGCATGCCTCACGTTGCTTTTCAAAAAAGGACTGCAGGACAAAATAAAGTCTGAAAAGAGGACTGATGTGAAGTTGCATGAACAAAACACAAGGGAGGGCTGGAGAACAAGATCAGTAAAACTTCAACATTTATCAGATTTAGGAAAAAAGGGATTTAAGGGTGCATGTCTATGTTATTGTAGTACTGAGGGAAAAAAAAGGGCCATATTTCTTCCCCCTCCTCCTCAGCTTCCCCCCTCCCCCAGACAAAACTCAAAAGCAACCTCAACAAAAGCTTGCAAGCTTTTATGGATGCTGCATCTTGGGGCAGCTGGAGAACCTGGAGCACCACCAGGTGCCCCATGAGAAATGTGGTGACCCCAAATTTCCCCTGGCAGGGAACACCAGCCAATCCTTATGTACCTCCTGGACCTAAGGTGGGTCATTTGTTCCCACAAATGACATTTATGGGAACGTGTCTTCCCCACTAGTCTACTGAAATCATGTACACATGAAAGGGAAAGGTAAATGCAGTTCATACTGCCAAAACACCAAGCAACGAAGGTAGTTTCAAATTGTTCTTGCAATACACATTAAAATACCAAATATTTCAGAAAAATAAATATTATCTAATATGCAAATCACAACACAATTGACTTGCCTTGACACAGAAGAGTACTTATGCCAAGCTCAAATATTGAACAGAAATATTTATTTTAGCAGTTGTATGAATTATTTCAGCCTGGAAGCATCACTGTATGTGCATTCCAAAAGCATTCATTTTGCCTCCCTGTGTCCACTCACACAACAGGGACAGGCCCTCTAAGCTTAAAAACGTTATTTTTAAACTCACCTGTAAATCAAAACATAATGCCTTACGCCAACACATTTCCCTGTTCTCCACTTTGCCAAAGTAGCAATTACTAGTCTAGCTTGATGAACAGGGACTCTACAAAGAAGAGACTAATTCAGTGTATGACTTAACCACACAGCACTGCTCAAATCCCAGAGCCTCCACACCACTTGTCATTAACTACGCTACAGGTCACTCTCAAAATACATAAATCAAAGTCACGGGTTTAAGCTTACAATGAGTCCTGCTGGAGCCAACTGGATTCATCAATACCAACAGCCCTGATAGTATTTAGCTCTAGTTAGCTAATTAGAGTGTTTGACAACAAATTAATAGCAAAAAGCACATGCAAAATCTCTGCAGTTCACCCTATGAATTGAAATTGCAAGGCTGTTGTGCCCACGCTTTGCAGGAACTGCTTTTGCTCTCTCTTCCTTAATAACTATCTCAAATCCAAGGAAGGATATTGCTTTAATGCCCTCAGCACACTGATCCAGACACTATTAACACCTGTAGGAACCACAAGACATGTCATGAGAATGCTTCTTTCTGAAGCTTAAATTATTTGATCTCAAAAGAGGAAAAGGCCAAATTCCAGACAAGCTGCTTTGTATGTTACAAATTGAACAAAAAATTGCCAGATGCAAGATCTGAAGAAAGAAACAGAGTTATTCACGCTGCAGACACTGATTCCATCCATCAGCCCACGTATCCAAGAATCTATCATTTTGGCTGCTCAGAGCTAACATAAGACTGTATTTGCTATCAACCAGGGGAAAAAAAAATACAGAGTGCTTGGGCATCTGGGTCTTTAATTTACAATTATTTAGGAACAGCAGAAAGTGAGAACCAGGGGATAACTACACATAGAAAGTACGACCTACGTGAGCTTTGCCACGAGATGTTCACAAGCCTGGTTTTGCCCATTTTAGCACCTATGCTGTGCTAAAGCAGAAAAGGCATTGATCAGCTTTTCCAGGAAATAGCCACAAGAAGGGGTTTACTAGAAACAAAGCTGAAGGGCAGCATGACTGACACCTGTGGCTGTGTTTGCAGAGGATTTACTGGGAAGACATGCAGATTGGATTTGCAGGCCCATGGACACACCACTGAAGGCAGGAATGTCTTGTTTATTTCTCCAGCAAATCAGAGAAGAGGTAAACTCTTCCACAGTGCCTCACTTTCTGAACTTATTTTGATTGGAACTATTAGCTTGGCAGGTGCAGAATCCTCTAAAAAAAAAAAACCATTATAATCTACTTTAAAATTACAGAGTTAAAGAAGACAATTGAAAAAATTAGGTCAAAAGGCCTAATTAAAAATTTCCAAAAGTGATGCACAGAATACTTAAATTCTTAGTTTCCAATTTCCCAATAAAACAAAAGTCTCATATATGCATATTTATTTCTTTTTTTTTTCCAAAGAGAAATCAAAAATTAAAACCAGGAAACAGAATTTAGGGCCCTGTCAGTACCACAACCATGGGCCATAAACGCTGAGGCAGCAAAAAGCAGCATTGCTGCCCTGCTGCCTCTTACACAGCTACACAAGAGAGTTGGTCTGCCTTAAAACTACTCCAACTGCAAGGAGAAATACTAACCCAAATCTGTTTTTTAATCCAAGAGGGAGAAATGTTTACCCTGGTGAAACACAAAGGCAGCAATGATGCAGAAACAAACAAACAAATGGGAAAGATGGTTCCAGCAGGACTATTGCCTCAAAACTTTCATTGTCTACAGCTTCAGTCCACTCCTGTGTTACACATCCATCTTATGAATTCTGTCATGCAAATTGTGTGACAAACAGAAGAAATTAAAAATTAAAATCTCACAACAGCTATTTATTTCTTCTTTGGGACACTGACTCTCAGCACTAATGCTGACAACTTTTATCAAGTACACTTACATATGCACATATCCCACCAATGCCACTCTGGAAAATACTCTGATTTTTGGTCTCACACAGGCCATTTCCATGCTCATAAATGGAAATGTGATTTCTACACCATAAAATGTAACTACAGAATCACTTATTTTCATCAGATGCACTGAATAAGGCATTAGAATTGCACAGTTTTGAAAGTAAAGAAAATGGAGAGTTGTTGACTGACAGAAGCAGCAGCAGAGTAACAAATAAAATTATACAAGTAAGTAGTTTAGCACAGACACAGCTTAGAGCACTAAACCCCAAATTCAAGGAACTGCTCACTTAAGAATTTAAAAATAACTACTAATAACTCTTAAAATGTCATAGTAGACCAATCTACAGAAATTAAACAAGTACACCTCACAAACGTCTGAGACCTCTGTATAAAACCCCTATAGGCCGATCTAGAGCATCAAGCCAGGCTGAAAACTGGAATTCTCAAGGGACACCACAGCTCTGGTGACATTAACAACAGATCAGAACTGAAGCTGTTTACAAGCAACCACACAATAACCCTCAGAATTTTTTATATATATATATGTGCATGTGTGTGTGTGTATGTATGAATACGATATATAAACATATATACCTTTTTATTTATGCATATTTTATGTTTTATAAAAAACATGTATACTATATTATAAACAGTGTATATATAATATGTTTATGTCCTTTTTTTTAAAATAAGGTAGTGATCTCAGATTTCTCAAAGCTTCTAACCCTACTGTTCTGAAAATAGTTTACATGCTCTTACAGTGCTTTTTTCATCACTTTTGCCCAGTCTTGATCAAAAGGCAAGTTGCTGTAGTGAGGATGAACAAGCAAGAAAAAAAGTGAAGCCCCTAAGTGCCAGGATACCATCATCCCCAAAAATCCAGCCATGAACAGCCCAAGAGCTGCCAACTGACCGCCGCTCCTGAGTTGAATGAAAATCATTCCCCAGCCTTCTTAGGAAGTCAGTCACCACTGAAAGAAGAGCAATTCAGTATTCAGAAAAAACCCCTCAAGCTAAACTCTCCAGCAACACTCAATATTGCACTGACATTTTAATACTGCACTGAGTTGATCTAACATGCCATTTTAAAAGAAGGACCTGTATTCCACATTGCTTTCACAATCCCTCACCATCACAGAGAGATTACTCATTAAAAATGCAGAGAAAGTTAGCAAATTCTATGGGATTTAACTAAGTCAGAGGCAATTAAAAAAAAAACCCTCTGTGACATTCCAGTTCCAACAAGCCTCACAACACTGGTGAAATGCACGTAAAAAGGTTACAAAATTCAGAGCCCTGCATGAGCCTGCAAGAAGCATGAATACAAGCATGTTTTCTACCCAATGTCACAGTCTCAAAACGACAAGCCCTTTTTTGCCTGCCTACCAGCGAGTCTACACTCTTCTTTTCTTCTTTTGAATTTTCCCCAACTTAAATTGAATGCAAATAAGCCAGGTGTGGTCCCCAGAGCAGTAATCTGCAGATAGTCCCCACCGAGTTCCCATAGCAACTTGCACAGCTGGCCACGAGAAAGAGGTTATATCTGCTTCATATTGGCTACAGAGTTTAAACACTCAGCAAGTGAAACACCAATTACTGCATCTTGTAAAGGAAACATCTACCAAAAAGCACATCCATTTTTCCTTGATTTACACAGGAAAATAAACCTCTGGATATGTTCTAGTCCAGCAATTGCTCAGCATGTAAAGTGAATATTTGTTATTTAGAAGAGGCGATGCCTGTGAAGGAAATGGCTTCTCTTTTCTGCTGCAAGGAACTGAAGTTTAAGAAACACTACAGCATTTGGAAAATGCCTGTCATTCTGCACCTTGTCATCGAGAAAAAACACAGCTGGAAGAGAAAAGTCAGAAACTCAAATCCTTCTGGACAAGTTATAAGACTTCCATAAGACAGTACCTCTCTGACAAGTGCTTTGTAATATTTCAAATTTTTACTGTACTCTTTCTGTATCAGCTTTCTAAGTCTCAATGTAAAAGTCCAAAGGTATTCTGACTGACAAACAGCTGTTCATTCCATACAAAACCTGCCCTTTGTTCCTTACCTACAAACACAGATCCCTCCTTCTATTAATTCCATGCCTTTCTACATCCTGCATGCACGGCTCTCTACTTTAGCCTGCAGCTCTTCACCCCAGCCTTCTCACTGTTTCCATACCATTTCTCACCAAATCCATACCAGCTGGCTAAACAGCCAGGGAGAAGGCATTGGGGCTGGTTTGGAACCAGGGGAGGACTGACTGGCCACATATACGTACTGGATGGTCAACCCACCAGAAAAGCCACAGATAAGGACCAGGCTTTCCCTGCTTTTCCTTTGGCACAGCCACAAACAAGAAATCTCTCCTTTCCTCAGACTGAAGTTTCGGGTAAGAACAAGGCTTAGGGGAAAGGATGGGCCCAAGTATCCCTGCTAATATCCTACAGCTCTTGGGAAGCAGGAACACAGATGGTACCTAAGACACTGCCCACCCTCTCCCACCCCCAATTACAAATCCAAGGCTTTTTGGGGCAGAGGATGTTGCTAAACATGAAGTAACCTCAACAGATTTTTCTCTGCCATGAATCCGCCCTAACATCCTACTGAAGCCCTGCAAAGTTTGAGGAACCAGCCTGCAGCAAGGAGTCCTACAGTCCAAGCATACAATAAAGAACATTCTTTTCTATTTTGCTTTGAACAGATCTTCTTCTGTAGCACTACTTTAATGTCCCCTACTTCTTGCACAATAAGAATCCATGAACTGTAAGCTTCTACACCTCCTCCATGACACTTCACTGACTTCTGCCATATCCCCCCTTAGCTCTATCTTCTAGGATGATAACAGTCTACACAGTTGTCCATTAAAATAAAATAATTCCTAATGCTGCTTTTCTACATATTTTTTTAAATGTCTGAGGAGGAGAGCTGCACAGCCTAGTACCTAAGACAAAGAAGCACTAATGGATTGTGGCACAATGCTATTTTTTCTTATATTGCTTCGCAGTCTGATCTTTTCTTGTTAAGTCCTAGCGCTTGATTGGCTTTTTGACTACTTGTTGACCATTAAAATACAGCAGCTATTTCCATGAAAAATTGTAACATGAAAGATCTCATACATGAAGGATCACTACATTAACTGCACATAAACTCAGGACCTTATCTCTCGCTCAACAGGAACTTAGTATCATTGAAACATCCGTTCAATTTGGTTAAAATGGGACAACTGTTTTTGAGGGAGAGTGGAAAGGAGAAGTCAGAAAGATATAACACAAATCTCTCTTTCCTTTGAAAATCTGATTAAATAAAAATAACAACACAATGCTTATCAGTACCCGAAAGAGCAGGAGGTTGATAAGAAACAGCCTCAGTACCAGTCACTCCTGTTTGTGCTGACTTTACAAAATGTCTGTCCTGGTACCTGGCATAATCATCTCTCAGTGATCCCTATTCTTCCAGAAGGGCATGGCAAGCTTACCCAGGAATATTCAGCCTGTAACTTCACAAGAGACCACCATTATGCCAGTTGTCCCATATGAGCATGTACATTTTTCTAGGAAAGGGGGAATATAAACAAACAGGAGCAGTTCAATGTGCATACTGGACATTAGCTATAAATTTTATTCCTCCATAACATATACAAGACACTGTACACCCATGAGCTCTTCCCATTATCCCCCTGTGGGAACTAACTTGAATCCATCACTAACTTGAAGGCTGCTCATTTACTTAAGTACTTTCAGTTTTCTTCTCTACTTCTTCTGCCTCCCAGACTTCTTTTCTTTTTCTAATCAGCAGCACGTCAAAGAAACAGCTGAGCTGGTGGCATTAAAATGACCAAGGAAACACACAAAGCTTTAGCAGGGCACAACCACTGAGCAAGAAAACCATGCCATTTAGTGTTAAAAATGATGACTGTAAGTCCACTCAGCTGGGAGAAAAAGAAAAAAAAAATCACAATTCATTAGAAGGAAGAAAAAACCAGTATTCCCCTATACACCTAGCATAATTTGCACTTTAAGAACCCCACCATATCAACACTGACAGTCCACTGCATATTAATAAAAGCCAAAGACTTAAAAACTGAAGGCACTCCGTCTGTATTGCAAGCCAGTAAATTTGCACATTTTACAGGAAGAAATAAAAGGGGCATACAACTGGCAGTGTCTGGAACCTGAGAGACTGAAAAATTGAGAGATTTTACACTGAAAGTGAACATGCAATTTTGAAAGAATTAGTAGTAATACCGACTAATAGTGGTATAACAAATAAATATTTAATGTCAGGTGTTAAGGAGGAGACACTCTAAATGCAAATTTACCCAAGAACACACGTGCTCTCAGCTCTCACTCATATGTATCCCTTACACCAACAAAGAGGCAAGTTTTGTACATCTCAAAAATATAGAAGATTTAAGTACATATTGATTCTCTCCTCGACAGCTCTTATCTCTGCTGTGGCTTTTTTCATGATATTTGTTGCATGCTGAGGACAAACTTGCACTGAAATTGTCCATACGCAATTCAAATGTCATTTGACCAACTCTAACCCTACACATGGTACTTGCTTATGAACAGCTTAAACAGGGGATGGAGGGAAAGGGAGAAGGCAATAGGGAGGAATGAAGGTTTTGCCTTCTGATGAGATCTGGAGACAAACACAACACTTCTGTAATAAAAGGAGGCCATTGAACACCTCCTGTGTAACTTCAGCCTCAACTTCCAGGTGATGGATGGGATTAAGAACAGTCTCATTAACACACTCTAATAGACAGAGCTATAAACCATTTTCTTAGCTTCAGTTGTTAACTGGCAGTTCATTTTTATAAGGCATGCCCTAGGACTGAAATCACCAGCATCAGTTTCCAGTAACTGGATCTTTCTGTGCACCTTGGGCTGGTTAAAGAGGCTCCCTTAACCATAAGACCCCTCACACTCAGTGAGCAAGTCACTGTTCACGAGGTCAAACTTGGTGTAACCAAGAATTCTGAATTTTAATTTCAGTTTGACAGGCTTTTCACATTCCGAATCCATCACATCTCTGGCTTTGTTAGCAACTCTCCTGATGTTACAAATTTCCTAGCAGCACCATAAGGTTAGACTCAACCATAGTTGTAACTCAAGTATTGTGTTATCACAGGTATTGCCTCACTCCAAAAGCCATTTCCTGACTCTAATTGATGACAATGCAAGTCGTTTTTAGAGCGCACGTGTTTCAGAGCACAAGCTCCACTACCAAAAGTGCAACCCACATCTTTTTTTGCTAAGTGTTTAGCAGACACTTTATTTAGCTGAATTAAAACACATGGGTAAGTTCCCAGAAAAAAACTGGTGACTTAGACCCCTTTGGGATCTAGCAGTAATGGACCTGATAGCAGCAACTCCACCAATATTTGCATCCAATGAAAACTTCACCACTAAAGCTTCCATACTTCCTCCTGATCACTGGCAGATACAGAAAGCACTTGCAGAAGAAAAAGACACAGCCAGTAGATTTTGACTTTCCATTAACAACTGGATTGAAATTTTTCAGTTGTCCTGTCCTTAATCCTTTTAGTATGTGTTACTATTGATTTTGTATCACTTTAATTTGGTAATCAATGAAGTAAGCCATTCTAAATCAGATACATTATAAAAGAGTGCATTTTATCAATACAATTACAAAACAGAGCTTTAATCTTAACAAGAACTGAAAAGGCTTACAGCAAATTCATCTGAAAAGACTTTCTCTCCTACCCCAGAAAATTGTATGAATTGACATTAGATTATTTTTATTGACCAAAAATTGTCTATCAGCAAATAAAATTATCTAGTTACTCAAGCGAGTGCAACTGACCTCCAGCTTTTAAAATAAAACTGCCCCATTTTTTGACATTATTGACTCACTCATTTTTCCACCTCCTCTCTGCAGCTTCCTTGGTCACTTAAGATTTACCAACATCAACAAACACATAAAATCAACAAATTAGAGAGGCTTCTTTCTAGTCAGTCTAAACTACTAAACACAAGCTGCCTTGTCTCGCAGATTTTAGAAATCCAACTCATAGTCTCTTCAGCATTCCTCTTCCTCCCCACTCCCACTTACTTTGAGAATGGCATTTTCTCCCCATTTTTCGGAAACACTTAAGCCCACTCAAAAGCAGGTGAGCAGGTGGTGATCTGTGTAAGAACAGAGGTCCTCACCGTTCTGCACATTTCAGAAAACGTCCAAGGACTCCAACTCCACAGGCTGGTCAGTCAGCCTAACAATTGTCTCTCACCAAAGAGGGGAGTGAAAATTCCATTATTTCCTCTATTTTGGGGGCTTGGTATGGCTTTTTGGAACCCCTTTATCAGGCCAGAGTGGTATCTAAGTAGTGCAAAAATTGATAAATGGGGAGAAGGGGGAGGGAGAGGTGCTGCTGTGGTGGCTCACTTTGGCTCATGAAGTCCTAGCTGCAGAGATATTCATCCTACATCATGCAATCATAGCAAGTGTTGTATGCAAATTTTGAAATAAAGGCATTCACTGGTAATACTTGAGCTTTATCAGCTTGCAAAA
The DNA here is from genome assembly GCF_963513975.1 of Fringilla coelebs. NCBI lineage: Eukaryota > Metazoa > Chordata > Aves > Passeriformes > Fringillidae > Fringilla > Fringilla coelebs. The sequence continues at coordinate 112,526,150 of NC_140029.1, read as the reverse complement.
CACCATCAGGAAAAATAGATCAGGGTATTCCAAACAGTTCCCTGTGTACTTGTATTTCATTAGCTTGAGAAAGGTAATTCCACTTGACTACATTAGACAGTGCTTCCCAAGCCATGCCACTGCCTCTCCTCCTTATTTGCTAACCAGGACATGACCACTGTGGAGAGAAAAAAAATAGATTGCTATTTCAGACGGAGAATACAGAGGTCAAACTGACAAAGCTGGAGCTGGAATCCTCCTAAGCCAGCAGAAGGACACTGAAGACCAGACCTCCATTTGGACTCCTCTTTGCCTCATCAAGAGGGGGAAAGCCATATAAGGTATTTTTATGATTATTCTTCAATAAACTTTTTTTAATCTAAAAATCTATAGCATCCTTCTAAATAGCAGAGCATGGACAGCTATTTGTCTGTCAAGCAGCTTTTGCTGATGGATAGTAGATACCCAGTAGCAGAGGTACAATTTTAAATAAGTCATCTGAGTTTAGTCTATTATTTCCCTCAATCTTGTATTAAAATACCAGCCATCAATACTTGTCCATCCACCATGAGCTGTTCTTTCAGAGATTATTTGCCTGCAAGAGTCAACAGGCAGGCTACAACATCAGGAAGTCAAATAGCATTCCTCACAATTCCTCTTTGATATTTTACTTCACTATGCAAGTTTGAAATCCTTCACTGTTACTTCACTTGAGAATAATCTACTCTATCTGTGCAATTAATCATCAGTTTGCCTATTAAATTAACAATCAAATTAATGATTAATTTATTAGGGGTTTTGTCCTGCTAATTACAGAAACATATGTATCATACTATAAAGGCCCTTTTTATTGCTGCTGAGATCACCTTATTTGCTTTGAGCACCAATTTTTACTAATAATTTTTTTTATTATCACACTTGAAGTCAGACATATGTTCAGCTCTCAATCACGTGCCCACCATTTTAGCTGAATTTTTAAACCTCCCCAGCACCAATTTGATGTCCAACATGCTCCTCACTTACAAATTTCACCATACACCCCTACTGCAAATAATCACCCTTGCAATTTCTTTGTCAGGTTTCTGGTTACACTTTGATGGTGGCAGACCCTGGCCTTTCTCCAGAGACTCTCTCTCCTGGAAAGAGATCTCTTGCACAAGTCAACTTAAACTTTGCTTCCCTAAGGAGTCTTTCCAGCTACACATTTCTATTCAAACCATCAGACAGCATCTGTTTAAATGATCATAAGAATTGTTGCAAAGAGATGAACTAAAACTTGTCTGATGTATGATTAATATGAGGTACAAGAAACCTCACAGTGGACACCCATGGAATAGCCCACTTACCAGAGAAGTTTCTTCCTAATCCCCTTTGGTTAGCACTTTATTTGTTCCCTGTTGTATAATGGTTTTTCAATTCTTTACAAAGGCTTTACAAAGCTTTCATTTAACCTAGCATAATGTACTGTAAATGTATAATCCCTTTTCTTTCCTGATCCTGTTAATCTTTTGGCCTCCGTTACATCTCACAGCAGTGAGATGCAAATGTTAATTATGCAAGAAGTATAAGATCTGTATTTTGATTTCCATCTGTCCAATACAAGTCCAGAACAAGACACAGATAACTGAGTGCTTTTCTATCACCATGGGAACATGATTGCCAGGAATATACCAAGAACATCTCATATTGACTCCCAGAAGCCCCAGTCAAGTACCAGAGCCTCCTTTATCTCCTTTGTTGATTCATATTTTTCACAAACCCCTGATTATTCTCACTGTAACTCAAACTTCCTCAGGGCTGCAGAAACATTGTCTTAGTCACATAACACCTCCCTCTCATTTGCATTGTGTATGTCAATTATCCCATCTATAAAACACATGTAGATATAGAAGTAGTTGAAACATTTTATTAATGTGATAGTGAAAACAACCAAAGTTGACAAAGCTGTAGGGCTACCCCCTTTTCTCCTGGCCATCCCTCCCATGGGGTCACACCAGCATTCAACTCACCCCATGGCTGGCATGATTAGCCCACAGAACTGGCCATCAGAAAATTAACTCTTCTGAAAAACAATTCTGGCAGCTCAGTTCCCAACCTGGATGCCTGCAAAATCAGATAAGCCCAGCAAAGCAAATGCCATTGAGGGTGAGACCAAGCAGAATCAGTCTAGCTTGGTTTGAATTATTTAAACCACAGCCTCACAATACTTTTAGATTTTTTAACAAAGCCAATCTTATGACTGTCCAGCACTGAAAAAGTAAAGCTTCATTTTCTTTCTATCTTCCACTCACAACAAGTTGGCTCTCTCGCTGCCCTCATTGCCCTCCCTGGGGCTCACCTAACCAGAGGGGGAGACCATTTTAGTTGGCAGTCCAGAAGAAAACTAACTTCATAAAAAACTAACAGAAATTTTGTTTCCTTTCAGGTTAAATCAGCTATGTGTGGTAGCCAAAGACTGAAAACAGATACATGGGCAGAGGCTGAATCATGAAGGAGTGGGAAAGGAAGGAGAACTGCCCTGTGCTTCCAGTGGCAGGAAACTTAAAAAGGTTTGTCACAGCTTCAGCATGAGTGTGAATAGCCAGGGTACAGCAATGTGATGGCTCAGCACTGTTGGAAGAAGGCCACACTCCACACCTGGATTTCCACCATTTTTGGCTACACTGTGCTGGCTTTGTCACTATGCCCCTCCAGAAGGGTATATAACTTGTTAGAAAAGTAGAAGACTTTGCAAAGACAAGATAATGAAGCTGAAGGTAAGGAGCAAGGGCAGTCCCATTTCAGCTTCAGAGAGCTGTTAAGTTGGCTTAGCCAAGCTTGGAACCATAACTTAAGTACAGATAGTTCTGTTTCAGGAAGAGATGTGTTGTTATACTGTTAAGTGCCCAAAACCAGAGTTGCAATCAGATGTACATATAGAGGAGTCACTCAAGTCACCATCATTACTGCTCTTCTCCAGTACATTAGTGATTGCAACAAATTAGCTTTCCCCTTAAACAAAGCATTGAACTGTGACCAGCCAAAAGTCTTACACTGCCAAATACATTTGCGCCTTTATGTTCTCAGCTTCCTTCAAATACAAAGCCACGTGCAAAATGCAATGCATCAGGCAATGTCAAGCCAAATCTACTGAAGCTGCAGCCACAGAACTGGGACGTTTTAGTCAACAGTGACTCAAGATATCCGATGCAAATCTCATCTCTTAGAATTACTAATTAGATTTTGTCCAACAGTTCATAGTTAAGCATGTTAAAAATTAGTTGATAGACTGCTCTGAATGAAAAATAACAAGGCTGAGTTCTATCAACTCTCTTAGCAGCAACAAAGAATGAAAAGATATCCATAAACCCTCCATTTTTTTCCAGGGGCTTCTAATACTTGCCCTGGTAATGTAGAACAAGACAGAGCCCACCATACCATAAACAAATTTATTTTGGACTAAACTAGTATCTGATATTCACAGAAAAAAAGCTGCACAGCACTGCTCAATTTCACTTTTCCTTAATATCTCAAACTATTTAGACACTACCTCCTTTCTCAGAACATTAACTTCCAAGAAAACATGGTGAAATTATACTGTTTTCATATTTCGGTTTAAAGTTAGCCAAAACTTTTTTCCTCTAGAAGCAACACAAGATATAAATGTTATTAGAACACAAATAATGGCAATGTAATTCACTGGGCATCAAAACTACTAAAGGTTCTTTCCTGAATTGTTTGCATCTTGCAATTGTTATATTTTGCAGATTTTTAAACCAGATTATGATTAAAGCAAGAGTTTGCCCCTTTTGGTAGGTACATCAGAGACTTAGCCTACAAAAAGATGTTCTGCACAGTCATTTCCAGAAAAAGCTAAAAATCTCTTTTACCTCAGAACAAGAATTCACATGGCAGAGAATCTACCTTTTTGGCAAGCACTTTTGGCAACCATGTCCTCTGAACCCAATTCTGTGTCTGCCCTGTTTCAGCTCTACCCTACACCCTCAGTTTCACCAGTACAATTATTTGTACAGTGTCCCACAAACAGAGTCAAAGAATTGATAGAGATTAAAAGTAACTGTACAGTTCACCATACAAAAGACTTGTCTACCTTAAGGGCATTTTATATATACATATATATATTGATATAGGAGAGATTAAAGATGGGTTTCTCTGATTTACTGAACATGCAATAAGCATGTTTATAAAGATCTCTTCTCTGCATTAATTTTCCAACAATGGAGGCATCTCATGTTCTTACTGAATTTTTTCCTTTCATGTGAATGATAGCAGTTTCTTGTACCTGCCCATTTACTGGGGAATCCCTAAGAAACCAGTCTCCTTGAGACTTCCATGCCCCTGAAAAATGTAACCAACTGGACAGTGGATGCAAAAAAATGACAAGAAATTGAGTTAACAGTCAGCATAACCTAATAATATCAATGTTCTTTGAAAAACAGGATTAAACCTCCCCCTGCCCAAAAACTCCTGACACCCTTTGAGGTTTCATAAAGCTCAGAGACTTTTTGTATAAAAATCTAATTTAGAGCTTGTAAACAGGTAACAAACAACAAAAATATATCACCAAAGAAAGAAAATACCACCTTTTGTCAGTACATCATCTTTTTCCCTGCCACCTAGAAAGTATGTAAAGGTGTATTTAATCTCCCTTTAAATATCTCTTTCTGTTCTCTTCCATTTTGTAGCACGCTGTGTTTATTTCCTAGCCTCTCACCCTTAACTTGAGGGACAGGCTATTCTCTTAAATCCACCTTATTAGCTTCACAAATGCACAGTACACCAAGGTCAAGGTATAAGGCAAAAAATCCTAGGGCTCAAAGCAGGTACAAAGAGTGGAAATGCTTGAAATAAGGACTGAAACAGTACATGCTCTAGGAAGGCATGCCTCAAAGAGCCAGATTCACACAAAGGGGAAAAGAAAATGTTGCGCTCCAATTTAATCAAAATCCACTGGACACAACAGCTGACTCTGCAGCCCTGGTGACCTGAAGAGTAATTTTATTAGTTATACGGAAATATCCATTTTCAAGTTCCAACTGCTGCTCATCTCTACTTCCCCAGCTTGTCCATGAAGAGGAGAAAATTCACACAAGCAGCATTTTTACAGGTTCCTCCTCAAGGAACACTCTGAAATAGAATAAGGGAGTTCCCTCCCTTTATTTGGAACTACACTCTTTTAAAATACCACATGCTGAAATGCAAAAGATTTATTTTAACTTTAAAGCAGCACTGGCATTTGGAACTTCTATGGACATAAGACAAGCTCAAAACATCTGAAAAAACAACACTGGAAACTTCAGCACAGATATTTTCTTAAAAATCCAGATTTTGGTACAGTTCACATAAATTTATAGCAGGCGTAGAGTAGGCAAAGCTGTCCCAGTAATGCTTAAGTATCTGCTGAACAATTGTGTTCAGTTGTGTTCCATTTTCACCACAAAAAATACAGTTGTTATCTCTGAGAGCAGATATTACACCGCATATTTTACGCACTGATAAATGTTAAAAACCATTTGTTATTTTAATAGCATTTTGCCATTTCCCCACTTTTAACTTGTGTCTTTAGTCATGGCTTCTCTAGAAGAAAAACAAGAACATGAATGTGATGACGCTTGTGTAATGCCTAAAAAGGTTCTGCTACCTGCAAGTCCTATAACTTTACTCAGTCACTGACCAGTAAAGCTGTTCGGCAGCAAAGGCACCTCATGGCTGACTGGTGCCAAACCAATACAACCACTGCATAATACACATTTGGTTTGTATTTGGAAAATCATTTGCCATTACACAAGTTTGATTCTTGTATTACAAAAGAACTCCAGTTCTACAGCTATGAATGGCACAAATCACTATGCCAGCCAAAAAGCCCTTGATTTCTTAAACATGAAAAAAAAAGGTGAACATTTAAAGCTCTCCCCTTCTTAATAAAAATATTGCAACAGAAAACAATTTAATAACTCATACAACAAAAACACAGCCACATTTTCTCCATGAAACAAAAGAGAACTGAGTACCCCAGCCTTCACTAGATTAATTATTTCTCTACACTTGCCTTGTGCAAACTCCAGCTTGCTTTGAACCCAAGACCTTTATGGCTCAAGTCCCAGGAGATGCTGAGAAGGTGTTCTCAGTGGAGCAAACTTTTCCAGAGAAATCACATTCTGATTCGAGAGAATTCATTTCTTTTGGCCTTTGGGGGAACACTGCAGGTCCCATGTATTTGTTCAAGTCTTTACCTAGCAGGAGCAGAATCCCTTCTAGGCTTTGTCAGGTTCATGCTGATCTTGCAACAACTGGCTGTATACAGCCACACTGTTCACATATTTTTAATTCTGTACAAGTAATTTTAACCCAATCTTTAAAAGACCACTGTTTTCCAGATCTTTAAAACAGGCATTTAAGAGAAACCTTCAAGTAATACTGCATCAATAACACACAGTTAAAATATAATACATTGAACAAGAAAGAAACAGTTGATTAGTATTAAACAAGCATTTACATCTAGAAAGTTACAATAAGACAAAGCTTAGGAGACGGGAGTGAAATGCTGTGTAGGCATATCATAATACTAAGAATAAAATCACAGGACAGGAAAGGCATTCTAAGTGGTACAAACCCAACTTTTACATATATGAAATGTGAAATACTATCTTTCAGGATTTTTTTTTTAAAGACTAAAGTAAAAAGAACCTTAAAAAGGCTCCAGAGGATGACAAAGAAATTCATTTAAGAGCGTCTCTTCCATTCTGAAAAGCCACAAACATTTCCAGCACCTATACCGTAACTGCTCACATAATTAATTCAGCGTAGCAGTCAGAAACAGTGGCGCTGAGACAGCCACAGTTCAGCAGCCCACACTTGGCTGTAAGGAAATTTTTCCTGAAGACAGATGCCACCCGGAGGAACCAAACCAGAAAAACAATCGGCTGTCTGACCAGAGGCAAGGCAAGGAGAGACTACAACTGCAAGTCTCTCTCCTCCCGAGACTCCCAGCCTGTGTCCACAGAACAAACCCTGCATAGCCAAAAGCAGCAGCAGCGATTTTCCCGAGGAAGACAAAGCAAAGCCACACTCTGGCTATGAGGCAAGCAAAAGGAAAAGGAGACTGGCTTCAGAAAGGGCGTCTGTGCTTCTCCTAATGCCAAGCACAACCACGGACACCACTTTTCAACTGCCAAGGATCGATCACACGTGTCTTCAGCATGCACTCCTAAAACAGACTCGAGCTGATAAGCAGCCACACACACATGACAACTTCATTTCCCTTCTACTTTCTTAAACTCCATGTTAATTTGCATTGGGACATGTAGATCTATCTGGAACAGTAATTAGTTCTGTTAATTAAGCTCTGCCAGTATGGATATGGAAGATATCCGTGAGACTTTAATGTAAAATTGAGTACCACAGGGCTGCTCTTCTCCAATGTAGGTACTCTGCCCAGAAACAGAATCCGGGATCAGAGTGCTTAATCCTAGATGGCAAATTTCATCCCAAGTGAAAAAGCCATTTACACAACTCTCTAGACATCACTAAGAATACTGACAGTTGCTTCTACACAATATTATAATATAGGCTCATATAAGTTTGTAGGTATCTCAGAAAAAAATCAGAGGGGTAGTCCCTAAATCTAGACCATGGAGAACAGGTAAGCGTAGATAACTCACATCTCTGTAGGTGACATCTCAGGGCTACATTTTATGAAGTCCTCCATATCTAAAATCTTCACCTGAGAATGGATCTGCCCAAACTTGAACACTACACACATATCCAAAAATTAACAAAACAGACTCCTTATCCAAAAATGATATGCAAAAAAAAAACACAAAAAAAAAAAAGGCCAGGTGTCAGTAACCTGTGCTGTGTGCTTGCAGCTGCACAAAATAATTCAGAATAATATAGATTAGCCTTCAGAATAATTTAGATGTCCTTCAGAGTAAGTGGTTGCCATAAGGTCACTTGCATGTAAATTCCTGTCTCCTCTTCTCTAATGGCCAGTCAGGGTAGGCCACAACATCATGGCAAAACAGGTCATTTTCTAAACCACTACAGCCTGAGAAATTCACTCACCAGAGAACACTCTTTACTGAATGTGGTTGAATGGATTTTGCTACACCAATTTCTGATTTATTTAACATTTTGTTTAGCCCCTAGAAAAGAAAACATCAAGCGTCAGTATGCAAAATCTCCTCCTGCAGAGGAAGGGTAATACATTTTCAAAGTTTTACTCAGTGTTCAAAATTCAACATGCAACACAATCTTTTTTGCACAAGTTTCCATTTTATGTTGCTGCCTGAAAAAAATGCTAAATACAAGAAACAAGCAACGTAAACATAAAAAGAATAATCTCTGTATTATAACCTAAAGCAAGCTAGTGAAAAAGAGCATGTGCCAGCGGCAGAGAACTCAGATTGCATGCTACAACCTGAAGTACAAGGAGTCTTGCTTACTGTTGTCTGCAAATGAAAGAATATAAGAGCAGAAAATTTTATTTACCTCAAGAGATTTTACATTTTGTGTGATGAAGATGAGAGTAGTTACACAGCTTCAAGGCTCTACTAAGAATCTAATAAGAAATATTAGTCCTTTGGGAAGAAACAGATGATGCACTGAACCCCTTATCCTGGATTTATACTGTGAATATGACTATTCAATGACTACAGTAACCAGCCTCACATTTCAGAGCTCTGCTAAGCCTTTCCTCAACATCTAGGTGTCCAAAATTAAGACAAACCTGAGAAAATTCCAGTAGCATCACTGCCAAAGAAATAAAATCATTCTGAAGATATCATCATTTCTTTAAAATGTTCAGCTTATTTCGAGAGTAGCAATCTAAGTGTTTTTCATTGTGCAGTGTTTCCAAGGCACTAGGTACTATTCTCACAAATTTGCAGTTCCTATGTAAGGAAGGAACAGAGTTTTGAATAATTAAAACTAAGCCTCTTGCTAACACATTCTTTCATTACTTATTTCAACAAGTCTTCAATGGAAGCCATCAAATTTTTATGTCTACTATGTCACTGGTCTTTATACAGAAATTGTCAAGTAAAACTCAAAATTCAGCCTGTGAGTCTGTTTTGTGTGGACATACAACTGAAAATTCCCAATGTTCTCTTTCAGGTGTATATTACATATTCTTAAAGAAAAACTATAAGGAAGAATAATCTGATGGAATTCAATAAAAGTTACCGACAAGACATGTCCCAGAAAATCATTTTACTACTGCTGAAAGGAATACTCAGAAGCTGACACTCATTTTTTTATTGTGTTGGTAAAGTTGATTTATATTTTAGTTCTTATTCATCCTCATAGAAATTCCAAGTAGTATTAAAATCATGTTACTTAATTGCATGACATTGTTCTCTTCTCCCAGAAAACCATTAACCAGACTAGAGGACACAGCCTTGAGCTGCACCAGGGGGAGTTTAGGCTGGACATAATGAAGTAGTTCCTGACAGAAAGAGGGACTGGGCATTGGAGCGGGGTGTTGGAGTCACCATGCCTGGAGGTACTTAAGAAAAGACTGGATATGGCATTTAGTGCCATGGGGATGTTAGGCCATAGGCAGGGCTCAAAGATCTCAATGGTTTTTCCAACCTTGTTAGTTCTGTGATTCTGCGCAACACAGCCCCACCTCCCTCAGAAAGTCTTCCTTTTACTCTGCCCAACATGAATCCTCCGAATCCAGTTGTTCCCAGACTTGTGCCAGCTTCCCACAAAAGCATCCCAGTGCTCTTGGTGGGTAGGTAACGCAAAGCAGCCACTGCTGTGGCTAAACTGTGGCTGCAGCAGCTGTGCCTCCTCTCCCTTGGCTTGACTTCCAGCCATGAGCATCCTGGCACAGCCTGGCCCTGCATCTGCTGCTCAGGACCGAGGTGAGCACCTGCTCTGACCTGTGAACAGAACCATGCCCGCAAGCAGAGGGGAAGGGAGGGTCTGGCACAGATTTGTGAGGCTGGAGAAGATGAGTGCAGGTACAGCTCCACGGAGCAAGGGGACATAGGTTAAACGACAACAGGAGAGGCTACATGACAAATGGGGCATGGCAAGAGGGAGGGGGAAGGTAGAACAAAGGTTCATCTTCCATACTCAGGCAGCTGTAGCCACTGCCATTAATCACAGCACCCACATCCACCACAAGCAGATACACCACTGCTACCTATGGGGCGTTCTACCAGAACACCTGAAGGTGCAGATGCCACTTTAGATGAGCCATCCTTGCATGAAATATGGATCAAAATATGCCAATTACATACTGAAAGTTCAGAAAGTGCCAGCATCACCTCCCCCCCAAACACACGCAGCAGGAAGCTAAGTAGGCTAATTACAAAGGGATGGGGAAGCAAATTTAATTCCTTTGCAGAGATGTGTACGTAAAACCTTGCTCACACAGAGTGAGGAAATATTCAACTGATTACAACCAATAATTTATTGTAAAATTTATTATGCAACACGGGGGAAAAAAAAGAAGCTTTAAAAAAAATAAAATCAAACTTGCCATGAAAAGTCAGATTTCAAGGTGGATTTTCCTTGTCTTGTAATCTACAAAATAGACTGATAAGAGTCATTGTTATTTCTTTAAGTAGCCTTGTTGACATTTTCTGTGGAATTACTATGTTCATAACAGCAGATGCTCATAAAAACATATACTCCAGGAGATAAGGTGGTAGCAGTAAGAAGCAGTGCCAAAAATAAAAACAGTTACATGTTCTGTTAATCATTACATATTAAATTGTGTTAGACAACCTAATAAAACTACTTCATGTCACTGAAAATGCAGAACCAGAAGATGAAAACAAGTAAAAATAACAAAACAAGTAACTCTGAATGCAATTTATTTGGGAAGAACATAATTTCAAATTCCAAGAAATACTTGTATACTTTACAATTTCCAGACAACTTCAGCATGAATTATGTTATCTCATATCAATTATTCTCACTTTTCAGGATTCTGCCATAAAAATTAACTCACCAAAAGATGCCTTTGAAAGCATTAGCAAATTTTGTCATTCAAGTACTAAAAATTCCATTGCAATTTTAGGTTTAAGATAGCATTTTACAGTGGCTCCAGTTTTTTGCATGCATGCATACATTTCAGTGCTATTTTTAAATTTCTCTTCAGTAGGAAGGGCCAGACTGATTTATTTTTAAAAGGCACGCACTGCACAGTTCGCATTTTGAAATCCACCACAGTCTGAACCTTAGCGGGCACTTTTCACCAGAGCTCTGAAACAGAGAGCTGTCCAAACCAAAGAAAAATAATCAAGAAGGCTTAAGAGAAGTTTCCTATCACTTTAAATTCTTGTGGCATACATTTTCTCATCATTCTGACTTAGCCCTATTTCCTTGTTTGTTTTTGAAACCCACAGGAAGAAATTATGAACTTCCCTGGGAAATATAAGCGTAGCTGGGGCAAAGAGGCAACATGTTGAAAAGAAAACATCTGTATTTCCTTCCTATTCTCTTCCACCTGAAATAAATTCTTTGGCTGCAGTTTGTCTTCTTTTCTGGAAGCATTTACACAGTATCTAATGCTATCCACCACCATGACTACCCCTGGGGCTTTTATGAGGGTGGGAACAATCAGTATAAGAATTACTAGGGACATCAAAGAGACAAAACATTTATTGAAGGGGGAAGAGGAAGAGAGGGTGTGAGGTAACGAGGGTCCTACTGTATTTACCTTATGTGCCAAGCATGTGGACAGCAATAAAAACCATGTAGGGAGCAATTTTGGTCAGAGAAAGAACACGGCAGCCTAATGGGAGGCCTTTGTTCTTCAAAAGGGTCTCCTTTTCCCCTTTTGTGCTTCACTTAATTCATGGCATCTGAGCTGCTCTTGAACTTGACAGACAGAGAGAAGGAGGGGGGAGAGATGGAGAAAGGGGGAGACAGAGACACAAAGAAAGAAAAAAGAAAAAAGGACTTCAAAGAGTTTTCTTTTGAAAATTCAGTTGTGCTGTATGCATTGCTGAAGGTTTTAGATTCAAAAAAAAGGGCAAAAAACATTTCATATAATTTCATCGTGGGGATAAATTGTCCAATGCTCTTATTAAGAAGGCTAGAAGAAAGGAACGGAACAAAAATTTTAAAAAATAAATCTATCCGAGCTAAGGAATATAAATAAAATAGAATTACTCCCTTGTGTGCTTTTTATTTATTTTCATGTTAAATCTTATTCTCAGAGGATCCCAATACATTTATCAAAATCTTATCAAAAACATCTGGTTTCCAGCAGTCACCTGAAAGGCACGTGTTCTGCACGGAGCCCATCAGAATTCCCGGCACAGCGATTCCTGCCCGGACAGCGCCGGGAGAGCGGCGCCGGGGCCAGCGCCATCTGCGGGGCTGCGCCCGAGCCGTGCCCGCAGCGCCCGGGCCCGAGCGGCTCTGCACCGCTGAGCAACACACGCGTTCCCATTCTGCACCAGACGGAGCCAGCCCTGAGCATTTGGTCAGCTGAAGACAAAACATTCGGCCGTATCTGAGGCTCCTAAGTTGCGTCCCTCCTCTCGGAATCGCTCCCAGAGCTCGCCCACAGCGGCTGATATGAGCTCCGTGTAATATATTCGGCTTTTCGCCCCCTTTAAATATCCATGCCATAGGCAATATTTATATGAAATAATTCATAACTGCAGACTGTGCTTCTCTCGAGCATTTTTTGTCCTCTAGACCACTTCCTCCCCTTGATACTGTGCATCAACTACTTGCACATAATTTATATATTCCTTTGTGGGTTTTTAGCTGTGATGTATATGCTGAAAATGTTTGCCAATAGTATTTGTAATAAAGCATGAGATTGGAAAATGTACAGTTTTTTGTCAATACCACGATAAATTATTAATAGTGAATAGCTTTAACTTAATTCAATAATAGATTTTTAATGCATAATGATCTTAAGTTGTCCCTTATCAACAATTAAACCATCTCCATCCTGATTTACATCTTCTGACAACCATAAGCATCTACCTAGAGCATATTATTTCCAGAGTGCAGAAAGGAACATTAAATAATCTAACTTTACTACTTGATAATGCTCTCTTGACTATTCTGAGGACAGATCTTTTCTTCATCTGAACAAAAGCAATATCCAAAATCAAAAGTTTCCAATTAATTCTGTAACTTAATTTCTCTTTCTTTTCCAAACAGGGATACAAAATACAGCCAGTTTTAAGGATATGAATCCTCATTAGGAAATGAACCCTGCACAGGGTTATTTTTCTTTAAAAGTCCAATGCACAGTTAGACTATGAAAATTCTACCAAAAAATGCAAGGTCATAAACTGACAGACAAATATATCTCCAGCAGATTGCCACTGACACAGCAGATTTCAGTTGTGTTTTTAAGGGAGGTTTCTGTCTCACGTTGGCAGCATATTTATATTCTGTTACACCACCTGTAAGGTAACCTGGGAAACACTGCGAAACAAAATTGGCAAAAACATTCCTTTTTCAAGATCTTGTTCATGATTAAGAACTGTGTTTCTGAAGTAATTATGTGGGTTTTGTTTGGGTTTTTAGTAATAATAAATTGGGGAAATTCTACTAGAAAGACCTACAGAACCTGCACCTATTATGTCAGTTTTACAAACCAGATTGAATGTATTTCACATTATAGACACTGAACAGAAACAAAAAAAGATAGAAGTAGAGAACTTACAGAGCAATTAAAATAACTGAAAAAAAAAAAGTCCATCTGTTTTGTGTACAGGAGTGTCTTTGAGATGAATTAAATTTATAAAGCACTTTGAATACTGACAGTACTACAGCCATATGAAGCAGACAGCAGTGGAGTATTTCTGAGGTACTAATGGTAGAAATGTAAAATACTTGAGACAACCACTAACATAACTTTGCATAAAACAGTTGAATTCAAAGATTCTACTGTCTTCTCTTGTAACACCTACCTGAAGAGAAATGCAGACACAAGTCCCTGGTGATACTGGACAGCACCTAACCTCCTAGAGCTGGCAAAGCAAACACATGAATGACTACAGAGGCTTACTGCTGCTAAGGAGAATTCTCATATATTTTTTTAAAACCCCACAGAAACCTGTTAAAATTACTTCTATTTTGGCAAAATCCAGCTCTGACCACCTCAACATCTCATTCTGAGAACACTGGCTTGAACGCTGGATTTTCATATATTATGTTTGACCACAGCTTATCTTTGGGACATTTTTAAAGACAGATTTATTGGTGTTAACTCTTCCATGTCTGTTAACATGAGTCCATTTCACTGTTTTCTCTGAGCATTCCTAAGGTCCCTCTCCTGCTCCAGCTCAGCTTCATGGAACTTAGAGAAAAAACACATTTGCCTTTTTGACAAATTGCTCAAAATCAACCAAAATTAGAAAGTCAATCAGGGAACTAGAAACACACACCACCACTAATTTTCTAAACTAGAAAATTAATTGTTTCCTGTAAAAAGAGATTCAATTTGTACAAGACCTTTCCTCTGGCTTAAGCCTTATAATTCCAACAACTGACTTCTGACAATTCTCAACTGAAAGATGGAAAAACAACTTTTAGGCAGCAGAAGATTTCAAGCACATGGAAAGAAAATACCAAATACTTGGCAAGCAACACTTATGATGTTACTGACTGACATAAGAGTCATGACTCCTTCAGTAGACAGCTCCTGAATAATTTTTTCACATGCACACAGGAGAACAAGGTGTTAAGCACAGCTTCTTAAGAAAAGACTTCCAGAGTGCAGCTATCCCTTAATATTTGGGGTAACAAGCAGAGTATAATCATATATCACACTTGAACCAGTCATCAAGAAAGAGTTCAAAAAGCAACCCAAATAAAATATACTGCATTAATCCAGCATACAGATCACAAGAGAGAAGTCATTCATCCTCACGCTGACTGGAGGCAGCAGTTGTATTATTTTAAAGTTAAAAAGAAATCTCATCTGTTTGTTTTGTTATTGCAGCTCCCAGGCATAGGCTTACTTAGCTTTCAGACAGGGAATATGTATATTGCATAAATAGCTTTCATACAGTCCTCCTTCTCCTGTGATGCACACAGTAATCACCTGTCTACTAAGAGGCTTTCTGTTCTAGAAGTCACTATGTAGATTATATATTCTATCCCAGACTACTTACTTCCCTTAATTGTGCATATCCACTGGGAATACTTCAGAGAATCTCTCCAGAAATGTTGCCATGCTACCAAAACCAAGTAATTGCTCTCACTTTTTTATTTTACTTTAAGACACATCAGATTTCAGGGCTATACTAGACCCACAGCAAGAAGCAAAAATATACTTAATAATAATCATAACAATCATCATCCCTCCACATTCTCATCCTCTTTTTACTTTTCTGGCATTCCTCCCTAGTCAAACCACAGCCCCACTTCCTATAGGTGTCTGTAGAAAAAGCATGACTACAAAATCAAACCAGAACTGAAAGCAATCAGGCAAAAGCATTTCTTTGTTGCAAAGAGACTTTACTTATATCAGATTGCTTTTTTAAAGAGAACCTCACGCAGGCCAGGAACAACACCATTCTAAACCAAGTACAAATGGGTTATTACACAGAGTTCCATCCTCCCTTGGTCTCTGCACACTTGACCTCAGCACTGCACTTGCCTCCCAGTGGCAGCAGGAATTTGCCTGGCGATGGGCGTGTGGCAATACAAATAACAGGAATGCTGGAAGGGTAGGGAAACATGAGATCCTTTCTGTCCAGCAGCAATCCACTCTCGTGTCAGTATTAAAAAAAAAAAAAAAAAAAAGCAAAACCACACCACAGAGCTGGCCATCACACTGGTACCACAGTTCCCCAAAACAGGTAAGCCAGGGTGTGAATTGGCTGCACCAAAGAAAAAGGAGAAAATTATCCCAAAGAGCAAATGCTCCCACTGCTTGCTACCCTCTGACAGACCCCTTCCAACAGTTACTCTGTGGCACCAGGAGAATTTGGCCCCCGGTCTGATACAGTGAAAAATCAACCCTGAAAGGAGGGACAGATTTTCACTTAATTAACAAATTAAACAGCTACATCTCTATTGTTCAATTGCAAAATAAAACATTCAGGGTGGAAAGGCATAAAAGCTAACAGTCAAAGAGGCAAGGGGATCTGCTTCATCATGGGCCAGACATCAGATAAACTAACATGAAAGTGCACTAGAGGTAACTTTTATTCAAAATTTAAGGCCAATGTGATTATAGGAGCAGAGTAGGTAAAAAAGAGTATTAAGAGCAAAAAAAAAAGGCAACATCATCAAATTCCAAAATACCAACCCCTCGATTTGGTTGGTACAAGACCCTTTAACATAACAAATTCTGTCCCTGACACTGTGAGTTAGCAAGTCCGGAATGTTCATAAGGCTCTGCAGCAATATTAAACCAGTTTAGTTATTTTAGTTCAAAAATCAACATAAAGCCAGTATGGTGGAACAAGTGTTCAAAAGCTATTCCCACTGTTCCATCTCTTAAAGAAGGAAAGACTGTCCAGGCAGCTCAGCTTTTCTTGTATGAATACTCTTACCCCGAGACAGACTTGTTCCTGACACCAAGGAAGTAGGAAAACACTGTGGAATTACTGCATTATTTTTCCCTAAGCCAACACTGCCACACATCCTCAGATTTGTGAGAGCGGTAAGCATGCTCTTTTATTTGGCCTCTGCATCCTTCTCTCAACAGCAGCTGTGGCTTCTGGGAAAAGAGAAGCTATTGTTTGAATGATGGAGATGGACACACCACTGCTTACACATATACAGAAACGGATAGAACTTGTCTCCCAAATAAGTAAGGTTTGGTCCATACAGAGTACAACCTGCGAAGTAGTCTCATGCTCTGAGAAGGAGTTTGTGCAAGTGATAACACAGAGAACAGACATTTTCAGTTCCCCTGAGGTTGCAAGATAGATCTTAAAGACCAAATAGCAAAAAAAAAAAAAAAACCAAAACCACAAAAAACAAGATAAAAGAAGGTAAAAGTATGCACACAGGATGATAAACATAGCTAGAACCAGTGGATAAACAGATAATGAGGAATATAGTGGGGGTTTTGGCAAATTTTGTAACAAGAAGCAACAGCACATGCCTAAAGAAGATCAAGGAAAGGTCACCTTTAATATTGAAGAATTCAGTGAGTACAACCACCAGAGACCCTTTAGATGACCCTCCAGGACCATAAAAGGACTTCCCATGGAGGTGGATGCAGGGAAATTAGTGCTAAGAGAAAATGATGTTTATGTATTAGCTAGGAAATACTTTGTGATGAGTGTTTGATCAGGATGGAATAAATACCCTGCTGTAAAACCTCACTATACACATCTGATTAGAGGAGATATCCTCTGGATGTGTCCATAATAAAGAATAACTGCTTTCTAATACTTCAGATTGTGTTAGTTTATTTCCTGGCTGATTTTGGTATCGCAAGCTTCCCAAATCTGGTTTATTTGGTAAAACCAAGTAACCACATCCTTATCACAGTCAAACAAAACTATAAAAGCAGCAGCTCTGAGACCTATGGCTTCAGTGTAATTCAAAGGCTTCAGTTAAGTTAAATGGTACTCTAACAACTTTCTTGATTTACTATGCCTTGATAACACCACAGTCTATGTTTTGCACCAGAAGAACATTATCTCCCTTGTATCTTGACTAAAATTACTCTGCCAGAAGAGTTCTTCCTCTTGCCTTGGCACAACACAACTTCCATGGTAACTAAAACCACCCATCACGCATCTTTTAGAGAAGCTGAGAGACTCATAAAGGAAACCAAAGTAGAGGAAACAACTTCCCCCATGAGAAGGCTTTGTGCACCACAGACTCAGGAGTTTTGAGCAAAGACTGGCTCATTTCCTCTCAATTTATTCAACCTTCTTTTACCATACTGAAATGCCAACAGCAAATACTCGACATCACCTCCATTTTAACAGTAACTGGTTAAGATATCACAGGTACCTGGTTACTGCTTCATCACAGCAGCAGCACATACCATGCCAGTGAGAAAGAGCATTCCTTAAGTCCTTCTTACAATTACTCACCTTCTTCAGGTGACTCCACAATCAGCTGTCCCCATGTATTAGTAACTGATTTGGGTTAATAATGAAGGCTGCTTTTAGAAGATCATTCACTACTAATTCAATCAGAAAAGCTACTATAATTGCTTTTCTAGCTGTATGGCTTTTCCTTTTCAGAATCTGACGTAACAGAGCAAAAGCTTCCTTGGAAACCATACTTTGTAACAAGATTCTTACAAATTCTTATTTTTGAGAATGCAAATAAAAATGTTTTTGATCAGTGCTAATTACTACAGATATGACTTCTTAAGTGTAAGTGAGCGCCAAAATATCCAAGAGACCTATCCCAAAACTAACCAAATAACACAATGTGGATATTTGACAGCAATCAGAAGACTAAATCCTGAACAGACAGTGCAAAATAAGCCAACTGCTGCAAAGGGCTGTGGATTGAATAACACTCTGTGAAAACTACAAATTGAATATTGAATAACATAGAGCAGACAGGATTTCAAGGAAAAAGAACATGAATCTGAAAATTGCAAACACACCACTTGCCATTTCTTGGGCAGGAAAAGTAAAAGAACATACCTTTGTCTGAGGCACCCTATCTGGTTTGAAGTATCTTTGATCAGTGGGGCAACATTAGGAATTATTTACTCCAGCAATATTTAAATGAAAGTGGAAAGAAGGGAATGTATATTTTACCCAAGGGTCACAAAATACATCCCAAATCTTAAAACCTCAGGCACCCAACAGAGAAAGTTATTTAGAATTTTGGTTTGGGGGTGTTTTTTTGCTGGGTTTCTATTTGTTTGACATTTTGGTTGTTTGGATTTTTTTAACTTGAAGGAAACAGAAGCAAATCAAAATCACTGTAACTTGAGAAACTGAGGAACATGTAAGCAAGGAAACTTGCTTAAAATACCATTTGGAGGCAGTATAAACCACTGAAAATCTCTCAAGTCCCAATCTCAGCTGTCAGAATTCACCCGCAGCAGCACATTGAAAAGCAGCATCCTAATATTTGACTTGGCAATAAACCCTTATTTTAAGGATTGGACTTCATTTGGTTTTACTTTGTTATGGAACCTAGTACCTCCAAGTTTCTCTGTCAAGACACAAGTTCATTGACAAAACAATACTGCAAACCATTTATTTTACTACATATTCTGTATATGATTTCTTTGTTCCTCAGTTAACAACATTAATTCCTAGGTAGTCCTATTTCCTATCTCACAACATCCAAAACCTTAAATAGGAAGTACATTATGGATATGAAATATCTTGAGCTGAATATGTTAAAAGTAAATGCACACGACCTTAATGTAGGAAAGAAAACAGCAACACCTCAGGGCAGAATTATGCTCAAGGGAAACAGGGAAGATCTGCTAATACTTATGAAAAAACAGCCCTCAAGGAATTGCAGTTGAGACAAAAGAATCCCCAACCAACAATAAAATTAAAATTTGGTGATGGTGCCAAGAGTTGCAATGATCCTGCAATAGGCAGTGCCTCTCACTGCTGGCTCCAAGATCAAAGCTCAGAGACCTGGAAGTCTCTGACTTGAAATGCAGAAAGACAATGCTGAGACCTTTGGTTTGTTATGTCCCTTTGAAAAGCTGAACTTTACAACAAATTTCCACAAGCACACCAAATTTCTTGTTTGAAGAAGGTAACATCCAGCCTATTTTCCTGGCTAGAACTGCTGTACAGTGCAACAAAGGAAATTCTAAATATCCCTATCCATCCCTCCACCAGCTCTTATTCTTTCATCCTTACAAATCTTCAAGTTTTACCAGAATCCTGATGAATGGACATGCTGTGCCTCAAGATCTACATGCAAAAATGAGTTCTTAACTATGACTGAATTATAATAGCATGAATTATATGACTGAATTATAATAGCATTCTTAGACCCTCTGTTACTGGCACAATGTCATTAAATTAATTAGAGCTACTATAGCTAGAAATACTTTCTCCTCTTATATGAAGATCAAGTGCGTACTCCACATTTCTGCAGAATTAGACATATTCATAGCATGGTGCTGAAGGAAGTCAAAGCTAATCCTAGCTTTTATAATGACAAGATCCTTATTCTAAAATGAAACAAAGTAATTGAAACTCTTGCTTCTTCATGAAAGGACCAGTCTTCACCCCACCATATAATTTCCCCATAGTTGTTGTTGAACAGCACAATTAGTAAAATATTTGTTGTTTAAGAGCAAGCAGTCTTTTCATGAAACAGCTGAAACTCGACCAAATGAGAGAGAAGTTCAGAGAGCGTCCTCATTTCTTCTCTGATGTGAAAAACATGGATTATGGTAGCCTTGAGACAGTACAGCAGGCACCAAGAGCTGGCTTCTCAGGAAGAAAGCCTGGAAGTGTCATATAATTCCTGAGTATTTGTCCATTCACTTTTACCTCGAATTGGAGCCCAGCCTGCTGATAAGACTACTGTAACAAACAGAGCACATTCTTGCAGCATTAACTTCTCATTCAAGACTTCAGGAAGGAAGAGGGTGCCTTCAAACTGCTACTCAACTGAAAAGTGATCCAACTGCAATCCTCTGAAAACCCAGAGAAGGCACTTCAAAGCAACAGTTTTAAATATCAGAACACCCCATTTTGAAGCAAAGGCCTATGAAAATCTGTTTCTACTACAAATACAAGTTCTGGCAGTCAACAGCAGCTTTGCACTGTGCTGCCAGTTTACAGACAAAACTTGTAATACATTTACAGACTCTCTAGTCCTACAGGGACTTTCTAAGGGCAAAAAAACTTCCTTCCTAGAACACTATAAATATAAAATAGGCTTTTATTACTGTAAACTTGGACTATCTTTTGAAATCAAAGAGTCATAGGAGTTTGTATGCCAAACATTTGTTTCTGCTCACTGGAAGCATCAATGCTATAAAGCAGCCTGAATAACACTTTTCCTCCCACACTTAAGTCACTAACAGTACCAAATATCCTCAACTGACCAGCCTGTGTCTGCAGAACTCATGTGTGTGTCTAGAAATCACACCCAATTATTATGCAGCTTCCTGTCCCAATTCCCACTTCAACATACTTCTTACTCAGTTATAGGTAAAATACTCATCAGGGCTGCTGCTCCAAGTCATCAAAACCACTGGCTTTGGGAAGAAACTAGTTAATTTAAACACATCATCTGCCTCAACCACTCAACAACTCAACTGCATAAAAATCAAGAGCTGCCTAGCAGAAGTGTTATATTCCAGTGTTGTCCAAGTGGACCCCAATAAAGTCTAGGAAGTCATTCCAAACAGGATACAAGTATCCTGTATCAAGGGAAAAATAGCTCTTATGACCACTGAGCAAGGTCAGAAGCCAGTCACTTCAGGTAGCACAGTATTTCACCTATGATCCGGCAAGCCTGGATGGTGAAGGACTTCCTCATTTCTGTCTTGTGGGTTTGGGGATGGGGAAAGGAAAAAAAAATTATTGACTCTCCTTGTAGAAACACCTTCACAGAAAAAAAAAAAAAGAAAAAAAAAGGAGTCCATCCCAAAATATTCAAAATATTATTTAAATGTGGTTAATCCCACCTCCATTGCCAAGAGAAAACAGAAATTGGAGCCTAGAAATACGTGTCTCACTAAAGTTTTTTATTTACAAGATGGGGTGGAGTACCCTTGTGCAGACACTATTCTGTCCTAAGCACGCTGAAAGCACTTGCAATGGCCTTATTTTTGCTTTCAATTTACTTGGGCTTCAGAAAAAAAAAAATCCGGAAATAAAATAAAGGATTTCTCTAAAAAGATCATTAAAATTAATTCACCAAAAATAATGTGACACATGATGAAAAAAAAAGAGCAGAACTTAACAGAATCAGAGATTGTGTCAACTGAACTAAGTCTGCGTCACAGAGGACAAACCTCAGAGGAAAGACATCAGAAGAGGAATTACATTTCTAGGATAAAGATGAGGGGTGAACATGAGAGAAAAATGAGAGGAAAACTGTGTAAGGTTGCACTTATATGAGCCAAAAAAAAAAACCACCTCTATTCTTTCCCTTCTGAAAGGCCATAAAGAATAATACTCCAGCTGTTAATTTTAAGATGGCTTTGCTTTCTTTTTTCTTTTTGGACCTTGAAAAGTGATTTCAAACCAGTTCTTACTGTTTCCTCCCCTCATTAGAAAATTCTGATCACACAACTAAAAGCACTGACACCTGGATGAACTGAACTGTTTGCCAGTGTTACAGCAGGAAAAAAAGAGGAGGAGAATTCATCAATTGCACTACTGAATATGAGTTCATTTATACAGAAAAAATGCGCATCTTATTGAATGAAAGCAATATGAAAGTAAAACGCCTCTGCAGTGGCACATCAC
This sequence comes from Fringilla coelebs, assembly GCF_963513975.1. NCBI lineage: Eukaryota > Metazoa > Chordata > Aves > Passeriformes > Fringillidae > Fringilla > Fringilla coelebs. The sequence continues at coordinate 112,503,840 of NC_140029.1, read as the reverse complement.
ACCAGTATTTAAACAGCTGAGTGTTCAGGATAGCTTTTATAAATCTAAAAGGGAAATAAATCCAATGCAGTTTCTCAAGCAAAGGTTCTGGAACAGGAAATATTAAATATCCATGTTCTTCCTAAGAAGTCTGTATGTCTTCCCCCTATTGGAGACACTGCCCAAAATTAAAATACAAACCCACCAACAGAGCACAACCAGTTGTGTTGTATAGTCTCTAGATTTTAATTTAATTCTGGGTCAAAGAACAAAACTATTATAATGTATGTGTGTTTAGTAAAACATGATGGTAAATTCCTTTAGCTTGGAAGAGGTATGTCCCACATATAAAGCTCTACACGCTCTCAAAACTGAAATCATCCCTAGAAATCCTACGTGGAACCTTGTGATCCCCTCAGAGCCCACAGAATGTTGCCCTCTCTTCTAGAAGAGCTGTAAACGACTGCCTTTATCAAGATAACATCTCAATGAAACTCTTCTCCAGCCTGACTAGACACCAACCTTGCTTATCATCAACTTTATTATCCTCATCCTATAATTAATTGTGCCTGGAATTAATGATAGTGCTCACAAACACTATATGAAAGACTGTGTTTGTTGTAAACATCTTTTTTTTTTCTACTGAATTAATGCTATCTGAGAAGCAACAGCCAATGCAAAACCCACAAATCCGGGAAGCCAGATGAATTGCCAATCTCTGGCTAAAATCTTGAGGTTGCGTAACTTGAACACTGCTCTTACTCCAACCGCTCTTTTTTAATTGCAGGTACTAACAGCTAACTGAATGACAAAAGAAGTAGTTCACTGATCCTAAGACTTCTCCTTCACAGTTTGTGACTTTTCTCTCATTTACTCCAACAACACTTGGCATTTACAACCAGGCGAGTATCTCTATTTGCTACACCACAGATGCAGACATAAAGCTCACGCAGATGATGCATTATTTATAAAGAATATGCAGAGTCTTCTTTTCCTACAGAGCTGTTCTCTCCTTATATTTTCCGCCAAACCATTTCCAAAGGCTTATTTCTCTGCCTTTGTGTTTCCTCTCCCTTTCCCCCAAATCTTTCCTCTACCACCACAGAGAAGCAAGAATGTGTGTCTTTGGTAAGCAAGGGGAGAACCTTAAGCAAGACATCAAAAAGAAAAGTGTCCAAACAATATCACCTTTCCTGAGTCCCCAGTAATCAAAATTATCTAGAGGAATCAAAACTGGAAACCAGACCAGAACGAGAAACCAGGCTAATCTTTGAAAGTTTATGAACGCTTATTATGCAGGGTGATCTGGATACACAAGGAGCACTGTTTCATGGCTATTTGGAAGTAAAGACCAACTTCACTATCTGAATCATCAGCTACACTGACTGCAGAGGGATTTCAGTAGGCAAGACCCAGTAGGTTCAAATTATATACACACATTCATGGAGCTCTATAAAAAACCAGGATACACAATTAACTTGTCCCTTTTTTTCCTTACATAAACAGTCAACTTTATGAAACTTTTTCTTGTTAACCATGTATATATTTTACATTTAAAATGTTACTTGTGTGTTAAAAGTTATTTCCCAAAATTTGCCTTTGTTTTAAAGAGAAATTCAGGACACAAATGTGTTCGTCCTGACACCATTTATATTTGAGTTGATGTCTCTAATTTAATGATTACAGTTGATTCAATAACAAAATGATTCATTTTGTTATTGATCCATCTAACACAAATATAGCAAGCAAGAAGAAACAATAGTTGAGGTCACCATGAAGAAACCCTCATGTAGCACAGATACCGGCAGTTAATAGAGCACTGAAAAGTTTTATGCTTAAGTACAACCAGGGTATCTGATGATTAAACTCAAAGAATGTCAGAGAACGCTCTGGCAGTAATACATGAAACGAGGAAGCGTCAGTCAATTTTTTTGCTTTCACAACAAGAGGGGGAAAAAAAAGGCATTTTTATTGTCATAGCACTTCCAGCAAGTTGATTTTAAAAAGGAGATTTCATGCCAAAGTCGGCTGTTTAATCAGATAAAGAAGGCTTTCCTATTTCCCATTGTATAGATCAAGTTGGCTACAGGAGCCACACAGAGCTTTGAGTAGCACATTTTTCCGTGAGGGCTGTATCGTTTGATCATAGCAAAGCACGGGGACTGCTGGGTAATCTGAATCAGAGCTGCAGCAAAAGGGAACCAGGCAGCCTGCTGAGGCCAAGATAACCATGTCACCCCCATCCCACCACACTTCCAGTCACAGACCTGGCTGTGGGGAGAAGCACCCATCTCCATTTACAAATTGGAGGTTTTCACATCGCTCCCAATTAATGCTCATTTTTAATTCAAAGCTCACCTATAATGATTTTAACAAATGCTTGCTAAGACCAGTCGCTCTGTACTGATGAAAGATTATCCCAACTGCTTTCAAAACAATAAATTTCAAACCTGCTTTGAAGGTGATATGTAGAATTTTCTATGTAAGTCTTTGCACAAGATGCAGCAATTTATGAATGCAATAAAACCCTGTCCTCTAAAGAGGACAGAGTTTTTGTTAGAAGACAGGACACATCTACCTGTGATGCTGTTCACAGCCTTCCCCAGAAGACTGCAAGCAGCAAAGAATTGGTGGGTTAGGTCACCTGATATCCAGAAAGATCACAGATGAACCCATGGACAGGTGAATAGGTCACAAGGGACCCCTGAGCAGGATAAAGTTTAGAAGCTCAGCTTTTCAACTGGTACTGCCACCAAAACAACTTTCTGGCACTTCCAGCCTCCTAACATATTTGCAAGCAGCCCTTCAAGTCTCCACCTTCTTCAGCTGACTAATCTTTCACACTCCAACTCTGAATCAAATTCGGCTATAGACTATGAAGAAGGCACTGCAAGAAGATCCATCCAAGCATTTTAACCCTTTTCACTGAAATCCTCTTGAAACTGAGGAAAGGTTTCCTCCTCCTGACCTGCAGAAAAGGTCTTCAAAGCTGCAACCAAAAAAGTGCCCAACTAAAAACATTAGAGACTGATTAAACACAAATTCAAGCCACTATCTGTCACTGTATCCTGAAATGCAAGACAAATACTTTCCCATACTTTCACAAACACTGCCATTTTTCCATGCACTAGCAGTATTGGTCATAACTGAAAAGGTCAGTTTCAACATCCCTGTATAAACAGAACATGTAAAAAGCCTGTAATGTGGAATTGGAGCCAATGCTCTACACTGGGTTTATGTTGTATGTTTAAGTAGAAGCAGAGCACTAACTGAGGCAATTCCAATTTGCTTATTTATTTTCTGAGTCCCAGTGGGCAAGAATATAACCGGTTCTCATAGAAGCAATTGGAGTGGAATAAAAGAGAGCACTGTAAGTTTACGTTGTTACATTTAATAATTCTAAAAGAAAATGGTGGGGTGGGTGTCTTCTTGTTGTCATTCCCCATCACATCATCATCCCAGTCTCTCAATGTTGAGTTTGAGAAAATGCAGCATGCTCCTTTCTGCTCCATCTAGAATAGACAGGCCATGTGCCCATCCATTCACAAAACAGAAAAAGGGATTCACGCAGTAAACCTTGGTTTTGCTTTTTCCATTCCAAGTTTCCTTTCATTTTCACATACTGAAGCACTGCAGAGGTGATCACTTTTCCTAAGTGCTCCAAAAACTTTTACACTTCCCTTCAGAGAAACTGCCATTGCCAACAGTCCAGAGCTTTAAATTCCAGATATACTCAGTCTGGTATTAACTGCCATAGTACTATTTCTAAATGCAATATTCATTCATGCAAATGCTGCTGAGAACTGAATTATCTCATCTCCATCTCATGACTAAAAAGTTCGTTTTGAGCTAGCAATTTTTTCACACACAGTTATGTCAGTTTGCCATAAAGAAAGACGTTCTTCCTTCCACCAGTTCAATCCTAGAATCCTAGATTAGCCCAGCTTGGAAGGAACATCAAGAAATCACCTGGTCCAACCTTTTGTGGGAAGGAAAGCCTAGATAAGATACTCTAGTTCCATGTCCAATCACATCTTGAAAACATGTTTAGAAAAGAAATTAACAGAAAGAAAAAATCAAAAAACCTCCAATACCTTAATGACAAAGGGTTAGACTAAAGAGTCTAAAGACAAAAAACTTCAACAAATCAAATCATGGTGCATTCTTTAAGTAAATAAACACTTCCATGTGCACAGACATTATAACAAGATAATAATTTTGAAAAAGCATTTAGAGAATTTAACACAAGTTACCCCATCACCCACACATTTATGCTGATTAAAGAAAAGCTACTAAGCATAGCTGTTAGCAACAAAGACCAGGAAATCTTAAAGTACAAGACCTCTGCACTGACGTGATGAGAACAACAGTACCTGTGACACTACTTTGTAGTTTGCTCTGTCAGTAGCTCGTTAACAAAAACATCTCAATCACATATTCTTAACTGCAGTTGCAGCATGTCACAACTGAACTCCCGTGATATGTTTATCACAAATGACAGGCTATACAGGGTACTATTTCTCTTCTGCAGAAAAACAACTGCAACTTTGTTTTTCCCATTATGTTTTTCATCTCCCTTATACACTGTCCATGTCACCCTCCTAGTGGAAGTATCCTTCCTACTGGGTGCTTTTCAAACCTTCATCTTTTTTCAGAGGAAGAAAAATGTGAAAAAGGCCATTTAATTCTAACCTTAGCTTAACAGCTTTATGCTAAATATAATTTAATGCAAATCAGCACTACAGCAAGAAGTCATGGGAAGAAAGAAATCAGCACATCCCACATTTTCTCCTGTTACTAGAAAGGCTTTCCAAGACACTTACAACATAGTGAGGCCTCACCTATATTTCTTAATCTATATGAAGAAACTATCTCTGTCAAACTAAGCCAAAGGTGAAGAACTTTTTACATACCAAAGGGGGGGGGGTGGTACAAAAAATACCTGGCATACCACTTTAACACACTCTGCATTATTCACTGATAACGTAAAGTCAGGTGGCCCAGAAGTCTCAGGCAACCTTTGAGTTAAGCCAATAAGCCAGCTCTAAACAGACACACAGTTAAGTCAACAAAAGAAATGCAGGCTAGTCAAACTCAGTGTTTTTACTGGCATTTTTACTGGGGCTAAATTTGGAAATTGTATCATTTTCAGAAATAAGAAAAAATGCTAAATACTTCTCTTTGACTCTCAGAAAGCAATAGAGGACAGAGTATGCACTCCTAGCTCTGCTACCTGTGAAATGGAGGTACACAACCTGGTGATAAATGGAAGTGCTCAGAAGGTTGAAAGCAGCTGACCATTTCCAAAAGCTGATGGGCAGGAAGTTTCCAGCTACAATTTGCTGGTCAACAAACCCATGAAAAGAGACTAAGAAAACATTTCACCTGTTTCTATAGAATACAGGTATACGAAAGGCAAGCCAGGATTGAACAAGCAATTCTGATAGAAGAGACATAACAGGACACTGTTACTCTCATGTTTTCAGTTTTAAAAATACATTTCTCTCAGATGAAAACCACATTTGAGTGATTAAAAAATGTATTCTCCTCTTCCTGCCTATCAGCAAACTTTCTGGGCTGAATCATATCATAAACAAGTCACACTATGACATGTAGGTGCTTTTTTGGTTTGCTAGAAAGATCTGAAGAAAACTGAGAATAGAGATAAAATACACTGCAGTGAAGTCACTGTACTGAATTCATGACATCATAATTGTTGCCATGGCAACTAGCTAGTATCAAGCATAGAATACTGCCTTCACTGCAGAATCAAGGAGTACCCGTGCTGCCACAAAAATAAATGTTCTTATTTGAACAAAAATCCAGTCAACAACACAGGAAATAAGATATGACTGCAAGTGGACTGCTTTTTCTATACCTCGTTTTGTTCACCTGGTGCGAGACTTTTTTAACACAATGGCATATATAAAGAGGTCTGATATACATGATAAAAGGAGTCTAATTGAAAAAACGATGGTTTTCTTCCAGTGTTCCTCAATTTTTCCAGAACAGTAGTTCTTCTTGTGTTTTCCTCTGCTATGTGCATATGACTGCAGTCATATACAACAAAACTCAGGTTAGACATGAAACAGAGGGAAAAAAGAATCAAAAATCCTCCAGTAAACAATATTTTCCATTTCTTATTTCAACAAGCCAGAGATAGCCAAACTGGAACTGTCACACAGCAGCAGAACTAACTGATAAAGAACATATTCCACCTTTGGAGCCCATGGTTCCCTTTGTTTAAGGAGTGCACCAGGAGCGCCTTCAAGCCCCAGTTGCGGTTTTTCATGCACTGACTAAACACAGAGCTTCAAATCTGCAGGGCTCCCACAACAGCTTCCTTGTAAATAAAAAATCTCAACCCTTTTCCTCTGAACAGTCCTATTTCACATGAGGCAGATCTGCTATTTCCAGCTCCTCCTCATTCACAAATATAAAAACTCCAAAAACTAAAAAGAAGCGGTTGCCTATTTCTCAGGTCACAATTATGCTTTTGAGTAGCACTTACATATAAAATGTACAAGTGCCCCATTTGATGTTGCAAGCTGAAATATCTGTGGGAATAAATCAGTATTAAAAAGGCGCATGAAGGAAAGCACATCTGAAAATTAACTTCTTCAAATTAACCTGCTGAATACAAAAGTCAAGAGCTGCAGGTCAGTAATAGCAGATAGTGTTTCACAGCTCAACCTTATGGTTGATTAGCCCCAAAGACACTGTTTCAAAACAAATTTTAACAAATAGACCACGCTGCATAGTAAAGTATACTTATTTGCTACCTCAATAGTTCTTAAAGAGCAATCTATAAATTATTGCTGGACCAAAGAATACTTACACATAACTACATGTAATTAGTCAGCGTGTCTAAACAGTTTCAGTACACACTCATGGAGTTTTTTCAGCTTCTAAGAAAACAAAACTGTCCTAGTTACCAATTAACAGCACATTTCCACATTGCCTTGGTGCCTTTGTAGGACACTTTCTCTACTGGTATCAAGCACACTTATGACGCCAAAAAGAAAGGCCAGAATTACTGCAGTAACCTGCTCTCTCCAGCCTCTTTATAAGGACTGTCTCAACAAATGAGCACTGGACAAAGAGGATACAAACAATAAAATCAGGAGTTTCAGATACTGAGGATTAGTAGACAGCTGCATCCCATATGCCTGTGTCCTCAGTGTTCTCTTAATATTACTTCACACAACCAAAAATGATGACTATTGCTTGAATGATGACAGCACAACAATCCCAAGTTTAACTCATGTTCCACAATATGAAGTGTACTTTGTAAATTATTAAGAGTTGACAACACATTCTAAGGAAACCATGGAGCGTGCCAATGTGCTCCCTCCCACAGAAATGTAAGGAAATGAACAGTCTTTCTTAGGTTTTTAAAAGTCTTAGGAACAGATGCTGCCTTTAGCGAATACAACTGTGATTCCAACCATACATTTTAACACAACAAATTCAGTTAAAACAACTGCCACAAATGCAGAAAACCAAGGAAGTTGATGAAACCTCAAGATACATCACAAATGCGGAAACCTCTTCTCTGCAACTGAGTATAAACTTAAGTGTCCGTATTATACAATTCACAAACCTATCTGTGATATAAACACAGGACAAACGGCAATGACATTCCCTTCCTCATTAGTACACATTGCATTTCCAACTCTTACACAATATGAAATCACTGCTTAATATGTAAAAAAAAACCCCACCATGTCTGCAGCTGATTTTGCTGTTTGAAAGATTGACATATTAATTGATCCCTTAAGCAACTAATGTGTCTTCTCTGAGTGCATACAGAAAATTATGGATTATCTCAAGACTTTACAAAGCTTTTTATATGACTTTGAAATGAACTTGTTAAATCAGGTCTTCCCCAACAGTCCTTCTGTTAAGTCTAACTTTTATGTTAATACTAGATAGGGGAACACAAAGATGTAGGTTCACCTCTGTACATGTTATTTTTTCTTGTGTCAGTATTACCATGTATCACTATTATAACAGAATAACTAAACAACTAAAAATGTTCTGCTAGGATCTGTAGAGAAGCCCAAACCACTTGGAAACCTAACTAGAGACAGCATAACACAAAGAAACACCACCTGTCCCTCCTCTCTCCCCCAGCAAATCCAGTTGAGAAAGGCTAGGTGATTTAAGATGCTAAACAACTATTATAACTCCTTTATTCAAGCTTCCATCTAGTAAATTCCTTCCACTGTTGGGAGTCCATCATCCACAATTACAGGAAACTTGAGTATAAAAGCACTTAAATACAATGCTATACACATTAAATTTAGCTGGTATTTTAGAAATAGTTATGTTTACTCTAGATACCATTAAAATGGGTTACAACATGTGCCTGGATGCATTTTCAATTTTAACTGTGCTGAGAATGATATTAATGAAATATTTTTTTTCTAACCAGGCATGCCTAAAGCATGATCTCAGCAAATTTTGAGGCACTGGCCTTAATTCACACCTTAGTACATTTAGAACCAGTCTGTTATGCACCACTGAACTGAACCACGTAAGATGCAACCACGTTGCAACTGGGTTCCAAACCAAAATTAATCACAAAATGATAAAACACAGCATTTTAATGTCTTAGAACTGAGAGGAGATACTCTTTACAATGTCACTATCTTCCAGTGTAATGAGTAAAGGAATAGTCTGGAAATAAAAATAACTCAAAATCTACAGGTTTCTGCAGTCCCTGTCTGTAGGATAATTCTCATACTCAAGACCCTCAACTTGTCTTAAGGAGTTGAGAATCTGTTCAGTTGTGGATCTCTTTCTTACATGAAGTCGTAACAGAGGCAGTGAATTTTTAACACACACCCTCTTATATGCACAAACTTTGAGAGCAAAAGGAACTGCCAGTTCCCCAACTCCCTGGTAGGGAATCAAAAATTATTAGGAAAGCCCTTGTAGCAACCTCAGACTTGTTCCCCAGAGCTGAAAATGTGCGGAGGAGACAAGGAACATCATCTTGCTTAAACTCTTTTCTGGTGCTTCTGAACAATTTAGGAAACGAGTCAGGTACAAAACTTAGGATGCACTGGGAAACAAATGGGGAAGGTATTTTCTTTTTGTTTGGAAGAGAACTAAAATCACCATCCTGGCTCTGACCAGAGATCTATCTACCTGACTTTCCTCCAACAACAGGCAACTACAAAAGACTATAAAAACAGAACAAGCACAGGGATAGCTCCTTTGATTACATTTCCAAATGCCAAGTTGCAGGCCAGCACACGGCTGAGACAGAGGTAAAGAACAACATGCTTAGCCCTTCTTTGTACCTCCTTGCACAAACTGAAAAAAGAAAAAGGGTGAACAGATACATGAAAAATTTCTGCAACTTTAGGAGACTCACTTTCTGCAAAACTGAGTAAAACCAATCAGGAAAACAATCAGGTTTCTAGTTTACATTCTTCCACCTGATGTGTTCTCACATGAGAACTTTTACTAGAAGCCTGTCTTACAATCATGGCTATTTGGCCATGTTTGTCTAGGGCAGTGGTTGCCCAGGGTTCATGGGCAGCCTGGCAGCTGATGTCTTCTCTTCCTTACCTTGGCACACCCATCCCAACCAAAGCAAAGCCATCCTGGCAGGAAACCAGGAGCTGAATTAAGGTTAGTGATGAAGAGATTCAAGCTGAGATGTGTGACTGATTTGAAGTCAGAAGCTACTGAATCTCGCACTAAATACACAGAAGTTCTCCATTGTTCCAAAAGATACTTCTGAACCCCCAAGTTTAGCTACCTTTGCTGCCATAAGCTGTCTAAAATATCTGTAATGGGACTGAAATGGAACAGCAGGTAAAGATGTTCTTATTATAAAATCCATTTAAGGGAAATTACTTTTAAGTTGCATGCTTCACTTGGGATACTGGAAATAAAACAACTTAAATTGTGTAGCTCACATCAACATATATTCATTAAAAACAGGAAAGTATCATTGCAAATCAATAATACCTTAGAAGGACCACACATTTCCAACACTGCCAACAGATACCTTCATTCAGAAACAAATGTTACAAGTGGAAAGCTACTGTTCCCTCTGCACTCCTACCTCCCATCTCCTCATACACTCCCTACACATTTCTGCAAGAAGCCAGGACGGAGTTTTACAGTCTCTATCGAAAGGGACAACAGTCCACAGAGTTATGGTCAAATACTTACCATGCTTATGCTCCCTCTTCTTTTGGGCAGCAGCCGACCTTTCAACTGGATTAAATGTAACATGGACTGCACCCTCAGGTGTGATGACAAAGCAGCTCCAAGCATCTCTCATAGGTTTCAATCTGAATGATCTGGGCTACTTCAGGCAATTCAAATCACAGCCTTTAATAACTCAACTGATTTTAATTGAAATGGATTGAAAAGTACCCAAATGGAAATACCTACTAACAGGTGCAGAGGAACAGAAAACACCAACAATCGGAAACAGTAAGGTCTTCTACTACTCCAGACAGAGCTAGAAGAAGCTGTCCCCAGCCCAAGCTTTCTGTTACTTTTTCCAAAGCATATGTGCATGCAGGTGTGTGTACATGCATTGGAAGATGGGGTGGGAAATGGGAAATGCTCCCAGAGGAGCTGGTAGGGAGGGGAGGCAGCATTTACTGGCATATCTATCCCTCTGCAGCCTTAGAAAAATTCAAGTGTCTATTTAAACTTACATTTGTAAATTCAAATAAAAGCAATAACCTACTAAAGATCAGCAGGTAAGAAACAAAATTATGAATACTTAGAAACAAATCTTTGCCAACAGAATTCCTGAAAGAAACTTGAATCTCATTTCCCATTCAGTAGACTGTATTAACTAATAATGTAGAAACAAGTGATTCAAACATGAATCATTTCTACCTGTATTCACTGTACACTCCTCTCCCTCTGCTGCAGCCAAGTAGTATAAAGCCACAACTTCACACTGGTATGGTCAGGCACAAATTACTAAGTCACGTGGTATTTTTCAAATAAAACTGAATCATCGAAAGGACAAAGAGAACAAACAGCGAAGGAGCTCACTGCAAAAAAGATGGTGACTTCCTAGCAGCCCTCAATGAAAAGCAGGAGGAAAAAGAAGCAAGCTACATCTCTAGCCTGATTCAACAGGTTTTTCTACACTTATTTTTAAGTATTCAACTGTATTTACTATTTTAGTAACTCAGATGTTCATATCTTCCTTTTCCAAAGCTTCATGCCCTGTCATACAGTGTCAAACATGCTATATATGCTACTTCATCTCTATACAGCCAAATCAGATTTCTGGGAAGAAAAAAATAAAAGGAATGATGAACAAAAGGTTTCTTGTCACAATATTACAATTTATAGAAAAGATAAATCTGCCTCGGAGTGATCATATTAAATGGCTGAAGCACTTATGCTTGGGTTTGGTGGGGGTTTTTTTAAGGTTGCTTTACAAGGATGTCAGTCCAAAATTTAGCAGAAGTAATGGTGTCTGTAATTTCCCAAGTACTTTTGTCAATATGTCCTTTAAAGCTACAGTCCCTTCTAGAGATGTGTCTCACTATAAGCAGCACTAAAATTATGGGAACTACTTAATGGTCTCATCCACTATTTTTATTGGAGTTTCTGCCATTGCTACCACTAATATGATCATACCTATGACAGTACAAGCCACACCAAATTTTCAGCATCTATTGGTTTCCAAGCTGCTACTTAGATGCAGTTCCATCTCTGGCTTCCATTATCTATACACAGCCTACTGCTAAAAGAGAAGGTCCAGCATAGCGCCCACAGCTGTACATTCCCACCACTACCCTTTGGCCAGTACCATTTTAAATCAAGTGCAGCTCATCAACTCAATCAACTGTGGTTTCACAGTGGTTTATAGCAATCTAAAAGCAAAGCCATATAATGCAGTTAACTAGAATACTACTGCTTTTGAAAGGAGGAAGTTTCCTTTCCCTTCCTCCACTTTCACTCAATGGCTCTTCCTACCCCCTTGCTTGCACTTAACGGTCTTTCTGGAGCCAATTTCACACACCAAAGACGTAAAATGATCTGGAGCTAGTATTCCACCAGGTTAACAAGTTAACTTGGAGCATCCTGGAATCCAGTTAAGTCCTAGGACAGGTGCCAAGTAAATGGTAGGATCACATGGCTGAGAGCATGAGTCCCCATTTATGCCAACAGGAAATCCATCAGAGAGAATGAAATTATGAGAAGACTTGGGTCAACACACGTACTTCTTGTTCCCTTCCTTGATTGGTACTGCTATTTGTCTAATCTTACTGTAAGCCAGTTCAAAGAGCTAAACCATCAAAAAACCTATTCATTATTTTTGGCGAGGCTTGTTTTCTGCCAATTTAATTCCCTGAACTAGCTCAGCAAAGGAATCCAGCAAGCATCTGCACCAGCGCAGGGAAGGAGGCAGGAACACACAGGGAGACGAGGACGGGCTGGGGCTGATTTAAGCTGTCACTGAACCGCGTACCCTGGAGCAGATCTGCATCACACCATAGTTAGAACTGACAGTAATCTGTGCCTGTACAACGGGAGGCCTCCATCGCTGACAGGAGTGTGCCAACAGTGCCAGCACTGAAACATCCTTGGCAAAGTTTGACCTGGGCACCAGCCTGGATGATTGCATGTGAAAGCAGAAGAATCACAGCTCTCTTACCCTCAGAGACACTAGGAAACATTAGCTAATTTCTGTCCCAGCAACACCCCTGTGAAAATGTGCTCTATAATTCCCATTACACAGATTTAGCCCAGAACAGCAGAGCAAGCAAAATTGGTGACAAACTCAGGATTGGAACCCAGTAAATCCTCTACACCAAACCAACACTTCATCACTCAACTGTATTATTAACCCTAAATTAATTCAATTAGTCAGTAGCAGTCCATAAAAAACTCTTTTTGCAAAGACTTTCTAAAGCACTATAAAGCTCATATATAATACAGTTAACAAATGTAGGTATTTCCTAGATAGCTGTGAAATAAGAAACTAGAGAAAGGAATAATACTGAGATCTTAAGTAATTATTTCCTTTTCTATAGAGAAAAATAAGTGCACATGAAGCAGCATGAGGGCCTATTCACACAATTCAAGAAATTTAATGCAAAGAGCTACAGAAAGGAAAATACATCTACAGATTCTTTTTCCTTCAGATTTCCATTGTAAAACCATTTCATGTGAAATGCCAGCAATTATTTAATACACCCTGAGACCAGTATCTTCCCTTTAAATTTATCTCCTACACTTAGCCCAACAATTCCCACATTTAACTTGCTCTGTATAACAATGAAGCATATTTAGAAAAGGGGGGAATTTGTTAACACAGAAGCAAATCTCCGCAGCAGTGAACAGCTAGCACTGTAAGTCTATCCAGCAACACGAGATAGTCTTTCATTCACATTCCAGCTTAAGCACAGCCAAGCACATCACATTTGGGACGTTCAAGTCATACTTAATTTTGTTCAACACCTTCTTTTGACAACAGCTTTGTCACCAAGACTCAAAATACGTATGTCAAAAAAGACAGTCATTTGCCAGGACTGTCACCGATTCTCTCAAGATAAAAATAATAAAGCTGTAAGTGCAAGGAGCAGAGGCTGCCTAATTGTCAGCTGTATAAAGTAGAAATATCAAGATTACTGTCCTGAGGGCAACAAGAGTTTAAGAGGAATAGAAGATGATGCTGCAACCTGTTTTGAAATCTTGAACTCCACAGGAGCCAAAATTTAAGGAAAGCAAATGAAAACTCAGTGCATGCTACAAAAAGCTACTGCTAATTTGCCAGAGAACCAGGAGAGTAAACAAACCTGCCTAAGAGGAACTTGCACCCTATTTAACAGCAAGAAACTGGATGACAGATCAACCCAACAAAAACATCCTAAATAGCATGGGAAAAACATTTATTCCAGAACCCTTTGCATCCTCACACATCTAGATACAAAGACAACAGCAAAAGTGTGCTACTCTAAATGTGGAATTTACCGCTTGAAATCTGACAACTATTATTTCAGTGACAATGGTATTCCAAACCTCATTTTTCTGGGCAATAAATTATTATGATCAAGCTGAAGTAGGAACAGCAGTTATTCACACAAAAGGGACTCCCAACACAGAGTATGCTGGTGCTTCCTTGGGCATAACAGACAGACCAAGGTGAAAGCAACCTCACCGATCCTGTCAAATGAGGCACCTCCAGACATTGCCACCGTTGCTCGCCAAGACAAGCATTCACAAGGTATCCACATCCAGCATCAGGGAGCCAGTAATTCACTGCTTGAATTACGGCTGCAGGCTAATCTTGGAGAAATTGATAGTGACAGCAAACCTGAGATTTTTTTTTTTCCTATTTAAATAACAGGGTGGGAAGCTTAGATTTTCCCCCCCTTCTTTCTGGGAATCAAGAGGGAATATCTAGCTTCTCCTGTTTTAAAACCATCCTGACACACACCTTCCCAATTCTGCTTCACATGCAGCAGCATGGCTACTGGCATAGCTTGGCCTGCTTTCCAACCAGCTGTCAGACTGCTAAGTCTTGGTCAGATTTGAAAAAGAGAAGAAAAAAACACATACGATAAAAAAATGAAGCATCACCTTAATAACTGAGTAGATGTAATCAGGCAGTGGAACTATTTCACAGGAGGACACTTCCTTCTGTCTCTAATAAATTAAAAGCTGAAAAGACAGCCAAAACAGAGTATATTCTCGTGATAAAAAAGAGGGAGCACTGTAACAGTACCACAACCCTTAATTCTCACAACAGCCAGGTAGACAATAGAGAAAAAAAAGTTTCTCTTATTCTCTGATCCAACACACACACAGATAGTCCAAGGAGCAGCCTAAAATCTGACACCTGCCTGTGACAAACTAACACAGAAGTCTGAGACTCAGACAAACACTCAAGATTGAGCAGTAATACCCACACAGCAGTCAGGGCACCTTCTGACAAGTGAAGGTGATGCCAAGGTTTGGGACAAGGTGCATAATGCTAACATGTTACCTATGGGCTTCACTGGTAAAGACACAATTCTATCCCCAGCACATGCCAGTAAAATTTTTAGCTGCAACACAGGTACACAGATACATGTGTGAGAGAAATACATCTGTATTTCGGCATGTAAATACCTGAATTCAGCATTACAAACCCCAGCTCAGCCATAAGACTGCACAAGGCCACTGTCCAGTACTCCACTCTATAAAAATTACTAAAACGCCAGTGACAAAGAAATTTTGCTTGCAAGATGCAATGTACATTTTTATCATGCTGGATAAAATATCTACAGTCTCAGCAGTGGTTAAATTGCTGCTATAAAGGAAATTGTCCTCAGATAAATGGTTTCCCTATGAGAAGGTTTCAGTGCTACACCTCACCCCAGGTCAATAAATCAAATTAACTGCACCTTGTCCTCTGGCCAATGACATCATCGGCTTGACCACATCTTGTGAAGCGAGTGCAAAAACATATGCTATTTAAGGCATGAAATCATATTACTGCTTTTTGTCCAGCCAGCCTTGTGCTGTTGGTCTGTGAAACAGTCAGTCACCTGAACAGTCTCATTACAGCTTCTACAGCTTTTTTTTTCCTCTTGTATTCAAGGCCTGTCTTGGCCGAGGGAGAAGAAAAAAGGATAAATAATGAGTCGTTATTTTTTAAATCAAAATGCTTTTCATTAGCTGCAGTGCAGTATTTTGTGACAAATTAAATTTAGAACCAAACTACGAAATATGCCATCTGCACTTGCACGTGAATGCTCTTCCTAGTAGTGTTTCAAAGATGTTTACATGCTAATCTGGCACTGCTACCCTGAAGTACCCTGCTGTTCAGTCCTTTTTCTCCACAGGGTGAAAACAATGGTCACTAATGAAAACCTACAGTTTTATTTGAAACCCATCCCTGCATAAATATTTTCTATTTTAGATTACTGCTGCCCCCTAATCAAGTAGCCCATTTGTTTTATTTCTAAGTAGACTAATATCTGGTTTAAAACTGAATTACTCCAGACAATTTAAGAGGATTAATTTCAATTTCCACTTGGCATTCTTATGACACAATCACAGAAAACTTATCTTCCTTTCTAGACCCTGTACTGCCTAGTGGTATCTTCTGTCTTGAAAGCAAAATCTAAATGAAAGAGAGAGGAAAAAAAAAAAAACCTCAACCCAGAACAGTCAAAGATACAAGCAGTGACAAAAGCATCTGACACAGTGCACTGTTAGACCTCATCCACATTAAGCAAAAAGAAGGTGAATAAGATTATCTTCAATGTATTCAATTCTGTTTGTGTTCAGAGGGAGGAGGAAAGCTGTTTAGATTTTGAGTGTGTCTTCTATAGCCCTCTCAGTGCCAGGAAACGTAAATTAGAAGCAACTCTCCTTTAAGGAAAAGAATCAAGGACAAAGGGACCAAAAATGCCCAAGCCTCTGAAAAGCAGATATGAAAGGAACAGCTTTACAGTCTTGAGTTGCTATAAATTAAAAATAAGCTCCTTATTTAAAAGACATGAGTGTTTGAGAATCTATGAGCAGATCTGATGCTACTCAAGCCCCAGGAGGGTTTTGTTTTTGCTGGCAGGGGTGGAGTGGAGATGGGGGGGTCATTTTGGTTATTAGTAAATAAATCAAGCAGCAGAGTGAGGCCTAGGCGCTTGCCAGAGGAGCCGGGGCCTGGCTCTCCCCCTCCTCTCCTCACACAGCCTGGGTTTGATCTCGGGGCCCTGTGGGTTTGCCAAGAAAATTTAAAAAAAAAAGCGAGAGAGCGAGAAAGAAGAATCATATTGAACCACAAAAGCACATGGGGCGAATGTAAAATATAAACACGGCGTTGGGCTCTGAGTGGCTGTTATTAAAGGTCTGAATTACTAAACATGAGAGGCGGGGAAAGCCGGGCGGCCATTTCAATAATATAAACCTCCCCGAATTAGACATTATTCAAATGAGAAGGAGAGAGAGGGAAGAGAGGGAGAGCGCGGGGGAAAGGGACGGGACCGGCACCGCCGTGCCCTGGGGCAAATGGGGAGCTGGGCAAATACCGCCGGGGCAAATCCGGCCCTCGGGGCGTGCGGACCCGGCCCTCGGGGGTGGGGGGCAAACCCAGCCCTCGGGGGGGTGCCTCTCCCGCCGGAGAAAGGCTCGGGGGGGCTTTGCCCGTGCACCCCGCAGTCACCCCCCACCGAACCCGCCCCTTGCGAGGGGAGGGGGGGAGCTTTAAATGAAAAAGCCGAACCACGCTCTCCTCCTGCCCCCATCCCCGCACCCACCCACCCCACGCTGCAAGGCCCAGGCTCTGGGGAAATAAACCCCGGCTTGGGGGGATGGGGGGCGGGGGGGGGGGGGTGTGCTGCGGGGAAGGGGGGCAACGAGGGGAGTGTTAAGGAAACCGAGTCTATCTGCCTCCCCAGGCCCCAGCCAGGGGCCAGCACCCCCGGCCCCCTCCGCCCCGCCGCCGGGGGGACCCTGCCCCACTGGGGCGACCCGCCGGGTTCGCTCCTCCAGCATCCCTCCCTTCCCCCCCCGCCCCCCCCACGCCATGAATATGTAAAGCGGGTTTATTGTGGGCGTGCGGGCCGGGTGGCGGCCAAGCCACCCCCGAACGCTTTTGGGTGTGGGGCTGCCTCCCCCCTCCCTCCCGGCGTGTGTGTCCCCCCTCCCTCCCGCCCCGACCCCTCCGCCTCGCCGCGCCGCCGCCGCCCATCGCCCCCATGGCCGGTGCCCCGGCGTGCGGGCTCCGTGTGCGGGAGGGACGGTGTGTGCGTGTGTGTGTGTGTCTCCCCAGCGCGGGGAGGCTGCTCTGCTTCTCCTTCTCCTTCCCCCCCCCGCTCCCTCCTGTGCCGTTAATTATAATAATCCTGAGTACTAATAAATTATGCTAAGCGGGGCCGGGCGGGCGGGCGAGGGGGGGGGGTGCGCCCCGCGCGCGCGAGTATGAATATGAATATGTAAAACGCAGTAATGATTACCTGCCGCCGCCGCCACCGCCGCCGCCGAACTCTCATCTTGACTCGCTGCTCCTCCGTCCGCCATTTTGAATATTTTAACCAAAAATCGGCCGCGCGATAAACCCTCCCCCCTCCCCTTCCCCTCCCTCTCTCCTCCCTCCCTGCCCGCGCCGCCGCTGCCGCTCCGCGCATGCGCCTCAGGCTCTGGGCTCCCCCCCTCCCCTCCCTTCTCCTCAGCCGCTTTCCCGGCGAGGGCGCGGAGCGGCGCCGCGCATGCGCAGCGCGGCCGGACCGTCTCGTTCCCCCCCACAGCCGCCGGCGGGCGATGGGGGGAGGCGCGTGCGCACTGAGGCGCCCCCCGCGCGCCCCCTCAGGGCACGGGGCGGTCCGACCTCCCCCCCCCCCTCCAAAAGAGGTCCTCGCCGTGGTCATTAGGTTTTTTTATGGTTGTAAAATGTAGGTAATTTACGGGGACAAATTGAGTGTTTTGGGGGAAAAATAAGGTAGAAGGGAGAGAATGGACGTGTTGGGGTAAAAACAAGCTTATCGGTAGCGGGCAGGAAGGAAAGGTTTTGGGGATAAAACTTGAGGGGAGAGAATTAACGTTTTGAGGTAAAATTGAGGTAATCAGGAGTGGAGAGGAAGAGGAAATTTGGTGGGTAAAATGTGAGTTAATCTGTAGGGGAGGGAAGTGACATATTGAGGTAAAACCAAAGATGTCAGTCAGTAGTGGATGGGAAGGGAAAATTGTGGGGCTAAAGCTTGAGATGATCTCTAGCGGAGAGAATGGACATATTAAGGTAAAATTGAAGTAATCACTACTGACAGGGAAAAATCTGGGGGGAAAACTTGAGGCCATCTGTAAGGAAAAATAAGTATTTTGCAGGAAAAGTCTGATTGACTCTTTAGGGCCAGAATGAAAAATTTGGGGATAAGGTAAATGTAGCCATTGGATTTTCATGCTGGGTTATCTAGGTAATTATCAGGGACGAAATTCGTATTTTGGAGGTAAAATCTGAGGTAATCTGTAAGGGAGAGAAGGAAGATTTTGAGGTAAACTGAGGTAATCAGGTAGGGAGATCTTTTGGGGGTAAAGCTTGGAATAATCTGTGGGGGACAGGTGCCTGTCAGGAGCCTCCCGGTGAACGGCCGCTGTGTCTGAGAGTGGTGGTGTGGAAATACCCGTCTGGACTGCACCTGCACCCAGGTACTACCCAGCCCCTGGGCAGGACTAAGCCGCTGTGAATAAAGAGGAATTGCATCCAGGGAAAATGGAATCGCAGAACCTGTGGTTCCCATGGAGGAGGGTGCCTGAGCAAGGGTCTGGTTTTCCTCCAGAAAAGAGCGATTGCACGGAAGCAATTCTCCACCCCACCCCAATGTTCCCTCGTTCTGGGCAGCCCAATGCTCCTGGGGTGCTTTTCTCAAATACTTTATCCTCTTACACTTCCCGCGTCAAATTGTCCTGGAAGGGGAGTCGGGTTTCATGCCTCCCTCGTTAAAGGGGAGTAAATATGAGACCAGAGGGACCAACAAATAAAATTAGCTTGAGATTCAAAGCTTCCAAATCAGGATGAACAATTAGCCAGAGTGGCAAAACTTTGTTAATTCCTGACAGATTTGGCAGAGTAAAAGCAAAACTTATTCACATTTTAATATTGCGTAAATACACATTATTCCTGAGCTTTGTAATGTACTTCCAGAAAAAGAAAGGGAGGCTGGTGTAGAACGGCATTCATTAAGGACTCGGTCTTAACGTTTTCCGAGAGTCATTAACTCAGATGGGTCAGAGTCCAACCGGATTTTCTTCTGGGGTGCAAAACATCGTGGAGTAAGAGGAGCTGTCAGGGATCTGTTCTTGCATGCTGTTGCTGAAGAAATTAGGAGTCGTATCTGTAGCTTCCATACGTATCAGAGACAGCCACTAGATTTTTTGCATTGGTAGGAGAGAGCCAAAAAGGAAAGGCTGAATGAAGGAGACAGCAGGGTGTATCTCCAAGGGGTGAATCAGAAAGGTAATTTTGTCATTTTTATTTAAAAATAAGGTCCTCTGGTAATGGTTTTTTTTTTTCTTGCCATCCTATAAAATAACCTCTTGTTATTGCAGAAAACACTAGCAGAAATGGACTGCACTGTGAAAGACCAAAAACCTTCCAGTCCTACTCATGCACATTCATTTGCTGACACCCTAAACCAGCAATTAAGCACTTTGTCTCCTGAAGATCTGTGTTGCACTCACAGGAGCGAACATGTAAACAAAGGCATATTGTCGTGCTCCTCTTCAGTTCAGCCATGATCCTTGCGGGCCAGTTAATCCAGTTTTATGGCCAGGTTATACCAGCACTGCAGCACGCAGGGGCTGCACCAGGACAGATAAACGTGTAGAGAAAGGGCTGCCTAGATTAAGACTCTGCACAGCTCTAATCCTGCCTACGCTGAATATTCTCTCCCATATCTCCCTATCTCACCCAAAGACTCTTCTCGGTCCGGCATGGTACTTCCCAGTAACCTCTTCCCTGATCCCAGCAGCTTCTTGCTGGGGAGAATTTGCTCCCATTACCACACCTGATTTAGCCTTTGCTCTCGCTCAGCTTCTGCACACTTAGCTGGAACCGACAGCTACCGCAAAAAAGATGTCTGAAAACAAGTAGTTGCTAGTGGTTTGGTGTTTTTATTTTTAGTGGGGTTTTTTTGTTTGCTTGTTTGTTGGGGTTTTTTAGTCATTTTCTGGGAGTTATTAATCTGCTCTGTGTTTTCTAATTGACCACCTATAAAGGGAACTTAATTCACTCAAGCCACATAGGTGCTTTCCCTCTCCCTGTAAAGATTAGTCTGGATCTATGTCTGCATCCTCTCCTCTAGTTTTCTTTGAATGCATCTCTATCTGATGCCTTCCCCAAGGTGTCATACATCCCTGTGGCTATATATCCAGGAAAGCTGGCCAAATCATTAGTGATGAATAATTTATCAGATAAATTTTACCTCTCTTTCAATTGTGAGTGCCACATAGTGCCTGATTGGTGTCTTACTCATGAGCAACTTGCTGGAAATACTTGAAATTTGAGATAATTGGACACAAAGATGATACAAGGCTTAATCCTACGAGGAGCTGAGCACCCTGGATTCATTTCACAAAAAGACATAAGAAAGTTGGTTGTTCAGCTGCAGTCAGTAAGACTGGGCTCACACTGATGGTGAAGTATGCACTGAAACAGAGCCCAAAGCAGTGAGCAGCGAGCAGCACCCTGTGATTCTGTTCTCTGGCTGGACTTGTCAGCCACACAGAATTGCCTCTCACAGGGATTTTGCTTTAAAGAGATTTTCTGGTGGTGAAAAACAATACAGTGTTCAAAATCAACACCACATGTAAAGGGAAGAAATGGTATCTGAGGATCTTTTAAAGCTCTGCAGCGTATCTGTGTCCATTGTTTTGATGTCAAACCAGATAGCTCTTAATTCCTAACCCTAATTGGCCTGCTTGACTTGTGCCCATAACCCCAAATTTTCTATGATTGCAATGTGACCTTTTGAATTTTCTATCTCCTGCTAGAATTAATTCAGTAGTGTTTCACAGATCTTTTTTTTTTTTAAGGTAGGGAGGCAGAGGACAAAAGAAACATGAGGCAGGAAGGCAGGGAGCAAAAGAAACACAAATCACAGTATTTAAGCAAAAAGCACATTGGGAAGGAAATTATCCTTTTCATGAAACAGCTCTAGTGTATAGGGAAATTAGGAGCAAACTTATCTGCTCTGCTCCAATTCCACTGTGCCACTCAGATGTGAATCCCAGATGCTGCTTTTCTCACACGATGTCCCCCTTCTCTCTATCCTGTTTTCTTCACATGAGATTTCTCTCCTACAGAAGGGCCTGTTACTAGAATCACGTTTACTTCTGCTTTCCCTTTGGTCATCCAGATAATTAGAGGCTTCTGCCTCAAAACAGTCATTCTTTGCCCCTTGTGTTTTCATACATAGGTCCTCAGAAACCTCTGTATTCCTTTCACTTGGGGACTGTACAGATTGTCTCACATTTAATTAAACTTATCTGTGTGCTTCTGTCTGTTTCCTATTCCTCATTGTCATACACAACCTGACAGAGGAACCGGCAGCCTCCCTGCTACAGTGTTATTTTTTGAACACACTCTCCATAGCAAAAGACACTGCGTCTCAAAAAGCTTGCAATTTAGAGAGCTGGCAGAAAAAACCGAGGGAAAAATAGGATTAGTACCTTCTTGACTGAGAAGGAGAAGTGAAGAAAAGCAGTGTAAAGACTGTGCATAGTCCCTCCAGTGTCACAGCCGACATTAGTGGGACACAGACTCGCACCTAGGTGCTCGGAGGCTGTGCAGTTCAGTACTTTAACCACAAAGCTGTTTTTCCTTTCTCTCCTGCGTTGCTCCCTGCCCTCCTCCTGTTCCCAAGCATGGAAAAGAGTCCACCCTTATCCCCAAGGCTTGGGACCCACCAGAACTGTGTCTTTCCATTATTATACTTTTCCCGCTGTTCAGATCTCCTTCCTAAGCACCTTGTGAGTGCTGAGCACGAACAGCAGAAGAGAAATGGAGACTGTCCGCTGCATATATTGGCTGGTTTTTTTCCACTTGCACACTCCTCTGGCTGCCTTTGACCAGATTGCTTTCTGCCTTCGGTTCTGACCCTATTCTGTTGTCTCTGGACTGGAGAAAGGATGACCCTGAATCTCTTATTTCTGAGAGTTGTTGCGACTCCTCTGAATCTTAAAAATAATAAAATTATAGCAGGAAAGTTGTACCATCTCATAATACTCTGCCCCTCCCAAGTGCAGCTAACTGCTTTTTTGGAGATAAGAAATGGAGCATGGACAAAAAGAAGCATGTTTTTCATTTTCATATTTTAAAAAAGCACTGTAATTCAGAACCTTCACACATCCTCAGGAAAGGGAGAGGTAATTACTAAAAGGACACTTATCTTTTCAGGTGGGTTTTTCAATCTATTTCTCACTCTCTGCTGCTTTGCCTGCACTTACTTTAGCTCAGTTTTTTGTATGCATTTCAATAGTTTTCATCAATGCAGCTTCTGAACCTTCCTATTTGAACCAGTTACATCTTACAAATCACGAGCTTTGAGGATTTAGAAAATTATTGTTGTGCTTTTTTTAGCAATGGCAAACTAAAGCAGAGAAATTAAGAAGCTTGTCTTCAGTTGCATGTGTAGCTGGGCAGCCCAAGAAGATGAGCCCCCAGTTCTCTCTGTTGTGTCTTGATTGAAGGACCCTATTCCGCAGTTATTGTTCCTCTCCCAGAGACCCACAAGGCTGGCTGCATCTTTACCTGTTTCTCTGCTCTGAGAGGGACAACAATGAGGTCCTACAACTTGATTCAGATCTCTAAGGAGTGGGATTTGCAATTGCCTGATTCGAGTTGCCACTCAAAACTGTCACAGATCTGATTTCAGCGTTTTTCTCTTCCTCCCCTTGCTACAGCAAAACCCTTAAAAATACCTGGTTTTTGTTAGGATGATTACTAAGACTTGGGAAAAGCTCAGATACTAAAGCAAGAGTGCCAGCAGTGTGACAAACTCAGGCAGAAGGGCAAATTCTGGTTTGTACCTATACGAAAACCAGGGCTGAACTCCTTTTTTTGACCAGTTGTACAGCATGCTTTCTGCTGTAGACCTTGGGAATGCTTTGGTGCTGCTTACATGAGGAACCAAATTGTTTTTGACCTCAGTGAAGAGGGGGCCAAGAGGGACACATCTGATGCCTTTTAGCAACCGCAAGGTTTTCTGTAGAATAGACATAGCCTATGAAACAAACACACAGCTGGAGTTAGGGTGCTTTTGAAAACATTGTCTTTATTCTCTACCTCCCTTTCTTCCAGGACAGCTCTTTGCTTATTCCCTCTTCAGAAAGGGACTTTTCTGTCACACAGCCCAGCCTGGCTGGAGATTAGGGATTCTCTCTGCCCCTTCATCCTTGAATATTTCCTTTTAATTTCACAGTTTAAATTCCAATTGTGTAATTACATTCTGCCTACCCCAAATTCCTCTGTAATTTCAATTGGACACGGTGTCCTTCACTCTCTAGGCAGAACTCTTGCAGTGCTGTGGGGCACTGTTAATAGGCTGCCACGCTCCACTCTAGTCCCATTTCATGTAAATGGGGAAAGAGAATGGACCTGGATCCCTTTGAACTAAAACTGCTGCTCCATATAGGCGAGACAGGGGTTGCTACAGAGTGACAAGGCAGTCTTGCCCCGTGGCAATACACCGGGCAGTTTTCACAGTGCCTCAGTCTGAACAGATTTTTGGAGTAAAAGTCTAAATCTGTCTGGAAGTATTTCTCCCCCACAACACCATACCCTTTGATCACAAATAAAGCTGTACAGGGACACCCAAAACACTACTTTCACTGAATTTATGTGGCCTGAGAGTACCTGCTCGGACCGTTTAACATGGCAGAAGTGCCATAGTGATTTAATTTAGGTCCAGGGAGTTGTGTAGCAATGAGAGGGCACACAGCACAGATGCCTAGTTCAGTAAAATGCTTTACAAGAACTGGCAAGTCCCATGCCTTTTATGACTCAACCCTAATACTTGTTGCAGATTTTGCTGTGTCAGCATTTCCCTTCAATCCTTACACTGGTGGTGATCACCCGAGTCCCACATCCCAACTCGTTTTATCACAACATTCCATTTTGTGTGCTAGTATCTGCTTTACATCAGTGTGAAATCATTTCTAATTCTCCTGCCTCCTTCTTGCTTTCAACTTCCTTCTTCAATGTGGCACAGGTGCTTAGTCAGTGTGCCTGTGTGTAGCCCTTCAGGTATCAGAGACATTCATCTTTCAGATTTTTCACCACCTTCTGCTGTGGTCTTCTGTGGAAACTCAGGGACGAGAAGGGAGGGAGCATGTGCGGGTTGGGAGAATGCTCCTCCTTTGCCTGGTCTCATAGAACTTTGTCTCTCTGTACACGTTCTCTGGCAAGCTCAGGGAAAGGAGCGGTTCACCAGGTTTAGAGTGATCTACA
The DNA here is from genome assembly GCF_963513975.1 of Fringilla coelebs. Classification (NCBI taxonomy): domain Eukaryota; kingdom Metazoa; phylum Chordata; class Aves; order Passeriformes; family Fringillidae; genus Fringilla; species Fringilla coelebs. The sequence goes on along the minus strand of NC_140029.1, from coordinate 112,478,927 downwards.
CAGGTCACAGGTCTACATAAGCAAAAGGAATTAGTTTCCTTTAGAAACTGGAATAATTTGATGTTTGATCATCTTCAGCCACAAGCCATATTCTTTTCATCATGTGTACTCCACTGTCAGAGGAACATGGGGCTGATTCCATAACTGGTGACAGAGTCCTTTAACAAAGTTTATTTCCTTTCATTTCAAGACTACCCTAGGTAGTCCTCCTACCACAGAATGATAAATCTTAACTTGAAATAAACATCCATCTCCTTGCTGGCAGTGCTGTACCCACTGTACAAAGAACCCCAGTAACTTTGAATTTTGATGGGACTTCCTTATATATTCCAGACGTTTGGTCCTGCTCCCAAGGGACGTCTTTATGCCTGCTCCCGTGTTGGCAGACCCGAGGCTGCTGTTTGCATCTCTAGCAGCAGATAGATCAGGTGAGATCAAGGAGACCATATTTCCATGTTTCCTTGCTTAGCTTACACTGTTAAAAGTGAGTTCTTGTTAGGAGGAAACAGAGCATGTAATAACTTGAGTTGGGTTTTATTTGGCTTTGAGTCATAAATCTTAAAGGAAAGGAAAGAGCCATCATGTTCATCCCCAAGTTTGTCATACAATCAGCAAGGGGCAAGGCAGTAGTGTGGGCAAGAAAATGAAACATGTGAAGGTACAAGTGCCAGCGGGGGGAAGTCACTGTTGCTTATTGTCAGTTTTGGTGTGACACAGAAAGTTCAGCTAATCCTCTTAGTTACAGAGACACACGGGTGGGGGGAGATTGTTATCTCAAGCAATTTGCTGGCTCTACTCCTTTTTTCCTTCGAGTTTCTTTTCGCCTAATTGAGCAGCATTTCTTCCTGGGACTCGTTTGCAATAATCCTGGGGCCTCATCTGGGAAAACACTGAAAAATATAGAAAGGAGAAGCAGCCCGAGCAAGGCAGCTTGTATCACCGTGAGTTTCTCTCTTCAGAAAGGTATCAGGTTTGGCTCCAAGTGTTGAGGATTAAAAATAAGATGAAGATTCAAAGTGAAACAGAACAGTCTGTTAATCAGGGCAAGTGATCTCTCTGAAAGTTGTATCTCATCTGTGTGCTAGAAGGACAGGTAATTAACTGCCATACAGAAAACGAGGACCTTGGTGGTCTGAGGGTGGAGCAGGGGCTGAGAATTCCACTGGAGTGCATCAGAAATGTGTTGATTCCATTTTCATTGCCAAAGAGATGTATCTGCAGTAAATCTAATCAAGAGTCAAAGGTGAACGAGAACAATAACTGGGGAGTTTGTTTTTATTTATCCAGGAGATAAGGATTCAACAACAGGAATAGAATGAGAAAAAGGCACCTCTTTCTGAGCAGACAATTATTCCACCCACGGTAGCTTGCTCATCATCAAGGTTTTAATATTCTATTATTAAGGCTATTTAACAGTTTCTCAGCCTCAAGGCTGCTAATGTTTGTGCAGATGCTCTGCCAGTTGCCACAGGTGTCTTTTTACAAGAGACCTGAGTAATTAACGTGGGATAGTCCTGAAGATGGCAGTAGCCAAGAGCCATTCTTCAGTAGACTCCACACCTTCTTCCTGGTGCTGGAGCAGGGTTGGTATTAGCAACATTTGAATACATTTAAAGACTCGATTTCCATATGCAGACGGATCCTTAGTCCTTGAAGGCACAGATTGTTTCTAGGGAAGTAAGGGCTCTGGTTCCCAAGCCCCAGTGATTCCCCTGGAGAAGTTTGATATCATTGTTCAGCTGGCTCCATTACTAAGGTGCTGGAAGTAGTTATCCCAAAGAAGAGGTGTGGCCAATGCAAACTGTTCAGCTCATAGCCTGATACATTTACTAATGTAAATCTGATTTCAGCTGATACCAATTTACTGTGATATCCTGGACTGAGAACTGCAGATACGAGTGATTAAATTCAAGATCATATCAATGTATTTTGCTGTGGTGGCTAAAGAATTTATTACATCTAGCTGTGGAGATGGGTTACCTTTTCAGCTGGGATGGCTAAATCAAGCAGGGACTGCCAGAGCCATCAGATGAGAAAGGGCCAGAGTGGACATCAATCACAAAACAGTTCTAAAAGAACTACTATAGTGCTTTTAAGAGAAAAGATGTTCTGCTGATGTCCTGCTAGCGCAGGACAAGGAAGTGAGGGGCTTGGCATGTATGTTGTATCTATACATTCTTTTTGATTTGTCTTAAGTTCTTCAGTCTCTCTCTAGTGTGGCTAATCTGGGCCTTTGGAACACCTCTGAGCTCACAGGTTCAGAGGCCATGCCTGGACCCAGCCTGTGACACAAACATGGTGCCTGTTGCTGGCTTCCAAACAAAGGAAACCCCAAGGCTGGATCAAACAAGACTCACAGTGTGTTTCACCAGGTTTTTGATTCAGGTACTCAGAGATTAAGGGCCCCAGCATGTGCTGTGTCTTGTGCCTTGAGGTCGCTTTGGTGTGTTTCTATGCACACCATAGATAATAACTGCATTTCCTTATTTCACGCCCATATTGTGAAAATAAATGCATTAAGAAGTGTAATTGCCAGAAGGTACAGAGGTGAGAGCATCTTTGGTGGATTTACTTCCTTTGTTTCTTAAAATACATTGGTAGAATTTGATCAAAACTAATATTTGCTTTTTCAAACTGTACTAATTGATAGATTGTGTGGGAGCAGGAGCAGGTAGAAATGAACTTGTTCCTGTGCTATGCACAAAGCCCTTGGACCATGAGAAACACAGGGAATGCTCTGTGATGAGTTATCTGTGAGTCTGCAGTGCTTCAAAAACACAAGGAGGAATAAGAACAAGGCAGGAATTGCTAGATTCATGGATCTGTCTCTTCCTTCTGCAGGTTTGCACACCTAGCTAGTTACATGCAGTACTATACCAGGTTCTTTAACCCTCTCAGTGAGCATTTCAGTTTGTAACACTGAAAATATACGGCAAACTCATGTTTTTAAGGCACAGATAATGCTTTCTGAATCCACCTCTGTAGTATTAGACTGCAGCTCTGACAGTGAGATAGCATTCACAGTTGCAGAGACTGTGAAGAAATTAGACATTTATAAAATGCATGCATAATGAGTTTAAAAAAGATGTTTAATAAATATTCTTGTAGTTATATGTCAGATAGATGAGTGTTAGATTAATAAGAAAATGAATGTCTAAAACCACTGAAGAAAAAGACAGAATTGCAGTGGAATATCATGAATGAAAAAAACATTTACCACTCTGAATATTTCCCAACAGCAGAACCCCATCCTCCCCTAATTCCCCCCTCCCTTTCCCCTCCCTCCTCAAACACATTCGCATACACTATGGGAGGAATGACAGCTGTTCTTCATGGAATGACAGCCCAGGGATATTGCATCCTCCCTTAAAAAAAAAAACAGGCAAGGTACAGAATAAGGTCAGTGAAGGGAGACAAAGGGGTCTCCCAGAGATGGCAAAGGGTAATTTATTGACAGATGAGATAGACGTTACTACAGAAAAATATTAAATGGATTCTTTTCCCCTGTCTTTAGAAGGGAAGAAACGTGGGAAGGGTTAGGAAGGACAGATGCCAGAAATAGAGACAAATTTCCCAGGAGAGGAAGAAGAAATCCTGCAGGAAATTAGGATCACAACACAGAAAAAAATTTTTTTACAAAAATCAGAGCATCTAAAAAGCTACAAAATTCTGTCCTAGAATTCTGTATGGAAACAACAAAAAAGGGCAGTGGAGAAGGAACCCCACCAGTGTTGGCAGCCTCGCTTCAAAGGCGGTCAGTGAGAGAAGGAAGTGCTGGTAAAACACAGCACCTGATTAAAAGGCAGTGTTTGAAAAGGGCTGTCGGGAAATTACAGAGCTGTGCAGGCTCCCAACGTCAGCAGCGAGGAAGACTCTGGGAGCACGAATCAAAGGGAGGCTGAGGGAGCATGTGAAGCATGGAGATTTTATTAGGGGCAGGAGTAAGAAAGGGTTCCTATAATGGGAGCAGCCAAGCTCTGCAGATGGGAGGAAAGGAAAAGCCAGGTCTTCTGGTGCAATAAACTGGTGTAGTGCTGTCAACTTTGACTGTATGTCAGTTCTCACTGCAAGGAAAGAATCCAAGTGAGAGGCTTAAATAGTGGATGTTATGAATATAGTTTCTCTGGCCTACAGAACTTTCCCCCAAATAACTGCACTGGAGGGCAGAAAAAGCCAGTGTACTGGTGCATTCTCATTGGGGTTCTGTAACTCCATGTTGCCTCTAGGACATGTTCCTAGAGCTTGTAACTTCAGAAGGGTTCATGATTTTCACCTGTAAGGGTGAGGCTGACAACAACAAAGGAGTCACCAAAGAAAATTTCCACAAAGATAAAAGCAGCAGAACAAAAGAAATTTGAAGGAGAACAGATTTAATTTACATTCACAAGCAGGAATAGGTTTAAGCCAAACAGTATTTTATTCTATCCCTTTGTGCAGGGAACATGATTTTCACAGTAACCCAGTCCTTTTGGTAGAATAAGGGAATAGGAAGACTTTTAGTGTGTCCATTGTAATGTGCCACATGCTGCACCTTTCTGATGCCAATGCCTGTGTGAATCTTGGCAAGACCTTTCCCTCAGAGCGAGTTCTTCTACCCATTCACTAATCTCACCTAAACCCCTCCCATTCCAGCAAGCACACATGATGGTCTCTTACCATGTGCAAGTCCAGCAGAAGCCCAGGGCGTTGCATTGCCGTGTGTTGTCATCTGCCTGCTTTCCAAACTGACAGAATTAATGCTAAACACAGGTTTTAAATTATCTAGATGGGGAGCATTCATCCCATCTCTGTAACTGCCCATGCTGAAGGGAATAATAGCCAGGCTACATTGGATTTGAAGCTTTGATACTCCAGAGGCATTTGCAATCTTTTGAGCCTTGGGAGCCTTTGAGCCTAGGACAACGCAAAAATAAAAGCTGATGTTTTGCCGAGTTTCACCGTTAAATGCTAAGGAAGTGTTAAATGCTAAAGCAGGCTTGTACTTCCAGTGGGTGATTTAGCCCAGCTTTCTGCTGGCTAGGAGGCTGCTGCATGCTCAAGTGCAATCTGCCACACAGAGCCAGAACCAATCTGATTGTTTCTGAATCACTTCTCAAACAAAAAAACATAGGTAAAGCTCCTGGTTTTGCCAGGAGTGTATGTCCCATCCATGTGATGGCCTGTATTTATATTTGAAACCACCTGTACCATCAGTGTGACCCAGATGCGAAAGATGATTGAAGCACTGCAAAATTCAGTGCAGCATATTTTAGGGACAGTCTGCAATTACACTGGGTTATGATGGATAAACATGAAACTGCAATGAGGAATTTCTCCCTGGCCTGTGCTCACAGACCTGAAGTTACATAAAGAAGTGATTCTAATGCCAACCTTATCCACAGACAAGGCACAGCCCATAAGCAGCAGATGACAAAAGGCAGAGAGGAGCCTTTTCCAACTCAGTAGCTCAGTGTTCAGGCCATCTCAGAAGACAGCATTTTAACTCACTCAGAGATCCTGAATCTGGGTTCAAGGAAGCATCATGCTCTTTCCCTGTGCTGTTGATTATTCTTTTGGAGTCCCAAATTAACTATTTCCTTTTGAAATGATTATTTAAGTATTCTATGGGCCAAAAAGGCACGGCACTGCTGCTTTGCAAGGTAGCAGCCAGGAGCCATGACTTGGGAGGGGAAAAGCCTGCACTGATAAATGCTATACTCTTTCACATCACACACTCTGTGGAAAAAGGCCTGAAACATATGTCTGCCCCTCACAGACAAAGGCCTTAATCACCAGTTTACAAAGTTGTGCTTGTGTTCTCTGGAGGCCAGTGAGTGTTTAATTGCGCCACAGAGAGGTGAGTGATTGCTGATGGAGAATGTTTGTTAGCAAGATGAATTTAGCCCTATCTTTTGAAATTTCCTGCAGGCTTCTGCTGCCGCAGTATCCATGTACAACACCAGGCTCAGTTTCTGGGTCTCAAACACACTAACAGATGCAATCTCTTTTTCCCCACCTGTGTCTGTTTCATTCATTTAACTTGGTAGTCTTTTAGGGCAAGAACATCTAGAATTGTGCTGCATGCTGTATGTGCTGCAGTGGGGTCCTGGTGCTAGTTAAGATGTCTGGATATTAATGGAGTGACAGTAAATATCTATGTCCGTAGCCATCTATAAGCCCAAAAAGATACTGAGAAATAACAGGTCATAAAGGTGAAAGATTTTAAAGCGTTGAGTATGGGCATGGATATAAGATGAAAAAGATTCTCACCACAAAGGGCAGGAAAAGCACAGCATCTCCCTGCAAGGTTTTGGAATGATTCTCTTCTGCAGAGCTCCTCTGTGGCATTGTGACAGGCAGAGGTAGCCATGCTGCTTGTAAAGAAGGGTTGTGGTCTTAAAGGTAAGCTACACCACCCGTTTAAAATGCCAGTTCTGTGTGTGGCATGGAAAGTGCAACAGTTCTTGGGGAAAAGTGAAAAAATGAGCTGAAGGCAAATCTATCTCTTGTTCCTGTTTCCCCATGTATAAAGTATACATTATGCTCCCTATTAACTTCAGCAAGCAACACTGAAATTCTCTGTCATCTTCATATAGAACATGCCTATTTTTGAAATCCAACATTTGTACTTTTTCCTTAATTGGACAAATTTTTTTTAAACATGGAATTGTCTTGTCAGAAAGATTTCTGATGGTCTCTGCCTTTTTTCTTAGTGCTATTGCAGTGAATAGCTATGCTTTTTCTTTTGCAAAATACAGACTATTTCACTGAAAATTTCGAGGACAAAAATCATTTCTACTTAGCAGTAGCATTAAAGCCCTTGAATTGGGCCACATTCTGCTGCCAATGCAGTTTCGAGGACACTTGGAAAATATTTTGAACAGCAGGGAAGAATAGCGATTACCACCTCACAGACTCTCAAAGGTGTGAATATTGTGGGTTATTTTCCCTTTGACTGTTTATGGCCTATTTACAGTATAATCACACCAAATCAGGGTTATAACATGCCTTTCTTTTTTTCTTTTAGTGAAAATAGAATCCAGCATATTTTTTTTTAATTTACTGTAGCTCCCCCTAGAAGCTTAGGCATTATAAGGCACTAAGCAAGAATGATCTCTTCTCCAAGGCGTTCATAACTGAAGGAAAGCCAAGGAGAACGGTGGCTAGGAAAAATAGTAGGTAAGTTATTTACATTTTCTATACATTTGTAATAGCTATGTTGCTGTAAACATAGCCAAAAAATGGAAATATAAAGGGTTCTTAATTGTCGTCACAAGAGAGATTTGCCACAGAAATAAGGGATTATTTTACAGTGTGTGAGCATCATCAGACCAAGCTGTGGACACATGTATAAGGTGAGTTCAGTGAAATAATATTCTTATCACCCTATACATACCAGGCAGTGTAACTGTGTAAGTGGATTAGAAGAAAACAGTAATAGAACCATAGAATGTTTTGGGTTGGATGCAACCATAAAGATCATCCAGTTCCAACCACCCCACCATGGGCAGGGACACTTTCCATTAGACCAGGTTGCTCATAGCCCCATCCAGCCTGGCCTCGAACACTTCCAGTTACGGGGCATCCACAACTTCCTGGGGCAACCTCTGCCAGGGCCTCACCACCCTCACAGTAAGGAATTTCTTCCCAATATTTAATATAAATCTACCCCACTATTTAATATAAATCTACGCTTTTTCAGTTTAAAATGGTTACCTCACTTCCTATCACTACATTTCCTGATAACTAATAATAAAAACAAGCCCTTTTGTTTGTTTTTGTTTGTTTGCTTGAGACCCTGGCCTTTCTGTGACTCAGGCTCCTGGTTTGGCCAACCCAGCTCATGCTAAGGCCTGATGTGGGCTGGAAGCGGCAGCATTGGACTGAGGCAAAGCTAGGTAGGCAGGGCAAGTATCAGGAAGAACTAAAGGACCTTTATGCAGCCATGGTGACTACAGTGATTTTAGCTGAATTAGAAGGACCAGCACCCCTTGCCCCAGGAGCCTGACAACCCCTCCCAGCAGAACTGCATCCTTGGGAGGTGATTTGGGAGCCTGCACTTCTGATGTGTGTCTAATGAAAGCTGAGGGGGTGTGGGAATCTTTAGCATTGGCCATTAAGACAAGCTTAAATGGTATTACTCTCCAAGATGTCCTTCAGTGTAGGCTGGCAGAAATACCACTATACATCCCAGAGGGTAAAAACCAAGGGAGATCCTCAGCTAGAGAAAATGTAAAAGAGCGAGCCTGCCTCCATGTGAAAGACAAAGGCAGAAATTGAGAAATGTGGTCAGATACTACTGAGTGTAAAAGATGGTGGAAAATATGTTTAGGGAAGGAGCTGTCTCTGAGATGCCAACTTCCTTTTGTGGCAGTGGTCAAGTTTTCCTCATTTACTTCTCATAACCCTCTGGGATCTGTGTTTGGAGACGGGGTGACACCATATGGTTCAAAGGGATAGAGCATGCAAGTGCTGTAAGCTCAGGGATATATCCAAACCTACCAGCACCAAACCTAGACTAGATATTTAGGAAACTAAGGTGGGTGCTACTCCCACTGCTGAGGATCTCAGTCCCAAGATGATGGTCTCAAATTAATGATCCATCCCTACCTCACAACATTCCTCACTGACACAGGAACCCGGATATCCATGGTATGTAAGGACACTTGCAAAGGGCAGCCTCTGCTTTGCAAGCAGTCAAGTTTCTATGGCAGGCCATAATGGGAAACTCACCAACCACCCTCTGGTCAGGGCAAAGCTGATTCAAAGGGACAGACAATCCACCTGACCTTATTTTTGGGTGCCCTTAATATAGTGGGCATGGATGTATTGAAGGGTCAGTCGTGGGGAAAATGGGAAATAGGGACATCACCCTTTCTGTCCCCGAGTTTATCTCCTACAGATGCATCTCTGACTGCTAATCTGTTGCAAACAGCTGCTCCTTTACCCCACAGTAAGGCAGTTAATATTCCACAATACACATTACCTTCTGCTGCTATTTGTCCTGTTACTGGATTGATAAAGGAGCTGGAAGAACAGGGGATTATCGTCACGTCTCATTTCCCCTACAATTCTCCTTTATGGCCAGTAAAAAAATGTAATGGCAAGTGGCAACTAACAGGAGATTACAGAGCCTTGAACACTGCCACTGAGCTGCTCACTGCAGCTGTGCCCAGTATGAATGATACAGTCATTTTTCTTAATGAACAATCTCCTGTGCTCAGCCAACACCAGCAGGATGCTTTGAACACCTCAGCGTGGTATCCAGGAGATCGGGTGTGATTTCAACACCCATCACTCGGAAAACTCCAGATCCCTTTGCCACACTTTTGAGGCAAAGGGATACTGTAGGAGTGAAATTAATCATTACTGAGACTTGGATATGATCCAAAACCTAGCTCTTCTTTCCCTCTCCCTAGGAATTGTTGAGCTCCTGGACTAGTAAGTGAAAGCTGTCATTCAACCTGCGTACAACTGGAAAGTGTCCATCTAGAAAGTACACTTAAGCAATCCCTGGAACTTTGTTAATGCTTTTTGCGGTATAGTGCTATCATCTGCGATAATGTTGACAGTATCTAAAAAGTCAAGAGCCTTCATGTGCTGGACAATTCTAATCCTTACCTTGAGGCATCTGGCATTATGTCATATAAATTTTGATGCCCTATGTGATGGCCAAACAAATCCACAGAAGCTGGGCTTTGCTCTACTCAGGATTATGAGCAGCCATCTCTGTGTGATAGGAATAAGGACCTAAGCAGGAATATCTAACTTTGGATTCCTAAATAGTTTTTGGGCAGTAGAAAAATAGCCTGATTTTCATCCATGCTCAGTGTCTAAGAGACCCAAATTATGCCAATACCTTTTCAGAAATGAGTAGTGAACTTCAGTGGAAGAAAAAGCGCCCTTAGATTATAATGGAATTGTTTTCTCAGGACTACTGTCATACTTCTACAGCTTTAAAAAAAATATAAAAATATATATATATAAAAGGGGAAATATAGATGAACAGTAGTTTCAACAAAGAGTTGATGTTCCTAGTGTGCTCCAGGCTGAAATCTCTGAAAACCAAAAATGCTCACTTGCAAGCTATCTCCAGAGCCCAGATCAGCAGGCAGCAATTAGTTTCTTGGGCACTCACTCTTCTTTCCATCTTCCTGATGGATATTTCATCTGAGTTTATGCTCTCCTCCCTCTCCTTCTCTTCAGCCTCTCTGCTTCTCTTTCCAATAAGGCTATGATCTGTCACAGACTCTCAGTGGACAAGACCTATACATCCCATCACTGTCATAGGCAGTTACATGAGACAGGCCAGGATGAAAAGCGGTTTGGAAGGGAGAGAAGCCGTCATGCTTCAGGGCATAGAGTTGAACTCTAACCAAGGAGGAGAGATGAAGGAGGGCTTTGGGCCAGAAGGGGAGAAAATTTTACTCAGGGCGAGTTATTCCATAATTACCCACTTAAACTTTCTTTATATCTTCTGAGGTGAATCTGGTTCTGGCCAACATCAGAGACACAAAGGGTGGATCACTGGTCTGATCCAGGAGGGGAATGAGTTTCTTCATTCTTTCTGCCAGTGCACTGAGTTTATAATGTTTTCTGAAACCACAATGAAATCCCTTTCCAAGCATGACCCTTGCTCTGCCAGTGATAGCCAAAACTCCTTCCCCTAGCTCCGTCCTTCACACTTCCACAAGCAATACAGAGAGGAGCCAGTACAAAGCCAGGTCAAGATGATAAGAACAAAGCCTTGAAGGCTGCTTTTAGATACCAGCTTTACTTCGACAGAGGAGGAAATTTTCAAAGAGGTGAACTCTTTCTGTCTCTCTCTCAGGCAGGAGTCTCCTGGGAGAAGAAGAAAACAGCTTTCATTTTAGCGAGTCATGATATTTATGGCCCTTTTATGGGTTTTGTTTGAAAATATAAAAGTAGATGGACTTAAATCTGTTTCAAAAGAAAGGAGATAGGAAGGGGAGAGACAGAGCATATGAAGGGCACGTGGGTCTGAATCATCTGCCCATGTTCAAAAGGAAATCAAACACCTTCTTTGTTTTAATATGGACCTCTTCTGCCACTCATGAGGATAATATCTGACCTTGTCTGGCATAGACCCTTTTATCCCTAATGACATACAAATTTTTTATGTACACTACCACCAAGAACACTCACCTTGGAATGAAACATGACAACTATTAAATTATGCAACTGCAGCACCATGCAACAGTTCAGGTGCGATTGCTTCCAGGAAGCAGACTTTCAGATCACATCTCCTGCAGAACTGAAAGCTTTATACTCTATTCCTGAGGGGCAACTGTCAGCTTCTGCTTGCTCACATACCAGTCTCATGTGGGCTTTTATCCATCCTATTTGTGGTGTCTGTTCAGCAACTGAGGTTGCACCCTTTTGAGGGCCTCCTGTTTTTCATAAGTGGAATCTCCTCTGACCCTTTGCCTCTAGGCAATATTTTTGATCCAATTCACAGACTGAGGAGCACATGCCTCGACATTATTGAGGGAGGGAAGTTTAAGTTGAAGAACTGGGGTTTGCTTTTAGTTTTGAACGTAGTTAGGCCTGTGGTCATTTTATCTGCTTTGGGAATGAACCTCCATAGGTTGTGACAGCTACTGGGATATTTCTATGAGCAAAATGTACAAAGCTCCCCATTAATTGGCAGTTTCATAAAAGGTATTGCAGTTTCATAAAGCTCTCCTCTCAAGCAAGGAAGGAGAAATGTTCTGCCCAACTAATGGATGACTTCTGACTGGATCTGAGTTCAGCATGGAGTCATTGCAAAGATCAAACTGATGGGATGGTCCATGAAGACAGAGCAGTCATACTGTAGTAATTGCCAACTGGTGTTTACTGCATCTTTCTTTCATATGATGCCCTGCAATAATCAAATGGAGAGATCACAAATAGGCAAATCTTTAAAATTAGGCAAGAGGTACCCTGAAGTGTACAGCTGTAAAAAGTTTATAAAAAGTTCTTCCTGCCATTGTTATTTTCTTACATCACTCATAAGCCTGAAAATACTCTTAAGACATTAAGCTGCAGGTTGATGGTGTTGGCAGCTGGGTGATGCTATAAAAATTACAGTTCCTTTAAATGTTTCTGTCTTCTAATTAGTATCACCTAAGTCTTGTTTCAGTTTTATGCCCACACACATGCCCTCCTGACTGGAGTCATCCTTCCTGTCATGGTTACTTGTGCAGAGTCCTTGGTAAGTTTGAATCAGGTTTTAAGATTTATTGATCTGGCCTTGTCCATTCTGTGGTGTGTTCTTTGACTTAATTTAATGACCATAAAGCATTCAGGCATGTTAGCATGAAGGGTGCACTGGAAAGAAATAAGTAATTGGTTGATTGATTGATTGATTGATTATGTACAGACAATGTTCTCTTCATAATTAACAATGAAGCTAGTTTTCTATTACACACATTTGTGTCTTCCTGGGCGCACAGATCTTAACTAAAAGTAAAAAAGTCTACCTGCAGGTATGAATTAGATGTGGAAGCAGTTATACTCTTGTGTAAGGATTAAAATTGTCTGTTTTAAAGATACATGCAAATAAAAATGAAATGCAATCCAGAGGAGAAGGTTCAAAGCACAAACAGGATGTCCCTTCTCCAGCTCTCTAAGACAGTTTTCACATCACCACACTTGGATAGCCCTGGGAAGAACTGAATTCATATTGTTGCCTGCTTTTGTAAGTCACAAATAATGTTTTCTCTTTATAACTGTGTGTGTTTTTGTGTGTGTGTGCACCCTGTGCCAGAGGTACAGCAGTCACATGAAAACACCGAGCTCAGAAGCTACTGAGTGGTTGTAACAGGAGGATAGCTAGAAACAACATGAAATCAGCTCCTGAATATGTTGAAATGTACCAAAGAACAAAAGGCAGCCTAAGCAAAAAAACCCAAACAAACCAGAAAACAACGAAAACCAACCACAATGACAGGGTGCTCATTCAAGCAGATTATGCTGGTATTGGCAATACACAAGCTAAATACATGCACTTTGAACCTTTTTCAATTTATTACATGAAGTACAGGGTGACAAATATTATTGGCATTTAAATTATTACTTCTGGGCAAATAAGTTAGAACCTTGCTGAAACGACTGGGGCAATTCACACACAATTTCGACCTATGCTCTCACCTCTCTAGAGAACAGTTTATTTGTTACACATACTTCCCATTCTGGAAGTTTTCTTCACAATTAGAACAGCCAGAGATGAAACCCACTTTCATTTTTCTACATGACAAGTGAAATTCCAGAGAATAGGTAGGTAGCTCTCAAAGAGATTTTGCAGGATTACATGAGTATGCAGTGTCTGTTTCCAAGCCCTAGACTATATTAATCACATGCTTTCAGTACCTTTGTTGGATTGTCTATAAATTTAGAAAGGTCGTGGATATTGTGTTTTCACATTATAGTGTCTATATTGAATGTATTCTAGCTACACCCTTTAATGAAAGGCAGGCAATGCAACATAACCTCCCCAAATAAAACTTTTTGTCTCATAATTCACTTAGCTCTCCACCACAGCTAATGTGTAAGCGTTTCTCAAGGAGCTGTAAAGGAAGGAAATGGTGCTAAACTCCTTTTAAAATTATCCAGTCAAGCTAGTGCTGCATGCAATAAATCACATTGTCCTGAAATTCCTAGATGGGGGAAATGGGCCATGGCCCCACAGCTATCAGTATTACAATGCACAATGCAGCTCTTACAGTAGGAATAACGTATTTCTGGCACATTTCCACTTCCTTCAAACTTGCTTGTACCACACTGAATTCCCAATCCAGCACCGATGTCATTTTATCATCGGTGTCCCACTAATGTCTCTCACTCTTTCCATTTCTACCAGTCCCCTTCACATTTTTCACAGACTTATAACTTCTTTATATCTCCTTTCTTCCCACAGATGTTGCCTCCTAACCTTTTCCCAGACATTGATACATCTAAACAAATTAATATTTTGCATTGGCCTCTTTGGTTTACATTTGTATCTTCCTGTCTCTGACCACTGTAGGTTCCCTTCTCAATTTGTCTATTGTCTTCAGATCTGTTTTTGAACATTTATCTCCTAGCTCTCTGACTTTCATCATTTTCTTATTTCTTACTTCAAGCAGATCAACATCAAATGGGTTTCTCTCTCATATATCCCTCCTTAACTTCTTTGCTTCCCCCATCCTCTGAGTTTCTACCTTGTTCAAAGGACATTAAGGAAACAGAGCAGTAGAAATAGGAGGATGGCTGTGGAAAAATGCAGGACTTAATGTGACAGAGAGATTGAGAACTAAGATGGCAGATGAAATTCAAGGCTAATAAATGTAAAACATTACAAATAAGAAAACTTAACATATAAAATTATGATCTCACAGCTGACCATTGCCATCCAACAAGATTTGGTGTATAAAATAAATAGTTCTATGAAAACATCACTCTGGTGCTCAGCAACAGCCAAAAGAACTACCAGACTGTTAGCTGTCAATAGGGAAGGAACAGAAAAGAGAAAAAAAAGGTCAGTATACCATAGGAGAAATCCATGTCACACCTGCACCCTAGATACTGTGTGAGGATTTGGTCCCTCGTCTCAAACATGACAAAGCAGAACTAGGAAGGGTTCAGAGACGAATGGCCAGGACAATGAAGAGACATGGGGGCAGCCCCTATATGAGGAATAAGTAATTCAGGTGAAAAACCAGAGAATTAAGGATGGGACAGAACGACTGAAGGGGGGTAAAATCTCGTGGGACATGTAGATACTAAACAGACACTAGACTGGCATTGAAGCATAGTGGGCAGAGGGATCAGAACAGGCACAAAGAAGATGGCTTAGCATTTTGTGTGCAGTCACTTGTGGGACTTCCTGCTACAAGAGGTGACAGAGGCTAGTGGGTATGAGGCTATAGTGGTTATAACTCAAAAATTACTAGGCACTTACATAGAAGGAAAACCTATTAAGGGCTATTAAATACAAAAATATCACACCTGGCTTAGGAGGTCCTTGAGTTGCAAATGATTAGAAGCTGGAAGATCATGCTGGGGAAATAACACTTTTATCACTGTATATATTCTTCCCTAGGTATTCGCTGTTGTTCTCTATCAGAGACAGGATATTGAGCCAGATGGACCTTTGGTCTGACCCCATACGGCCTTTCTTATGTTCTTGTGTTTATATTCTTAAATGACCGTATGGATGCTCCTTTCACTTTCACCTTCCACTATACAATGCCAAAAAACCCCTCCTCCCTACAGCAGCAAACTGAGAGGGAGAAAAAATATCAGTCCCAGCACATCTTTGGTGAAAAATCCTTCCTAGATAAATTTGGGTACTTATTTACTCTTTTAATCTACTGTCAGACTGGTGTCATTGCTGAAAAACCATTCACTCTGCAGCTCTGGTCACCTGAAACAATCTGTGCAGACCTCTCCCCTTTCAGCAATTTCTTATCTCCTTCTAAATTCTCATCTTAAAACCTGACTTTCTAGCCTGCCTTCAACCCCTCCATTTCTGTCTCTCCTGGTTATTGGTCTTATGACTGAATGCTTTAATATTTTCACCATGCAAGGTCTTTATGTCACTGTTTCATGTAATTTATACCTGTGAGCTGGAGCCTTTCCCATCTTGCTTTCAAGCGCTGGCCATATACTGCACGGAGTCCAAAATGATCCCCACCCCCTTATTGCTTTGGGGGTTTGGCTTTATTAACAAGGATATAAGCAATAAGAAAATAAAGTTCAGCTATTTCTAAGGCTTCTCCCTCATGGCTGCTCAGCCAGCATCTTAGATGGCCTCTCCCCAGCAAACCATTTTTATCTCCCTTTTACACAAGTGAACTAATAAGCCACCTACCTCAATGAGTCAGCAGAACCCACTTAACCCTTTCTCACAAGGGTCAAAACTCGCTATCAGGACGGTCTGGCTCAGACTTGTTACAGAACCATATTCTGCCCCTTGGTCTTGAATAATTTATTTGTGCAGCAGCCCTAGATTAGTGTTTAAATCAAAATGCTGCCCAAACAAAGGCTGTGCTGTACAGTGCAAAATGAAACCAATTACTACATCATCTACTGCTCGTCTTTTACAGCGCGAGATGCCCCCTGCAGTACTGCAGAGGACAGGCTTGTCTGCTGGGAACATTCAGGCACAGGAAGCAAGAGAGGGATTTTTCAGAGGGAACCAGCCTTTGATAAAAAAGTAAATTCAGTGCCAGAAGGTATTGCACACTTCCACTTTGATCCATCAAAACTTAAGACCTTTTCTAGGATGAAATTAAAGCAAGCTCCAAATATGTCTATGCAGAGCAACTTTACCAGGGATGAAGGAAAGAGGAAAATGCCTATCCTAACACGCACTGCAGAAATTCAATATAAATTCTCAGAATGTGGCTCAAGGCCTGGAATTTGACTACTTTAAAAATAACAACTCACAGAAATATGCAGAAAAAGGGATGCATTGTATTATATATTACTTTATGGTAGAAGAGCATTATAAACCATAGAGCATCTCTGCATGCCTGAAACATTAGCACAACCATGTTCCTTATGTATTTCAGAAATGTAATCTGAGTTTACTTAAAAAAAAAAAAAAACAAAACAACCCACACAAGTAAGTGATTTCTCTTATTTTTTCTACCTTTGTTACTGGTTAATCACCTGATTGTGAGACTCCATTCACCTGACAATAAGTAGCTATCATTTACCCCAGTCCTAGCTGTCAAAAAGAATCATCTTTATCTTCAGAGAAGCAGGGATAATGTCTGATCAGTGAGTTATAGTTGAGAGAAATGATTCTAAGTTTAGGAAAATTGCCAGCTGCATTTTGTTATCAGTAACCATTATTTAGATAGCATTGCTGATGTGTGTAGCGCCATACAGACAGGGACAAAGAGCAGGCCCTTGCCCTGTGGAGCTTGCTGTCTGTATTACACAATTAAAATAGGGAGAGGTACTAGCATAATGGTAATGGTGAGCTCTAAGCATCACAGTGGGAGGGAGAAGAGATTACAAGAAAAAGACAAACTTCCTGTGAGAGAGTGCTACTGCATCATCCCTCCATTGTTGTTTTAGATTCAGCTCTGCCAGAGGGCTTTGTTGGTTAAAAATACAGTCCGTACAGAAGAGGGAACTGATAATTCCAGAGCCAAAGTCAGTAGAAACCAGCCTATGTGCTTGTAAGAGAGAGGTGGAGGATGTTGACTGGTGAGGATTGGGTGCTGTGGTGTGGAAAGATACACAAGTAATGCTGTGGCAAGCTGGTGGGTTGTGTCACACAAGCTCACAAGGCTCTGCAGGGCATGGAAAGACCCGAGGCTCTTAACCTGGAGTACTCAGTTACCAAGGAGGCTGAGCATCTTCCTGTGTAGCTCAGGATACAAAGAACACTTTAACTGTAAGATGCCATTTGAACCTACCACCACCTCCTAAAAAGAAGCTTCCAGGTGCCACCTTCACAGACACACAATTTCTCCTTAGGTGCACGATACCTTACACCTATGTTCTAATTAAACAATTTTATTATTAGGTCAGTTTGTGTACTGCTCTTTTCTTTCAAGGCAATCATGTTGAAAATTAATCTGACTATAAACACAGAAGCACCAATTTAGCTGAGCTGCATACATAAACTGAAGTCAATACTCAGAAACCCAGCCTACACTAACACTAATCCAAACTCTATCTCTTTAACTACATCAAAAAAAGATTTTTGGATGGCCTGAAGTTATTTGGAGGAACCAACCATACTGGAGCAGCGATGACTCCATCTAATGGAAAACAATGAATACATTCATTACTGAACTGAACTTCTAAACAGGAGGCATCTTCTTTTTTCTAGTATTCCACTTTGCTTCTGCTACTTAGTAAAGTAAAACAGAACATGTATTCCCCGGAACTGTCTTATTTCTCTAGACATTCGTAAGGCCGGTGCAGAAAATGGAGCCTACCTGGTAATATCTTCTCAGTCATATAAAGTAAAACTGATTAAGAGAAAAACATTCTTTAAGTTCTTAGAAAAGGCCTAAGGCTTGGAAGAGGCCATTGGCTTCTTCCATTTATGATCAAAAAGATCCTAGAAAAAACATGTCCAGTTTTTAACGACACTAGGAAATTGAAATAACCAAAATGGGATGTGATTGGTCTTTTGACTTGAGGTGTCACTGTTACCTGCTTTTGCTGCTGAAACATTGTCTGGCTCCTAATGGCTTCTAACATTGTGTTCTTACCTACATTGATCATTTAATACCAGCATCTTCTTTCTGACAAACCACAAACACTTGCAGAACTTGACCTCTTCCCTTCATCGCTTTTGATTAAGAAGAGAACTATCTGCAGGAAATGCCCTACAAACCACAAAGGATTATCAAAAATATAATGATGACTGAGTGATTCAGGGACTCTGTGGCTCTGCTTGTGTTCCTGTAGTCTGATCTTGGTCACTCTTCCCTTCTCCGCTGGAGCTTTGCTGTAGTTTCTTCTAGTCGGCTTCTCCAAGCAGCAATAATGGCATCATCATCCATCTCTTCTTCCTCTTCTTTACGTGTGCTTCGCCTGTACTGAGAGACCTGCCTAGATGCAAACCTTTCTTCACTTTGCTCCACTTTTGCCTCCTTCTTTCCATCCTCTTCAGACTTTGAAAAGCTTTGGGTGAACTTTCTCTTTGCTCCACATTCTGACACATCTGACCTGGCCTCCTCTTCACATGCCTCCACATGATGAGCTCTAACTCGGCTCTGTGTAGATGGTTCAGAGGATTCAGAGTCAAAGGGGGGTTCAGGTGACTGGCTGAAAACATGCAGCTCTGGGCTGTTTCCGCTGGAACTTGTCTCACTGACCCTGGACCTTGTGAACTTGTACATCTTTTTGTCTTCTTTTGCAGAAGCAGAGGAAAATCTTGACATGGTTCTCAGTGAATCTCCTGTTGACTCGTAGGAAGAACAGCTATCTAGCTCTTTTCTTTGGGATCTGCAGAATCTGTAACTGGATGTCTCAGAATCCATCTGTCTAACTTTGGATGATCTATATTTCTCTCTAGCTTTCTCAGTCTGATCGTAATATGACGGTGGTTCTCTTTCTGCTTTCAGGCCATTGAGCCACTTGGTAATATCAGTATCTACCTCTGACTTTGGTGCACCTGAGGTTGCAGGTTGACTGGACAGATCAAACACTGCATCAGTTCTGTCAAAATCTGTTTGCAAGGGACGCCTGTGGCTGTTTGTTGTACTCTCTCTGTCATCTTCTGTTTCATTTTCCTCTGCTTTGGTCACCTTTTTTTTAAATAAAGTGCTGCGTTTATTGTCTCTGATCACCTTTTCAATTTGATAGTCTGACATTTTCTCTCTCATTTCCATTTGCATCTCCTTCTCCTTCCTCCTGAGTTTCTTTAGGTCAACATCATCAGCAAAGAGGCTGTACAGCGGTTTGCTTGTCTGGGTCATCTTCAGGTTTGAAGTAGTTCCTTCTGTCCTTGCACTCACAGAGGTGTTGCAAGACAGCAACGACTGAGACTCAGCCCTGCGCAGGTCCTGAGAGGTGGCGAGGGATGAGCCACTCTGAGCACTGAGAAGAGAAACCTTGTCATCATCTGTTCGCCTGCCAAGGTCTCCTGACAGGGAGGCCATGGCGGACGATGGACGGGACAGCATCAGGATCTCATTCTGCTTTTGAGCAATGGTTTCACTGACCACGTTAGCAATCCAGTTCTGAATGCTTGCCATGGATATTGTGTCACCTGGGCCAACTGGGAGATTGGGAAGGGGTATATTTGGTGGCTGCATTGCTCCAGTACAACTCCTGGCCTGTGACAAAGATGAATGATTTGTCTGCATGCTCAGGGCAGAAGCTGCGTCGTCGGCACCACTTGCAGAAGGCGCTGAAGGCCAGAAAGCTGACAGGGGAATACTCCCACTTATTGTACTCTCTGTCTCCCAGCTGCACATGGACTGGCTTTCTTCTAAAATTTTCTTTGAACGTTCAAGGAGCTCTACACGCCTCTGCTTCTTTTTAGCTGAAGCAGAATCCTCAGTTTTGGCAAATTCCACAAATTCCTCCTTGCTGCTTTCACTGCCCACCTTCTTCTGCCGCTTCATTTTCCAAGCCTGGTAAGCAGTCAGATCAATATCTGACAAACTCTTCCCTTCTGTTTCCTCCTGACCTGCCTGGCTGCCATCCTCTGCTGGAGATGGTGCAGATGATGGTTCTAAATCCTTCTTGTGAAAGCCAAACTGGATCCTCTTGACCTTCCACCTTTCTAGAGGAGTCAACTTGTCCTTGTTCTTTTGGCAGAAATTGTAGAAGGAGCTACAGGAGGAGTCTGAAAGCACACTCTCCTCATCCACATCCCTCTCCTTTCTTCCCATTTCTGGGGATTGTCTCTCCCCACAGGTTCTATTCCTAGAATGATACCTCTGAGCAGCTTCTTTCTCAATCTCCAGAAGCCTCTGATTCCACATGTCCCAGGTA
This sequence comes from Fringilla coelebs, assembly GCF_963513975.1. Classification (NCBI taxonomy): domain Eukaryota; kingdom Metazoa; phylum Chordata; class Aves; order Passeriformes; family Fringillidae; genus Fringilla; species Fringilla coelebs. Next base: position 112,458,488 of record NC_140029.1, on the reverse strand, counting down.
CTCTCAGAAGACATGGAGTCTGTGCGGCTCCTCCTCATCCTGCTAAAGCTACTGGCTTCCAGCTGCTTTTTTAGGGTTCGGATCTCAAAACTGCTCACACTCTCAACATCACTGAATTCACCTGATGGGTAAGGTCTTCCTCCCATGCTGCATTCACCATCCTCCTCCCTGGCGGTACCCGCCATCTGGTATTTCTCATTTCTGCGCTGCCAATCATGGATCCTCCGTTCCACATCCTCATCAGATTGTTCCTCTTCCTGATCCAGATGCTTTGGAGATGTTCTTCTTTCATGGTGAACTCCTGCTTCCTTTGCAGATAGGCCTTGTTTCCTCCTCCATTCTTCATACAATTGTTCCTCTTCCTCCTCAGTGATCAGGGTGGAGTGTTTGGAAACCCAGCTAGTTTTTTCCACAGATGAAGAGCTCATAAAACTACCCAGAATGCTGCTGGTGTCCTCTTCTTCTACTGTGATGGAGTGGGCTTTGGCTCCCTTGATGCTCCCTGAGTCCCCAGCTCCAGACAGCCGTGAAGAAGTCCCTGCACGGGGAAGAGGACTTTGGCTTGGAGTCACGTCCTCATCTCCAGAACGCTCCAGCTCTCGCTCCTCCAAGAGCTGCTCATTGAGCTCCCGCAGCTGCTTCAGGAAGCCGTCGTTGGGGTAGATGGCACGCTTCTTCCTCAGGGTCATCAGAGCCTCCAGAACAGTCATGTGGTGGTAGATCATCAGGTAGGCAGCCACCAGCACAGCTGAGCGGCTGATCCCCATCTCACTGCTGACAAGGATTCTGCCTACAGACAGTGAATATGAAAGGCATCAGCTATTTCCAATAGCAGACATCCAATAGCAGGATGCTCTGGTATGTAGCACAAAAGCATACTCTGCATAGTGTTAAAAACTACACCGATTATATGTTTCAGAGACTGAAACCAACACTAAATATTCACTAGCTTTACCTTAATAAAAATCTGGATACATACGAATAAAATCACATTAGTCTCAAAAACTGTGGGCAGGCACATTTCTAAACAATCTAAATAGTATTTGTATTTTTGCCTACACACTTCACTTACTCAAATAGTCAAAAAGCTTATAATAGGTACTAGAAAGGCAAGTGAGATATTCTTGACTTGCTGGCTGACATAGGGCCAGACATTTAAGCTTTCCATGCTTTTTTCTCATTATGTAAAAAGTGAGATATTAGCATCAGCCTTCAGGAGAGTATTGGGAAGATAAGCAAGTAACTTATTTTCTCTATAAGGTACATTATAGGACTTAAATAACAATTTCATATTAATTTAATAGTATTTTTGCCAGAATCTAGATCGGTTTTGTAAGGTACCCTCAAACAATTACATTGAAGACTGGCTGGAGGCCAAAGTCCTGTTATATCTTACAAGAACAGAACCAAGCAACTATCAGAAAAGAGCTGATTTTGACTCTGACAAACTGATCCATATGCTTCAAACTACGGGGACCACTATCTTGCACCAGTAACTGTATACACAAGAATCAAAACTGAGGATCTGTTTTATTTTATAGCATTTACTACCTCTTGCAGAAAACCAAGTTTTGGCACAGACAAATTGTTTGGGGTTTAAGTTACTTGTATGGCAAATTACAGCAAAAGAAAAGCTTGTAAATACGAAGAGTGTAAATGAGGCTTTGCTAGCTTGCAAACAACTGAAATTACTGCTTCTAAATGTGTGATAAACTCCAGTTTAATCAATCTGTTTGCACTGAAACTTAATGAAGCAAATTTAAGCATCATCTTTCTAACCGCTGATATGTTACCACAAGAGGTTTACCTAATGAACCTCTTCCTACAATCCTGAAATCTCTTTAATACCTTAGCACCAGAAGTCTTGCTTGCCTTCCAAGTGTTTTACCAGTCAGCTATGCCAATCTAACAGCTCACCAAGAGGGGGAGATCTCCTTCCTTTCCTTTCTTCCAAGGCTCGTCTGCCTTGGTGCATCCTCCTTGTGTGGTTAAGCTATTAAAACTGGCTTAACGTTCCTTGCATACTAACAAAACTTTACACTTTTCCTACTGTCACTACTGCTAGGAGGTGATCCGTTGCCTCTCTACAGAAATGAGATTAATTGGCAATTTATATGAAGAATATCAGTGATATCACAGACCCTGGTGCTTCTTTCAATACTGAACTGCAAAAAAATATTTCTAACTGTCCACTGAATTTGCAACAAAATGACCAGTGTGCACTGGAAGGCCACAGAATAACAGTTGCCATGGAATTGAAGTCCAGCAAATCTGACAGCAGCCTGGGTGTAGACACCAGAGGTTCAAATCAGCCACTTGGATTGTCCTAGTAAATCAGCCTGGTTTTTTGCATCATGGCGAAACTGAAACCGTGCAGGGTACAGGAATATACTTATCTCTCTATATATAGTATTATAAAGTATCAATATTTTTAAAAAATGTATTAGAGCAGGGATTCTACTCTTTGCTATAGTCAGGTTTTTTCAAATCAGCTGCAGGAGCTGACTTGCAGCCACTTTGAACCTGAAGCCATGGGGCTTGCTGGGCTGCCTCCCCTTATCAGTTTTCTCCCTCCTGTTTTGAATGAGACTGGGCAGAAACGGGAAGGGGGTTCACTGTCGTGCAGAGGGCAAAGGCTCTGCCTTCTACCCCATTACAAATGTGGCATATCAGCTGTTTATCAGAGTAAGGTTTTTCCCTGTTAATTCCCAAGCAACCTGGAATCACTTCTATCTTCTCCTCTTACCTCTGTAAGTCAGCAGGGCTTCATCAAGGAACTCTGCAGCTGGGCGGAAGTGTTTGGAGATATCTGTATCTGGAAAATCATCCACTTCAATGCCCAGGTACTGGATATTGAGACCATTGTAGAAACTTGCTCCTGTGTAGACACCTGTGCCATGAGCTGCATTCAGGACATGGGTGATCCCCAGTCTCTTCAAACGGCTTTTGTTCACTGCAACACTTCTGCAGAAAAGGAAAAAACACGTTAGATATCAGTGCTCCTATTTTAGGTGGGAAAACAGTTGCATGCTACCAGGTCTACATAACACCCAGTCCATGCAACTCATTGAGCATGAGGCACCACTCAGACCTTAATGTCCTTTGAGAGTTCTACAGGTATCCCTTTCCAATACCCACTGTAAGAAGAAAACAAGAAGCATGCATTCGCCTGTGAGCCATATGCTCTGTTTCCACTGCAGCGTGGTTTGAAACTCATACTGCCATCCTAGGTTCAGGCCATGTACTTATTTATCAATTTTTACCACTCCAGAATTCATGCTTTACTCTATATCCCCTTCTAATTCTGTCTGGTCACTTACAAAGATATCTCATATAGCTGAAAAAAGGTACAGGAGACCTAATCATGTTTACTTGACATTTGCTTCAGCATTACCTTTTAAACTCCCTTTTACATAACAAAGACATAAGTTCAATTTTTAGGGCCAAATTCCAATCAGAACAGTGGAATTTATGCTTATTTGTCTTTTCCTCTCCTAAACTGTTGAAGCATCTAAACAGCATAGGAAAGCTGCTGATTCTATTCCAGAAGTATTTACTTTCCAGTGCATAGAGATTTCTGTGAGCACACTCTGAAAAACACTTTAGGGCTCTCTAGGGATGAAAGGTATTAGATGCATGTAATACATGTTATGCCTTCAATGGTTCCATTTGACCCTTTACTGGGAATCTCGTGCAACTTGATGACAGAAGTCGACACTCACTTTTCTGCTATGAAGACATTAGGCCAGACTTCATCCACAGCGTCCCTGGGGGTCTCCAGCCTGTCCTTCATGAGTGCCCTCTGCAAGTCCATCACACACGGCGTGTTAAACAAGCTGGTGTCATCAATCTTCTCCTTAACTCGGTTGTACAGGTCTTCCACCATCAGCTGCTGCGCAGACTCCAACATCCTGTGACACACCGAGTCCACCCTGATGTCCTTTGTCTTCAGCTCTGGAATAAACTGACATTGTAACTAAAAGCACACAAAAACACTGCAAATGTATGAGCAATCATTACTTGTGCCTGGGACAGGCCTTGTGGCTTTTCTTCCCCAGAAATACCACCCTGTTCTGTCTGCAATGTGGGCAGGTACGTGTTCACCGAGAAACTGCCTCAGGGTAATCAGCAATGAGAAGGGCACATTGCATCAGCCCCACACTGGCCAAAGGCCTGGGAGTTAAGGGCACCCTTTTTCCAGGCCCAGGAGAGTGCAGCTGCTGCCTATGCCTTCCTGAAGAGGGGAAGTGGAGAGGGAGCTGCTGGGCTCTTCTCCCTGGTATCCAGTGATTAGACATGTGGGAATGGTTAAAAGCTGAGCTGGGGAGATTCAGACTCGACATAGAGAACCACTTTTTCTCTAAGAGGGTGGTCAAGCACTGGAACTGGCTTCCTAGGGAGGTGGTTAATGCCCCATCCTTGACAGTGTTTAAGAGATGTTGGACAGTGCCTTAATAACATGATTTAACTTTTGGTCAGCCTTGATAGTTGGACTTAGGTGATCACGTTTGTCCTTTAAACTGAAATACTCCATTTTGTTCTGTTCTATTCCATTCTACTCTAATTTAGTTTGTTGCAGCAAGCAACCAGCACTCAAACTTTTACACCTGCAGTACACAATTCTGCCACAGATTGGTTGCACAGCTTCAAGGGAAGTCACCAAACCTTTCTGTAAGTTTTTCTTTCTTTCTCTACTTCAGATGGAGTTTTCTCATAAAGGCTTTTTTATAATTTAGGATCTGTAGATGAGAAAAGCAAAACAAGTGCAACTTCAGGTCTCTGTAACTTACATAGTCTCTTACCTTCACTGATGATTTGTTTGGCAGCCACAGCAGATGACAAATGGATTGGCTCCATGAAGATGCTCTCTGTGTCTGTGTCTGAAATCACCGAATACCTGCCAACCAACCACACTGCCAGTTAAGCAAATGCCCTCCACTGGGATCTCATCCCCAGGACTTTAGCCCTCTTCACCCATTCCAGAGAGGAACTGCAGGGAGCTGGAGCAGGGAGGATTCTTTAATTGCAGAAGGAAGTCCCAGCTCTCCTCCCACATCTCATTCCCACCCTGATCTCTAGCATGGCACTACAGGCTTCAAAGATGCCTTGGCATGAAGTGTTTGCAGGATGCAGACAGGTCCTATGGGGAGAAGCTGCAGTGGGCTGGGAGTGCAAGCAAATTGCCTCGTGGAGTTTATGGGCAGGGAAGATCAGTGTCTGGTTTGAGACTGGGAGGGGGATGGATGACAAGAAATAGTCTCACAAGTAACTTCCACTTAACATAAACATGGCTCTAACTAGAATTTTTTGAGTAATTCAAAACAGATTGTGCTAGAAAACTGTTGAGCTTTCTTTCTGCCAGTTAATTGCCTGCAAGCATCCTTTGAGTTACCACAAGCTGCAGTGCACTGAGATTGAAGCCCATGAATCTCTCCCTCAGTACTTTGTACCTTGGGCACTTCAGAGCATGAACCTGTGGTCAGTCTTTCCACTCACTCAGTGTTGTGTAACTGTGGGTCAGAAATCACTATGACACCCACAAACACATTTGAATTGTTATTTGACATAGTGTAATAAGTTTTTGTTAAGCCAAAAAGGCCACAACCTTAAAAACAAGTATATTTCTCTCTGCGTCCACCTATACAGTCCAAGAAGATTCAGTCTCTCAGTTAGACCATCTTAAAATATTTTACAGAGCTTTTTCCCCGATCTACACCCTCTACACTGCCTTCCAAATAGATGGTACAAATCACTAGGACAAGTTTGCTGCCATCACAGAAGCTGTCTGGCAATGCAAGGCTTGCAGACTGTTTTTGTTTAATTAAAGCAGGAGAGGGAAGGTGATTAATATGCAGTCAGGGTGCAGCAGTGTCTGGAGAGCTGAACTGCTTTCAGGCTCCAGAATCAAAACAGAGGGCACAGCCATCGGAAACCACTTAACAGGCTCATCCAGGTCATTTAGTTGAGTTCCAGCACTTGTCAACCGTGACTGAAAGTAATCCTTTTCTAGTTCTTCAAAGGAGTTTACGAGATGAGCAAGGGGAGTCTCAGTCTCATTTACAGGAGCTGACACAAATTTGCAGCTATGCCCTGCCTTCGATTCCTTTTGCTGTAAATGTTGCCTCCAAGCTCAATAAAAAGGTAGCAGTTGGCAGTAATCTGCCACCGCAGCTTCAACATGTTTTACCTGTAGCTGCCCTGAGCATCTGTGAAACGCAGATCTGCCCAAGCCTGGGTCTTTCAAGGACCCCCTTCTGGCTGGGAAGGATCTTGCCATTTTCATCACTGTGTTTTGCCACTGACAGCAAGAAAAAAGGGAGAAAAAAAAGGAACAGGGAAGGGAAGGGAAGGGAAGGGAAGGGAAGGGAAGGGAAGGGAAGGGAAGGGAAGGGAAGGGAAGGGAAGGGAAGGGAAGGGAAGGGAAGGGAAGGGAAGGGAAGGGAAGGGAAGGGAAGGGAAGGGAAGGGAAGGGAAGGGAAGGGAAGGGAAGGGAAGGGAAGGGAATAAACTGGAGAGATGTTTCTGTTCATTTTGACTGATGAGCAGTAGGAGAGAGCTCAATACATAATTTTACAATGCATAATTTTACTTTATGTGAGCTCAGTGATCTTCCTAAACAATTTTGAAATACATGTGGCTAAATGAAATAAGTACTCAATTTTTCTGCAGCGTCCCACAGTTAGCAGGAAACATTTCATAACCTCCTACTTGTTGAGGAACACTGGGGAAGGTTCTTTTCAAACTCTATCCGTACTCCTTGCTTTCAGCTAAAGCATCTCAAAGGTTACAGAAAGCCCTGCAGAGCATTTTGCTTTAGGAAAAGAGAACAAAGGGGTGTATTTTCCTTGTGTTAGGAGAAAACACATCTAATCATGCTTGTTTTGCTTGAGGTAACTCAATTTCTGCTTGTGCTGTGACAGCCTCCTGTTCAGTGCCTGAAGCCTGTAGCTAAAGTTGGTTCTGAATCAAACCCAAATCCCAAGACCCTTGGTCTTTCTGTGACTGGCAAAGCCTAACATCAACATTCAATAAATCCACAAGTCCTTATAATGGACATAAAGATGAAGCTGAATTGGGGAAGAGTTGAAATAGCATCAGAAGTTTCAGCATAGGGGTATGAGAGGGTGAGACAGGAAAAAGGGACACGACCAGACCATAGTAATCCTTCCTGCAGTTTATCCCTGCTGCGCACTCTCCCAGCAGGGTGGATTAATTAGTGCAGGATCCCTGTCTCTGCAGGCTCTGTCTGAGCTGGCACACTGACCCCACCTCAGGGAGGGCAGGGAATCCCCGGGCTCAGCTTGGCCCAAGTGCCAGGGTGGAGGAGAGGAAGGAAGGAAAGCAGAGAATGGTAGCAGCTCCCACATGCTGCCAGGAGCTGTGGCAGTGCCTGTGGACTCACCGGCTGGGCGAGGGGCTGCGCAGGTAATGCGCTTGCACAGCCTTCACGTCCGGGCCCTCCGCCTCCTCCTCCTCCTGGGGCACCGCCGGCTCGCTGTCCAAATCTCTGCCGCTGGCCATGGCAGCTGCTGGGGATCCACTACAAGGAGCAGGGCAGCACGGAGAGCCATTACACACGGCTGCACAGGAGGCCATTCCCTGGCTCTGGGGCACAAGTGGCAGGGGGGTACAGCAGAAGGGCTCGCACACTCTGCTCTGGTGAGGAGCCCTTTCCACAAGGGCTGCACTGGCTCCTCTTCCAGGGCACCTGTCATTCCCAGGGCCTCACGCAGCTCTCTGGCTGCTGCCCAGCAAGTGCCAATGCTCTTTTGCCTGTGAGTAAGGGTGCTGGGAGGCCAGGAAGGAAGGGGTGGCAGGGCAGAAACTCTATACTCGCCTGACCGCACATGGTGGCTGGAAGGAGCTGTACACGGCCAGAGCTGGGATGGAAGGAGGGTCAGGGGCAAGAAACATGAGACCTCGTGTACCCAAAATGAAATGCTCCTAAATCTTAAGGCCAAAGGAGCTTGAAGGCTTGGGACTTTGTCCTTGTAATCCTTTGTGTGGAGGCTGCTGTTCTCACACTGGGTGTGGGAGAGCGAGGCCACCACGGCTCAGTTAGGAACATAGAAACACATGGCCCAGGCAGAGGGACTCTTGCCTCCGTGCCACAAGAGGAAGCGGCAGCTCCCACGGGCCCGGCAGCCGGGCTCAGGCCGGAGGATGGCAGCCGCGTGGTCACTCATGGGGCAGCGAGCAGGGAGAAGGGTGAGCAAGGAAAGGGAACTTACCCCTGTGCCAGATGGCTCCACTGGGGGTCCCTGCTGGCAACACAGCAAAGGAGTCCACTGAAGACAGAAGGAGCGGTACTGGGGGGGAAAGCAACCAGCTGCCCCCCTCTCACTCTCTCTACTGCTTCTTCATCGAGGGGCAGGACAACTGTTGGCACCAAACCTTTATCAGCTTTCTAAATATAGCTGTCCTGACACTGGCTGCTGGATTGCACGGGGAAGGAATTCAGTGCCTCACAGACAGCAGCTGGTCAAGCACTTAACTCCTTCCCTGCTGCGGGCTGGATCGTTTCTCAGTTGCAGGAAAGAGTCCAGAGGCAGTGAGGCTGGACCTTTGCCTGCAGAGAGCCTCCAGGCAAGGGGGATCCCATCAGGCACAAACTAAAATGCAGGTATGACCTCTGATATCCTTGGGAAATGCAGTGCAGGCTGAACCCACTCCAACCTAACGGAAAGTAAGCTACCTGTCAACTACCTGGACTTCTGTATTGACTTTGGCATGGTCCCACACGATATTCTTACCTCTAATTTGGAGAGGTGGATTTGATTGATGGACTATTTGATGGGTAAAGAAGTGGCTAGATGGGATCCAAACACAGTCAATGGCTCAGCATCCCAACGGGGATTGTCAACAAGTGGTGTCCCTCAGGATCCTGCACTGGGACTAGTACTGCTCAGTATCTTTATTAATAACACAGACAGTGAGACTGAGTCACACTCAGGAATTCCTCAGAGGACACCAGGCTGAGTGGTGCTCTGGATTCAGTAGGGGCAGGAATGTCATACAGAAGAGAAGTGGGCCCATGTGAACCTCACGAAATTCAACAGGGCCAAGTGCAAGATCCTACGTCTGGGTTGGGGCAGCCCTCAATATCAGTACAGGCTGGGGATTAATGGATCCAGAGCAGCCTGGAGGAGAGGGATTTGACAGTTTTGGTGGATAAACAACTGGATGTGACCCAGCTACACCTGCAGCCCATAATGCCAACCATATGCATCAGAAGTGCATCAGAAGTGTGACCAGCAGGTCAGGGAAGGAGTTTGTCCCACTCTGCTCCTGTGAAACCCTGTCTGGAGTACAATATTAAGCTCTGGAGCCCCTAGCACAAAACACAGACCTCTTGGAGAGGGTCCACAGGAGGGCTAAAAGCTGATCAGAATGCTGGAACACACTGTGTCTTCTCCAATGTCTTTTCAAAAAGGAAGCCTCTAGTTCCCAACTCCTGACCCCCCAGGAAAGCTCATGGGCCAGGCTGGCCCAGGACAGAACCAGATGAAAGTCTGAGTGTTGTTTATCTGTACTGGGGGCTCCAGTTGTGAGTCATGCAAAAACATCACACTGTCGGCTCCCTTTGCACTGTCGGCTCCCTTTGTACTGCCGGTTCCCTTTGCACTGTCAGTTCCCTTTGCAAACAAACAAGCAAACCAGAAAGGAAGTGGAAAATGAAACTCACCTACCTCATACCACAGATACCGTTGGTGCTGTATCACACTGGGCCTGCACACCTCCTTCCTTCTTGCTTGAGTGCTGCATCCCCACATGGGGATGGGAGCTGTGTCCGTAGGGATGCCACATCATGGCAAGGAAGAGCTGTGACACAGCCACTCAAGCCTTGGTGTGCTCACAGCCCAGACTTGTGTTAATGCAGGTACAGGGGTGAGAGAGCAGGGAAAGGAGAAGGTGGTATACTGAATCGTGGGCGTCACTGCAAGGGGAGAAAGGATGGTTGATTGGGGCTTGAAGAGATCCCAACAGTTTCATGTACAAAAAGAGGGTGAATTGTGTTGATCCTGCAGATGCCTCCTCTGGGCAATGCAATTTCTAGCTGCTTCTGCAATGCAATGACCATGTGTTCTTGTTAATTACTGCTAATTGTGGCAAGAAGTGGTCTCAAAATATTTGCTTATAGACTGCCTTATATTAGAGAACTTTCAGAGGACCTAAATGTTGTGGGAGCACATATACCACTAGCATCCAATAAAAGCAGATGCTTTTAATAGTCACTGAGCTGCTTCTGAAAATCCTGTTAGTGAACCTTTAGGATACAAGTGCAGCCAAGGATGGTGAAGGCCCTGCCATACTGCAACCCTTCAGATGTAGAGATGGTGAGAGGACCCTGTAGGTTACAGACTTATGGAGAATACTCAAAGCAGGCAGCCTAGCAGCTCCTCCTCACTGCTGGCCACAGGCTGTTGGGTTTTGGGATCAAGGTGACCATACAGAACAGAGGCAGAGGCAAGGATGACAGAAATCTTGCCAATGACCGTTTGCACGTGCAAATGTAGCAAAAAGAGCTGTAAGTGGTTGGATACATGTCACTGGTGATTAATGTATTCATTCATAGATGAACCTGAACTGAACACAAACAGGTGCTGTCCTCTTAAGAGAGAAAGGTGGGATCTTGATGTTCCTCTTTCTCTTTACTGGCTTTTCTCCTTTTCTTTACTCTCTTTACAGGAGTTACAAAGATTTATAGTATTAGCACGCTGCTACCTGAGCATACTCCTCATTGGCTTTCACAGGCAGGCCTTATCAGAGCATGCACTTTTGGCAACATAATGAAGTCACCCTGGTTTTGTACTGAAGCTTTTCATGTCAATGGCAGTTTTATTTAAATAACATAATAATATCCCCTAAAAATCCTATGTATCAGCAAAAGGATTCCCCAGAGCTGCAGCCATCAGCAAAAATAATACTTCAAAGGTTTGCATTGCCTACAGGTGAGGGATGAAGAAGTTGATATGCAAAGCTTTGGCAGTGTTGCTGGTACCAATGGCAGCTCTTTTAGCTGTGGTGCCAATGCTTGTGAGCTTTGGGAGCTCATGCTAAAGAGGGAAAGAAAATCAACCTAGAAACAAATATAAAATCTCAAAATTGCCCACATTAAAGCAGTCTGCTCCTGAGACCCTCAATAAGAGCTGTCAGGGAAAAGTGAAAGGATAAAAGTGCCTAAATACCTTTCCCAATCTAGGCTTAAATAACTAATAAAAGCTGTAAATGTAGAGCATCTAAAACAAGCATCTTAATATCAGATTTTTTTAAGTATCAGGTGCTGAAGCATACGCTCTCCACAATACCTAGGAAGCCATTCTTAGCCAAGTCTCCAAAACAACAGAATATAATCCATCTTAGTGCCAACTTATTTACTTGTGATGCATCAGAGTGGCTGATAGAGGGAAGGTAAAAATCTCCCCAGCAGTGAATCACTTTCATACCAACACAAGATGAGGCAATCTCTCTGACTACTCATTCTACCATATTTCCCTGTCTGCCTGGCTGCACAAAAGGTGAGACCCATCATGTTGTGAAACCACAGATTCTTGGAATGAAAGACAAGTATTGATGCCTAAGAGGTACCATTTAGATTTTTCTCTTACCCCAACTGAGTGGGATTACTGATTTTTATGAGACAGAAAGATTTTTTTCAGACCAGAAAGAACTTCCCATCTTTAAGACTGCCGTCTGTCCATCAAATTCAACTGAAATCAGTCAAGTGGGTTTTGAAGTTACTGGGAAGAAGAGAGGAAAGAGAGGTTGTCTAAATGATCCTGTGAAGAGGATAACAGTGAGCTGATAAGTTGGTTATAGTCTCTGCAATTTACTAACTTCCTTTGGTTATGTGAAGCTGTTAGGTGAAGAACTGAGAATTAACACTGGAAGTGTGGGCAGATGGTGTATAGTGATAGCATTTCTGTCACTACCTCTGTTCATGAGACTCAAAATATTAAATGGGAGCAAAATCAAAAGTGGAAGCTGGAGTAAAGATCCCGCATGTCTCTTTCTGGAGGATGTGGGATCAAGTGACAAAGATCTTGAAGTCTTTAAGGAAGGAAAACATTTAAGAAACTCCTCCTTGTGAGGAACCTCATCCTTGTGGGGTCCAAAGACAAAAGACTTGCTGACCTTGCTCCAGCTTTGTTTACATCTTAAGTAATTTACAGTTAACACTTGAGGTTAGTTAACAAGCTATTTTTGGAAAATGTCTCCCCTTCTCTTTGTGGGGTCCTTACCATCTCCTGCAGCCGGTCAAAGATGAGACACAACAGGATGAATTTTCCTACCAGCTATCCTCATTTGGAAGCTAACTGAAGAATAAAGTTTCTGTATTTGATGTGCTTTATTTTGCTTTATGCTAACAATCAGAGGAGAACTGAGGTTATGCATCAAGCACAGAAGTACAGATAGATGGTCCTTTCTAACAGAGAGATTGGATTTCCAGGCACTCCTAAGTTTCATTGTCTTGGAGGTATTTTGAACAACTGCCATATAGACCAAAAGGCAAATCTTCAGCGTGGCTTCTGGCAGAATTACCACACAAGCCTGAGGTCAGCACAAGAGCAGGATACAGATCTGCTTTACTGCACAAAACACAGCTATCCAGTGAGGAATCCTCCTTCAAAATCCTCAACAAAGTTCATCAATAATATACTGAATGATGCAATTTTATCTAAAAATTATGTCTAAGAACATGATGTCCCCATCTGGATGCCTGAAATGATCACTCACATCCTAAAAGTGACTTTGTCCCTCAAAAGGCTACAAATGGAGCACAGATGACTATCCCACATGGACACATCCCTCACTGCCTAGTGGCAGTGAAGTGTTTAGAACTGCCCCCAGTTAAACATAATGTCAGATGTTGGCCTCAGCTGCCATCAGTCCCCCTTTTACTCCTCAGTCAATTACAGCAGTGGTTATTGGTGACTCCCAAGTGCCCATCCAGAGCATGTGAGCAGTGCTGGCTGTGCAGTGCCCGTGCCTCGACAGACCCATCACCAGAGGGCTGCAAGCCACGGGCCAGGTGATCTGTCCAGCCTTCTGCACAGACAGGGAGCAGTACCTTTGGTACCTGTGCCTGTTGTGCAAGCCACACACTGGGCAGTGGAACAGTGAGCATCAGAGAGTAAGAACCTGGCTGAGATGCATCTCACTTGTATTTAGATAACCCATTAGTCATCCAACTCCCGTAAACTATGTATTTGTATGAATATTTAGAGTAAACAGAGTTAGGCCCCTCAGGTCCTTAAAGCCTGGATGTGGGCTGCTGCCTGCACTGCAAAAATCTTTAATACCTTTTTAACTCTGTTCCTTAATAAATATTTGAGAAAAATGAGATTTATCCTCCCCTAGTTGCCTGCCATCACATGCATGACTTCAGCTGCACTGCACACTCCACTCCCACACCCTTCCCTTGCTCCGTGCACCTGCGTGTTGGGAGAAACGGGGACAGGCCATTTAATTGTAGGAGAAAGTTCACACCTGGGGAAGGAGCTCCCAAACCTAGAGCAGCAAGTGATGTCAAAGCCTACTGGTGATGTGGCTTGTCATTCTGGCTGGGAGGGGAGGAGCACGCTGGGGCAGAAGCACTTTTAAAAGAGACTGAGGAAGTGAACCTGCGATGCCAGTGCAAAGCAGCCCTTCAGGGAAAGCAATTACCTACCCAGCCTCCTGGAGATTACAAGGAAGAGCACCTTGAGGTGAAACAAAGGAGAGATGAGGGGGACGGCAATGAAAGGACTTGGGCTGTTCATTTTCAGTGCAAGTGAGTACTAATTTGGTTATGTCCTCAAGGGTTGGGTGGAAGGAAACAGCACTAAAAAGTACGAGGACTCCGGTGCACTTTGTATGTCTCTTTTTTGTTTAGTGAAGGTTCCTTTGTGCTTATGGTCAGACAAGTGTGTGTACCATCTCTGTGCTGAATATCCACACAAATCTCCCAAAACTGTTAGGAGTGGGAAAAAATGCTGTTCTTCATGAAGGCGGAAAGTATTTTTCATAAACAGTTTTCTTGGGTTCTGTTAATACAATATTCATCTCTGAAGAAGGAACTTCCTCCTCTGGAAGTCTGAGGTTCACTGCTTTTTATCCTGTCTCATATTCTTGTATCAGTGTTCCTACACCTCAATCCAGGCTTCACACCAAGCTACACACATGGAAATTGCTTGGGGTTTTTTAACTAAAAATCCTGAAAACCTCACTTCAACAGTAAGACCCACAGAAAGGAAATTCACAAAGTTTACAGTAATCAAAAAAGTGGATGGGCTCCACATGCAACAAATGTGACTTGGGTCATGGTTTGACAATGATTATGTAACTTCTGCAAAGCCATTGATATTCACTCTTTTTTTCATGATTCTCACCTTTCATGCTATGCAAATTATGCTCCTTTTTCTCCTTGATCAGAATCTCAATTTATTTCAGCAAACAAAATATTCCTGTAATTGTATTAATTGCCTTTCAGTCTGTTAACAATTACTCAGTAAGGAATGTGAAAGGAGAAATGTCACTTTGATTTTCTTCTTCCTTTGTACAAGTACAAATCTCTAATCAGAGGGAGAGAAAACCATTCTCATTTTAAAAAATGCCATAAATATACAAAATGTCTCTTGCATTTCTTAAAATGCCATAAACACACAATGTGGTAACACACAAAAAAGTAACTCTAGGGCTTAAATCTAGGTGACATTGTCTCTCTAGTAGTATGTAGGCTATTTGTCCTCTCTCCTTTTTTGGACTTCTTTCAGAATTTGCTCCCCCTGCCTTCAGCCATATTTTGAATAGATTCTGTTTCTGCTCAGAAAAAAAAACCCCAACCTCTGAAGAATAAACCACAACTTTTAAACATGCTGACTATGAAGTGAAACCAGGTGAGAAGTCAGAAGGAGGAAAAGAGCCTGAGTCAGTGACATCCCAGAAAGAAACTGTTGCTTCCCTGAGAGAGGGAAGCTCTTTCTGGGATGCAGAAAGAGATGTGGGTGACAAATGGAGAGCACCAGAAACAGTGGGATGTGAGGGTGACAGCAACAGATGAATAAGTGTGTTACAGGCTGTGCCTCACATGCAGTGTTGGGTTCAGCTACTCCCCACCTCTGCACCAAACACATCTGCAAGGAAAGATTCTCATTTATTGTAGGATTTGACTCATCTAGTTGGAAGAAGGAAAAGAAGTCTGAGGGTTGGGCGGTTTCTTTGCCTCAAGGCTGTGTTTATAACTTGTCAGTGAACCCCAGCCCAGTGGAACCAGTTACTGAGTGACAAAAAGATCAGGAAACGGGTTTTGCTCCATTTCCTAGTACAGACAGTGGTGCTTTTCACTTAAATGCAGGAAAGCATCTCTATCCAGTCACAACAGGCAAGGAGAAAGCTTTCACAGGTGTCTCTCATATGGAGAGCATATGAAAACAGCAGTCAGAAAGAGCCTGGGGGCTAAGCAAACATGGGCCTTGCCCTGGGTGCTACAGGGCAGGGAAAGAT
This sequence comes from Fringilla coelebs, assembly GCF_963513975.1. Taxonomy (NCBI): domain Eukaryota; kingdom Metazoa; phylum Chordata; class Aves; order Passeriformes; family Fringillidae; genus Fringilla; species Fringilla coelebs. Next base: position 112,443,002 of record NC_140029.1, on the reverse strand, counting down.
CTGGGAGTGGCTGCAATAAAAGCATGCTAGAAATACTTTGCCCTGGTTTCCTTCTCATAACCGTCAGCAGTTGTAAATGAAATAATCCCCAAGAAAACAGAAGCCACTCCTGCCACATCACAAAGGAAGAGGTGAAAACACACCTCGCTAATGAACTGTGGGAGCCCACAGAACAACTCGGTCGTTGAGAGCATGCAGAAACATGGAAATTTAAAAGCAAGATCCCTGTGCCAACTGTCCCATGGCACCTGTGTAATTACCTGAACTGTCACCCCAGGTTCTTAGTGCAGTGACAACACAACCTTTTGGTCCTGACACTGTAATTTTCTAAGGGAATCTTGTTCTTTGCTAGTCAAGGATCTGGCAGTGCTCAGCCTGCCAATGGCATTCACTTACTGACCTAGTGCAGGGGGCTGTGTGCTCTTCCTGTCTAAAAAAGTGGGTATTCACAACCAGTTTGCAACGCCAGGTAGAGTCTAGAAATCCTTTGCTCTGTCCCATTACACTTCTAGATCTAACCTGGACAAAGATATGGCAGAATAAGGACCCAGAGTTTGCTAGGTGGCAACTTTTCAGATGAATCCTCTCCAGGGAACAGTGACTCAGCTTTCAGAAGCAAACCTTCACCACCACATGCAGCATGCCCAGCATGGGGGAAGCCCTCCTCCTCTTTCCTCCTTACTGCACCGTGTTCCTCTCTGCCATGGGAGCACCTCTGAGCAGCACTTTCTTCCTTGACATTTATGGTTTTCCTAAATATTTTCCACAAATGACAGTGCCATTAAAAAAGAAACAAAACCAAAGCCTCAAAGCAACAAACCCAACCACAGAACTCACACAAACTGTTAGGAGAAAGCAGGTGTTTTTAACCATGGATTCCCGCAGGCATGAAGGTCACCTATGGCAGGGCAGACATAAATGTCCAGCTCAATTCTGAGAATAACAAAGACCTGCCCACCAGGCAATGATCAGACATGATGAATTAAGAGCAAGTCAGAGGGAATTCAGTGAAAAAAAACCACCTGCCCTGTGCCCTGCGTGCTTCCCCAGGGCACAGAGGGATTTCTGTTTTATTCAGCTCTCAGCTATTCGCGTGCTCCAGAGGCAGGAGCTGGAGTTTTTGAACAAAGGTGACTACTACCTTACTCATTTTTAGAAAAAACTAAGAGCTATTCTTCCCTTGTTTCTTTCAACCACTCTTTGCTTCTCTAGGTTTTTCTATTTTCAGGGATGAAAAACATGAACAGGTTTTGATTCCTTAGCACAAAATGTCACTTTTCTATGGATTTGGATCGAGGCAAGTTATTTGACAGTTTTCCTGATCCTTGAAGTTTGACAATATCAGTTTGTTAGTTTAGCCTGAATCCTTAGGACTGCTGATGCACTTGTAGTATCTGTTTATCTGTTTCCCTCTGTACATTCTGAACTGTCAAAGAGTGTCAGTCACACTGAAGGAGGGCTCAGGAAAAAAAATAAAGCATCTTTCTAAACTCCATGGCAATATAAGAGTAGGTGAAGAAGAGGGAAGCAAGGAACAGAGAGCAGGGTCTAGCTCTAAGCCATCCTGTGCAGCAGCTTCCCAGAGCCAATCAGCTGCAGCACACATCACCTCTTACTCAGTGGGGAATGTCCTGGATGACAGGGAATTAGGGGTTATTGTGGCATCTAAGGAAGCCAAAGAGACTACCATGGAATCCAGATGATGTTATTTTTGCTGAGTGCAGCATTTATTCTCTTCCTAGTTCTGGTATCTGCTCATGCCCTCACTGTGGAAGCACCTGAGAAGCAAATCCAAGTGGCAAGAGGAAGAAACGCTACCCTGCGCTGTAATTTTAAAACAAACTCAGCCATTGACAGAGGAGACCTGGTTGTCTGGAAGAAAATCAATAGCAAGGTAAACTGAGCTGCATAAAGAAACAGATGAGAGGGCATCCAAGAAGGGGCAGGAGAGGGAAGCTGTTAGTGGGAATGGATGTTGGAAGAAAAAGACTTCTTTCAGACTTTTTTTAATCCCAGAACTGTGCAAACAGAAATGCTGAGTCTAGATGCAATTTATTCCAAACCTATTGCATAACACTAGGCAAGCCCCCACCCCTCTTACTCCTCTCTCTTGGTCTTAAAACTCTTTACTGGGGATACATCACTGTATGTGCTGTGGGGTTTACATCTATTAAAACATGTGAAACATTCAGATAATTTCTAAAAATATATGCATATATAAAAATGTATATGTCTAATACACATATCATTGATACAATATAACAAGTTTTAAGTTGATGATAACAGTACATGGAGAGATTCTTGAGGTCTCCTACATCCATTTGAAGTATTGGAATGTTATGAAACTAAATTTTAAAGTTCTTGACTGCTTGGGAATTAGTGAGAGGGGAAGCACTTTGGAAATCTCCTTGCAAGAACTGCCAAGGGTTTCTTCTCTGGAGATCCCTGCTGGGAGAGTTTGTGTAACCATAGGGCAATTTGATTGTCATGGGTCTAAGACAAGTCTTGGGCTGTCCTCTCCTCATGGTGAGGAAAGGTTAATAAGCCCCAGCTCAAGAAATCAGAAAAGGTGTGAGAAGGGGATTCCAGACGGAAACAGAGATCCTTTTGAATTTCTACGTTTTTCTTGGCCTTTTCTCTAACTGCTGCAGTTTTAAGTCCTCTTTTCCAAGCTGCTCCTTAAGAGTGGGCTGATTGATGGAGTTAGATGGCAGCCTGACACAGAAGAAACAGGGACTGACGCTGTGCCCTCGCTCTGTGCCAGGTTGACGCTGTGACGCGGTACTTCGATGGGCTCGTGCAGTATGGGGAGGGCTATGACCACCGCATCCAGTTCAGCGGCGACGTGGACGGCGGGGACATCAGCATCACCGTGGGTGCCGTCACCATGGAGGACAACGGCACCTACGTCTGCAGCGTCCGCCTCCGGGCCGACCCCCCCCGCGAGGCCGCGCTCCTGGACCTCTTTGTCCTCGGTGCGGTGACACGGGCAGCACCACACCCCTGTCACACACACCTGCCCTTCCTCTGATGTCCGCATCTGTTTAAACAGATTTTCTAATAGCAAAAAAACCTGCATCGCCAATTCCACCTCTGGTCTTTTTCTACTGCTGTGAAAGGACGCTGGGATGTGTAGAGCACACAGCTCCCTCAGACACCCGGTTGTAGAAAACAGCCTTTAGAGCTGCACAGCCCACTCTCCTAATAACCCAGGCATCATTACAGGGCTTTCCTCATCCCCCCTGTGGCCTGTCATACTCCAGTTATCAAAGGATGGGTCACCTAACAGTATTAAGCATATCCCAAAAAGCATCTTGCAATTCCTTCTTAGCTTTCCAGTGCCAAAAAGGGAGAAACAAATTAGAAACAAATTAGATCCAAATTCACTTTAAATACCTTTAAGAAGAAGGCGGCAGGTGCAAGACCAGCTTCTGCTTGCAAGAATAAAAACCACAGATGCAAATGGGCTGAAACAAGAAACTGCTTCTGATTAATAGAATTCCTCTTTCCTTCCTCCAGTTGCACCATCCAAGCCCGAATGCAAGATTCTGGGGACACCAGAATATGGACAGACAATCAACCTGACCTGTGCTTCTCATGAGGGCTCCCCAGTGCCCAAATACACCTGGAAAAGCTTCAATGTGCAAAATGAGCCCCGTCTGCTACCATACGCAGAAGGTATGAGAAATCCAAAGACATCAAAGCATTGAGGTCTCGGCAGTTGAGGGCTGGAAATACTCTAAAATGCAAATACAAAAACATTCTTAAGGCTTATTCTAGGATGTTCGCTGAACAGGAGTTTGAAGAGTTGTCCTTTCGATACAAGACATGCTCAGGAGTAACTTAGCAGGGGGAAAAGGACTCTTACCTCAAGTAAGAATGGTCAGAAAGGCTTTAACTTCATCTCTCCCCTAGTGAGAAAGCTGGATGGCTCTGGAAGCAGCCAGAAATAATTATTTCTCAATTGCTGGGAGTAAGGCACAACATGAGGAACAACACTGAGTTTTCTAACTGTTACGTCCCAGCTTGCTTGACAACAAGCAAATCTCTTTCTAAACTGAAGGAAACAAAAGCTGGCTCTGGAAGCTTTCTTCCAGAGATGACCCCTCACCTAGAGGAAGAGGGTGAGAAAGTTACACCATGGCTACTTTGAGCATGAAAAAGGCTTCTGGTTCTTTAGGACTGACACACAGGCCCTCATATTTTGTTTGCTTTCATTTAAGTCAAAATCTGGAAGGAAAAAGGAGTTGAATTTCCACAACAGGACCTTGACAGAACTATTTATACAGAAATGAGGGTTTATTCTCTTTTAGGTGTATCAGTGACAGAGGACTCAGATTTACTTCATTAAACAACTTTGTTTTTTCCTGGCCTGTCCAGCTTCAGAAAGATTAAGTGTCTGTACCTACCCTTCCTGGTTTAAGGGAAGTAAACTAAAGATGATGAGACTCCACAGGATATTCCACACTCAGAGCCCATTCTTGCATAAAATATGTATCACCAGGGACAGGAACTTTATTCATTTCACTGGCCACTAAGTGGTGCCAGCGCATCATGCACAGCCCTGAGCACAGCAGACTGTCACAGCAGCAGCTTCCGCTGTCACCCTGTTCTTCCCCAGGACGGGAGTCACTGCTGGGCCATTCCACCTCATTTCTGCTTTCATCGGAGCACCCACGGCCAAGCCCTGTGCCGACTGTCCCCAGGTGCCCCAGGCTGGCTGGGTGCCCTACTGTCACTTGAGGCATTTGCTTCTGTGCTAAGCAAATCCCACTGCTGCAAAACATGCAGAACCCCCTCAGGAGACACTTCAGAGCTCACAGTACCTGACCCACACTTTTCCCCATTTCACTCACTCAATCACTTTTGATTTATTAGGAACATTTAAATTCCACTTCTAGACTGAGACTTTGAGAACTACAAACATGACACACACACATCCCACCAAAAAGAAAAAAAAAAGAATCCACCACCAGGAGGGAGACAAGTAAACACAAGGAGTATGTAGAGACTAAAAGAAAATAAAAATTAAAACTCAAGCAAGCAAGCATATGGTCTGTCATTTCTCAGCTTGCATGCTCTTCTACTACCTGGCACTAGGTGCCAGCAAATCCTAAATGTAAAAAAGTGAGATCCCAGGGAAACAGGAAAGTCATTAAAAAGTATCTAGTCTTTTGCTTTCAGAGCATTTCAGAGCAGGGATCTGCACCTCTCTCACAAGCCAAAAGCTTGGACTACACATACCCTTATCAGCTGGAGATGTAACAAACAGACTGCCTGAGCAAACAGAGGTGAGCTTCAGCCGGTGGTTCTGAGCTGTGTGAGGCTGGACAGAAAGCATCAGCATCACTGCAATCCTGTCACTAGCATTCTTCTTTGTTTATTTACATAGCCTGTGTGGCTTCTCCCAGACTAGAAAACATTTTCCCCCACTACTAAATAATTCATATCTGAAATCCTAAGAGCTGCAGGACTGAAGAGCTTTCTCTTGTTGAACAAGTTAGATCATCAAGATGGCCAGTTCTCAGAGCCAGGTCCTGATTTGGGCATCTGACATTTCTCAAAATCCAGTGCCAAAACAAACAAACAAAAAAAGCTTTCTCTCAGCACAGACACTTCTCTACCCTCCACCTACAATTTTCTTTCTAAAAGGAATGTTCAAATACCACATGTTCCCTGTAATCAAAACAGCACACTTCAGTTTATCCTCCCACAAATCACTCTAAAACCTAGGGATGAGGCATGGCAGCTCCAGAGCAAGACAGAGCAATCCATCAGCTTTAAAAACCTCTCATCACTCCAGCCACCCTGGGCTGGAACTGGAGCACTGCTGATGCCACTTCCTTCCCTGCTTTTATTCTTATCTTTTTTGGCCTGATTTGTGTTTCACAACAGGGCAACAAATAACTCTGAAGAACATCTCAGCAGACACCTCTGGCTTCTACATCTGCACTTCAACGAACATTGTGGGAACGGAATTCTGCAACATGACAGTCAGTGTTGTGCCACGTAAGAGATGGGGCTGCCTTGGGGAAGAGAAGTACCAGACAGAACATCTCAGCTCAGAGTCAAAGTATTAAAGGAGGGGAATGTTACCATGTGGTTTCTGCACACCTCTAACAGAGACCCTCTCCACTGGTTTACATGCTGGTAGAGCACTCACCAACTCATTGGGTTAGTTCAAAAAGTGACAAAAGCTCTGCAGAGTCAGCACTGAATTTGCAATGTCTGAAACAAAACTTTATAGACAAAGAAAAGCAGGTGTTTAGATCCAGAGGCTCCTCCCTGCCAGTAGCTAACTGCTCCTGTACTACCCAGTACAGAATTATTTCCAGTTGCTGTAGTCAAACAGATGTGGGTCTGGTGGGGGGTTTGAAGTGCAGTGATTGTGCTGATCCCCTTTGACATCACTGCCCCAGCTAACTCCTCCCTTCCCACGCAGCATCCATGAACATAGCTCTGTATGCTGGCATCATTGGGGGAGTCGTTGCTGCCATTGTGGTGATTGGGATCATCGCCTATTGCTGCTGCTGCCGGGAAAGCAAGGAAACTGACTACGAGATGACGTGAGTACCTCTCCCTACAGCAGTGAATGGAAGCGATGAAGGGTTCTCCTTCCCCCTCTAGCATCAACAGATGGAGTGGAAAACTGGGGAGAAGAGAAATCTGGGAAAGCATGCACTGCTTTCTCCTTCCAATGTCCACCCCAGTGGCTCCCATCTCTCCTCATGCGAGATGCCCAGGAGTCCCAGACACCTTTGTGTCTCTGGGCAGAGCCAAATTATTAACACCTTGGATGTGAATTAGCACACATGCTATGAAAAATAAACAAGTAGCTCCCACACCTCTTTCAACACCAGCAAGACTGAAGTTGTGGACTTCAGCTGGGTGCAGTTCTATATCACCTTAGAGCAGTTTAAAAATATCCTAACACAGAATCTCCTCAGCGAGGTTTCTGGCTGGTTTTAACATCTCTACTCCCAAACAATGTTTTAGGGCACAAGAAGACAGAAATGAACCCTCCAGGCAGATGCCAACAAGGAATGAGAGTATAGGGGAGGATGTGGAGAATGAATGAATGAAGAAACCACTGCCATCTCCAGGATCTGCTGAGGCACAGACATCACTGTAGAAAAGAAATCAATCCCTCATTCTTACTGCAAGAAGTTGAATTATAAAATGAAAGCCAAAGGCTCTGCCTTTGAGTTCTGGGAGAGAACATTCTTGCTTCCTTGGAAATAAGTGCTTGATGAACAGTGAGCAATAACACACACTTTCATAGCAGAAAGATGCACACGGAGCACTGCTGCACCCAGTCATCCAAAAATAACCAGTCTTCCAGACTTCCAACTTTCTGAAAAAAGAAACTATGAGGTCTATTTGGAGAACAGAGGAACAGAGCTGCTGATGTATCCCCAGATCCACAAAAGGTTTGAAGGTCACCAACTGCATTTCATCAAGGAAAGGTGGTCTTGTTTACTGAGTCATGCAAATGTCACAGCTTTCACCACTGTTCAACACAGGAACTGCTTTTATGGAGGTTGAAGCAAGATGATTTTTAAAGACATTTTGTTAAATGTGTTTTTTGTATGTATTATACATACACATATAAATAAATATATGGAAAAAAAACCCCATTGATGACCAGTGAGTCCCCTGTTTGGGACAACAGTGCATAATAATGCCACAGATAAGGTAAGAACTTAGATGGGCAGCTGACAAGAACTGGAAACATTCTAGTAGCCTATTTACTGTCAGACTTCTGAATTTCTGAGTTCTAGCTCCCAGAGCTCCTAATTTTCATTACATTTCATTTCATTACTTTTTCCTGCTGATTGTTGCATGTGCAAGTCAGAAATAGTCCATTGCTCCTGCTGCTTCTGAAAAAATGACAATGTGAGAGCATGTACATGGCAAGTACATCCTTAATGAAAAAAAAAGTGAGGGGGAGTGGAAGGAAAAAGGAAAAATAACTTTTTGTTCAAAACTGTAACAATTTAATCAGAAGCACTGCATTTTCTGTGCAAGATGTGAAGGGAAATCCTACCACTGGTATCTTTGGAAGAGAATGGACTGTCCATCCCCAAGGACTATCAATGGGTATTAAAGCTAATTAAAAGTTTGGTTGTTTTTTTTTTTTTTTAATACTTTTGCAGTAAAATATTTATCCTTTCAAAACTCCTTATGGCATCTTCAACTTTGGGAGTTTCAGCAATGCCTCCCACATACCCTTTACCCCCAAACAGTTACTGTAATAAAAATCTAAAATTTAACTTCAAAGAAGAAGCAGCCATCCTCCCACACAGGACCAGTATTTTCTAGATTTCAAACTATGAAAACCACCCTACCAGAACTGTAATTCTGGCTTGCTTTCTGACTACCTTTGTTTTACATAATACTTAAAATACAATTACTCATTTTAGTAATAACAACTGAAAAGACCAACCACAGGAGTTCTTTACAAAGAACACACAAATCTAAATCTCTCTGGCAATGGATAACCTGAAATGCAAGACATTCTAAGGACCTTTTCTCATTATGCATGAGAAAACTTTGCAAAATGGATGGCTAAAAAAGAACATTTCACAGAGAAGCTGAAGGCAGATAAAATTTGGTGCACAGCTCAGAAGCAGAGCTGGTATGTATTCCAATCTCACTGTAACAAGCAAGGACAGTGTGAATTATCTAATTACCATTGTAACACATTTCTACTGTGAAACAAAAGCTATTTCTTTTATAAATGTTACAGACATTAGTCAGCACAACCTGTTTCCTCCACCAGGAATAACAGTGAAGAATAACAGTGTGGATTCTCAAAGATCCTAACTGAAAAGACGAGAAAAATGACTTGAAAATTATCAGCAGAATAGTCCCAAAATATAGCCAGAAACTGGCAGTGGCCACTAAACCATTGTAACACTCTGCTACCTGTCCCACACTCTTCACTTTTAGGATAGGTGAAGCTTAATTGCTGTTAGTCAGCTGAAGTCTTCAAGTAACACTTGTATAGTGGTCATTTTAGGCATGAAGGGAAATACAGATTAGCAGTAAGCAACTGCACTAAATTGTCTAAAGAAACCAGCCACAAAATACAGAGGAGTTTACAAAATAACCCCCAAACCCATTAATTTAATTCTCTGCAAGCAGATTCCATAAGAACTAGCAGAGGAAAAGAAAGAGTCCAACTTGACAACATTTAAAACAGAACTACTTCAAGTTCTGCAATGCTAAGCTCACTTCTGCACTGAGAAATCAACTAAGTGATAGCACATGGAGATATGGCTGAGATAATTCAGTGCTGCATCATTTTTTACCTTTTTAAAAATACCTTAGAAGTAGTGCATTTATTAGAATGCTTTATGTGTTTTTCCTCAACCAATTTGTTCTACTCTGTCAGCCAGAAATACGCAAATACACATATTCAAACTCATGCCTTATTCCAGGGTTTTCCTGCGACTGAATTAATTTCCTGCCTGTCGTGTATGTCTTTCGAAAAAGGAATAACTCCAAGAGCTACCTCTAGTATAGCCACAACCTTATGCAAAATTAAACCAGCAATAATGAATTTGGAGGGAAGATAAATTAAGCTAGTGATACTTAACTAATTGAAAAGATTTAATGTATGTATACCAAACTTTAATAGCCACTTCCCTCCACAGGCAGGAAGGAGGGAGAAAATGTATGACCAGGTAGCAAAGTAAATCCCCCCTTTATTCTTTACATAGCAATCAGTAAACTACTGTTTAGTTATGTTCAACTTTATTCACAACCTTATCACAGAAAGCAGACAAACTGATCAGGCATAATTCAACATTGGCAAATCCATGCTGACTCTTTCCAGTCCCCCACTTCTCTTTCCTGTACCCAAAAACACATTCCAAGAGCGCTTGCTCCATGATTTTTCCAAAGAGTGCAGTGGAACTGAGCAGCCCAGGCTTTCCTAGATCACCCTTTTGATAGATGGGTGCAGTATTTGCCTCCCATTGCTATGGATTTCCTGTGCTCTCTGTGACCTTCCAAAGGTGAAAGAACAGCCTCAAAAAGGTGTCAGTCAGCTTCCTCAGCATCCTGGGATGCAGCACATCTAGATGGAGGGACTGCAGGGGTCTGGAATTCCCACTGCTGCTGTTCTCATCCCTGAAGCCTTCCTCAGAACAGATCTGCTTTCCCAACATCCCTACAGCCCTGGCCAGTGTTTAGGGATTCTTCCTGTGTAGCCCACACGTGCTTCTCCGTCCCTTACACTGCACCAAGATGCAGCCACAAGATCCCTATGAAGACAAGAGAGTCTTCCCAATCAATCTCCCAATCTTGTGTTTGGGAGACACTGTCCTCAATGAACTGCCAACCTTAATGCACACAGAGCTGGCACCAGGGATTCCACTCCTCCCCATTTCCCACACAATCATCAAGATCTGCTCTCACTGCCTTCCCCACTCTTCTCAGGATCTTGGGAAGTGTTTCCAGTATCACAGACACACGCTGGTGCTGCCACAGCCCACCGCAAGATTTAGGACAGTGCACAATTCACAACTTGTCAGGAAGACAGGAGTTAATTATCTCAGCATCCTTGTTGCTAGAGCAACTGCACTCCTTTTCTGTTTATTTGTACCAACTGTTCCAGGAAAGACACCGAGGCAATGTTCTGCCTGATGAAGTTCACAATACAATGATCAAACATCCAAGATTAATTCTGGATGTGTTAGAGCTCTACTAAAATACTGCAGCCCAACATAAGGGAATTTGTAACTTCTGCTGCACTTCACCTGTTCACTAGGGATTGAAGGGAATTATTTGAAAACAACAGAAAAGTTTAATGGCAACCTCTAAGACAGAACTACGGAAAAGTGAGGGAACAGAGATAATGCACGGTTAGATTAATAGAAGTGTTTGACTGCAATCATTTTACTAAATCATTGCAATAAAATTTATTGGCTGGCCACTCTGGGGTGACAGTGAGGGATGATAATCCTGCAGAAGTCATCAGGAGGGCAGAAACTAGATAACAAACTTGTTTTTCTCCTGCTCCACCACAGAACATTCACTCTGCCAAAAGGAATGATGTTGTTAAAAGTCTTTGCAGTCAGCTGCAGCTACTTCATCTATCAGCCAGAAAAAAAACCCAGTTTCACACATATACTTGAGTGACTTTACTTTTGGGCAAAGTCTGAAATCCTTGCTAGCAGAAAGGGTTAAAACTTTTAAATTCAATTAACAGGTCTAAAAGCACAGCCCCTCAACAAGAATTACACATGTTTTTTTAAAACTTATCAAGAAAGAAAAATACAACTATTTTACAAGAAAATCAAAACAGGCTTTCCTAGAATAGAGGTTTTCATTCACCTACAACAAGTACTTATTCAGAAGAATCTGACCATGAGCACACCAACCACTTGACTGTGACAGCTCAAGAGCCAGAATCCCTGAAATGGCAGCAAGTTTCCTAATGGGAAATGACTCAGCATGGACCTCACTCTAGGCAGCTGGCACAGGACACGCCCCGTGGAATGAATATCAGCTGTTGCTGTTATCCAGGATCATAGCACTGCTTCCTCCAGCCTGACACCTGACAGATCCTCCACACAGAAAATCCCCAATGAATTGCTGCCTTGTTTCTATCTTTTACGATCTGGATGAGTGACATATTGCTAAGGATGCAATAAGGATTTATCTTGCCTTAGACACAGCAAACACTCTCTGATAACGCAAAAGTTGTAATGCAGACCCCAGAATTGGCACAGACATCAAGAGTCAAGAGGTAGTGTGGCTTCCCTTCCACACACCACACACTGTCCAGCTTCTTTTCTGGGAGAGCTGCTGTCCATGTGAGAGAGCAGTGGAATGCAGAGCTCCACCTGAGAACAGACAATGAGCCAGCTGAAGCTCTTGGGCTGGACACAGAGGACAGGCCAACAAGACGTGTGCTGCAGATAGCCCTGCCAGAGAGAAGGTCTCAAGGCCTTCTTCAGACACCTGTGAGGAGCCTGACACTCACAAGTGACCAAGGAGCCAAGGTGGTCCCTGCTGGACCTCATCCTTATGGACAAGAAAAAACTGGTCAGGGATGTGAAAGCCAGGGGGCAAATTTAGCTTCAGTAACCATGAGATAGTGGAGTTGTGGATCCAAAGAGGGAGGAAAACAGCAAAAAGCAGCATCACGGCCCTGCAGCTCAGGAGAGCAGTCCTTGGCCTTGTTCATAGATCTGCTTGGAAGACATCTGTGGCACACAGTGCTGGAAAGAGATCCAGGTGATTTTTCAAGTATCACCTCCTCCAAGACAAACAGCAAAACAAGCAGAGGCTGACCATAGAGCTCCTGACAGAACTCACCCCTGAAAAGGAAACACACAGGAGACAGCAGCAGGGACAAGTGCTTGCGGAGAAACACAGAAGCGCTCTGTGTGTGCAGGTATGGGGATAGGAAAGCCAAAGCACACCCAAAGTTCATCTGGTGAAGCACATGGAGGGCAAAAAGGAGGATTGCTGTGGGTGCAGCTGAGTGGGAATGGGCAGCTGGTCATGAAAGACAAGGCTAAGGCCACATTCACCTTAGCTCTAATGGTAAGATCAGCCTCCCAAAGCAAAATTCAAATAAAGATGTCAAAACCAGGTTTTTTTCTTCTAAAAGAATGCTGGAAGTTCTGCCACGTCCCTGGTTCCTGCAGTTTTCTTGGAAGGAGAAGGTGGACAAGCCAGCAATGCATTAGTAACAGTTAAATTAGAAGCAGCAGCAACTGCTGCTTACTCTATGTTAACATACTCTAAACAGAATGTAAAAGAACATGATTACAGGTCAATGTACTGATGTAGACTAGATCAGCAGAGCTGTAACTGCAGTCATTGTTTTCATGATCCTCAGACAACTGTTCTGGCCAAACCTTTAGAGTAGCAATGTACAATTAACCACTTGTCTACTACTATTATAACAAGGGCAAAAATACCTAATAACTCTGCAATGTGTGTGTTAAACCAGGACAACTTTTTACTCATTCCTGTCATGGAAGAGAGTCAGCTGCTTAATAGGAGGGCAGAAAGTCAGGTCTGACGGACTCTATCAACTGTCTCCTTTACAAAACCAGCTCTTTAGTCAGCTCACCAACCCCATGTGCTACCACACACCCACATGCAGAGTGCTGTCACCATTAGGTTTCATCCAGTGGAAGGTGCATGTTTAGAGCTCCCAGGCTGCACCACTCAAACTCTGCTCAAGAGCCATCCTGCCCTGTCTTGGTTTTGTGTCCCCTCCAGAATTTTGTCATGCAAGTGGGGAGAATTTTGGCCTGATTTTGACACAGTTTGTGCCTTACCAGTACTACTCCTTGCACTTAGGAAGTGGGCTAAGGCTGCAATCCCTCATCTTTACTTTCCTTTAATTAAAGGAGAGAAGCATTACTTTTATTGTACTTGTTTTTCAGAATTTATTTTTGCAGAAATCAAGAGCTGCAAATTGCAGAACAGTCGAGGAAGCAGAGTTCCAAAATGAAAGAATTTTCTATCATCCTTCAGCAGCTGTTAGGGCTCTCCCTCAATAAATGCAGAATAACAATAGGAAATGGGCTACTTTAAGTTAGTGTACTCATTCTAATGGCATAGATCTTATGATTTTCACTACAAGAAAACCTCTCTATAGTTGTTGGTTATTACACTAAGACAGTTACTGCCCCAGTTAACAGCCCGCTGCCTACAGCATATAATTAGATCTTCTACATCTTATGTGCTATTTTAATTTACAGGTGGTAAGGTACAGATATGCCACAGAATCCTAATGCCATTTTCCCACTTCTGCTCATATTCTTTATCTCAGTCTTAATATGTAATACATTTAGCTTAGTAAAAAATGTTCTTATGTTTATGTACTTAACACCAAGTAAGTGTTTTAACAACAATTTTTAATAAATTCTCTCCTACGTAAGAACTGAAACAAACTTTTATTGCAACAGTGAACTCTGAAAATACTTCAAAACCAATTGTTCTGTACATTATGAAACATCAATGCAGCAGTGGCTGTCAGTTAAGGAACCTGGACAAGTCTATACAAATGCAGAAAAGCCTTTAGCACTACTTGATAGACACTGTCAGTCACTGTCAGTCTGTTACAACATTCCCAGGTGCTTCATTGGTAAATTTCAGCCTTACAGCTTGAATGTCCCTTATTTGGTGAAAATCAGCAGGTAGGACAGCAGCCTCCACGAAAGGAAATACAGAATCAATTGAGAAAATTCAGTGATAAAGGTGAACAGTTGGGTAAGAATAGAAATGCTTCAGTGATCTTAAAACAGTGGAAGAAAGGGTGCAACTGGCCTCGTAGCAACTGTAACAGGTTTCAAACTAAAGCAGCAGTTGGCCTTTTCTGATACACTGATCAGCATGCTCAAATAAACCTCTTATTTTGGCTGTATTTTGGGTTTTGCTTGCATTTGTTTTGTTGGGTTTTTTCCTTATTCAAGGGAACGAACCACCTCATCTTGAGTTTCAGTACCTACAAGGAATGAAATCTTCACACAGTTAGTTGCTATGGAAATAGTATTTCAAAACTGGACATCTGTTGGTACAAAATCTAGGAACAACTTAACAAAATAAGCTCTTATTTCTCAGAATCACTTGCTTAGGAGACACATGGACTAAGCACAGACAGACAACTTCTTGGGGATTAGTCCAACCACTACCGCCGTAAAAAGGAACACCTAACTTTCTCAGAAAATGTCAAGACACTTTTTATGCACCCCCAAATAATTATGACTGGTATCTACCCAGCCTGACTAAACTCTTGTGAAATGTATGTTTGAATTTGGTAATCTTTCAAAAAAAAACTATCAAAAAACCAAAACCAAACCAACCCCATAACACCTACACTTCTCTTCAGTCTCTAAAGTTTGAGGGACATGCATTTCTTAAAAAGAAAACTGATGTAAGCAAAAAAAAAAAATCTATGCAGTACTTGTCCCTGATGTATATAATACAGCCTGTGCCTCTAAGAACATTAACAGATAGATTAATTTGCCACAGTATTTCTTTCAAGACATTTTACATAGAATCTGCTTTTCTGCCTTGAAAGACCACTCAAATTTTTCATGGCTAAAACTGATATATTACAGCAAACTTTTGGGACTACTGACTTTTCATTAATTCCCCTAGGGCAGCCCTTCACACCTTCAATGCTTTCTCCCTCGCACCAGTTTTTGAAGCAAGACTGTTACACACTTAAATTCCATCTTCCTCATGCAGGAGATGGGAAGGCTATTAGGAAAAGAAACCAGGCAAAAAGTTTAAATTGTTTACACAATGGTCACTAAAGAATTCTTCTAATTCAATTATACTGATTAATCAATCTTGAATTTGCACTCTTTTCATTAAGAAATACAACTAGTATAGCATGCAGTTTTAAAGATGTAACTGTTAAGTCCCTTCAAAATAAGTCTTCCTGTAGATAATGAACAAGATTCTTTAAATCCACTCAATGGTTTTATCATTCTAACAAGAACAACTGCCAAGGTTTGTACAGAAGATGAAAAACTGCAGTCTGGAGAAACTACTAGTTATCTTAGGGAAACAAAGAAAATTAGAATTTACAGCTGTCCTGGATGTGAAAGAGATTTTCAATTACTGAAAGACTTGATCAGATGCACTTCTCAGCAATCGAATAATTCCTCTTCCTTGTACAACACTTGTTCCACAAGGGGAGGTCTTCACACCACATGGAGAATCACCTAATAAATTAAATACAATTTGCACATCAAATCAGCCTTTAAAGCTTGCATAAATTAATGGAATTATTCTTCATGCTGTGGAGCTGAACCTATTCAACAGCTCTGATACAAAAAGTCAGGCAGGTTGCGTCCTCCACAAACACCAAGACCATAAGATCATGATTTCCAGGTGGAACAGAGTTTAACTCAGCATGGATCTTATGCATAAGGTATCAAACTGCAAACTCAGAATTCTTATTCATTTTGCAAACCTGTTCCTCTGAAGGCTAGCCATGAAATGCTCAAATGAACTGAGCTCAGAGGTCTTCTAGTAAAAAAAATCCTTTCTGCAAATAGAAACTTTTAAAAGAGAAGTCTTTTAACTGAATTGTGACAGAACACTTGGAACAAGGACCAGCTCATTCTGTACATACAATGATTTAGAAACATGGAGAGTACTTTAAACACAGCCCTGCCTCAAAGCACCTGGGCATGGGAATGGCTTCAGGTAACAGAAAAGTATAAATCAGAGAGCAACATTTCTAAGAAAAACTTAATTTTGAGAGATGTTTTTGACCCTAAGATTCTGTCCAGTAACAAAAGGCCAGCTCTTCCTCCTTGAGTCTTCAGTGTGAGCTGTGCAGCACTTTCAGGCAACACCTAAGCCCAGAAATTTGAAAAAATAACTACTGGATTAAGTATAAAGAGCTCTTTCAACTAAAAAAAAGTCCAAGTTTCAAACTCACAATTAGAAGGAACAAACTCTGGATCCTGTCTTGGAGAACCCAAAGGTTTGTCGCATTCAGAACTCTCAGCTTTCATTTTCTGTATGAAAATACAAATATTCAAAATAAGGTACATGTATCTGCTAACATGAAAATACCCCACTATCCATCAAACCTATGGATCATGGTCAAAACCCTGCAAGTTCATCGGTCTGCCCAACATATGTCACAAAGGACAGCACCCAAAGACAAAACAGCTCGTGTGAAATTGGCAACTGGAAATAAATCAGGGTATCAACTGAAAAAATCTGACCTGAGTATGTCCAGCATCCAGTTTTACAATCCTGGTATTTGTGCTTTGATCATGATCAGAGTCTTGCAGAGGGAGGTGAGCTCCAGTTAGTGGGACTCCATACATACTAGCAAAGGATTTACTGATGCAGTAACTTGACCAAGAAAAAAAGTAAAACAAGAAAGGTCTGGCTAAGAGGGCTAGAATGCTGATGTGGGGAAGCACAGCATTTTATGTTCTTCAGCTGGCAAACAAAAGCAGCCAAAGCAACAACAGATACCAGAGGGCAGAAGGACTTTCTGCCAGCATCCCTGCATCCTTCCAAGACCACCAGTCTGTTGTACAACTACACATGAAATAAAACCAAACTGCTTCCCCACATTATCAAATGCAGCACACAAAAGTGTGAAAAGCAATTTTTTTTTCAGGGCATAGCACTTCATGATGAGTTTTTTGAATAAAAGACTATTTATTATTGCCTCTCTAAGTGCTACTACTGCTGCCAACAGAGATCATAAATGGCATTTCCTCATTTCCAAACTATTTATTTTTCCTTTTTCCCCACCAAAAAGATTACAGGACCTTATGCATCTACATTATATGTCAGGCAGTATAGAAGTTTCCGAAGTAGAGATATCCCAGAGCATAATGAGAATACCACTGTTTGAATTAGAATGTAATTCTTAATTCTTAATTCTTAATGTAATTAAGACTTTTCTCAGCATTGCAATGCTAACAAAATAAAAGCCACCATTCTGGAGTCAACTCCTCAAGCAACACTCACCCCATTTTCTTACAGGATGCCAGGGCACAGCAGATTATATCATTCTCCTCATGCCACTTGCACCTACATGAAATGAATTTCAGGCTTATTTCAGAAGCACCTACATTGTTAATCAACAAGAACAGTTGGTCTAGCCAGATGAAGAGGAACAAATATTAAAAATGGTATCTTTTTGTCACAGTGATCATGCAGTACCTTTAAAATTTCACAGAGTTCAATAGCTTTGCCCTAAGTAGTTTATGCAGAGCTTAAAGGTCTGCTTATCAGGCAATCTACTTCATGCTGAGGTGGGGGGCAGGGAGAAAAGAGAACCCTAAGAGACAAATGGAATTTAAACCATTTGAATAATTTCAAGCTTCCCATTAATGTGAAATAGTTTCTCCCAGCATAAACACCTTCACTTTCCTCTCCAAACCTGTCTTTTAGAGTACATTCTTCCATCCTCCTTAAGGTCCCCCTCTAGGGTGAAGACACTCATGGGAACACAAAACTGCCTGACTATAAGACAAAGTGACAACGATGAACCCAATGGATCTTAAAATCCATATTCCGAGCAGACTTCCAAGAATTATTTACATAGTTTTTTTTTTAATCTACTGAAATTTAAGATCATATTATTGGTTTTTTTCTTAAATTAGCAGCAGAGGAAGCACTAGAGTCTATTTCTAAATTAACTGCATAATAACCCAATATGCTCCAGCAGCACTGCAAGCAAATATCACTTTTTGTACCAACACAGAAGAATCTGAAAGCAGGCACATTTACACAAAGAACCACCCAACACACCTGGTATTACTAGAGAAATCCCACAGGCAGACATCCAGTTTTCTATACACCCAGATCTTGGATGGCTCCTTTTGGTGTTTCTTCTGGTACAATTTCATTATCAGGTCTTCTACTGCAAAAAGCTCCCAGTGGCTCTCAATGCCTACAGTTCAGTGAAAATCCAGGCCAGGAGAACAGGAGTCACTGAATGTCCTACTCAGCTCATTTCTCACTCAGTCCCTGTTCACTGCCCAGCTCTTTATCACAGCATCAAAGCTCAAAGATATTCCAACAGCTGTTTTAATAAAACCTGGCTTCCTAGAAAGTGGTGGGAGAAAGGAAGAGGAAGGAGCGTGCAAAGGAGTTCAAGCTATCAGAACCAGCTTTTATGAAAACTTTGAGACACGCTTTTCAGACAAATACAGGTGTTCATGATTACACAGCCCTTACTTCTGGGGATAGGAGGGGAAAAGGACAGACAAAAATGATCCATTCCCTACCTGTTATGCTGGCCATTCGACCAAGACACCAGTTAATTCGGAATCTGTCATTAGACTGGAGAAAAAAAGATTTCTGTCATCTCAAAGGAGCACAGCATAGAATTCTGACACTTACATGACTTCTGTCCAGGTCTGAAAAAGCCACCTCCAAACCAAAATTGCTTGTAGCAATGAATGCAATCTCCCTGATGACAATCTTGAAGAGGACCCAAATTTCATGCATACTTCTTCAGAGCCCTGTATTTACGGATGAAACCCAGTATCTTGTCCCTCCCTACTTTTTAAAGATTAAGATTAGGTTTGAATTGAACTGAAACATAATATACCTGTTACGAAACTTGAACACCTCTGAATCCTAACATTTTGTTCTGTTGCCTGAAAAAATGAAACTTGAGCAAAAATTTAAGACACGTGTTATTCTCATGGGGAAAAGAGTCACGAAAACGTAAAAATATCCTTTCAAAAAAAGCAGGATTTATGACTATTATTGAACACATCCAATTTAAGTCAAATCTTAGGAGCCCTTAACCAAAGTCATAACAATGTCAGAGAATAAAAGACCCTGTTCATCAGTAGATTAGAGCCAGAAGTGTAAGCTGAAAATAAAAAGGGAGAAAATTAGGTCTCTGCTTTATAAAAAGGTTGGCTTCTACAGTCCGTTTCTTCCTGCATGGAACTGGGACACTTTGGAAAAAGTGTCTTTCCCCACTTATATGCACACTGATTAGGTTTTAGAGTAAACTACCTCCTTAGTCATCCAACAGAAGTGAAAGCAGAAGGGGAGATTTAGAGCTTTGACCTTGGCCATACCCTGCAGAAGAAGCGAGGCTGAGCACCCCTGGCTGGCTGGGCAAACTCAACAAGTTCCCGCAGGACAACTGCGTAACAAGAACGAGGAAGGTGAAATCCAGATATAGGGATCTTATGGGTTTCATCACCTAATGGAGGGGGAAGGGGGACAGGAAAAAAAAACAAACCAACAAAACAAACCACAAAATTGTGAGAAGTTCAGTTTCCTTAAGAGATACGGTTCCCTCCTCCTTTTTATCTTTCTGTATACATATATATGCACACAAACACACACACACTCCTCTCCACAGAGAGTCTGTGTTTAAGCTACCAAAACCTTGCTTCTGTCAGCAGCCCTGGGCTGTGAGCAAACACTCACAATCCTGCCCCTTTTAAAAGGCCATTATCCAAGTATTAGACGTACACAGGCCAAGTTTGTTCCCTCTGTACACAAGGAGAGGAAGTGTCCTAATAAAAACAAACTGGAGTCTATAAACATTACTGAGAGTCACAAAGGAAACAGGCAGGCCAAGCCAGACACAACAATGGTGCAGATATTTTAGTTTTGTTAATATATGCCAAGCTGCTAAACATAACTTTAAAGTAGTATCTTGGAGTTACCCTGTTGTTAATTAGCACTTCATGCTGAAGATACACACAAGGACTATCAAGAATTACAAAACATTTGGACAGAGGTCAGATAGGCTGAGTCTAAAACTGCACACCTTTGCACACCATTCTTTTTCTCCATTAATACTCACCAGCAGCCTGGCAGTGGTACCGAAAACCACGTGGTGGTACTTCTACAAAAAAAGAGGAGAAAGCACAATCATCATCTAACACCACCAAGGAGAGATCCTTAACTCTCCACTATACACCACAACTTCACATACAGAAAAGAACAGCTTCATCTTCCCTTGTGGCCTTGTGAAAGTGCCACAACTATTTCTGGAAAAGCTATTTTCAGTTCTATGCATTTTAAAAAACAAAGTGCATTGCAGAGTGTGTTTAGGTCCAACTAAGAGCAACATTAATTGACATGAAATATAAAACACAAACACGTGCAGATCCTCCTGGGTTTAGCCTACCCTCTTTGGAGTTACATGAAGCTCTGACACTAATTCTCTTCAGAAACAAGCTCAGCACTGCTCTGATATTTTAAGAAGTCTGACCATTTATAAGCAAAGAAATAAACTTGTCTTAATATCAGAAGTCTAACCTGAGCAGCAGTGACTCTAGAAAGCCTCCCTCTCACCTCAGTATTTCTGACTTTCCTGGAACTCACCTGGATCTATGAAGTGGTGGAAATCAGCCATGATGCCATCTTGCAGGGAGTATCTGACACACCCAATCTCACAGGGAAGAAAGCGCTGCTCGCAGTGGGGAGGCAGCTTCCCGTAGCTGTATATGTCCAGGAAGTAGAAGATGTCTGCAACCATATCTGAAAGAAAAAGACCAAAACCATCTTCAGACAAGCCACCAGAGGTTACAGAAGCTAGGCTTGTCTCCCCTCATCCAGGGAAAGCTTTGGTGAACTTTCTCCTATGACTGAGCGCAGAGTAACAACCACACAAAACACACAGCAGCTCTTCCTCTGTATCCAAGATGACAAGGTAACAATACTTATGCAGAATTCAGGTACATTGGACACTTTCCAGAGATCCTACTGTGTGTGGAGATGGGGCAAAAAGCCCAACAAATACAAGCAACTAAAAAAAAAGCCAACCTCCAAACCCACATGATGTTAAGAGGCCTGCAATCCAACAGGAACCATTATTCTTTTTAAGGATAGTCTCTTTGCCCTTTGATAAAATAAGGTTAGGGGAAAACCAAATCAGTAGCTGCAAAACAGACTCACAAGCTAAATTTGGCAGCTTACACCATTTAAATGAGTCGGTAGTAATCCTGTGGGGCAAGAAGATGAGAAGTCTGCTAAATAAAAGGACTGCTTCTCCACCAAATGAGCTCCCAAAGAAAGTGGCAAGAATACCCAACACAAATGTTAAGGAACAGATTTATCATTTACTAATTAAAAAGTATCCAACTGTGACAAATATTTTACAATACACCTTAATCATCCTCTTCACAACCATCACAATGTCCTCAGTGAAGTTTAATACAGATATTTATTCCTTACTCTTAACTACTGCCTCTCATCAAAAAAGTCCTACTTGCTCTACTAGAGATGTGTAACCATCTTCACACATAAATAACTTTGTATGCCAGTCTTTAGGACATTTAACACCAGTTGCCCTAAGCCTGAATGGTCATGCTCCCTTATGTGGGTCTTAAACTGTACAAGCTCAGGGGTCATAGGAAAGACACCTCTCCTACCTTATGAAGAAATGGATTTAGCTCCAGGGAACCATACAGAACTTTAACTGAGAAATATTAAGAGCAGCATCATGAAATGTATCTCAATTATCCTTTATCAGTATGCCTCTCATTCAGCTAAAATATGAGTTGTGCCAACTCAAGCCAGCCAGCATGATCAGCCCAATCAAATCTGCATCACAATGACAGGGGAGCATGACCCCTGGCACAGAGGGCACTAATAAGCACTGCACTTTTTATGGAGCTACTGTTTCTTGCTCCCCCATAACCATGACAACATGAAAACAGTTCAAGAGACTGAAGTAAAAAGCTGGAGCTGAGACTTAACCACACAGCAGATACAGCTTATATGAACTGGCTTCTTGACTTACCTTGTAAGCACTACCTCTTATTTTTCAGAATAATGTAATATTCATTGGGTAGAAGATTACAAATATGTTCACTTCAGCCATCTGAAGACAGGTACAGGTTAGAAAGGCTTAGTTTTTGAGAGTTCTTTCAATAAGGAAGCAAGTCAGGATGTTATAAAGGCACTGACAGAGTGCATGTTCCCTCTTTTATTCTCCCAATGAGGCCAGGCCCCTACTTTACTTAATACCTCTATCATACCAATTTTGAACATTGATATCTAGCAATTCTTAACCCTTTGAAATCAATACAAGTATTCTTTTATGCTGAACTTGGATTACGCCTCGTCAAATCATAAATGTAGGACTTGAAAAACTACCTTTTCCTTAAAAACCTTGAAATAACTGTGAAGAAACTGTTAGTGGCTATACTCCCACTGAGCTAAAAAACAGAGGATAGAATTCTTGGAGGTTGGAACAGTATTTTCCTTGATGTCCCTCTACCTTTTAAAGCAGTAGCCCAGTAGTGTAAAATATCTGACACAGATGGCTTTTAGCAAAATGTAAACAGTCTTTGTACAGGTACCACTGAGAATATCCTCAAAGGGAAACTCTCATCTACCAGGACCAACTGCTTTAAAATCACCATACCCTGATCATTCTTCCAAGAGAGAGCACAGGCATCTGGCAAAGGAGTAACACTGGGCATCTTTGTGGTCAGAGGAGCAGGAACTGGATCAGGCACATTACAAATCTGGAAAAGATGAGAAAGTTAAAAAAAATCAACAACAACAAAAATCTTCTTGCCCCAAATAAAATCCTTCAGCTCCTTATATCAGAGGAAAATGCAATACCCACTAATAGCTGTGGTTAGGTGGAAAAGTTTAATATATTAAAGTGCCTGTATACTTGCAGGCCAGGAAATCAAGATTTCTCTTCAGTACCTTTGTCAACCCATTACTGCATGAAAGAACTACAGCTAAATTTACAAAACGTAATACAAAAAAAAAAAAAAAAAAAAACTATTTTCTTAAATTCAACCACTTGCCATAGGCAAGGAACTCTTCAAACTGGAATTTAAAACTTTTCTCCCCAAGTTTTATGAAAAAAGCACCTGGCACATGTGTTAGTTGTCTTTGACTACGAAACAGGTTCATGAAAACTGATAAAGCCTCATTGGAAGTCATTGGATTGCTGTGAAAATCCATTCATGAACAATAAGCTTTTAATAGGACAGGAAAAGAAACCTGGCAGCCTTACAGAATCTGATCACTGAAACCCAAATTGGGAATAACATCCACACCCAGGTGCACTGATTGCAGATAACCATCTCAGCCAAAGTTAATTCGTTATCAGTTTGAACTATTTAAAACAAGATGAGGATTTACTCCCACCTAAGCAAACTCTGGCCACCTCCAAAAGAAGAACATGGACTTTCACCACACAACGTGACCATGGCTGTCTGTGTACTGGGCTGGGATGAATAATACATAATCTCATCTATCCACATTTGCCTATTCCCACTGATACAGTAAGGATGGTGATCTTTACTCTGGGAAAGCCATTATTCATTCCTCTGCCTGACTGCAATCTTCTAAAATGCTACAATTTCTGGAAGAAAACACAGAGGCCTCCATTTGTGACTTACCTGCCATTTCACTTAGTTCTCTCTGACATTTAAAAATGCAGTTCCATTAATTACACACACTCAGCCTGCTACACGACACAAGGATGATCACATTTTAAACGGCTTTCTCCCAGACATTCAGGTCCCCAAAACCAGAAAACATTGCCTAACACCGCCCTTCTAGTCTAGACTAATTTAACTAATCCATTTTTACTAGTTACTCCAAACTACGATCATCCTGTCATTCCCTCTGTCACCATATAAGTCTTTTGAAGTCCTGGAATTTATCCTCACTATTGATTCATAGTTCACAGTCATTATCTAGTAATAGAGCATTAAGAACTAAATGCAGTATTATCCATTTACTCAGACAGTAACCATCTTTCCTTGGACACACAAGTTTTTACACTACTAACAAAGACTGAAATGAAATAAAATAAGCTGACACCTCACATAATTCAAACTCTTAAGTAACTCTGCTTCAGAGAAGTGCTGGGAAAGGAAAAGAGATAGAAACAAACTAACAGGACCAATACCTTTTCAAGGCAGTAAATAGCAGAAATTATCTGTTTAGCACCATTTCAGACACAACCATATACACTCAACCCAAATGCCTACTTCTATATTGTTCTCCACAACACTGTTACTACTCTCTCCCACATCCAACCAACCTAAAAATAACGGCAGGGTGTAGTTATTCTATTTGTGCACAGGCCACATTTCATTGACCGGGTTCACCACACAGCTCCTCCTGTGTGGTGACAAATCAGCTGCTTCTAAGATGTACTTTCAGGCCACCAGACCTAAACCAATGACACCCACAAAGCAAAAGCAACGTGAACCTATGACAAGAAGAACCACCAATTTACAGCATAAATTTAAAAAAAAATAAAATTAAGTCAAGCACTGCAAAACACTGTTAAACATAAAGCTAGGGCGTTAGAGAACTACATTTTACTTGGTACAAGAGCCCAAAGGAACAAGCTGTGATGGTTTAAAGAGGTATCAAGTATTTCCACCCTCAATTCAAGCCAGAACAATTACTGGCATAACCCGTATAATGATAGGTACTACTAATGCAGCCAGAGGCTGGAGGATGTGGAGAGCAGGTGGAACTTGCACAGCATCCTATGGAACTGAGCACAAAGAGCCCGATACCGTTTACTCCTCCTTCTTACTGAGGGCCTTCCATTGTCAGCATTTACCTCCTTTACTGTCTTCTGAAAGCATTTCTTGCTGTTCCATTTACGAGCCTTCTCTGCATACATTGTCTTCTCTTCCTCTGTCAGGGACTTGAAGAAAAATTAGCTGTTATAAAAAGGTACCTACCTTTTCTCTACTTCCTTCTAGTAGGCCCACAAACCAACAAACTCCATGTGTAAGAAATCACTCCTGCCCTTCCAAAGGACATTACTGATGGCGCCAAGACTAACTCAAAACCCCCCAAGCGCTTTTTTCCTAATAACGCCATAAGCCTTGGTTACGAACACCCAGCAAGGCGAAGGTGAACTACCTACGAGTGAGGGCGAGCCACAAACAAGAGACCTCCTGGAACTCCCCCTGCCAGCCGGGGATGCCGCCGCCGCCACGCCACCCACACGACCCGGAGCAGCCCCCGCGCTGAGGGGAGCAGGGCGCGGGCACCCGAAATGGCGCCGAGCCCACCCTCCAGGACAGGCCCCGCCGCCCTCACCTCCCACGCCTGGGAGCAGTAGGGGACGGCGTCCGCCACATGGGCCACGGGCAGCCCGCGCCGCTCCAGCTCGGGCAGCTGATCGTGCACGAACCACAGAAAGGCGCTGCGGGGGCCGCCGCGCCGAGCCATGGCCTCGCCGAAGGGCGCTGCCCACACGCGGCTGCGGCGCGGCCCCTCATGAGGGGCGGGCGGGGCGGGGCCGCCATGGCGGGGCCTCCCTCCCGTGGCAGCTGGGCCGTGCCGCCGCGTTTGAGCTTCGCCTGCTCCTCGCCAGCGTGAAAAATGCGCCTTTTATGATTTTTATGATTTGGCTTTTCGCAAATATTAAAATGAGTATTATACGTGTTGTGTTAGGAAGTGTTGCTGTATTAATTTTCTTAAGTAGTGTGTTAAATGTGGTTTTAGGTTGTAACAAAATGTTAAAATAGAAACTGTGCTATGTAAGATGCTTTTTTAAAAGAAAGGACTCGCAGCGAGATAGCAGCCACAGGACACCTAAATCTTTCAGAGAAAAAGAATTTATTGCCCTCTTATCATAAGAAATGAACTTCCTCCCGCCCCGCTCGGGCTTAACAAGGCCTTGAGGATTCCGAGGAAGAAGTTGACGATGACCAGACAGAATCCCGTGTCTGAATGGAATTTATGCATCATGTATGAAGTGTATGAATATGCAACGGGCTGTTGTTTTTAAGGGTTCATCCTCTGTTAACGTGTGTCCTTTTTCGGGTTTATGCTGCCCAGAAAAATGTACCCAGATGTCCATAACTCTTTGTTTCTACTGTCTCATATTGTCCTATTTCAAATTGTCTAAAATTTTTATTACTCTAATTATTATTATTACCATTTTATTACTATTAAACTTTTAAAATTTTAAAAACAAGTGATTGGCGTTTTTCACACCAGCGATAAAGGAGTGTTATCAGTGGGACAGGCTGGGGCTTCCCGAGGATCACAGAACCATGGAATGTGAAGGGGTTGGAATGGGCCTTAGAGGTGATGTAGTTCCAGGGATGCCTGCTGCCAGAGCAGGTTGCTCAGAGCTCCATCCAGCCTGGCCTTGAGTGCTTTCCAGGGAGGGGCAACTTCCCAGGGCAACCTGTTCCTGTGCCTCTCACAGTAGGGAATTCCTTTCTAATACCCAGCCTAGGTTTCCTGTCTTTCATAAAATAAGAGGAGATGCTGTATGTCAGTAGAACCAGGTAAGCAATTAGTACCCCTTAGTCCAGGACATTCTGTAGCAAACAAGCTCTATGGATGAAGTAAATCAAGGTGTAGATGTATATATTGCCAACTTGGCAAAAGGTTCAAAGCCCATGCATCCTGTAGAATCCTAAAATCAGGTTTGGGAGAGATTTTTAAGATGAACCAGTCTAACTCAGCACTATCACTGTAAGCCCTAAACCACATCATCCAGTGTCAGATCCAGGTGCCTCTTAAACATACCTGGATATATGTTAACTACCTTCATTGCAATAGTAAGAATCACGCCTCCAGATCAAAAAGATCGCTGTCCAGGTCAAGATCCTTCCCCTGAGCATGCATAGGAGTCTGGTATGTAATTGTATGGTAATTATTATCAATCATACTTGGGAGGTTACTAACACAACATTTTTGTGTGTAAGTAATGGCATTTCCAGTGAGCTGTGCCTGATTTGAGAAATACCACCAGGCACCCAGGCTTGTGTAAATCCAAAATAAGTAAATAATCAATGTCTCTCTCAAGTGTGTAATTATTGGCTTGTTGCACACATGTAGATGAATCTGAATTTTGTGGACAAGAACCTCACAGCAGGTCCTGATGAAACTGTGGCAGGGCTGTTCTTCTTCTTTTTTTTTTTTATAATGTTCTTTGGATGTTGAAGGATAAGAAATACCCTATGGGAACATGAGTTTGCACCAGGTTCAGGAAGGAGAAGGGGGGAAAGCAGAGACCAACTTCAGGTGAGAGCCCTGGGTTTAGTTTTGAAATAAATGGCAGGAAAGTGGAGGAGGTGAGTGGGCACGTGTGCACTTGGAAGGGCAAACTTGTTTATTAGAAATTATTTGGGAGCTCATGTCACACAAAACTGAGGCTGCTGTTCAGACTCTCTTTTTGTGGTTTTGGGTTGCTTTTTGTGGTTCTTGGGGTTTTTCCCCTTCATCTATCTCGTTGACATAACTGACACTTCCTTCACTGAAACTGCATAGGGAACCACAGTTCAGATGAAATAAAAGCTGGAAATAATCTGATCTGCATCATCTTGATAAGTGGCACAGAGTTGCTTCCTGCCTTAAGCTTTCTATTGATCTCTCAAAGATCAAATGATCTTCACTGACCATAGTAAAAAAAAATAAATAAAGAGAAGCTAGCAGGGCAATAATCACAGCAGGTCAATAATCACAATTGGCTTTAAAACAAAGTTTAATCAGTTTGCAAAAATCTGGTTGCCTGGAACAGAGGACCCTACATTTGACATGAGACAGGGTTACTGGAGTGGTAACACTGGCATAGGCCCTGATTAACTTCTGGCCTGATTTTCCTTGCCCAGGGCATGTGATGTCTCCCACATTCCTCACTGTTCCCCTGTCTTTTGGGGAATCTCCTTCAGCATCCATTTGCTTCTCATGCAGCCATCTTCAGTGGAGTTATCCAGTCTCCATGAAAATAAATGGTGCAGCACTGACATGGAAGATTCTTGGCAACTCTCCATCCCGGAATCCTCTTGAATTTGCTATAAACTTAAATATGAGGATAAAACCAGTGATGAAACATGTCTATGCATTTCCAAATGACTGGGAAAATCTGCCTCTTTTCCTCAATCCAACCACTTTTTTTCATCTTTGGGTAAATCTGCTCAGCTCCAAAGGAGGTTCAGGCTTAAACCTTTGACTTAGCTGATTATGTTTGTCAATGCTGGAACTGCTGTCAGGTAAGCTCAGACCAGATTGCTCTTGCATCTCCCTGGTGGCTGGTTTCTCTGAGGGTTAAAAAATGCTGGCTCATGCTGGAGGGAGTTCTGTCTTGCTCAAATCTTGAGAAACAGTTTGGTTTGTGTTCCACTCAGGAAATTTGCTGTTAAACATACAGGAGGAGTCAATCACATTGTTTAAAATGTAGAAAATCATGATGTAACCTCAAGGTAAGCATTTTTAAAGTCACTTTTACTGCTGTGGAAAATAATTTATATTCCAGCCTAGTTCCAGATACATTAATGCTAAGTCTCTGAGGAAAGAGACTGCAAGAAGTGACTTGTATCTTGTAAATATAAACATCTGCACAGAGCCTAGTCCTTTCAGGCAGAAAGGCAAGTGTTTACTGTTTTATTGCTGTAAGAGTCGTTGCTAGGAGTGCATCTGTGCACTTGTGTTTTATTTTTCTTCACATCATATTCTTTTCTCTCATGTGCAGCTTTGGGACCCACCCTTCAGCAGCCCTTCCTTTTAAAGAAATTCAGATCATGTGTGCATCAACTGTTTGAAAAACACAAGGCTCCAGTGATAGCTCTCCTAGGGCTAGAGGTGTGGTTGGAAAATAAGATTCATAAGCAGTAGAGAGAGAAAGGATTTTCCTCTGTGGGGTGGGGGTCAGATTAAAAAAACAGGGAACAGATCATCTTCAGAGCATCATACCATCAGTATTCTTCCCCAGGGCCCTGAGGAGAGCCCAGTGCCTCTGAAGAACTCATGTTTTAAATCTTAATTTGTCTGCTGTTTAACTTAGCAGGCAAAGGGCTTTTCTGGACCATTTACACTGATTTGAAAATAACATTTGTACCACTGGAGCCCTTCCAGCAGATAACAAGTGTTGTGCCAGTATTTATATATTACTTGGGATTTTTGTTGTTGTTGTTGTTGTTTTTGTTTCTTTTAAGCGCTTAATTTAGTTAATAGATATGCCAACACTTAAAGTCCTCTGTACCTGGCTTTGGAAACACAGCTCCCGAATTGAATTTACAAAATCAGTATAAATGGTCCAGAGAACTCCTCTGCCAGCCTTTGCTTTTCCATCAATGCATGGAGTTAGCCAGCATCTCAAAATAGGAACTATGTGCCCTGGTACTATATGGACACAAAAACTATCTGGAACTTTTCTGCCAGTGATGTATTTTCATTCGTTCAGGATCTAAGGCTATAATCTTTCCTTGAAGGTTTTTTTTTTCTTGTCAGAAAAAATGAGCAAAGTTATCCTACAAAGCCTGACAATGACTACATCTGCTGTTCCCCACTTACCTGCTGGTCTGGGGCTACAGCACTCCCCCACAAAGGGAAATATTTGGTGTTTATGTTGGAGGAATCAGGCCAGATCCATCAGCCCAGGAGAGGCAAGGCTGATGCAACTCCACACTCCCAGCTCCAAGTGAAGGTCAAGTATGTATTCCCAGCCTAACCCAGCTCCTGCTGTGGTTTTCCCATTAGAGATGAGCCATCCTCTCCCCCTCCCTGGCTCTCAGGGCACACCACCTTCCCACAAAGAAGTCCAGCTGGATTGTAACTAACACTGTCACGCTCGCTCCCTCCTGGCACCACTGACATGAGGGCTTCTGGCTGCTGGTCTGCTCTAGGGGACAGTAATCCTGGTCACTCCCTCGGGGCTCCCCAGCTGCTGGCACCCAGCCACACCAGTGCCTGCAGTCCAGGCCCAGCTGGTGGCACCCAGACAGTCACTCATTCCAGCTCCTGGCCCCAGGGACACGTAGGGGCCCTTTCTACCTGCAGTCCCACTCCAGGTGCTGGCATTTAAGTTGGCTTACTCCTGTCTGTCCAGTCACTGTTGCCCAGGCACATGGACTCTCCCACCCATGGCATGACTAGAGCCTGGCACCAGACCCCCCATACACATGGACACACTCAAAACAGAGAGTTGCTCACTCAGAAAAGAAGTTATAAAGGAAATTAATAAGAAGAAAGGAACACAGTGTGCATGATGGATAAGCACATCACCCAGAAAACTTTTCACACCAACTGGCTCTTTCTATCCCCTTATCCATCTATTTATTTTACCTATTCCTTCCTAAATCACCTAGATCTCTCCCTTTCTTTGCCTTTGATTCTTTCTCTAAGCATCCCACAAGCAGTGCTAAGCAATCCTGAGATGCTCTTCTGTCACCCTGTTTTTTTAAGTTCTTCTAAGCCTTCTGATGTTTACATACTTGTAACGAACTTTCTCATGCACTTTATGTAAATAACTTATTGTTTGGCATTCTTTTATGGAGGAGGAGGAATTTGATGAACTGTTGGTTTGTCCAGTGTCATTGGAGAGGTGGCACTGTCATGCTCCAATTCACTGTCACTTTTGGAAATCTATAAATGTTGGAGTCAGAATTAAACTTTCCCTCTTTTTTACCTTGGAAAGTCCAGTGTCTGCGTCGTTTTGTTTCGTGTCCTAGAGCAACACTCTTCCCTTGCATCCCCCAATGAGTCCTAAATCTGTAGGATACAGTCCCCCGCAGTCCTAAAGTTGCTGTGGTGTTGGCTCATCGTGACAGGCTCCAGTCTGTATTCTGGAGCCTACCCTGGAGCCGATGCTTTCCTGGGATTGCCCTAGGAAGAGCCTGGAATGGTTTTCCTTTATTCTGAGTTCCTATCTGAGGGTTCCCATCTGCCATTGTGTCCCCGTGCTTCTTTGGACTTGTGAAAATGGGCCATTGATGAGCTTTTGTGGTGGGTGTGGGAGGAGCCAGGGCAGGCTGTTAGTTGGGCTGCCAGCCATTGAAGTGCCATTGTCCCTCTGCACTCCTTTGTGTGCTTTGGAGACAAGCTTTTGTCACATAATCTCACGGCTGATTTCTTTCTCAGCCTGGTTATGGAGATTTAAAAACGTACAAATTCTCTGGAGAGTGATACAAAGTATAGACCAGTAATTATTATTGTTTCACATGTAATGCATAAACATCTCAGGGATGAGAGCCTGCAGGCCTCCCTTCCCTAGGTGAATGATTTAACCAGTCAGCTACAGCTGTCAGCTTTCTTTTTTGACCTTTTGACTTAGTGAATCCTGGGTTTCTTTTTGAACAGTGCCACGACTGCAAGAGTGCAGGGTGCCTTACACCTCACCTACGTGATCAAGGATGTAACTTATACCTAGGAGTCAGGAGACCTTTTCACAAGAACTCCCCTTGCCCTGCTCCCATGCAGGGTTTTGCTGACTGTTGGACCTCTTGAGAATGTCGTGGCCCAGACCTCATGCGTGGTATCAGCACAATTCTTCCAGGTTTCTCAGGGAACTCAAATGAGAGCTGATAATGCTTGTCTTCTCTCCAGAAACCGTAGCATTTGTGTTGGGAGTTGCAGTCATGGAATTGTGGGATGCACAGGACCTGCTGGGCAAGCGCTGTAGCCCTGCTGACCAGCACATCCCAGGAGCACTAAACCTGGTACATGGCAGCTAGCAGCCCAGGTGTGCTACAGCTCCATCCCCTCTATGCCATCAGTTTCAAACACCATTAATGCCAGGGCTCCAGTGAAACCACCACATCGTTCCAAGTATCCTGGACAAAGTCTGGGAAATCCTTAACATCAGATCAGACCAGGTTTTTAGGTAGGAGACAAGGACCTGGCTGTGACACCCCAAATGTGTGAAAGCCTTGCCTTGGGTGTTTGTTAGACATCTCTGTGCTCAGAGCTATCTGGGTATGCAGAGAAGGAAAAGTGTAAGCCTTTAGGCAACTTTGACAGGACATGTGTGCTTTCTGTCTCAATCTGCTGCTGAATTGTTTTTTTTTTAGATTTGAGTTCTAAACGTTAGGTATCAAAAATTTTCCAGTCTTGTTTTGGATCTGGCTTTAAGTAGGATGACCTGAGAAATTACAGACCTGTTAGACTGACAAGGATCCCAGGTAAAAGAATAGAATCACTGATACAGGATTTGCTTCAATAATGAATTAAGGAAAAGTAATGTAATTAATGCCAATCAACATGGGTTTGCAGCAAATACATTCTGTCACATTGGTTTGTAATTGCATCAAAAAGATATTAAGTGTGGTTACTAAAGGTAATGCATTCAGACACATGAAGCATGTGACTAGACCACACAACACTGAATCAAGGATACTCAGTTATGACACAAAGACCATCCAGTCCCTGGTCAAAGCATTAGCTTAAGGTGTCGCAAAATGTAATTTTAAATGAGGAATTGTAATCACACTTTTTATTAAGAGCTTTCTTAGGTTGTTTCTTGGCTGCATACTACTAAATACTTGTTGGTAGCTTTCAACAAAACATGTAGTCATCAGTTACTTTCAAAAAATACAAAGATTGAAGGAATACTTAATAAGGTAGGTGATAGAGTGGGATATTGACCAAAGAGGAGCTCTCTAAGTGATGCTACATCAAAAGGACTAACAGCATCATCCCTGGAAGGATAAACAAATACTAAGCAGGGATGATGATGCTGTAATACTTCTGCTTTCATGCTTTTAGCAACCGGACCTGGGATGCTCTCTGGTGTTAGCTCAAGAATAAAACAAACAGTCTGTTGAACTTCCAGAGAGGATGTTAAGGGTGCTTTGATCACAGCCTGCCATTACCTCTTCAGAAGTGCCTTAAGGATGCCTTGCCCTCTGACTTGGCAGTACTAGAAAGTGAAGTTAGATTAAATTAGGGGCACGGTGAGGTGCCTTCCTACCCAAAGTAATCTGTTATTCGTTTTTGTAACATACAGGCTGTAGTTCAAACTAATCGATGTGGTGTGGTGAAGTGATGTGGCCTATTTTATTGGGAATGCTGGATTGGACAATCACAAAAGTCCAGGCTGTGAACTCCAAGTCCTTGGAGGTATTTGTGCTGCCGACAGTTCCTCTACAGCCAAAAATTTAAAGGATTTAGCAGCTTGTTACCTCCTAGGTTATCTGTAGATATGCAAGCAGAGTTTGTCCCATTGTGTATTTTTGCCTATAATGACACACAAAAGATGGCAAGCTGGGATGGTTCACTTGTGATCCTTTACCGATGTGATAACTTCACAAAACATTATTGCTGACATGCCATTAGTGTTTTAAATGAAAATTTCAGGTTCACTCTGTAAGTGTAGCAAAGGCATGCTGTGATTTTTGGTGTCTAAAAAAGAGTCAGGAGCAGCATAGGAAATTGATACAGAGAAGTAAATACTATAAGAGAATGCTGTTCTCTTGGGTTCTTCCTAATGCTGAATTTACATTACAGACCTGAAGGTTCATTGTAGTGACAAAGCCAAATTACTAAATATTCTAAGTATTTCTAGGAACAAACATAATGATTAAAAGCAATAGCAGTTTATATATACATATCACTCACTCCTGATGTTAATGGAACGTAAAAGCTCTGTATTATTGTGCTATCAAATGTAACCAGGCAGCTTGGAGAAAAACCAACATAGAGAGTGAATATATTTCAACAATGTCTTGCTGTGAAGCTATCAAGGACTAACAGGAGATTCCAGTGTAACCCAGCAAACGAGGAAAAGTTTTACTTAGTAGCTATCTGAAGAGACTCACTAAACGCTATGAACTGATGGTGTGTCACCCAGTTAAGTTCTGCGACACGCTTATCTCAGTACTAAATCAAGAGAGCAATGTCTAATGGCTGAGTCTAGCATGGCATCCCAGAAAAGCTGTTGAAATCACCGTTTCTATGGAAATTTCTGCAAGGGAAATCCAGGGGGCTGAACGGCATGAAAATCTTCATGCAGGGATGTTGCGGAGATGGGTGATGCTGACTGGGGTGCTGGTGTAAATCGTTCCACGTGGTGGTAACTTAAAAAGCTGACTCTGCGATTCAGCAGAGGAAACGACCACAAAAGATTAGTACTGGAAGATGAGACGAGGGAGGGACGAATGAAGTACTTGGCAAGGAGAGAAAAGAGCCAGCAGCTGCTACAGCATGAGTAAAAATTAGTTTGTTTGTTTCCCCATTGTTCAGCTGAATTTGTTCATGATCCCACGGCTTAGAGAACTCCCTCAGGTGGAGTCAAGGGATCAGCAGTGAAATCAAACAGTGTTGCAGTGTGGTATTCCTCCGATTCTGCCTGGGACTAAATTACGAAGGGCAACCACCGGGAATTTGCTCATCCGGTGTCAAGCCTGTCAAGTGACTGAGGGAGATGAAGGTTTAAGTCCACCAGCGTGTTGTTTTTTAAAGGACAGAGAATCCCTGCTGGGCTGTGGCTTGAAGCCATCTGGCTAATTGCATAGGAATTTCCCCACCGTTTGAAGGTGAAGTGGGGCTAACTGCAGTCATGCAGCTTTCTGTCTTGGGCTAATAGGAAAGGCAACATCCTAACATTAACTATTAAGCCAGCTCGGATGTTGCAATCAGGAGATCAAAGGTCTACAAGGATCTGGAACATCTATTCAGGGCCTGGGCATCCATCTTAGGTGGATATATACAAATGATAGCTCACATTAAGTGAGAAAGGACCCTACAGTAAGTTTATGAGAATTTCAAAGCAGATATAAATCCAACGTTACATGTGAAACAATGGTGCTTCCTTCTATTGAAAATCTTTCCTTCCTTTGTCGTGAGTCAAAAGTTTAGCAAAAGTGATGCATGCCAAATTTATTTGCAAAAGCTGGAGTAGATTAAAAAAAAAAAACAACTAACAAAAAACCCCAGCAGTAGCTAACAATAGTGACGCATAAGGGATTGTACTGCTCCCAGTGTTAAACAGATGAGATAATATCAACATCAGCATTGTCTCAGGAAACTCAGGATCAGAATCCTGGCCAGCTAAGTTACAAAAAGGCAAGGAACCAGGATATCACTTGAAATTTTGAGGGTTATCAGGAAAAATGGTTAGGAGAAGGAGAGAAAAATAGCCTTTTAGGAGTCTTACTTCAACCCATACAAACAGATTATATCCTACAGATAGGTAACAGTGGTGCGGCAGGTTCCATCTGAATTTTCTGCAACCACGAGTGGCTGGAGGCTGAATTTGTGCCCCTTTTGAGAGTTTCTACTTTGTCTTCCACTTGCAAGTATGCAGGAAGGCAGTGCGGTGTCAGATCAGTGTGCTGAAGGAGAACAGCACTGCTGCACATATACACATTATTCAGTGTAACAGGGACTTCTTCATAGTAACTTTCAGCTCCTACTGCAAAACAGTTAAATTCATAATGTATCAGGTCAGAGGAACATCAGGACACTGATTGGGGTGGGTGTGTATTATTTTTAAAGCAATGCTGAATGAAAATATACTTCCATCTGGAAAATATTTTTAAATAACATTAAATAGCTCCAAATAAAACACTTAAAACCAGATCAACTGCCTAAGGATTGTCTCCTTGTTTAATTCAATTTTAACTGTACTAACAGAGGGACTACACCTGAAAACAACCAAAGATATTTCAACACATTTTTTATCAT
This sequence comes from Fringilla coelebs, assembly GCF_963513975.1. NCBI lineage: Eukaryota > Metazoa > Chordata > Aves > Passeriformes > Fringillidae > Fringilla > Fringilla coelebs. The sequence goes on along the minus strand of NC_140029.1, from coordinate 112,407,140 downwards.
AGCAAACATGCTGGTTTGGTTTTTCCTTTAGAAATTATTGATCTTTTTTTTATTTGCACTTTTAAAGAAAAGCTTATCTTGCCTGTAGAGAAGTTCAGTCTGAAAGGCAAAATGATGAGGAATCTACAAGCAACTGGAGAACACCTGCTAGAATGGAAACAGCTTGTGCAGATTTACTGCAGGCATCCCTGAGCACCCTGCCTTTAACAGCAGGACACGCCAAGCGCTTTGCTTTAGAAAAATCAGAATAGTTTCTGTTTTTTGGCAGATTCCAGATGATACAAAGTTGGAGACTAGTCCCATCTCTCATGTGGATCACTGATGCCTGCAGCATCCCAGCTTTGGTTACAAACACCAGCCAAACCCCTTAAGAAAAGTGCCTGAGGATGAACAACATTCAAAAGGAAGCCGTGCTGGATGCTGTGAATAGGGAGTGCCATTTTGCACTCTGTGTTTCTCGCGGTGCTGAGCCACAAAAGAAAGCATGATGCTATTTTAGCCAGCTGTTTAGGCCCATGAATAATTCCACCGACTTATAAAGTTTTCACAGAAACTTTAAAAGTTTTAAGTACAGTTAATGTGTATCCACGTGGGTTTGCTGCGGCCAGGAGAATTTAATGCTCCAGGAGCATTTCTAAGCAACATCCATATTCTAAAATGTCATTTAAGGTTGTATGTGATCCCTTTCTCACAAAAAAAGCCCACAACAAACCAAAACCAAAAAAATCCCCATCCCCTTTCAGTATCACGTTAGCACGAAAACTTAACATCCCGCAACTCGGCTGCCCATTGTTATCAGACAGAACACCTCCTCATCTAAAATTATACTCCTTTTTATCTAAAATTACAACAATTAGCTGCCGTGCCCATGCTGGAAGTGGAAACCCCAAGGGAAATTTAGAACAGGAACCGTCTACGCTCATTTCCCAAGGTATACATTCGGCTAATTTGGGGAGGACAGACGATCGGCGGGGACATTTTCAAGCGCTTACTAGAGAAGTTGTAAGAACCCCGCTAGGCAGCGGGGATGCCGGGGGGCTGCAGGAGTTGCAGAGGAACGTGCCGGGGTGCCCGTAGGCTGAGGAGCGGCACCAGGCAACCGAAACGCGCCCTTGCCGGAGGGAGGGAGGGCGGGAAGAGAAGCAGTTTCGGGAAGCCGCGTCCCCCTCCCCTCTCCGCCGCCGCCCCCCGCCCGAGCCCGGACAGCGGCGGGGGCGGCCTCGGGGAGCCGGCCCGGGGGAGGAGCGGAGCGGAGCGGAGCCACACGGCGCGCCCGCTCCGCCAGCCCGGCCGGCTCTGCGGGGAGGCGGCTGCCCGAGCGGGGCCGCCCCCGCTCCTCTCCCGCCGCCCCGCGCCGCCTGGACCACTGGGAAGATGGATGGGCACGTCCTGGGATGGATCGTCCTCCTGTGGATCGCAGGTAGGGCCGCGGGCAGAGGCACGGGTGGCCCGGTGACACCGACGTCCCCACTCCGTGCCCAGCCCGCCGGGCTCCGCGGCTTTCCTGAGGGCGAAAACCGGAGGAGGTTTTGGGGAGATGCTGCGGAGGGAGTCGGCGTGGGGCCGGGAGCTGCTCCCGCGGCGTCCCGCGGTGCAGTTTGCGGAGACTTGGCGGAGAGGGCTGGGAACGGGGGGCAGCCGGTGCCTCCCGGCCGGCCGGGGCGCGGGGCAGCTCCGAGCGGCCCCCGGCGCTTCTCTTCCCTCCGCGGTCCCGGCGGCGCTGGGAGAGAGCGCGCCCGTCTCGGGGAAGGGGCAGCCGGCCCGGGGGTATCGGAGTGTCCTTGGCCGCGGTGCGAGAGGGATGGCGACGAACCCCCGGCTCCCCCCGCCCGCCCGTGCCGTGCCGTGCCGGGAACAATTGCAGGAACTTCTCCTTCACCCGGTGTCCTGACCGAACATGCCGTCTCAACAGAGGTGTGAGAGGAGGGGGCTGCCCTGCCTCTGCCCCGGCTTCCCGAGGGCAGAATTCCAGGGGGCCTTCCCCGTGACGGTGCAGTCGCGCCCAGGCCTTTGTGAGCGCAGGACAGAGTTGCCCCCCAGCCCAGCTCGCCGCCCACCGCTCGCCTCGCCGGCTCCCGAAAGGTCGGGCAAGTCCCCCCTAGGGCAGGGGGAGGGGAGCCGGAGAGGAGAGCAGAGAGGGCTCAGTGATGGGGAGAGGGCAGGGGGGACCAGCCGAAAAGGGGCTGGGTCTGAGAGCTGGGCAGCGAGAAGAGGGAAGGGATTACAGCAGGGTGAGAGCGGCGGGGCAGCCGGGAACCAGGGAGAAAGAGAAAGCCGTGTCAGGTCAGGAGCAAGATCTGCCTCCTGTGAGCCGGTGCAGCAGCCAGGCACAGGCAGGAGCAGCAGGCTATAGGAAAAGCTGCAGTAGGATGACTTAGCCAGGCAGGCTGGTTACAGGCTGAAAGAAGAAAAACAGACGCACTTGGGTTAAGTGGCATGTATTTCCCACTCTCACCTATGTATCCCACAGAAAAGACCTCAGCCTCTTCCCTCTTCCTATTCAGATTTAGGATTCTCAAGCAGTAAATTCGGCTTTTAGTCATAACACCTCTCTCCCACCACCCACCCACCCCTTTCCTTGCATTTTCACTCTGAGTCATCCTCAACACCGGTGCCTGCCTACTGCTCCCTTCCAGGGTTTCACGGCCTCATCTGGGGCTTAAGCAGCTTCCAGCTCATTCTCCCTCCCTTCTCTCCTTTCCTCCTTCCCTGCCATTTGGCTGCTTCCAAATGTATCCCACTTCAGTGAGTAGGTCTGGAGCACCAGCGCACCCACAGCTGCCCCCCCTTTCCTACTAGCCATAGTGATGTGCTGATAAATAGCATCTAAGGACCTGCAAAGGAGTACGGGGTGTAGCTAAGCATGACATTACATTCCTCCTTCTTTCTAAAGAGCTTCTTTATCTGGACATGTCAGGCTAATCAGGACTTTTTTATCAAGCTAAAAGGCCGGGCTGTTGACACTTTTCTCCTTCCACTGAGGGCAGTTCACGATTCCTGGCAGTGAGCGCTGTTTGGAGCATGCAGGGTCAATGCAGAGAGAGAGAGGTACCGCTGCAGTGGGAAGACCTTCCAGTTTCCTCTAGCCCTGTGGTTTCGAGACAGGACTGCGTGTGCAGCTGGTGCTGTGGAGAGCTGGCAGGCACAGGCTTCCGGCAGGCAACAGGTTATCCTTAGCTGTGTGCTGAGGGATGGAGGCAGTCCGTGCTCGCCTGCTCCCCTCCAGCCTCCCGCCACTGCTGCCCAGCCATAAATCAGGTGCTGATGTCCTTTCTCACAGCCGACAGAATGCAAATAAGCAAAGGTGTGTGAGTGTGTGCGTGCGTGTGTGCACAGAAGAGGGGGCTAGCAAACATGGATTCGAGATTTTCCTCTCCCCAGTGGCTGTGCAAAGGAATGAAAGGTCTGCACCAAGGTAAGGAGCCCTAATCCAGCCAGAGTGGTACACTCCACTCTGAGAAGAGAAGTGGGGGTTGGGAGGTGGAGGGGCCAGGGGACAGAGTGCAAGACCGAGAAGAAGCAGGGAGACAAAAGGGAGCACGAAAGAGAAGGCTCTCATTCCCTTCTCTCCCCTCCTCCCTCCTCGAGGTGGGCTGAGAAATTTCTAATCAGCACTTTCAGTCCCTTTCCTCCCAGCAGTAATTCCTCTCTGTCCTTTGTTTGTCTTTAATTTTTGGCTCTTGCATTTATCTTTTGTTTGGTTTTGCGCATTGTGAGTTCTTAGGGCAATTTCAAAAAATCCTGTGTGAGGCACAATGGATTTGGTTTGGCTTCTCCCCCTCCTGTCCTGCTCTCCCACGTGCCTGAAGCGAGTGTTTTAATAACAACAGCAAATGGATGAAGAGCAGGTCGTTTTTACTTCTTCCTGTGAGGTCACACGGGTTAAGATATGTGTGGAACTGTGCTCTCATTCTATAAAAAGAAGACACAATTTGCCAAGTATCCTTAGTCCCTGTGTAGAGGCTGTTCTTGTAAATTACTAAGTGCAGCTTGATTCTGGAATGAATCCTCCCCTTGTGTTTACCATTTTCTTATTAATGCTGTAATTTTTAATGCATTTGAAACAAGAGCATAGTGCTGTGCTGGCGACTGAACTTCAGTTTTAGTACAGAACGAGCAGATCAAATTTTTCCTGCCTCACAACTTGGACTAAGCTTGGAAAAATTACAATTAGAAGACTGTCCATGTCAAAATGGGATCTTTTCTCTCTTTTCCACCAGTAATTTAGCACTCAGTCCCTGAATACTGTTGCTGTACCTGTTATTTCCCAGCCACAGTTCAGGAGGGCAGGCAGAGGGGGCATGCTGTAACACAGTTGTGTCTTTGCTGTTTCTGGTCAGCTGACCACACTTCTTGGGAAGGCAGGGAAATGGTTGGACTCTATTACTTGTCTTAATTTAAAGTGTTCATCTGACTTCCCTTGCCTGGCTTCACAGAGCATAGCAAGTGTAGGATAACTGGGAAGAAATCTCGTGTTTTTCTTATTTTTTATTCCTGTGAGGTCACCTTGAGTGAGACTGGCAGTAATGGAAATCTCAATGCCATCCCAAGGACGGGTATTATGGCTCGGTGTTACAAGGCTTGGAGGGATTCTTCACATTTCTTTGCTTTGTTCTCAAGCTTCTGATGAGTGAGATTTCTGGGAGTGATTTCTGGGATGCTGAACCAAGTCTAGATCAGGAGGCATCTGACAACTGTAACAGGTTTCAGACAGCAGTAAGACAGGGTGGGTTTGATCTGGTGTCCAGAGCTGAGATAATTCACCTGAGAGCATCCAGGGTGACTTTTGTGTATGTTTGAAAGGGGCTGTGGTAAGGGAGCCTAACGAGCACAGGGAACCTGATGAAGAGAATGAAGTGAGGAGCAGGGGGTGCCCGGGGAGAGCACCACAGAGACTGGGGAAGAGCAAGGAATAGTCCAATGCCTGCTGCAGTCATTTTGCACTGCCTGGGCTGTCCTACATGGAGTGTTTTGTGTTGAAACTCTGTGCCGTGAGTGCTGACTGTGCAAGGCCGTGCTCTTCTGCAGCTGCTTTGGGTTTTCTCCTTTCCAGGTTAAGTAGCTGGAGAGCTGAGATTCTTGGTTTTGCTATGGAGCTGTTGAAAACAGAACCATGCTTTCACCTCAGCTGCAACTGACTTGTTCAGGCATTGGTTTCTTGCTTCCAAAAAAAGTTGACAATTAGTGGTCACGTTGCTACGAACACAAGTCTGATAGGAACCAGACCAAGACATCCAATTAATTTCCCATAAGCACTGGACACAGTCTGATGCTCATGGCTTTTGTTGATAAATTGCATGGATTGGATTTAGTCCAACATGAGTAGGCAAGAACCTGTACAATACAATCTCAGTGATCCCACTGGCTCTCCATTCATCTGTTTACACATCTCTCTATAATTTCTGACTTTCTGGTCTCAAAGTCCAGACCTTGCCCTTTCTGATTCAAGCTTGATGCACATATGAAAGTATAAATGGTGTGCCAGTATTCAGCAGTGGGGGAGAGAGCACTTTGAAACGATGCATAGTATCCAAGGTACCAAAACCAATGATACTTTTGCCCAACAGTTAATTTTATTTGGGAAGGGGCATAAGCTACCCTAAGGGCGCTGTCTCTTACCAGGGAACAGATGCTTTTCTGCCAAAGCCCTGAGGTAAAGTGTAGGAGTAGCTTTCCAGGGTGCCTGGTTCAGGACTCAGTGATTTCCATTCTGCTGTGTTCACAACTGCCACTCCTGTCAATAAAGGTACCTGAAAATGGGGGATGAAATTTTTGTAGTTTCATAGAATCAACTGTACTCTACCTCAGGCAAGCAGTAGCATGAGCCACATAATTGCAAAGAAAGAGATCAGATGGATGAACAGATAGGCAGACCCATGTGACCTGAAGAATGACGTGTGCTGCCTTCCTTCTGTTGGACTCCAGTCCTGTGTGCTCCAGAAGGATGCAGCCTGAGACATGTTCCACTGAACTACAGTATTGGGCTTCGCCATTACTTCCAGGGTTTGGTCCTTCACATCAATTTTATTCTAACTAGATGATATTTATGATCTCCTCCAACCCAAACCATTCTGTGATTCTGTTCCTAGAGGCTGTGTAGTGAAGTAAAATCTTCCTGGGATTCATTTCATCTCAGGGAGGCATAGGCTTCTCTGGAGGTCAATGGCAAAGCAAAAGCCTCAGTTATCACCTCTCAATTGCCTTCTCTCTTGCTCAGGGAAGGGGCTTAGGAAGATCAGGCACACCAGGCTCAAACCCGCCCTTACAAATATCCCCTCTGTAATCGCTTCCTGGAATTTTCTTTAATCACCAGTGAAATGTATTAGTGGTAGCTTGTGTGTAGTGTTGATTGCATAGTTTGAATGCATAATCTGAGGATAGTTCAGGAAAGGAATCAGAGCAAGGAGACAAATGCACATTGCCAATTGAAACAGACAAACCCCATACAATTATACTTCGGAAGTGTGATTATTTTTAATCTCTTTCTCCGGGAGTGTATGTGTGTATATATATTTGTACAGACACACAAAATCATGGATTCTTTTTATTTTCTAAGAGAAAGGATAACTGTGTTTATAAGATGCAATTGATTAATATTTTCAGACCTTTTTCTTTGGGTTTAGCAGAAAAAGAAGGGAGAAAAGCAGAGCAGTCATGTAGTCATGAGATTCCCAGGAGCTAGATTTTATTCATGTTGAACTTGAAACATTGTGAAATTCACAATGAACAGCTTCCTTCTCTAGAGTGCAGGAATTGCACTTCCGTCATGACTTTGAAGTAAAGGCTAATTTTGCTCTGTCTGCATCAGTCAAAACATAGCACAACACAATTCAGTTTCTTTTTAGTTCTATTTGTATTAAACTAGGCATAGAGCTACCACAGTGCTGTCACTAAGCTTCTCATAATTTTTCACATATTTCACTCTTTTTTTTTTCTCTGCTGTATTAGCAACTCAGAGTTCTGCCCTCTGATACATCTGAGGCTTTTCTTGTCTTGGCTACGCTACATTTTGAGATCAGCAGTTTCTTCTTGGAGGTGAGGAAGTCCTATAATTCCTATGCCTGGACATAACTGATCAGTGTAAAGCCACCATCTTGTCTTCAGGCAATGAAACATCCTGCTGGCCTTTTTGGTGGACACTCTTACAGCAGTGACATACTACATGAATCAATTCCAGTAATTCTTTTTTGGCAGAGGAAATAACAGGTGCATAATTTCCCCATTCAGCCATATATAATTATATATAATTTGACTTAAATAGATCTAAAGTTTCCTCTGCTCCAGTCTCCCAATCTGAGGCACTCTGTTGCTCTTAAATGCTATTCCTGGAAGGAATCCGAAAATAATACTTAAGAAGTTAATAAAGAGCTTGGGATAGGATATAGAACATGGCTGATAATTTTCTGCACATCTCCAAAATGCATTTTGGTAGAAAAAGAATTCCTGTATTTTCCCAAAAGCTGCTTTTCTTTTCTTGATATAGACATTCACATGGGGGTAGGGTGGGGAAAGTTAGTCAGATGAGAATTTGCTAAAGCTCAGCTAATCATTTATTAAAGCAGTCCCTGGCTTGCCAAACTCATTAATCTCATTAACAGGGAAGGAGGGCTGTGGTGCATGGTTAGCTGAGAGCACTGTGTTTTCTAAGCAGCGTACTTGGTTCACAAGGGAAAGATTTAAATATTCAGTGTGTCACTGTTTTATCCCTGAAGGTGAGGTAACGTGATGAGTCACTTGATCAGCTCATGCCACATGCTGGCTCTGGCCTCACACTGTGACGGGTCATGGAGCTGCCAGACACTGGTCTGACATGGACCCATTGGGTTTTCAAGGTGTTCTTCGTGTTTCTTGCACTCAGATGCAACCCAGAAAGTGTGAATCTCTGGAGAGGAGAGGATTAGGTGTCACCACTTGAGTCACCTTGAGAAGCAAGTGGTGGCGTTCCCTTAGTGCCACATGGCCCCTGCACTTGGTCCCTGGGTAAAGGAAGCCTGGCAGAAATATCCCAGCTGCCACTTCCTGAATAATCTCTCTGCCTGTGTCTCAGGAAAGTGCAGGAGCTGCCTCATTCCCTGCCTGTCCTGTGGGAGACCTCAGCTGTGCTTGGTGGTACTCTGGAGAACAGCCACACTTCAGCGTTTGGATTTGGGTCCAGGCACTTCAGGCAAAACTGATAACCTCCTGTGCAACTTCCACATGGCACAAGCACAATGTGCATGGTGTCCTGCATTCATTATTTGCATAATATAGCATTTCTGTGCAAGTGCCAGAGCACCCTTGTGCTCCTCAAGCCTTCACATAGTAGTCCCCAAGGTCAAATCCTGTCTATATGAGTATCTCTATTAGTATCAGTGACCACCTCGCCTCTCTGTAATAAGCTTTCCCCTAGGTTCTGTCCATGCTTTGTTTTCTTCTCCAGCTGGGATTTATAGACTTCATTGTGCTTTACAGTCCACTGCAGACAGTGTATCACTGCAGACAGTGATAACTTGTTGAATTTAATATTCACTGTTTTATCAGCCTCTTCACTTTCTTCTGGTTCTGAATCCTGATCATGCAATCTCTGCTCGCTCTTGCTTTTCAGGTCTGCAGCTGTCTCCAGCTTGACCTTGTCTCTTCATGCCTGCTGTTATACAGTTGATGCCTTTATTGCTCTCTGTCTGCTTCAAGCTCCAGTGCTTTAGTCTGTGCCTTCCCCCCCTCCCCATTCTAAAGATATCTCCTGTCATTTCACTTTCTTTTGCCAATTTCCATCTCCTTTTCATCTCTGCTTTCTGGAGTGGGTGGGTTATTTTTGCTGACTCCATTTCCTCTCTTCTCTACATCATTTCTCAATCTCTTGCAACCTGACTGCAGCCCTTTGTACTTATTTTGACCTGGGCTGAAACACCTTCTCCAGCTTCTTCCAACTAAATGCAAGTTTCCTGATTGTCATCCTGTTTATCATTCTGCTTCTTATATTTGCTCTGATAGTTTATATTTACTCTTTGTTCTTCTTTCTTGCATTTTCCCTTCTCTTCTACTGATTATTGATATCAGGAAGTCTTTCTTTGTCCTTAGTGTTTTCATTCCTCACTAAGCTTCCTCAAGTCCACCAGTCCCTTCTGCAGATATTATGTAGACTTTCTCTTCTGCTTTGTTGTCTTGAGTATTTCTTTGTATTTCCTCTTTTTCCCTGTTTCCCTATGTGTTCCCTCTTTTCCACCTGCTCTGGGTGAGGGGTGTGGTAATACCAACATTTTCCATACTGAACCTGATTCCCTTTTTCTGGTGTTGTGTGAGTGCTTTCAGACATTGCTGCCTGCAGCACAAGGAGGGAATCAATGAAGGGCATGTGGGGGAGTTTTGGCCATATCCCTGTGGGTGGATGGAGGGCCTCACTCTCTAGAAGGCTGGCATTGCTCACTGACTCTCCCTCAGCTATACAAGGGTGTAATAGCAGTCCCCTGCATCTTCTCTGGGGCCTTGATGCATCAGGTCAAGGCTGCAGCTCTCCTGTCAGCTGCTAGGTAAACATTATTTGTTGAGATCCCTCTCCTCCCTGGGAATGTGAAAAACTTGAGGTTTTGGACCCTTTTTCTCCACACCTCCCACATGGAGCAATTTGCCTCAGTGCTACTTGCCAGCCCTGGGAGGAGCTGTGTGATTTGGATCCACTCCTTTGTGCATCTCTGGAGTTTGGCAGAGCAGGCAGCACTAACTGGGCACCCGTGCAGAATGTGCTGGTCCAGGCACTGTATGTTGCCTGACTTGTAAAGAAGAGGTGTGGTGCCACTGAAATGGGGAGGGAGGTGACTTATTCTGCAGTGGGATTGTCGTGAACTCAGGATCTGGCCCTTTGGCTGACCTGCTGTACAAGTGGAGCATGGCCATCCCTAAAATACCTCTTTCTTTTGAACCTGCCCCAGAAGCTGTGAATCATCACACAATTGTGTTAGGGCTTCTGTAGCACAAGGATGCTACATTTGAGCCTTCAGCCCTATCTTGCTGTGTTTTTCTTTGTGACTGTAAGCCATGAAAAAGCAAACTTATTTCTGCTGCCAGCATCAGTGCTTACATACATTGAGGAGTGTTGCTCCCTAGCACCTGAAACAGATGGACAATTTTATGTATGTGAAGAGAATAAGGCTGTGATAAAATGCAGTAGCTCCCTCTTCAAGCAGTGCCAAGACATATGATACTCATGTTTTTGTCTTCTAGCTGAGGTGGAAGGGTTGCAGGTCACTGTGCCTGAGAAGAAGAAGGTGGCCATGTTATTTCAGCCCGCTCTGCTTCGCTGCCATTTCTCTACTTCTTCCACCCAACCAGCTGTGGTACAGTGGAGGTACAAATCCTACTGCCAGGACCGGATGGGAGAAGCTCTGGGTATGGTGACTTCTGGTTTGCAAACAATGAGCAAGAGGAACCTGGACTGGGATCCCTACCTGGACTGTGTGGACAGCAGGAGGACAGTCCGTGTCGTGGCCTCCAAGCAGGGATCTGCCATCACCATAGGAGACTTCTACAAGGAAAGGGACGTCAGCATTGTCCATGGTAACTCTCTTACCCCAGGGATGCTTGGTGGGGGCTGGAATGGACCCTCAGCAATTTGGGACACTGGAGTCTGGCAGTACTTGTTCACTTGACTCCCTCAGAAAAAGCTGTGGGAAGGGAGCTCTTGTATGTCAGACATTTAGGATTCAGCCAGCCAATCCTAGACCCAAAGGTCTTCCTAAACCCAAAGGTCTTCTCCTTTGGTACTTCCCTTCAATTAGCTCTAGGTCTTCAAATACAGTATCCTTTTTTCTCTTCCATGAAGTGGAAGCTTTTTATTCCTGACTTCTGCATATTGCTGTGTATATAGATTTTCCTTAGCAAAGGAGTGGCAGCAAGAGATACAAATTCAGTCTCTGCAGGATAGGTTTTTCTTCCTTGCAAATGCCACTGCTGTTTTCCTAGTTCTGAAATACCAAGATTATCCTACACCTCATGTTTGCTCAGCCACAGACTTCAGCTTACCCTGTCATGAACCTAAACCCACACAGCCTTGGGCAGAGTGAAAGGAAGAGATTTCTATGGGGCAAAGTCAGGTTGGGTGGAGATGAGGGATGGCAGGGCCTTAAACATTTTTGTCTGGAAGGCTGTGTGAGACAACTTGTCCCTTGAAAGTACAAGGTGTCTGATTGACTGGGGAGACCACCTAGCCAGAAGGGGAGGCTCCTTGGTGTGGAGAGCATGGGATCAGCCTCACAAGAGGGAGTGTTTTCCTTTGTCTGTGTGTAACCTCTTCACAAATGACTGAGGTGCTGTAGAGGAGACACTGTCTAAGCCCTTCTTTCATGACAAGGAATAGTCACCTGGGTGACAGGAAGGACAGAGAGACATTCATGACCCCTCCTGCTCTTGGCACTTGCAGGGTGAGCTGCCTCTGCAGCATTATCTGTTTTCTCACCTACAGCCACAGTTTTTTCCTGAATACTGTGATATTCTGGATAAGGCTAAACCTTCTTCTTAGAAAGGAAATGAGATGGATTTGGAACACAGAGATGGACCCAGTGCATTCTTCCTGTAAGTGTTGGAGGGAAAACCTGACTTTTCTTTTTTACCTTCCAGATGCAGACCTGCAAATTGGGAAGTTGATGTGGGGAGACAGTGGCCTCTATTACTGCCTTATTATCACACCAGATGATGTGGAGGGCAAGAATGAAGAATCAGTGGAGCTGCTTGTGCTTGGTGAGGCCTCTTGTCGGGCTGCTTTTTTGGCAGATACCTGATGCATCTTTCCTCCTGCTCTCTTGCTGTCTCTCCATCCCTGTGCACTGTATTACTATGGGTGTAAGAGCTATGTAAAACAGTCCCTGCAGCACTGTCACCATTGCCTTGCACCTTGTGCAGTCATTCACACCTAGGCAAAGTGGGTGGCAAATGCTACCAAACCAGAATAGTAATGTTTACACCCACACTGCTCACACGTTACACAGGCGTAAATGACTGCAGAGAGTGCAGGGCTATGGAAAGGCAGAACCCTTGTTTTTAAGGGATAAAACAAAAAACTTGCAGCAAAATGAACACTTGAGACAGAGTCTTTTAACAGCAGACACCCAGAAGACATCAGATCCTGTGATTTTTGCAGTCCTCTTCCCACTCTTCTGACCTGTGAGGCTCACAAGAAGCATTGTGTTGAATGTGTCAGTTTGGGAGATTTTTTTGTGTGCCCAATAACACTTGTCCAGTTAGAGGTGCAATTTCGCAGTCATCCTAATCAGGTCTGTCCTGGTGCTGCCACTAACAGGACCTACCCTCTCTGTGGTGTGTCTGCTTGGCTCTGCTTAAGTTCTCTTGAGTAGTGTGCTGAGCAGGATCAGTTTCTTCCCTATTTGCAGGGTTTGCTTTCAGTGGTGGCTTCCATGATACAGCTCAATGTAAAGGTCAGAAAAGCAGCCATTCCAGCTAGAGGAGAAGAGCAGAGTGAAATGGGCCTTTCAGGGACTTTTGTTGACATGCCTGGAGCCAGCTGTAGTACTTCAACCCTAGATGCCCCAGGAGAGCAAGACAAGCTTTTCCCAATTTCCCTTAAGACCTCACCATGGCTCTTGTGTGTACAGATCTGTGCATCCTGTGATGGAAATATTAAAAAGTTTGGGTTGATAGTGTGTAGGTGATCTGTGGAGGTGTACAGCAGAACATGTCTGTCAAGCATTCCCTTGATCTCCTACCAAAGGTCAGAGTTTAATTGGTGTTTATATTTGGAGCTGTAGTTATCATCACCAAGTAAACCAGACTGAACGGGTGAGTGGCTGTCACAGTGCTGTTGCCTCTCCTCACCCCTGTAATGTCAGCCAAACAACGGACAGTTGGAGTGGAAGGTCAGAGAGTGGAAGGTCAGTCTGGTCACTCCAGAAAACAGTGTCACACGCCTGTGTAAATCCACAGTGTGACGTCTGTGTATCATCTGCCACTTAGTATCAGGCCCAGGACCAACCTGTGTGAGTTCAGGTGAGGTTATTTCTGCCAGGTGGCAGTGGTAGCTGTTAAAATCCTCTCCTGAGGTCCTGTGTCTCTGTAGTGATGAGCTGCTGAATTTTTGTCCCTTTTTCACCTTCCTGTCTAGGATTTGGTGTCTTCCTCTTGCATATCTACAACTGTGCTCAGACGCCAGTGATGAAAAAGTACCATGGTAACAGGAAGAATTGGTTTTTCAGTGTGTACAGAAGGCTGTGGGGAGAAGACACAGAAATCCCCTCCTCTTGAGCTGGCTTGATGTCTCTGCCCCCAGTTCATTGTGGTTATGTTGGGGGACACATGTAGCTTACGCTGCATCACCCTTGACCACATCTTCTTTTCTGTTCTGCCTCTGGGCCTGACCTTGCACTTGATGCAGCTCTGCCAAGTTTGGCAGCAGCATGAAAGCAGACTTGTCGTGGGCTTCCTTCTGCCTCATGCTGTTAGGCAGCTTCTGTATATTGCTTTTCCTGGGTAGAAGCAACATTCCAGCTTTTGGTGCAATCCAGGATTACCTACCTGTTTTCCTCCTTCCCCCTCTTCCCCTTCCCACCTTTTTCTTTTTCTTTTTCTTTTTCTTTTTCTTTTTCTTTTTCTTTTTCTTTTTCTTTTTCTTTTTCTTTTTCTTTTTCTTTTTCTTTTTCTTTTTCTTTTTCTTTTTCTTTTTCTTTTTCTTTTTCTTTTTTTCTGCCTTTGCTGTTACTTTTTTCTTTGTTGTCCTTTATCTCTTACTATTGATGGCTAAAGGATGAAGCAGCCAGTGATGAAAATACTGTTTCTTAATATTCTGCATATTTTGGGATGTTTTTTGTTCCAATTGCTTGGAGAGAGACACTGAATACAGATGTAGATTGTAGCATTTTTACAGTCCTAGAGGACATGTGATAAAAGGGTTTTGTTTGCTGTTCTGCTGCTCTTTGGGTGGAACCCAGATTCCCTGTTAGAGAGTTTGGAGCAGCAGAGGGATAGTGTGTGTGAGAGATGCTATGATTCCCAGAGCACATTGCTGTTTGCACCCTGCTGACAGTGGTCTCTCAGATACAATTTACATTGCTTATTTTGGGGTTGCTGCATGATTTCGGCATAAATTAGAATTTTGAATAGAACAGAGGTTCTATCCACTCACGTTATCCTTGGGGTGACAGAAAAATCAGAATGGAAAAGGAAACAGGAAAATATCCCTTCTTGTGGTTTCATATTAATGCCAGGATGAAAGTGCAGTTTAATATCACATTGAAACCATGAAAGGACTGAGAAGCAAAAATGGTGGATGTCATACTAATAGCATCAATAAATTAATGGAAGTTTGTTTAGCTAGAAGTGCATGGGCCTGCTTTTTATACAGTGAATCATACCATGAAAAATTGATCAAAAGGCACTTTATCACGACTTAGAGCAAAATCTAAAACCTGAGCAAATTACAGTATTTCCTTTTTTTCTTAGGAAAGCCATTACAGAGACCATCAGTGACCTCTTAAGTAGCCATGGAGCCTGGGTCATGATGGGATTGCATTTTGGGTGTTGTCACCTGGACGTGTCATGTTGACACACAGAGCTGCTGGTCAGCTCTGGGTCGCATCAGGGAATCCCATGTGCTGTCTTCATGTCACACTTATTTCAGAAAAGCATACAAGCATTTATTTATATCCATTTGTGCTCAGCAAAGCTGATAGGATTTGTAAAGCATACCTAATGTTAGGCATGTGCTTATTATGTACTTTGCTGAAAAGACCATTCAGTATCTTTTGCTTAGTCAGGGATTTTAACCCTCTCTAAGGGAATCAGTGCGGGTGAGGGAAGAGGAGTAGCAACGTCTGTCTCATAAACACAGGAGATTGGCTGGTGGTGAACCTCCTCTTCAGTAAGGAGAGAATTTAAATTAAAAAATACTATTACACATTTATTATATTTTAAAAATATACTTGAGACCTTATTATTCTTTGCAACTGTCTGAAAGGAGGTTGTAGCAAGGTGGGGGCTCATCCTTAAGCTGGGCCAGAAGGGGGCTCAGGTTGGACATCAGAAAGCATTTCTTATAAAAGTTGGTTAAACATTGGAATGGGCTGCCCAGGGAGGTGTTGAAGTCACTGTCTCTGAGGTGTTTAAGGAAAGACTGGATGTGGCGCTCAGTTCCATAGTCTGGTGGTGTTTGGTCACAGGTTGGGCTTGAAGATCTCAGAGGTCTTTTCCAACCTAAAAGACTCTGTGATTCCCTGATATATGTGCATTTTGATGGCATTTGGAATCTCCAAACAGGATGTAGTGTGCTGGAAACTGTATGAACTCTGCTTCTCCAGCAGACTGGTCCAGAACTTAGCAATTCCACATCAGCAATCAAGTGATACTCCCTGCACTCGTGTGTTTTATTAGAAAAGGAGAACCTTTGCTGACATTACAGCTGTGCTAATGAATCCCTTTGAAATTTTATACATTTTATTTTTTAAACTTTTTAATGTGATTGAATCTAAAAGGCTGAATCCTAAATTGAAGAAGGTCTACATTTCTGTCGTAGTAGCTGGCAGCTAATGTCCTGCTTCTTGAAACACAGACAGTGCTATTAATCATATTGTTATTTGTAGCCCCTGTGTATTGCTTTTTTATATGAGAATGTCAATGGACTTCAGTAAAGTAATTCATTGCTGCCTTTCTGAAGGGAACTGCACGTGTACCCGTGCAGGGATGCAGCGTGCCTGGAGTAACATTCAAACCAGAAATACAGGGCAGTGTCAGTGTCATCCTAGCTTTGTGTCACCAGCTCACATCAGGAAGGAGTCCAGCTTCATTGCATGGCCTTGCATGCAACCCAATAAGCCTTCCCAAGAGCCAGAATTTACTGACCAGGTGCAGGGACCTATGGAAGCTGCTACACTGTTCCCTTCCCAAGCTGGAACAGCTACAGAGCAATGCCTGTACCTACGGCTCAGTGCAGCTGGGCACCCTGGAACCCATAGGTCTGTGCAGGCTCAGTGATGTTTGCATTCTGAGATTTTGCATAGCTTAGACATGCTCCACAAAACAGTGGCTCCATTCCCTGGGAGGTTCTGGAAGAGGCCAGAAAGTGCTCCACTAATTCCAGTTGTTGGTTTGATGCTTTGGTTAGTGATCCATGCACTTTGCTAGACAGATATTGCCAGCTTTCTTTTCCATCCAATTCAGCAGCTAGTTTTACATAAACTGTGTATCAGTGAAGTATTATTTTATGGTTGATCATAGAATCATTAAGGTTGGAGAGGACCTTCAAGATCACTGAGTTCAACCTTTGATTGAAAACCACCATCTCAAATAAACCGTAGCACTAAATGCCACATCCAGTTTTTTCTTGAACACTTCCAGGGATGATGACTCCACCAATTCCCTGGGCAGCCCAGGGAGCCCATTCCAGTGCTTAACCACCCTTTCAGTGACAAAATTCTTCCTGATGTCCAACCTGAAGCTGTCCTGGCACAGCTTGAGGCAATTTCCTCTCATTCTGTCACTTCTTCCCTGGGAGAGGAGGTCGATCCATCTTTCCACACCCTCCTTTCAGGCAGTTGTAGAGAGTGGTAAGGTCCCCCCGAGCCTTCTTCACATTAAACACCCTCAGCCACTCTTCATCAGACTTGCACTCCAGACCCTTCCCCAGCTCTGTTCCCTCCTCTGGACTCACTCCAGCCCCTCAGTGCCTTTCTCAGAGTGAGGGGCCCAAACATAAACACAAGACTTGAGGGGCCTCACCAGTGCTGAGTACAGGACAATCACTGCACTGTTCCTGATCCAAACCTGGATGCCATTGGCCTCCTTTCCCATCTGGGCGCACACTGGCTGATGTTCAGCTGCTGTTGATCAGCACCCCAAGTCCACTTTCATTGCACGGTTTTCCAGCCACTCTTCCCCAGCCTGTGACACTGTCAGCTCCTCCTGGAAAATGCTGTGGGAGACATTCCCAAAGGCTTTATTAGGTCCAGGAAGACACATCCACAGTCTTTCTCTCATCCTCTGGATGGGTCACCTGGTCATAAAAGGAGATCAGCTTGGTCAAGGAGGACTTGCCTTTCCTAAACCCATGCTGGATCCTTCTGATCCTCTGTTTGTCCTGTATGTGCTGTGTGGTCACACTCAAGATCATCTATTCCATAACCTTCCTGAGCACCCCACGGTCATTCTGACAGACCTGAAATTCCCCAAGTAAGAAGCTGAAGCTTCTCCCATTGTTATGTTTTAAATAGCAACAATTAGCTCTTGAGGTTTGTGTTAATTTCTGGAGACAGCTGGCAACTAACATTGGTAAGCTGACATCTTCTGCAGTTTATATAACTAGGCAATATTCCTATAGGCTGAACTCAAAATTTAAAAAGTCTCACACCCATAGTAATAGTAGTAAAGAGTGTAAAGTAAAGAATGTAGATACATATACACACAGCATATTGTACAGTAATTAATGTACTAATAGAGACATGTGTTGACTTGCAGTGAGGATAAATCTCCACTGGGACACGTGTGTATGGTGTGCAATGCTAATAAGGCAGTTCTTACTCAGCAAAGTGACTCAATAGCTGGTATAAATATAGCCAGGTTTGGAGTCTCTTCTATGCCAGGAGAGACTGTATAATAAAATTTGACATGATTTCGGAGATTGAAAAGTTCTTGGCAGAATTTTCCCTTACATGATGTTGGTTTTAGGATTTTGCTCTGATTTGCTGTAAAGCTGCCAGTAGCATCCGAGCCAGTGCTCGGTCACAGGAGTTGGCAGAGTTGTGCTGGTGGCCTTGTGTTGGGGATGTGTTGGCCCTCATCTCAGCTGGGAAAATGTCTGTGAACAGCTCCTGGAGAGGGCTCACAAACCTTGAGCTGTGACCAAAGGTGGGTAGTGCCAGCAGGCGAAGGAAGTGATTGGCACACTTCCTCTTAAAAATCCTGGAGAAGTGTTGATGCACTGCCCCAGACCACTGTGCTGCCACCTTTGTAATCTGCTTCCAGGCCCCCTCATCCTAGTCCAGCCTACTCCTGGTTATTTATTTCACACCGATTAGAAGTGCTACTTGTTGCCAAGGTTTTTTACCCCTGTTTTCCTCCTTATTTGCCAGCGACAGCCACACGCTGCTGCTCACAAAGCAGACCGGTGTGATTAAAAGACCGCGGTTACTGAGGTAGCCATGGCAACAGCCTCCTTGGAGGTCTTTGTTGCCTGCTAAAACTTTGATCTCCAAAAGGGGCTGCTGCTGTTTCTCCGTCCAGTTGAAGGGAAGGATGGGAAGAAAGGATAAAGTTTACTCCAAGCAGAGGGAGCACAGAGGGACGCTTTGCAGAGCCATGCACCCCCAGTAAATCTCACAGCAGCTGCCTTGGAAAAGTGTCTGATTTACAAGGGCCACACTTCCTCTCCTGTGCTTTCCAGCCTCTCCTCAGGCCAGTGTCCCTTGCCAGGGGCCTCTTGCTGTGACATGGCTTGGCAAAGTTTTCCACCACTGAGAAGGAAATAATTCCCTCTGTAGTTGTTGTGTCCTGTGATCACACTGCAGCAGGTTGGGCTGTGGAAGCAGCCTTCAAACAAGAAAACAGTTCAGCAGTTACTGCCATAGTTACCCAATATTTATCACATTTATGCGACTGCCAGTATTTGCCATGTTCCCATATTTACCCAATTGCCATGTTTCTGACTGCACCTGCGCCTATTTTATTCATGCCATCATTTCTTTTCAGCTGCACCACTTACCCTAATTATTTTTGTGTCTCTTCTCTGCAGACTCTCTGCTAATTGTGTGCTTGACTCCAGGTCTTCCCTGCTCCGCTGCTATTTGCTCACTGCTCTGTTGCCCGCCTGCCTCCTGTGTATTAACTCCTGTCCTCGCTGGCCTCTGCTGTGTGTCTGCACCTCTTGGAGCTGCTCTGCATCCCCTCAGCTTTTCCTCTCCCATCCCTCCTCCTGTGCTCTGCCAGTGCAGATGGGGTGCTTGCAAGCTCCGTTGCATTTCAAGGCTGGCAGGGGCCTGGGGCGTGTGAGGTGCCTGGTGAGAGGCCACTATGGGCAGGTAAAACCCTTCAGCAGCACGGTGGGAATAGAGATGGCACATGTCCCAGATCCTTGCAGAATGAGGACAAGCTCCTAGCTCTGACACAGTCACCCGAGACAACCCTGGAAAACGGGGCCATTGTCTATTCCCTCTATCCCCTCGATGGTGGGAGCTTGCACAGAGGACACAAAGCTCTTGCGGGTGGGGGCACAGATCTGTGACTCAGCAGTGGTGCCCAGCCATGGCTTTCTCAGGTGGGCAGAGCTGCTGTGCAGAGATACTGTGGCCAGATGGTCTCTTGGCAGGATGTTTTACTGAATTGTTTCTTCCCCACCGATTGCTACCTAGCCCCAGCAACCACTTTATAACTTCCTTGAAAGAAACGAGAGAGAAGGAGGTGAGCTTAAAGCCCATGGAAGGAGCATGGGCATGGAGAGATGGGTGGATGCTGGCCACGGCTGCTCTGCCTCCTGCCTGCCCTTGCAGCCATGGGTCCAGAAGGATGCCCTGCTCTCTTTTCTGGGCTGTGTGTGACCCACCAGGCTGCTGCCCTGGGATCCTCTCTGTAGCCACGACCTGCCTCTGGGCTGTGCCTGTGTGGGCCAGGCTTGCAGAGGGCAGGAGGTGAGAGCCAGTGGCAGTGCTGCCCCCCCGAGCCACCCTGTCTGTGTCCCTGTATGCCTGTGCCCAGTGGCTGGCAGGACAGGGAAATTTTTGCTCCACTTGTTGCTGGCAGCAGCAGCAGAGGGAGGAAAGTCGCCTTCAATGAGGGGCAGTGGTGGGAGCCTCCCGTTGCTGGGGCAACCGCAGGCAGCCTCAGCCTGTTGGCTCCCCTGAAGGAATGGTGTGGGGAAGGGTTAATCAGGGGATTTATCCGGCCTGGGGTGGGGAGGGGGCTGAGCTGTGGAAAGCTGCTGGGGGCACGGCAGTCCAGGGGTGGGCATTGTGCTGGCTGGCTGCCAGCTGGGCTGGGCGAGACAGAGTTCAGGCTGAGCTGTGGTGGGATTTGCTGCTGCCTCGGGTCTTTCAGGCTTTGTGCATCCCTGCTGGGGGCTTTGGGGCCCCCAGGGCTATGTGAGTCCCCTTGGCAAGGCAGGGATGCAAATTCCCCAGGCAGATACTCTGACAAGCCAAGTGAGGCTGCACAAGCAGGGAAGTGCTGGCTGCTTGTGGGTAGCGCAGAGGAGCTGCTTTGGTTGTGTTTGTTTGTAAGCCAAGTTCTCAGGCACTGTTATATTAAGAGATGCACTTTCCCTGTTGGGCATGTGATTCCTTTTGGAGATCAGAAGGTACCCAGCACTAGCAGGGTTCGAGGCTCTCCAGATAGGTTCCAAATAAAGCAGGCACCCAATTGTCAGTGACCATTTGAGAAGGAGTTTCTGCTGTTTAAAGGTGTCATTTCCTTGCCTTTTTTACCACAAACAGACACTGTAAATTAGCTATGTACCTCCAGCAATTTGTCCAGTGACATCTCTTCTCACACTAGGGCTGTATGTGAGCTTGTGCAGAGGCAATAACACATGGGAGGTGAGCTACATGCTCATGTCTGCCTGTATTCTGCATGCATGTGGTTCATGTGGGTGCTGTTCACATATGCACAAAAGGCCTGCAAAAGAATTGCATATTGTTTAATCAAAATAAGGGATATACTTAATATGCACGTGGCACATAACACTCTAGTTGTGAGCAGCTTGGACACTTGATCCTTCCAGGAAATGGACTGCAAAGAATGTCATGAAACTCGTATTAAATGTAGATGAAAATGTTGCAGCAGACTTGTGGCAAGAGTCCTCCCTCAAAATGGTAATTGGGGAGCAGTTATGTGAAGCTTCACCATGCTATCTTTTGCTAAGGATTCTGGACCACTTCATCAGGGATGGGCGTTCCTGTGAGTACTAGTCAGCTCTGATGAGTTGCAACTGGCTGCAAAGCACTGCCTGTAGTTATGGTATACTCATTATGGCTCCAGCAGGCTTCCTTGTGGATTTTTGATCTCTACAGAGTCTCTGCTGAAGCACTGAGAAAAAACGGCTGGTGGGAATTTGATTGTAATAACCTTCAAGGACAGACTAGAGGCCGAGGAACTTGGGATCCAGTTCATCACTGTGTCTGAGTGCTGCGTAGTGCAGGACCTGGAGGGCATGTGGGGAGGTTAAAGGTAGCTTTCTACCACTTTTGCATTGGCTTACCCTTAGCTGCTCCTGTTGTAATGCCCACAATGTGTGTCTCTTTTCAGAGTGCAGCTCTCCTACCATATGCATGCCTTCTAAAATCCCAGCATGATCCTGGGGCTCTATGGGAGAGTTCACAGCACAGCTGCACTTAGGGCTGTTCTGCCAATGCACAGGTGTGTGTAAATTATAGCTGAGCACTGTGCAGGATGTTTGCTGTGTACTGGAAATATCCCAGGCATTCTGTGCCAAAACAAACAGGCACCAAGCTGCCTTTGGGCTTGGAGTTTGTTTGTTTGTATTTGGTTGTAAATTATAAATTTGAAGTTGACTTGCCTTTTTTTGTTTTTTGTTTGTTTCCTTTTTCTTTTGCAAAGTGATCCCAAAAATTTCTACACTAATCCTTCCCTGGCTCGTTTGCTTCCATTGGGTGTTGGCCTTTGTCACACAGTCTCACCAAGGTGCTCGTGCATCTCCAAATAATTAGCACATATGCACAGCATTCCTTCAAGGCTCCTTTCCTGGAGTTGTTGGTGCACTCACAGAGCCCCACATGGAGAGCAGCATCCATGGGTTTTGGAAGCACGTGGCTGATTTATCAATAGCCTTGGGTTAAATTAAAGATGTTTCATATCTGTAGAAAGTACATCAGTGCGATTTAAAAATAAACTGTGTCCTTTTGTTTAAGGGCTGTTGTGCATTTCCAGGAGCTTTTGCATGTGTAGAGCATAACTCCAGGAAGATGTTACCATGTAACCGTGCTAAAGGGACTCCTTTTTCTTGTCATTTTGTGCCTAGATTGGAGAAGCTCTGTTCCAGATTCTTTCCCCCCAGCTCTGCTGATAAAATGCAAGGACACAGAAATGGCAGAAGTGCAGAGGCAGACACCAGGCATCGAGCAGGATGACATCTGTGGTTGATAGGAATTCACATAACACAGAGTGCAAGTGGGCTGATGAGGAAGGGAACTGGAGGCTAAGGCAGGGGCTGGGGAGTGTGTTTTTCTTGCAGTAACCTCTCTCCTTCTTCTCCTCCTTCTGTCTTTTCTAGGCAGGACAGGGCTGCTTGCTGATCTCTTGCCCAGTTTTGCTGTGGAGATTATGCCAGGTATTCAGTCATTTCACCCTTAATCATCCATTCCTCTGTCATCTTGTCTGTTTATCCTTCTGCAGCATCTTTATGTGGTGTATGTTTCACTTGTATGTGTGTTTTACTTGGGTATTTTAAGAGAAAAGCCTTTCAGTTACTGGGAAAGTGCTGGGTTTGAACCCCAGAGAGCTGATGCTTGGAGCCAGCATACAGACATGGGTGATGTCATGCCAGGACCAGTGTGAGAACAGAAATGCCAGGGCTGTTCTGAGGACATTTTCTATCAAGCTCTCTGCTCTCCCCCTGCTAGCACGGAGAAAAGTCTGCTTCAGCCTGGGAGACCCCTCAGCCCTGCGTGGCTCTGTGTGTCAGCTGCTCCTGTGCACTCAGCTCCCCAAGCCTGGCCTGTGCTCTGCTCCACCATCACCACAGATGGTAGCACAGCAGGTGCTGGGAATAGGGCATTGGCTAGCACCCCATCAGTGGCACAGCCCCTCTTGTGCTGCATGGCCAGGCCATGTTCTTGGTAACACCAGGTGGCTGGGCCGATGTGAGAGCTCCGTGCCTGTGATAAATCCCTTGCTAGCCAAAACTAGCGAGAGCCACCAGTTCTGGCACTCCTTGCAGGGGAGACAGAGGCTGTGCAACAGATTGTTCTTGAAAGGGAAAAGCTGTGAGAATGTTTAGCCCTGGAGTCATCTGATCATTCCCTGGTGGTGCCTGAGGAGCATTTCTTTCACACGTTTGTGCAAAAATGCAACTCCACATAAATGTGTGAAGCTATTTTCAAGCCTGTCCCAGAGATGCAAACAGAGAAGGCAGACACTCACCCACCTCCAGTGTAACTCAAAGCTCCCTAGAATTCCTGCATAGCAGGAGAGGGATTGGTCTTTTCAGCATAGATGGATAACAGTTGATTCTCTATTGCCTAACACTTTTCCCCCCGTTATTTAGAGTTTTACTGAATGGGTATAAAATTATGGTATGTAGGCCAGATATCTTTCTGGTGCCCTCACTGCATGGGTAGACAACAAGAAAGTGTAAGTTGCAGCAGCAAACCACATTTCAGCTGTTGGTGTTGCCTGTTACCTGAGTAAAGAAAAGGAGATACTTCTGCAAGAACAAACCAGTAGTTTCCAGACAGTGAGGACACAGAGCATGTCAGCTTGGTAGTCATTTGAATCTCAGCATTGCACAGTTGTATTGGGAACTGGTTGAATCCCAGTTTTGTTTTGTTTTAAAGGAAGAGCCATCAGGCTCTTTTTGCTGTTTTCTTAACCTCATCAGAAAAGGAAATGGTCTAACTTCCTGTGAAGTTAAATTCTGACTCACAGGTCCCTGTGGCTGGGACACTGATTTCAAACATCCACTTTATATGCTGAGTGAGTATCCTGCAATGTGCAATGTACACACGAATCTGACCCCCTTTTGTACTCCTAGGATGTTTTCAGAGAGACCACAGATACAATTCTAATGGGCTTGCTGTCTGTTTTTTCCTCTACCAGGCTTTTGTCCTTTATGGAGTGGTTGTGAACTGTTCACTAATAGCTCTGGAGATCTGACATCTGAGTTTCACTGGATGGCTGTGGCTGGCCACTTGTGTCAAGCCGTACCATTTCACCTCTTTCTCTGTGTCCATGATGGCTGCAGAAAACAAGATGAGAACAGAACAAAGAAAATGCTACTAAGATGTTGCTTAGATTGGCATTGATTAGGAAGTACAGAACTGGAAAGGATAGTCTGGCTCCCTGTCTTCCATTCTCTCCCCAGCACCATGTAATTTCATCTTTCTGTAACATCAGCAAGCTTAGGAGTGGCCTAAGGTTTGGCCTTTCTCTTTCCCATTGGCCCACTTTCTTTGATGGGCTTCTTTTAGCTTCTCTCTACATCATGGATCATCTATTTCTGTCCATTTATGTAAGATCTTTAACTATAATACCTGCTTTTCCTGCTGCATTTATCCTCCTACCATATTTACAGGCAGGAGCTACATCTTCCCTCAGCCTTCTGTTTAATAGAGTAACTCAGCAGGCTTCAGCTCCCCTGCTGCCAGGCAGACTCCAGAGTCCCTTCATCCCTCAAATAAATCCCTGCTCTCCATTGGCTTTGGCCTACATTCGTCTTTTCTGCTGCAAAGATGACCAGAACTGTATAACATCAGTAACTTAAGTGCAGAGGAGGCCTTGTGTGATGGCATTAATATTTTCTTAATACTGCTGGAAATTCTTCCCTTGTTTGGCCTAGGATTACATTTGCCATTTTTGTGGCTGTATTGTGTGAGTGGTGACAGTAATGCTATGTATACTGGATCATTTCTCTTGTTCAGTTTTTCTCAACCAATGAAGTCCTGTTCAGAACAGAAATTGTTCTTTTCTTTGAACCTGTGACACTGAAAGTATTGCTCCATGCTTTGAAATTCAGGATAATACTGCATTTCACGTTTCCTATTTTAGACCCAAGGACAACTGGCCCTTTGTATAACGTGTCCCAGCCTTCAGTGACAATGCATCCCTACTGCTTACTGTCATGATATTTTAGCACATTCTTATTTTCTATGTCAAGGTAATTTATGAAAATATTAAGCAAAACAGCTGCTAGAAGCAGAACTTGAGGGACTGGGTCAGTAATCTCTCAGCTCTTGCTTTCCCATTCATGAATGCTTCCCTTCTGCCCTTTCCTTACTTGTTAGCTGAATTTTCTCAGCATATAGTAAGTTCAACTCCAACATATTATTCCACAGGAACCAAAATTAAAGGCAGATTTAAATGAAATTCATGTGTGTCAGCCAAAAAAGAAATAAAGGATAAAAAAAAATTCACTTCACACTTCTGAAGTGTTGATTTGTAGATGCCAGATCTTTGACTGACATTTTTCAAAGGAAATTTTAAATTCTAGATTTAAAATGGCATCTTTTGAAAGGGGAATTGTTTGTAAAAGAGTTAAGGAAAACTCCAGCAAAGTAAAGAATCATACTTTTATTCAAACAGAACGCTGTGGATGGATCAAAAATGACACTTCTTCCTTTGCATTGTATTAAGAACTAGGAAAATTTCTCTTTTGAATGGTCAAAGGGAAACATTTTTCCTTGACTTTTTAGCTTAGCAACATAGGTGAGGGATGTACTGTTTTCCCAGTGTGATTCTTCATGCACATTGCAATCCTTGTATCAATACTACTT
Source organism: Fringilla coelebs (assembly GCF_963513975.1). Taxonomy (NCBI): domain Eukaryota; kingdom Metazoa; phylum Chordata; class Aves; order Passeriformes; family Fringillidae; genus Fringilla; species Fringilla coelebs. The sequence continues at coordinate 112,381,731 of NC_140029.1, read as the reverse complement.
CATCTCAAATAATACTATACCAAGAGACTCTTTAGTGAATGCTGAACTGGTCTGCTGCTTTTTTTCCTCTGAAGTGGGGATAAACCTTTTCCCTCTGCAGCCCCACCATGTCTTTATTTGCTTTTTGCCACGTTTCCAAGGTGGTTGAATAACCACCTGGGTGCACCTGAAATCTTTTGCTCATCACCAGTCTTGCTTTGAGATAGGTTGGTGCATTTCTCTGACTTAAAACCAGTTCCAGGCCTCCTGTATGTTCAGAGTCGTGTAATTTCTTGGTCCAGATGTGTTCACTGATCATTCCCTTAGTCTGTGGAACTCCTCTGTGGCAGTAGGTGCTGCCCTGGCACAGTCTGTGCCCTGCTCCCACCACATTTTCCAGCAGCAGAGTTTGAGAAACATTTTCTCCCTCTGCTTCCCTTTAAGCCCCATCCTGGTTTTTGTGGGCCAGCTCTTGCGTGCTCTCACTTGTAGGGTTTTTCAGCTGCTCCCTTTTGGGGCCTGGCACACATCATCTGAGGCTTCAGTGGGGGAAGAAAAAAGTGGTTGTTAGGTTTCCTGGCTGGCGGTGGTGCCTGAATAGGACGCTCGCTCGGCGCATTCAAAAGAATAATTGCGCGCGTAGGCCTCGCTGCGAAGGGGCAGGCCTGGCTCCTTTACCGGGCTATTTATAGCCTGCTTTTCACCATCCTTTGTCCCATTAAAACCAGAATGGGGCTAGGGAACAAACACATAAGCAGGGCACAAACATGGCCAAGAAGAATGAGTCTTTGATGAGGGCCAAAGGCTAATGGAGCGCGTCCTGCGGCGCTGGCGCAGGTCTGCTGAGGGGCGAAGGGTTTCTGGCCGGGGAGCCGGGGCTGCTGCCCCTGTGCTGCTTGCCTCTCAGCCAGCCAGAGATGCTGCTGGAAGAGACCACATTTTGGTAGCTCATTTCTCACTGTCCTGAGCCATTTCTGCTCCGACAGAAGAGGAGGGGTAGACCTAGTCCTAGACCCACGGGGAGTCGGTCCACTGCTGTTACTCACCTGTGTGTCCCCGTGCTCTCCGCTGGGAGGATGTGGCTGATGTTCTCTTCCGCGGCAATGTGCAGTCCTGTAAGTATCTCCCTTTCTCCCCTTCTTTTCCAGAGTGGGTCTTTGTGGGCCTGGTGATCCTGGGGGCGTTCCTGTTCTTCCTGCTGGTGGGGATCTGCTGGTGCCAGTGCTGCCCACACAGCTGCTGCTGCTACGTCCGCTGCCCCTGCTGTCCTGAGTCCTGCTGCTGTCCCCGGGCGCGTGAGTGACCCTGTCCAGGCCTGCTGCAAATCTGCCCTACTGCTTCTGCTCCCTGGCAGAGCAGGAGGAGAATCTGATAATATTGCTTCCTTTGCCCTGAGCACTTCGCTTGGCTAAAGAACTGGTTCTTAGGGAGCGAAGCATCTGACCTATTACTCAATGGTTGAATGCTCAAAGTTAATTACGAATGTAATTCCCCAAGCCCTCCCTGCCTTGGCAGCTGTGCCTGCTTTTCCAAAGTGTCATGCTCCCATTCCAAAGTTGTTGTTGTGTCGGTGAATGTTGCGGGTCAGAGCTAAGAGCATCCTGGGAGGTTTCTTCCTGGCAATGCAAATCAGCTGTCCTCTACAACAGTGCAAAATCCTTGCAACCCAGCAAGGTTCCTGGTCAGGCTCAGTCAGATCTGTCAAGTTCCATGAGCCTCATCCTGCTGCTTGAATCATCAGTTATTTTTAAAGCTGAACTGCCACTAAATCATGGCAGCGGTAATGCTGGCTGTAACACTCTGAATGTCTTTCTGGGCATCTCTCAGTGCCAGTAGTATAATATGCACTATTATTATATGCAGTGCATATTTTAAACTCCCCTCAGTACCCTTTGAGGCTTAGAGAAATTCAGGCTGTTAATTCATTTGTCTGATTGTCTCCCATGGGCTTGGTGGAGCAGGTTTTGTCCGTGTGTCCAGTGGGTCTGGGTGGGCTGGTGTGTGATGCTGATTCTTGTTCTTTCTCTTTTTCAGTGTATGTAGCAGGCAAAGCAGCAAAAGCTGGGTACCCTCCTGCAGTCTCTGCCATGCCAGGTCCATACTACATCCCCAGTGTTCCTGTAGCTGGCGTCCCATCTCCTGCTGTGCTGATGGATAAGTCACACCCCCCTCCCTTAGCCCCAAGTGAGGCCAGTGGAGGAAGCCAAAATGGTAATTTGCAGTGCCAGGCACAACATTCAGTCCTCTTACTGGGAGTGGGGCTGGGAAGGGGAGGAACGGTTGTCACTGGTCGAGTGGCGTGAAGAGAAGAAACACAGGGAAACTGCATTTTAATCCTGTGTCTGACAATGACATTTGCATTAGGGCCACGTGGCCTAACTTTTCTAGGGCCATCAACACAGAGTCAGTTTGTGGGTGCCTAATTAGGTCAGCAGGGCCAAGTTCCTGTACAGGACCCCTCTCATTACTGCTGCAGGCATTCGCTTGCAGAGGACAAAAGGATGAAGATGATTTCAGGAGAGCAGAGGCAGGAGCCATTTTCCCCTTAGAGCTAATGCCTTGCAAGCTGCTTTCTCTTTGTACACTGTTTTTCCAACCCTCTGTAGGGCACTGCTTGGACTCTGGAGCAGTTTTTGCTGCAGCATGTTTTACTGTCCCCATGGCATTTTGGGCAAAGTAACCTATTCCTGTGATATTTTGGGTCTGGACCCTGTCCTCTACTTTACAGAAGTCAGTAGGTCAGATTTTTTGTTCAGCCTTTGCATTTGTGAAATGTGAGTGATGAAAGGCTTCTGACTAGAAAGAAGTTGAGGATCAGTGTCAGACCTAGAGCCTCAGTGTGATGCCTCTTGTTTTGGGGAGGGTAATTTCTGGTGCTGCAAAGGAAGCTGCCATCAAGGAGAAAAGAGGGCAGCTATTTAGCCACATGGGCTTCAGGATCAGAGTGGCTGTCTAAATTCAAACATTCTGCAGCAGAAATGACTCTCACCAATGTAGAGTCATCAGTGAGCCAGCTACATGTCTGATTTCAAAGCACCACACTAAGTATCAGTTGTTAAATTAACTCACGACAGTGTGTTGATAAAACACATCTGAAAAGACAAGATTAAGTAGCATAATTAATTAAGCTTCTGGAACAACCCTATGAGTGCTTCTGCTGCCCCAGTCAGTATATTAACCTTTCTGGAATTACAAAAAGTATTTTCTTTCAACAATCATACTTTTTTTTGGTCACTGAAATCAAAACAGAGCTCCAGAATGGAGCATTTTGAAATAGGAAATAAATCAATCACTGATCCAACGCAGAATGTATCCAATTCAAAAACCTTTGTCAGAAAATGATGAATGACACCCCAGTGCTTCTATTTTTTTCTCCTGTGAAAAATGTCACTGCACATAGAATGTGGTGTTGGTTGTGGGAACTCCAGGGATTTTTTAAGAGTCAGATCACAGCTCCCAGTCTTGTCCCTGCTAGCAGAGCACAAGTTCAGAATAAAAAACAGTAGATGTGTTTGGTAGCCAAATGGAATGGCTCTTAGGATCCCATGATCCTTACACAGAAGGATGCATTTAATAGATAATGTAGCCAAATCAGGTGTCTGGACTCAATCCCTCATCTCAGGACTTGACAGGAAATAGTATATATGGCAAATGAAAACATTATCACAGAGCTTTGACCTTTGTGGCAAGACAACAGAGATTCTTAAGCTTTTAAAAAAATTAGTTAATATTTTTTGCAATAATGTAGACAAACCCTTAGTCTGGATCATGGATCTGTTGTTCAAGGTGCTTGAACTATGAAGCTAAGGGAGATTTATAGCCTATACTCTGTTCTTTTAAGGTCCTCCACCATGCCAGAATATCCCCTAATGACAGGCTGTAGAAGAGAAAACATTGTGTGGCTTTTCCAAGCTACTTATTTGCTTGTTGGCCAGGCAGCAAGCTAAACAAAACAGGTAATGGTTGAGTTTATAATAAAAGCCTTTCTCAGAAGGAGAATAAAAAGCTTCTGTGTCCTCCCCACAGCTGGTGTAGGTCTGATCTGAAGCTGTGTATCTTTGGGACTTCCACCTTTCTGTCAAGTCCATTTAAAAAATGGGATCAGAAGTGCTAGGGGACAGAGACTGGAAGATTCTGTAATTCTGGCTTATATTTTGCCTTAGATAGATTCTGTGCTTATAAATGACCCCTCTGAGGGGATCTAGTGAGAAAGGCCTAAGGATATTTAGAAAATTTGTCTGGGGTTACATAAAGGCCATGTAGCAAAGCTCAGATTAAGCCTAGGAACTCTATTCTAAACTTAGGGCTGAATGGAGAAAAAAACCTCCCAAAACATTTAGCTCTCTTATTTAGAAGAGTGTTGACAACATAAAAGTTAGGATTTATGCTCTGTTTTAAATGCAGTGGTTACCTAGAGGCTCTTGCATAGATCCTTTAAACTCTGCACACAGGGAAGCTTTTGGTCCTAGATCTTTAACATGTAAAGGTTATAAGCATGAGACATCATTTACTTCCTAAACATACTTGTCTGAAAAAAATAGTAGTGCTGCCCTTTCTGGGGCGGGAGACAGCTTACAGTTTTGGCTGAGTTGGTTCCACCCACAGAAGAATAAAAATAGTGTCCAGTTAAATACAAATTAAAGATTAGAAATTTATTAACTGTTCAAGAGAAGAAAATATAGGAAGAACGTTCTTTCCCTTTGACTTTAGTAAGTGGTTCTAGACATGTGGTCAACATCTCTGCATCTTTATTTCTTTATAATTAAAATGAGCTTAAAATGATTCTGACCTGATTAAAGGATTATGGCAATTTACAGATGAAGAATGTGAGGAAGAAACTATAATGTCTTTGGTTCTCAGCTGAAGGAATAATGAAGAGATTTAATAAGTTGAACATTTAGTATCATTATGAGAAGTATTTGATAAACAAACATAGAGACAAAACTGCTTCCTCTGTAGTGGGAAATACTTTTAATGGCCTGTTCACAGTCATCTTTGCAGATTTAAATCCAGAATTAATTTCTAGATGCTTGCAGAATGAACCAAGAAATTCATTTGCCTTTTGATACACAGCTGGAGTAGCAAGCTTAGTATGAAGCTAGCATGAAGCCTGGCTAATTCTCCATCAGTTCCAGGAGCTGTAGAGGTTGCCCAAATAGTATTTGGCACAGCCTCAGTGTGAGCAGTGGCTCTGGGGAGACAGAGTCTGGAGGCTGTGCCTGTTCAAGTTCCCCAGAGGTTATGAGTAGGTCAGAGTGGTTTGCTGGCCTGTGTATAAATGAGGTGGCAGCTTAGCTGAGCTCCTAGTCCACACATTGGAAGAAAGAATAGTGAGAGGCCTCTTTTCTGGCACGGTACCAGACAGAAGTGAGTTACCAGTCATGATGGTGAGGTAGAGAACTGCCTGTGCTGCTCATGCAGTGCAACCAGAGCTGTCACTTCTGAGGCCAGTCAGTCCAGTCTCACTTGAGGAGACCTGCTGTGCTTCCACACTGGGAGGCAGAGGCAGGATTCCTTGTGTTCTGTAAACCACTGTCTGCTTTTCCAGCCACTGTGCACTCACTCACTGGGATAATAAAGCACACAGTGCTGTCAGCTGAGCTGTCTGGAGGCAGGTTAAAAGAAGGACCCTGATAGACCTCTACTATATTTTTACATCCTACACCATTCCCAAGTGCAGAGGCACAAGGTAATAGCTCAAGATGTAATCACTTACCTTACAGGCGCGCAGTCCAAACCCACAGTAAAGCACTTTGCTTCTGAAGTCTGCCCATGGCACAGCCATTCCTGAAGCACAGCATGGTTATTTCCTAGTGCACAGAGACACATGCACAGCAGTTTAGGACAGGAGGTGCCTAAGAATACCTCTGCCAAGTCCTTGCTCAGCCCACACAGCACATACTATGCGACGTACTACCAAACCCATATGTTAATAGCTCGATGTGTTGCGGTGGTGAGGGATAAAACAGAAGGAACAGGTTGGCTCAGAAGCACTGTCCAAGTGTTTAAATTGTTCCCCAGCAGGAGAATTCATGCAACACTGCAGTATTCCCATAAGAGAACATGTTAACCTCATGCAAGGAGGGCAGGTTCCATTTTGTAGTGCTCAGTCAATTGTCCTTACGATGGTTCTGTAATAAAGCTGAGTTTGAGGGTTGTAATCCTCTCTTGTACCTAGACCTGAATTTCTGTCAATCCTGAAATAGCTCCAGGCTGACACCTTTCTTAAATAGTCTGCTATAAAAACCTTATTTTCTTCAAAGAAAGACTGGAAGGGTGGAGTTCTCTGCTTGCTGATCATAGATCTACCTTAAGGTAGTCAGGGTATTTGTAGCTATTTTTAGTAGGTAAAGTGTGCATGGAGCTAACCTGCTAGAATTAAATCTGCTTTGGCTCCAGGTGTATGGGGCCTTCATTTTTACACACAGGTACATGGATAAGTCAAAAAGCTGTCCAGACTTCCCAGAAGTCAAGCATTTCATGTATGTCTAAGATATATACCTTTTCTGTAAAGTAAAGCTTGTAAAAAATCCCAGAGCAGACAGTTTCACAGCTACCAGTGACCTGGTTGGCCTCATCCCTGGAGTCAGTATAAATCTCAGAGCAGTGTGGTGTGCTTTGTGGGACTTTGTGTTTCCTTCTATATTCTCTAGAGCTTCTGCCACATGCTCTTCAACCTGTGTGAGGAGAATTCATGGGGGTGGGAGGGTGGAGTGGTCTTGCACAATGATAGCTCCCAAATGCTCAGCCACCTGCTTCTCCTGCAGACTCAGAGCTTAGAGGAAGCCTGAGCTTCTGGGACTACTTCTTCCATACCATGACAAATCCTTTCAGTAGTGCTGAGGAAGGAGAAATGAGCTCTGCTTTTCTCTCTGCCATCATCTGTGGGAGTTGGAAGTTGGAATCACTCTGTGGCAATGAGGGGGTTGCTTTTGTTTTAGCTGGGTGAAGTGGGCCAACTCCAGAGCGTGCCTGTCTCACAGGAGGGAGGGTGAGGTGCTCTGAGGATGTCCCACCATGCTCAGTGTCCATCACTGGATGCACTGGGTTGCACAGATTGGGCATTTCCAAACCATTTTTGCTGTTCCTGCAAACTTTTAAAATGATGCAGGTTCTTACAACTTCACATCCCACACTGTAGACGAATTTCTTGTGAAGCAGCGACTGACTCAGTGTGTTTTGACGCAGCCTACCTGCCTGCAGGCGTGAGCTCAACTATAGAATTAGCAATGTTGTGGGAAAGGCTCCTTGTTCTTCCACGGGTTTTCCTCTAATGTTTTCTTTTTCTCTCCCTAGCTGTGCGCAAAGGGTACAGGATCCAGACTGACAAGGACAGGGACTCCATGAAGGTGCTGTACTATGTCGAGAAAGAATTGGCTCAGTTTGACCCTGCTAGGAGGATGCGAGAACGATGTGAGAAACAAGCATGGTTTGATTTTTTTTTTCTACTGACCTAAGCAAGACTGGGAAATTCATAGTTAAAAGTTCACTTGGTTTGTCTCAGGGTCAGCTCCTAGGATATGATATCCAGGATAAGCTAATTGGGACAGATAAAGTCTGGGTTTTAGGTATCTACAGGTATGTTCCGATTTAAAAGTCTGTGCTTAGCTAATCTTTCTTAGAACAAAGTGAGGGATACTGAAAAGCTCATGAAAATTGTCCACTCATATAACTAAACATTGGGATCATCAGCATCTGAAAAGCCAAGTCCTACTCATACCTTCTACAGCCTGTGGTGTGATAATAGCTGGGATATTGTTTTCACAATTTCTTAAGAGTGTGGTGTCTGTAAATTCCCAGGATGGCAAATAGGAGAGGCATGATTTTATTGAAAGTGTTTTTTGTGGGCTGCAGTGACCACAGTGTGGCTTGAAGGAAGCAGGAAGTTTGTTTGGAGTCTGTTGCCCTGCAGAAGGAGCAAGGTGGTGAATAGGGATATGGTGCAAACTCAGAACTGATCTTCTTTGAGGAACTCCTCACTGTCTTCCCATAGCCTCTTGAAAGCTTTATTTTCTTAAATAAAGGCTGAGGCTGCACTTAATGTGTGTCAGAATACAAACCCAAGTGAGGATCTTGCCACATTAGGAGGCAGAGGTGCAGAATGGGACAAGGTGTGTGGGAAGGGCTTGCAGTGCTGCTCCTTGTCCTGTGGCTGCTGTGTGCAGAGGACAGTGGCAGGCTGGGGGCTCAGTTCCTGTGGGCAGCACACAGAGCTAACCCATGTTAGGCACTGCTAGAGGCTCGCCTAAAACAGACGTGTGGGATCCTGAAAATCATTGAAGGGAAGGGCTTTAAGGAATGACACTACATCAAAGCTCTGTACAGATTAGGCATAACGAACAAATTATATATACTTCTAAAACAGTCATTGCTGAGCACACTGTCTTCTCCACCCACAAGATTTACTATAAAAAGACCTCTGCAGATTGGTATGTCAGGCCTACAGATGTCAGTGTGCTTGATGGGGTAGAGACTGACAGTGATTCAGACAGACTTTTACTTTTTTCCTTAATCTTTTTTTGAGGGGGTTGCTTTTGTTTTAGCTGGGCATGTCAGGCCAAATCCAGAGCCAGCCTGTCTCACACCAGGAAAAGGGGAGGTGGCACAACTTCTGTGCTGTATGGTGTCCCACCTTGCATGGGCAGGTGGGAAGAGGTGGAAAGCTCTTCCTGACAGCTGAAGTCAGTTATCTGAAACACAGGCGTCTCCCGCTGTTTGTGATACCCTCAGCATCCCCGCCTGGCTGCCATCAGGCGATGCCCATCTCATTTCTTTCCCGCATCCTCCCCTGCAGATAACAACACCGTGTCTGAGCTGAGCTCACTGCACGAGGAGGACCTGAACTTCCGCCAGCCCTACCGGCAGGCGCGGAGGAAGCCTCTGCCCCCCGCGGGGGACATGGACGGCGGCGACGCCGAGTACTGGGCGGGAGTCGTGGGCGGCGGCAGCACCTCCAGGTCGCAGGCTGTGTCCGACTACAGGGACGAGCGGGACGGCTACTGGCACAGGTGAGGGACACCACGCCAGGGGGCAGCTCTGTCTGGCAAAGTGGTAAAGAAAGCAGAAGGCACAGATGGACTGGTAGCTCTCCCCTATTTCCTGCTGCCTTTGCTCTGCTTAGCAGGAGAGGGGTTAGAGAGAAATAGGAAATCTGGATGGGTTATTAGATGAGGTCAGAATGAAGCTGATTGCCACAATGTGATTGCAGCTCTAACATGTAACAAGAGCTGCACTTGTGCTCTGGCAAGCAGATCTGTAAAAATCATATTCCTGCTGATATTGTCATAATACATTTTTCTTCCTGAAGTAGATATTTATTCTTATTTCTACCCCTTTCTGAGTAATGCAAAGTCACATCCATTAAGGAACAATGAGCCTGCTGAAGCTTCTCTAGCCGGATAAAGTTAGGTACAACCTCAGTCCCAGTGGGATGTAAAAGTGAGATCAGTAGGGAACCAAGTCACCCTTCCCATAGTGGGAAAGTGCAAATTTCTCTCCTGAGCTTTGTACCCGATGCCTCCAGCACTTCCCAGTGCTGGTCTGTTTTTTTATATATGAGTCACGCCCTCCTGCTTTGGTACAGCTAGACCTGTGCTCCAATCCAGAAGGACTCACACTCCTGGTTCCTAAAGAGAGATAGCACAACTTTCCCTCAAGCAGCCCAGTATTCCAAAAGCCATGGCAGGGATTTTCTTCCTTCAGTACTGGGATATTGTACCAGCTCACTGTCTTTAAACCTGCTTCAAAACTGCCCTGCTGTGAGCTTCTATAGCTGGGCTCTTGGGTTTTTCCAGCAGGATATACACCTACAAGCTCTAGGATGAAGGAGAAGCAGGTCCAGCCCTGCATATTGGAGGACAGGGCAGGTGCACCCTGGGGATAACCTCAGGTAACATTAGACGTGAAGAACCTGAGCTGTCTGCACTAAGCTGCCTTTACACTCAGAGAGAATCCGGGGTTTCAAGGATGTGATAGATTCTCTTCCTATGGAAGACGATGAAAACAGCTCAGATGATTCATGCCCCCAGGAGGGCGTGTTTCCCTCCATTGTCTGTGCAGGCAGCCAGGGGATGAGTGCGGCTGGATCCCACTCTCTAACTCTACCTCCTCCCTCTTCCAGCCAGCAGAGATCCAAGTCGGAGATGCTGTCCCGTAAGAGCTTCTCGGTGGGAGTGCCGGCCGTGTCCATGGACGAGCTGGCGGCCTTTGCCGAGTCCTACAGCCAGCGGCCGCGGCGGGCGGACAGCCAGGAGATGCGGCGCTTCGAGCGCTCCGAGTCGCACGGCGGGCGCGGCGGGGGGCTGCCCCACCAGGACAGCTCCATGGAGGAATACTACACCAAGCGCTGCAGGGCCAACCGGGAGCCGCTGACGGACTCGGAGCGGGGCTGGTCCTACAGCCCGCCCCGCAGACGGGCCCACGAGGAGAAGCACCTTCCCAGGCTGGTGAGCCGGACGCCCGGAGGGAGCCAGAAATACGATCACTCCTACCTCAGCAGCGTCCTGGAGAGGAAATCCCGGAGCTATGACGAGAGCGGTGACCATTGTGCCACCCCCTCGAAGCTGAGCTCGCAGCCCAGCCAGAGGGGAGGGAGCACGTACTACGCCTGGTCGCCGCCCTCCACCTACAAAGCCGAGAAGTCGCAGCCGCCGCCGCCGCAGTCGTCGTCCCCCGAGCAGGACGAGGAGGAGGAGGACAGCCTGCCCCCCTACAGCGAGAGGGAGCTGAGCCGAGGCCCTTCCTACAGGGCCAGGGAACAGGCCTACCTCAATGCCTCTGACAAGAAGAGGAAAAAGGACCCCAAGAAAACAGTGAGGCCATGTCTGGTGGTCCTGGTCCAAATAGGCTGAGCGGAGAGCCACCAGGCAGGGGTTACTAACCAGAGTTAATGGGCAAGGGGGTTTTACAGGAGGGTGACACCTGGAGTCTGGATGTCACTCCCTGTGGGAAGGGGGGAAGGAACTGGGGGGGTAGGAAGCCAGAAAGGGTAGTAGCTGCTACACAGGAGTCCATGATGGAGAGGAAAGCCAGATGTGCCTGGGGCTGGGGAGGTAAGGAATGTCTTTGGCATCTGTGGCCTGGTAACCCAAGGTGGAGGGAGTTTATCTAGGGTTGAGGAGGATCATGGTAGGGAAGTTACTCAGGCCTTACAGAAATTACAGGGCTTTGCTTTGGTCTTGATCCTTGTTAAGGGAGAGTTGAAAGGCTCTTGTTCTTCTGGACTGGGGCAGGGCTGGTAGCAGGGGATGATTTAAGAGACATCTTTCTGAAAGGGGTGAGATCACAGACTCCCATGGGTGCGTGGGCCCATGGCGTCCCGTGGGGGCCATTCATGCCAAAGGCACTCCTCACCCAGGATACCAGCAAGTGCAAAACATCCTGCCACAGCCCAAGCTGGTGAGCACTGATAAGTTCATGGTTGCTGGGGAAGGGGATCTTCCCCATCTAGCCCAGCTGGGGAAATCTGCACCATGAGAGAGACCTTATCATTAGGGTAACTTGGCTGTGGGAGAGAGGACTGGACTGTGAGCGAGCAAGGCTGTTGCTGTTTAGTTGTGTCTCTGTCAAAACTTTGTCTGTCCCTTTGTTTGTTCAATGAGAGATTTCCCGTTGACATTTAATCTTCTCTCTTTCCTCTCAGAATGATTTCCCAACAAGGATGTCCCTTGTGGTTTGAAGTTGTTGTGGACCTATCATGTTGATGGGCTGGATATCATGAGGTGACTGCCGTAGAGAAGATGCAGAGCAACAAACAAGACATGCCTCTGTGAACCTTTGCAGCCATCAGCCATGGACTGTTTCAATTTTCTGTTTCATCCAGGGGAGCTGAGGCTTTTGTAAGAGACAGACTCCCATGGACAGCACTCGATCTCGGCTCTGGGAGTCTGCCAGGAAAATGAGGCTAGGGCTCTCTTTGGCACCCTGTTTTCCAGTGCCCTCCATTCTGCTCTGGATAGCAGCCACGTCCCTACTGCCTCTGCAGCCCTCCCTGCAGCCCTGAACTACAAGTGAGGCTGCCTTTGTGCCTCTTGCCCTGTCCCATGTGCAGAGAGAGGCCTGTGTACCTCTTGCTCTCTCTGTCTCCTCAGTTTTCTGGCTCAAAATTGTCTCCATACTTAAAGCCTTTTCTCTATCACCCCTGTGCTGGGAGGAGGCCTTGTTCTTACAACTGCAGACTGCCTCCAGCTGATCAGGCCCTAAATCATGAAAGAAAATCCACATCCTTTCAAACACTGTAAGAAAATGACTGATGAGATGTTACCTTGATAAGGGCTGAATGGGGAAAAAGACAATTATGAGCTGGTTTGTTCAATATATTTAGTTCTGTTCGTTGTGTGATGAGAGTTGCAGGTGAGATTGATGTATTGTTCTGAAAGTGGGTCAAAGTAGCTTTTATTGTGATGAGAGCATGATTTGTTTCCCTCCTGCCCCCAGCTGTGTTTTGTTTTGATGCTGTTGCATTTCCTTGCAGCTCAACTGTGAGCCTGTAGAGCTTCAAGCTGGAGTACCTACTGCACTGTTTTAAAAGCAGTGCTCTGGCCTTCCTAGTGCTCTGCATCCAGCACCACCAGACACTTCTGCCACTCTAGTGAGTGGCCTTTTTGTTCCAAGGAAGCAAAAAGGGGACAGTCTCAGTGAGAAGGCAGCTGCAGACCTTCATCCTGTGCCACTGGTATCACTCCTTTCTGGGAACAGTTTCCCAGAAGAAGCTACTACTGAAGAGAACAGTAACACCGGTGGGGAAAGAACAAGCACTGTGGATGGATACAAGCTTTGAAAGTCACCCTTTTCACTTAAAACCATTCCATTCACTTTGGTTGGGATGTGGTTTTAGTGGCTGTTGTCTCAGGAACAGCTTTATTTAGAAGTGAGTGCTTCACACCATTTGGAAGCCTGACATTCTGGTTTTCATAAGGTATTATGCAGTCATTTGTTTAGCTGCTAAAATCATCATGTGAGGGAAGATGATGGGAACATTTTAAAGTCCAGTATCTTGATCCCTATCACACCTAGAAACAACTTAGTGCCCTGTTGTGTTATGGACATTATCAGCCTCTGAAATGACATCTTTATTGTTCCTCTGGGAATTTGGGAAGCTGTCTGGCCTCAGGTGCTCATACTGGCAGTACTGTTTGGAGTACAAGGTATATTAACATCACTGCAGTTCTCCATAAAAATGATAGATTAATTTCTGTGTTACTCCTTTGCCAGTTAGTTTACCCACCAGGAATGGTCAGGGGAGAGGAAGAATAATCTCTATAGATTTGAAGACGGTTTTCATGTGAGAAGGTGAGTTGATGAAAACATGACATTCTTCTCCCACGCTCCTCTAGTGATGACTGCAGTTTTGGAAATCCCAGTCCTGGGTCTTCCTCGCCAGAGAGGGATTAGCCAGCAGGAACATACCATTGTGGAATTGCAGAATTGTTTGTGCAGGAGGTAGCCTTTCAAGATTTAAAGTTTCAGTCCTCTGCCATGGGAAGGGTTGTCTTCCACAAATGAGGTTGCTCAAAGCGCCGTCCAAATGGACCTTCAACACATTCAGGGATGGGACATTCACAGCTTCTCTGGGCAACCTGTTCCGGTGTCTCACCACCCTCAGAGTAAAGAATTTCTTCCTTGTATCCAATCTAAAATTACCCTCTTTTACTTGAAAAGCAATGCCCTGGTAAAAAGTCCATCTCCAGCTTTCTTGTAGGTCCCTTTAGGCACTGGAAGACTGTATGGTCTCCTCAGAGCCTTCTCTTCTCCAGGCTTAACAGCCCCAGTTCTCTCAGCCTGTCTTTACAGAAGAAGTATTCCAGCCCCTTTGACCATTTTTGTCTCCCTCCTCTGGACCTGCTCTAACAGGTCCATGTCTTTGTGTGGGTGGCCCCAGAGTTAAACACAGTACTCTGTGTGGGATCTCAAGAGAGTGAAATTCCGAAATCTCAAGAGAGTGAAAAAGCAGAGGGAAATTCCACTCCTTGGCCTGCTGGTCACTCACCTGATGCAGCCCAGGATATGGTTGGCTTTCTGGGCTGCGAGAGCATGTGGCTGGCTCATGTCCAGTCTTAACCCACCACCATAAAATCACAGAACTGTAGCATGGTTTGGAAGAGACCTTAAAGATCATCTAGTTCCCCAAGTCCTTCTCAGGGCTGCCAGTCCATTCTTCCCCCAGTGTGTACCAATACCAGGGTTGCCCTGACTCAGGTGTAGCACCCCACACTTGGCTGTGTTGAACTTCATGAGGTTCTTGTGGGCCTGCTCCCCAAGCCTGTCCCAGGGTCACTCTGGATGGCATCGCTGGCATCATTCAGCTTGGTGTCACCCACAGACTGCTGAGAGGACACTCAGTCTGTGCCATTAGTGAAGGTTGAACAATGTCAGCCTTGGTGCATGCCCTTGAGGGACAGCACTTGTTACTGATGTCCTTTTGGACACTGAGCCATTGACTGATGCTCTGGATGTGGCCATCCAGCCAATTTCTTGTCCATCAAGTAGTCCATCCATCAAACCCATCTCTGTCCAGTTTAGAAACGAAATGTTGTGTGGGACTTTGTCAAAGGCCAGAAGTCAAGGTGCATGACATCAGATGGATTTTCCTTATTCATCAGTGCAGTCACTCTGTCACAGAAGGTCTCCAAGTAAGCAGGCATGAGTGGTGAAGCCATGCCAGCTGTCTTTAATCACTTCTCTCCCATCCATATACCTTGAGATGGCTTCCAGGAGGATCTTTCAGGGCACAGAGGTGAAGCTGATTGGTCAAGAGCTCTCAGGGCCCTGTTCTTCTATCCCTTTGAAACGGGTCTGATGTTTCTTTTTTGCCAGCACTGGGGACCTGACTGCCTGAGTGTCATGACTTTTCAAACAGGGAGAGCAACTTAGCAACTGCATTTACCATCTACCTGCATTATGGCTGGAGAGACTAACATTTTCAGTATTTTCATCTTTTTTTTTTTACCATTAATTGTGTGTTCTTAGGAAAATCACAGCACAATTAGCAAGAGGTGGGCAGGTGCGTGCCGTCTGAGGTCTCTGAGGCCTTGGGAAGTCTACAGAGCTACACTGCATGCTGTTTTAAATTGATCATTTCATTCCTGACATATGAGAGTTCTAGTAAGTTGATGTTTAGTTAGCCTGAAAACCTTGGCAACCCCTGTGCCATGAATTTCAAGGCAGCGTAGCCTGCTATCGTTTCCATCAGACCCAGGAAACAGTTGACATAGAAATTTGAAAATGCATCTGACTATCCCAAAAGGGGGCCAAACCAGTGGTTTTACAGTCTCTGAATACCTCTATATTTTAAATCATACTGAAAGCCTGAGCATTACAATCTTCTCATTTTAGTTATGTTCTGTCCCTTAACTCAGTCACTGTAGTTTATTTGATCAAGCCCTCAGGAATGAGCTCTGTGTATTAAAAATACAAATCTTCATTTATTTGAGTCAGTTTTGTTTGTTCAGTGCTGGTACTTTAGGGCATCTGTACACTGTGTGTAAGAAGTTGCCATTTGTGTATCTAGCTTATAAATAAGTAGTTGCAAGCTAATTCTTTTAAGAAAACTGTTTTAATTGTACAAACAACTGTTTGTGAGAATTTGGAAACATCTCTTGAATCCAAGTACCTGGAAAAGTACTGAAGATTTTATGACTAGTGACTCTGTGAGTTTTATCAGATGATAAAAAGTTTCAGCTGCAGAAAAAAAAAGGAGGTCTTAATTCCCTGGAGTCAGATCTGAGCAGCAGCAACCTTGCTCTACAATTTTGGATTTTGTATCTCTCTGTACAAATCTGCAGGAATTTTCAGTTACTGAACATGTCTGTCCTCAGGCCACCTTTATTTCTCCCATTAGAAATGTGTCTGCAGCAGCAGTAGCAAATGGACCAAATCAAGAAGTGACTAGAGTTATCTGCGCAGCTACACAACCCTAATGACCTGTGACTCCTGCAGCAGGGGAGCAGGGGGCCACAGACTGACAGACAGCTCATGTTTCAGGAGAGGAGTAATGGTTTGTGTCTGTGCCATCTTTCAGAACACCTGCAGAATGCCGGTGTTGGGAAATAATGAGCCTGGTTAATAGGGGGTCTTAAATTATAAGTTTTCCAGTGAAGAATTTTTATTGCTGGCATAAAATTAAAATCATTTTATTACTGGATGTGGATGTCTGGGTCATGTCAAGGACATGGAGAGTTTTGTGGTCTTAAAATGACAGCATCACAACAGTGATTTGCTAAGAAAATGGATAATGAGAAAGAATCCTGTAAAAAGTCAAAAGAGCCCCTAGAGCAAAAGCAGGATCAAGCTTTAGCAGTAGATTTAGCAATACTGTCTAAAAAAGTGATCTTGGCTACTGGAGGAAAAAAAGGTTTTTACATAATGGAATGGGAAAATAAATATCGATGGTAATGACTTTTCATCAATCCCATTATTCCTTCAAAGTACATTGTAAAAGTTCCAATGTGTGGCTTCAGTGTGAACATCTTCAGAACACTCCATTTCCACTGAAATGGAAAATTAACAGAATTAGCGCTCTGAATACTTTAAATTTTTGAGAAACCCTCAACATTTATGAGCTGTAACAGGCAGCCAGAATTGCTCAGGTCTTTGTGCTGGCATATGATACAGGGGACTGGAGCTGTAACATCCCCACCTTTGTTACTGGAGTTGGGTCAGGGGTGGCCATCAGCAGTGCACCCCAGAGCTGCATCTCTGAGAGATAAAGGACAACTGCTGGGAGAGATCCCTGAGAAAGAGCAATCACAAAACATTTTAGCAGTCAAACCTTGCCACAAACTGTTCCAGGTACATAAATGCAGCACCACGGTGCTTATCATGCCAGGGCTATTCTGAAAATAGTTTTAATGATGTGGAGATTGTTGAGAAACTGCATGGAGCTGTCTTTTTCTCCAGGTAGCTTTCATACAAAATGTGCATGAGGATCTGTTCTTGGTCTCCAGTTACAGGGTTTGGCACATGTGGAAGTAAAAGCTAAAGGGGCTTTAGCCCATTTTTTACTGGAGCAAAGTAGAATCCAGGAGCAAAGATGCCTTTGGTATCTACCAGGTGCTGCAGATTTGCCCCTCTAATTCCAGAAACCTCTGTGGTGTAGCATTTCCATCAGTCTTTGCTGGCTGTACATGCTTTCTACAACAGCTGTGATGTTGAAACCACCCTCATATCACCCGGGGCTTATTTCCTTTCTTATTTCCTGGAAGATCAGAGAGGGTATCTACTGCATAATGTGGAGGAACAGCTATCAGTTTGATGTGATCTCAGAAATGCCAGCTGGATTTACCAGCATTAGAAACAGCAGAAATCTAAAGAATAAAGTTAGCTAATACTAAAGGAAGGAACCTGCCGTGATTCCCATATGAATTCTCTTATGACCTTTATAATTCTTTCTGACGTTCACCCCTGCCTGCACAGGGGCCTTTGCCAGGGCAGGCCATCACCTCCTCTCCCTTTTGCCTGTAATTTTTTTTGTCATGCTTGTAATGCCTCTCTTACCCCTCTGCTTTCCTTTGGCTATTTCCAGTCAGCCTTCATTGTGGTGCCTAGGGGTTCCAATGTAGATGTTTGGATGTAGAATGAGTGGCATTTTGTAAAAAGGCACTTTTACCCCCTATAAAAACAAACATTACAGAATGCCCACAACAAAACCCCAAGCCCTCCAGATATTCTCTCAAGCCTAAGCAGTGGTGTTACTGGAAACATTTTAAAAATGAAATCTGAACATAATTTCAAAACGGGTCAGTATTGTTTCCAACCCCAGGGCAGCTGCAGTCAGAGGTGTGGAGTGCAAACAGCAGGAGCAAATGCATTCAGGTTTCTTTGTCCTTGGTGAGAGCAGTGGCAGAGAGGAGCAGCATGTAATGACTCAGAGAGCAAATGGAGTTCCAAGGTGCTGTTACTTGCATGCGAGTTAGAAGTGTGAACTAGAAGTTGTCAGGCTTGGCTTAAAAGCAAAATTCAGTCCAGGGAATCTTGAGCCCTGGCCCAGGGGTACAATTCTCTTGCTGTTTACAAATGGGCTGGGCTTTTTTCCTGCCTCTGTTGCTGCCTACCACAGCCATTTCCCAGCCATTACACAGTGAATGAGTGGCTTTCTTTGCTGCTGTCATTTTACTTAGATTGTCTTCCCCTGTAATGAACTTTTTCAATGTGAGGGGGAGAAGGACGTAACAATACTCTATAATGAAAATGTAACACTTTTATAGCTTTTTGGGAGACATCCACATCCCCAATTACCAAGCATTATACATTTGCCATGCATACAGCATCGAAGTCGTTGCCTTTGAGTTGTCACCATGGAGAATAAAAGCAGGAAAAGCTCCCACCAATCTGCCTTTTTATTATCCTGCAGGCAAATAATTTGCCCAATTTTTGCTAAGATATGAGCAATTTACATGAGTAGTTTTCAACCCATTTTTTTGATTACTGGGCAATAAACCAAATATTTTCTAGTGGAGCAGCAGACCCTCCATAAATCTCGTACCATTGACAGGGTAACATACAAAAAACATTCTGCCCAGCATTTTCATACAAAAAAAATCCATGCAGGTACCCTATGGAGCCACACTCCTTCAAAGAAAGGATAAACTCTCTCCTGCTCTTGCAGATGTAAAACTTTTTTTTTTTTTAATTCAGAAAACTTTTATCTTTTTATTACAGACATGTTATTTTCTTTTGGCCTCTTTGTCCTTAGGTCTGCAGTACTCTGGACTGATTATTTTTGTGTCACAAATAATCAACTTCATTCGGATCCTGTCTCAGTGTTGTAAATAATGGATTAAGACTCACATCGTTTGTAGGTGTAACCTGAACAGCATTTACATGTTTAGATCGTGTCTGATAGGTGTTATCAGCAGTCAGGTGCAGGAGAAGCAGCTCCCAGCTCTGCCCTGTATTTCCCTGTGCAAGGCACAGCATTCCTTGGCTCCGAAAATTGTCACTCATCCTCTATTTTACCACCTGCTAAAGTGCTCAGTGTTTCTTTGAGCTTCTTTATCACTCCTCTGACCATCCCTCAATGCTCCCCCTCTGCAGAATTCTCCAAGCCAACATGGAGCAGGAAAGGTGTCCATCCATACCTTAAAGACTAATGAGGGAGAGGAAGACCTGACAACAGAAACACTGAGAGGTCACGCAGCTCAGGGCTCTGCAGGAAGTCACTTCTGGGTGGGAAAGTGTTTGTGCCAGCCAAGGAGAGGTGCCCTGCAGCTCCCACTGTAATTCCTGGTTACAACTTGCACACATATCCTTGAGCACCTGGCTGTAGGTACAGGTTTGTGATTCAGGACCATTTCTGAATTAGAGAGAGGAGTGAAAAAATTGCATCAAATGGCACAGGACCACTTATTGCAGCAGGTGTAGTGTTTTCATTTAGTTCTTGCTGTGTGACAGAAATCCTTTCTGCTTACATGTCATGTTGGTTTCCATCAGCCTCTCCAGAGCAGGTGGGAGTGATTTTCATGTCCCAGTTATCAGATCTTCTCTTTGAGCAACAAATCACTCAGTGCACTTGTCTCTGAATAGGTACTCCTAGTGAGAGGCAGAGCTCCAACTGGTTGCATTTTACAGTCAAGAGCCTGCTAAATCATTAATTAATTTAGTCTCTAAAAGTTCTCTGCTTCCTGGCAAAACCAGAATGTGTTTCTACAGGTCTCAGGCCTGCTCACCTTGGAATCACAAGTTTTGGCAAGGAGTTTTAACATCCAGTAGGGTGGAGATCAGGTAAAGCAGCAGCACAAAAAGCTAAAAGCTTTACCTTGTGTGAAGTGTGTAAGAGATGTGTAAAATGTGTAAAAAGTGTAAAGATACACTGCCTACTGCTGTGTCCTTCCTAAGGACCAGTCTGTCTATTACTCATTACTAAATTTATGTGCAGTGACAGAAAAGACACCCATGGTCCTTGCAAATGGACCTCTGACAGGAGGATGTAGGGGAAAATGTGGGTTAAAGCAATTCAGCCAAGTGAGAATGCCCAGAGGCCTCTGGCCCCTGGGACTGTGCCTTGTTGGGAAGGACATAGCCCAGCAGGATCTACTGCTGCTGGCTGGCTCTGGGCTGCCTTCAGGGAACAGCCCTGCAGCTGACAGCATCCCTGACAAGGGGTTTGCAGCCCCTCTCTCATCTTCACATCACTGATTCTGCAAGGAGGGTGAGGTCACTAAAATGAAGGCTATCTTAGCTATGTTAACTCCTCCTGGATTTCTCTTTCAGGTTTTTGGCAATCTTAGACTTTGAAGAGTAGGCCTATACAGTTAAAGTTTGAGCAATACCTGTCTAAAATGCAGGTCCTACAAATCTTCATGCATGAACTTAGCCACAATTACTGAGTGCATACAGAAAGGGTGTGTGGATCTGGTACCTGGAATGCTTCTTTATAACTTGGAGTCCCAGCTTCTTGAGCTGAAGCTTTCAGCACAGTCAAGTGCTCAGGATTTCTGAGAGAGTAAAACTACTCAAACTGGCAAAACCACGGTGCACACAACACCCCAGTGCAGCCAATTTACAGAGGCAGCAATGTGCAACCCTGGCAGCCAGAACCACCTGATGCAACTTGGAACTGCATCTTTGTGCAGCTGAGCTGCCAAGGCTTGGAGAACACTTGGTCCCATGCACTGAAAGGCCTTCACCCCATGGACAGAGGGGCAGAACTTGTGTGGGTAGCAGCCTCTGAGCCTAAGGTATGCTTTAATTAGTACTGGGGGAGGGAAATGATGAAATGTGTTTGGGTTTGGTTTTTTTCTTTTTTTTTTTCTCTTTAAATAGAAATACATATTTATACATATAAGATTTTTTGTCTTTGCTTCTCAGAAGAGAGATCCAGGGCTGCCTTCTGTTCAGGCCAGTAATGTGCCGGAATGAAAAATTTCTCTCCCCAGTTTCAGTAAAATGCAACCTAGGCTGGTTCTTGTGAATAGCTGTAAAAGGAAAGTTGGTGTAGCAGAGCTCTGTAATCAAGAGGTCTCCATGGACAGACTGTCATCCTGATGAGAGACACTTCTTAATTAAGAGAAGATACTGGGTTGTAGATGAAACAATTCCTAAGTGTCCCAACTTCCCTCATCATATCAATGAGCCTGGAGTTACAGAGCTCCCAACAACAAGGGGCTTTAGAGGATTGCAAGAGAGTTATAAGTCTAAAAGTTCAACACTCAAGCATGTGCAGCATGCAGAGAGCACATTTCAAAA
This sequence comes from Fringilla coelebs, assembly GCF_963513975.1. Lineage (NCBI taxonomy): Eukaryota > Metazoa > Chordata > Aves > Passeriformes > Fringillidae > Fringilla > Fringilla coelebs. The sequence goes on along the minus strand of NC_140029.1, from coordinate 112,360,569 downwards.
TGCGTTGGAAGAGCAGAAGCCTAGTTTTGTTCTACTTCACAGATCTTTGAAAGGCAGAGTGTGGATAGCATCCCAAGTATTGCTGGAAACATCTGAGATCCACACACTTCTCTGAAAAGCTCAACCTTACTTGCAAGAAAATCAATTAAAAAGCTGCCCTTCCAGCTAAGCTTAACTGATTTCCTCTTTGAGCATCTCAATTACATTTGATTTCATGATTAAACTAGTTCAGATTAATGGGAAAACAAAGTCATGGTCAAAATACTGGGCAAACTGTTTTGGGGAGTGAGGGAGAACAGTAGTGTTTGTGAAGCAGCCAGTAGGGAGAGTCTGGAAAAGGAAAACAGCTGCCTGCAGATGAGCACTAAATTCAAGCAAAGGAAAGGGTAGCACGCTGGTGTGCTTCAGCACATCAAGTGGCAACACAAAAATGCTGCATGAGCATTGATCGTCTCACTCAGCTGATTAGGACTCTTTATGTTGTTCCACCCATGTGTAATACAGCCCCAGGGAGGGAACCTGGGTGCTGTCCCTGCCCATCTGCTCTGCATGAGGCATTAGTGTACTATATTCTACATATATGGTATAATCTGCAGTAAAATTGTTTGCCACAGCCCACATTCAGTCACTCTCACTGCCAGATAAACAAGGCTGTCCATGGGGGCACAAGGTGCACCAAAACCAACTTGTTGTCCAGGTCACAACTAGTTAGGGTGGCAACTTGGCATTTTTAGAACATTGACAGCCAGCTCTTTGAGAAGTCATGCAGGCAGGCAAGTCCTCACAGCAGTTTTGTTTGCCATCTCTAGAAAGAGGCTGATCCCAAAATGGCCTGCTGCCTGTTCTTCCTGTGCCTCAATGAATGACTAAGAGAGAATATGAAAATTGTGGCACAGAAAATGTCCTCAGATGTTCATAGTTCTCCCACTCTGCCTGGCTCCCAGCTAAGGGAACCTGAATTAACCATGCAGTGAAACTGAATTGGATGCTGTGGGCTCATTTGAAAAATGAACAGAAACAGTATTAGAGCAGAGGAGTTCACCTGGGTTAATACTGCTTGGCTTCTGTGCCCCTGGCACCTTTTACTCTGTAAATGTCACCGCCCTGGCCTTGCTTTGTCCAATCCACAAATGCACACAATTGGCTGCAACTCCAGGTCTGAGGCAAGAGACATCTTTTCAGCCACTTTATCAGGGCAGAATTACCATTCAGAATGAATAAATATTTTGTAACAGCATGTGCAGCAAGGACACCACCAAAATGAATCGTAGTTTCCATCCTCCGGTAGCAATGGACTTTCTGATGGGGCTGGGAATGCAGAAACAACAAAGGCAATGTGTCAGGCTTTTTCAGGTCTAGCCCTTCTTGGAAGTATTTAAAAAAAGAAGGAGAAAAGCAACAAACCTCTTAAGTGATGTATGTTTTGGGAACTAACAGCAATACTTGCCACATTATTTCTTTCCTCTTTTTTTTTGGCCTGTCTTTTCTCTGACTCCAAGCCTCTCAGTGGTACATACCCTGCTCCTCGTGAGCCCCTGTAGTCTAGATTTGCCTAATTGAGTTTGGAATGAACTCTGAGAAGTCTGTCATTTAAAAAGCATGGATCATCTCCTGGATCTTAAGAGCACAGCCATGTGAACACTTACTCACCACAACTGTATTATTCAGGCTCTCAGGGAGAAGGTGGGAGTAGAGACCAAATGACTTAAACCAGATCTGCTGCCAATGGGGCAAGAAGTTGTGCCCTTTGTGGCAGCAGTGGTGGCTAAGGGAGGCATGGATGTATCCACATTACTCAGACTGTTATCCCAGTCATATTCTGGTCACAGCCTGCTTGTTTCCTAGGGATCCTGTGCTCCTCATGCTGAGGAGTGATCTCCCCTGTCTGGGAGCTCACCCCTGTGTGAAAACTCACGGTTTGCACCAGGCCTGTGTGTGGTGCTGAAAATAAAAATTCTGCAGCACAACAGATTTGATGGCTTCGTTTTCTTGCCTGAAGCACACTGTGATTTCTTCCCCTGTTTGTCTTCGTGGGTGGAACAGGCATTTCAGTATATACTGCCACACTCATTACAGGGAGTTCTTCCGTGCTAGAGATATTAACATCTTTGTTATTACTGCCAGTTCCCTCCTCCTCCCCCATACCAAGCGGTCGCCCGAGCTAGAATTCCTATTAAGGACACACTTCCAGTAGTAGTATTCTCCTCCTCAAAGTGAAGAAGATCCCTTCCGAGGTCAGATCCTTCTGCTTTCTCAGAATCCTGCATCCCTCATGTTCCTTAGACAGTAATTATTAAAACTGTCAAAACCACTCACAGAACATCACAGAAATTCTTGGAGTCAGTCAAGAAATCGTAATTACCTCTTGGTAATCATTAACAATGCAAAACCATGGTATTTGGATTCAAAAGTTTTATGCAAGAAAAAATGTTTAACGTTTAATATAAAATCAGTTTGACACAGCTTATTTTTCAAGTGCCATCATTCTTCTGTTCATTTTCCTGTTCTTTTTCAGTTCATCAGACAATTAAAAGACCACAATTGAAAAAGTAATCCTAAATATTTTTTAAAGCCTTATAAAAACATTCACAAAGTGCCACCCACAAAAGCACCTAAACAAAACTCTGAGAGAAACACCTATTAGGATGTTAGTTTAGTTAACTGCTGCTGAGGACTAAGCTGTCAGAGAGCAGCATGATTAGTGGAATTGTCAATTTAACAACGATACAAACCAGCAAACACTCTGTTCCATAGACATGGCCCCAGAACAGCAACAGCTGGGCCCACAACATGCACACAGAGGCACCCAGCACAGCGTTGTGGGGGTTTCAAATAAACAGATGCAAACACCATCTAAAACCAAGACTACTGGCACGTGGGAGACGTGGATTCTGTGGGAAGCAATCATCCCAGGCTGCGACCTTCCCCTGAGGGAAAACACAGGCAGCTGGTGCAGGAAATGGGTACAATTTTTATCTGGTTTTTACTGGGATAAAAATCACTCCTCTCTTGAAGTAACAGAAAAAGACACTGATCCTCAGAACACCTCTAGGTTCTCTCTGTCCTTGAAGGTACCATACTGTATAAGTACCTTTATGCTCTTCATCCCCAAGAGAGAGGCTTGCAACAACCACTGTCCCACAGTGAATGTGCTCTAGTTCATTTAATTCATTCAGCAGTGGCCTTCATCCCTGCCCGAGTGTCTGGGCAGTTATCACTAACAGATCTGGATAAATCCAACAGAAAAAAAAATTAAATAGGAAAAAACAGGGACAGGCTCTGAGGGCTTCCTCCATCAAAATTCATGCCCTTTACAAGATGTCCAGGGAGCAGCTTTATGTCTTCCCAACACCATCCAGCTTCCTATGATCCATGGAGCTTTCTCCTCTCCAACAGAAACAGGGCAGCTTAACCTCCTCTTCCTCCTCACAGCCACCTTGCCAGGCTTCTGAGCAACCACACTGACTTCCAGGGCTGTCCCCAAACTGTTCCTCTCCTCCTCTGGAGCCTGCTGCCAGCACATCCTGCAGATATGCACTTTCAAGGTGATCTGGAAGGGGCCCCAGCTCACCACCTGGGAAAAAAGGTATGGCTGTGATTCCCACTGGGAATTGGCACAGCAAACAGGCAAGCTGTTACCTTAGGGAGCCTTGTTTGCACCACGTAGGAGAAGCAGTGAAGGGAAGACTGGGAGCAAATGGAAACCCAGCTGGAGAGGCTCTACAGCCTCATCACACGACCCTGAGCAGATGTGCCATGAACAGCAGAGCCAAGGGCAACGCTACAGGTGTCTCCTTATCCCCAAAAAATCTTCACACATTCCTAATATTCCCTTTTCCTACACACCCTTACCTGCAAGCTTACAAAGGCAAGCAGGCTGCCTTGCCTGAGGGGGAAAGAGCAAGTCTCAATGTGACCTGCATAAAACAGTGTGGCTCAAACAGCACTGAGGCAGCCCAGAGAGCATTGTGCTTGCTCTGTGTTTGTAAACTTACATAGCTTGTACCTCACCCATGTGTCTCTCCTCCAAGGCTTTGTATTCTTGCTCTTCTCCTTGGTCCATCTGTGCAGTTACATCAGGAACCCTTCCTGCAGGAGCAAACAAAAGCAATCTTAGTTGAATATTCAGTAGGAGGTCATAAAATCTACTGCTCCTGCTGAATATTGGGAACAAACAGAGTGGTTACTCAAAGGAATGGAGTCAACCAAGCAACAAACATTTATATGGACATCTTGTGTACTACTGAGGCATCTGGTGTCAGACATTTTTCTTAAAGGAGACTTAAGGTTGCTCCTCTTCTGATAAGTGATGCATGTCAGGACGTGGCACCAGACGTGCTGGGCTCAGAATTGGACTCAGTAATCACAGATACACGTGTCAGAAAAGAGCAAAACCCAGCCACACTTACACTTACTTCCTCAATAATGACAGCCAAAAGTCTAATTACTCTCCTAAAAGTATTTTAAGTAGAAGATTACTTCTTAGACACCAGAACCTGATTTTTCTATTTGCTATCTCTTCTTTCTCCTCCAAGACTCTCAGGCTGAGGCAGAAAAACCCAACAAAAAGCCAATCTGATGTCTTGTCTGCTCTAGCTGGATTCTGTCACTTCCCAGCCTGGCATCCCTGCTGAGCCCCAACAACCACCATGAATGCAACTGTTGGGCAGGCTGCCCTTACAAATGCCATCAACACCCAAGACAAGAATTTTTCTGTCAGTATTTACTGTTTTGAGGCCAAAACCAGCCAAACAGTAAGCAACAACAGTGAACATCAAGAGGGCTGGCATTAGCAGTTGCTGCAGAAAAAATCGACAAGAACAGGGAAAGTATAATAGTAAGAAAGATCCCATTTTATTTTAAAAAGTAAGAATAAAAGATAGCAGGAAAGGGATACTGGGGGGGGGGGGGGGGGTAAATCTAGGAGGAGGGAGTGATGTGTACCACAGCTAAAGCTGAGCTCAGTCATGGGAATATTTTTAAAACTTTCAAGACATTACTTTCCCCCATTCTGCTTTTAATCTTTGAAGTTACTTGATCTCATCACTTCAAAGATGCTGCAGAACCACTCAAGCTCCAGATGGAAATGATTTACTGGACAGATGGGCAAAACACTGCAAACTGGTGGGTGCCCAGACCCCTTCATCCACCACCACCTATTTAACTGTGGGAACAAGGGATTGGATAGTGTCAGAACCAAGGAGACAGCTCAGGTGAACAGGACAGTTTTGCACTTCAGATGCCAGTGATAACAAAGCCACCAGTCTTGAAATCTTTTTTTCTCCAAGGCAAAGCTGGACAGAAGGAAAGTGAGCAAGCAAAAGGGAAAGGCTGCAATTGTGAGCTGCAGAATCATGAAAGAAAATGTAAACAGATGAGCAAAATGGAAACTTCAGCAAAAATAATAAAAAAAACCCCCTTAATCTGAGTGCCTACTTCAAATATTTGCTGAATGCTGAAGTGGACCACCTGTGCAGATGGATTGTTTCCAGCAGTTCCAAGCTGACATATAAAGGGAGGTGGCTTTCTGCAGCCCTCAGGATTTTGCCACTCCAAGCTATTCACAGCCAGCCCAAGCTATTTACACGCTGCAAGGTACACCAGATGGGCAGCCCCCGCTCCAGAGCTGCAATCAGAACCATGTCCACACACAGATATTTCCCCCTGGGCAACTCACCACAAACAGAAGGGTTTTGCTCTGAAAGCTGTCAACAAACAGGAACTTTGGAGGAGCAAATCCATCAGCATTTCAGAGGTAATACCAGCACCTGACAAATGCCCAAAAACCACTGCCCTGGGGAGCATCTCAGCACAGAGACAGGGTAGAAGGAAGAGTTCCCTTCTGACCCTGCAAAAATTCCTAGTTCAGACTGCCACTGACACACGGCTGCTATGCTCAGATTTGCTGTGGCAGGAAGCAGGTAACTTCTACAAAACAGGGTAGTCAGGAGGAAGAAGGAACTCCCTCCTTTCCCAGGATTCCAGTCATGTCTCTGTGAAAGGAGGCCACAAACTGCATCAACAGAGGGGACATTCCTGCAGGGATTTCATCTGTTACTAGCAGAAGCATAGCCTTGGGTGTACTTAGTGCTTGAATGTGAAAACCAAAACAGGGAGATCATCTGTGTGTGTGAGGTTCCTGTAGGCAATGCCCAAAGCTTTACTAAGACAAGGCACGAAGGGTACCCAATCTGGACCTCCCCTGAGGCTTTGCAAACACATCATATTGTTCCCAGGGCTTTGGCTTTATTGTTGTCATAGCCTATTTTTGCATCTGAGTCCTACAATGGATGCTCTTTGCCTTGGCTACTCAATTTCTCTTCCAACCACTCAGCCCTGTATTCCTGCCATGGCTGGAGTGAGGTGTGGAGGTCATGGGACTCATCCCAGTGCAGAGCTCCACACTTATTGTATTTGCCAGGATCCCTGACGAAGGAAGGAATGAGGAATCTGACTCCATGTTCTCAGAAGGCTAATTTATTATTTTATGATACTGTATTATATTAAGGAATACTATACTAACTAACTAAAGAATACAGAAAGGATACTTAAAGAATGCTAACAAGATAATAATGAAAAATTGCTCTCTCCAGAGTCCCCGACACAGCTTGGCACTGACTGGCCAATGAGTGAAAACAACTCACACCAGAATCCAATGAAACAACCACCTGTGGGTAAACAATCTCCAAGCACATTCCACATGTGAGCACAACACAGGACAAGCAAATGAGATAATTATTGTTTCCCTTTTTCTCTGAGGCTTCTCACCTTCCTAGGTGAAAAGTCCTGGGCGAAGTGATTTTTTGCAGAGAATGTGGATGTGACACACACTTCCAGCTCCCTGTGCTCCTAGTGTGCCACCAGCAGCCCAGTGCCCTCCTCAGTGTCATGCTGGGCATGTTCATATCTTCACAGAGATTTTTTGGGACAGATAATGCTTGTGGTAAAACCAAAAGGTGATTTTTTTTTTTTTTTTTTTTTTTTTAAATCACAGAAGGCTGTTAATTATGCAGCTGCACCCATCGGTGTGGTGGGAACCCTTTAAGGGTATTATTAGTTGTTTTGTAGCTAGGTTGGTGAATCATAGTTGGAGGGCTGAAAGTTGGTTAGTAATTCATTGGTTATCTAGGGAGGATGGCAAGAGGGCTGGGAATGTTATTGAGATGAGAATTAGTGGGATGCCTAGGAAGGTTGGGCTTGAAAACTGGTCAAAGAGGCTGAAGTTCACGGTCAGGTTCAAGGAGTAGTGGCTGGGGCGACAGGTGGTTTGCTGGGTGGAGGATTTATTGATATGAATGACAGGAGATTAGGTTGGATGATTAGGGAGAAGGTGAGTCATGAAGTGAGCATGATAAAAAAGTAGGGGCTGGGGTTTAGTTGAGTCATATCATTAAGGAGGGGGAGAGCCCTTAAAAGGCTCATGCTGGTCCATAGCTTCTTAATGATTAGGAGGATATTAGAGAGTGGCAGAAGGGACAAGCTGCTCCTCCCCTGTCTTCTGCCCGGCTCCTTCCTCCGCAGGACGGGCACACAAAGGCTCTGCGATGGGAGCGGGATCAGAGCCCAGCCCCATCCCAGCTCCATCCCGGCGGGCGGGACAGTGCCCAGCCTGCCTGCAGGGCTGGTCCGGATCCTGCTCCGCGGGCAAAGGGCGCTTCCTGGGCGGGCCGGGAACCGGGCAGTGCTGGGGGGTTCTCTTCTGCACCGAGGTACCCCCACCCATCCCCGGGATAAGCCCCCGCTGCCCCGGGTATCCCCCCCACATTCCCGGGGCAGCCCCAGCGCCCGGGTTCAGCGTGAGAAATAACACTGATGGCACACTGGTGCTTTGGTTTCTGCTAAATCGTATTTATACTAAGTCAAGGACTTTTTTTTTTTTTTTTTTTTTTTTTAAACCTTTCTTTTTTGATGTGTGTGTGTGATGCTCTGCCAGTGGGGGGCTGCACGAAAGAAAACTGGGAGGGAGCATTGCCGGGATGGGTGACTGGAACTGGCTGGCTGGATGTTCCACACCAGAGAACTCATGCCCAGTGTATAAACTGGAAGGGTTACTTGGAAGTGGGACCAGTCTGGTTTCAGGAAGGGGGTAGCGAACGATTGCGTTGTGCTCAGTCTTTTTATTTATTTTTTGGGGTTTTTTTCCCCCCTTTCCCTTTATATTATGATTATTATTTACCATTATTATTATATTTTACTTCATTTTCAATCATGAAACTGTCCTTATCTCAACCGAAAAGTTTCACTTTTGATTCTCCTCCCCACTCCACCGGGCTGAAAAGGAGAGAGGGGGGCTGAGCGAGAGGTTGTGTGCTGCTTCATTTCCATCCGGGTTTACAGCACGGAGCAAGCAGGAGCCGTGACATCTCACTGCCAGGCTTAACTTCAGGGCAGAAAGGAATGCAGCTGATCCGGGGGGGTATAGCACTTAATCAGTGGTGGAAAACAGGACACACGGGAGTTCCTTGCGAGGACACCGTGCTGTGCGAGGTGGGAGAAGAGATAGGAAGTCAGTGTTCTGGGATTATTTGCCTTATGTGGAGTTTCCCAGTGGAAGGAAATGTACACATGTTTTTACGCTGTGCTGCCTGCTCTTAATTTCTCCAGGTAACACATACCTGGAGGGAAGAAAGAATTTGACTCCGCGTGTTTCCATGAAATGTGGTGGAAAATGTGAGAGCTTGGGTGTGTTTGCTTGAGTTCCTCCCTCGCTGATGCTGGAGAAGTTCTCTCTACACAGGAGTTGGGGTGGGAAAGGTTTGCTTGGGCATGGTAACACTTGGGTTTCCCTGCCGCCTTACCCGAGGACCGTGAGCAGGTTTGCAGACGGAGGAAGCCACCGTGTGGCCACAGGCATGAGACAGCAGATGAGTTTCCTGAAGCTGTAAAAAAAACAAGTTGTTTTTCACCTTGACCCCGGTATCGCAGCTGATGAATACACTGCATTTATGGGTGATGGTTTTGCTCACAGCTTATAATACGGAAAATTACCCAGCCTTTCTAGGAGCTAAAACGCTCAAGTATCTAGTTCGTGCTTAGCAGTGGTACAAAACAGGCTGGTCACGAGTTGAGGACCCACAGGATGGCAAAGAAAGGAGTGTTTTTTCAGGAATGTGAGAATCTTTCATGGTAGCAAAGAGAAAAATGCTCTGAAAGCCTCCAGATTGCTTTTTCACTTCAAGCTATTGTTAGCAGGGCAGAAATGATGCGAATTAGTCAGCAACCTTAGTCACTGTGTACCCCAAGTGTATGGGAATTGCAGTAAGAGGCAGATGAACAGGGTTCAGCCTTGTCCTGCTGAGGCTTTGTTTGTTAAGGTTAAAATACCGATTTGCATTAAAGACCTTTTCTGTTGGAGAAGTGATGACTGATACAGGCTCATTAGACTCCGTGGCTGTGTACAGATGGAGAAACAGTCGTCAACAAAGTAAAATGGGAATACTGAAATAGAACGAAAGGGAAAACATAACCCCATCAATTTACAAAACACTACAGCTGACAGGCACATTGCTGTATCCTCCTCGTGCTTGTGCCATGCAGCACATTTGCTTAGAAGTGTGCAGGGTTGGAGCTTGCTGTGCTCACAGGCAAAGTATGAATGTATGCAAAAAGACAAAAGGGGAAGCTAGCTGGATGCTGGATCTCCATCACTGGAGGATTTTGGAGTGTAGCCCTACTGTATTTCCGGGGGGCCCTGTGGCAGGAAGGAATGAGGAATCTGACTCCATGTTCTGAAGGCTAATTTATTATTTTATGATTCTGTATTACATTAAAGAATACTGTACTAAACTATACTAAAGAATACAGAAAGGATACTTACAGAAGGCTAACAAGATAATAATGAAAACTTGTGACTCTTTCCAGAGCCCTGACACAGCTTGGCCCTGATTGGCCAATGAGTGAAAACAACTCACATGAAACCAATGAAGCAACCACCTGTGGGTAAACAATCTCCAAACACATTCCACAGGTGAGCACAACACAGGAGAAGCAAATGAAAATGAGGTAAGAATTTGTTTTCCTTTTTCTCTGAGGCTTCTCAGCTTCCCAGGAGCAAAATCTTGGGCCAAGGGATTTTTCCAGAAAATATGACTGTGACATGGTCCTGCCTAACCTGATCTGGTGCTGATGATAGTCCTGCCTTGAGCAGGAGTTTGGATTCCAGAGGTTTCTTCCAATCAGCATTCTGTGTATTATTTCAGCAGTTTCTGAACTATTACAGATATTTTGAAATGTGAGAACTCTTTTGTACTGTGCTGTCTCCATCCTGCAGACAGTTCAATAATTAAAAGTTGGCAATTTGGGAGAAATCTTCAGAAAAAGATTTGGCTGTCTTGAAAATGTGTAAAGCAATGAAATGTACAAAATGGGTAATGTGACTGTATTTCAAGGAGAAGGGAAAGAAACAAAGTAACTCCAGGTTGATGTAAATGACAAGCCAGCACTTACTAGATCACTATTAAAATAAAATTGCCTGAATCTAGACAGAAGGTATAAAAAAAATCTTGCATTTCAAAATATCTGTAATAGTTCATGAACGCCACCACATCAAGCCTTTGCTCCATTTTTTAACAACACCAGTGCAATTTCAGTCTTTGATTACTTTGAACTTCAGCAGGCTAGTGATTTAACAATCACCTTTCCTTTATTTTTGGTTTTGTTTTGACAAGACCAATATATCAATTTTAAAAATCTCTATGCTTAAATAATTGAAATGACCAAACTCCCATGTTGGAGAAAAGCAATGGAAAAACCCTGGTGGGAATGACAAAGTAAGGAGAAGTGCTGAACTGTTTTTCCCATTTTGCAGCAAGCTCTAGCTAGTCTTAGCCTTTGCATTTCTCTTGGTATTGCAGTGTTGAAAGGAGCACCGTACCTACCCAGCAGCTTTTATAGAAATTCATTTACACTGAGCAAATCTGCCATCTAAATAGAAAGAAGTAAGTTTAATGAAGGCATTTGAAGAATTGTGGCTGCCCACTGAAGATTGTCTCTTAAACTTAGGTATTGATCAACCATTTTCACCTGCACGGAAAAAACTTTTGGCATGGAGTGATGCATCAATCACTTATATGCAGAGAGCACCAAAGCTCTGAAGAGCTGCTAAAAGAGAAATAAACAAGGAGAACAGTTTGCTGTCTTACTCTTCTTCATGCCCATTGGACAAGAAACTATTCCAAGCATTTCAGCTCCATCAATACATGCAGTATTTCGTAGCCTGGAGAAGATTGCTTGTTAACACTGCAGAAAGTTAAGTCAGGTGCTTTCCAAGCTGATAATGGCAGCCCTTGGTTTGGATGTGAAGTATTAAATCTTCCCCCTCTCCCAGTGGTTTATGATGTTGGAGTTGGAGGCTCGCAGGTTGGAAGGCAGCCCTGGACACCCCCTAGTCCAACTCCCTGGTGAAGCAGGGTCAGCCAGAGCAGGCTGCTGAAGGCCATGTCCAGTCAGGATCTGAAGATCTCAACATCTCCATGGCATTTAAGGGGGAAAAAAAGGGCAGCAAGCAAACTGACACCAGACTGATTGAAAAACTGGAAAGCAAACAGTTGATGTATCAATGCTGAAACACAGCTACCTTAACCTAGGCATGTGCCTCTGAAAAAAAGTGAACAAGCAAATCAGCAAAAGCTGGGCAGCATCACCATGTCATGTTCCATTTTTTTTTTTTGGTAGTTCAGGGCACCTTCCCTGTTTTTTGAGGAGATGCACATTTTTTACACCACAGCAGGTGCCAATACTATGAGAGGATTCCATCTTAAGGTGTTCATATAGTGTTTGATTAAGAACTGCTGCTTTAAGCTTCTTAAATTGAGGTGAATCTAGTAGCAGCCTTAAAAATGGGTGCAGAAAGAAGAGCTTTCTGTCAGGACCCTCAAGGGTACCCGTGACAGACTGGGACTGAGATGGCCATCAAAGTGATTCCAGACACATGGTGAGGGCAGCAGAGGGGTGCCACAGGCTTCTTGCCAGGTTTGATTCAAGCTTACCCAGAGTGGATAAACTACAGATTTTCCAAATAAAAAGTGATGGAAATGGGTGCACATCTGTGGACCTGCTGTTTTTCATGCCCTGTTTTGTTTACAAATGGTGAGGTGAGCTCCCTTTATGAAGAAATTGACCTCTGTGTTTGGCCAATTACATATGAAATGCAAAATCACAGTTATGTTTGTGCACCAGGTTCAGCACTTTGGCAAGTGCCATGGACTTGAGGACATTTATTACTGGGGGTTTTCTTAGGTACCCACTTGTATACCAGCAGTCTGTAGCTGACATGTGTGAGGGTTAATGTAAGGAATCTGAGAGGGACCCTTCCCTCACCCAGAACAGAGAGCAGCTGTCATTGTGTGATTTTTTTTTAAAGTAAAATTCAAGGAAAAAATCCTTTGTAGACGTAAAGGAGTGTAACAGCTAGGGGAGGAGAATCAGCCAGGGGTAGCAGAGGCATTCCCAGTTTTGAATAACTGGAAAAAAATTATTGAAGACTAGAACAAAGAACAAGGGGACACACCTGTGTGAATTTATCAGAGCCAGCTCCCAAGACTCCTGGGACAGCTGGCCAACACACTGGTGCATCTTGTCAGTGGGGGCTGTGTTTGTATCCCCAGAGAAGCTTGTCAATTACAGTCACATTAATTGCCTAATTACCTGGATTTATGGCCACGCCTTTACAAAACCAGCTAAGGGCTGAGAGCTGGAGAAACCCCAGAAAAGCAGCCAGGGAGACTGCATTGAGAAGTCTTTCAAGAGATGCTCAGTTTTGTTACATCTTTAGAAGACAGACAAGGTTTAAGTAGTTGGCTGGTTAAATGGGCCCCAGGTTGCACCAGGGGAGGCTCAGATTGGATATCAGAAGGAAGTTCTTCCCTGAAATCACAGTTAGGCGTTGAAAGGATTGCCATGCTGAGTCCCACTGAAGATCCTCCTGAAGATGAAGGACTGCCCACAAGAAAGGCAAGTTGTTGGGTGATGCTTCCTTTGTGAGATCCTTGCAAGTGCAGCTTACCTGCGCCCTGGCTGCTTGGCCCAAAGGTTGTGCCCCCACCTTTTTATTCATGTGGTGGCCGCAGCAGGGCTCTCTTATGTTGTAACTTATATTGTCATTTATGTCACAGTTTTACACATTTGTTTTTAATAGTGCTTTCCTTGTAAATATCTGAACGTGATATTCTAGTAAACTTCTTTCTCCAGCTTTTTGTATCTGCAAACAATGCTACCTACTGATTTCTTAGTTTTAATTAAGCTCAAAATGTAATCTTAGAGGTCTAGAGGGAGAACTCAACATACAAAGGGTAAGGTGCCCTTAAAATGTGTAAGTTTTGCAGTGAAACACTGTGGTTGTCACTCTTGTTTTTCACTGAGGCATTTCAGACTGCTTGAAGTCTAATGTGGTCTCCCTCACATAAGTGACACTTGCCTGTGGGAGGAAAAAAGGCTTGTTTAAGGAATGTGGATGAAACACCCTCAAGTGAAAGGCAAACATCATAGATCATGGCCTGGAATTGTCCCTTGAGTCTGGCATTGATGAAGTTTGCTGTTGTCTGCCAGTTTATTTGTAATACCCAGACAGATTACAATATTGTACTTGGTGATTTGTGAGTCAGTTCTCTCATTCTTTTCTGTTTGTGCTAAATGAATTAGGAGATCAGTTCCATTGGGGATGCAGAGTCCGTGTCAGAGCATTGATTAGGTATTTAGAAGAAAACATTCAAAAAGATCATGCTGAGCAGTAGAACTTAGGCAAAAGGAAGTGCCAGTATGCATACATTTTCCCAGCAGTTTTTGGGGAAGTAACAGAGGAGTTCTGATATAGTGCTGTTATCAGGCAGGTGACAGCATTGGGAAGCCCATCCGAGTGGGTGAAGGGAAATGTTGTGTACAATTGTGGAAGAATTGGAAGGAGAAACACAAATGAGGTGCTTGTTATCTGTATTTGATTTGTTTTTCACCAGAGAGAACTTGAAACTCGTTTTTAATCATTTTAACTCTGCTTTTTTAATTTTTAAAATCACACAAACGTCCTGGGGTGTGCTAAGAAAGCTGTGTGATATCTGGGGAATAAGACATTCTTGTACTGAAGGGGTCAGTCTTTCCCCACTTTTTTTCCTCAGGCAGTGTGTTGTTGAATGATTTTAGGTTATGGCTGATCTAGGGACTGAGCTATATTAGCATGGTTATTTGTTTAAATATTTATTTTCCCGGTCTCATCAGGGTAATCATATTATGCAAAGTGAAGAGGGAGGGGCCTCGGGTCCCGCTGCAGCTCCATTTCACTGGGATCCCATGGGCTGACAAGCTCCAGGTGCATCTGTGCACCTGAAATTGCCTGCACCAGCCTTATCTGCCCAAAGGTAATGGCACATGCAAATTATCTGGGCTCCAGTGCTCCGTGGGTGCTCAGAAGAAATGATTAACACTGATTATGAGACTACTGGAGGCTACTTCTCTGGGAAGGTTTTGCTCAGCAGGCCTGCCAGGGGAGGCTGGAGTTATTCAGCTGCTTTTCTCCTGAGCTTTCTCTAATTACAATGCCTGCCTGAGGATCCAACCAACAACAGATCCAACCAGAGCTTAAAACAAAAAGCTTAGGCATGGCTGCCTGCAAACACCTGCACACCTGTGCAGGCACACAGTTCTCCAGAGCAGGGGAATAATGAAGGGCACAGTGGTTTTAGCAGGACTGGTGCTGCAAGGCAGCATCTTTCCACTTTGAAGCTGGTACAAAGCTGTAGCCAAAACCCCAATTAGCATTGCTCAGCAGGTCTTGCTGCTGGTTTGTATTGTATTTGCAGGGTGCCCTGTGGCAGGAAGGAGTGATGAATCTGACTCCGTGTTCTCAGAAGGCTAATTCATTATTTTACAATACTATATTATATTAAAGAATACTGTACTAAACTAAACTAAAGAATACAGAAAGGATACTTACAGAATGCTAATAAGATAAAAATGAAAACTCCTGACTCTTTCCAGAGCCCTGACACAGCTTGACCCTGACTGGCCAATAAGTCAAAACAATTCACATGAAACCAATGAAACAACCACCTGTGGGTAAACAATCTCCAAACACATTCCAAAGCAGCAAAACACGGGAGAAGCAAATCAGATAATTATTGTTTTCCTTTTTCTCTGAGGCTTCTGAGCTTCCCAGGAGCAAAATCCTGGGCCAAGGGATTTTTCCAGAAAATAAGACTGCCATAGGTTTGGGCTGTGCAAAGGCTCAGCCTCTTACTGGCTGCCTAATGAATGTTCTGCCTTGTTATCCACATGAGGAACACCCCCAGTTTAGCGTGGCAGAGGAGCTGTGCCATGGCCAGCAGATCTGCAGGAGGGTGAATGGGTTGGTGCCTCTGGGGACCAGCACTGCTTGTGGAGGTCATTTCATGAGCCTTTGTGCAGATTGTTGTGCAAGGATTGATACTGGGAAGGTGCCTCTGAGGCTGCACTCTGTCCATCCTTGTTACAGCAAAATATGTTAATTATTGGTGTAGCTGCTCTCCTTCAGAGATCTTGGGAAGCTGAATGACATTTGCTGCCAAAGGCACTGACAGACATCGAGCTTTTATCTGGTTTCATTAAGCTGCCCTGTTCGTTTAGGTCTCTGCAGTTGCTGCACATGGTTTAGACATCTTGTATTTGCTGGATTTTGTGCTTGTTTCTTGATGTTTTAATATTTAATTTAGTTGCTTTTGTGTTGAAAGGAGCTGGTTTGTGGTTTTTCCCTCCCTTTCCTTATGAATATGTAATTGTAGGTGGTTTGTTTTCCAAGTGCTGTGGTTTTCACAGCAGTCTCCATTTTTGCAGAAATCAGGCAGTAAAGAGACCCACAAAGCTGTGGTCAAACACATCCCATCAAAGTTATGAAGGCTCTGGTGAAGTTAGCATGTGAGAAGTGCTTGACTTGATTGGATGGTAACACATATTTTTAGTCAGGCTGAAATCTTTCAGATGGTTGCCTTTGAGATTTTTCTCTCATTTCTGCGTGTCTGTAAACAACAGCAAGCAGCTTTTTTGGATAGTCACTGTGAGGCAGCTGACATTTGTTTCATTTTAAGGCTTTTGGAAGTGTGCTCTTTTCTCACTGTGATCTTGCTGAATTGGGGTTCAAGGCATTGCTTGACAAGCAGGGAGACAGCCTGTTCTCCTCCTCAGGAGTTCTGTCTGTTTTTGGTGCTCATCCTGAGTGATAACCCTGCCCTGTGTGCAGTTTGCCTTGTTCCTTGCTGAAGGGAGGGATTTGTGCAAAACCAGGAGGCAGCAAACACAGGCAGCAAACAACAATTTGCTGCTCAAGTTGCAGCCTTGGTGCAGTGCATGTACTGCAAAGGGAAACTTCCTCCTGCAGGCTGCCTGTCAGGCTGGGAAATCAGATTCTGTGAACTCCGGGAATAAATTTACTTCCTGAGGTGACTGCTCAGCTGGCAGAGAGGTGCTGGAACCACGGGCTTCTCCAGAGACTTGCAGGAGTTTGGCTCCTTCTCAAATGCTCCCTTAGCACGTCAAGGAGTGCTTTGCACTGTCTCCTGTGGCTTCATATGGCTTGTCACATCCAGAGGCAAAACGGGGAGCTGAGGAGGATGCATGGCACTGCTTTGGGTTTCTGTGTGAGGTCACACTATTTTACATGAATTTTGTTTCCTTGGGGGAAGCCCTGGTGCTGCAGGTAGCTGTAATGTAGGGGTTTTTCTGAGACATGTTCACATTTTTGATGATAAAGACCAGACACAAGCAGGAGCTTTGGTAGTGTTAGGGGATTTTTGCTGAGGGCCAGAGGAGCAGTTGCCAGTCCAGACCTGCAAGTCCATCTCTAGCAATTAATCTTCCTTGGCTGGTCTGCAGCTGCACCTTTGGGTTTCTTTTGGCTCTGAAAACGTCCCTGATGATGTGAATCTCCAGCATCACTCTTGTGGCCTGGAAAAAAGGGAAACTCACCCACAGGTTCATAGCAGACACTGCTGGCAGTTGATGAAACTACAGGTGGTGTTTTTTAATGAAACAGCTATTCTATCTAAAAATTATCTGCTCAGATGATAGTAAGGAAATAATTAGCATGCAAGAATACTTGGATCCAAGTTAATGGGATTTGAAGGTTACCTGACGAACAAGCCCATGAAGAAATGTATACATAATCGCAAAGAAAAGCTCACTTTTGAAGTGTTACCTATTTAAAAATTATTTAATAATTATTACTATTTTATAACAATTATTAAAAATATTAAATATTATTCATTACAGGCTGCTTTGTGTGCACTTATTATTTTAGAAGGTAAGAAAATTTATGTAATTCCTAGCAGTTCCCTAGTAGCAGCATGTTTTTGTGCTAATCTGGTTTGGTGTGGGTGTGCTCTTAGAGGTTTAGGCTTGTGGGTTTATTAGCTGCAGGACCAGAACAACATTTTAGTGCTGGGTTGAAAGAAAATTATGTTCCTAAAGTGTTTAAGCATGCTGCACTTGCTGTTGTTAAGCAGCTTCTGCTTGAAATGGATTCCACTGGGAAATAAAAGGCCTCGGCTAATGGAATTACGTCAGTGTATTTGGAATATGAAAAAGGCAAGCAATTAAAAATAGAATATTAATTAATTAAGCTTACAGCTTCCTCTTAAAGATTTAATGTTTGAAGGAGCACTGTAATAAACTCTAGCAAGATAATAATAATAAAACAAATATAATTTGACAGAGTTGGCTTATTAGATATTATTAATTGAGTATGAGTTGAGAGTTGTGTCTTAGCATTTGCAGGGAATAGAAATAGCTGGTTCATTAGCTGTCAGTAATACTTTTTAACATCAGTTTATGCCTTTTGTGGCTTTATTTCATAAAAAATCTTGACAGGAGCTAAAGGAAATTTCTCATTTAAGCTTTATGAAGCTACTGAGGAGGAAGACTGGTACAAGGCTTTCTGTGCATAATGCGTGGCACCTGGACAAGCCAGGCTTTAGTGCTTATTTAGACACCATACACTTCAGTAGCTGGATTTGGAAGTGAATCCCAGTTCTCACTTTTAAATTCCAGCTCCCGGGTGATGTTCTCAACCCCCCATCATCGCCAGAGTTTCAGCCTGATGCCTGTAATTGTGTTGAACTGTTTGTTAGTGACTTTTTTCCTGGTACTGTGTCGTGAACTCAGAGTGCTGTGTCCGTGATAGATGGGAGAGCATGTGGCTGTTGTTTTTTGACCTTGGAGCAGCAGCATTTTTGGATCAGCTATCACCAAGAACAAGGTGCTCAGTGCTGGATGCACAGGAACGCCGAGCTTGGCCAGCACATTCCTCTTTTCCTAACGGGGCACTGGGGCTCCGTGTGCTCGGGAAGGAGGATGGGGGATGGCACGTGGCCACGTGTGCAACAGCTCTCACAGCTTTGTCTCTTCCAAAGAGAGTGCCAGGTGTGTGTGTGGTGGGTGACATTCTCACTCTACAGTCCTGGTCTTTCTGTGTTGGGCTGTGTGGATCAGACACTTGTTTGTGTTATGATGTAGAGATTTTATGTTGAAGTTGGCAGCTGCTGCCTCTGTTCTCCAAAAAATCATTGAGGTTGGAAGAGACCTTTCAGATCATTCAGTCCAACTCTCTACCCAGCACCAACCATAATCACTCCTAAACCATATTCCCAAGTGCCACATCCAGTTGCCTCTAAGACTTCCAGAGATGGCAACTCCATCACTTTCTTGGGCAGCTTATTCCAATGCCTGTCCACTCTTCTGGTATAATTCTTTTTTTTAAATATTCAATGTGAACCTCTCCTGGCAAAAGTTCATGTCAGTTCATTTTGAACCCATGTGATAATTTAAATGAGACTCCTGCATGTTATATTCTTGATTTAAGGTTTGTTATCCTTGCAATTAGCATTGACACTTCTGCTACAAGACTGAAAACAAGATGTTACAGTTAGACTTTTAAACCCAGACATTTAAGCTCCTAAATGTGCTGAGCTCTTGCTGAGCCTCCTTGTTGAATTGTTTGGTGCTAATTTTAAATTTTTTCACATCACATCTTGTTTGTTTTTTTTTTTGTCTCTATACAGTGCTTGACTTTGCCAGCTAGAAATTTTTTAAAATATGTGTTAACATAGATATTGAGGTCAACCCAGGCCAGCAAGGCTTACTGAAAGCTGCCTTAGCCTTCATGAAATCTGACGCACAGTGGAATAATGTGGAGATTTTGGGACCTAAAAAATACTGATTAGGACTCTTCTCCCTCTTCTGAGCATGCTGGCCTGTGAGATGTTACTGTTTTTTACCTGGCACAGAAGTTTGAGTGTTGTGCCTTGTTCTGCCTTCCTGCTTCCCTGTCTCAACACCCCCCCTCTGTGATTTCAGGGCTGCTGGAGAGCCACAAAAGTCAGGACTTGCCTCTCTCCCTGGTGACTCCTTGTCTTCCCAGTCACCTTCCCCTCTGGTTCCATCATTTTGCAGCTGGAGTAGAGGGTGGGACTGAGTTTCCTCCTTGGGCTGCTCCCTTGATGCTGTCAGTGCCCAGCCAAGCACTCTGGCTGCCCTGCCCCCCTGGTAGCCCTGGATGTCAAAGGAAATCTCCTGTTTTGTGCTTCAGTGGCTTGGATTTGCCATCTCTGACTCAAGCCAGAGCAATACAAGGACATGAAGTAGAAAGTGGGTTCTGGTGATGCTGCTGTGTGGGCTGACTTGGTTTTTGTGCCCTTTAGGTAGTGCTCTTACTCTGGCTCCTGGAGATGGGAACCAGGGAATTTTTTTTTCCATTTACTTTGGATGAGAAGGCAGAACAGACCAATGGGAGGCTGTTTGAAATGTGTCCTATCTTATTTTGAAATAGCTAAAGGACTCAAATGTCCTATGGCAGGTGGTTTCAATGTGGGCAGAGTCTTTGCTAGTCAGAACAAAATAATCTTGGCCCAGAAGCAGTTAGATTTTTAGAAGCAAGCAATTATCATTTGTATGGGAGTTATTTTCATTCAGACTACAGTAATTGTGTAACTGAGACATGCCAAATTCAACTTATGACAAAGGGATAGTGTTTGTTTCTGCTCTGACATAGCAGCTGTTGCAAATGTCAGGATCCAGTTTTGTAGGGAAGCTGTTAAAAATGACTGGTTTAGTTTTTTGCAGCGCCAAAGACAATATTCTAGATGTGTCCCTAGGCATTAATATATCTGATGGACACTGATTCAAAACACACTCTTGCTATGACTTGTGACTTCCCAGTAGGATTCTCTCTTTCTAAATCAAATCCAACTAAAATGCTGACAAGGAAATGGACCTTCTCATGGTGGGGGAACTGTTCAGGGACCTCATTTGTTACCTGCTGCCCTCTCAACAGCAAGCCCTGGCTGTGCAGGCTCCCAGCTGATAATTTGTCAACCTGTGTGGCAGTACTTCCAAGGTAGTAGGAAATTTCAGAAAGCAAATAGATATGGTTTTCTGTATATCCCTCCTGCACATCTTGTTGTGGTGAAGAAAATCTGTGTAAGCATGTGAGATGGAAGAAATGCTGTTAAAATGAAAAAAAAACCCAAAACACCTATTTTATTACAAGGTGAGGTATTAAAGCACTCACAGTGAATCTCTCTGTATTGGTTTCAGGCTAGTGTTTCAAATAAATATAGTAAAGGAGGGACATTTCCAATTAACAAGTGATAAAAGGAATAATCCTGCTTGTGGTCACTCTCTGTGGAATGTATCCCAATAATGAGCAGATACGTTTTTCTTCCCTCACGAGCATAAACATTTAAAGGAATTACAGAACTTATTGGTGAATCCGCATTCTTGAATCTAACGGAGACAAAGCTGAAAAACTTCTTTCAGGGGGTCTGGAAAAAAATAAACAACACAGAAATGGCTTGGACAAAGGCTTCATGCTTTTGGTGCCACAAGGGACATGGGAAGAGTTCTGGGGCTGTTCTAGACCATCTCAGACTAGGCAGGATGCAGGAACATGGCACTGGCAGATGCTCTACAGAGGCCAGTGACAGAGCCTCCCCCTTCAACCCCAGGATGTGATCTGCAGGAAGCCAAGGGAGCTGGCCCTGCTGGCACCCTGGGCTGGCCGTGTGAGGTGTGGGCAGAAGTGATTCCTGCATGGAAGTGCTGCTGAGCACTACAACACTGGAGCATCGCGTGTGAGCTGGGCTGTCCAGGGAGCAGATGTGTCCTCTTGGGCTCCTTTCCTGCTGTTTTACAGTTCTAGGACGTGATGGAGGTAGTGGGTAAAGCAAAGTGAAATTCAAATGTTCTGCTTGAGAAATGTGGCAAAGACTGAGGTTTCAATTTACACTTTTTCTGCGTTTTCAGTAAATAGACAAATCTAGTAACCGTAGGAACTTGGCTTCAGCTGTGAACAGACATTTTTGTTTGCTTTCTGCTTTAAACAACATACTTCCTCATGGAGGATGTTACTCAGCTCAGATTTCCATAATTACTTATGGAGCATCCTGTACTTTGTCCCTACCGTGGTGTGAGTCCCCACACTGATTATTTTCCTGCCAACACCAGACTGATCAATGAGGACACAAGGAAAACAAGTTAGACTCTTATGGGAGTGCTTTGCAGGGGGAGTTGTAATGATGTTTGGATGAAAATGCTTTAAAACTGCAGGTACTGGTCACAAGCTGTCCTTGCTGGTGTTTGATGGCTGTTCTCCTGCAGAATTCAGTTACTGCAGCCCTCCAGGATTTGAGGATTTGAAGGGTGGCTGTGTTATTTTGAGATTTCTTAAGTTTTGAGATTTTCAAAACTGACCACAGTATCCTTGCTGAATTTTGAGGTAGTAACAGCCATGAGGTGGAATGTTGGCAGGTTGCTCTGAAGAGAGGGATTAATAAAGAACAACTTGTGCTGGGCAGTCGAAGGGGAAGGTCTGGAGCTGTGCCTGTGTTGACCACAGGGTGGCAAAGGCAGTGCAGACCTGCCTGACTGGAAATGCTGTAAAGGTCCTGAGAGTGAGGGGAGAGGGCAAAAGTGTGTCCGTGTGCTGTCAGATGACCATGCTTAGTCTTTCTTTTCTAGTTGTATATGAACTCCTTAAAAATCCCTTCTGATGAAGGAGGGGTCTCATGATAATGAAATAAACACTTTGTAGTTCTGTTCTTGTGTCTCTTTTTTCCTCGGTTGACAAACATCTCAAATCAATTTTGCAGCAGGATTTTTAACCCAGATGGAACCCCCTCATCCACTGTTTGGCTGTGGCATTTGATGGGCAGTGTCTGATCCGTGGGACAGGTGAGTTCATCTACTTCTGTCACAGGGAGTGTGCTGGGACCCAACCAGAAAGAGGTGAGGTGGTGGCAAGTTGAATTTCTCTAATTCTTCGTAATTCATTCTGTTTGGAAATGAGACAAGGCTTAGTGAGATGTACTTCATTATTAGAAATCTGGAGTAATTGTAGCAAAATTGGTGGGTAGCCATGGGTTGTCAAGAAAAAGGACTCTGGATTTGTTGAGATACCTGTCTGGCTGTGGCTGCATTTGGGAGCAGAGACCAAAGGGGGCTATCAGTGTGCAGTTCTATCTGTGACTGCATAATGTGTTTAATGCTAATATTGGAGACCATTTCCCAGCTCAGACTGATTTTTGGCATGTTTGGAGTAGTTGGTGGCATGATGGATCTAATGGCCATTATACAAACCAGTCATACAAGGTAAGGTAAAGAATGGGAACAAAACCAAGGCATCTCCTTAGTCGCCGCTCTTCGTACGAGCTCAGACAGCTGCTGCAGATGTGTCTCTGTTTCCTTTGCATCCCATTTGCTCTATCACTCCTTCTGTTCCTCTTTCTGCACCTTCTGCTTTCCCTTCAGCAGCTGTGCAAGCCCCCCTTCCTTCTGTGGCCGTGGGGGCAGAAGCAATGGTGCCATTTGGTCTGGCAGATTTGGTGGTTTGGCAGCAGCAAATGCCCAGGCTCCAGGAAGGAGTCTGGAGTAAAAGGCTCAGTAAGTGATTGGGGGAATTTTTACTGCATATGACCCTTTTTGTTCAGATGTTTGATGGTTACTGGAAACTCTGTTTACCCCGTAAAGAGAAAGTGTTGATTATGCAGGAAAATAAAGAACAGTCTGCTGGATGGTAGGGCTGCGTGGGCAGAGCCAGACAGTTCCTATTAGCAGACCAAGGCAGGATCAGGTGCCTTAAGATTTTGCTGAAGAGGATTTAAGAAATGGTTAATGAGACAAAGGGAAAATAATGCTGACAAGCCATTCACTTGGCAGTGGAATGAACCCAGAAGCCCTGCAGAATGGGTCTTTGCTTGTCTCCTTATTTGTAGATCCCAGATGTTAATAATTTTAACCAATGTTTTCTGGGCTATCATGGGAAACTCATGGAAGAGATGTTAATTATTGCAAAATTTGTGTGTAATGTAAGGGATGTGTTTAAGATAAGGCAGAAGAGAAAACAGCAGGAAGAGGAGGCTGGCTTGTTAGCAGCTGCTCTGCAAGGCAGGAATTTCAGAGGACAAAGGGGTAATAATGGAAATAAGGGAAATGGAAATTTAAATTGGAGAAGTCCAAAGGATTACTGCAATAAAACCAAGACACTGGAAAGAGAATGTCCTGTGATCCTGAGGCAGGAACGATGAGAGCAACAAAGCGAAAATCAAATCAATCGGGAGCTGAATGAAAGCAATGAACAATGATCAGACCAGACCCCCAAGCCCTAGCAGTGGAAGGAGATACAAAAGTAATCACCTTGGGGGGCTTCAGTGAGCCAATTATAGATTAAAAAATTGGAGATGAAACCTAGGGCATGTCTGATAGATACCAGCACAGTTTATGTGACATTAACCACCTCCCATGAAGGATCAACAATTAATGGTAAAGTAAATGTATGAATAGAAGGTAAAGCTGCCTTTGTACCCAGGACATGATGGCACAGACACATCCATAGTCTGATTCTTTTCCTGCTGTTGGAATCAGCACTAGCAAACTTGGTGGGGAGGTATTTGTTACACAATCTTGGGCACAGTTGCAGTGCTCACCGCAAGGAATTTGTGTGTTCACGTTGTGGGTAATGTGCCAAAACGTGGTGGTTATGGGACTGAAGGGGGAAAGAAGTACCCCAGGAACTCAGAGGTGTCCCATGGGTTATTAGGGTCAGCTAATCCAGTACAGCTCAAAATGCAGTACCTTAAAATAGTACCTGTTATCTCTGGAATCAAGGGAAGGTATAAGACAAATAATTGAGGATTTTCTCCCTTGTGAGTCTCCCTGTAATTCCCCTGTCTTACTGATTAAAAAAAACTAAATTAAGCTTGGATGGAAGATCAGTTTGTAGGTTTGTCCAGGACTCTGGTTCCTGATACTTCAACAACTATAGACATGATACTGGCTAATGCAAAATGTTTTGCAGTAATTGATTTGTGCCCAGCTTGTTTCAGTATAATGGTGCATCCAGAATCTCAGTATAATTTTGTTCTTCACCTGGAAAGGAAAACAGTAAAAGTAGACTGGATTTCCTCAAGGGTTTTTCAGGATTGTCAACTTTATTTTAAAAAAACCCTAGGTAGAATTAGAGGAGAGTTAACCAATAACTTTTATTAATACAGAGTGTGGATGATGTGCTAATGGCAAGTACAAATAGGGAAAATTGGAACACACATGTAATGCCAGTTGCTTTGACAGCTAAAAGCTATCAGGTCTCCCCAGCCAAATTATAATTCTCTAAAGAAAAGGGAGGGTATTTGGGAAATTGTTTTTTTTCAGAAGAGGGCAGGGAGGTACCTCATGACTGAACAAAACCTCTCCAAGGTATGTCTAAGCCTACAACTTAGGAATAGAGAAAAGTTGTGTTCTCTGTCCCATCCTCAATCATTAGAGAAAGTAAAGAGAATGAAGCATTAAAGACAACAAAGATTTGTGCAGAGACTTAAATGACCACGTGCTCTACCTGTATTCCTGTTGCTTTAGTGCACGTGAGGTGTAAAGGCCAAATAAATGAGACTGGCCCAGCACAAATGTTCTGTGGCTGGAATATTCATACTATGAACACAATCTTGGCTGCAGAAGCATTCCAGTTTGTTGCCTTTTTTTTATGACCTGTATTTCTGGAGAGACCCTGAGATCCAAACGTTTGATAAATGCGCACAGATGTCAGTCTCTAATGAGATAAAAATAAATCTTTTTTTTTCTCCAAGGAGGGTTCTAGAGGAAAGAACCAGGGGTGTCAGCTGGATTTGTGGTTCCAGGGCTTGCTCTCAGAGCATGGTCAGGCATTCATTTCATGGGCTAAGTGCCTCCATGCTTGCACTTTCAGAAAATCTTACTCATTTCACAATATCAGGGTATGCAAAAATTTAATCTAGTCTTAAAAGGCCTCAATTTTTTGCTGTTTTGGCCCCAGCCAGACTACCTTGTTAAAGAGTGTCATGACCAAGGACTTTTCAATCTGCCTTTTAAGTCCTTCTTGGCATGCTGAAGCTGTGTTTCCAGCTTTGATCCTATAAAACACTATTTTTCAGCCTCTTTCACTTTGTGGCTCTCCTAAATTTTTTTTTCAATGCTCTTCTGGTGCCTTTACAATGAATTTCAGTCTGCTGTCAAGACAGCCATTATCCTAAATGTTTGCATTTTCTGGGCACTTCTAGTAAGTAATACAAAGTTAAATGACCCGGGGGTTTTGGTTGTTTTTTTGTAATCAAAGAATATTCTTTACTGCTTAAAGGAAACTTTTTAAAGCTCTTGAATCCTTTAATTTGCTGCAGGTATCAGTGGCTGCAGTTTCTTGTGTATGGTAGCAAATCTTCAGGAAAAAGCACCAAGTGTGTTTTTTGCTGCTTTTTCAAGTCTTCTGACTGTCACTTCAGGTTATTCATGTGCTACAGTGTGACAGATAGGGAATCCCTGTCACAACCACCTGCAATCTTGTGGTTGTAAAGCTGTTCTGGTGGCTTTTGTCCCCATTCTTCACCGTATTTGAAGATTTTTCTTTTAAGTGAGCCTGGCATTAACCTTCTCCTAACCACAGCAGATGAAATGCTCAGACTGTTCAGTGAATCCTGCAGGAATTTTAGCCTGTGAAATCTCTTTGCCTTTGTAAGTAATACTTGTATTATTAGTTTGAAGCTGGCAACATTAGTGGAATCTCCCAAGTTCATCTTCCAAGTTGGGGTTTAGCAAAGTCTGCTTTCCCCTCAAAATGAGACAAGACAAAGTGAGGAGGAAGAGGAAGGTGTTCCTGCAGTTAAGTGCTGCTCATGTACTGACAGGATTGAACCCATATGTCTGAGTAGCTCTGCAATGATAAACCATTTGGTTTGGGGTTTTTTCTTTCTTTCTTTTTTTTT
The DNA here is from genome assembly GCF_963513975.1 of Fringilla coelebs. Classification (NCBI taxonomy): domain Eukaryota; kingdom Metazoa; phylum Chordata; class Aves; order Passeriformes; family Fringillidae; genus Fringilla; species Fringilla coelebs. The sequence goes on along the minus strand of NC_140029.1, from coordinate 112,334,329 downwards.
TTTTCAAGCAAATGCAAAGCATTTCACCCTGCACACAGCTAAATATAAATGGTGTCATTTCTAGCAGTTTGTCCATATATGGGCTCTTCTTTTTCACTTGTCATCATGGGGCAGGCTGAGAGAGCCATGTCAGGGGAGCTGTATGTGTTTGTAAGATGTTGGACATTCCTTCCACCTCCTAGCAAGAGAAGGATGAAAATATCCATGGGTGCTCTGAAGAAGAGAGTGCATTCCTACTGGCCTTGACTCTTGCAAGTGCTGGACTGTGCCTTCCCCAGAGGTACTACAGGATGGAGAAAACCACATGTACCTCATCTATAGTTAGGTCTGGAGCCTTTCTGATCTCAGCCCATTTCTGCAACGTCCCTTTTCTTAATTTGTGGGTTTCTTTAAAAGTCCTTGTCATGGAGATATCATCTGTAGTTGAGGCTCTGACATTAGCATTTGCTTTTATTTTCGCTTGCTATTTCTATTGTTGTGATCAAGAAAGGTCTTGAAGATAAGCATAGCTCTGGCTAGTTTAATGTGCCAAAGGAAGAATTCACATGAATCTCCACCAGTCTCTGGGGTCCTGCTGCCCCACGCAGAAGCATTCCTCTGGTGTGTGCCCCGTTCCTGCCTTGGATGGATGGACAGAAGGGCCACTGCAGCTGTGCACTGCTGGAGCTGCAGGCCTGTTTTCTGTTTGCATCTGTTGAGTTTCTGGATGTAGCTCTGCTGGCTACCTCTGAGTGAATCTGGGCCTGTGTGTTTCCCCAGTGAGCGCTGACACACATTAATGACAGTAAAAATGGGTGTGCTGCCTATGCTTACCAGCCTGTGCAAAGGGAGATATGCAGAGTTGATATGTACAGATTTCCCCATAATATTTCACGGGTTATTTCCTGCTTTACTTGCTAGCTCAGGTTTTCCCATCTCCCATGCTCCATCAAGGCCTTATGCCATCTATGAAATGAATGTCCATTCCACTTTCATGAAGCCTTCAGTGTGAAGGGGCAAAATGAGCCTGTGAGCTTGCAGCTCACCAAGTAAAAAAGGTTTTAGTTCACCTTCTAACCACAAATTCTTGGATTTTTTATTTGGTCCGCCTTCCCTCCCCCCTTTTTCTACTTGTGATTTCTGTTAAGCCTTACAAGGTGTTTTTTGTCTGCAGTAATCACACAAAACTCTGTGCCTTAATATAAAAAGGGGAACTGAATTCTCTGCCTAGCCAAGGGTGCTGCAAGAGCACTCATTAGCCAATGCTAGAAATTAATGCCAGATCTCATCTAACAGTTTCATTATGAGTGAAATTTGAGAGTGTTGCTCTTAAAAGAGGCTGCTGATTGATGGCAACAGAGATTGTGTGTGCGCTGTCATCTTTATCCCGGCTGTGATTCCTTCTGGGGTTTTTTTTAGCTAGTGAGGATGTGAGGGACAGAAGAAGCCTAATGGGACTTCATATACTGTATGATGTATGGGGCACTTGCAGTCAGGAATATTGAACTCATAAATGTACTCATTTGCCCTGGAGTCACCGAGAGGGAGACGAAATGCAGGACGCCGCAATGTCACAGTCGTGCAGAGTCACTTCTGTGACAACAGAGCGGCAGAAGAAGGGCCATATTTTTCTTGGATTTTACTGCAAATGGGCTCTGCTTTCTTTGGCTGGAAGAGAAGGTGAACTTTTGCTGGATTAGTCTTTGTGCAGACCCCTTTTGCAGCTTGTTTTGCTGAGGTTCTGAGATTTCGGGGCGCTGCTCGGAAGTGACCCTGCGCGTGCTGTCTGCTCTGTCTCGTGTCTCCACCACAGCACTGCAACCCTAAGCTCTACCAGCTTGCCCTTCAAGCATGAAGGTGAAACGAGGATGAATGTGCACATCCGAGGCAGATGGTTAGCCCCAGTCTTGCAGTGGTATTTGAGAGAGATTTTCTTCATGTTATTTCAGCAGCACAGAAGGAAATGAAAGTGTTTCTTACTGTAAATACTTTTTTCTCTCTCCCTTCCTCTGCACTGCTGTGAGTGTCTGAAGACTCACTTCACTGCTTTTCTCAGAGAGGTCTATTTCTGTCTCATCTTAGATCAATTTAGGCCTGTCCTATGCACATATGATAAAGACAGCATATTGCTGTGATAGCCTTGAACCAAACTTTTCAGTCTGGGACACTGGGAGAAGCAGGTGAGGTGCAGTTGTCATTGATAAGAAGTCAGATTGACCAAACCATTGGCTGAAATGTGGAATTTTTCAAGCATAGCCAGATTGTTTGAAAAATAGTGCAGACCACAGTGCAAGGGTTTTACCCACTTCTCAGAAATGTGTGTGTACACGTGAACCCACTGCATGGAGCTTCCTTAGGGGGCTGTGTCTATATCTGTGACCAGAGAAACAAAAATATAAGATTCCCAGCTGCATCCTGAACCCACCTGTTGTAGTTATTCCCCAGCACATCTGCTAAGCATCTGGAAGCATCCAGCTGTTGGTTCTAAAGCTATACCAGTGTACTTCCTCCAGTGAGTGAGACAGTTCCTTCTGTCCCTGTGTTGTCTGTGTGGCACTCGGTGCAATGCCCAGTGTGCTTTAACCCATCTCAAAAAGTGCCAAGTGTCTGGCCCTACCTGGCTCTCCAGATAACTGGTTCACAGAGTTTCTTCAGGGTTGGCTTTTCAGTCTCTTCTCTGAGCTCTGCACTCTAAGCAGAGCTGGGGTGGCTTCTGGGCTACATTCAGTTTAGTTTTGCCATGGAACTTAATTTCCCATAAGCTTTACTCTGCCTGGGGTGGCTGTATGGAGCCTTTCCTGCATGGCAGGTACCACTCAGTCAGTGAAAGAGCCTGGCAAAGTTCACTTTGGCAACACAGCCTTTGGGAACAGAGGGAGAGCCTTGTCCCACACCTCCTTCCTGCTGGTGAGATGTCAAGGAGTGATCATTTTTAGTATTGCAGATAAATCAGCTGGTTTTCATGTGCAATGCTTTATCTGACTGGACTAATTTTTTCTCCCTGGGTGGGGATGCTGTACTTTGATAAACTAGGAAAGGATGAAAGAAATAGGTGTTTCTCCTTTGCCTGCTCCATTAGCATCTTCCTAAATGCGGTGAGCTGACCAGGAGATATTTTTGTGTCCTCTCACCTCTCAGCCCTGTTCTCACACTCACAGCTACCTTTGAGCTGCGGGACTTTGCAGAGCACATTGTGGCTTGCATTGGCTCAGCCCGAGTTCAGTCACCCAAAACCTTGCAGGTCTCTTTTTAAACATCATTCAATCTGTCCACTATGGAGTTTCTTTTTTTTTTTTTTCCCCCCACTCTTGCTTCTGACATCATTTCCCGAGCACTAAATTCACCGAGCTCTGTAGCCAGATCGTCTCCTCAGCATATGATGCAAGGAGCTCTTTGAAATGGATTTCGGCTCTCCTTTGACTCCGCTCTGCTTGCTGGTGATAATAACTGTTACTCAAGGTAGGTAGGATTTTTCTTTATTGGGGTTGGCACAGGTTTGCCTAGATGAGCAGGCACCTTAATTTTGCTCCAAGATCTTTTTAAGGACGCTACCAGGTTTGGGGCGACATCAAATAGTGTAGCTGCTAATGCATGAAAGGGGAAGTCAGACCAAAGACAGATTATTTTTTGAGTAAAGTAACAATAACTAACCACCTTGTACTTTCTGAGTGTCCTTTGTCTGGAGAAGCTTTTCAGTGGGGAATGTAAGGTCCTTGTACACAGAGTGCTGGCTGGAGAGCGACATGGTCCATCCAGCTCCCAACACTCGGTGTGACCTTGGGTTAGTCCCCAGTCTGCTGTCACCCTGCCATTTACCCACCTCTGATTTACACACAGCAATGTAATAATGTGCAAGACCTATTCGAGTTAAAACTGTGACCTTACTCTTTGGGTAAAAGCAGCTGTGCACCTGCAGCTGTAGTTTCTGCTACCCCCTGTGCAAGGTCCATGGCACTGATGCCCTGAGGACCTTTCTTTGCACAGTCTCTCCTCTCTGATGGGGGCTGGTAGATGGTCATCTTAAATTTAGGAAGAGAAAATACCAGCTGTTCAGCCTTTTGTATCCATGTTGTGCATGCTGTGCACACCATTCCTGTGCTGTTGAGGTGGGGGAAGTTGGACCTTATAGAAATCCTCAAATTTTTCAATCACTGGTGATCCAGCTTGTGCCTAGGGTTGGGTCTGTCCTTCTTATGTCTCACCTGGGCATTTTCCTTCCTGGGAGGCAGCCAGGAGGGGATGGATGGACATGGCAAACTTGCTTTCCTTTCAGGCTCTGCCATCCAGACTAGTGCGCTCAGCGGCGACTCAGCAGTCTTTTCTCTGGAAATCCAAAGCCTGCAGAACTTCTCCAGCATGAGCAAGGAGGATAAGAAATGCTCTACAACTGTCCTAAATGATGCCTTGTTGGCCAAGTGTGGCACTTCTGCTGGTAGATGGCTGAACTTAGAGAACGGCTCCCTGGTGCTGAGGAGTGTGGAGAAAGAAGATGAAGGAAAATACGGATTTGTTTTTCAGAACACCGCCAGAAATTTTACACTGGAAGTGTTTGGTAAGTGGCCTTTTTAGCAACAAAAAGCTTTTGAACTTGTTGGAAGCCTGATGCCTTGAAATTTTTCCAAGGAAACTGCTTGAGCTTGCAGGAGCTATAGGTGCCCCTGGGAGCCGTGCCAGTCTCCCTCCTGTCCCTTGTAGCCTCAGAATTCCTGCTCCCTCTTGTGTGCCCGCTCATCCATCTGCAGGTAGCAAAGACAGAAAAAAGTCACTTCTGTACAGGATCCAGCTCATTGCTTGGGTTAATATGGAGAAGGCTTGGGAGGGTTTGTCCTCCTGCTGAGCAGTGCTCCAGGCAGACAGAGAGCCTTGCTCTGGTCCTCATCACCACTGTTCCTTTTGCAGGGCTTTCACTCACACAGGCTTCTAAGATAAATGGAAGCGCACAAAACTGTAATGGAAATGTCTGAGCAAACTGGTCTCAGTGAAGACAAATGAACCCTTACACCTTTTGGGTGCAAACAGGCGGAACTGCTGTGCACAGTAGGTCAAAGATGTGACTCCTTGGTGTGAAGAACAAGGGCTTAGACTGGAAGTAGTCAAAGACTGCAGAAGTGTCCTGGGTTTAACTTCCATTTCAGTGGATTTGCTTTGGGAACATTTGCCTCCTCCTTCTGTTCTGTTGCCACCCCTAAGGCAGGGAAAAACTTTCACTGCCAACATGTTCCTGGCGGCAGGGAATTTTAACTAAAGATGATGTCCTAGTGAAGAAAGTGATTTCTGAGCTTATTTCCATGGATACATGTGTTCAGTGTTACTCCTGCTGTCCTAAAACCATCCCAGTTCTCTATCTAGTTTGTATGTGCAAAGTGGCAAGTATAGGAAATAGGTTTGCTCCTTGTATTAGACTAAAGAGAGAAATTCAGGGAAATGTAGTAAGATTAATGATTCATTGATTTATTTTAAAATGTCCCAGTCTTGGTGTTGTATCTAACTGCAGGTGTCTTGTGTTCGTGTCCGTGTTGGCCATGATTTGCACCAGTTCCCCTCTAAAATGGAAGAAGGGGCAGCGTGACAGCAAAAGTACAAACCTCTGGTGGAGGGGAGGGCTGAGACTCCTCCAAAGCTGTGATTATCTGCTGATTACAGAGGAGGGCTGTGGCTGGTACATGCTTTGGATGTTTTTACCACCCTCTCAGACCAGGGGCTTTTTGGTGGTTTTTTTTTTTTCAGAGGCAGTTAAGAAAATGAAAACATACCAATTTTGGTGGCATCCCCAAAACAGGGATCAAGAGTCACTAGCAGCGTTGGGCACTGTTAAGCATTTCAGGGCGGAGTGCAGACACTCAAGAGTCTGGTTACTTGTTTCTATGCTCCCTTCATACAGTAAATGTGGTTACTGGGATTGCTGGGAAGGGAAGCTTCCGTTCAGCTGCTGAGTCCCCTCCTCACCTCTCTCTTTCCTCCCTGTTCCCCTTGCCCCATGCTGCGTGTGACCAGAGCCGACCATTGGTATCCAGTGCTTCCCTGATGGAACTGCAGAGCTGTCCTGCAACGTGACCAGCAGCGAGACCCTGGTCTTTAGGTGGCTGCTGAATGGCACCCACCTGAAAGCTGAGGGGGCTTGCATTAAGGATGCTGGGAAGAAGGTTCACCTGGGCAAAACTGAGCCTGGAGAGTTTGTGTGTGAGATTTTGAAGGGGAACAGTGTCACGAGGACCAGGCCCATTACGCTGTCTTGCAGCTACGGTGAGTAATGGCATCCCCAGAAAATCTTATTTTTGGTCTCTTGCAGCAGCAAACTGAGGGGTTGTTGGTGTCCTCAAAATAACAAATTCTTCTGTCCTCTGGCATCTCCCTTCCAGAGTTACCAAATCCTGCCTTTAGAAAGTGACCCCTTGATTTCCTTCTCCCTCTTGTGCCTTGGACTGATACAGCCTACAGCTGCAGATGGGATAAGTTTGTTGAGCAGGTCTTTTTACCCAGCCCTGCAGCAAGGATGGATCTCGATCTGTCTCTTTTCCTACTTTTTGATGATGGAGATTTGCACCTCCTGTGCACCAATCCTCTATGCTGCTTTAGAAGCACAGGCTGCTTCCTACCCTGACATGCATCCATGACCCAGATGCCTCCCAGTTTCTGTGCATCCCCATAAAAACTCTTCCACTACTTCAGCCCTGTTGCTTCTGGACTCATTTGAGATTTTGCCTCATCTCTTTTCCCTTATCTAGATCAGAAGCACAAAAGATTTTCTGATCTATACAAATGTCTCTCCATCAGCCCCATCCCTCAGAAGTGGGTAAAGACACAAGCCACTTACTTATGGAATGTAGGGTTTTTTCCCCTCCATATCCTTGCTCAGACATGTAAGTCTGCGAGAAGGCTGAGACTTTTTCCACTTGCAAGCTATTCATAAATGCTGAGTATTCTGCTTGAATAAGGCCAGAATTTAATGAGACAGAAAACCTGGATCCTTGGGTATAGTTTAATTTGCACCTCCCGTAGTGAAGGTTCTTCTACTCTCTGGCAGCAAAGATGATTTTCAAGACTACAGGCATAACTTAACGATAAGGTTTTTGACAAATTTTGCTGTAATTAATTTAATCACTTTTGCCACTAGAGAAACTATGCTGTAGCATTTTAGAAATTGTCTGGGACGCTCCAGCTCCATGGCAGATTCTGTCTTTTCTTCAGGGGTTGGCATGTGGTTGATGTGAAAGCACCCCCCCCCCCCCGATCTAGCCCCTGTGTCCAGTGTGGTGGAATTCTGCAGAGGTGCTGTGGGCTGTCTGTGCCTGCTCCCTCTGGCACCACTGCCCAGCCTGTGCAGATTTGGCATTTGTGGCTGTGGAGCAGTGATCTGGATTTTGTTAAACTGGCTGGAGGCTGTTCTGTGCAGTCAGACCCAAGCTGGCCGAGGCACTGGGGGCTGAGGATCTCCACATCCATGTGAACATCCATGAGCAGTTCAGTCAAGCCCTGTGAGAAATCAACAGGCTCCGTGGTTGATTCTGGGTGCGATATCTGTTCCCTGTTTCCCCTTGGAAAGCTCATGAGGGAATTTAGTGCTATCTCTTTAGGGATGGACATGCACACAGACACATATTTGGAAGGGTCTGAAAGAAAGAAGGTGGCAGCGATTCCACTTTTTAGTCATCAAATGCAACCACATTTGAAAAAAGTGAATTAAAGCAATTCTGGATACCAGTGAAAGGAATTGAAGAGGGAAATGGGTTCATTTAATTTAATTGAAGGTTAACTAATTATTTTTGTGGGTTATTGTTTGCTCCAGGCAAAGGGCTGAATTTAGTTTTTCCACTGTAGGTATATGATCTATGTAAAAACATTCATTTGGGCAACCTGTTGGCTGATGAAATTAATTTTCAATAACCAAAAAACAATTTGGCAGAAATGCCGTAAACTTACCAGGCAACAAGCACAGGGCTCTGAACACACAGGATTCAGAAGTTAAGAAGTCAACATATATAAAATACTTTTATTGATTAATTACTTGTTTATTGCTTATTTTTAACACAATATTTTATCTCAAAAAGACCTTTTAACAAGTGGCAAATTTTTAGAAAAAAGATTCGGGAAAAAAATTCCCAACTTCTATTTATAATTTTCACAATATTCTCTAAGCGTTCATCAAGTAAAATAATTAGGGAAATTATTTCTGAGTCGCTGAAAGTTTTTAATTTTGAATATGGATTTTTTTTGAACTTGGTAATTGTTCTTAAAAAGACTGGAACAAGCACTCTGAAAATACCATGAGCACCTGTGCGCGGTTGTTTGTACAGTCCCGGTGAGTAGGTGGAGTATGATGGCATGTAGTATATTCTAGAACATTTAAAATTCTTCCTAGTCTCTGGAGATATGGAACAATTAGTGCTTTTGAGGGCTTGAAATAAGCTCCAGATGAGCCTGTTGGTTGCTGCTGTGCTGTGCTGTGCAGGCATGTGTGCTGCTGCAAAGCAGTTAAATTATTCAGAAAGGAATGGCATGGGCTTACCTAAGGAGTTTTAAGGAATTTATGTTAAAGTGGAGTTGTGTGGGGGTTTTTTTGGATATGGCAAGAAGAGTTTTCCTAGAGGCTGCCCCAGGTTGGAGGAGATTATCTCAGTGAAGGAGCAAGCCTGGATGGGTCTGTCTTGTGCAAGTCTGCCGTGCCCTGGACCAGCTGCCTGCTCAGCAGCAGCGAACGCGTGGCTCTGCCCCGTCACAGCAACCCCGAGCAAGGGCTGCTGAGCTGGGAAATAATCACCAGTGACTTGTGCTGCCCTTCTGCTCAGCCATCTGCAGCCCTCGCTCCTGCTGCGTGTTCTGCTCTCCGGGCTGGGCAGGGGAACAGGGTGGAATTCTTCCCTGAGCAGCAGCAGAGCCGGAGAAGGATTTTTTCCCACAGCTCTGGCTTGAGTGGCCACAGTCTCGATGCTTGAGGCAGTGCAGGCTCTGATGAGACTTTCTCTGGGGTTGGTGCAGTCATTACATGACTGTGCTAAGGAGATTTTCTGATGCCAGCTCTAAGGGTAGACTCTGCAGCTTTTCCTTCAGCAGGAGATATAGTGGAAGCAGGCCAGGGAATTATTATTATTATTCCCCAGCCAGGGAATAATGCGCTGTGACTCCATGATTCAGAAAGCTCAACAATTGCTTTATTAAACTATACTATGTTATAACTGTACTAAAGAGTGCTGAAGAATACTCTACTATACTATCCTAGTGAAAAACCTGTGACTGTCTGAGACAGCCAGGACACAGCTTGAGCGATTGGCTAATCAAACAGCTTTCACCGGTGTCCAATTAATCACATCGCTTTTGGTAAACAATCTCCATTGCACATTCCACATGTGCAAAAATGGGAGCAGTGAACAGAGATAAGAATTGTTTTCTCCTCTTATCTCAGTACTTCTCACTGCCTTCCCAGGAAAAATCCTTGGGAAGTTGTGCCTGCTGCTCTCTGTGAAGAGAGCTGATGCCACAAGGAGCTGCTTCCTTAGGTCTCCCTCCTCAGCTGCTCTTTTTCATACAGCTTGTTGAAATGTATCTTTCAAACCACCACCTTCTCTGTTAAATTTGATTAAAAGTTACAGATTACCTTAGATGTCAGTGATCAGAGCAGGCAGAAGTGAATGCACAGAGCTTGGGCACACAGGCCTCTCCTCTTAGTGAAAGATTCCATGCCATAATTAGACAATGTGACATAAATCACAGAGCTCCACAGCTCACAGTGCCAGCTGCCCTCATCCAAAATAAAGCAACAGTGATGTCATCAAGCTCTCATCTGGCTGCAGGGTTTCTCCCACTGGGAGAAAGGAGCTTGTCCACCATGGTAGCTAACAATGCTGTGTCCTTCCTGCAGACCTGCTGCGGTACCCGGGGTTCATTTACATCCTGGCAGGCTGCGCGGCGGGTGCGCTTCTCCTGCTGGTGGCTTTGCCTGCAGCCATATGTTGCTGCATGAAGAGGAGACACAAGTTCATCCCAGTGCCATCAGGTGAGTGGGGAATGCTGTGACCCCCCCATCATGAATTTTGGAGAGGACTGTGTTTGTGCAGGCTGGGGTTGACATGGCCTTAGAGTAACCTGGTCTCAGCTGGGTGGCTGGTTGTCCTCCAGCCTGTCCTCCCTTGACCTGCTGGAGCAGAAGTGTGCTTGCTGACAGGCAGCCTTTATGGCTAGCAGGGTCTTGAATTAAACCTCACTTTTCCTTTCACACTTGTGCCCTCACTCTGCTCCTGGCCAGAAGAAAAACCCACAGCAAAACCTCTCCCATGGGCAATAAAATGGAACCTCATTCAGGTGTGATCCCCAAATGGTTTCTGATGGCAGTCCTCTGTCAGCACCAGTCCCTGGGAGCAACCTGCCCCTGCAGACCACCTCAAGCTGTGATCCTGGCAGCCTGGCCAGGCTGGCAGTGACCACCCTCCGTTCTCGGCATCTTCCTGCTCTGGGAGCGGAGCCAGCGCTGCCTGAGGAGGGGACACAGACATGTGCTGGGGTCTGGCCTCACAGCCCTGCTGGGGCTGTGGGGGCCTCCTTCCAAAATCTCTGGGTTTGGCTTCACAGAGGAGGAGAAGGATGACGGGCTGACAATGTCGGTGGTGTCCGCTGAAGGCACGAAGAGCCCGCCCAATGGAGACCGCGTGGAGGCTCAGCCTGCGCAGGCTGACCGTCCTCCCAAGCCTGGTGAGTCCAGGAGTCCAGTGACCTGTCTGAGGCCAGACACCTTGTTCAGGGGGGACACAGTGTCTGTGTGTGGCTGCTGGGCATGGAGGTGACACGTACCTCAGAAACAGCAACCTGCCCCCCCCTCCCCCCCCCCAAAAAAAACTCAGCAGTTGTCCTGCAGTTTTCTCACCCTTCTCCCCTTCTCATCAGTAGCATTTTATAAAAAATGGTGCTGTTTTTTAAGCAGCCATCTTCAGGACAGCAGGAACCAATCTGCTGAGCTGTAAACACAGCTAAATCCCATCAAAGCCAGAGGCTTGTGTATTTTCTTAAATTGAGGCTAGAGTGGGAATATGGTCACATTTTAAATTTTTCAAAGAAATCAAGCATAAACCCCGACAGCCTTAGCACAATATGGTCAAGAGAGTACAGTGATAAAAAAAACCCTCCAGAAATGTCCTGTTCTGTAAGCGCTTGATATTAATACTCCACGTTTTGCATTATGTTTCCCTCAGTTTTGCTTCCCAAACACAAGTGCTGGCAACACCTTGCCTAGTAATGCACCATCATCAGCTGGAGTAGGTTTAGTAGAGACATCATGAACTGGAGCAGCTTTACATAGGTCATAGCCTGGTCTCAGCACTGCTCTCTCCATTTCTGGTGTCCTTCACTGCACCCTGCACAGCCTCCTGTAGCTCTGCTGTGCTTTATATCCAACCTTGGATGCTCTTTGCTCTGCTTTCAAAATATTGTATGCTACTCATGAACACAGAGCAAGAAAGAGGAAAAAATGGTCTTTCAGCTGATTGTTTAATATTAATATACTTCAAGTGTAGAGCTTTTAATAAAAAATTCAAATATTATAAGTTTAACTAAAAAGTAGTCCATATTTAAGTTTTTTACAATTAAGTAAAAAGCAGAGATGCATGTGGAAAGTAGGCAAGAACTAAATGTGTGCTGTTAGCCAGCTTGAATTATTCAGATGGAAGTGAATAGATTTGGCTTTAGTATTTTGGTACTAAAGGTTTGGTACTAAAGTACTTTGGTACTAGGAAGCCAGAGAGCTTCAATACCAAAGTGCCCTAAGGAATGATGCATAGCTCAGTAAATGAGTAGTTACAGAGGAAATTGAAATTTGACTTGCAGATGCCTGGGGTGAGGGGACTGAGTGGATTAGGCAGCCTGCAGCCTAATTAGGGACCAGGGGTGGATTTCCACGAGGGTGAGCCATAGTGTGGGCACTTATAAACCATTTCTCCTTTTTCCAGATGCTGCCCAGATTGGTCAAGGCGTTGAGCCCCAGGCACTGGCAGAAGAAAACTTACCAGTGCAGATAGAAGCTGAGGAGATGCCAGATGCTGAGGTCCTAGTTGATATGGAAAGCCAGGAAGACACCTCAGACTGTTTCCCAGATCCAACTGATGACTGATCTGACATGCTTGCTCCTCCACCCTGAAGCCTGTGACGCTTGTCCTTTGCATCCCATAGTCTCACTGTGTCTGGAAAATTTTAGCAGGGGAAAGAAGTGAGGTGTCAGACCTTCTGACCTCATTTAAAAGGAAAATACTGAGAAAAGCACACGCCTGGCGTGGCCTGACAGGCTCACCAACAAACAAAAGGGGCAGCTCTTTGATGCTTTGCCTGATAACAGAGCTGCAGCTGAACTGAGGAGCCCGGGGCACAGCCTGGGATGAGAGGGCTCCTCCCGCTCCCTGCCCACCCCATGCCTTGCCTGCCTTTGCCAGCCAGGGGCAGGCACTACAGGCAGGTTGAGGTGCCTGCCAGTCCCAGGCAGAAGCCAAGGGCTTGCCTGAAATTTCCTGAGAAAGCCTTTTCTCGGGAGACTTCAGGGCAGTTTTTCCCCAGGCGCTGCCAAGGGAGCTCAAAGGAGGTCTCAGCTGGGTGTCTGCTGTCCTGGCTGCTTACCTGAGCCACTCCTCTGAGCTCCAGATCTGGCTCTCACCTCTTGCTGCCTGGAGCAGGAGCAGTGGTGGGGGCTTGAAATTGGACCTTTGCAGATGCTGTGTGCAGACCTGGGGTGGTGCTGGCTTTGCTTGGTGCCCCAAATGACAGAGGGTGCAGGTTACCTCCCACCAGAACCCGACTGCTTGGGCTGCCCCCGAGCTAAGCCAGCGCTGACACTCGCTTGCTTGCCTGCAACAGTTCGGGGCTTGGGGCTGCAGTTTTGGCAAAAACCTTGATTTTAAGGCTGAGATTGTTTATCAATGCAAGCATTAGTGCCTTTAGTGTAATAGTTTAGCTGCTGCAAGCTGATGAAGCTGGCCATCTGCTTGTGCATGTAGGCTTGTTCAGGGCTGTGTTCTTTGCACAGGCAGCAGCAATTTAGGGAATCTCTTAGGTAAGTCTTGCTGCTAGGCATGTCCTGTTCTGTGCCTGTGGAGCAGCTGGGCTAGACCTGCAGGGAAGAAGAATGTGGTGAGGAGAGGGCAGGGATTCTGTCTCAGGCAGCAAGCAGCTGAGTCCCAGCAAAGCTGCCAGGGACTGCAGGGAGTGCTGCAGGATGTGCTACCAGAGCAAGGTATTTGCTGTATGAGACAATTTTAGTAGTTCAAGTGAGGTGGTGAATTGGTTGTTAGTGTAAAATTAGCCTGCTGGGCTAGAAAGGCATGGTGGTAAAAACAGAGATGGTACAGACTGGGACAAAAGGGATGGGGAGGTGTGTACTGCATTCCTCTCCTCCCTTGTCATTTCGTCCCTGTTTTGTATTGTGCAGACAGTGTCAATCCCTTGGAAATGGATTTAAGGTATGCCTGGTGAAAGCCATCCAACGAGGGCTGCGGGCACCCCAGCAGAATCCAAGCTAAACTGAGGGCTTCTCTCCCAGGGGAGGGAGCTGGAGGGGCGGCTGCGCGCTTACCTGGGAGTCCTTCATCTCTGTGTACTTGCCAAGGCTCTGCAGCAGTGACACCCAGCCACAGGTGACTGTTCTCCTTGTTTCCTTGTCCTGTGCCTCTCTGTAGAAGATGTTTGGATCTTGTGTGCTGTGCTGGTGGTGCTTCAGCCTGTCTCTGCTCTTCAAGGCTGCCGTAGGAATCAGGTTTTCCACAGCAAGAGGGAGGTGATAATTCTTTTCCTTACGGTGCTGTTCTAACTCCCTTCAGTATAAACATTCCTCAGAGGCTGCGAGTTGAATGACAAGAGAAGTGACACAGAGTGCTTGGGTGGCAGTGCAGAAGCAGCAGTGAGTGTCACCGTGCCAGTGTCACCACAATGGGAGGACACAGCCAGCATTGCTTCACTGCTGCACTTTCTGGCAGGGGCAGGAGGGGACACTCGACTCCAGCACATGCTTGAGAGGCTGATCAGTGCTCTGAGCTGCACTGGAGACGACTGTTTGGGTGCTGGGGGTGACAGAGCTGGGCCAGCCTCGTCCTGCTGGGCTGGGGCATCCCAGCTCCAGATTATCCTAGTGCTGCCTTCCTGCTGCCAGCCCTGGGAGGGCTGGGGGTGCCCAGCAGCTGAGAACACCACCACTGCTATGATCGCAGTCCTGGAAGGATTTTTCCCATAGGGAGGCAAGAGGTCTTTGTGAGAGAGACTGAACCAGGGCTGGTTTTCTGTCCTTTCCCACTGAAAGTGCCGTTCAGCAAAGGGGCAAAAGGTTCTGTTACTGTGAGGTCATGAGAGAAGTGATGCAGCCTGTGCTCTTCCTTTAACTGTATGTGTTCATGCCCTGCTATTGTTCTCTTTCTGGTGGTTTTTTTTTTCTTTTTCCTTTCCCTCCGTGATGCATTTTGTTCCAAATAAAAAGATCTGTTTTCTACCTTGTTTCAGAACTGTTGAAGTTTTGTTATTTAATAATTGTTTCTTTCTGGTTTTTACAGGGAAGTACAGGCTTATTTTCAAATTTATACACAAACAAATAAAGGAAAGGTGGTAACAAGTTATTGCTGACTGCGGTGGCCAGAGATCCTGAGGGCATTCTTCTGTAAGTCACCCCAGAAGAGGCTGTAGGACAGTGGCACAAGCTTGTCCCTTTTGGAATGTGTGTGTTGATGTGTAAGAACATCTGTGTGCCCCAAGAGCTCACCAAGCCCTGCTCTGGTGCCTGAACTGTGAGCTGCAGGGCAGGGATGCAGGGGGATGGTCTAGTTTTACCCATCTTTATCCATCTGTGTTTTTTTTGTGGCTAAAACCACCTTAGCTGTGAGAGGGGATGCTGGACTGCATTGCACCTTTGGCAAGGAGGAGGTGGCTTGTTCTCACCCTTAGACAAGTGGGCCCAGATTGTGGTTAAAAGGAATGTCCTGATATGATCCTGTCAAACCCCTGGAGTTTACCATAAGAGGTTTATCCCTGGAACACTGGTGTGTCTGGGCATGGGGGTCCTGCCTTGCAGTCTATGAACCCAGCACTCTGAGGAGCCATCTGCCTGAATTTCCAGGTGTTTTCCAGTCTGACCATGGTCCTGCATCTGCCAGGAAAGAGCAGGGACACTTTCCAGCCTGGGTCTGTCAGGAGAACAGGGCATGGATGTGGGTGGTGCTATCAGGAATTTGAACAGAAATGGAGGTGCCTGTGCTGCCTCTCTGGGGCTTCTGGTGCCTTTGCTGAGGCTGTGCCATGCCAGTCCTGCCTTCTCTGGGCTGCTGAGAGAGTCCTTGGTGCCAGGCTGCCTCCAGGTGGCTCTGCTTTCCTCTGGGAAGCTTTCCAGGTGATGGGAACTGACCACCACATCATCCCTCTGGCCGCTGGTAGTGAGCTGGGAGTAGTGCAGCTTCCCCCTCCCTGCTGATCCAGTGCTGGCAGGATGAGGGGAGCTCTGCTCTGTGGGAAATGTGGATGTTTTGGGATGTGATATCCTCCCACCGGTGGTTTGTAGCACTGTACAGAGTAGAGGTTTGGATTTGTATCCTTGTCAGTCTTTCATGGTGGGAAGAGAGGAGTTAGCTTGTGGCATGTGCTAAGCAGCAATCGACATGAAATGCAATATGTAATCTTTCCATCCTGTAATTAATTGAGGTTATGAATATAAAAGGAGAGCAGAGAATGAACTCACTTGACTTGAGATCAAAGTGAAAGCAAAAGCAAGCAAGAAATGTGCTGTAGAATGGTGAGCAGAGACAATGGACCCCTTTAGATTTCTTTAAGCATTCAGGATGAACTCATCCCCACAAAACTCTCATGTCAGAAAAGCTCCTACATCCCAGTAACGAAACAGTGCTTTGTTTCCCAACCTCTACCACAGGCTGCTGTGCCTGATGTCCCAGTGGTTGTGCATGTAGCCCTTGGGGTGCTGCCTCAGAGCCCAGCACACCAGGGCCAGCCCTCCCTGTCACCCTCAGCTCTACAGAAACAACTGGAGTAGGAGCTGGTGGGTCTGAGGGCAGATAGACAAAACTGATAATGGTCAGTGGTTGTGTGAACTTCTGATAGAAATCTCTGTGTAGTTGAAAAAAAACCCTCTAGATTTTAGGCATGTAAACATGGTAAGTTCGTGTCACTTTTTATGAATTATTGCAGCTCATTTCAAAACAAGCAAACAAGAGGTTCATGTATAATGAACCTGTAGCAGGTAGGGTCACAGACAGACATCTTTAAAGCCATTTCTTAAAATGAAACAGCAAATTCTGGGGGTGCTGTAAAATCCAAACTGGTATTATTACCAGCAGGCAGGCAGGAGTGAGACGCCCCACGGATTTCCACAGGTAAACACACAGAACTGGTAACAGAAGTGGGCAAAACCAGCAGCATCACCCATTTCTGTCTGAGGTGGAAGCAGAATTCTGTGATGTGTCATTGCAGAAGCTTGGATTAGTGTTTGGATACTGTTTGTGCCTTCTGCCAGGCTGCCCAATGCCTGGGACCTCTGACAACCAGTGTGTCCTGCATGGGTTTTGTTCAGAGTGAATGTTGCATTTCCTTTCTGTGAGATTACATGACTCATCTCCTCAGGCAGAGGATGTGGCTGGAGACAGCAGGGGTGTCTTTACTGAGAATCTAGAAGGCCCTAAGCCCTTCCAGATATTTGTACTTTTTCAGCAAGCAAGTCATAGAAGCATAGAAAGGTTTGGGCTGGAAGGGACCTTAAAGTTCATTTAATTCCAACACCCCTTCTGTTGGGCAGGGACACCTTCCACTAGACCAGGTTGCTCAAATCCCTGTCCAACCTGGCCTTGAACATTTCCAGGGGTGGAGCAGCCACAGTTCCCTGTGCCTCAGCACCCTCACAGAAAAGAATTTCTCCCTGATACCCAATATAAACTTACTCTATTTCAGTTTGAAGCCTTTGCCCCATGTTCTATCACTGCATGTCCTTACTGGCAGGTGTTAATTTTTTATATATATATTTTAATGCATGCTGATGGCATCAGTGTCCCTTCATGAAGATATTTCCTGCCTGAGGTGGGATTTCAGCCCCAAGCAGCAGAGGTTCCCCCACTCTCCCATCAGCCACGAGGTCAGCAGGAACCTGACTTTATAAAATCATTTATTTCACTTGCAAGTTGATGTACAGCTGATGTCTGCTCATTGTGCCAAACACTAACATAAGGAAAGTTCCCATCTGCAGAGGTAGAAAATATGGGTGGCCAGTGTCAGCTCATTTTTAAATGGATCTATTTTTCTGGCTAGCATATTCCGTGTCACAGTTAGCCAATATCCATGATAACATACTGAATGGGGCTATAGTCTAAAGTGCCTGTTTTATAGCTAATATAAATATAGTTACTACTGGAAATTCTATGCAGAATTTTTAAAACTGATGATGGCTACTGATAGTTTTAGTATTATCTAACACTACAGAAACTAGATGTATTACAGGCCAAGAATTACTTGGAGGCAGTTTTCAGCAAATCTTTTGGAATTACAAATGCAGTGCATTGGAGAGAATGATTGTCTACTCCCATATCACATGCAAATGGAACAAAGAAATACAGCTGGGTGCCTATCCTCCAGCCAGCACTGCTGTCTCATCTTTGGTTTATACAACTTCCTCTTTGAGGGCAAAACATATTTTCCGTAAACTAAGGAGCGAAGCAGTTTTAAAAGCTTTTTTTTTTTTGATACCGAAAAGTCATGTAACAAGGTATCTTCAAACATACAAAAAAAAAAAAAAAAGAAAGAGAAAGAACTTGGGATGGTGTTTTTGTCTGCGTGAAGAGAATTGCAGTAGTGCCATTGACAGCATGACTTGGGACAGCAGGGGTGGGATTCAGGGATGTGTCAGGTGACACATTCAGGAAGGTGTGTGAATGTCAACTCAATTCACCTGGAGCCCGCTGGAGAAGTTGGTGGAGGCTTTCCCGAGGGGGCACACAGAGCCTGGAGCAGGAGCACTGCTGGGTGGGACAGTCCCTGCTGTGTCAGGATGACCCGTGACAGGACAGAGAGAGGAGGGGGGTGATGACACAGACTCAGTGAGTGCTGTGCAGGATCCAAAGGGAAGAGAGAAAGAAAGGGCACAGGCCTAATGACTGAGGGTACAGAAGTGCTGGTGAGTAATGGCAGGCAGAGATGCTTTTTCTTCCCTTAAATAGGTGGGGATGCTGCAGGGGTCTCAGGCAAGGTCTGTCCTCCATCATCCTGCAAACTCTTCAGGCAGTATAAAATGTTTTTCTCCAGAAAGCTGCAGCTGCTGTTGCTTTCTCCTCATGTCTGCTCTGCTCTGTCGTGGATGGTGCTCCCCAGACAGATGCACTCCTCTGCTGGTGGTACATCACAGCCCCACTGAGCCCCTCGGGAGATGCTTTGCCTGGGGCTGCAGGGACTCCTCCCTCCTCTCTGTCTTTCTCCTGAGCCATTTGCAGGGAATGTGCAGTGCTAATTTTGAGAAGCCCAAGAAGGGGAGTAAACCCAAATCTGATAGCAGCAAACAGGAAATAACCTTTCTTCTTCCCCCACCTCCTCGTTCTAGCAAATCCTTTCCAGCATCTTTATGTTGATGTCGCTTTCTGGTATGGGTTTTGCTAGATGAGATGGAAGAAGGGTGATGGAAAGGCAGGACTCCATCCAGCCTTTTGGGTATCCTGAATACAGGGGAAATTGTGCCAGCTCTCTTTCCTTCCTGTGCACAAATTGGGCCAGGATTCTTCTTGCTGCCATAGGAGGTCACAGGGAAAGCTGTGCAGCTTCAGCTTCTCTTTGTACACATTTCTGCCCAGCTCTTGAGAGTTTGGGACTTTTTTTCTTCTTCCAGATGATTTGGTGTCTGATAAGGAGTTTTGTTTCCCTGCCTTTTGTTGAGTGTTTGAAGCTTTGCTATTTGGCTAGTATAAAGATCTGTTTATAGCTTTCTCTGAAGAAGCAGATGCAGATGAAAAATCCTTTCTTTGCTGGAGAGAAAATCAGGAGGAGTCAACACTGCCATGAATTTTATCTATCTTAAAAAGTCCCAATGGTTAAACAGCCTCAGCATAAGAGGAAAGTAGATACTCATTTTTATACTGAACTACTGATGCTGAAGAGCTCAAAGGAATACCAATATAACACAAATAACCATGGCAGCTGTGGTTCTAACCCAGTGCATCCTATCTGTGAGGGCACAAGGCATGCACAGTAACTTTCCATTGAGGCTGCACAGTAAACTTCCTGCTCTGCAAAGTGCCCGCTGAAGTTCAGCAAATTTTCTCTGAGTTGCTGAAAGCCATGTATGTAGGGAACACGAGACACATTAATGAACAAAAAGGCTGCTCTCCCATGATGGAAGTGTAAGGGGATGGCTGGAAAGAATGGTGACACCATCTGATTGCCAGGAGTGCCACAGAAGGGCTGCAAGTACTGCCCTGGTAGAAATGCTCTGAAAAGCCACAGGTTGTCACCAGGGCAGGTGCTCATCTGCATCACACACAACATCCTGCACCTGCCTTACTGAGATCTTAAAAAGCAGAAATTCTCAGAAATGCAATGACACAGCACTTTAGCTGTTGCTCTTCCTGGCAAGCAACAGCAGCTCTGGGGCGTAAATGTTTAGAGAGATGGGCAGCTTTGTGCCTGTGCTTTCCTTTGCTGTGGAAAAAGCTCTTTGCCAACACTGGTGTGGCTCCTGCTGCAGATGTGGGGTGTTGGCCCCAGAGCTGAGCCCATCCTGCCACTCTGTTGTCCCCGCACACTGATGTTGCTACCTGGCAGGAGGTGATGCATTTAAATGTAGGAACAGACAAACCTCAGAGAGGCCAAAACTAGGTTCACAGGGCACAGGAAACTCTTAGGATGAGAGAAGAAGCAGGAGAAACTGAGCTGCTGTCAGGATCTGCGCTGAGTAGGAAAGGACTTGAATTTTCATTGCATCTCATGGCCCCAGGTATAGATGGTGCGAAGGGCATCTGTGTAAGTGGTGTGAAAGACACTTTTCTTGCTTCAGAGAGCAGCAGCAAGACTGTGCTGACAGGTCATTCAGATGTTCCTGACATTTACAGAGATTTACAGATGTTACAGACATTTACATCTTCTTTTTTCAGTAGTAACAGCCAGACCTCCTTATATGTATGCATAAGGCCACATGTGCTCCTTTTGTTTTGCTGTCACAGGTCCACTGTCTAATAAATAAACTACAGACACTTTGAGGATCCACAGTGATGCTTCAGAAAGGCTTGTGCAAGGTCTTCTAGGAGGAGGGAAATTTTATGCCCACATCCATGGCCCCCCAGGGGCTGCACCAGTAGGAAAAATGCCAACAGTGTCTTGCATTTGAAGGGAAGACTTTGCTTTGTCTCTGGGAACTATCTAAAGGCCACTGCTAGGAATAAATGCACCTAGTACTGAAATGTTTTATCCAGTTGTTTGTGCTCAGCCTCCTGCATCACTTCTCAACCTCCCACCTGCCCATTCCAACTGTCCCTCACTCCTCTCTGAATTTATAGTACTGTAGTGGAATAAAATACTGTGCAAAACATCAGGTGTACATGCATTTATTAAGCTGATGGCTTCTGGGGAGTGTCAGATCTTGTCCAAAAGATCACTTAGATGGTAGCAACAACTTGTCTTTCCTAGATATATTTCTAGGGGCAGCTGTTCTTCTATTATCCTTCTTGGGTAGCTAGTCCATCCACTCTCATGATGAAGGGGCACGCTGTAGTTAATACAGGTCTTTGTGTATTTACCACTGCCAAGACTAGGAGAGGCTTTTATGGTCATTTATCTGGCTTCTGCTATGAGACAGATTGATTGCAGCATGCCAGCAAGCCAACACCTTTTGCAGCAGCAGTAATGTCACTGAATTTACTAGAACAAGATGCTGAAAGTTAGCTCCTAAATCTAGGGCCATTATAGATGATGGAAATCATCAGCAAGACTGAAATGCACCATCTGCAAGGATAACTGATGGGATGCTGCCATCTGCTCTAGCCTCAGTCATTGCTGTGAACCACAGACTGCCTGGTCTAAGGGGGATTATATTCCTCCAGAGCAGAAATGAAGGGTGTTTTTTGTGAGGTTTGGCTGTTGACACGTGCTTACAGCTGAGAAAGAAGAAATTGTGTCTGAGGGAGAGCACCTGGGGTAAAGGTTTAATGGCATGAAGCTGTGCTGGGGTGAGGGGTTGAGGTTGGATATCAGAAAAGGCCTTTCTCCCAGGGGATTTTGGGGCACTGGGATGGGCTCAGCAGGGAAGTGGTCACAACTCCAAGTCTGTCTGAGCTGAAGAATTTGCACAAGAAGCTGAAGAATGTTTGGACTATGCTTTTAGGCTTGGGGTGTGATTCTTGGGGCTGTCCTGTTCAGGGACAGGAGGTGAATCTTTGTGGATCCCTTCCATCTCAGAATATTCTATGATTCTATGTGACATTATGGACAGCACAGGGAAATCATGTTTCTTCAAATAATCAGGTGAGGACTACTCTGCATGAGTCATGGTTTGAAAATGTTAATTTACTTTTCTTGAGAGAAGCATGAAAAAGTTTGTGCAGACAACTTTTTCTGTAGCAGTAGTGTGTGTATGTGCGTGTGTCACTGTTTCTGGAAGATTTCCATTGTGTCCAGACAGTTCAGGGCTCTCAGTTAGCTCTGAAGCACTGAGTCAGCGTCCCTGCCAAACCCTTGGCTAAAGCTCTATTTTGTGTTATTGCTCTTCATATTTCCACCACTTGATTCAAGCTGGAGTTTTTCCTTTCTTGGCCCTGTGTGAGGCAGAAGTGAAGAGAAGGCAGGATGTGTCCTTCATCAACCAAATGGCCAAAACTCTACCTAGAAGCCAGCAGTTCCTTGGCATTTCATGGTGCAGGGCAGCATCCCTTTCTAGGGCTGACTTTGCTTCTTCCTTGCTCCTGCCACTGCCCACAATTCCTCCTGCTTTGTGACAAGCTACAGCAGAGGGAAGCGTGCCATCAGGAAGCCCTGAGCTGCCATCCAGGGCAACCCAGATGGAGCCCAGCCTTGCAGGCCAGGGGGCAAACTCAGGAGATCTCCCAAGAGTAAAGTTACCCTTCCCCAAAGCTTTTACCTCCTCATATGACCTATCTGACACTCCAGTTAAAATCACATTTGCTCTTCTCCTCACACACTGTGCCTCATCAAAGGCCTGGAGAGAGATTTAGTGTCGTGCAGGTCTTGGGTGATGCTCAGTGCAGGATGTCTGACTCACGTGCAAATACCACTTACTATAACCAAAGTTCCATACCAGAGAAGATGGTACAAACTCTCAGATGGGCTCCAAATCTAGGTTTTGTAGTCTTCCTTTTCTAGTAGATCACATAATAATATTTTTTATAACAATTTTTTTTTTAAAATAAGCCTCAGGCATGAATGTTTATTGGCTCATCACTAAGCTGAGAACTTAGAGCTGCGAACAGCTGCACATTGTCTCCTGAGATGTTGCCTTCAGATGTGGGGGACTCTGTCACCTTTAGAAGGAAATGTGAGTATGATACTTACATTCCCTGCGAGGAAACTGTGTGCTGTCTTACAAAGAGCAGAAGTGTAAAGGAAAGAGCAAGCCACAAAAGCAAATGTGCCAGTGCAGCGCTTTGTGGCTTCTGCAGTGGAAACAATGCTGCAGAGAGAGAGCAGAGGTGTGCAAAGACACAGCCCGTTGTCGTGGCTGTGCTCACTCCTCTGCTCTCCTGTGTGGCAGGAGATGGGGATGTCTAGCAGTGCAATGGGCTAAACAGGGCTCCAGCATCCTTGGCTTGATGCTAGGGACAGCCCTAGCAGCGCTGTGCTGGGAGACATCCACTTTTCTATCATTGCCCGTTTTCTAGCTGGCTTTGTTTAATCCAGTGGTGTTACTTCCTGTGTGAGGAGAAGAGTGTGAGAGCACTGCTATCTACAGCTGGTATCTGCAGCTCACCCTGCCCTGCCCAGCAGAGCTTGGGCCAGTGTTGGGGCTGTGGCCACACACAGCTCCAGCCACAGCTCTGTCTGTACCGCTCCCTCCACCTTGGAGGGCATTCCTGGCTGCTGCAGGGGCTGCTCTGCCAGTGCTCTCTGCTGGAGCTGTTCTCGGGATGTTTACCCCGTGCCACATCTCTGGAGGTACATGCTGGCTTCCAGAGTTCCTCTGTGGCAGAGCTGCTGTGCTTTCCAGAGACACCTTCAGGCACCTTCTCCTCAGTGCCTTCTGCTGGGATGTCAGTGTAACAAGATAGAGTGCCTCCTTCCACGTAACAGCCAAAAAGTCCTTCTTCTAAAATGGGGATCAAAGCCCAGTCAGGACTGCAGCATGACATTGCCTTGCTTTTCAAGAGGGGAAGAAGGGTAAAGCTGGCAGAATATTGACATTTCCCCATTTGTCATCTGGCAGGAAGACTGAGCTTATAGAAATGGGCTGCTTTGTCTCTCTCCAGCTGGTTAGAAAAGGGGCTGCTTTTGGGACAGACCACACACATGCCAGGATCTCATGGGGAACTCTTGCTGCAGGTGAGTGGTGTGCCCCTTTTGCAGGTTTGGCTGTGCTTTTGGCTTTTGTTACTCAAGGTCTTGCAAGTGGATTTTGTGCCCGTGCACCAATGCAGGAATGCCAAGGCCTGGTGTCACCTCTGTGATGTGCAGTGACCGTGGGACATCAGCCATTGAGCCCTCAGCCCTTCTCTCGAGTGCTTCTTCACTGCTCACCTTCGAACAGACATTTTACATCCTTTACAAACAGGTTCTTGCTCCTGCCTACCTGTTGCTCCAACAGCAAGCTGGATGTTTGGTGAGCTGGACCATCGGGGCTTTTGGTCTGACCGATTTCAGCTGTGAGTTCAGAAGATTGTGTGTGGCATGTGAGCATGCCAAACCGATTGACTGGAAGTAGTGGCCTTCAGTATGGATACAGGGAATTCTTTTACACCTGGCTCTACCACTATGGAGCTTTACCTGTTTTTTCTCTCTCACATTTACACAGGCACACATCTTCCCCTCTGCATTTCATTTGTACCATGACAATCCCCACCCCAGTGTGCTGGCAGGGTGAACATGCCGACAAACAGACAACATGCAGGGGTACCCTGGCAGCAGGCAGGGGCTTTGAGGGATGTTTCCCTGAAGAAGAAGAAGACAGACAAAGTTGAGCAGAGCATGGACAGTGGTTTCAGCGTGCTGGGCTTTCCTCTGCTCTGTTTGATGGACCCAGCAAAAAACCTTCAAAAAACAGGAGAAATCAGGGTTGCCGCCTTTGCCCAAATTTCTTTAGGTGCTTGGGCTGGAAGCAGATGTGTCCAGGAGTTTGACACAGCTTGCTTGGCTGAGGAGATACCTGAGTGTGGCAGCCCCTGCCCTCAGCTTGTTCTTGCCACAGAGGGTGGAGGTCAGGCACAGAAATGTGATCTTGCTGCTGTTGCTTCCTCTCTCCTTTTGTGCGTGCCTCCTTTGTGTGTTCTTTGGAAGGAAACAATAGCAGAAAGAAGGAAGAAAAACTAGGTTTTCCTGCAAGGAGTGCTTTTTTAAACCTCATTAATACCAGTAAAAAATGATTAAGCTGGAGAAGGGGAAGGGTCTTACAAGACCTTCCTTTAACCTCAAGGAGGAAGAATGACATGAATGAACAAGCAAGATTTATCTACTCTTGTACATTTCTGGTGCCACAGATTTTCTTCTGTCTTCTTTCTTGGCCTAAGTCTGTGACAAAAAGCTGGAAGATTTCGGTGGCTACTGAAGCAGAGGAATTATGGTGATGAGGATAAGATTCAAAATCCTCACCACTCCATCTGTTTCGTATTGGAATCAGGGATAAGGGCTTCATTAGCTTCTCTCATGTTTTTGGACCTAGCCCCTTGCAGCTTCTTTCCTCTTTCCCACAGCAGCCAGCTTCAGGGCTGGTTTGTGGCTACATCAAGGCAGAGTTCTCACCCCCTTCCATGCTCACCCCTCTCACAGCTTGCTGCAGGGGCTGGCCCTGCCTGCAGGAAGCGTTTGTGGCTCTGGCCAGCCCCTCATACACCAGATGTTGATGCCAAGCTGATCCTGCTGCTTTCCAAGGGAAGTGGGTCTCCTTTCCAAGCATTGTCCAACAGCCACCTGCTCCTCACTGGGGGTCCTGGGCTTGCTCTCCCCTTGCTGCTGCTGAGGCTGTGGGGGAGAATTGGGGTTCCCATCACTCCCCCACCCCAAAACTGCATCCCTCCCACTAGGATGGTGGCATGTGGATTGTGAAAAGCCCAGAAAAAGGTACCTGGACATCCACAACTCTCTGTTTCTGTTGTCTCATATTGTCCTAATCCAAATTGTCCAAATTATTATTACTCTAATTGTATTGTTATTTTTATAACCATTTTACTATCATTAAACTTTTAAAACTTAAAAAACCCAAGTGATTGGTGTTTTTCAGGTGGATGCTGGAGCTGAGCTCTTCAGGTGAGCACTGAGGAGGACAAGGGCCCCATCTGGCCCTCCAGCTGGGGGGACAAACCTCCAGGGCATTCCTGCATCGTAGTGCCCATTTTCTTTGTTGTCTCCATGTTGCCTCCATGCAGACAAAGCACCCAGTTGAGGCTTGTTTCCGCCCCTGCTAGAAATGAGAAGTGCTGGAGGAGAGGAGGAGGGCACAGAGGCTGCACCGACATGTCCCACCACTGCTTGCTCACAGCAGAAAGTCTGTTCACCTGCCAGGAGCTGTCACTAGACAAGGCAACACTGGATGTTTTTTGACCCTGAAAATGAACTTTAGGAGGATTTTCCTAGTCAAGTGCTTGCTGCTTTTATTTCCCAGTGTAAAATGTGAGTTTTTCTTACAGTTTTTTGCTCTTTTGGGCTGATGTTAAAATTGCATTTTAAAGCATTTACAACTTGGTGGGCTGCTGCTGATAAGAAACTTGTTCCACTTTTCCAATGAGTGAAGACATCTGGGTTATTGCTATTATTATTTGATTTAATTTTCAGCCAGGGGGAGGGCAGGACCTGAGTTTCCTATTCCAGTTATAATAATAAGCTGTAAAGAGTTTTGGTTTTAAGTTAATGAGCCTTAATTTGGCACATGTGTAATGAGAAATGTCAGCATACAGTTTGCTTTCTGCCCTCAAGGCAGCTTGTACTACATTAGAGATCCAGTTCACTGTGCATTATCGCATGTAATTTCCTTTTCTTATCAAAGATGTGCAAATCTTTTGAAAGTACAATTTATATTCTTCCATAAATATTAACAGAGTGATATATTTCAGTGTCTTGAGTGGAGCTGAAGTCTAAGATGTGAAAACAGCAAGCAACTGCATATATTTTTTATATTTTCCATATTATTGTTCTCATTATTTTTTAAAATATTAATCTAAAAACTTAATTAAGGTGTTAACTCATAGATTAGAGAAGGTTTTAAGACTTGGTGACAATACAA
Source organism: Fringilla coelebs (assembly GCF_963513975.1). Classification (NCBI taxonomy): domain Eukaryota; kingdom Metazoa; phylum Chordata; class Aves; order Passeriformes; family Fringillidae; genus Fringilla; species Fringilla coelebs. Next base: position 112,307,982 of record NC_140029.1, on the reverse strand, counting down.
GCCTGCATAATTTTTTTCCCCTCTGTTTCATTCCACTAAGTTTGTATGTATGGCTGTTTAATGCTTTGCTTTTCTTCAAGAACAAAATTAATAGATAAATAAGGATTTCTTCTTTTTATGTACACAATCTATAAAACATCTTCCCCAGCAGAAATAAGGATTATTCCCTTGAATGGAAAATTGTTTCAGAGACTTCCTTCCTTCTCTAAAATTACTATGGGAGCTTTTTCTTTTAACTCTTTCTTGTGACTGTGAGTGAGCTGTTGCCTCTCAGTTAAAACCTTTCTGCCCTTTGGAGCACATTTTAGTGGGCATTTTTATCAGAAGTGTTGTTTCATTAGCAAAACAGATTTTTAGTATCATACATGTGGGACACTCAGCTTTCCACTAGAAAGACGATGGAGATCAGATCAATACCTAGAGATGTCTCTGGTCCACAGAGATGCCATTGAATTATCCTTGAAAACTCAGATTACCTTTTTTCTTTACTTTCAGAGAGAAAATATAAGTAGTATCTGTTATGCAAAGAAATCCTATTACTAGCTCTAAATACTTGTTCATGACTGAGCAGAAACAAGTATCAGAAATCAAATATTGGGGTGTAATGTGTAGTGTCATCTGTGTGGGGCATAGCTGCTTCCAAGGCTTGTTTAGTTGATAGCTTTATTTCAGGACATTTCATTAGATATATCAAATACCTTGCAAGAAAGGCAATGCTGGAAAAATAACCTCTCTTTGGAGGTGGTGAATTGCCAGGAGCGCTACAGCATTAATGTTCTTGTTGCAGAGGCATGCTATTTTAGTTCTCTGATTATCTCTAATATTGTTAGTTTAATGAAATAGCCACTGGGTTTCAGTTTCCCCTCTGTGGTGCCATTTATCATTATCCTAGATACAAGGAGTGAGGGACTGTAATAAAAATATGCATAAACACAGGTTTTTCTCTCTGTGGGGGTAAAAGTACTTAAAATACATAAAATTCGAGCAGAATCAGCTCCGTGAGGTGATGGGAAGGGAAATCTCCTCCTGCTGATTGGCTTCACCCTGTAAATTGAGGAGGAATGAACACAAGAAAATGACAAACTGAATAAGCTGTGGCTCTGAGCACGCACCTTCAGGTGCCAGCGAGCTTATCCCACCTGACGCTTGCACGCAGATTTCGCCCTCCTCCTGCAGGTTTGTCCACCTGCCACGGGGGTGGGGACAGTTCCTCGCTTGGAGTGACCTCCTAGCAAAGTTTCCTAAATTCTGGCTCACCAGAAATGGGGCCTGCAAGGGCAGTGGCTGGAGGGGAGCAGCCCAGAGGGAGCGGGCAGAGCGCCTGGGCACTGCTCCAGGAGCGCATCATCCCCACTGCTGGACACGTGGTGGGTGTTTAGGGAATATCCCCTCTGGCAGCCCCATGCTCAGGTGCTTCCCAGTCCTGACACCACCTTTGGGAAGCTCCTACTCTTCACTGTTCTGGAGAAGGGACCTGGAATCAAAGGAAGAGAAAAGATTTTTGGGGTTTTTTTGGCAATTGCTTTTCTTGTAATGAGCAGCCCCTCAGATGCTGGTAGCTGTTTCTTCCTGCCTCACTTGCCCCATCAGGATCCTGTGCTAGAAAAATCAAGTGGATGCATTCCAGTGGGGCAGAGTAACTGGGATGGGAGAGGGGGGCACTGCTGTGGGTGTGCCCACAGTTCAGTGCCTTACACTCACTCACAGCTTGACATGGGCTGCTGTTATTATCATCATTGCTATCACTGGGGTTGCTGAAATGATTCTGCTGTCCAGGGATGTGACTATTTTTGCTGTTTGCAGTTTTCTGGGTACCAGCCTGTGCCATATGCAAAACACAGCAGTGACCTTCTTTTCAGGAAGGGCTAAGTTCGTGTTAAAGTGAATGGGAGGCCATGAATCTTGGCATCCAGAATCACTCTAAGGGAGTCAGCCAGGGTATAAATTCAGCTTTTGAAAGCTGGGCTCTTAGCTTTCTTGCCTCTCAGAATTAAATTGGATGCTGGCATTTATCTAATGAACAATCAAGAAATATTTTGGGGCAGGGGAAGAAGATGGCATCAGTAAAGCAGAGAGGCTTAGGCAGCTCAGGAAGGAGGTGGCATAGCAAAAATCAACCTTCTGGGTGACTGCTGTGGCTGCTGGGGACAACTGAGGGGCTGGCTGTGCTTCCCTCCACAGGCTCCAGCACCAGCTGGATTTACAAGCCAGTGAATGAGACGGCTCTCCTCAGCATCACTGCTCCTGGGAGCATCTACGAGGCCACGTGGAGGAAAGAGGGACAAAGGCTGGTTCAGATCAGAGAGAACAAAGGCAGGTACTTTGCGAACAAGGAGCAGTGCAGGTGTGCCATCCTCCAAAATGGGACTCTGCAAATCCAGCACCTGAAGAAGGAGGACAGTGGGAGATACACAGTGGTGGTTTATCAGAAGGATGGGAAGCTGAAGGCAGAAGAAAATGTAACGCTCTTTGTTCAGGGTGAGTTTTTGTCTTTCCCATGCCATGCTCAGGAGAGCTGATCAAGATTTGGTGTTGTCTGATCTCTCCCACAACCTTTCCTACTCAGTGCCCTCCTTTCTGATTAAGAGTGGGAGGATTTCTGTGGGACATAACTTTGTCTTCCTGCCATTGACAGCAGCCTGCCTCTCTCCTCCCTTCTCTTGCTCTGATTGATGGCCTCAAATCCCTGGCTTCTTTCTGGCTCCCCTGTTTGTCAGCCAGCAGGTTCCTAGCAGTGCCCAAGAAAGCAGCTGTGAGCAGGTTCACACTGACAGCAGGTGAGGGTGCTCAGCCCTCCTGCAGCACCACAAACGGGGCTGAGACCCTGAGCTGGGGTGGGACCCTGAGAGGGGACTGGGCTCCAGCAGCATCCTGCTTCCAGAAACCCCTGCTAGGAGCACAGCAGCCTGTGTGAGGTACAGCTGTGGCTGATGCACTGTGGGTTTTGGGGTATTTCTGGTGCCCTTTCATGAGCTGCTGAGTTATGACTGAGTTGTGAGGTTCTGAGTTATGACTTTTGTTCTCTGGCCTGCGGTCCAGCAAGCCGAGCAACTTGTGTTGCCAGCCCCTCGAGGGGAGCTCAGGAGTCCAGGTGGCATTAAATGCCTTCATCCAGGCAATGGAATCCCACTCCATTTTTGCTCTAACATACAAAATAGCCAGCAGTCACCCCCCCTGAGATAAACTGCAGTAGGAGCTGAACTTGCTGCGGAAGAAGGCTCCTGCACCCTCATCCTTGCACAGCACAACACAACAAATATAAAGACTGTGCTCTTTGAAGCACAGTGAAGCACACACCTCGGGCTTTCAGCTGCTTGGGCTCAAGGCATGAGGGCATCCTCCATTCCTGTGCTGGATCTTGTCCTAAGAGATCAGAGCAGTAGCAGCCCAAGGGTTTTGGGGTGAGTAGGGATGATGGGGATGGCTGTTCTGCTCCTTAACAGCTGCTGTGGCCTCTCCAGACCTCTAAGCTGTAGGACAGCATGGGTTTTTTCCCCAGTAAGGGGATAGCTTTGTGCTGTCCTCCTTCAGTCCCTGTGCACACCTTTGCCAGCATCTTGAGTTTGTGGCACCAGCTGGGCTTGCAGAAATGAAGCCTTACTGAGGCAGCAATGACAGCTGGAATGGTTTTAGCAGGGTTCCTGTGCAATGGGAGGCCCCAGTCGGAGGGGCTGCTGAGCAGTGAGGGTGTCTCACTGCTTTGGGAGCTGTTACTGTAAACAGATTCAGGAAGTCATCAGGGCCTGATGCTTCTTGCTCATGTTTGAAGCCACTCTGCTGTCATTGGGGTGTCCTCATTTCAGGTCAAGGTTAATGCTCCAGCCCAGCTGTGTGCTGCATCATTTCCTCTGCTGTGCAGCACAGAGGTTGCATTACTCTGACACATTGTTTTGGAAGTCCTGCAGTAACTGTGGGGTGCTAGAATAATTTGTCAGCCAGGCTGGCCCTTTGTTACTAGGGCTGGACAAACAGTTGTTAAAAAAAAAAATAAAATTGCCCCAATGTTATCCTCACACAGCTCTAGCACCTGGACTCTAATTTTTCCCACTGGGATGTTTCCCTGAGTAATGGGTTCCAGTTTGCAGAGGAGGAGTGGGCTTACCAAGGAAGGGGTGGCTGTGAACGTTGTGCTGTGAACCTTGACTGCATGTGCTATGAGCAGTCCTTATTTGCTTTAGAGTTTATTATCTCCATGATTTACTCAGCCTGTAACTACAGGCGGCACTGACATTTTTAAAATCTGATCTTAAAGGCAGAAATAATTATTTTTCATTTGCTGTCCCTGGCAGTTGCCCTTACTTGAAGAAAACCCTGCAGGTTTTCCCTCTCTTTCAGCGCCACCAGTGATAGAGAAACTGGAACCAAAAGGGAGCAAGTTGTTTGCAGGGCGTAAGAAGCGACAGAAATCAGTTTTTTCTGTCATAACCACACTGAGAGCTGAAGTGTCTGTTTTGTGCTCTCCATTCTGGGTTGATGGCCTTCCATGCTGTGCTGTTGTGCCTGCTGAGTGCTGCTGGTAGCACACAGAGCATCATAAGGAGCTTTTCATAGTTTTTCCTGCTTTAGAGAAAATCTCTCCCTGATGGGCACAGGAGAACAGGATCAACTTCCCTTGCACCAAAACACAGGGCCCAGAGGTGGAGTGGCTGTGGCTCTGGATCCCTTCCACCCACCTGAAGACTCAGCTTCCTCACCTGCCTGGTGTCCAGCTCTGCTTTACTGGGCCAACTGTGCAGGCTACTGCTCTGCTTTTTCTTTATTATTGCCTCGTTACTTCTGCAGTAGAGATCTAATTTGCTCTTCATTCTTCTGTGGTCTCATTAGCTGCTGATTTGGGGTTAATTCTCTCTTCTTCCCTTCTTTTTCAGAACCCGTCCCCCAGCCAATCCTCATCACTGAGTGCAGGAATAAAAGTGTGTCAGTCAAGTGTGAAGCCAAACAGAAGGCCAAGGATGAAGTGTTTATAATGGAACTGACTCAACCCAATGGCAAAAAAATCCAAAAGAATGCCACAGTGCTGGAATGGCACGGGTGGAATTCTGGGACGTTCCGATGCGTTGCTAAGAACCAAATCAGTGAAAAAATGGCTGAAAAAGTAATTAACTGCTCAGGTAAGAAATCTCTTTTGTCAGAGTGTGCCAGGGTGGACCACTGCTGAGGGCAGTGGGGTGTGAGAGGGGTTTTGCTCCTCCCCTTCCCCTGTGGGGAAATCCATTGTGGTTTTCTACTCTCCCTGATCACATCTATCCATGTGGTGGTTGCCTGCTGAGTCCTCTCACAAGGGGAAAAATAAGCTGCTTGGGCTCTTCAGCTTGGCCTAGAGATCAGGAAGGAAGTTCAGGAGGATTTTTATTCAGGGTTACATGGGTCAGATAAGCATGGCTCAACTGTACCAAGGTTTTTCTCTTCAGTTAACCACGGATGCAGCAAAAGGAACTGAAAGGATTGCATTTTAAATGGGAAGAGTCATGCTGAAAATGATTCAGTAGGCAAAAGAAGTCATCACAGTTGTCAGCCTCCCACATAAAAATTCTGCAAGTTAAGGCACAAACAAAGGACAGGTCACACTGGTATGACACTGGGTGTGGTGTTTAAAGTTCAGAATTCCAGTGCAGTGCTGAGGAAAAGTCCTTGAATTTGCCAGGCTTGGGTTCATCCCACCCAACCACGAGTGCTCTGCTGGAAGCATTCTCTTACTCCAGATTCCTGCTGGAGCTGGTGGAGAGTTGGAGGGGGTTCTCACAAGAGCTGGCTCAGTGTTTCCAATTTTCACCTGTTTCTGCCACAGTGAATTTAGGGAAAGTCCATGTCTGAAGGACAGCCCATGGTGTGAGAAGGGAGGGAGTGAGCCCTAAGGCATAAAGGCTTTACTGAAGTGATCCCAGGTCTGCTGAGGCTGGCTGAAGGGCTGAAGAGCTGTGGGACAGGATGGCCACTGCTCTCCTGTGCAGCTGTTGCCTCCTGTATAATCCTCCTGATCTCAAAAATAGCCAAGCAATGCATTTTTTTGCTGCTGCCTGACCTGATGGACTGCACAGTCCCATTGATGATTGATGTTAGCACTGGGAAGGGGCAAGCAGGACGTGGCATTGACTTTGGAGCCAGGTATGAAAGTGTGCTGCTGGATTAGATCTGTTTAAGTCAAGGCAAACCATCCCAAACACCTTGTCTGGCTGAGGAAGTGCTGGCCAAAGCTGCCCACGCCAGGACACAAGCCAGGCAAGCACAGGTCTGCCTGCACTGCTGCTATGGGCAGACACTGGCCATCATCTAGGCAATTTTGATTTCACTTTTTCTCACCCTTGAGAAACACTCTTTCATCACAGGGTGAATTGGGTTGGAGAGTTTGTGTTGTTTTTTTTTTCCTCACATCATTAACAGAGAAATACCAATGATCTTTTAGGTACAAACATAGCATTTCTCAGATACCAAAAACCCCCTAAGACCATGGAGCATTACTCTTTCTACCAAAACTAAATACCTCTCAAATTTTCTGTGTAGTGGCAGGACTCTGCCAGCTCCACAGTAGATTAAAAATCCCTCATCTTGGAGTCAAACCTGTTTCTAAGCCTGCTGCCCTCTGTGCTCTTGCATTTGAGGCCAATCACCTTGAATTTTGACCTTAGGAGGCAAGGTGCATTTCAGGTGGGCTTTAGCTCAGCCAGCTTTCCATGGAAGTGCAATTATATGTGAATCTCTCCTGACTCCTCTTGCACTCATCTGGGAGAAACAGGCACAGAAAAAGCAAAATACACTTTGCCTAAAACAAGTGGCAATTTAAATACAGTGAGCTGGCACACATGAATGCTCTGGTTTCAGTTTTCTGCAGAACTTGAATCCATCAGGGAGCACTCAAAATTCTCAACAATAAGGAACAGCAACTTTCTCCTGTCAGCAGGTAAAAGGCAAAGGGTGGGGTGTCTATTGGTCTGCCTTTAAAGTCAATGGAAGAAAATACAGAATTCTAAGTAGATGTTGTGCAAGTGATTTCTTTATATCTAACATCCTCTTTCATCCCCTTAACTAGGCAAGATGGACTTTTACCTCATCTTAAGCATAGCAGGAGGTGCAGTCTTCTTTGTCATCTTTGTGATTTGTGTTATTTATTGTATCAGAAGGAGGAAAGCAAAAAGGAATGCAGTAGTTTATGGTAAGTGTTTAAGAGGCTTTGTTTTGCTATCCAGCAAAGTAAAATATTAGAGCTTCCCACTGACAGCAACCCTGTGGTCAGGAGCATTTTCCCTGCCCTGACATGAGCAATGACCTGGTTTTAGCATATGGTGAATGTGTGCAGATCAGCTGGCATTGCCAGTCTCACTTTCTGATATGTGCCTTGAGAAAGCCACCTGAGTATTATTTTACATTGTGGCTGTTCTCTTTTGAGTGGTACAGATTGCTGCCTCAGCTGTGCAGTGACACCATAGCCTCAGTTCTTGGGCCTGGATTCAGCAGGAACTAAGAAAATGAGCCTGAGAAAATGAAAACTAATATTTTAGTGATTATTTTACAGTGTCTAGCCTCTCTGAAACAGTTTGCTGTCAGTTTAAGGCCAACTCAGTGTCTCGAGAGGTAAATCCCTCAATCCCTAAGTTAAGATGAGTGATATTTCAGAAACAATGAGTCAGTGATCAGAAGTCAGCCAGAATGAATTTACTTCTTTGTGTGTGAAAATTAATGCTGGCAAAAGGGATCTCTGCCTGCCAGGAGTCTGGAAGCCCCAGCACAAAGGCAGGGCAGAGTGCTTTGATGTTGCTTCCTGGGGTTAGACCTCGCTTTCCCTTCAGTAGCCTCCGAAAGGGGACAGAGCAGCTCAGTCTGGGGTGTCCATTGATGTCTCCTTGATAAAGCTGGTTCCCCCAACAGGCAGGGCAGAGCTCTCCCAAATGCTCCAGGTACCGTGATATCTGCCAGGCAGCCAAAAGCTTTGGTGTTGGCCTGGAAGGTGCAGGCAAAGGTGATTTTTGCTGTTCACTGGTGTTGTGGTGCTGGGTGGGTCCCCGGGACGAGGTGAGAGATGAGAAGCTGACTCCAAGTTCTTAGAAGGCTGATATTATATTATATTATATTATATTATATTATATTATATTATATTATATTATATTATATTATATTATATTATATTATATTATATTATATTATATTATATTATATTATATTATATTATATTATATTATATTATATTATATTATATTATATTATATTATATTATATTATATTATATTATACATTAAAACTATAGTATATCATATAAAACTATACAAAAAAGAATAGAGAAAAGATACGTCAGGAGGCTAGAGAAGAATGATAATAAAAACCCGTGACAGACTCAGAGAGTCCGGCACAGCTGGCTGTGATTGGTCATTAATTAAAAACAATTCACATGCTGGGTAAACACTTCTCCAAATCACATTCCAAAGCAGCAAAACAGGGAGAAGCTGAAGCTTCCCAGGAGAAGAAATCCTGGCAAAGGGATTTTTCATAAAATATCATGGTGAGAGCGGCATCTAAAACCCAACATTTGGCTTTTTCTCGCTTGGGCCGAGGCCATTTCCGCGTCTTTCTGACTCCTTGGCGGATGTGTGACTGTGGGGTCCTTGTGTTGTTGCAGAGGAGGAGCGAGTGATGCAGACTCTGCCCATGGACCACGAGAGGTGCCCGCGGGAGCTGCCCCAGGCTCCGTCCAAGCCCACCCCGAGGCAGCAGCGCCTGCAGCAGCGCCCGCTGCCCCCGCAGCCCCAGGAGCCGCAGCAGCCGCGGCCCCAGCCACGGCCCCGCACCCAGCCACGGACCCCAAACCCCCCCAGACACCGGCCCTGAGCAGACATCCTGGCGTGTGGCAGGCCCAGAGCCTGCGAGACTTCTCTGGAGTTCAGCAGCCTAAGATGGGAAATGCCAAGTCAAGGTGACCGGACCTCAGAAGCCCCTCTCTTCCACCTTCGGACCCCTGCTTATCCCTCTGTAAGACTACAGGTGACTTTCCCTTAACCCTTGCATTGGACGATTTCCAACACCCCTGAACCCTGTATAAGAGCTGCTTTTGCCCAGCTCGGGCAGAAGAGCTGTCACTGGGAGCCTTCACAGAAGAATCCATAAAGACATGGCTGTGGAACCCCACACAGCCCTCTCCTCTCTCTCCCTGTGTCCGCCTGCCTGGGCGCCTGGCAAGCTGAGAGCTGAAATCACAATGAGCTGATCATCACTGAAGAGCTGATATCACTTCAGCCTGCTAAGGCTGCCTGCGGCTCAGAACTGCTTGGGAGCTCGGACAGTCTGTCCCAAAGAGGTCAGAGCTATCCAGACTCCGTTGCAGCCTGCTGGGGACAGCCCGAATCCCAGAAAAGGCTGTGTTACTGGCAGGAGGGGTGCTGATCTCTCTGCTCCACCATTCGCTGGGAAAAGAAAGTTTGTGAGAGCCAGGAGCCCCTCCTGCCCAGCCCTGCATATGAAAAGGCAGCTTTCCTTGCAGAGAATCAGAGAGAGCATCAAGTGGAGACCAGGAGACTCAAGGTGGTGGGCATCCATCCCTGGGGCCATTTTTCCATCGTGTTAGGATATGGATATGGAGCAGTCAGCCCTGCAACCTGTGTCTTTCTGTGGTTCTGTACTTGTTTTTACTGCACCTTGTTGCCTTTGTGCTTTTTGGGTGGTTTTCACCAAGAAGAAACTAACGCTCTACTTGGACAAAATGGACCTATGGATCTTACAGGGTTTCATCTCCTGCTACTCATTAGGACAGCTCTCTGGCTTCAGCATCAAATACATGGCCTCCTGGACCAAAAATTAGTTGTATGTAATTAAATATTTGTCTGAAGTTGAAAGGATTTGTCATATAATGCAGAAAAGAAAATATTGAAAGGACATGTGAGAACCTTGAAGGACCTATGGCAGAAAAACACAAATGGGAAAGGAAGAACTTTCCCCTTTTCTCCCTTTCCCTTTCTCCACTGTGTTTAGAAAAGAAACTGTAGGCTTGAATTGCAGCAAGGGAGAGTTAGGTCAGTGTTTTATTTTTATTTTTAATGAAACACTGAGAGAGATTTCTGGGAGAGGTTCTCCAGCACTGGGGTTTCAAAGGGTGGGCGAGACAACATTCTGTGATGCCTTTTTGATCTGACAAGGGCCAGGAGAATGTGTAACACAGCCTCTTCCGGGACGGTTTCAACTCAGTTTTCTCTGACTTTTAGGCAAATAAAACAAACTCTTATTCTCAGCATAAGTCTGTGGGGCTATCCAGACAATTTTCTTTCCTTTTTTTTTTTTCTTAGAAGAGGTCTGGTCTCCTTTGGCTTATGGAACAAAGCATTATAAACTGCCAACCAGTAGGATTGCTGCTGGCACTGTCTGAATTGCCAGGGGGGCACATCCCAGGGCTTCCTGCTGAGGGCAAGGGACTGTGTTTCTTGGTTTTGCTGGGAACACCTCAGGTATAGCCAGGGCATGATAGAGAGCTGCTGAGAGATCTGCATCCCCAAGGGAGAAGCTGGACTGCAAAAAGTGCACCGGTGTCCCCTTCCATGTGCTGGACACGGCTTGCCCCTTGGGCCTTGGGGGTGTCCATGGCTGCCTGCACAGGACAGCTGAGGAGCTGAGAGCACAGGCATGCTTTAGAGCAGTGTCTGCATGGGCACCCTCACCCATCTGGGGGAAAAAGCAGGGCAGGTGAAGGAGGAGAGAGCTACGAGAGCCACAGAGCACGAGACATCCAGCCAGCTAGCTGATGTGTCAGGCTGAAGAACACCCAATACCTCTCACAGGCTGGCCTATCCCCCGTGTGCCAGGGGAGATAAAACAGCCATGCTTTGTTTCTCCTCAGAAATATGGCTATTTTTATCTTCTGCTGTAAGGGCAAGGAGGCAACTTGTCAGGAAAAGGAAGCCTCTGCCTCCTCCAGAGCTCAGTCACTTCACTTGAACTCTGACAGCAGGAATAGCCCTGGGAGTGCCACTTGCTCTCTTGCCTTAGCTTTCTGCAGCTGATTTTTGGGCTTTTGCTATTTAAAATTGCATTTGGTAAATGTTTCATGGTTTATTTTGTAACACACCACATGCTTTATCCCTGTACTGAATAAATAAAGAGAAGACTGGGTGCAGAGGACCTTAGTTCACTGCTGTGCTGGCACTTCACTACGTCACTTTGATACAAAGGAGGCATTAAAAGCATTTTGGCTCCTGAGCCGCAGAGGCAGGGGTGCAGGAGGTGTCACCCCATCCCTGGGAGGTGCTGGGGTGCCAGGAGCTGGTGGGCTCAGGTTGGTGTGGGTGAACACAGCTGCTCTGCCTGTCCTGTGCTGCCAGAGCTTCACTGCTGCTGCTCTGTGGTTACAGGTGTGGGGGTCCTTTCTGGGAGAGAGGGAGGGTTACTGGGGCCTGAGAAAGAAGATTTATCCCAATTGGGTTGATTTACCCCAAAACACAGTCCTTGGCAGGCAAGAAAATACTAGCACAGAGCATGCCTGTGCAATGGAAAGCTCACCAGGGCAAAACTTATTTTTTATTTACTCCTTTTCTTTTGGTAGTCACCATTGTTTTTGTGATGTCTCATTGTACAAGTATTGTGCATTGCAGCACACCAGGAACAAAAGTGAGACATCACAAAAACAATGATGACTTGTCAACGCTCCGTGACACATTCAGAAAAAATGCTGACTTATCAAACAAGCACCAAGCAGAGCTTCATTTTTCAGAATGTGTCTCGTGGGGCATTCAAATCTCGGGCTTTTATGCTGTAGTGGATGTTTCAGTTCTGGAAAATGAGCCGACACTGGGACCTAAGACATAACAGGATGTGCTTGGCTCTGGTGGTTCTTGCTGTAACCTTTCTTGGTTCTTCTTTTGTAGATGCATCTACCACTGAGTCATGAGGTGAAGTGTTTTTTCCTACCCTTCTTAAGGGGGATGAGATGTGGTGATCAGTGCTGGTCTTGTCCTTTTCTGTCTGCTGCCTTGTCCCCCTGTTTGAGAGCTGCAGTTTCTGCTGCCTGGGCATTAGCAGGGATCAGTTTTGTTGGTGGTGTGCTCCAGAGCCAGTTCTGAAGGAATGGAGGGAGGTTCAGCCCATGACCAAAGCAGGTGTGTAGTTGTGCTGAGGTCCTGCAGTGCTCACCAGATGGGCAGACTGAGCAGGCACCCAAAAGAGCAATGGTTGGTCCTGTAGAAGATACAAATCTTCTATACCCATGTGAAAACAGCAGCACTTGCTGTCCAAACTCAGCCTTTCTAGTAAAGTAGCCAGAACCTCCTTGTACCTCTGTTGGCCTGTCCAGAGGAAGGCTCTCAGGCTTCTGGCACAGGCAGTGTGGGAGACAGCTAGATAATTTAATTTCTAAACTAAAATGCTGAGTAAAAAGTCAAGTAGGAAGCCATAGCTAGTACAAGCCTTTCTTGAGATGTTTGCCAAAATGATGCCATGGGGAAAAGACACTGATTTTGTCCTTATTCTGCAACAGATATTCAGGTGCTGCAGCTGATAAGAGATCTGGCCTCAGGATTTTGGATAAGATCAGTTTGTAGTAGCTTTCAAGCTTGTGAAATACTGCTGCTGGGCCTGTCTTGTGCTGTGGGAAGAAAGATAAGGGTTAATTGAAGGAGAGCACAATAAGAGGCCCTGAGCCAATGAACTGGCCTCCTGGTCCCCTCTGCCAGCCTCAGCCCACAAGAGGAGTGCCAAACCCACCCTTCCCACTCTCTCCCCCAGCCAAGTGCTCCTTCCCTCCCTGCAGAAGGGAGTTTACCACAGGACCTTTTCTCATCCTTCCAGCCTGGCTGCCTTGAGCAATGGATCAGCTGAACCATGGGAGCCTTTCCCTCCCTCAGAGGGGCAATTTCAGCCTTTACCCTTCCAGAGAGGTGCCAGACCCTGCTGCTTGCCCCAGGCTGAACTTCTCCTCAGCTCTGCTCCAGCCCCCTCACCAGAACTGCTCTTCCTTTGTGAGCAAAGGAGTCAGGGACGAGATGAAGGAGCTTTCCCAAAGTATGACGTGGGTGCTGCTCCCCTGGACCTTCTGGTGGAGCTGGGAAGGTGTGAAAAGGAGCTGTGAGCAGCAAAGAGCAGGCATGTGAGGAGCTGCCTCGCAGAGTGATCAGTAGAACATCTGCCAGCTACTGTCCAGGGCATCCAGGCTGGGGTTCAGGGGCAGGGATCAGCTGAGCTGGCCCAGTGGATAAGCCAGGCTCTGTGCATGGGGCATACAGGCAGGTGAAGAGGATGCTGCACAGAAATGGCTGCTTGAGAAGATGAGCTGGATGATCAGGAAGCAGGATTTGAGTCACATAATTTTGTCACATTCTCAGTCCTGGGTTGTGGCTTTTCTTTCTGTGCAGAGCTCCCATCTGAAGTGTGGTTTACCCTTTGGGCAGGGGCATGAGCTGCCCGCCTTGCTGGGCCTCCTGCTTCCCCCTCCTTTTTTCATCTGAGGACCAGCTGCCTTGTTCTCACCTCCTGTGACACTTCCCACCATTGCTGTCTACTCTAGTTTTCCTTTTCTACAAAATGCCCACTCTGGATGGTTTATGCTTCCTCTTTGAATGACACCTCAGGACTCCACCTATGCGCATATCAGTCTAAGGGAGGAAAGGGGACATCCAGAGTCTCCTCATGATCATGTCTGCCCTAAGAAACCCCCCTCTGGGTTGCTTTGCTGTTGGCTGCCTTTGCCAGTGCTGTCAGGAATGATTCCTGACTCTGGAAGGAACCCCTTGGTTGTCTTCTGCCATGGAAAGCCTGGGCTGACTCCCCTTTCTGGGTCTCACTGGGCACGTGGTGAGCCCTGGGCATGGAGCCCACAGTGCTGAGAGGCCCTGCCAGGGCAGTGTTTGATCCTGCCCACCTGCCCATCACCAGCACTGGCCCCAGGGAGGTGCCAGAGCCTCGCCTGCCTTTGCTTTGGGTGCTATTGTTCGACAGTTTCTGCCTGGGGCGCATCTGAAGCTGTAGTTTTGAGATAACAGGAAGAGATAACACCACAACTGAGATGCTCATTGGTTGTGTTTCCCACACACTCTTTCTGCCTACATGAAAACAGCAGGCAAGTGTTTCAGGCTGCTGCCTGGCCTCCCACACAAATGCCTGCTTTCATTTCCAGCCCTTTGCTGTGGGGCACGGGGCAGGCGAGCGAGCGCGGTGCGGGGGCAGAGGGTGCGAGGAGAGACGCGCTTGGTGCGGGCACTGCTGTCCACTGAGGGGAACAGCTCTGAAACAGCCCTGCCTGTGGGCATCCCCAGGCTGCAGTTCCCTCTTTGCCACTCCCTGCCTCAACAGCAGTGACATGGGGACAGGCAGTAAGGCGCTTGGACAACTGGCCCTGGTGGAGCCCCAGGATGAAATGTCTGGGACCGCTGTTCTAAGCAGCCGGAATCAGGCAAACCCCTCTTCCTCTGTTAAAGCCAAAGCGAGCTTTCCCATGCATAATGGCAGTGAAATAAAGGCATGCTTGTTTGCCAACACGTTCCTATGGAAGGGTGCCCTGGTCTCCAGCTTTTCTTTCATGAAACATGCATGCACGTCACGTGCTTCCACGATGGGCTCACTGCAAAGCCTGCGTCAGTCCCTTCCCCCCGTGCTTGTTGGCAGGTTTTCTGGAGGATCCTGCTGGGCAATTCCTAGAAAGGAACTCTGTGCCAGGGCACTGGGGGATTGCCCTGCTCTGCCTTGGCTCTGCCCTTACCCCGACTCATCTCACAGTGACTGGTGTGTCCTGTCTGTCCCTTGAGACTTGCCCTGTCCTGAGCAATAGGCACACGGCAAACCAGGGAGAGCAAGGGCAGTATGTATTCTTGGGATGCTCCTGTGATGCTCCTATTCATATTCCTGCTGGGAATGGGATTTCTCCTCTTGCATGAGAAGGGAGTAGCTATCAGTTTGTGCTGGCACTGCTGTTTTCCTCCATCTCTGCTTTCCTGGAAGTTGTACAGCTGTTAAAGGCACCACCTGAGGGAGCTGTGTCTCCGGGAATGGCTGTACAGCGCCCGGCTGCACCCGCAGCAAGGGACACTGTGAGGCCCTTGTCCTGCAGACACACCGGTCACTGCAGTGACCAATTCCAGCTGGCTTCAGGGATTTCAGCAGCCAGGGACACTGTAGTACTTGGCAGAATGAGGATGTGGTTCCTGCTGCTGGTAGGAACTACTGGTATTTCGAAGCCAAAATTTAACCAGGAAAACCTCCAACGCTCTTCTGCTGATCTTACAGTTTCTACAGACTCTATTTTTCTTTTAGCCATTTATAAATGACAAAGAAGACAAGCTTAGCCTAAAGCTATCCAATGCAAAAGAGGAACCAAGCGACATGGAGGTTTTTAAAAAGCACAGTCAAGAAGGAAACTTGTCTGCACAGCAAGTGACTCGTAGGAGCCTTTAGGCCCTGTAGTGGAAATTAAAAACCAAGTGTTGAAGGAGTTGATCAGAATCCAAAGTTTTCCAAAGGAGGGCATGTTAAATGAGGAAGAAGGAGTGAAAATAAAAGGTGTCCCCACCCTGTTTCTTTCAGACATCTTGTCTTGCCTAGAAATTCAGGTCACAGGTGGGCTGCCTTGTCTGATGCTGCAGAAAACAGCAAATATGTCCCTGACTGTTGCTGCCAAACTACACTCTCTTATCAGGTTCATTCTTGTTCTTATCACCCGTCTTCCTTGGCGCAGGTACAGTTTGGCTGGGGTATGTTCTAGGGAAAAGAGGCTGGACATGTATGTCTCTGAATATCAAATGTTACCTGCAGTAGGCCTCCCTGCTGATGTTGGGAACATCACATCAAAAAAACTGGATTTCCCTTAAACTGGAAAACCTCCAAACTGCAGCTCCAAAGAGCCACAGGTGCCAGGGTTAGAGGCAACGTCAACAGTGTGAGGAGAGGCATTTCAAGATGGCAACCACAGAGAATCAGCTGTGAATCTGCTTTGTCTCAAAGCATCTGTGCTAGGGAAGAGCATCTGTGACAGAGCACCTTAGGCAAACGCAGGCATGATGTCTTATCTGGAGATGAAAAAGGGCACCACGACCGGCGGGCACCGGAGCAGCTGTCTCAACTGACTCGACACATGTGCACATGTGTTCAGCAGCAGGAACTGCTGGTCCTCTCCCTCTCCTGGAGTTTTGAGGGACATGTGCTTCTGCAGGCTTCATGAGAAACAGTACAGAAGAAAGACTTACAGGCCTAGATTGACCAGAAGGGGAGCAAAAGCTCTGCTCCTCCCAGGTGGGAAAGGAAGATGCTGCAGGAAGCTGGGATGGATGAAACGGTGCAGACAATCCTTCTGTGTGGGACAGGTGAGGCTCAGCCCAGCTCTGCAGGCTGCACTGCCGGTGCTGAGCCTCTGTGGCTGACTCTGGGGATGGGCACGGCTGCCTGGGCAGGACACTTGGCCCATGTCCCACGTGGGACCCGGCTGCTCTGCTCCCTCTCCCAGCTCCAGTGTCACGCGGCTGCCTGAAGAGCGAGCGGTGGTGTCATGGGACAGTCGTGTCTTGGAAGCAGAAACTTGTCTGCAGATGGTGTGGTGGCACCCAGCCAGGAGCCCCGGCCGTGGATCTCTGCCATGGGTCTCTTGGCAGCTTGGGCAGGCTGAACACCTTCCTGCTGCCACTTTGGGGTCAGCCTTTTGGTCAGGGACAGCCCAGAGCGGGCCAGGATGGATGCCCTACCTCAAATGCGCCACTGAAGACATTCCCCGGGGAGAATTGTATGCACAAAGAATGGGAATTTCACGCAATGACCATTTAACACCCAGAGCTGTGGGCTACAGTCTCGTCCTTGCTTGATGAACAGCGTGGCTGGAGGGGGGGGACACAAGGCTGGACTCAGGATCAAGGGGCAGCTGGACCAGGGGGCTGTTCAGGGAGCTGTTTAGGCTGACTGGAAGAGAAGGGGAATTTGTGGGCTGGCCATACCATGAAGACAAGAGTTTAGGGATTCAGCCAGTTTGTGGTGCTCACCTCCAGGCAGGGAGGGCAGTTTACAGCACAGAACTATCTAGCTGGTATGAGTGTGGGTGCACAAGCACATGTTGGTGCTGTCATCTAGTGGGACCACATGAGCACAGCTCAGCCACAGCTCTGTGCCCTTCCTCCCGGGCCTTTCACTCCTCCCTTGCACTAATTCACATCCTGACTATCAGGCCTGTATTTTGTGGCCATGAAGCTTTTCCTTGAACTAGGCAGTGTGAAAGCTGTTATGGTTACAGGCTTCACACACAGTTTATGTCAGGCTTGTTTATCACAGGCTAGGATTAAAGAGAGCTCATCCAAACTCTTGAGCTCTGATGGCCCTCAGACACCTACCCTCAGTAGAGTGCATTTTGTGCCCGTAGAAGAGAATAGACCAGCCCAGTGCACAAACAATAATGGTTATCTGCCCATCTAATTTGGATCTCATTTTGCACCCAAAGAGATACAAGTGATCAAGACTAGAGACTTCTCTTAAGCTCTTGACTCCTGTTATTTGTATTTGAGACACAAATCACTATTTTCTACTTGTGATCTTCACTACAATCAGTTTCAGGTTTTAGTTCCTCTGGCAGCTGCTCAGACATGTCCTAACCACTTCCACAACACATGGCAAACCTCCCTGTCTGCTGCCTCGAAATCTCCCAGAGGGTGCATTGAGAAAACTTGTTTTCCAGAAGACAAAAACCAATGTCAGAGGCTCAGCGTTTGGGATGTGTTCAAGGCTGAGTGGCAATGGAAGGGCAGAGGTGGGATTAGGGCCATGCAGCTCATTTTAGGTCTTTCCTGGCCTGTAATGTGTCTCCTTGTTCTTCACAAAGCAGAAGGAATCCTGGAACATCTGACACTGCTAATTCTGGTGGAGGAACTAGAACGGGGACCACAGCTGAGCGAGGGGCAACAAGGAAGTGAAAGCACTCTCCCCAAATGAGCAGCACTGTCATGTTTTTGTTTTTAGAGATGCAGGGATTTCTTATTTTAAATAGAACAACCCATGAGCTATTCTTCTCTACCCTTCCTTCTTACCCTCCTTTTTTGGGAAGCACATTAGTCTGTGCAGGTTATGTCTGTGTAAATACAGAGTTTATTTTCTGAAGTATTCCTAACTTTATTTCTCTTACTTTGTTCTGCTGCTTAAATCACCCCTTGCCCCCTGGTTAATGATTCCAGCTCATGGTGTCAAGTGTGGAGGCTGCAGAAACTCAGTGGTGCAAGATGATGGTGAGTAGAGGAACGTCTTGTTGGGATTCTGTTTCCACACATGGGGGTGGTGTCGGGGTCATGCAAAAGACCAAAAAAAAAAAAATAAAGTCAGGCACTAAATAACGTCCATAAGTGCCACACCTACACATTTTAACAATACCTCCAGGGATGGTGACTCCACCACATCTCTGGTCAGCCTGTTCCACTGCCTGACCACCCTTTCCGTGAAGAAATTGTTCGTAATATCCAATCTAAACCTCCGCTGGCACAACTCGAGGTTGTTCTTCCAGGCAGCTGTAGAGGGCGAGGAGCCCCGAGGAGAAAGCCCCGCAAGGCCAGGAGAGGGCACCTGGAAACAACTGTTCCGTGCGCGGCTCTGCTGCTGGGCTCTTCTTCCCCCTTTTATTTTATTTTCGCCTCCCCCTCGCCCCACCTTTTTGGCACAAACCCTGTGAGCCGTTTTCATCTTCCCGGGAGCTCGCAGCTTTGTGCCATCAAAGAGGAGCGCAAAGCTCCGCTCGGTGCGCGGGGAGCAGCCGGCCCCTTCTCTCCTCCTGCCCCAAATTCTCTCCCGGGCTCCGCGCACACGCCCATGCTCTCCCCCAGGTAAAACATAGCGGGACATGCAAGTGTATTGTCACCACGCAGCCATTCAGGGGCCAAAACTTGTTCCTTCCCCCCCCCTCTCCCGAAGAGCTCTCCCCCGAAACATGCGGACTTCAGGAAAAGAGCATCTGCGTTCAAAGTACGGCAGCGTTTCCAGGAAGGAGAAAAATTCCCCACCTCACTAAGCAAGAACATCAGGCTGGAAGCAGGGCCGGGCTTGGATGTCTTTTTAAGCTGCCACTACACCCTGGCTTTTGGAAAACTCGTTGGAACAGGCTGCCCGGGGAAGGGGTTGAATCATCATCCCTGGAGGCATTTAAAAGACCTGTAGATGCGAAGCTTAGGGAGCTGATTTAGTGGTGGGCTTGGCAGTGCTGTGCTAATGGTTGGACTCGATGATCTCAGAGGTCTTTTCCAACCTAGATGATTCTGTGACTCTTATTCTTTGTGTTCACAATGGTTGAATGTTGCTCTCTGAAAATCCAGGTTTTCTGAAGGCTGCAAACACTGAGCTGTCAGACTTCAAATCAAAGGTGTCAGGCTGGAGAAGTGTTCAGAGCCCTGCTGTGCTGTTGGGTGGCTGAGAGAAACACCAATTTCAGCCAGATTATAAAAAAGCTCCTGGCCATTTGTTTGGAGTGAGTTTTGACACATACAGTCACGTTGCAGCATCCCCACCTCGCTTCCCTTCTGGGACCGTGAGCGTCCCATGGTCTTTCCCTCTCTCACACAGAGATGTGCAGAGACGGACTCCTCTCATCCCCAGCCCCCAAACGTGAGCTGTTTCCTCCTCACTTCTCATGGGTGCTTGCAGATTCAGGCACGAAATCTCTACCAACAAATGCTTTTCACACGCTCTGCTGTGTGGCTTTGCTGTGTACACTTACGCCCTCACTGCGTCACTTCCCTGCAGCTCCCCTCCTCAGGTGAGCCCCCCCTCTTAGTCAATGCATGACACAATAAACATTTCATGTGCCCACATAGTGCTCATAGAACTCACATTATGTGTACCTCTTCATTTTTTAAGCACAAAGGCACTGCCTGCTCTGTATTAAATTCATACTACAGACTGTGTGTATACAGGCACCTTTTCCATACAACTTCAAGTTTAAAAAAAATCATTTTCTTTGCACAGGCACACACGTACTTTCCCCTCTCTGGAAAAGACAAGCCTTTGTTGTTAGGCTGTCTTTGCTCCTCTGGTCTTTCTTTCCCCCCTTGTTTCTGATTCTGTTTTCTCTAATGCCTGTCTCTCCTGCTTGTTCAGGCTGTCAACTAAAGCTGCAAGGTGCTGCAGATGTGCCACTCGAAATCACGTTTGTCCAAGGCATTTTCCTGCGGCGACGTGTGGCTTGTTAAAATGGGCTCTGTGTGTGCTCCCTCCCTGAATCCCCCTGCCCTGTTTTAAGGGTACAACTGCAGCATTTTGTCAGAAATGCTTTCCTCTTGAGGGATGCTCTGTGCTGTGCTCTGGTGGGAACTCCCCTCAGGGAGGTGCATTATCCATCCGTGTAAAAGCTAAAACCTGGCAACTGCTTTTGCAGACCCCTGGTGCTGCCAGGAAGGACTGGGTGGCTGTACTCAGCCTGCCTAAGCACACCTGTGCCCTGAGTGAGGTGCTGGATGGTGGGGGAGGCGTTGCTCACATGCAGGAGCTGAGGGAGAAGCCAAAGCTGGGGTGCAACAAGCGGCAGTGGCGATGGTGGGTGATGTGCGTGGCTCGAGTGGCCAGGAGCAGTTTCAGGGTGGCTTGCTGGCATCAGCAAAGGTTTGTGGCTTTTAGGAGGGCACAGCTTGTGGTAGGGGGTCCCTGTTGATGGAATGGGAGCAGGCAGCTGGGCTGTGCTGTGCTGCAGCACCGGGGAAGGGGAGGTCATGGGGGTATCCCCTCACTCCCATGCTGAGCGCTCAGCACTGCACACCAGCCATTCCTCTGAGGTCTCTTGCACCTCTCTGCTGCCTGGTTTGCCCAGGGCTCTCAAGGACCAGATTTCTGGGGCTTTTGCAAGTGATGGAGTGTCCCAGCCCACAGCTGCCAGTCTCTGCAGAGGGGCAGGGCCTGAGCCCTGGGCAAAGGGCATCAGCTCCACCCAGAGTTCAGCTACTTCCCCAGCTGTGCTCTGCATTTAAATAACAGCCTCCTGCTGCTCAGAGTGAATTGCCTCTGACTGAGAGACCAGAACTGTGGGGAGGTATGTGGAGGACACTGAGAAGTGTTGGCTTTATGGGATTTGACTTGTGCAAAGCCAGCTTATGGCTTTGCATACCTGAACAGTAGTGGTGACCTGTCCCAGAGCTAAGGCAACATGAAGCGAAAAGAGCTGTGCCAAGTGTCTCCATCCCTCTTCCCGGTCTGCATTGACCCCAAATGCATCCACAATGTTGTGAGAGGCTCCACTGAAGCGGATGAACAGATCTTAACTCACCTGAGAGGGATGTGGTGCAATGTGATGTGGTGTGGGAGGGGGTTCTGAGTCTGAGGATGTCTCTGACTCCTCTGGGGAAGGCACAGCCAGGCTCTGTGCTGCCCCTAAGGGTGGTAGCATCTTGTGCTTAGTAACATTTTCACCATGAGAGTGATACTGGGGGTGAGCCTCTGAATAAAATGCATTCAAAAGTACTGGCTTGTCCCTGCAGTGCGGGGCCAGCAGCACCCTTGGTGCTCAACCCAATTTCCTCCTCTACTGGTCTCAGCCTGCTCTCACTGGGGTTAGGGTCCTAAACTGGACATGTGCTCTTCACCTTTTTATATTTATTTTTTTCTCTTCAGAACAGGCATGAGGCAAGAAGCAATTTCCAGCGGATGTACTGTGCATCCTTCATGGCCTCCTCGGGACAGCTTTCTCAGAGAAGTGACACCAGTGCTAGCTCCAGTTCTATCCTTTGTCCCAACCTCATGGTGAGTCACAACAGTTGTATTTATGTCTAACAGAGCCAGGTTTTGCATAAGCTCTTTTATTTTTTAGTGAGCTCTCTCATCTGCTCAGTCAGGCAATGGCAGCTGGTGCTACCACGATAGGGAGATCCTTCAGCTGGCTTTGCTCTGCCTCTCCTTTCTTGTGTACACTAAAACAATGATTCTGGCTCCCTACCCCAGCAGCTTGCTGACCTGGAGACCTCTGGGCATAAACAAAGAGCAGTGTTAGTGGAAAATTGCTGCAGCCCCCAGAAGGTCCTTAAGAAACACGTGAGCTGGATGGAGCCAGCTGTTCCGTGTGGGAAGGCCAGAGGCTGGCCCAGAGGATGCAGAGCAGAAAGGCAAGCCAGAGCTGGAGCACGTTATTTGTCTTGTGGCCGAGAAGATGAGTGGCTTGGGCTGGATGGGGTCAGTGGTGCTCGGCTGTGTTTTGTGGAGAGACCTTCAAGGCAGGCTGAAAGAGCTGTAGATGTCAGGTCTTGGCAAAAGGATGTGGCAAAGCCCACAGCCCCAGGAGGCTTGGGGGCAGCATGTTGCTGTTTTAACCATTAGCTGAGTCTTTGCACAAGTTTCCTGTCACCTGCAGCTTTATTTTCAGGGGCAAAGATACAAACCCAGTACAATTGCAATTGCTGTCTGGTATACAGCTCCTCCCTTTGCTTCTGGACTGGCATTGTGGGACAGAAAAGCATTCAGGCTACCCAAGGAGAGCCCCTTGCATTCTGAGGAGGTGGCTCAGATTTAAAAGGTTGTTTCTAACATAATCTTTCTTCTAGGGTCCAGCTGGGTGTGACTGTGGGTGCTGTGAAACGTGTGTGTTAAGCAGGGTGATTTGTTGGTGCTAACAGGGAGGCTGCAGCTTTTTAGCCTCCTTAGGAAGTCCAGTTAGGCTCTGCATGTGTGTTTTGGGGGTAATCTGGCTCACACAGAGAAAACCTTCCTCATACCACTGCCATGGCTCTGAGGCTCAAAGCAGAGGGTGAGGCAGCATCCTCTTTGTGAAGTGAGTTGAAATGGTTCAGCTTCCCTTCAGAAGTTTCTGGGTGACCAGCCATGTTAACACAGCTGCAGCTGTGTCTCCACAGGGATGTTGTTTTTACGAGCTGAAACCAAGAACAATTCCCTCAAAGATGCACTGAGGATAAAAGTGATTATGTGGTACAGACCAGTGTTGTCGCTTGAGCGGTGCTTTGGCTCAGACCTCTTCCCTCAGAACTGGAGAGCTGTAGGATCAAAGCTTGATTTAGGCTGAAAGAGATCCCCTGGAGGTGATTTAGTCCAATTCCCAATAAACCCCAAATGCAGTGGGTAGACTGTAAGGCATCCTCATGTTTCTGAGCAGAGAAACTTTGAAAATAAATCCTGGCTAATTGGGGTTAAGTGGGACTTATGTAGTAAGATAAGAGGGGCCAGAGGTTTGGCTGGCTGAGGATCACATCCAGACTCTTGTAGGCCCAAGTCACCCTCCAGAAGTGTGGTGGTGCTGGTCCAAGCACGATGCCTCAGTTCACTATGGATAATTCTGCTGCCCTCACCACTCCCAGCTATGTCTGTCTGGGGCAGTGTGCTCTGTGCCCATCACCATGGTTGTGCTTTCCCTGCTTGGGCTGGATAAATAATGGCCTCTTTGCCCCTCTGCAGTGACTGTGTGGCAGTGCAGTGCAGGAGGCACAAGAGCTTCTTTCCCTGCTGGTTTGATCCTGGTGAAAGTGTGGCAGAAGCGTGGTGTGTGTGGCAGGCATGTCTGGGCATGGAGGCTGTGAGGAGGCCACCACTGATGTTCTGTGGCTTTGCATGGGTGGTAGTTTTGCTTTGCTGCTGCTGCTCCCTTCTCCTGGTGGTGTCCTGGCACCTCTCCTCCCAGCCTTTTGCAGCCAGGAGAGGAAAGGAGAGTGCTTAGAAACCTGCCTCTTTGCAAAGCAAACACTCCAGCCAGCTAGAAGCAGTTGTGCCCTGTCTGACCCTTGGTAGGAGGTGCATCTCGTGGCAGAGAAGGTTAATGCATCCAGCATTTCTGCTCTCTGGATCCCAGAGCACATATGCTTGGAGCCCAAACCCTTCCCCAGACCTCCCAGGTTTCCATGAATTTGCAACTGTGCTTCCTGCTACTGGTTGGTGCGGACGTATGAAAGGAACAAATGTTGGCTGTTATTTAGCACTTCAGTCAGGTTGTGCTGCAGCCAGGAAGCGCCATGGCCTGTAATGGAGAACATATGGGATCTCACACAAACACCCTCCCTCGCTCTGTCCTGTTTCCCCGCCCGTGAAATGGAAACAATAATGCAGTACCTCAAAGAAGGGCAGCGGGCCCTGCTTAACAAATTGGTTTGTGTGACGCTCACAGACATTCATGCAGGAGGGGTGGCAGGAGAGTGTTGTGGCTTTTAGTGGCAGCGGCTTTGCCAGTCTGTCTTCTTCCCTTGCTCCCAGTGGGAAGGAGATGCTGGGTGGCCTTTTTGGATGGCAGGCACACAGGGACCTCCGGGGGCCCTGCTCTACCAGATGGGGACATTGCAGCAGAGTGACCTGTCTGTGCCCATCTGCACAGTGGCTGCCCCAGAGCCCTGGTGGCAACACTGCTCGGGGCAAGATCAGTCCCACCCAGGGGGGTGTTGGGTGGTGTCTCTATCCCTGTAGCCATCTCTGTCTGTTTCTCAGTGGTTGTGAGGAAAACTGGATCCCTCCCATGCAGCCGTCCTTGCACATGTGGGCTCTACATCAAATGCTTGCTCCAAGAGATATGAGTAGCATGGAAAAAAGTCATCTTGGGAGATGATAGGATTATTCCCCCCAGATGGCAACACAAAGTAAAAGCCAAGAATCTCTTTGTTTATTTTTCCCTCTTCCTCCTCCTTATTTTTTTTTTATGTGAGAGTTTTTATTTTGCCAAACTTATCTTTATCTTAGAGCTGGTCTTAAAAAAATGATTTCCCTTTTCCACACTGACCTTTCTGAGGCAGACAAAAGGAACAGCATTTAGAGAAGAGGGCTGGTTAAGCCAGAAACCCTTTTTGCCTTCTCTTCTTCCTCCTCAGCCTCAGAATGAAGGCACTGTGTCTTCATTCCCTCAATCCTTCACTCCTGGTGTTGATTTCTAGAGGAGATGGGCTCCTTTCTGCCTCGTGGCTGACAGGTTCTAACACACACACAGAGTCCCTCCCTGTGTGGGTTGATGTTTTCTTGGTCTCTTTACTCCTTCTGTGCCCAACACACTGATGAGACAAGCTTGAGGTTCAAGACCTTTCAGGAATGAAAGTCTGGACTCCTGTAACACAGGAAGTCCTCTCCAGTCCTCAGTGGTAGGGGTTGTAAGAAGCCTTCCTGATGCCCAAATCCACCTGAAAAGCAGGGTGGCTGAGCTGGACTGTGACCACTGGTGTGTGCATTTGGTCAGAGACTGTGTCTCCCCCCATTTCAGCATGGCCTGAAGAGCTGTAAGTGTGAGCACTCCACACAGAAATCTGCAAAAAACCCCAGCTGCTGCTACCTAGCCAGGGAAAATAAATGTCTGGGAGAGCTTCTGGGGCCAAGAGAGTAAAAGAGGGTCCCTAGCACCCTCTGAGAGGCAAGGATGGGGTCAGCACTGTGGCTGAACTCATCCTGCAATCCTGGGCTGTAGCTGGTGAAAATCTGTCAAAGCTGAGATGCGCTGAGCAAACCAGTAAATGAAGTGGCATTTTGCCAGAGAAATTTTTGCTCAGCAGAAACCGTGTGGCTGCATCTGATATGGACTCTGTAAATGGCCATTAGACTGTTGCGGATGAGAGTGATATAATTGAATTTAAGGAAAAGGTTTAGAAGGGAGTAAACTTTTTTTTTTTTGCATAGTTTCCCAGAATGACTTTTTTTTTTTCCCCCCTTCAGTTGGTAGCTGAAAATGTCAATAGGATGTAGTTAATACCTGGAGACAAAAATAAGAACTAAGGGAGGGCAAATGAGAAGGAAAACTAGAGATGTCCATCTTCACTAGAGCTGGGCGTATGTAGCAATAAACGTTCACAAAATGTGCTTGTGAATAAAACATGCAGCCTGTCTTCCTTAGCGATTGTGACCCATTTTATTCCCAAACACTCTGCTGAAAAAGAATTTTCTACCCACAAAGATGTTCACGAAAGCAAGCTATCTTTTGGAGTAATGTGAATAAATATAATTGAATTCTCAGGCTGGTGTTTATTCTCAAAGCCAGGCTGAAGAGCCCTATCAGTTGCATAATAGGCTCGTGGAACAATCCGGCGTGATTGCGAATAACTCGCGATGAGGAGGGGATGTCACCTAACCAGAGGCGACTTAGGATGAATTACATGACCATTGGCACAACATAAATGCTGAGTGAGGACTAGGATATTTTCAGCAGAAGGGTCTCAGCTCAGCCATATGTTAAAATGCCTTCACACAAAGCACTTGTCACAGCCGCTGGAGAAGCGAGCCCGCCCGTGAGCAGCCAGGCTGCCGGCTGATAACGCGGGGACAGATAGCGGCGCTGCGTTTGTCAGAGGATTTATCTGCAGCGAGCAACTTGATCAGCTTTAATCATATGTGACAGCAATGTGAGGTCTGAAGTTGTGGTCAATCAGTTTGAATTAATCCCTCCATCAATGTCACTGAACCGAAGATCAGGGCAGGTTGGTGTTGTTTTCTCACTTAGCCCATTGCCAGCAGGATTGGCTCTCCCTGCCTGCAGGTGATCCCACCTTTCCTGCGCGGCCTACATTTCTCTCTGTGAGCCTTCCCTCGGTGTCAGGGGTGGAGGTGGAAATGAGCTATTGGTTCACACAGAGTTTGTCCACCCCTGGCTATTGCAAAGCCCTCTTCAGTGGGTTTTTCTTTTTTTTTCCATGTGTAGCAGCAAGTTGTATTTCCATACGCCCAAAATGCCTGGGCTTTCCCAGCATCTCCCAGATGGCTATTACACATTAAAGTATAATTGCACTGTCAGGGAGTTTTCCTTTCTGATGGTCTGCCAATGCGTTCCTTTTCAAAAAATTCTATCTATTGAGGTTAGCACTCGGGCAGGAAACAATCCAGACAAATGCAGGCTGCCCCATCTTCGGGCCAATTAATCTGGACCAGATATCCAGTGAGAGGGTGACGGTAGAAATGCTGACTGAGAACTGTGGGGAGCACAGGGCAATTTAGCTGGGCTGTAAACTTGCAATTGAGATGCTTGGCAGCATCACTCAGTGATTATGGGCTCTGGAGAGGGCACAGGAGGACTCTGCTGCAGTGGGCAAGCGAGGATGGGGTTTACGGGCAGCAACTACAATGCTGTTGTCCTTCAGGCGTGCCAAGGCCAGCTCTGTATTGACAAACTGCTGAGCATTTCTGGAGGGAAGGCCAGTGAAGTGCTGGGCTGGAGTGGCATTCCAGTGGGAATAACCTGTTGGCAAAGAGGAGCCTGCATTGCTCAGACCCAGGACGCAGTTTGCTGTGCAGCACAGCACCAGCTAAGGGTGCTTGGTGATGCAGAGAGCACCTGCATGGAGATATTAATGGAATATTAAGAATGCCTCTCTTAAGGCAGAGACACTTCTAGGAAGCTGGGTGGCTGCCTGGATAGGGCAGTGGGGACTGCAGCAGAGTCCATGGGTTGGGAAGTTCTGAGCAATTAATTGCTCTGCTCTGGAAACTCAGCAGTATGTAGTGACTGGCAATTCCTGACAACCCCATGGCAGGACAATAAATTAAGAAAACACAGTCTAACTTAAAACATGGCAAAGCAAAGAGACAAAGCCATGTATTTCATTTTCTTTATTCCATCTATGAGGATTTAACACCTTCTGGCTTAGAAGGAAATGAAAAATTGTTCTGAATGTTTCATTTTGACAATACTGAAATGAAATTTTTTGGCTGCCTGAAGAGTTGCTTGGTCATCTCTCTCCCCCTGTTTTAAATTTCCTTTTTTTTTTTTTTTTAATATCAACTTATCCAGGCTGTGACAAGCCATGAAGATTTTGGTGCCATCAGCTCTGCATATGTGTCAGAGAAAAGCATTGTCAGTTGTATTCAAGTGCAGAGTCAGGTGATCAAGGAGATGTCATGGGATGGGGGCATGAATTTCTCCAGGGAGCACCATGAGGTCTGTGATCAGGCCCATAGTAATGAATGCTAACCAAATGAGGAGGAATGTGTATAGGAAAGGTTTGATAGAGAGGTCTAAGAGAAGGAGACTATCCTGAAATAATTGCCTTTTCAATACAGGCTGATTTGGGGAAAAAAAAAAAAAAAGAAAAAAAAAGAAGAGTTTTTACTCATTCTCTCTCCCTCTACCCTCCTTTCCCCTGTTTGATTTGTATTATAATACAAATAGCACAATATCTATAAACCCTCTCTCAGTAGTGCCATTCCTGACCCTACATGAGAAAAAAAACCTCAAAGTAACAGAAAATCTTAGGCAAAAACGTTCAGGAATGGATAGCATGTGATATTTTGTATAGATTTTAGTCCTTCTAGATGAGTTATATGAAAATGAATTGGATGCAGCAGAGAGGTCAGCAAAAGCTGTTGTTAAAAGCTACTCTCTTTCAAGATACATATAAAATCCCCATACAGAGTCCCTTTATGAAACGTACAGCTGAAATGATAGGAGCTGCTCTCCAAATTGCAAACAGTGCACACAATGGGTCAGGAGAGGTGTGACCAGAGGAGAGAGTAACTGAGTGCAAGCACAGGAGGCCACTGCAGAGCAGGGAGGGAACAGCATCATTTTGTGCAGAAAAGCCACAAAAGTGTCACAGAGGCAGATAAAGGAGGATGTAAGCAAACATCAAAGAAGGGCTTGTAGCGCTGCTTTAGAGAGTTTTAGGGGAAGCAATCCTGAAAGAGTGACTGGGAAATCTCTCTTTTGTTTCCCTTCTGTATTTAGGGAAAACAGGCTTTACCACTGCAGGCATCCACAGCTCTGCCAAGGAGAGAGGGAAGTGCCCTGCTGCAGGACAGGCAGCGAGGACACAGCACCAGGCGTGGGGTTTGCTGAGGGGCAGCCGGGGCACTCGTTTTCTCTCTGATCCCCTCTTCCTCAGTTGCTCAAAATGCTTGTCTTTCAAGCAGTGGTTGTCATTCCAGCCTGGGTCTGCGCAGGAAGGAGGCTTTCTCTGGAAAAGAAATGTGGTTCGACCAATTATGAAGAAAGTAGTGATGTTCTTAGCAGATTTTGGGCCAAAACCCCAGAGAATGAAAGGCTGAAATTAGGCAGGGAAGTAACCTCTGCAATGAAGATCTCTCTCAGCTTATGTCTGCAAAGTTGACTTTTTCTTGAGCACATTTTGATTGCTTTAAAGTCATGTACTGTGCGTGCACTGTACTTTTTTCTGTGGCTAAGCTCTCAAAGTGAGCATCTGAACAAGGCTTTGCAGTCTGCATGAGTGGCTGATTTCCCTGCACAGTGACAAGTCTGGTTAAATGTATCATGGGCTGAGCAAAATGCAGCCAGAGCCCCAGCCTCACCCCCTGCCAAGGTTGGAGAGGGGCAGAAGACCCTGCACTGCAGCTCCTTGGTGAGCTCCCAGGGATGGGGCAACCACAGCTTCTCTGGGTGACCTGTTCAAGTCCTTCACCACCCTCCCAGTAAAGAATTTCTTCCTAATATCTAATGTAAACTTGCCCTTTTTCAGTTTGAATCCATTCCCCCTTCCCCTGTCACTACATGCTCTTGTACAAAGTTCCTCTCCATCTTTCTTGTGGGCTCCCTTTAGGTATTGGAAGGAAAGATGTGAGGTGGACAAGAGATCCCAGAGCTTTGGCTTTTGTAAGTGGTGCAATATCAGGGATATCCTTGGGCAAACAGACATGATGTCCACAGCTACTCCTGGTATGCAGCAGTGCTTCAGAGACATGCAGACCAAAATTCCTACTTTCCTTATGTTCTTCTTTAAAATAAATAAGCAACAGAATTAAAACAAGCCTTCCCTTCCTTGCAAACTAGAGATGAAATGTTGGACAGCAGCTTTGTGCAGGTGGCCATCACCAGCCCCTGGGCAAGGGGCATGAGGGTCTCAAGCCCCACAGAGGGGTGTGACAAGGGGGGACCTGTCACAATCTCAGCCTGCTCTTGGGCTTTGTGCAGAGGTGTGTGGAGAGGGAAGGTGGGTGCCCTCAGTGCCCCCCAAGAGCCAGGGCAAGCTGCTTCACATTTTTCCTGCCAGAGAAGTCGGCAGAGAAGCCCCTACTAGGACCAGTCTTTCTGGATCTCTTGACCTCTTCCCTTCCACAGCCCACTGCATCTTCCTTCCCCCATGGGCAGAGGGACAGCATCCTCAGAGGGCTGAGCAGCACCTCAGGACCTGTGGGAGGTCAGCCTGGGGGCCTCTGTACGTGCTGCAGCCCTGCTCTGGCTGCAGCACAGAGAGGGTAACAGGAGCTGGCAGCGCCGTGTCTGTCATCCCGTGGGATGGGAAGCTCAGCCTGAACCAAAGGGGCCATTTAGCATTGTGAATTATTGAGTACTTTGCAATGTGGAGGAGCTGAGTGAGTTAGCTGAGGTCGGGCAACCTGTGCTCCATTTTTAGAAACACGGGCTGACCAGGGGAAAAAACACCCCTGCAGCCCAGCAGAGCTGCTCTGTGTGGGCTGCAGCCCCTTGCAGTCAGGTGGGGATGATGGGGGGGTAGATGGGAAATGATACTGGGGGTCTCACTGGTGGCCAAGGGGGAAGGGATGCACTCTCCCTCCAGAGATGGAGAGAGGAGACTGGGCAGTGAGCTGTGAGCACACTGCTGCTGCTTAATATTTATTAACGACTTGGAAAAGTGGGGGAAGCAGTGAAGCAGCAAGTTTTGCAGATGGCAGGAAATAATTTAGGATAGAGAAGATTGTGCAGGCACCCAGTGGGACTTACCCAAGGTAAGGGGCAGGTGACCCTTGCTGCTACCACACATGGTGGGGAAGACTGCCTCGATGGCACTGGCACCTCTCTGGGTTCTCAATCAACAGCTGCCTGGGTGATGGTGGGGGAGGCTGCATGTCACCACACACAGCTCACTGGGAACATCTGCTCAGTCTGCAGCAGCTGGCTCAGAAGAGAACAAAATGGCTGGCTATATAAAGAACAGCATTAAAAAAAAAAAAAAAAAAAGCCATGCTGAAAATACCACCTTTCTGCTGTCTAGGCAGAGCAGGTGAATTATGGACTGGAGACATTCTCTTGTTGCACGAGTAACAGATGAAGGATGTGGAGCAAAATCGAGCAGTGATGGATGCAGAGAGGCTGAAAATAGTGACTGTCTTGTTCCCACCTGTATTAGGAGGATTAAGGTGAAGTGTTTGAAAAACAAAGACCAACCAGTTTATCCCCCTAAATGAGCCACAATCAAAGAGACATCCATGGACACTGATGGCCAAAATGGCTAATGTGGGCAAAAGGATGGATTCTTTTCAGCTGCGTAGCATCAGCCTGGGGGATGAGAGTGCAAGATACATTGTGCACACCAAGAGTCCAGCATGGTTCAGGTAGGGCTGTACGTGTAGGTGAATCACAAACATTCCTGTTTTGTGCTGGGATTAGGATTTTGGCAGGGCAGGTTGACTGGGCTGTAGCTCCAGAGGGTTGCCTTTAAGGCTCCCTGCAGCTCTTCCCTGAGGCATGGCAGTGGTCACAGTGCAAAGGTGATGCTGAACTGGGGAGGAAGGTAAGTGGTCCCCCCAGCAGGGTGAAACCATCAGCCAGCATGTGGGACCCATCTGATTTCTTCACAAAAGAGGGCTGAGGTGCTGGGCTGTGCCACCCACAGCAGTGGGGGAAAGAGGCAGAGGAGATTGGGGTTTACATTGAAATGTCTGCCAATTCTTGCCTCTTCTTACCTATAGTCTTACCTGTTCACTGGCACCCAGGACTGAGGTTTGGTCTTCCACCTGCACCAGGGGTGCAGAATCTCTTTGCCCCATAGCTTTCTCTGCTTAGTGCCAATGTCTGCAAGATAAACACAGGGTACAAAAGTTGTGCCTTGGCACCTAATGGGGTGAAAATGCAAGGTGGAAATAGCTTGTCTCAGAGACACACATATTGGAAAGGAGCTGCTTCTCACCTAGGATCTTAAAGCAGTGGGACTGTAAGCAGCATTTGGTCCCTTGCACAGGTCGTCTTCACTCCTCCAGAGCAAGGCAGGGGAAGTCATCTCTCATCATCGACACTCGTGGCACCACTTGGTAAAATTCTTCCAGGGTGGTTAGTTAAATCACTCAAGCAAGACAAGCCTCTGCCTCTGATACAGTTAGGAAATGTGACCTAGTTAAGCCCAGACGTTTTTGAGTGCGATGAAATGGAAGCGACTTGCGCTCGCTGAAAATTGACACCAGAAATAGAGCGCTTGCTGCTCGCCTGGCCAGCGGAGCGCCGAGCCCACGACCTGTGCAGGACCCTGCCACAGCAGCCCTGTCCCAACCCTGTCCTTCTCTGCACTGTCACTGTCCCACCAGGGACCCCCACAGCCCCAGCCATTCCCCCTCTGTGCCTCGCTCTCCTCCATGAAATCCAATTAAAGGGTGAAATGAATTTTGGAGTGACTGCTACAGGCTGTGCATGTCTGTGCATGGAGGAGGGGGTGGAAAAGGCCTGTCTGCTGGTGCTGGAGCAGCAGAGAACTGGCTCTGGTCTCATTTTAAGCCCAGCCCCACTGAAAAGCTGCTGCCGCAGCTGCAAGGGAACTATAAACGTACCATGCAATAACGTTATCGCTTTGATGGATGCTGGAGAGGGTTTGAATGCCTTTTCTTTTTTTTTCTTTTACAGTGTGGCCTTGTACCTTGCAGCTTCCCTTGCTGTAATGTGCTGGTTTCTTTTGTAACTCAAATCCTGCCCCCTCCTCTCTTTTCATCGGCATAATACCTTCGTTTGCTGCCCCTTTCCTGGAGGAAAAAAGAAATGCTCTACTATTTGGGGGGAAAAAAAGCCTTTGTCCTAACCTCTTGCTGTGCCCTGAGCAAATTTGTCTCTCCAACACAGACTGGCACAGAGGTGTCCAGAAAGGAGCACCAATGCAGGCTGTCCAAGTGCCTGGAGCTCTTCTCTTGAAGAGGAGCTGGCCTTGTGGGGACTGCAGGCTCCTTGGGAGGGAAAACAAACTTCTTGGTGCTGAAAGTCATTGGTTTTGGCATTTTCTTTCTCAGAAACAGTTTCCCTTTTGACAGAGCTAAGCTTGGGGCAGTCCACTCAAATGCACTGCTGATCTCTTGGACCCTCCAAGGGGCTGACACGAGAGCTTTAGGAGTGCACCACAGTGATGTGACCTCAATTTGCCATTTTAGGAGGGTTCTGCAAATGGCTGGACAGGCTGATGCAATGGGTCCTTTCCCAGAAGGTTCCCCTCCATCCTCTCTCACTTCTCAGCAGCTTTCCTCCCTCCCTCCCTCCCTCCCCTGTGCACCCTCAGGCTGTGGAGCTCACTCCTGCCAATTCGGACAGAGGCCAAAAGCACAGAGGGGATTGCAAAGCAATCAGGTTCAGAGGAGAAAACTCCCTGAAGGCTATGAACATTGCAGGCACAGCCTCTGGCTCGGGGAGTTGCTACGCTGTGGAGTGCCAGAGGCTGGGAGGGTCCTCTGGGGAAAGTCACACTCCACGCCTGTTGTGGCTTTTCTGCACTTTTCCCTTGGACATCTGCTCCTGGCCACTGCTGCAGTCAGTGTACCAAGCTGGATGCCCACCAGTCGGGTAAAGGGTGGTGCTTATTGCACCCTGCCCTTCTCTAGTTCTTGCATTTTGTTTGTCCTCTTTATTCCATCTCTCTGGCTGTTTCCCTGATAGGAAGACTTCTCTTTCCCACTTGGCTCTGGCCCTGTTCTCATCTTAGAGAATTTGTCTCAACACTCAGGCCTTGCTTGGCTTCAGCTGTGGGTGACTCATTCCCTGTGCCTTGCCTCAGTCCCACCTCTTGGCTGTCTCTTGGACGTCTGCTGTGCACTGCATCATTCGAACACTGCCTGCCGACACAGCTCTGTGCCCTCACACAGCCCCTTGACGGCAGAAATTTGCCTTCCCTGGAGAGCTGAGTCCTGTCCAAGGGCACAGCGGACTTTCCAGTGCACAGCATCAACAACTAGGCGTTAGTGCAGTTCCCTCCTTAGCCTAAAGATTACTATATCTCCCAACCAGCCTGGAGCCGCAAGTGCAGGAGAGGGATGGAGCAGCACAAGCTCCTGCTGTGCTCACTAGGCTGTCTCTGGGTACCCACTTATAGGATTTTTGAGCTCATTGGGTGTAAAAAGCCATGCACAGGCAGAGACCTGCTTGCATTGCTGCCCCATAGCTCCCTCACCCATGTCCAGAATGTGCCTTGCTCAGCGTGCTCTGCCCGCCTCTCTTTCCTCATCGCCTGCCCTGCTGCAGGGCAGCACAACTTTTGTGATGAATTCCCTTCTCATGGGAGAAGAAGGAGGAGGAGAACTGTTTTGCACAACCTGAGGCCCTGTGGAGAAGGGCTGCCCCATCCCTGTTTGTTTCACAAACTGGGCTCCCCAGAGACCCCATTTCCTCAGGGGCAGAGAGAGCTTATTGTAGAGGGATGGGTTTGTGCCCAAAAAGATGGAGTAAGAGTATGATTCCTTTGAGTCTTACTCCTGAGATTGCTTGTAGGGTTTAGGAGTAAGATGTTGCTGGTTGTCAAGGCTATAAAAATCTTACAAAAGTAGAAGGTTGAATTTCAGGCCAGTATCATTAGCCTAGACAAAATTTGATGAATGTGTTCTCTTTGTTCCCTCCTCTCCTAAAATGAATTCAGACCAGGCCAGTGCTTCCTTCTTGGTGAGGGATTTCTGAGGTTCTGACTCCATGGAAAGTTTGACTGGTGTGGGTGTGTGGCCAGTTTTTGAAGTCAGCATTTGTTGAGGGTTTACTCAGTGCTTGGAATATAAAACTGAACAAAGCATATACATTCAGTTGCTGTGCTTAGAGTAAGGGCTTTATGTGGGTGCTGTTCAAACACACAGGAGGTTCTCTGCTGCTGCAAACCCAAACCAATCGGCTGAATTAAATACAAAGATATGGACTTAAGAAACTCCCGTGCAGATTTGCAGTTGAATAAGAACTGTGCTGAGAAGAGACAAAACCCAGGTGCATTTCCAAGTGAAAACTTCCTCAGCTACTTATGTCAACAATAATAATTCCTGTTATAGGTCTGTGTGTACATTTGATCGTTTGCCCAGCATTGAAGGGGAGGCTCTGGTGTGGGATGTAGCAGCCATACTCTGTTATCTACAGTGCCCTTGGGCTCCTTCTCATTTCTGAGCACACAACAGCAATGATTTTAGCTCTCTAATTTTCTCCTCCACCCTCCTTCCCCTGCATTTCTCCTCCACATCCCTCCTTGCATCCCTTGCCCTTCTCTGCCACGCTTCCTGTTCCTGGACAGCCCTCCCTCCTCTCAATCTGTGAGTGCACTATTGCTCTGCCTTGGCAGTCCTCTGCAAAACTGTCCTCCTAAAGCACTCCCCCTTCTTTCCTCTCCTCCAGACTCCTCTGAACTTGAACTCTTGAATTTTGGTTGGATTTGCATGCCATGCCTGTTCTAACCTGCACGCAGCCTGGGACAGCAAAGATGTTTTATCTACGGTGACAAATTGCTGTGTAAAGTTACAGTGTGACATGAAGAGAGCAACCACCCTGATGGTACTGCAATCTGAGAGACATAACATGCCAGGGAGAAGAGGCAAAGAAAACAAAGGTCAGTGGTGTTTTATTAAATCTGAAAGCAAAGAAATGTACATAAAAGATGTCTTTATCTAATGCTTTGCATCCAGATGCTTTCTGAGATCATCTGCCCAGAGTCTCCTGTTACAGGCAGAGGAAGGACAAACTTCCTTGTCCCTCAGGGGTGCTCAGAGCATACTGATGCTAAGAACCACCTAGCAAACTTCCTCCAGGCTGAGGCTGAGGTTCCCACCTGCCAATTCTACCCATGGTTCTGTTTAAGCTGCTTTAAGTGAGGACTTCAATGTCACATGCCTAACCTCACCTAGCTGATCCTCTGCCATTCCTGCTCACTTTAAATTTTTTGCTTCTGCTTTGGGCTTCTTCATATTTCAGATGACCTTACAAAAGTGAGTACTGCATGAAGTACTGAGCAGTTAGCAAGCAAGCTGCCCTGAGCTGCTGCTCATCACCTACCTGACACTTGCACATCATGGTTTTTCCACCTTCTCCAAGCTCAAGCTTCATCTCTAGCTCTTCAACACAGAGAAGAGTCACAAAAAGACACCAAAAGTGTAATTTAGGATGGGCCCACGCAGCATCCCGCATTGCAGGAGCGAAGTCTTTATGTGCAATGCCTCACTTCTGCATTAAAACATTTGGATAATGTGTGAGCTCTCTCCACCCCAGGCAGGAGCAGAGCTGATCTCAGTGCAAAGGGCAGCTTGGAGCCTTTGGCCCATTTCTCCACAGACATGCTGGATGGTCTGACTCATGTGGCATGTGTCCATTAGAAACAGACTTGGGATTGTCCTCACCATTTCTTCAACAAAATGGGCCAGAAAATACCCAGGGGGACAGCACCAGGCCTTGGCTGTGAGTTCTTCTAGTCAGCAAAATAAGAAAGACGAATTTTTGTGGTTATTCAGCTACTTAAAGGTAGCTGAATGGCATCAGTGTGAAACCTTAGGTTGTTGAACAAGATAGGCACATGAGGACAGTGGAAAATAGGGACCAAAAGGGACTTTTTGGACCATACTGTCTGATCCCCTGCTGCTTGGGGTAGGAACTGCCTCACTTCTGCATTGAAACAAGTTGGGTTTTTTGTCCCCATAAAATTTCCTGCAAGTCAATCCCAGGGATGCACTTCTTGGACAGTCAGGTCCTTCTTCTAATTTCCAGCTGAAATGTATTCCTGGCAAATTTATAGGCACTTGTTCTTCTGCCAGCACTGCCCTTTCACTCAAATAGCTCTTCTCTCTTCCTGGTACTTCCCTCCAGGGTATTTGTAAGCAACAAATATATCTTTTTCCAGCCTGCATTTTTCTAGACTCAAGAAACCAAGCTCATTTAGTCTCTTCTTGTGGAAGAAAGCTTTCTCCTCCCAGGTCATGACAAGAGAGAAAGGCACAAAAAAGGCAATTTTAAATTAATTCATCTTTTATATGGACATACAATATTCTGTACTTCTGTGATGGCATTAAAATCTTGCTATTTCTATTAGAAATCCCTCATCTGACATGTCTTAGGCTCACATTTGTCTTTCTCACATCTGCATGCTACTGCCAGCTTACAGACATTTGATCAGCTCGTGCACTCAGGTCTTTCTCCTCCTCTGTCACTTCCAACTGATGAGCTCCCAGCTGGTAGCAGAAATTCTCATTATTACTCCCTCGGGGCACGACCTTGCATTTTGTACTATTAAATCTGATGCCATCTCTATTGCTTCTGTCCCTTTTTCGTAGGAAAACTGCTCTGATTAGTCACCATATAATGCCTTAGAGACCTAAAGACATAGTCACTATATTTTTATTTTTAGAAACTGTTTGCTGTTTCAGTATTTTCATTCACTGAATGATGCTGATGTCTCTCTGTATTACCACTTCTCTCTAACAGAAACTCCAGGCTGATCTGCAGAAGGGCAGGAAAAAATTGCCTTCCAGATGAAATATGTGGCAAGAAGAGCTATATTTCCAAACAATTTCAGGGAAATAATTTTGTAAGTTATTTGTCACTCTGCTGCACAAAATGATCAGACACACCGTCCAATCAACAGCAAACCAGAAACTAACAGGTATGAAAATGTTCTGTTTTATCTAACTATTTTTCCAGTGATCCAGATTTACTGTGAGTAAATTTACTGCTTCTCACTGCTGGGATGCAGCTCTCATCTACAGAGCTGTCACAGTGATGGCTCCCAGCACTTTGGGTTTTAACCATTAAAACTATTTTTATGATGTTTAAAATACTTCAGAAACAACTGCTGTTATTGTCTAATTTTTGTGCCTAATTACTATGGCATTGGGCAGCTTATGAAGATCTGTGATGGTGATGAGAATTCATTTACTCTAACCTCTCATTTTCAATTACAAACAATGCTGTGTGGAGATCATTTTGCCCAGAGAAGGTCTGGTGTAATTCAAAACACCCCCCACATCCTTAGGATGCTGCAGCCACTCTGAAGTGTCTGCCACTGCTGGTGCTTTATGGAAAAATGTATTTCAGAAAATAGCTGGGGAGAGGTGCCCACAGAGGTGCTGCAGAATTGTATTTCCCACGTCTAGGTTGTCTGGTGGATGTTTGTGAAGTGTTTCACAGGGCTGTGAGCCCTTTAATGGCTCTGGAGGTGTTTGAGCAGCACCCAAAGCCATAGGGCTTCCTGGCCTGAGGGGACCTCTGCAAAGTCCATCTCTGCAAGTGAATATCAAGAATACTTTGATTGATTTCTTGTAAATCAGACAAATCTGGTGTGTGTGGAGAGCTGTAGTCCTGACAGGGTGTCAAAATCAAAGGCAGTTTGAATTTGTTCTTCTCACACAAGTGAGGCACATTACAGCCACACATGATGATTTGCCATGGAGGTCTTCAGATGGCCAAAATTCGTTTTTCTTGAAAGAACCAAATTTCCTTTCCACACTGTGTTCTGCATGTGTTCTGCTCTGGGGATGCCTCCTGTGTTGGGATGCTGTGGGGATGTGGAGGTGTCTGGGGGGGACTCTTGCTGTGTGCCCATGACACAGGCTTTGGTGGCATCTGCATGACCTGCTCAAAGCATCAGGACCTCTGTGCACCCCTGCAAGCTGTGCATCATGGGCTTGTGCCAGCAAAGATTGTTTTTCTTGCCTTGTCCAGACATGCTAATGAGGCACTCTGACAGGGCTTACCTTTGGAGATGTGAAAGAAAATAGCAGAGGGAGATGGAAGGCAAAGCATAATTTTGGAAGCACGAGAACTTCTGAAACATTAATCTGATGAATAACTCCCTGCCAACAGAATTTCACTAAACCACTGATCTGAATCATGTCACAGATGGCATCGTCTTCCAAAGTGTTAGCAAAACACAGGGCTCAACCTTCAGTGCCCCTGCATCGCTATTTCTGATCCAGCACAACAACGCGCCTGCAAAAGACAGAGCTTTTAATAACTGCAAGTCAGGAAAAAAATAACCAGCCCTGTTTGGGATCTGAATAGCTGCCTTGCAGAAGGAGAATTGCCCATTTTGCTCAGTGCAGCAGTGAAGATGGGCTCACAGCACACAGAGTACCACATGCTCTGATAGACTGCGAGATCCGCTACGATGCGTTTTTATAAATGTAAAATCTCGACTGGCATTTCCCAGTGGAAGGTGCTAGGCTTGATAAAGTAGGACCAGCCATGGCACAAATGAAAGAGGAGGAAGGGATTGCATGTCAGCCAGCAGCCTCCATTTATGGCATTTCATGGCTGCAAGAAGAATTTAGGCTTGAAACATTGTTTTAAATACTGAAACCAGCATGAGCTGATGCCAGGATGGATAAATAGTAGTGCTCGTGGGGATCTAATCTCTGGTGCCAAAGCTACATCTGTATAATGTCAGCCAATGACCTTTTTGGCACCTGAGTTTAGGTGCCCATCCTGGCTGTGTATCACCTGCTCAGTCAGAAGAGATTGGTGGTCTCCACCTCCTTACGCCTGATTTCCATGGAGGGGGACGTGCTAGCTCCAGGTCAGATCCGTGTGTGGGAGCTCATTTGGGTGGCCAGGACCCTGAGGAGAGCCACAGCACACATCCAAGGCATGCAGCACCTCTCCCAGGCACCTGGGGCCTGGCAGCCTGACCTCAGCTGGAGTTTCACAGGAAGAAGAGCTGAGATTTCCTCACTCTGCTTTCCCAAGGAGGGACAGGCCTCCCAAGGGACTGGTACACGTCTCTGGGGCTTTGCCCTGTCATCTCCTGAGCTACCGCTGAGAAATCTTTCCAAAAGATGGTCAGCTTCTGTTAGACATCTTTCTAACCACCACCACCCCCCCTCAAGGAAGAAGATGTTAAAAGAACAATGCTAAAGATTGTGAAAGCAAGCCCTCCACAAGCAGGAAGGCGGTGGAGGAGAGCCAGAACGATGGTGGCCTTGTGCAATGTGATTTTGGGCCCCATGAGCGTCCAACTTGCCTGCTCTTTTAGCCCCTGGAGCCCTGCCTCTCTTAGTGCACAGACTGCAGCTGTGGAGGGGCTGGACAGCAAAGCACTAAGACAGAGGAGGCTGTTGCCAGCTGACCTATACTCCTTTCTTTGGAGAAGATGGAAAGTGTGTAGCAGTTGATGTGGAGGCTGAAAGAGGCCCTGTCTCACGAGAAGACACCAGAACTCTGTCCCAGAGAACTGGACTTTCTCCCTGCCTGTGGTGCTGCATACCTGTGGGATATCACAGACATCACTTCATTAAGTTTGTGCAGGAAATCACTGCCTCTGTGTGCTCTCACTGCCCAGTGCCCATCTTGAAATCAAAGGGGTGCAGTGACAGAAATGAGGGAGAGTCCTGCTCTGAACCTCCAGTATGCTGGTCCCTGGGTAGGCAGACCTTGGGCAGCTCAAAGGGGGTGTCAGAAAGAGCTGCTTTTTCTCATCAGGTGAACTGGTGATTATAAATGCAGGAGCTGCTCTAAGCACTTCAGTGTTACAATGGTATTCTAGAAGAACCTAAGAGGAAATTAATAGGACCAGAGTAACCAGATTTGAATAGCATGTCTTACAAAAGGCTGAGGAATCCATCAGCCCTAGGCAGGACCTCTCACAGAAGATGTCAGCCCAGCCAGTTAAAGTCAGGCAGCGTTAGAAGAAACTGAAGATAATGCCAACCTGCAAAACAGACACTGCTGCCACCTATCACAGTAATGAGATTTCATAAAGAAAAGCCCATCTCACTGGCTTCCAGAAGGATTTCCTTTAGCAGACAGCTGGGCACCTGGGCTGATTAAACACAGATACAAGTTTGAACAACTGGAACAGCCTATCATGTTTTGTTGCACCCAGGCAGTTCAAGATGCAGCAAACACATCCAGTCCATTTTTAGCTCGGCTCTGAAGGTATGCACCCTGTGAGATAACTAAACATTTAGTCCCTGCAATGAACACAGTGCAGCACACAACACATCAGAAGTCCTTCCATGGGAATGGGCACCCTGCTCAGACCCCAGGGGAGGGAGCATCATCCTGAAACCTCTGCCATGAGACAGCAAGAGGCAGTATGCATAGACTGGCTGTCACCCCATCCTGAAAAACAGGACAGTGTCACTCGTTCTTGGTTAGAAGACAGGAGCTGCCACAGGGTTTCCCCTGTACTGAAGGAGTACCTGAAAGCAGGATTTGGCCATGAGTGTGTCTACACTTGGATCTGCATTGCAGTACAGCCGTGATGCTTCCTGGCTGCCCAGAGCCTCAAGCACAGCCCTGTCCCTCCCAGCAATACGCTGGGGAGGTTCTTATACCTTTTCACTGGTTTGAAAATCAGCCACTGCCAGTCTCAGTTGAGGCACTGCCAACTGGAGTTGGGGCTGAGCTTGTGATTTTGATCTGCAATTGCCTGGTGACTTGTCAAAAGCAGTAAGGGTCACCAGGAAAAGAGCTGGAGTGAAACCTTGCAGACACTGGGCTTGGAGGCAGGGAGCTCTTCAGACCTCACTTCTGCCCACAGAAAGATTTTGTTTGGCCCTCAGAGTGATCTGGGTCCCAGTTCCCTCCCTCAGGACCTCACTGCCACCCTGACTAATCATGTCAATCTCAGCAAAACTAGCTTCTAGCACCAAGCTTTTTGTAATGTCCTACTTTACAGGGCTCAAGTAACAGCAGGACAACCTAGAGAAAAGAAAGGGACAGTGCAATTATGTGAAGGGATGCCAGAGGCAAGGAACCTTTAAACTCCTCTCCTTGTGCATCTTTGTAAAGCTGGAACTGAGGCAAAGCCCTGATTCCTCAAATCACCCAACACCTGGAAGCCACTGTCACGCTCACAGCACAGGTAAAATGATTCCACTTTTACTGGTATTATCATCACCAGTCCTAGCAACCAAGCAGTGAAGAAAGAAAAGCATCATCCAAGGAATGGTGTCCACCATGCATTTGTACACAATGTGTCTTTAATTGCACTCAAGGGCTGACAAAAAAAGGCCAAGTAAATTTCATTTGAAGTTAAAAAATATTTCTGTTGACTTGAGTGGGCATTGGCTGAGGACCTCAAGCTGCGGGAGGATGTCTGAATCACTGTGGCTGCCAAATCAGAGGTATGGATTTAGCAAAATCCCCATGCTGTGGTGTTCCCATTAATTTCTGATCTGCAGAGGAGTTGCATGCTGGTCCATAACCCTCACCACTTACCCACACCATTTGAAGGGAGTCACCCTTCTAGAACTACTATTTTCCTACTTGTAAAATGGGACCAGGTCATCAACTGGGGCACCAGCTCAGAATCTGGCCTCCTTTAGATTTTTTTTCCCCTCCTTCATCTAGAAGAAATGCCAATCCACACTAATTTTTAAAACTGGAAAAATTATCAGATCAGATTCAATTATCCTCTTTCCACCCCTTGCACATGCCTGAAATAAAGCTTCTGTTATTGGAGTTTAGCTGACGATGCCTTTGTGCAAGGAAGGAAAGGCTGCAGTTAGTTTTTCTGTAACTGAAACCATATGGAATTGAAACTTGTTGAATCAATAATGAAACATGTCTGTGTCACAGAGCAGTTTTGATTCCAAGACATACAATGGACTGTTTGCAAAGTCACATTGCTGGTTAAAACTACTTTTTTTTTTTAATGGACAAATAATATAGGGACTCAGCTACTTAGGAGGATATGGTCTAGTTGATTGCCTGAGAAAGTTAAAAAAATTCCCAACCAGCCTGAGGTTCTCTGTTGACTCATTTTCATAAGACATTTAAGTACTGTGGCAAATGCTTGCCAGCCATTTAGGCAAGTAGCTTAAGACACATCAAGAAACACAAAGCAAAAATTATTTCAATGTCCTAATTTCCCATCCATCCTTCCCAGCACATGCACACTAGCTGCACTGAGAAGCAGGTGAGTTGCTAATGCAGATTAAGTTGTCCTTTGAGAAGTCACTGTAATTAATCCACCCAGTAACCCCTGAACAAAGAAATACTTCCGTGACACATCAGTGTTTCCAGATTTGGAAAGGATTTGACAAATGCCAAACTAAACTTGCACAGCAAGTGAACTGTGGTGGAGAAAAGAGTGTTCAGCCTCTAGAGGAGGGCATGGAGTACCTAAGAGGGTAAATAACCTACTTGCTCAATGGTAACACTTATTTTATTTCATTTTATTTAGATGCTTGGCAGTAAAGAAGGGTGTTGGAGGATGTCAGAGGTGCTTCAGAAAAGCCTGCTGGTGACTAGAAATATCTTCATTTTCTGTTAGCATGCAGGTAAGCATGCCAACAGCCACCTGAATTCTGACTATATTACAATATGAGGTATTCCCCCTCGTTTTGGTTCTTGGCCTCAGTGTCAGGCAGTTTTGTAATGTGAATGTAAAGTAGCATTTTGTGGAACTCAAAAAGCTTTGGTGATTCTTTTCAAAGTGCTGAGCTTTTCTGAATGTCCTTTCTCGGCAGTGCTGGGCTGAGTCTGCCCTGACAACATCACATTTCACAATCTCTTGCTTCCTACCAGCTCTGGGTGTGAGGGAAACATAGGACCCCCGTGCTCTCTGAGCAGGAGGAATGTTGCATGGTGGTGGACTCTGGGCTGGCAGCTCAGGTTTCCTCCTCAGGGACTGAGGGAGCAGATGCCTGGAGCTGGTTTTCTTTCTTTCCTCTCTGATTCAGTGTTGGGTAATTAAGGACTGAAAGGTTGCCTTAAGTGCAGCTTTGGGAATTGTATTTTTCTGCAGATGGTGTTTCCTCTTATCAGTTATTGCATTGCAATAGGGCCAAAAAATCTGATGCAGATATGATCCTTTCTTGGAAAGGTTTAGTATTGGAACACAATAACCATAGAGGAAGATCAGAAGATAATTGGGGTTGTGGTGCACTGTGGCACTGTAAATGGAAGAAACCTGAGCCAGAGTGCACTAGAAAGAGACAGGCACTGGTGGCAAATCATTCAAATCCCAGCCCAGTGCCTCCAGCGCAGAATTAGAGTCCTGTAGAAAGGGAATCAAAATACCACAGGGGACGAAATCGTTACTAACCAAAATAGCTGACATCATCCGTGGTTGTATGGGAACCTGCATGTTGGTAGGCGTACATATATATGTATATATAAAAATTTCCTGGTGTGGATTTTCCATAGCAATTTTTCACTTCAGCAAAAATAAAAACCTCAACAAAACCCAAACAAATGAAGTGAAAAAACAAAAGAGCGCAATGTCTCATAATAAGCTCTTTCTGTTGTGGCAGCAGCTGCAGTTTCTCCTCTCAGATTTCTTTTCTGTTATTACCCAGAAAGAATCAGCAGCTGCTTAGGAAATATTCCAGAAAGATTCATTGAGAAGTTCCCGGCTGTTTTTCACATGTTAATCTGACAGAAGTAACATCTTCAAGGAAGGGATTAACTCTCCTGGTCTTTGTCTGCTCCTCATAAATTAGTGGGTTCTGATAATGTGATTTTCTAAAAGGAAATGACAGGAGGAAAAATAAAGAAATCACATGTCTTGGTGATGGGAGACAAGTAGGTTTTTTATGTCACAGAGGGGGTGTGGGAATTGCTTAGGTTATTTTAATGGTAGTGTTTGCATCTCTTCAGAAACTTTTGCACAACCCAACTGCTTCCCAAATGAGTGTATCCGGGGGCAACACCCATAAGAGGGATCATTTGGAAGAGACATAACAGCTCCTGTGAAAGTAGGAGACCTTCAGGACATATTAACTTGGAGTTATTTCAGTGCTGTCGTGCTCTGTGCTTTAGGACTGGAGTGTGCAGCCGCCAGAGTCTGGATGGGGAAGCTGCTGGGGTGGAGCTCAGTGGTACAGTCCAGATCAGGGGCTCTGAGCAGGCATTCCCAGGGCTGAACTTCCCTTTTCTTTCCTGTGTGGCTTCTTTTAGCTGGGATGTCTCCGCAAGAAGAATGTTCCTCCCTGTAATGTGGATGCCTCAGGAGAGGCAGAGCTGGTGGCTGACCCCATTCAGGGTTCTGGAAACTGGTCACGGGGTAGAGATGGGCAATTGTGTCAAGGCTCAGCATTCCCTCAAAATTTGGCTGGAAGCTGTCACCCTGAGCCTTTTCCCTGCCATTGCCC
This sequence comes from Fringilla coelebs, assembly GCF_963513975.1. Taxonomy (NCBI): domain Eukaryota; kingdom Metazoa; phylum Chordata; class Aves; order Passeriformes; family Fringillidae; genus Fringilla; species Fringilla coelebs. The sequence goes on along the minus strand of NC_140029.1, from coordinate 112,263,195 downwards.
TGGATACAGGACAAATCACATTCCCATTTCCTGGGCTCTGGTGCATGAGGGCACAATTCAAATGTCATCTTTTGAATGATGTTTGCCCATAATTCAACATCAAAGCATCTTTGCCCTTCCCCTGTCCTTCTTTGTCACAGGCAGATCTGCCTCTGAGCTCACTCCTGGCAAAAATCCAAACCTCCTGTTGGCATCCAGAAGTGGAGACATGGATCTTCACAGAGCATTATGGAGCCTCCAACGGGCATGGATCTTGCTTCATGGAAAACTCAATGAAAAAGTTGCTCCTTCTTCTTCTGCTGTCATTAGTGACTAGGGGGAAAAAACACCCCTACAAACCACAAAAAGTAGCATGTGATTCTTCCCTCAGAAGGACTGAGTAAAAGCAGTTTGGATCTGTAATGTCCAGCTCTGCAAAACACTGCCCACTGAAGTATACAAGCTCTTGGGAATGTGGGAGCGATAATTGGAGGTTAATAGAGCTTTTACTGCTGGCTGCCTAGCCAATTATTTCTATGAAAAAATCCTGACATTTTTCCCTTTATTGAAGTGAGTTCATGATCATCTATATAAAAGAAAGCTGCATTCTGAGAACACATATGCATTTGCATATGGATGGTGTTCTCTTGGAAATTATTTGAATAAAAATAAAAGAAGAATGAAAACAGGAGTTTTCACTCAAGGGAAAAGTTAATGAACTCACTTCTCTTTCTTTCACTCCCTGATTAAATATTATGTTACCATTTTATCTTTGTGCATGAAGAGTAAAGCCCAATTCTGTATTTTGCCAGCTTCATTCATGAAGCTTTGTATTATTTTTACTGCAATAAAAAACTAAAAATTACTCTCTCCACATGAGAAGCAGAATGGAGAAGAGCAGTAATTCCCCACAGCATGGAGGAAGGAGAAAGACAAGACATCCTCTTTTGTTTGTTTGAATAGGCATGAGATGTGCTCCAACATGTGCTGGCAGGAGCAGTCGGAGAAGATCGGCTACAGAAGCTCATCAAGAAATGCAAAAGGCATGACCTGCTATCTAAGGTATCAGTGAAAGCTTCCTTTCTGAAGAGGTTTTTTTCCTTTAATACTCATTATTTCTGAGAGCCTGTGGGCTCGGTAGCAGATTGTACCGGTGTTTCAAAGTTGACTACTTGATCATTCCAATTAGGATCCTGTGGATTTTCACTGTTGCCAGCTAAGCGAATTTCAGTGCATTTTCAGTCAGACCAGCTGAATACCACTGGACTTCTGGTGCAGTGGCCAGGTAGCTCAGCTGAGCCAGTGTTACTCACAGGGGGCACCACCTTCTTTTAGCTGGCAGCAGAAGCATCACAACATTCAATAAACAAGCCCACATTCCTATGCCAGTGTATGATTCCAGAATTGGCTTGGCATTTTATTAGCACTTGAGAAGGTTATTGCCATGGATTTGCCAGTCGCTAGATTAATGAAATTTACCAGGAGTTCCTCTCTGAGACAGGAGAGCATCTGAAAACCAGTGCTATGTCAAAGCAACTTTGTGGGGAGCGCCCATCACCTGCTAAACATGGCTGGTTTTCAAATGTTCTGGAGAATAAACAGCGTTGATTTTAATCTAGAAAGGGATGCTTTATGGAGGCTCAGTGCCTGAATGCCTTGCAGTCTTGTTTGATTGGTGCTGAGATGTAAGCAGAGGCAAGGTAAAATCTCAGAAGTGATATTCACATGCAAACCTTGTAATACACAGTGTTCTTGGGGCAGGGTGGGGAAATGTAAATTCCAAGTACATGTAAATGAAAAACAAACAAACATGAGAATGGGGAAAGGAGATTTAAAATTTAGAAGTGCACTCCTCTGTCCAAGGATTTCGCCTGTGCTGCTGCTACTGGCCCATTGCTCTCGGTAGCAGGAGCAAGGCTTCTATCTGCCAGTCGACCATTTTCTTTTTGATAATTATTCACATTGCTGTAGAAACGGAAATTATCTCTATTTTCTCACTTCCCAATTGAAAACTGTAATTGCAGCTGCTCCCTCCTCCTTGTTTGGAAGTTTTGCATGCAGAGAGTCATCAGCCAGGCTTGCCTTAAATCAAATCTTCCCATGCAGCCTGGGTTATAATCTAGCGAGCACAGCAGCTGCCTATTCGCAGCAAGGAGAAAAGCAGCACATTTCTCCAGCCACTGGCTAGGAAATTCTTGCTAAAAGAAAGGGGCTATGCCTTGTCTGATTCCTTTATGGAAACGTAAAGGAGTCAGCTTCCTGAGGGCTTTCACAGATATTGCTAATCATCTTAAATTGAAACAGGACTTCCAAAACCAGCATGTAAATCCCCGTAACACACCTTCAATTTCTGTCTCCAAGGCTACCCAGCTGTCCTGATCCTCCGTGACAAGCACTGGAAATGCAGTGATACTTCCTTTTGCACTAGTCCTTCCCTGCTCCTCAATCCCCCCTGCTCTCAAGTCATCTTGCTTGCATGAAACACCGCTCCACAGCATGGTGGTGGGTGAGGAGCTGGTCTCAAAGCCCATGGGAAGTCTGAGTGGCAGGGAATGTACAGGCTCTCATCCCTTCCACCAACAGCGAAATGCCGTTTCCCTCAGGGATACAAGAAAATAGCCAGAGCCCCTGTGCAGACTCACCCAGCTTTGCTCACTCATCTGTGCAAGGACTAGAGTGGAGGTCTCCTTAAAATAATGCTAATAGGATTTATTCATGCTGTTTTTATCAACCCTTCTTATTCTGCTATAAGTTCATGAATAACAGCCACTGCTCTCCAGTGGCAGAAGTGTATTTTGAGGGACACAGTACGTGTAGCCTCATTGAACATCTTCCAGTGACTTTATATGCACACACTGCGCTCTCACAGAGAGCCAAAATCTGCCCTCTTCTGAAGTCCCTTGGGTCTAAATTAGTGAGACTTTCATATATCGTGATTTGAATCTGAATGTGTTTCCTTGCTTGCAGTCCCTGCAGTCACAGAGTAAGCAAGGAGACTTTGTGCTGTGGTTTACCTTGTGACTTCTGGGGTTGTTGGGGAGTCCTGAAGAACCACATGATCAGCAGGCACATTCCCTGTTCTGCCAACACAGGAGCACCTTCTAACAGTGCCCATCTCCCAGGATGCAAGATTTGCCAAGGCACAGGTGTATGGAGCATCCCAGCAGAGAGCAGGAGCCCCCAGCTGCCAGCTCAGCTGAAGGTCTGGGGTGACATACAGCTTCTCTGAGTTACTTCTCTGACCCTTATCCAAGACTCACAGAAGATGTGCTGGATGAGCTGATGAGCCTTTTGTACTGCAGATCTCCTCAAAACGCTGCAGGGTCAACAGCACAGTGCCAAACTAGAATCAATGAGGCTTCACGCAGACACTCAAGAATAACAAGTCAACCAGTGGATTTGCAGGCAGACTGTAACAGCTTGTTATCTGATGTCCCCTGGGCACAAACACTGAGACATCTGCAGTTTTTGACCTTTTTTTTGTCTCTGCTGGCTCAATAGCTAGTTAGCTGGTCATTCAATGTGAAAACAAAACAGAGGAAAGGAGAGCAAATTGCAATAGGCAGGAGATGCTGGACTATTAGGATGCCAAAAGGACTGGAAATACATAAGTACAGAGGTTGCTTTGCTCTCCTTTAGTATTTGTGCATTAAGCTCTCTGAGTTGGTTTCTGGAACTCTGTTAAAAGCAGGGTTTTTAAAATGCCAGTTGTCACTGAACTTTTACGTTGGTTTTATTTTGCATGTATTTTGCATCTCTATTCTCTTTGCTTGGCACTGCAAGTTAGAAATCAACCTGAAAAACACACGGTAAGACTTCACTGACTTTCCCAGACTTTTTTTTTTGTCTGAGAACACAAAGCTGTCTTCATAGCATCTCCTCTAGTCCTAGCAAGGGGAGGGAAGATCCCCAGAAGACTGACTTCTGGATCATCCTTTGTACTGAGATCTCAGTTCCTTGGAATGCAGTGACTGCACTAGCTTATATGTATGGGGGGTGTGGAGCTTCCTTCCTTCTTTCTAGGCTCTTGTTAATAAAGAGTGTGCCCACATTCTCAGACAGGGCCCTAATCACCAGTCTTAGCCTAATCTCTTAATTAATTCCTGTTAATGTAAATGGACTCGAAAAGATTCTTTTAGCCGTAGTGTTCAAGAAATTAGAAGTCCTTTTTTGCAGAGACAGTGTGTTTCTTCTTTCATGGTCTGGTATAATGACAGCACTGTCATGCTGTATGAGAAGGATTTCCCACATCCTATAGTGCTCACTTCTCATCCCTGGATTATAGATTATTTTAAATCAACTCAGAATAATAGGTGACAGCTCAGTGTATATTATGTGTAGCATTTCAGTCTAGCACAGGCAGAGACCTCCTGGCCTTTTGTTTCCGTAATTTCTGTGCCTCAGAATGGCCTAAAGTCAAGGTTGAGTTAGACACCTTGTGTAACAGAAAGCAACAATACGTGAAGTTCTGGGACCTGCCAAAGAAATGCAGTGTTCCTGCTTCTGATTTAATCTGATTTATTCTCATCACATGGATGTCCTGCAATCAAGGTCAGAAAAGGATTTGAGCCTGTTTCTGATATGGGAAGACAGCAGTCCCACAGGTAAAAAACACAAAGAAGAGCTAAGTTCAGATTGACCTTACTGAAAAAAAGCAAGCTCCCAAAATGGAGTGTAACTGGTCAGTATCATGAGAGTGAATCTGGAGCAGGGTAAGACTTGTAGAATTGTACCTGCCCATGTTATAAACAGAGACTCCCCTCTCTCGTGACTTCAATTTTGCCTAGGAGAATCCATATAAAAACAAATAAATGCCAAGAGAAATGTTTCTATTGTTTTCCTTCTCTGTATCTAATGAAATCTGTTCCTTTAAAACAGAGCAATATCCTCCCCTATGATTTTTTGCAGTCACATTGCAGAAAGAGAGAAAACCTGAAAGCAAAATTGACTCCTTTTGATTTTTCCTAGTTCAAGAGAGGAGACATGCCAGTGGGAAGGAGAATAAAAATCACACTGAGTAAATCTGGATTTTAAACTGCCTCTAATGATCAACAGCAATTAAACAAATATTTATTTCTGGTTTTATAGTTTATTTGTGTTAAGGCTGACAGCAGATTTTTAATTTGATATTCAGTCTTCCTTATTAAAAAAATTGTATATTTTAGATTGGTTATTTAATTATTTACTTCTGTAGGAGTTCAGAGTGCAAGTTGTTGGGGGGATAATTTTGTCATGTACTGCTTTAGAATGTATTTTCTGCTCCCTAATTCTTTGGTTGCTTAGGTACTACAGATCAAATCCTGTCTGCACTGAAGTTGACAAGAAAATGTCCAGTAGTTTGAATAGGGTGTTGATTTTATCCTTACTCTTCCTGCCCTAGTGGGAGCTGCCATAACATCTAACATCAGATCTTTAACATCTCTCCAGCGCTTTGAAGTGCAGCCCCTCATATTTCATTCACCATTTCAACCCAGAAGCAACAGAGGGACTGCAGCCCTGCTGCTGGAAGTGCAAGAGGGAGGCAGGAGGTAGGAGGATGTGCCATTTATTGCTTAACAGGTTGGATAACCTTTTTGCATGTGGTTTGCTCATGTGGCGACAGCGACATGATGTGCAACCCACAGCCACAGGCAGCTTTTTGCAACCTGCCTGTTTTGCAGCTATTATGTCTCTAACCCGTGAGACCATCAGTTATCTAGAGATATGCTGGTAAGTCTGTACATATGCATGGAAATATCACAACACATGGGGGTTTTCCTTGTGTGGTTAGTGCTCAAAAGTTCCAAAAAATTTCAACACATGGCATGTTTATGAGTGCTTAAGTAGTTAGGAACCCAAGCTCAGGCAGTCAGATTTGAAAAATCTAGTCAGTGTTAGAGAGATGTGCTCTGTTGAAAGGAATCTAGTCTAAAGATGTTCATGAAGCTTGAGTTTATGTTGTAAAGAAACCTGTAGCGTGTGGTGTGCTTTCTACTTTTCCTGGATTTCATTATGCCTTCCTGCCTCACAGAACAGCTGTAACATTAAACCCATTGAAATTTGTAAAGTGCTTAGAAATCCACTGAGGGGAGGTTGTAGAGGAGTAAAAGGTACTCAACTTTCATTGCTGTTCTATCAAGCAAGAGAGTTTCCAGGGTGTCTTAATAATAAATAAGAATAAATAACTGCAAATGTAGAATCTGTTCTATGCTCATTAATAGGTATCTTTGGGTCTGTGGTTGAGGAGAATCTCTTTTAAGGAGAAGGTGAGTATAGATTTGAAGATTTGAATTCAGATTTCAATATCTTCTTTACCACCATGGCTTGAAGCATTGGGGTGTGCTTTAGTAGCGTGTGAACATTATCCAGGTCTACCGGAATTTGAATAATTGTGGCAGATTGTTTCACCATTTTCTCCTGTCAGATTTCAACTAGATTTTCAAATAAATCATTCACCAATATTTTTTCCTCATGGTTTGGTTAGCTCCAGAGCCAGCTGAACAATATTCATCAAATAAATTACTCACTTTTTCCTCATCAATCTGCAAATAATTTATTCACAAATACTTTTACATGAGGCAGCCAGCTCTAGCCAGGACAAATCAAGGTAATTTCCTACGCTTTTGATCACATGCCAGTAGGACTTTATCTTGGACAGCTCAATAGAGACAGGTTTTAATGCATAATACATAAATGGCTAAGCTGAGTTTTTCACAGTTCTTTGTGAGCTCTCTACTATTGCCCATATTTCTGTTCAACTGCTAAAGGGGAATGACAGGGGGGCATATATTTTCCATCCAGGTACGCTCAGAAACATTTCACAAAACCGAGCTTGTGGCTCGACGTCAGCCACAACCGTGATGGGGCAGCCCGTTGGCTGGAACACGCACTCTGTTCACTGGAGCAAGGCGAAATTTAACAAGAGTTGAGAAGAGGAAATGAAGACGAGTATTGTGCCTGCTTGGAAACACAAAGGGAACCTAGGGGCGGAATGAAATCAAGCAACGTGGAATTTCACCAGCATGCTGGGGGTGAAGTCCCTAGCTCTTGAGAAAAGGGTCCTTAAATGAGACGGCGCATCCCTGCTCAGATGTCTCCGGGACAACGTTTGTGCTACGGCTCCCTTTCCCCAGGCTTCTCATGCAAACAGCTTGGAAGCCACTGAGAGCCCTCTTCCTGCCTTAGAGGCTGCTGTGCTGCTGACGGGGCAGTGGAGCATGGCCTTACCTGTCTGTCTGCCCACGCCTCTCGTTTGTTGTGGAGAGCTCCTGGCTGCCACACGCCAGGCAATGGCACCAAAAGATTTCTCCCCTGGTTAAGGTTTGCAGCCTGCAGTCTGCACTGCATGAGAGGAGCACTTTTGCATCTCTGCTCCTAAGCAGGGCGCTGGGTCCTCATCAGGCCGGGTCCTTCTGCTGTTGATCAGCCCTTCTAAATGTTCTTTACTCTTGCACTCTGTGAGGACGTGGGCCTCGTACACAGACATTTCACCCCGTCCTCTGCTGCTCAGGCAACAAGGTGGGGAGAACAAAAGTTGTTTATCCATGTTTGCCAAGAGAGAAACTGCAAAAGCTAGCAAGTGTATGTTGGGGGAGTGGTGCAAGCAGGGAGTGGTTGCGTGTGGGCTTCTTTAAGATCAGGGTGTGTTCATGTTTCATGAACATGTGCATGCATAATAGTGTATTTAATATAACACTCCAACCTTGATCCTTCCCTGAAATTCTGCTGGCTAACCTAGTTACCCCCAAATGAGAGACACTTTCAGCCTATACATTATGCAGAAATGTAGGTATGAAGAAACGTAAGCAAGCATTTTTATAGCATCATCAATAAATAAATATGTGCTATCTACTCAAATCAACAACATGCTAAACACTGAAAGTCAAATGGGATGCCTTCCTGAGAAACAAACAACTGACCATGTATTTACTCTGCAGCTCATGAATAAACATTGAAAATGCACAAAAACAGAGGAAGATATTTGTCTCAACTTGGAGAAAGCTTCTGGCTCAGACTGTCTCTCATAGCTGAACGATACAAAATGGAATTGGCAAGGGGGAAAAATGACATAATCACATACATGTAACAATCCATTGAAAGTAGGACACACAAAAAGGAGAAGAAAACAGGCTTTGAAGGAGAAGGTAGACTAACACAGCGGTCAGCTTCAGACCTGCTCTTTCGGGCACCTGTGCTGGCGATTTACCAGTCTTGGAGAAACGGCTCTCAAATTGAATGGGAATCTCAGACACCTGCTTAAATTGTCACAATGTTACAGAATGTATTTTAACACACCCTGCTGCAAGGCCATGTGCTGAGGAGGGAAGAGCTTAGTGATGAATGGCAGGATAAAGATGCTTTCAGGAAAAACACAGATGCAGAAAGAGATTTGGGGACTCAACATGGGTAATGAACTCCACAAGCTTTTTGTACAGCACAGGAAATGGTCTGCTTCCATTTTTAGTTATGAGAGAAGAGGGAAAACAATGACTGAGAAGTTACTTTTACTCTGTGCACAGCATGTGTGTATAGACCACAATGACATTGTACCCACTCTGGGTGCCTGCAAGTCAAAAAAACACTTAGAAACACTGGAGTCCAAAAAATCTGCAGTGACCAAAACTAAATCTTACGATGTGAGGCTTCAAAGAAAACAATCTATTCAGTTAAACAAGAAGTGATAGAAGCACCATGTACAGTTACTTATCCATGAAAATGGGATGGGTGTGCAGTTTTGTAGGCAAAGGCATAACAAGTTCTGATGTCTCAAAGCTGAAGTTAGACAAATTCAACCTTGAAAGAAGCAATTTCCTAGCAGCAAGGGTAATTAAACATTGGAATAAATTAGTAGGTGGAAGAAGGCAGTTGCCATTACTTGGAGTCTTTAAGACAAGATGTGTTGTATTTCTAACTCTCTTTGATCCAGCTGCTGAGGAAAAAAATCTCTGCCTTTTGTATATGGGTCAGATTAATGGGTTATAGTGGCCCTTCTGTCTGGAAGTCTGACGATATATGAGGGAAAACTGGTTCCTACTGAAGTAAAAGAGTGAGAGGTGCTTGTTGAGAATGCAACCTAGGGCTCAGGATAGCAGGGTTTCAGGACTAAAGCTTAACCAGTGTGGTGGAAGCTGACTGGTAAGGGTGAGATATCTAACCTCCTTTCTGAATTTGGTGCAAGGGACATGTCTTGGTTTATGGAAGTTTATTTTGCAGTGAAGAGAAAGTGTGTTTAAATGCTGGCTAAAGGAGGAGAGCAGAATGACTGGGAACAGGCAGCAAGAACAAGCAGGGATATGAGGGCATTTTGAATATATTTGAAGACAGCCTTGTTTTGTTCGGGCAGTTTTTTCTCAGTCACATTTGTGGATTCAGCCTCATTTGCTGTCTGGGAGCTGGGAGAACTTCAGTTGTGCACAGGACCAAGTGTCCTCCTGACAGCTCGTGGCTGCAGCTCTGAAAAAGGCTGATCTGATCTACTCCTTGTAGGAGCTCAGGTAACTGTGCTTGGAGGGTGAAAATTCTCCTCATCAGTTTCAGGAGGGTCTCATTTCATTCCTATCAGGCAACACCCTCTTTCCAGTAAAGCATAACGGAAGGAATAACAAAGTCCAGCCTAAAATCTAGTCTGATAATCATGCTCAGTCAAGAACACAGCACACACTTCCTGAACCTCGCCCAAGCCAAGTCATGCTCAAGAGCAAGGTGCACTGGAGACGGTAGAATAAAACCTAAACCAGACATTTTGTGCAGGAGCAGCTGCCCCAAACCATGCATAGGCTCCAGAGGTTCCCCACTGGAAAATATATAACATGGATCCCTCTCTACCACGGAGCCTGGACAACAGACAGCAAGATGTGCCCAAGGAGAGCGCAGATTTCCCAGAGATTGTGGCAAAGGGACTGAAAGAGCAGATAACTGTCCGAGTCACTAGAGAGCCGCCCAGTGCCTCCGCTCTTTGTTTTTACAAACAAACAGGAAATTAAATCCCCGAGCAAACAAAAATCTCTGAGCAGGCTGGGAAGGAAGGTGGTGGAGTTGGTGGCACGAATGCCATGCTGCAGCAGCCCCTTATTGAGTAAACTGGAGTCTCAGGCAAGGGAAAAGAAACCGAGTCTCAAAATAGGGCAATGCCACTTGTGGGGCTCTCTGGCACCATTGGGGAAGGGAGCGGTGGCCTTGTCCACAAAGTACGTGGGGTACAGACACACCTGAGAGTGTCTTTGCTCTCCCTCTCCTAACCCAGGCCATGGGCAGGATGGAATCGCAGGAGCACGGGCAGGCCCACTGCTGTCCGTGGAAGTATAGGGCACACGATGGCCACAGCCGGCGCTGGTTTTGGAGGGCACACATGCATGGAAGGGGGCAGGAGTGTCCCCCGTGCCTGGGGCAGCCCAGCAGGCAGCCCCCGGCTGGGGCAGTGATGGGCACAGGGCAGCAGTGACTCCACACGTGTGCGGTGGCTCCGTGCGCGGCATGTGAGGACCGGGGGCACAGCCGAGCCCCGGCCGCCGACACGGGGGGACCGCACCCCGTGAGGCGGGGCCGGACGGCCGCAGCCGGGGCACGAACGAGCGGCCGAACAGTGTCGCGGCCCCACGCTGCCCGAGGGCCGCTGCCGGCGCTCCAGGCGACACTCCCGGCCGGGCGAGCCCGCCCTCCCCGCACCGGGGCTTTCCCAAGCCACGTGTGCGCGGCGGCGGCGGCGGCCCCGGGAGGGAAGAAGGGAGGGAGGCGGCGAGGGCAGCGCCGTCCTCCCCTGGGCCCTTCTCGGCGAGGCGCTCCCGCTCGGCCCCGCTCTCCTCCCTCCCTCTCCCGCCTGAGGGGAAGGGGCCGGGCCGGGCCGGACCCCGCGCCGCCCCCGCTACCTGCGGGCGGGGGCGGGCGCTGGGAAAGTTTGTCTCTGTGGTTGGCTGCGCCGCGCGGCGCGGCCGGTCGGGGCGGGCGGGCGGCTCCGTGCGCTCGCAGGGCAGCGAGCGGCCGGCCGAGGAGCGCTGCCGCCGCCGGTCCCCCCGGGCCAGCCCAGCCTGCGCGCCCGTGGTCCCGCTCGCCTAGGGAGAGGCGCCGCGCAGCCCTGCCAGCATGGGGCACATCGGGGAGAGGGCGTCCAGCCTGCCTCTCCTCCTCCTCGTCCTGCTGCTGCTCGGTGAGCCGGGGGTGCGCGGCCGGGGGCGGCGGGGAGGGCGGCCGGGGGTGCTCAGCCACCTTGCCCGCAGGTAGCGCGGCGGGGCCGGGAGGGAGCCGCCCGCCGGGCCGGGCCGGGCCGTGCCCGCCCGGGGCGCGGCGGAGCCCGGCCGGGCGCTGCCCTCGGCGGGGCCGGGCTGTGCCGCCTGCCCGCCGGGCTGTGCCGGCCCCTGGAGCGGGCGGAATCGGCCGGCCCAGATCCCCCGGTCCCCGCTCCTCCCTCCAGGGGATCGCTGCCGGGCATTTCCCCGAAACTTTAGGGGGCCTCCCCGGAGCGGAGATGGGTCGCGGGGTGCTGCCCGCGGCTCCCCGCCGAGAGAGGCTGCCGCAGGCTCCGGGGTCCCGCGGCGCCCCGGCCGCGGAACGTGGCGGTGGAGCTGTAGTTGCTCGTAAAGGAGCCGGTGCGGGGGCTGTGTTCGCGGTGAGGTGAGAGCGCTCTTTCCGAGACCTCACCTGGCGGAGGTGAAGCCGCTCGCTGAGGTGGGGACCCTCCTTCTGCCTGTCCCCCGGGGCCCGCACCCTGCTCGGGTTCTCCCGGCACACGGGGTGCGGGGGAAGCAGTGCTTCCCCTGAGCCCTCCTGCCGGGCTCCCGGGGTTTGCTGCCTCTGCCGGGAAGTTCTCCCGCTAGGAGATAGCGTGTAATTTTGTAGGTGATGGTTTACGCTGTGTTCAGGTAATTGTGTAGCTGTCGTTAGCGTGACATGTGGCATTGTTCCTTCCTGGTGTCAGTGCCAGCCAGGCAGCGTGCAGGAATAAAGACAAGCAAGCTCTACACAAAAGGGTGGGTGGTGGGTTGTCGTGGGATTTTTCTTCCCTTGTTTTCCCCCCAACGTTGTACTTGTGGCATTGTTGCTAACCCTGTTACAGAAGTAGCAGCGAATGTAAAAGTAGAGAGCCAGAAGACTCTTCGGGTTAGATAGCTCTGTCTAGTAGTGTTTGAGTGGCTTTGTGCTGGCTCTGGGCAGCCAGAAGGACATCAGGTGCTGGTGAGCAAGCATGCCCCACAGGTTGCTCTACGTAGTTCATGATTCAGAACACTTGATTAATTGCAGGTAGTAAGGGGAGCCTTTTCCAGATTTCAGGTGGAAGGAGCAACTAAACAGTGCCCCAGCCTCACACTGCCAGCGCTCTTCTTTAAACAAAACTCTATTCGCTGACTTAGTTTGTGCTTGTACGTTTGACTTTGCTGCAACTTTTTTTTTCCTTAAGTCTGCCAGAGCACTTTCCTTATAGTTTGGATGTTGAATCTTTCATAGCCAGGTCTGCAGAGCTGAGAGTTGCAGTTGAAATGTCAGCTTCCTAAACCTGGTCTTGTCCCAGTCTTTTTCCTGAGGCTGCTTGCAGGCTGTTGGGGCAGAGTGTGTTCTGTCTACAAGATCCTACCAGACAAAAGTGTCCACTGTGCTTTCTCTTACTTGCAGCTGACGTTGGTCATCTCGTTTATCTTTACAATATAGGCATGCTGCCAGCTGGGGAAACAGTCATGAGCTGGAGAGCTCACCTTCAGTATTTTTGCTTAGAAACAGAAAGGGAATAAGATTTTTCAAGAGGATGGTTTAATAGGACAAGCGGAAAATCAAGACTCTCAGATGCTCAAGGTCATGCAGCAAAAAGTAAAAACTTAAGGATGACGCACAACAGGAAAGTTGTTTCCTTCTTAAATTGAGATGAAATAATTTGAAGAACTTAAAGTGTGCATGCAGAGATATGTGGCCATTGTTCGTGATCTGGTTTGTCTAGATGTTCTGGGTTGTCTCTTGGGGATTTCTTTTTGGTAATTAAAATGGTGCTTTTTAAACTGAAAGTGGTTTTGTGTGCAGAAAATCTCTGAACTGTAGTCTTATTTGTAGTGTGTGTTTAGAGTGCCTATCTTTTGATATCATTACTCGGTCACTTCTATGAAATATTCCAAAGGTTAAAAGGTTTGGAAAGTCATTTTCTCACTCTAGATGGGAGAAGTACACTTCTGTGAACCATTTCTAGCAGCTCTTTTATGGAGAGATGGCCTGGAGCTTTTGCTGCAAGTATTGAAGAATTCTTGTGTAAGGGAGGTGGAGGGAAGGAGCTGAAGCATACACAAGTTTATCCTTTGTGAGTACTTAGACTTGACTGTTTTCTTCGGATATTTACAAAATAATCCAGCAAAAGGATGCAAAAGGCTGAAGTATTTGGCTTTGCAAATGAGAATGTTTTATCATCCTTTCTTTTTGATCCAGTACAGTTATAATCTGTTTGGTAAGGAGATTGTGGGATCCTGATACTAAGGCTTCATCTAGTCTCTCTTTTCTTCCCTCTTCTGGTGTGGTTAGATCCTGAGAAAGGAGGGCACTAAGAGCGTTTTGCTCTGTCTGTTTCATGTGTGATTTCACTCTGCAGCCAGTCTACCTAATCAACCTGTGAAATGCTCTGGAAAGCAAAACATCTCTCCTAGGACAAGATGGCCAAAAACCAAAACAAGTATCTGATTGTTACCAGGGCTCAGACAGTAAAGTAAACAATAAGCATTCCACCTCCTGGATTTTTTTCCCCTGGTTCTTGTTTGAGGTCCAAAGTAATAATTTCAGTGGATCTGGAAAAAAAAAAGGTTTTTGTTTAAATGCTATGGGGCATGAGGAGAGCATGTACTCAGTAGATCCTGGGGGAAAACCACTGATAATGGGTTTCCCAGAGATAGCCTTTTTCTTACTCACCTTTTAGACCTGTGTGGCACTCACTGTCTGCTATGATGAAAGTCAGTTCCAGCGTGCCAGAACCCCAGGAGCTGTGTGTTTAGATGGATGGAGTTGCTTCCTGCATCTCGTGTCTGAAATTATTTTTTTGTTTCTTTTCCTCAGAAGCTGCAACAATTAGTCATTTGAATCAAGGTTTAATTCAAGCTCTGCAATAGAAGGCTTTTGGTAATTAGTGTAAGTTATTGTGATCATGCACTTCAAGGAAAAGCGTGCTTTAATCTTTTCCTGCATTTGCAGCTGAAGTGGGAGCATTAGAGAAAGGGAGAGCCTCAAGGTTTAGGGCAGGGAGGCAGCAGAAGGATGATTGCCTACGGAGTGTTCAAGGTATGTGAGAGTGGAATCTACTCCCTCTTCCCTTCTGGTGCCTGCTCACCTGTGGGTGAGCCTAGGGCTGGCCCTGCTGCCTTTTTCCTGCCTGTTCTTGGAAGGAGGCAGGCTCAGATCCTCACTGGTACTCAGAGAAGGCTTACAGCTAGACCTGCCTATTCCTTGTGAATTAGGAGGTAGCTAAAAAGGCTTCCAAAAGGGAATTGCAGACTGTTAATGCATTGGAAGCTTGTAGTGAGTGTTGGAACTGGGTTGGTAAGGCACTGAAGGGCAGGTGGTGTTGCTGAGGAGGAAGCTCTTTCCCTGTGGCTTTGTCATGCTGATGTATTTTCTTGGTGTGTAGGCTGCGGGAACATGTGGGAATGGAGGGGTGAGCAGTGTAGTGAGTGTTTGTTCCTTTACATCCTGTGTTCTTTAGGGTTGGCAGATGATAGCTTAGTCACCTTCTCTGGCTCTCTTGCGCCTTTGTAGGTGCCTGTCTGGGGCTGCTTTTTAGGGAGTCAAGGTGCTTTTTCCAAAATTCTTTGACCTTGTTCCCCAGGTTTCTTGATGGCTACATTTCAGCGTAGCAACAGCTTGCTCTCTTTAGGTAGCCTCTGTTGTATTTGGCTCTAATCCCTGAACTGAGGTATAAACCTGCCTGCACAAGATTTGAGGTAAGCAGTAGGGGTCATTTAAAATGCAGCCACATGCTTGATTAGAGGGGAATGTGCTTAAGAAATAGTATATATCCATCCGTCTAGTTATATAAACAAACATTCAGGGACATTTGAGATTTCAGCTTTCACATCTAATGTATTCATGGGTTGATTTGTTTCTGTGTGGTTGTTTCTTCTTGTTGTGGGCTGAGTTTTTTTTTTTCCCCCATCTCCATAATCCTTGTCAAACACTAACCTGCAAAACAAAAATGTATGTTTTTTTTAGAAGGGAAATGGGTACATATCTGAATAAGGTATTTTTAGAAAGTGAGCATTTCAGTTGTCTGGTTTTAGATGTCTTTCAGTGATATATTTTATGGTGTGTGAAGTTCTGTGTTTTAGAAGGAAGGGAAAGGAGACACATTGTCTGAAAATGTGAATTCTTTCAGATTATGTATAGAAGTCGATTGAAAGTTAAGTTGGAAAGAACTTGAGGAAGACAAGGAGCTAGGTCAAAGTAGTGGTTATGTTAGTGTCTATAAAAGTCCCTAGTACTTTCAGAAGAAAGATATTAGATGGAGTATAGAGTCAGTCTGTATATTGTAATGCAAATAAAAATATCTGTTTAATACTTTGTTTTTTACTTTTATTGGAGATGTTACCAGGCCTCTGATATTTGTTCTGCTTTCTCAGATCTGTGATAGTAAGTGATAAAGTCTTATAGACTTTAAAGTTTTATAGAGACCTGTGAGGTGAAATTGTCTAGGCATACCAATGCTTCCATTTCTGTCCAGGAATAATAAGCAGTTTCCAGCATGACCCCAGTTCCTAACCTGCACAAGGTACCTCAAAACTGGATTGAACAAGGCAGGGAGAGACTGTGTCATAAGCAGGTTTGAAGTTGTTAGAATTTCCTGTTCTAAAGAAGAAATGAGCTTTCAGGGAGATACTAGCTTCTTAATGGTTTTTTTTTTTTTGGTCAGCTGATTCTCTAGAAAGCCTCAAATTTCAAGAGTCAAATATCTACTGAAAGAGGCTTTAAAAATAATGAGAAACTTTTAATACACCTTGTGTCTTGCAAAGGGCAAAGGTGTAAAATCAGTTTCAGACCAAACTGCTTTTTGATAAACTGACAGGTAGCAGCTAAGGTGCCAAAAGCCTTGAATAATGTCTTTCCAGTTGATCAGCATATATAAAATAGGGTAAGAAGGAAGACAGAAATTAAGGAACTTAAAGTTTCTTAGGTTTTTTGAGTTTCATATCAGAGGCTGGCTTGTTCATATACGTGTAAGATTTCATAATTGTAAAGCATAACTGATTTCTTCTTAATGAAGTCTGAGACAGAAAAAAAGGATGGGGTTTTTGGTTTTGATTTTTTTATTCCCCCATTCCTTCCGGAGTTGGAAGGTGTTTCAAAGCTGGGTTTCCAGTGGAAACTGTAATCAACTATGGAATTCTGACCAAGTTTAAAGTGAGTTAGGTAGAAGGTAGAACTGGTGTTGCTAAATGCCTTTGTTGAGTCTTGGAAAAGTTATAAAGCAGTGTGGTAATGCTTGGAGATTTGAGTTGATGTGACTGCCATGGGAACTGCTTGAAACTGGCACTGGAGTATTGCACTTGGTGCCTCTGTTCATTACCCTGGAGGAGGCAAGTTGTGGGGAAAGAGGGGCTGAAGAAGCAGCCTGGGGAACAGTAACTGTTGTGTGCAGCAGAGGCAAAATATTGCTGCGAAAATATGAAGAATTGCTGAAGCAAGCTGAAGTATTTGACTAGTGATAATCTCCACGGCCAGATGGAATTTGCATGGATGCTCTAAAGGATCTGAACTGTTAGCTGAGCTGTGAGAAGAAAAGGTAAGAAAGGCAGAGAATCCTGAACAGGATTTCCTTTAAAAAAGAATCTGAGGGTGGTTTTTAGAATTAATTGACTTGTGAACTTCAGGAATGAGAACTAATTAAAGACTGGAGCTCCCAGGCAATCTGTCACAGCTGCCAATAAGCAGGGCTGGCAGCAATGCCTGTAGTATATCTGCTTGTTACTGTTTGAGTGCCATCTCTTAAATTGTTTATTATTCTGCAGGACTTCAGGCATTCATGCTGAAATTTTCTGGGCTGGATGTCTACCACAGGTTGACTTTTTCCCCCCCCCTCCCAGGAAACACTGCTCCCCTTGCTCTCTCTTTCTTTAAAATGCTCTAGTATTTCCAATAGTTACACTTGGGAAGGCAGCTGGGTGAGTTGTTTTTTTCCTTTTTGATTCTTGCAGGTTCTAGCTATTTCTTCCTTGTCACTCTTGAACCAATAATAATGTCAGCTGCCAAGTTTGGGAAGTTCTAGCACAACCCTGCCATGGTGTAGAACAAGAACTGGAAATTTGGCTGGAGTGTTAACTCTGCATCAAGGATGTGGCTTTTGCTGTTCTTAGGAAAATGTCCAAATTTGGCCACATTATAGACTTGGAAAAGCATCAGTTTGTAAAAGCTTAATAGGGAATTAGTCTCAGGTCCCTAGAGAAAGCATTCTGTCATTGCTTGTAAGGTGTCAAAGGATTACAACTGCAGTTGGGGGTGGAGAAATGGAGCCCTCCTTTTTATTCCAGTTTCAGACTTCTGTAAATGTGTGTGAAGGCCTTTCCCCCCACTCCCCTGCCCCCCGCTTCTGTTCTTTTTTTCTCTACTTTTGCCAAATTGGCCGATGCTGGATTGATGTACTGCTCTGTGTGGATCACTGATCAGAGCTGCTGTGAGAGTCTACTGCTTGTAGCACACAAAGTATATATATCATCTTTCTTATGTGTAGCTTGGAAAAAAAAAATCAATGTAAACTTTGTGTTGCTTTTAACTTTTGTTCTCTGGCTTCAGTTCTTCTCTCAGGCTTTTTTCCCAGATATCCATCACCATTCTTTACTTCACACTGGCTGTAAAACAACTCCTGCTGCTGAAGCTGCTCTTATTCCACTCTTTCTGCTTAACAGGCTTGATTAGTCTGGACTTGCCTTTCTGCCTTTCTTAAAGACGTGGTTTAGCTGTGCTGCTCAGTGCTTGCTTTGTGACTGCAATTTGTGTGTTCTCATGCTCTTTGAGTCAGTCTCTCCTTGCCATATCAGTAGCCTCTAAAAAGAGTTTGGTGGAACCATTGCTGCGGGTCGTGTTGGTTAGCAAGAGTCCAGTTCCAACAAAAAGCTGGCTCTGCTTAGGTTTGCCAGTCTTAAAAAGAATAATTGCCAGTGTAAAGGACTTTGTTTCCGTGCATGTTGCACGGCTGGCTCCGAGAGCAGAGATTTAGCGTGGCGTTTCAGTCGGCCTTTGATGCAGTGTGGCTGTGGGGAATCTTTGAGCGGGCTGTAACGCATTGTTCTCCTACACGCATTAGAATGATTGTTGCAAGAGAGGCATCCGCGGGGACCTCTGCCAGCTCCTTATTGATGTGTGCAGTTTCATCTATTGACACGCTACCCTTCATTATTACACAGTGAATCCTGTGGCAGTGGAATTCGCTATTAAATCTGCCCCGCGAAAGAGAATTGGCAGAGGCTGCTTTAAAAGCAGTGTGACCCCTGCATTTGCAAAGAATAGCTTCTAAATATGAAACAGATGCTGAACTGATGGAGGATGCTTTCTAGATTTTCAGGGTACCAAACATATTCATTTTGAGCAAAAATTCAGAATTTGCTTGGTTTCTGAAGGGTAATTTAAGTCTCAATGCTCATTTTCCCCCTCAAAAGTGCATGCCTAATCAGTACATGTATTTGTGCTTGAATGCAGCTAGTAATACTGAGGTGAAAATAGGCAATTATTTGTTAATGGAAACTGTTAGAATAAGCAGCGAGGTGTTAGTCTTTCTGTCTGCGCTCTAATCCTCTTCCTAGAGGGTGGGAGAGGTGATGTATCTTCCTTTGCCTTTGCCGCAGACTATTTTGTGCTTTCACAGCAACACCCGGAATATTTACCCAGATAACATCCACCTTCCCCCAAAAGAGATGTTGTGTTCTTTAGAAGCCCAGCAACATACTGTGTTTTGGGGAGGTGATGTCAGTGAATGGTGTTTGTCTGTGTAAGTAGACTTCATGGTGTATGTGTAGTGTTCTTGTTCCCATCCAGTTTATACAGAGGTTTAAGTTAATGTGGAGTAAGAAGTGTATCACATCAGCCTTGTTCCTGTTTGATCTCAGCTCTTGGTTCTAGACAAGGCATGTTGTACCTTTTGGCCAGCCGAGCTTAAGTGCTTGGAGGTGGCCCCATCAGTGAGAAAATAAAGAACATGACAGCTTATTAGAGACAAAATCACTCGGGAAGTGGGAAGTAACACAAGGCTGGGTCTTCCCTGTCTTATCACCGAGCAGGGTTGAATGGTCACTAAAGCTATTGACTGAGCCCTGTCTGCTGGCAACTCTATTGATAGGCACCTGTCAATAGCTGCAAAGTTGCTGACATCCCTAGGTCTGTAGGTTTATCTGTTTAAAAAAAAGTTGAGAAAATAGCGTGTATACCCTGGGGTCACTGGGCACAGAAGTATGGCTATTGTTTTGAATTAGAAGCGGGAGAAGGAAGGGGAGGAGACATAACTGGAGCAGGGCATGCTTTCCACAGGGAAAGGGAAGTGGGGGAATAGCTTGTTTAAAATGGAAGAATTAGTTAAAGGTATGTCTGCATGAGATGGTGGTGCTGGGGCAGTTATCACCATAAAACAGCATTGGTAAAAAACTGACAGTTTTTCAAAGCTCTGCAGTTGAATCTTGAAATACCCTAGTTTTCTAAGCAAAGTTTTCTGCTCACCACTGGCAGGTAAATGGAATATCTAATTGTAGACTCCTGCAGAGTTTAAAACAAGGACTGAAGTGTGATGCATGTGGCTGCAGGGTATGCTGTGGCATCTGAGTTGTTGCTGGTGTCTGCCTTTAAAGTCTGAAAGGGCGGGTTGAGGGGGAGGCTGCAGTACTGTGAATAGAGTTACTGGGTGGGGATGTCCTTCCAAAATAGCTGAAGAACAAATGAGACTTCACATGGTACCCTTGCTCCTGCTTAGGACCAGAGGCCACAGGGCGTGTGCCTATTCTGGACTTTGCATTATGAACCTCTAAGGATCAACAGAGATAGGCCAAAGCTACTTAGAAAGTAGTTGTTAAAGGTAATTTGAAGTATTTTTCACTGATCCCCCTCTGGATGTGAGCTGTCAGCTTTTAGTTTGTATGTATATAGAGAGATTTTTCATCCTGTCTGATGCTGTAGAGACACTTCAACTTCTTTGTGTATCTGGGCAAGGGTAGTAACCTGCAGGTGGATGCAGGGCAGTGCACAGGGCACTTCTTACTCAAACTTGTAAGGCGGATGCTTTCCTTGCTTTAACAATTCCTACCCCAGAATAAGAAATTAGTCCCTTTACCTGGACTTTGACAGAACATGCATTTGTAATCATAATAATGTGCTGGCTTTCTCCTTCTTTTCTTTTTTTGGTTGCACTTCTGGTATTGGTGCATTGGGGTGAGAACATGCTTTGCATATGTGGGTTTGGCCCAAGTCCAGCATGAGTTCTGCTTTCACACGAGTGGCAGTCTGGCCTCAGCACTAATCCTCCAGTGTCAGGGTTGCCTTGTTGCTGTGGGATCTCGATTGCATTCCAAAGCAGAGCTTTGGTCAGGTGACTCTCATGAGTACACAGATGTTTCTTGGAATTAAAACTCTGCAGCTGAGGTTGGCTCCTGAGTGAGCTCGGAACCCAATTTCTGATACAAAACAGCAGATGTGTGTTGGCTGTGGCTGACACATGCAGCAAGGAGGGACAGCCCTGTCTGCCCTGGTTATGACTGTTTTGTTTGCTTGAGTGAATGAAGAACTTCGACCTTCGAAGTTATTTGAATGCTTCTTGGCACTAGTTAACACCACCACTTCCTTCTGCACCTCCCCAGCCATCACTGTTTTGGTATGCATTAGAAACTTGAAAGGCTCATGAAGTGGCAATTGTTTTCAGTACATGAAGCATTTTTAACTTGTGGTAATTAATGCCCTACCTGTAAGACCTCTCTATTGTCTTGGATGTATGGCACCAGATGATGACAGGAAATGGCCTGATGATTTTTCTGTGTCTTTGCAGGATCTCTAAGTTCCTCATAGACAATTTCATGTACCCTTCTCTTGTAATTTGATATAAAATTTCCTCTTGGTGTACATTTACCATGTTTCAGACAGATCTTCAGTACTTGTTCAGAGGCAGTGATGTGTCTGGGTAAGTCAGGCTGGGTTCGAACACTCTTTAAAGATGTGCCAAGGGGAGCAAGCATGGCTTGCCTGTGTTCTTCTTCTGCTGTGGCATTTCTTGGAGACGCCTGGTTCATGCAGTAAGCATAGCTTGGAAGGTTGGTGGGAGCTTCAGGGGACCTGTAGGTCTGCCAGAGGAGCCTCTGCCACAGGAGCCTCAGACTGTCTCCTAACTAGCCTGCCTGTGCTGAGGAAGTTCTGCTTTTCCTTGGAAAAGATGGCACGTGTGCTTTGTGTTGAAGTAGGTGAAGGGTGGTGAGTACCTGCTGGGAAACCTGAATAGCCCTTGGACAGAATTCTGCTCATCTGGTGGTATATATTGTTGGCATTCTTAGGGGAGTAGAATCTCTTGCTTGCCTTCTTTCAGAACATCTGTTTCTGTGCATGAAGTCATCTTTTGCCTGCCTTTTTTTTCTTCCATTTGAATCCACTTCTACCTAAATAGTCTTCTTTGCAGCATCAGAAGTGTGAATGCCAGCAAGGATTTTGTCAGGTCATCTTGGGTGTTTTGTTCTGCAGGAAATTCACTGTGAGTAGAAGCACTGGAGTGTACACTTGTGATGGGCAGAACTGTGAAAGGCTGTGGGACGTGAGCTGAGCTGTGTTTGAACTCATTGAGGCAGAATGATAGCAAAGGTATAGCAGTAGAAGATTTTTTTCTCAAGGATCTTGGTGCTTATGAAACTTCACAGAAGTTCCTTATTGTATCTGTTTCAGAAAAATGACATGTATGCCATCTCTTCTTACAGCTGGTCTAATGAAAGATCTCTAAAGACTATTGCCTTATATTACTGTGGTTACATAAATACTGCTACTCTGCTACACAGTTATTCTGTGACTTGTAATTTTGATGATTTTTGCCACATGAATGCTGAATTATGCATTGCATAGAAGTTCCTGTCACAAGTCCCAAGTAATAGTGAAACTGGAGTTTAAAACCGAACGAGCTCTGAAATGAATTAGTTGGCAGAACATTATTTGAATTTATGGTGGGGGTCATACAGAAATTCCACTGTCCATTTCTGTATTCCCCCTCCTTAGCACCATCTACCTCTGATTGTTACAGAAATGTTTTATGTTGAGATAGAAACTAATTGGAATTAGGGCTATGAAGATGGTGAAAGGACTGATGGGGAAGCTGTACAAGGACAGCTGAGGTCACTTGTTTTGTTCAGTCTGAAGAAGAGAAGACCACCTCATTGTGGTCTTCAACATCCTCATGAGGGGAAGCAGAGGGGCAGGCACTGATCTCTGCTCTGTGGTGACAGTGATAGGACCCAAGGGATTGGCCTGAAGGTGTCAGGGGAGGTTTAGGTTGGATATTGGGAAAAGGCTCTTCACCCAGAGGGTGCTTGGGTGCTTGGGCATTGGAAGAGGCTCCCCACAGAAGTTGTCACAGAGTTCAAGAAGTGTTTGGACACTGCTCTCAGGTACATCGTGTGACTCCTGGGGTGTCCTGCCTAAGGCCTGGAGTTGGATTTGGTGATCCTCGTGTGTCCCTTCCGACCTGGGATACTCTGTGGTTCTGTGAATGTTTTCTTTCCTTGTCCTTTAACATTTCTGGCATTTAAGGATGAAATAGGGACAAACATTTAACTAACTGACAGCCAGGCTTAGCAGGGGCTTGTGAAGTTAGGTTGTTAAAGTCTGTTCTCTTCTCTTTTACTGACAGAAAGTAGGGAGCCTCATTTTAAGCTTTTCCTGCAGGATGTTTCTTGTAACCCCAGTACTGCCTCACAGACTTTAACCTGACTGTGATAATGGCAATTGAACATTCAACTCTTGTGCATTTCCATAAAAATACATAAATCCTGAAACAATCCACAGTAGTGATGTTAAATTTGTTATTGGCTTCTAGTGTTGACATTCAAGGATGCAGCTTTTGCCTCTGCTGTTGTTTCAGGCTCTCTGCAGATAACTTAACAGCCTTGGCTTACAATACTCTGGGTAGGTTTCACTCAAAGTTCGAGCTGCCCTGTATAAATGTGTGTCCTTCCTGCAGAAAATAGGGTTCTGATTATTGAGTTCTGCTGCTTAACAGATGTTTGTTTCAGTGATAACCAGTTGACTGACCATGCCTGTGACTCTTCCCTAGCAGTCAGCTGCATACATACCTTTTCTTAAAGTGGGTATCAGCTAGGAGTAAGAAGTGGTTTTGATGATTTACAGCACCATGCCCAAGAGCTTTCTTTTCCCAGAGAATTTGTAATCTGAATAATGTGATGTGAGTACAGCTTTGTTAGATTTGTAAACTCACATAATGATTAGAAGGGAAGAATGCATCTGCCAGGTGGATTAATGAAGATGGTTCTTTTCATCAGTAGAGAGATTTTTTTCAATAGGATTTCAGAGAATTCTGGGAGAACTCACTGATTGTACTGAGCAATTGTAGGTGATGGACAGGTAGTGAATTTCTTGCATTGAATTGCTAAGAGATGAAAGTGAAGCTTGAGCAGGGTAGGCAGAAATATGAATACCTTAAAACTGCCCAGGGAAGATAATTACTCAAATATTAAACTGATTTTTTTTTTAAACACAATTCTCTTTGGTAAAGAGGATATCCTTTTACAATAAAGGCAAAGAGTCCCGCTTTTCCATCTAGGGACAGACTGGACTTTGGTACTCCAAGACTTCCTGCCAATCCCTTGTCCAAGGCTTGTTTGTTCTTTGTGAAAAGAATAAAGATCTTGAAATAATCTGTGTTTTGTCTGGGGAAAGGCAAAACATGATGTAGCTGTGTGCTCTGTGCCCTGCATTTTGACTCCAGGTAGGCTTAGGCTATGAAACTACAAACAGTGAAGGCATTTGTAGGCTGCTCTTACATTCCGTTAAGGCGGGTGCTCTTCCGCTTGAATTCTTTGAAACGTCATAATTTGGTGTTGTGGATTTGAACAGGTTTAAGCTCCTGGGAAATGCTCTTCAGGTTATTAATCTCTAAAAACCTGGTTTTTTTTCTGAAAAATTAAGTGGGGAGGCAGGAGGTGAGAGCAAAGTTGTATAGTTAACTAGAGCCCTGTAAATTCCGTGTGTACCTTCTATTTAGATCTTCACTAGCAGCAGGAGTGTCTTTTAAGCACTTTGTTATTTTCTTGTAACAGTAGTAATACTGATTGCTCTCTAATAATAAACAAATTTTCTATAGGATAGTGATGCTATTAGCATGACTTATGACTGCCATTCCAGCAAGACAGAAACCCAGTTGGTTATGTGGTGTAGTAAAATAAAAATTGAGCCAGGCGTGTAAGTAGTACTTAGAAGGTTTAAAGTGTGTATTTATAAACAGTGAAGAAATTAAAAGGGAAATAAACAGTTTTGTTGTATTTATTTATGAAAGGCTTGTCAGTCTTATTGTTATATATTGCTGACATTGGACATGGCTAGGTGCAGACCTGGGAGGAGGATACTTTATTTTTAAACCATCCATTGAGAAATCCGAGTACATGTATACCATGCTTCTTTCTGAACATTACTGAAGGCATAACTCCTTTTCTTTTGCCCAAAGGGGCTTAGATATAGCCCTGACTTTTTAAACAATGCTATCTTTTCAGATGTTATCATGAAGTCTGTGAGCAAGGAGAACAACTTGGTGCTGCATAGAATTCAGTCTCTTACTTTCTAGAATCTTTTTATTTGGTTCTTTTTTTGTTTGTTTGTTGTTTTGGGTATTTTGGTTTTTTTATTAATGCTTGTGAGATCAAGCTTTTAGGTTTTTTTGGGTTTTTTTTTTTTACAGTCTTAGTTAAGGGCTTAGGTGCCAAATGAGCACCTCTCCAGTTTAGGTTGGTGTGGTAGAAACACATGTCACATTTCTGTTTTCTTTCTCTTTCCTTATATATGGGTCTGTGTTTTGTGCTTGCACTCAGAGGGATACGGCAGTTCATGTGGTCTCTGGTGCTAAGGCTGGTGAGCAGGTCTCTTTGGCTTGGCATGGCTTCCAGGATGTGTTCAGGGCTCAGGGCTTGCTCTCCTGTTGGACAGAAGTGTTTCATGCTTTGATTTTCTGGGCCCAGTCAGAAGTACCTCTGGGGAAATGGGCTCTCTGAGCAGTGAGTGCCTCCTTTGTTACCCGAGGGCTCTTTGCCCTCAAGTGAGGGGGACAATTCAGGGAGACACCTGTTCACTAGAAATCCCAAAGGTACTTAAAAGCTGCTACTAAGGCTCTTCCCTCATGCTTTAAAAGCATGGACTGCTAATGCTGGTGTTCATTGCCAAATCCATCCACAGCTCTCCAGGTGAATTTGAGCACCCTTGACTTTCTAAATCGGTAGCGTACTTTCCCCTTTTGTTCTTACGGTGTTGGACAGCTACTGTGTTTGCACTAGACATAATTTCAAGTGATATTAAAATTTTATTCGCATCAACACAGGGGTTGGTGGAGACTTCTGAGGCTTAGTCAGCACTGCACTGTTGCTTTTGCAATGTGTACTCAAGGTGTTGTCTGTGGTTGTTGTGCTACACATGTGCACCAGTGCAGGATCCACAAAATGGCTGGTGTGCTGTCCATTGGGATGCAGAGTCTTTTGTTCTGCTGAACAATGTACTGTGGGACACAACTCTTCTTTCCAACTCAGCAAATGTGAGGATGCCTGGGGTGCATGCAATCTGCTGTCTGTTTCAATGTGAGCTGATTATAAGTGTTAGTTACAGAATAATTTCAGCATATCCCAAGTTTCACCCAAATATTAACAGCTACTTATTTTGTGCGTAGGTTGTCTTGTTAAATAGTGTAACCTAGAATAGTTCTGCATGGAGACTGGAGCAGAAAAGAAACAATTAAGCCTTTTCCCTGTGGGTGTCTTTCAAAAATTGTATTCTCCTCCTCCTGCTATTTTAATGTCATGTTGGTTCTCTACCCGCCTCTCACTCTTGTTTCATGCTCAAAAGGATTCCCTCGCTTCTGATTTTGGAGTTACTTGAAAATTCTGTGTTCTTTCACTCCTTTTTTTGTCTCTGTTCTCACTACTGGGCCCAGCCTAGTCACCAGCCTGGGCTCCACTGAGGAGCAGCAGTGATATAAGGGTAGTGCCTCCAAACTCCTGCTTCCTGAGGCTGTGGAAGCGAGGGGAAGGCTGACACCAAGGACGTATTTAGCCTCAGGTCTTGCCTCTGACAGTGGCCATGAGTGGAAGCGTAGGGAAGAGTGAAGACATTACTGTCCAAGTGTATAATTTCATGATCATATGTAGCTTGGAAGCTTCCTAAATTAGAGGTGGTATCCTCATAGCATCATAGGATGGTTTGGGTTGGAAGGGACCTTACAAATCATCTAGTTCCAACCCCCCTGCTGTAGTGGTTTTGGTCCCATGCAAAATCCAGACACCTGCCATGGAGAGGAACACTTTCCACTGGACCAGGTTGCTCAGAGCTCCATCCAGCCTGGCCTTAATGTGCTTAACCTTGGCTAATTCCTCCAGGTATTTGCTGGCTCAAGGGTGTTGCATTTGGCTACCTGTGAAGCTGGTTTCTGAGATGTCCTGGGTGTCGGCACCTATTAGGTAATCTTGTTGTGTTACCTTTCCCTCTCTCTTTTATCACCTCTGGTGTTGACTGTCCAATGCATAGCATGCCAATGACAGCAGCAAAGTATCTACTTAGGAGAAATACGTTTCTTGAAAGCAGGAATCACAGGAAGCATTTTAAGATGTGTATTTGGGCATGCTTAAATGAAAGTGGGTAGCTAAAGGCTGAACCCCAAACTTTGCTAAGGCTCCAAGTGTGCTGTGCTGTGATAGTCTTTTATTACATGTGGGTTTTCCCATGTCTAATGGCATCAAATTCTCCCCAGAAGCTTAAATGTGTGTGACATTCTGCTGTGCTACCTGTTCCTGTGTGTACCAGGGAGGCCGTTCAGGATTGATTGTTGAGGCAAAAGTAGATACTGTGGCAAATGCTGCAAGTTAATCAAAGCAGATAACAGTGATAACTTACTGGCATATAATCTAAAGGGAGAAAAGACTTTAAATTTGTGATGGGGAACATGAAAAGACTGCTGGTCTTCTTCAGCCAGGTGCTGAATTGATGAACCTTGCTATTCTGCTACTGGAGGTAACAAAGTGCCTGCATTGAATTCAGGGCAGGGTTTTCAGAGGTGATGGAGGGCTTGGGACTGTGAGCCTGGAACTTGAGAAAGGAGGCTTGGATCCCCAGCAGATTAATGCTCAGGCATTTTTGATAATTGAACCTCTTCATTTCAAGAACTACCTAACTTTGGTCACACAAGAGCAGAGTGCCTCTTTTTATCTTTTTTTTTTTTTTTTTTTTTTTGCTTACTCTATAAGTCACAAGTAGAAATGTTTGTTTTTCTCCAGGATTGGGTAATTTGGAGTGGAATTTCACCAGGTGCTTGCTCAATGCTTTGCTGGTTTCTGGATCTCTTTTGTGTTGCCCACATGCACATACCTGCCCACCTGTTCCAGAAAGCCTCTTCTTCTGTCCAGTAAAATTAATCTTCCAGGAAATTAAACAGCAGCCACATGCAATACCCTTTCCTTTCACGTGTGAGAACAGCTTTCTAGAGGTAGGATTCAGGGCCACAGACAGCTAATTACACAGCTAATTTGCCTTCAAGCTCTTGGAGGCACTGAATGCCAGGAAATTTTTGACTCTTGCATGCTTTTTTGGGAAGTTTTGGCTGTTAAATTTGTTGAGCAGGCATAAGTGATGCTGCAAAGTGTGGGTGGATTTCAAATCCTGGCCACACATGTGTTCATGGCTTTATCTCACATTTGTGATTTAGGGAAGAGCTTCTATTTCCACACTGAAGTTCAAATGTGAACAGTCCTTTAAGCATCTTTTTTGAGCACATCGATTGCATCGTCATTATAATTTTGGTTGTCGAGGACTGAATTTCTGAGGGGAGTCCCAGTTTCTGCACTTTGCTTTTTCCTGGGAAGCAGTCTGAGTATTCCTTGGGATGTAACTGACCCAGAAGTGTCACTCCAGGAGCCTATCTGCTGTGCTTCAGGTGTCTTGGATCTTTGGTACAATGCAACCCCCCAAAGATGCAGTGTAATTTTTGGGAGCTTAGCGCTAGCTGCCCTCTACAGCCTTTTCTTTTTTAAGACTGTGCTAGTGCCAAAGTACACAGTTGTGGTAGTCTTTAATTTTCTTTGTGATGCATATTTTTTTACTGTTTAAATATTAGTGAAGTAAATAAGGAGGCCGTCTTGAGTTCCGTCTACTAACCTAAAACTTTATTCTGAATTTTCAGGAGTCTTAATGAAACCAGCAATATTGATTTGAATGCTGTTTGTGAGGTTTTTTCCTGCATTTCCAGAAGTGTCTTGTGTTGGCATTTGTCCCTTTCAAGTAATGAAGAGTGCTGTGGCATGCTTGTTTTCAAAGCTAGCTGTTTTGCAGACCCATCTGGGGGTAATTTTATTTAACAGTCTGTGTGGGGGTTGCACAGAGACCTTGACTGGAATCCCTGTGTGCCTTCTAGATGTTGTTTTATGTCCCTGACCTCTCATCTTTTTTCTTATCCAGACCTCTTTTCTTTCCTTGCTCCCACTGAACCGCTGACCCTCTGCTTTGGAAGAGAGAAATGATTCTGTAATGGAAAATATCTCTTCCTGAGATGGGTAATTTCATGTGTCTCCTCTTTTTTTTTTTTTTTTTTAATGCTACAGATGAGACTACCTATCTTTTCTGGGGCAAGAGTCTCTCATTGTCTCTCCCATAGCAAATAATAAAAGCTCAGCAGCATCAAGCAGTGTAAATACCTTGCAGTCCTGTTCTCAATTACAGAATTAGTTATGTAAATCTTGTCTTAAAGGAGGAAGAGCCCTGATGTCTCTTAAATCATACTCTGTGTGCACGCATGCGTGCAATTCCTTGTTGTCCAGGAGAAAAATACCATGCAGGCTCCACAGAGATTAACATACTAAACACTGTTGCTCTGCATGACCTGAAATTGGCTTTTGGGTGCTAATTGGATCGGTAGGCTTTGAGAGAAGGGCTTGGAAAACACTGCCCTCCAGTTTTCCAGGTTTCAGGCAGCAGTATGGATACGGTGGCTCTGTAGGGGCCCAAGTGAAGTCCTCTGGGGACACCAGTTGCTAGAGCACAAATTAGGTAACTGTTGGCTTATGTCATCTTTACCTGGCTCTTTGCATTCATCTTTATGTAGAGAAACTGATACAGTGAGCACTAAGCCTGAAACCAGGAATGTCTGTTATCTGTTCCTAGCTTTTTAATTTGGTCTCTTTGGTTAATCTGTCCAAGAAGATGTGCTGCAAAAGGACCTGGCAAAAGCTGTGCTACTGCATTTACCTACACAGTCCTACAAGGCACAGGCCCTCATTTCCATGCCATAACACCCATTCTGTGTGCATCTGCTGTTGGCATTTTTAATGTTGCTGCTTGCTTGGAGATTATTTACGGTGAAGATGAGACCGTTAGAAAATTAAATTACAGGCAAAAAGGATTGCTCTAAAACACTGAGCTCCATCCCCCCACTGGCTCCTGTGGCTGCAAATCAGTTGTCAAGCGTGGAGCCAAGGTGGGCCAGTGCCATATGCTGCCTTGTTCAGCAGCTCCAGCAGCCTGGCTGCCCAGCCACCTCGTTCCATAATCTCTCACAACAGCAGATGCAGATGGAGTGGAGCTGCCCTTCAGGATCCCAACTGCAGAGTCTGGGAGCCCAAGTGTGTGTGTGTGTTGTCATTTGGTGTTGTGGCTGCTGACTTCTGTGATGGGCCTCTGTTGCTGAAGCCTCCAGGGTGCCTTTGCTCATCTGGAGAAATGCTTGTTAGGAAACGAGTGCCTGTGTGTGGAGATTTGAAGTGAACCCCAAAATAATTCTTGGGGAGGTGAAGATTAGTAATATCTGGATTATGAAAGTATTTGGCTTTTTAAATTTCATTTCCAAATCCCCTTTGGATTTAACTTGGCCTTAGACAGGACCTTGTCTGGTATGAGTGGGGTGTTGGGTGAAATTGCAGTAGACAAATGCCACCAAATTTAAGCAGGTAAAGAACACAAAAAACCAACAACAAAAACCTGCTGCAGCCTGCCCCTCTTCATCCCAAACACCAAATAAAAAGCTCACATCTAAAAGCAAGCCAAAACAATCACTCAAGGACCCCCCCCCCCAAAAAAAAAAAACCCTCCAAACATCTGTTTGTGCTTTTTCTTGCTTTGCTTTTTTTTGTTTGAGTATAATTGTTAATGAAAAGTAAAAGACTTTCCATTGGTTTCAGCACTTCTTGTATTTGTTAGCATTTTTAAAGAGGTTTTTTTGTATATTACCTAGCATTAAAGATGACTTGAAGAACAAATGATTACTTCATGCTAATAAAAATCAATGCTTTCTGCTTTGGGAGAAAAAGAGAGTGATGATAATGGAAATTATTTTGGAGAGAGAAGGGAAGTGCTTCAGGATTTTCTTTCTAAAATATGTATATATTATATGAATTACAGACTTGTGAAACACATGGATATTGCTATTCATGCAGCTTTTTAAAAAGTCTTTTGACAAATGGTTTTTCTTAGCTTTCCAGCTTTATCAGCTCTGTTATGAGGTATGTCCTGTTGAAAGACATGTTGGTAAAAAACATAGTAGCTTATAGAGTTTTAATGTGATCTTTCTAGGATTTAAGATTTTTTGTCTTGGATTTTCACTCAATGTATGCAATGTAGATGCAGATTTAGAAATTATCTGTTCCGATTGTTTACTCCAGTTAAATCTCCCAAAAGTTCAGTTTAATCCTAGTGGTGTGCTGCATTCCACACAGAGCAAAGAAAATGCTTTGTCTCTGCCCAGAGGAAATTGCAGTATAGAACAAATGGATTTGGACTGCTCTGCTCAGTTCCAACTGCTTTGGGAAAGATTTAAGATAAGAGATAAGTGCAAGTTAATGATGTTGCAGAACAGCACTGATTTTAATTCTGTATATTCCAGTTTGGGGACTTTTAAAAAATACTTCTCTTGCTCAAGTTGGCATTAGTAGTAGGTATTTGTTAACCTGTCTTTCCTCCCCACTAAAGGAAATGTGAAGATACTGTAGATACAGCATTTCTGGAAATATTTGCAGCCTGGTTTCCAACTATGCTCTTAAGCCTTGACTTGTGGGCTTTACTGCTTTGTCAACTGTTTTCTTTAGAATGCAAAGTATTGAACTTCTCCTCTGCAACACAAATTGCTTCTGAGGAAGAACAACAGAAAATCACTTGTCTTGTGTGGCAGTCTAAATGCCACTTCCAGAATCCCTGGACTTTTTGGGTCAGAGGTCACCAGGTAACCTAAACGGGCTGCTCTGTCAGAGCAGGATAAAAATGGAGATCTGTGAGACAATTTGGAGGACAGTAAATGAAGGCCATTAGCAGGGGCAGGTTTGGCAGGTGACACCCAGGAATAAGTGGCATGTTAATTCTGGCATTTCATGGGTTTTTTTCCTATCCCCTTTCTTTTTTGCTCCCAGATGCATTTTAGAGACTTGTCAGAAGTAGCTCTTAGATACAGCTTTTTATCTTTAACTGTCAGTCAGTGATAGGGAAAGGGAATAGAGATTATATGTGATGGAATTGTTCGACATCCAGGGAATCTAAAACCTGATCTTTAGTGTTATCTTTGCCTGCTAGGTGGTTTGGTGGTTGGTTTTTTGGGGTTTTGTTGTTGGTTTGGTTTTTTTTCTTTTTTGGACCAGTGGTACCACAGTTCTCTGCCTGCCAAGAGCTGCTCTGTTTTACAAGGTAACCTCCTGTTTTGTACACTTGGGAAAAGTTTGTATGGCTTCTCCTTTCCCTTCTGCCTGCCATATGCCTTGGTCTACCTTCCAGTAGCAAACCTCTCCCTGTGGCCAGGAATCAGTGGTGTACAGAGGGAACTGTCTGCAGCCAGTGGTAGTGTTTTAAACTCTACCTGCACATGCACCTGGTTTCTGCCTTACAGCTTCCACTGCAGTTTGCTGGTCTCTTCTCCTTGTATTGTAGCATGAGTAGTCCACAGAAGCACTTGCAGCAAATTCCCCTAGCTTGTTTTGGCACAGGATTGAGATGGGTGATGTGCTGGAGTGAAAGATGCAGTCAGCTTGTCTTCAAAGGAGAGGAGCTGTACAGGTGACCAGTGCTTCATTCGCAAAAGCCTGAGATGGCGGGAGAGACAATGCTGCCTCTTGCAGCTGCCTTGGGAGAGAGGTAGAAGGTGGCTTTCATTTTTGTGAGATGGTTCAGTGATGTTTTTCCAAAATTAATCTCATTGGGCAGTGAGCAGATGACCTGCTGACTATGTGCAGTGACATAGTGTAATTCATGTGGTGAAGTATTGTTCTCTTACTGTCCCTGTTTTTTTAGACAGTAAGATCTTCTGACTGCTATCAGGGCTGGAACTCTTTTCCTATGGAGAAAGGCTGAGAGAATTGGGGGTGTTAAGTCTGGAGAAGAGAAGACTCCAGGGAGATCATATTATGGCCTTGCAGTACTTAAAGGGGCTTGTAAGAAAGATGGAGAGATACCTTTGACCACGGCATGTAGTGATAGGACAAGGGATAATGGCTTTAAACTGAAAGAGGGCAGGTTTTGATTAGTTATTAAGAAGAAATTCTTTATGATGAGGGTGGAAAGACACTGGAGCAGGTTGCCCAGAAAAGCTGTGGATGCCTCATTATTTGAATTGTTCAAGGTCAGGTTGGCTGAAACTTCCAGCATCTTGGTCTAGTGCAACACGTCCCTGCCCATGGCAGGGTGTTGGAACTAGATGATCTTTAAAAGTCCATTCCAACCCAAGCCGTTCTGTGGTTCTGTGATAACTGAGAACTGTGCCCTAGTGAAAGCCTCATGGTTTGTTCAGGTGCTTTTGTAATCCCATGGCTTGGTGGCAGTGGGTGAGGGGATGAGTGGTGAAGAAAGCAGGTTGTTCCTGTGCTGCAAAATTAACACTCATGTGCTTTCACATGAATGTTAGTCCATGTGGTGTACATGGAGTTCAGCTGGGAAGGTACTGGCTTTCCACCCTTTGCTGGAGATGTGAGTTTTCTGATATCTCAGATGGTATGGAGATAAGAGCAATCCAGCAGCCTTGCAGTTTGATAGCTTTTCTGAGGCTCCACTTAAGATGCAGTATGCGTTTCTTCATCCTGATAGAGATAATGGGTTTTAAGCAATTACACCCAGGCTAATTCCTTTTGATAAGAGCTCTACATTATCTAAAAAAAGAATCCTAGCCGCCTGGGAAAGAACAATGTAAATGTCTCTCTCACGGACTCTTTCATTTGCTCTTCTCTGATATCTTCAGATGATAGGCTGCAGATCTTTCAGGCCATAAAAATCTATCAGACTTTTTTTAGGTAAGGCAGTATTACAGTCAGAGAGGTGTAACATGACTATTTTCTTGCAAGGTATGGAGGGAGCTCTGCATGCCTCAGATGATCCCAGGCTGTGGTGATCACAGCTTTGACATAAACAATCAAATTTGGTCTCTTTTAAAGGCGCCCCTTGTTTCTTCCCTGTGAAGGCTGGCCAGTTGGGTTGCGTCTGCTGGTTAAGGCAATCTGATTTTGGTAATTTGGAAAGAATAGGAATAGCCTACCACATAATTTAGCATACATCCCAATCCCTGCTGTGTGTGTGTCTGCACTGGAAAGAAGGGTATGATGATGTCATGTGTTAAGCAGGAATAATAAGGGTTCTCACTTAGTTTTGGGCTTTTGCTTCTCTTTTTGAGACTAATAAGGAAATTTTGATAGTTAGCTGCCTTTCTGGTTCTTCAAGAACTTTCCTTTTCTGCTTAATCTCTGATTTTTCCTCTCAGATTACACTGTGTAGCGTAGAAAATTTATTTGACTGCATTTAAAAAGTGGAGGAAATACCAAAGTAAAATGTTTATTTAAATGTGCCTCTTCTAGGAAAATCATGTTAATTATATATTAAAAAAAATAATTGCTGTAACAATTATTGAAAGTTTTGAAAGATTTTCAGACATTGTAGGCGTGTTTGGTATAGCTTGTTCTTTCTCTCCCAGATAGTCACTGATGACATTCTTGATGTGTAGCTGCCGGATTATAATTGAAGCTGGGAGGATAGGCAAGGGGAAGAGGGGCAGATTGGAGATAAGGATTATCATCTCCTGTGTTGATATGCTTTGGCTCTCCTCCCCGAGAGGAGAACCTGTGAATGTGTGGCATGCTGCCTGTCCCTTCACCTGCCTGCTCGCTAGGGAAAGTTGCTGAATGCTTTCCATCAGGAGCCTGATAATTTCTTTTTTGAAAATGGAGGAAGAGTATTTGAGTGGACGTGACTCTGGTGGGCTAAAAAAAAAATAGGTAAAAATGACTTTTTTTCTTCATTTTAGAAAATGGCCTTACACATCATGAACACTGTAGTTAAGCAGTTCAGTACAGAAGTGAGAGGTTTGGGATTTTGCTAGAAATAGCTTTAATGGTAGGGTATTCATTGTGGCACAAGAAGGGTTGCCCCTGCTCAGCCCACTCATTCCCACAATGCTGCAGCAAGTGTTGATTCGACTGGAAATAGATGGAGAGGAGCTCAGGGAGGGAGGATCGTTACCACCATTTGCAAAGTTGGCTGCAGTATTTTTTTTCCTGTCATAAACTGTTGTGAATTTGAAAAGGCTGCTGGGTATTTCCTTCCCAGACATGGTAATGTTCAGTTGGCAAATGAAACAACCTTTTGTTCGGAAAGCTCTTTTGAGATGAAAGGCGTCAGCAAAGTTGTCGCTGTGTCTCCTGTGACTGCCTTGGTTGAGGAGCTGGACTGTGTGTTCTGAGTCTTTCTGATGCAGAGGCTCGAGTGCTTAGTCTGAGCCAATTTACTCATTCGTTAGCTCTTACTTTTTTGACTTTAATTGGCTTCCTACTGCATGTCAGATTGCATTTTCCTTCAGCTGGCGGATGTGGAGGCGACCTCCTTCTCTGGGCTGCTAGGAGAACATGTTTTCTTATTAGAGAGAGCTGTCTAGTGCAGGCTGGAGGAAGCACCTTGTGAGAGAGAGTGCTGAAGCGCACAAGTGTGTTCTTTGCAACAATAATACCTTCTCAGCCTTGTGGAAGGCTCCATAGGT
The DNA here is from genome assembly GCF_963513975.1 of Fringilla coelebs. NCBI lineage: Eukaryota > Metazoa > Chordata > Aves > Passeriformes > Fringillidae > Fringilla > Fringilla coelebs. The sequence goes on along the minus strand of NC_140029.1, from coordinate 112,228,088 downwards.
TACTTTTCATCTTGTTCTTTCGTAAGCGATACGTAGATGCAAAATGTATATGAAAATGAAGCTCCTAATGTCCCCAATGCAAGGGGAAATCCTTAACCATCCCTTTCCTTGAGGAATTTTGTAGCTTGTTGAGAGTTTAAACAGAGTACCTGTCCTGTAGGTCCTGCACAATTTTGCTGCCTTGTTTTCTTGGTTATCCTAAAAATGACGGGTTACTATTTATACTCTAATTAACTTTACAACTCATCTCTTCAATCATCTGCTTTCCTTGTTCTTCTTTTTGGAAGGATTTCATTTAATGCCAGCAATGTGATGGTGCATCTGGGTGGTGGGACAAATTTATAAACCATTGTTAGGGAAAAAATGCTATCTCAAAGCTGCCTTGGCTATGTCTGAGCTGTCTTGCCCCCGTCTTACTAATATAGTAGACCCCACTGTGTTATTATTCTACCTTGAGCCACACTTTGTCCATGTTTCTGGTGAAGTATATCATGCATTCCCGTAGGAGAATCCTCTAATCAAGTGCTTGACAAATACCCACGAGGGCTCTGTGGTTGTCTTACATTTGTGTGTTTCTGGCCCAGCCTTGCAAAAGGGCCAGTGTTGCCTGGTAGTGCTGTCACCTGTTTCATGAACCCAAGGAATATGTCCCATGCCTGGTGTTTTTGTGCTGTCCTTCTTGCAGGGGCTCCATTACCTTTTGTTTTGGAAAACAGTTCCGTGCAATTTCATCTGGTGGTCTGGTAACTCAATAAAAATAAAATTTTGTATTTAACAGTTAACCTTGGGCTTAGGAAAATGTGATGTTCAACACTAACTCAGATCCAATTATTGAGTTCTCACTAAATACACATCTTTGATGGGATCAGTGATACTGAGAAATACAGAATTGTCAGAGTTCTGTTGTTTTCTGTCATTAGTGTGTACATTGTTTTGTCCTCCTCCATCTGTTTCTGTAGTTAAACGGGATTCAGATGAATTCATCAAGAACCTGTCACCTTATATCAACAGTGAAATATATTGGGTGTCATGAAAAATAAGTGTTTCCAACAAATTTACATAGTTTTGAGCTCTTGTATCATGATTGCTCTGGGAAGGTGAGGAGGTGTATGCAATTAACACAGGGCTCTGTAAGAATAAAATATTTGCAAAAGCTCCTCACTTATCTGCCAGAGTAATATGGAGTTCACCTTTTGCCAAGATCGGTGTCTGTAGCTACTTCTGCCACAGTTATATGAAATGTTAATCCCTAATGCACGGCAAAGGACACCTTGTTTAGTCTCTAGGGATAGCCTTGCTGCAGGACCAAAGGCAGAACCTTGAATTAACAGCCTGCTTCGAAGTGCAGCTTACCTTTGGAGTGCCTGCCCTGTGCACACTCCCCCTCACTGTGGGAAGGGCAGAGCAGCTGCTCTGCAGGAAGTTCTCAGTCTCTTATTTGGTGATGTTGCCTCTGCTCCTGCCTTACCAGAATCCTGATTTATCTTAGCAATAACAAATATTATTGTTTGGAAAGTATAAAATTCTGTTACACCTCATCCCTCTTCTCTCCTGCAGTCCTTTCCACTGCCTTCCTTCCAGCCATGGGTTAAGCAGGAATTGCTTGTGGGACTGTGCTGTGGGGAGGGGGATAGTCATGGCTTTACAGATCTGGTGAGGGCTCCCTGTGCTCCTATCTTTCACTTTGGTTTGCCTTTTCATAGGAAGGTGCTAATCACCTCCTACCTTCATTTAGTGTCAAAGGGTCTTTGGTGACCTTGGAAGAAGAGAAACTGAGCTGTCGGTGCTAATCTCAAACACAAATTTGCAGCCCTTGCCACATTAGTCATGCCTTTGTCACCTCTAGATTGGATTAGGGCAGTGCACAGTATGTGGGTCTGCAGCTGAAGACACATGCAGAACAGTGTTGTCTGCTTGTTTTAGTGTCACCAGAGAGTATTTTCTAGAGAGATGTCAGTGCTTGAAGAGTGCCCTCAGTCAGGATCCTGAGCTGACTTCTCACAGTGCTTTGCTGGAAGCTGGTTTGACTGTCAGGCTTTAAAGCTTACCTGCTGCTGTTAATGCTTTCTGTAAGAGGATAAGTTGAAGGATTGAACACAACTTAAGACTTTGTGAAGAAGTATATCAGAGCCCTGTAGCTTGCTTTATTTTTTTGTTGATTGTTTTTCTCTGTGGATAATTTTATGAACTTAGTGTGGTGCTTGGGTTAGGAGATGTGTCCTTGAAGACATCTGTCTGTGCAACAGTACATTGGCAGTAGAGGTTTTCCTCTCCAATGCACATGTGAATGGTGCAGCAAAGTCCTGCTCCCTTATTAGGACTAGTCAATCACTTGATCAGGTATATAATAACAGTCTTCTGGGAGGGATAGAAGGGGTAGGAGATTAACCCCAGTCTGCATTACAAATAAGTTTAATGAAGTACTAATATTGAATACAGAAGGTCATGGCAGTGAGGAAATTGGACTGTTATGACTGAGCCTGTACGCGTGAACAGCCTGCAAAGTAAAGAGCATGGTAAGAGTTCTGAACTGGGGAGGTAAAGGCAGTTTTAGTCCTTGGTTCAACTGTTTGCTGAACTGTAACTGCAAGTAAAATTATGCTTTCTCTCTTGCAGTTATGCTCCATGTGTACAGCTGCTTGTGTAGTTTTTAAATGCCCAGAGAAATCTTATTCTTTAAAACATCCTTCTCCTCACTGCTGTGGAGTGGACAAGCTGTGCTTTATAGCAGGTTCCCCAGTGGGAGGTTTCTGTTCACAAGACTCTTGCCTACACTTGGACACCACTGGCGTGATGGGCCTAAGCCAACAAGTGGAGTCTAATCTAAGCAAGATGATGTTCAGAGTGATAGGAGGGAAAGGCTCAGCAAATGTATTGGCGTTCATGTCACTAGCTGGTGGCTTTCCCAATGGACTTGGTGAATTGTAGCAGATGTGAGATGATGTACTTTGTGTGTTGGGGGGTTGTTTGTTTAAATTTGTTTTCTCCTCTGTGGTATCTGAGATCAGTTTTTTGATCCAGTTGCTTTTGTTGTTGTTAGATGTCTTCTTGGTTGTATCAAGATCTGTCTTTCAGTGTTCTGGCTTCTGTTCTACCTGGCTGTTAAAATATTTTGCTATGGATATGGAGGTGGTGGGATGCAGTAAGCTGTTCATGTTTGGAGGCTGAGTTTAGGTAGTACTCATCTCTTAAGAGATTTCTCTGGTTGGAACTATGAATCAAAGCAGTTTGCTTTTTGGAGAAGTAAGGACCTGCCAAAATCCATGTGCAGCTGCTGGGGTTATTCTCTGGACTACAGAGCCAAATCAACCAGAAGAGTCTCTTGCTGTGTCTCTGCCAGGTCCTCTGGCTTGTTTAAGTGGTTCACACTTCTGCCTGGAGCATAACATTCTGCTTTGCCAGCTTCTGCAGAAAACTGCTGTTGTCCTTTCCTTCTGGTGAGACGGTCCCAGAAAACAGTCTGAACGCTGTGTGTTCCTCTGCTTTGGAGGCAGCCTGCTCTGCTCAGGTTCTGGGCCTTCACCAAAGAGCAAACTTGTGGTTGCAGAAATCTGTTCAAGCAAACTGTGTCCGTTGTAATCAGTTCTTCCTTTTGAATCAATTTGGAGGGCAAGGAATCTCGCCTGTGTTTGAGAAGCCATGACCCTTTAGGGCAGCTGTGACTATACTCATATTGGGAGAACGTCAACTTAAAAACTCTCATGGCCCTCAATCTAGGGGAGAATTAATTTCCTGCTTCAGACTCTATAGTGGTATCAGCAGAGTCTTATAAAAATTCCTGATTAGATTATGCCCTCATTGTAGTAATGAAAACCACTTATTAATGTTGTTTAAACATCTTGTGTAGCACTTGCCTTGTAGTAGAGAAACTGTTATCCATTTGATCTATGGCTAATTCTTTTCTTTTTTTTTTTTCTCTTTACAGTTTTCTCTCAGTCAGTATTTTGTTATCTCACGTGGTATTAGATAAGCAGTAAAAAAAAGCTTGCCCACACTAAAAATGGTGTGTTTGGAGGCTCCTGCTTCAGTGAGATGAAATGTTAATGGGAAATATTGCTCTTACTAGCTCTTCCTTTCTGCAGAGTGGGATGCCCAACCTTGGCATGTTTAATTTTTGGTGTTTTCCTGGTTGAAGCCTATCCTTAACTGCGCACTGTTCTTCATTCTCCCGCCTAGCATTCTGCAGAGGGCGCATTGTGAGAGTGCCCAAAGGTCCCCTCATTCGAGTGGTGGGCACGGAGGTGGCGATCCCCTGCAGCGTGAGTGACTATGATGGACCCAGTGAGCAGAACTTTGACTGGGAGTTCTCCCGGGAGACTGACTTCGTGCGGATAGTGAGTACCTGGGATTCTACCTTCACCTCTGAGGAGTACCAAAAACGCGTGGGCCGCGGGGATATCAAACTGAGACGGAGCAGCAACGATGCTGTGGAACTTGTGATTAGGAACATCCAGCCAGCTGACCAAGGGAGATACAAATGTTCCACGCCCAGCACTGATGCCACCGTTCAGGGAAATTATGATGCAGAGGTCCAAGTGAAAGGTATTTCTGAAGAGTGAGGTGTGCTTTAAATTTGTTTTTGATATTGATTATAGGTGTACCCTTAAGAATGTTGATTTTCTGTTGTTTATGATTGTTGTGATTTTTTGTTTCTTTTCTTCTTCTTCTTATTGCTCTTTAATTCTCCTAAAGCCAGAATTTAAAACTGCGAAATATGATAGCAAAGGCAAGTGAGGTGAAGAAGTGAAGAGAGGCTGTTTACTATAAACACCACTTTTCTTTTTTTCTGTCTAGTAAATATGTAAATAAAACACTAAGTGGTGGGTTTTCTGAAGATGTCTACAAATATTTCATGTTCCTAATCCTCTTGGTAGAGAAGCTACGTTCAGGTAAAAACCACAGGCTGCCTTCTTTCTCAGTTTTAGTGTCATTCAGGGATCTTTCTGTATGAAGGAGGTAATCTTCCTTTTTTCCTTTATAGCATGTTGATACTACAGTCTTGTCCTAGCTTTGCTCTATCACTTAGCATTTTTCAGTATTAAATTTGGACACTGTTTCTTTTCCCATGTTTTGTTTTTTACTCACATGAATATCAAGATTAGCTTTGTATGGGAATAGTCAAAATGATGATGTTTGGATGAGAAACTAAAGTGAGTGGAAGGATAAATGAATTCTTGTCTTGGCTTGTTTAAAACAAAGCGCTTCCTTTAGTGCTTTTTCAGCTGAATTTTCTTCTTCCTGGAATATATTTATGTATGGGAGAAGGAATGACTGGCAAGGTGTTGCTCTGTGGTAGTTTTATTGCCTCACATCTGAACAGCTCGCTGTAGGTGTTCTCTACTTGATTCTGTTTTATGATGCTTGTATTGTTTGGGTATTTTTTTTTTCCCAAATAGTGATTTCTGACGGCTTGTCCGTGAGTGGTTCCAAAGGCCGTTCCTCCACGTCTCTCCGTCTGTCTGAGGGCGACTCCTTCAAGCTGCGCTGCTCAGCCACCACCACCTCGCCGGAGCACACTCACCTGCACGTCACCTGGCAGCTCAAGAGCGGCTCCTCTTGGCGGGACGTCCTGTCTTTGACTCACGAGGGCAAGTTCCAGCCGGGCCCCGGCTATGAGGAGCGCTACCGCAGCGGGGACATCCGCCTGGACACGGGAGCCAACGACACGTACCGGCTCTCCGTGTCGCAGGCCTCCTCCGCGGATGCCGGGGCGTACCGGTGCCTGGTGAGCGAGTGGGTGAGAGGGGCGGACGGCTCGTGGCAGAAGATCCAGGAGAAGAGCGTGGAGATCGCCGCCGTGTCCATCCAGAGGACCGGTGAGTGCTCCTGGTGGGCTGCGTCCAGGCTCTGGTGCTTTGGCGTCAGCTGAACCAGATTCCAGCAGAACCTGGAGTGCTGTTTGGATAGCTGGCCTGTTAAATCCGTGACATAATTTTTCTAGCTTTGTTTTGGAGAAAAGGGCATGGAATGATTGCCTGGAACCTCTTAGATGCCTAGACGCAGATTTTATCTCATCCTTCATTCACTTCAGAGAGCTCATGGTTTTTGTATTTCTTAAATAAACATTATATTTAACACCTGGTCCCCCAAAGCCTTCCCTCTGCTCTCTTATTAACACAGGGTTCCATAGCACTGAACAGCTGCACTTCCCCTGTGAAAGTGGCTTGTGATTCAGTGATAGATGTGGAGCTTTTCTGTATGCTGTTTATTAAAATAGTGCGGAAAGATCAAGAGAAAGGAGGAAAGCGGTGATAATTTAACAGGGCAAATTACCCAATGATTTTTATCACTGGTCTGATTGCTCTGCTCTGTTGGCAGGGGTCTAGGACAGTAATGGCTCTGTTAAACACATCATTGCATGCTTGGCTAAGGAGACAAAAATACATGCAGCGCTGTGCTGAGGATATCCAGATATCCCTGCCCATACAGATTTCAGGACTAGATGCACTAAGCACTTGATTGCATTAGCATTATCACTGCTGGTTGGAGGAGGGAGAGTGGGGGTGATGCACCTTATCACTCAATAGGTGGAAAAACAGGCAGTGATGGTCCTTCAGAAATATGAGATTATCGCAGTATTTTAGAAGTGTCAGGCAGGATGGGTATATTTTCATTTTTGTAATCCTTTAATCACTATAGGGAGAACCCAGAAGTCTGGGGTTCTTTGATTGGCTCATTTGGATGTAGTTTTAGTGTCTTGGTGGTACTTAGCTTGTGAAATTTTACTGGATCAATCTGCCCCCTCTTTTTCAGGGTGTCTGCGCAGCTAAGCTTGCAGGTGCTCTCTGCTGACTCAGGACTTGCCTAATTAAGAGCTGTAATTCTCGATTTTTGAGACACTTTTGCAGTGTTTGGTTTAAGTAGGTGGGGTTTAATCAGTGGCTGAAAACAGCATGAGGCTGGCCAAGACCAGCAGTGGTACAGTTTTTTGATGTGGTTTGGGTGTGTGGTTTGTTTGTTGTGGGGGTTTTTGTTTGTTTTGCTTTGAGTTTTTTCACCTACATTTTAAGCTCAGTCATTAGCAGCACTGGCACTTTGTCAGGAGCATGAAGGCTTTCTTAAAGTTATGCTAAGGGGATGGTTTATTCTCCAGCAAAATGCTGTATACACATCCTGTAGAAGGACTTGAAGAGCATCTTGTGCTGACATCTGAAATCTCTGCACTTGCATGCTGAAAGAACTTGAGATGTAAATGGTTATATGCCTATGGGTAAACTCTCTTCAAGTCCCTCTATGTGCATATATTGCCAGATTTTGAATGCCCATCACTTTCATGAAGACAGAAATGTTGCTTGGAGAATTGCTGCTCTTAACCTTACAGATGAGTCTTAGTTTGTATTCTGGTATACGTCTGTTAAATTAGCTAGGCTTTCCTACTGATTTTGATCCCATGATAAGACAGTGAGGCAAGTCCCAGTGAGAGATTCATCTGAACTTGGTTTCAGCACTCAGGTGGGGCCTTCTACCCTCTGTCCTGTTTGACTGCTCTGTGTTTTCAGGTGGTGACGGGTGAGAATGAGCCTTGCTTGGTTTTATTGGCAACAGTTCTGACTACTCAGTTTGGCACTAGGCGTCATGTGTTGTCTTATTCCAGATGATAGTCTGAGGTAGTTTATGCAGATGGGGAACTATTATAGAGCAGAATGTGGTTTTACATACAAGTCACTAATCTCAGCAGAGACACAGCTGATGGTTTAAAGCAGGTACCTCTATTCTTGCTTGTGCTGAGAAGAGCCACTGCTGTAGCAGCCCTGTCCACTGGCCTCAGTGGAGACTTTAGGAGCATCTGCATTACACACTGTGGGAATGGTGCTGCACTGAGACAGATCTAATCTTCAGGCAGTGTAGAACGAGTGAATGAGCAAGTGAAGACATGTGGTAGCCTGGTCTTGACGCTGTGATTCCATGGTTTTCTTTTTAATATTCTGTATCTAGTCCTGTTTGAATGCTGGCTATGACCATATGTGATATGTATATTAGAAATATTCACAGGCCAGTGATTGCTAAGTGTGTTTGGAGTGGCTGTTGGTGTTGCTTTGAAGTCCCCAGTGTGTGTGGTTCTGAGCAGTAAGTGGGGAAATCAGCAGGGAGTTACTGCTGCCTTCTGTTTGCTTCCATTTCATGTTTTTGCAGCACACCTGAGGTCAGCCAGGATTCCAACATGTGGCCATGGCTGCTTCTCATCTAAATCTGCTCTATTCAAGGAGCTCAAAAATGTCAGCAGAAACCATGTTGAGTTCCACTGTAGTTCCTAGTGATTTCTATAGATGCTTGGTCTTCTGAGGCATAGTCCTAAAACACTTTGATGCTCGTGTGAGACTGAAAAATCCTCTACACACTTTCCTGCTGTGCAAAGGTGATGTGCAGTCTGTGGATGAGACAAAGCCTTCTTGGACCAGTTGCTGTTGGGTTATAAAAATGCTGTTCTCCCTCCCTTTCTCCCCTCTGCCCTCATCACACATCCCTTGCTTGACTGATAATGTGTATTGCCCTTGTAATGCATCACTTGGCTCAATGTCCAATAGGCATTTGAAGGTTGGGCTACTTAGCCTGTTCAGAAGCTCCTGTTATAGAATGTGAAGTCCTGGATAACTTAGACTGAACTATGTTTATTAAAAGTAACAAATAAAAAAATATTTTTTTGTTTGAATTTTTGTGTCTCTCTTTCCAAGCTCTAGATGTGGTCATCTCAACCAGCAATGTCTCTGTGACCGAAAGAGACTCTCTGGATCTTACATGCAACATCACAACAGACAGAAGTGGTATTTTCCAAGCAGAGGTGATGTGGTATTTTTCTGTATCACCTGATGACACCTTGTCAGATGCTCAGCTCTTGCTGAGCATGGACCACGATTCTGTTGTCAGTGATTCAACTCTCATCAGCCTCAGCCATGTGGACAGGAACTCCTATCGCCTCCTGGTGCGTGATGTGGATGTGGAGGACTCCGGCTACTACTTCTGTGAAGCTGCTATCTGGGTGCCGCTGCACAATGGGAGCTGGCATAAGGTGGTGGAAAGGACCTCTGCACCAGTCAGTGTGGTGGTGACAGCACTGGGTGAGTGTGCTGTCAGACTTCATGGGTAATGTATCCCTCAATCCTTGGCCTCGTCAGAAAAGGGAGAGGACCTTGCAGCATCTCTTCTGCACAAATGTTTCTCTTGTTTGCATCTATTATCTCTATGTAGGGATCTCTCTCTCATATGTATTTCTCTTTATGCAAATATCCTTAGAAGTAAAGTTACCTGGGAGAATTACTAAAAATGAAACTCCAGTAAAATTTCTTAAAAAGCCTGTTGTTTTACAGATAGGTCTAGATATGTCATCCTACCCAATCTGTTCTCTAGTTTATTCTTGAGGAGATAATAGCTTCAATTTAGAGGCATTGAAACTCAGGATGTTGTTGCAGAGTGGTGTAGGTGAGGTATGTGCACCTGCTAAATTGTACAAGGTATTGGTGGTACTGGAAGCGTGAATGAAGCTGGATGTGAACTGGCAGAGCTGTAGTGCTTGGTGCCTATTCCCAGCTCTGACTGGAGGCAAGCATCCAGGCCCAAACCCTTTCAATGTACCCTTTCAGATCCTCTTGTCATGAGAAACTGGTGGTACTATCCAGTTACAAAGGCAGAGCTCCTCCAACATGAAAGTGCTGAATGAGGCTAGCATATAGAGAGCCTGTTTTTCAGCAATAAATAGCTCTGCCGTAAGGTTAAATCCCATCAACAATGACTTTAAATGTTGCATTTTAGCATTGTGCAGAGCAGCTGAGCCGTGGCCGTCTCAAAGTACACTTGTAATGTGTACTAAAGTGCACAAGTGATTAATGTCTTCATTTCCTGTCCTCATTCAGCCATTCACATTGCACATTTAACTTGTGAGTGTTCCCTCCTTTCCCCACTTGTGTGAATGTGCAGTCACGCACATGTGTCCATGTGTGTACAGATGCACTTGCATGCTTGTGTGCTCTCTTGGAGTGCCTGTACCTGTAGGACTTCTCTTTACTCTTTCCATTCTAATTCAGCATTATTTGGAAACTGGAGAAAATAAAATCTGCTTTTCAGCAGATGCAGATGCTTGGTTGCTAGGGAGAGGGAAAGCAGAATAAATTTTCAGTGTTTGAGGTTTTCAACTGCATCCAGAATTTACCAACTCCTCCTCCTTAATGGAAGTTAAGAGCTCCTGGAGTATTAAGTCGTTGAATTGTCAGTGAGGCTGTTCTTTGACAGCTGACAGAGTGGAGGAATGAGGTTTATCCAGCCAGCCTTTTATTCTTTCTAAATCCTGTGTTTGAGTGTCTGTCAGGGTGAAGCGCCTGTCTGGAGTGGCGCTATCAAAGAGAAACTCTTCTTAGGGTCCTTCCCCTGCCCAGAAATAAAACAAACCTCAAGCGATTTTCTGAGAACTTGGGATTCTTGTGGCTTTTTCCTTCTTGTGCCCTTGTCAGGAGAAGTGCATCTGCTTTCATAGTCTTTGTTGCTATGAAAATATTAGTTGGTCTTGAATGCCTTCTTTTTGAGGGGAAGGCGTGGCAAAGGGGGAATGGTAAGAGAATTGTAGAGTGTGAGCAATACATCATGAGGCCCTGGAGTAAACTACTCTTTCATGAATGAGAAAAGAAGAGCAGTGTAGCTGTAGGGTCTAAGGGGCCTTATACCAAAAGTGGGGCTTGGCCATAATTACTAATCTGTGCTTTGGTTGTAGCAAAATTCTGTGCATTTTCTTTTTATTTTGTGTTGCCCCGAAAATGTGCAGAAATCTCCGCATGCTCACTGTAGTAGGTACCACAGTCTTTGTAAGCAGTGCTTTTATGATTTTATGTTGCCTAATGTCACAGAAACTCCCCACCAGTACTGCCAGATTCTCTGGGGTCTGGTGTGTATTGCTGCCCTTGGTCTTGCTAGATGCAAGGACACCGGTGAGAGATCTTTTCTGCAGGCTGACATAGAAGCAGCCCAGCTTGTTTGCTGCAATTGTTTTTATCCTTTCCATCTCAAGTCCAAAAGTGCATATGCACACAGAGTTTCCACAGCAGTTCTATTAAGATGCTTTATTATCTTGGCTTGTTGGTGAGCTAAGCCTAAGTTTTAGCCTTGGATTGCCTTCTTTGTCCCAATTATAGCTTCAGTTAATTGTTTCTAGGAGGGCAAAATGCCAAGTAAAACATAAAGCAGGAAATAAATACGGGGTGCTGAATACAGTTAGGCTGTAAAAGCCGTGTGATGAGTATTGGCCGAACAGTTGGGAAGCGGGTCATTTTTCTGAATTATAGTAGACAGCAAGACAAAAATATTCTAATACTAGTAAATAAATATGTATTTCCTTTGTGGTGTGAGGTTCTTGCTGTAATCTTTTTCCTTTACTATCTCTGTAGTCTGAGAGAAAATAGTCATGCGGCTCCCTTATCGCTTTTAGGCTTTGGGCAGCCAGCTATTTCAGATTTAAATACAACAGCCCCATTCTTAACCCGTGAAACTCAGGCACTGATTTTCCAGCCTGAGATATTCCAGCCTCACAGCTGCACAGCACATACTTCTCTATTCAGACTGTGAAGCTTTTTCTGATCTACACATCTTCAACTCTTATCCTACCTAGTATTTATTGACCTAGGTAGTATTTAAACTGCTGACCTCTGAAATTTACTGTGCTCAGCTCTTGGTACTGCCTCTGGCCAGTGCCAGTGGTGTTCCATGTCCCTGGGTTTGGGTGTCTGGGTGGGTGAACTGTTTGGCTGTTTTTTACCATTCTTAAACTGTTGTAGAGACACAATGGTATGGTTAAGTGTGGAAAATAAGGCATTTCATGATGGCAGATAGCCTCTTATTCTGGAGAGATTTTGGGAAAATGGGATGTCTCTAGTCAGTCCAAAGTTGGGGATAACCAGTGTCCTGCTGCAGGCTGCCCCAGGCAGGTGCAAAGGATGGCTGGCTGGGTTGAAATTGAACCCACAGGTGGATTCTTGGGGGCAGGCCTAAAGGAGGGAATTTTTTTGCTCAGCAAGATCTATTAGTCCTGATTTCTCTGAAATGGTCTGACTAGACCTATGAAATTGAGTGCCTTGTTTGGAAATGCAGGCTTAGGGGTACCTGTGTCAGAGAGGTGCAAGTCTGAGAACCAGAGTCAAAGTTCCAAGGTCTTGTAAGAAAAATGCATATAGCACTTAGCTTGGCTGCTAAAACTGGATGTTAGAAGTTAGTATATCTTTTAATTAAGTCTGACATTTTCTCCCTTCTTGTAGCTCCTAACCGGTTTCTTCTGCGTTTTCTCTCCTGCAGAGCCAGACTACGACGTGTTCCTGAATGCCTCTAAAACACCCAAGTTTTCAGATGACCCCACAGAGCTCAACTGCAGGATCACAAACGTCCAGGACACCGAAGCAAACATCCGCTTCACCGTGTCCTGGTACTACAGGCAGCGCCTGCCCGGTGATGACGTGGTGGCAGAGGAGCTGCTGGCTTCCATGGATGCAGACTGGACTCTGCTGCTTGGGGGCAGGGGCAGAGAGCGGATTCAGAATGGGGAAATAATCTTGTCTAAAAAGTCTGCTGACACCTTCAGTTTGAGAATCCAGTGGACTTCAGAGAGTGACAGAGGGGATTATTTCTGTGTCATCTCGGCGTGGAGCAGGCACCGCAACAACAGCTGGGTGAAGAGCAAAGATGTGACCTCTGCGTCTGTCAACATTTTCTGGGCTACACAAGGTAGGAACTTTACACCTGGGTTGCTGAGAGTAGGCTTGTCAGCCAGAAGGCCTGCTAATGGGCTTTGGAAATGGGGTTCTGTGTTGATGAAAGTTTAAAAGCACTGTCAACTTGTGTAAAGGCCTCTTATCTGTGGAGGGGAATAACTGCTTTACATCAGTCCTTTATTTTACATCACTACTTTACCTACTTTATCAGTTTTATGCAACAGTTTGGAGTGGAAGTGCAAAGGAAGAGATACCACAAAGGAGAGTTTCCATCAAGCTGCTGAGACTTACAGGAGCTGGGCTGGAAGTGGGAGGGGTGGCATCCAGCAGCATTGCTGTGGTCATTGCCCACTTTTGTGGCTTGGAGTATTTTGGTCTCTTTAGGGTGCATCTTGCTGCTAACAGCAGGGATGTACTGAGGTGACAAGAGGAATGTCATTTTGTCTTCTCTGTCTGACAATTTGGGAGCTATGGTTTTATTTTTTTCTTCTACAAGCCCATGTTTAAAAGGCATGTCTGAGGAAGTTCATGGGCATAGTACTACCAGAGTATCAAAAAATAAATGGGTAGCTGAACAAAGTAATTCATTGGTTTGCTTGAATCTTGACCTTTTTTTAGGGAAAAGTGATCTAGCTCTGGTCAGTATTTAACTTATTCTGGGAGCATTTTTAGAAGCTTTATAGTTACCTGAAGTTGCTGAACTCTGGTTTAAAATGGGATCTGTGTTTCCTGGATGTGCTGTAGAGTGATACTGTTTTTGGCTCAGAGTGAAGTCATTTAAGAGGGTTGGTTGGAGAGCATCAGAAAGGGATGCCATGTCTTTGTCAAAAACCTGTGCTTATCTAAGCTGCATTTATCTTGATAGACTAGTTTAACAGTCTAGCTTAGGCATCCACAAGCAGAGAACTATATTTCAGAGACAAGCAATTTGAAATAATTTTGAAGTTGTTTAGGGATAATCCCTGAACAGCAGATTGGAAATCTGCTGTGATTCTGTTTCAGTGGAGAAAGAAGTGCTGGGCTGCTTGCTCAGTACACCAAGCGTGTGGTCCAGGGAAAGGTTTGGGGTTTTTTTTTTGTGTTGGTTCATTTGTATTTTTTTTTACCCCTGAAGCTGACTTCTCCAGCAGGACTGAGAAGTCTCATTAATGCTGGATGTTGGTCACAATTAGTTCAGTGTTATGCCACAACACGGAGTGTGTGCATGTGCATGCCAGTGTAATGGATCGTCGCCTTCGGAGCAGCTACAGAGACCAGCTGGAGTTGAAAAGTCTCAGCCTGTGTTGACATTTCTGAGGGAAAACAAACCGTGACAGGTGTGAACATTCCCTTGTTTCTGGTTTTGTTCCAGAAACTCTGCTAATTTTGCAGCACAAATGTAAATGTTTTAGTCCCTGTGCTGAAAAGTACGTTCTGTTGGCAAAGCTTGGGGTTGGGAAATTTATTATGTGAAAGAGTTCTCCTACAAAAACCTTCCCCTCCTGAAAAAGAATATTATATGTATATGAGGTGGGGAGGGCAAAATATAGGTTTGATTTCCCCTTTCTTCCCCCCATCAACTCCCCCTTCAGCAGGGCAGCCCCAGATGCCTCTCCCTGTGTGCCTGTCCCCTGCTGTATCCTATTCCTGTGAGCTGCACACTCTGCTGCTGGGAGCCCAGTGCTGTAGCCAGCAGCTATGAAGGAGTTAATCTGCTGCTGCCTGTGCTCTCTGACTGTTGTTTTGACAAGTATCTCTGGTGATTTGAGTCCCTAACTGCTCCCAGTGCTTATAAAAGCCAGCAGCCAGGCTCCCACGTGTTTGCCTAAGGAGAGAACAGAAATTTGCCTCTTCCTTACATAGCTTTTGCCTATACAGAGACTTTTCTTCCATCTATTTCATTGCTTGCATCTTCTTTGTTGATTTTAGAGCACTGCTTTGGGGGAGGATGTTGGAGAAAACTCACTTTGGAAACAATTGTTCTGAGTTCTTGAGAAAGGAGAAATGGGGTTTATATTGTGTCTGTGGGTCTCTCAGCAGAGAAGGGTGTTCAGAGCCTTTATTCAAAATGTAAACATCGTGTAAACATGTAAAAAACCCTTTTTTGTGCCTTTTATAATAAGTTGTGTGTTTGCCCATTTGAACTTGGGGTTTTATTGTCTCTGTTTTCTGTTTTATTCTACAGGGGCCAATAATGCTCACACATCTTTCTGCTTACTCAGCTTTGCAAGTGCAGCCAATTGCTATCATAGATCACTGTTGTTTTTGACATAGTCTGCCTGATATGTTTCTTCCCCCCTTCTACTTCCTCCCCTGCCAAGGTGACAAAGAAGGCATCTCTGTCTCATTTCAGAAATTAAAAACATCAGTTGTATTATGTTTTGCTTATTTAGAGTACAAATTCCAGTCAGTGAAAAGGGCTAAAGAAAGGGAGGAAACCTTTTCTGACTAGCTCTGTAAATGATTTTCAACCCAGAAAAAAGTTTGACATTCTAAAAGATAATTTTATTTATTTATTTGAATACGAGTTACATTTAGAACACAGATACTGTTTGCATTGAAAACAAAAATCAATGCTTTTTTCCTAAACCAGGGTTGTCAACTTTGGATCTGCATGGAGTACTTAGCAGAAGGAAACATTATCTTTTAATTGAAATTCCAAATCCCAAAGGTACTATTATTTGCGGTTTTGTTAATAATTCTGTCTTTAATTTACAAAATAATTATATTTAACATAATATTACTTGTCCTAAATGTTTGCCTAGGCCCTCCCATCACACTTAATTGGGAGCAAGGGTGCCTTAATCTTTCAGACAGTCCTGCAAATAGAGAACAGATAATATTTCTGCCATCTACTTTTCTTTATCATAGCTGGTGTATCACAGACACACAGTTCCCCCAAGGCACAGAAATCCCCATGGCACTAAGCTGGAGTGTGTATGTTCCAGTTTGGCTGTAGGGACAGGAGTTCCTGCAGCCAGGTGTGTGTTCCTGTGTTCAAGTGTAGGCTGCAGTGCAGGCTTTGTGTGCCTGCTGTGCTTCCAGAGCTGCTGGGGCTCCAGTTGTACCTTGGGGTGTCGTACAGCCACCTCCTACCATGGCAAAGCTGTCACTGCCTTAATGCCTGCTGCATTCCCTGCACTTGCAGCCTCATCGGTGCACTGGGGGATGAAGGGCCTTTATGAGCACCAAGATTCTTGTCAGCAGCCTCAAGCAGTGCTGTGGCTCCAACAGTGCTGTCAGCCCTGGCCAATGCGCTGCTTTTCCAGCTGGAGTCAAAGCAGTGCAGGGAAGGTGTTTGCTGTGTATTCTAAAGTCTCCTTGCCCTTGTAGCTGTCGGGCTTCTCTAGAAATTTGCCTGGTGTGGATTAGGTGAAAACTGGTTTTGGTCACTACCCAGGAAGTGCTCTTGGAGAAGAGCACACACTTTGTGGTGGAAGAGCAACAGGAGAATTACAGTGTGGCTTAACCACTTGGACTGGCCAGTGATGGAAGGCAGAAGCTTGCACTGCCAGGCTCCAAAGTACACTTTACTCAAATTTTATTTGAGTCGTTTGGCTAGGATTTCTTCTGTTGCTAGCCCTAAGTCTTGGAGTAGTGCCCAAGATTTGGGTATGGTTTACTTAGGAACTCTTCCCCTACTGCTTTCCAGAATAAACTGCAGATTGCAGCCTCCTGTATACGACCAAGCAGGGTGTGTTTTATTGTGCTTTTCATCCATGAAGCTTTACAAGGAGGAGATGAGACTCCACATGGGACTGCAGGCGTGTATGCAGACAGGCAAGTGTGTGGAGTGGTGGTCAAGAAACACACTGCTTCCTTGGCAATTCCCAAAAGATTAGAAATGAGACCTTAGGCTGCAGTTCTTGGAAGAAAACATTCATTTGACCTCTCTGGCTCATCTTATGCTGCAAGATCTGATGAGTAATTTCTGCTAACATAGGAAACATGAAGAGACTTTCCTTTCCCTCTTAATTTTCTGTGCAGATTACTGTTATTTCTAAGATAAGTGCCAGATCTTTGGGCTGCCCTCTTTTTCATAATGTGGACTCTTAAACACACAGACAGCTACATGCTTTTCTAGGTGGGGGTGAAGGAGTGCTAATTACATTTCATCTGCTGCTACTGAAGGAGAACAATATTGGCACAGAACCAGCATATTAAGAATGGTGATCCAGGTTTTTCTAGTTGATAGGTTATGGAGCTTTTTTGTTGTTGTTGTTTTACTTTGCTACATATGCAGGTCTCTAATATTATGGCACATACAGAAACATCCCTTTGATCTTTTTTTTTACTTTGTTGCAAAAAGAAATATTCAGCACCTGTATATGATGGGTTGTGTGTCCCCTTCTCTATTCTGTTCTAAATTTCTTATGGTCTAACGAAGAGGGGGTGCCTCTGCCTTGTGTGTTCATCCCAACTAAGGATCTCAGGGGTTTTTAAAGGTAGAAAAATGCTTTGAAAGAACTTTCATAAGAACCAATCTCCTTGTTCTCTGTTCAGCATGCTATTTTCTAACCCTTCTGAACTCTATCACTGTTCTCCAGCTGCATCTCTGGACCTTATTTGTCCTCTTCCACACTCTACCAATGGCATTTCCGCTGTTGTCCCATACTACTGCCACTCCTTTCTCCTTTTCCTCTAGCAGAAATACCTAGTGAAAAGCATTTGCTATTGCCTTCAAATGGAGTACCATTAAAGGATGTCTACGGACAAAATTTGCTCTGTCCTTGTTGGGGACAAGACACAGTCCTTTCTGCTGCTGCCTCACCTCTGGCTCAGAGAATAGTGGAAGTTAAAGTACTTGAAGCCCAGGTAGTAGGGAGGGTTACCTCAGCTGTAGCTGAACTGCTCTGGACATATGAGGGTGTTTAATCTTAAGCACATAGAGCAGAGACCAAACGTAAGATTTCCCTTTTTGCTGTCTAGGACCCAGTGTTCTGATGTGAGGATCAACAACATAAAGAACATTTAAGTAAGGAGGGATTTTTGCCCAGAGCCTCCTCATATGGCCTAGAAAGCAACAATATGTGCCAGAAAAGTATAACTAGCTGTTTGTGCTTCTGCTTTTGGGACAAAATATAATTGCCTACTATGTTCCTAAAAGTATGTGAAAAGCTGATCTGTGCTGGGCTCCTAAATACTGCAGCCGTATGAAGAAGGAAATATCAGAGTCTCACAGACACGGAATGAGGACAAAAAAATGGATTTGAAGTCTGGAATCTGGTATCTGATGAGTCTTTTCACAAGGGAGAGGAGAATGACTCTGATGCTATACAACTTCATTCGTGATTGTACCCTGAGTGCCTAAATGTGCAACTCTTGTATTGTCACTTGCTTAGTGGGTGGAAGTGTGAGGGGGTTTGGTGTGGAGTATCAAATAATTCTGTGCTCAGCTAGACCACTAGAAGCATCTCAGCCTTCACTGCTCCTGCTGTTTCTTTATATAGCTTTGTGCTGTGATCTGCTTTATACAGTACTGATTTAAAGTTGTCATACCGGGCTTCTCATCTTGTGGGCTGTGTTTACTCATTGTGAAAACTGCTGCTTGAAGGCAAAACACTGCAAAATGTAATCTTGACAAGTATCTTGTTGCTCTTGTGAGGAGGACATAAATATTACTGCATTTAAGTTCAGTTTTGGGAAATGTGTTTCAATCTCACCATTGCTTATTTCCCTGTTCCTGAGAAGTTTTGTCTTCCATAAAGAGGTTTTGTGGAGCTCTTTAACAGGTCTATGCTCTCCTTTTTTTTTTTAAATAAAGGAAGGAAGGGAGAATATGGTGCAGCAAAGTCCAGAGAGTTGGATTGGCTGTATTTTTGCAACACTGTTACTTGTATGTGTTCTGCCCCAGCCCCCCCTTCCTTAAGAAGAACCTTGATGTGCAGGGTGTCTTTTCATCACAATTCCTGGAAACTAGCAACTCCCTTTCCTTTTATCTGATTCTGATTTC
Organism: Fringilla coelebs; assembly: GCF_963513975.1. NCBI lineage: Eukaryota > Metazoa > Chordata > Aves > Passeriformes > Fringillidae > Fringilla > Fringilla coelebs. The sequence goes on along the minus strand of NC_140029.1, from coordinate 112,209,473 downwards.
AGTCACTCCTCATTTTCTCAGTTTCTTACTGTGAGCTTGTATTTTGTGTGTCTTGGAGCTGTGCTCCGACATGTATAATTTTCCCAAACCCTGTAATTAAGGGATTCTTGGGATTGAGGAGCCAGTAGAGAATGGAAGGAAACTAAGCAGTAAGTGTTGCTGGAATTCTTGATGTCAAATGGGAAATGTCAAGACTTCTGGTAGGCTTGTATGCAAGTAAATGTATGAGAAGCAAGGGAAAGAAAGACTGACACGGAGGCAGAGGTGTGTGTAAATCTGTATGGGAATGCCTGGGGTGGAGACTTCTGTTACACCAACTTTTGTCATGTGTTTTCAGCTGAATGTGTCTGGATTGCCATTAGGAATGCTGTTAGGGTGGATTTTCAAGGGAATTAAAAGATGCTACACTAAGTGCTGCCAATTTAGCAAGTGGCAGCTTTTGTCATTAGTCATGAGTATTTCAGCAGTGTCCTTATTACCCCATCACTGAGGGTGCTCTTCCAGCGCCAGTATAAAACTGGGACTCTGAATCTTGTCTAATATCTTTATTCCTGAATAAAGCAATCCTGGGGATCCTTGTCACAACCGTGTATTCTTGTTACAAGCTGTGTATTCTATTATTGTTTCAGTATTTGGTGTTTGTTTGAATTTGTGCTTCTTGACCCAAACTGTTGTGTACTTGCGTGTGTGCACTGTTGAGTAGCATTCTGGGCTGTCCACATGTCTAGATAAATGTGCTGGGATAAATGTGCTGGGATTTGTTCCTCCGAAAAAAGAAACTTTGCCTGTCTGTAATCTTCCAGGTTGAATGGTGCTGCAGAAACACCCGTTACCTGTTTGTTAACCCTCTCTTGCCGCTTTATTTCCTTCCCTCTTCAGATTACACGCTTACAGTGGAGGCGGTGAAATTGAAGCCATTCTTTGTAGCAGGCCACACCTTTGAGATGACATGCAAAGTGTCCTCCAAAAACATCAAGACGCCGCGCTACTCCGTCCTCATCACGGCTGAGAAGCCCCTCACGGACCATTCGAGTCCCAACGGGACCACTCGCATCATCTCCTTGAACCAGGACTCGGTGGTGCGGCTGGAGGACTGGACGGACCAGACCCGCGTGGACGGGGTGGTCCTGGAGAAGGTGCAGGAGAACGAGTTCCGCTACAGGATGTACCAGACGCAGATCTCTGATGCTGGGCTGTACCGCTGCGTGGTGACCGCCTGGTCTCCGGGCGGTGGGGGCATGTGGCGTGAAGCAGTCAATGGCTTGTCCAACCCTATCCAGATAGACTTCCAGACATCAGGTTGGTACAGAACCTGACAGCCGTGTGTCTAAGCCAGAGAGGGAGGGAATTCTCTGACGCTTTCCCATTGATTTCCCTGTGTCTCAGAAATACCTCCTCTTTGGAACAAATGGTATGATGGCAAAGAGCTGTGCTTGTCTTCTTTGGTGGTACTTGTGTCCTTTGTGCTATTGATTGTTTACAGAAAGATGTTTAATGAATTGGCTGTAATCATAACCCCTGGGTTTTTCTCTACTAATGCAGCTTTTATGGTCCTGCAGGCTCAGAGCTCATTCTCAGTATGGAGCAACTGCTGCTGCATTTGCCAGCTGTATCACTAGATTGTTAGTAGCGGCTGCTCTGGAAGAGCATTAATATAAACTGGATTTCTGTTCCAAAACAGACTCTATTAGCATAGCATTAAATTCCCTGAGCACACCTCACTGTTGATGTAATTGCAGAAAATGGTCAGGTCAGGGTAGCATTTCAGCCATCTCAGTAAGTGTATCCTGCTGCTGCAAGACCTTAGAGGTCCCTCGCGGCTGAACTACAAAGCTCCACAAATTGGGAGGAATTTCACTACCCAGAAGGACATCCTGTTCCTCAACTGCTTGCTGAAACCCTTACCTTCAGCTGTAACTAAGCCTGCCTGTTGAGACTTTTCTGTAGAAACGTGCCTGTCCTGATACTGTGTTGGAGGGAGGGAGAGATGGATGGCATTGATTTGGATCATCAGAGATGCATATTAACTCTGACTTCTGTCATGTTATATTGTTGGGAAGTGCAGTGGGAGCTGTTTTTATAACACTGGTGCACATATGAGTGAAGGGCTCCTCTCATGATTTGGGGGGTGGGGTTTTGAGCTGGTGGGGTTTTCATTCTCCTATTCTGCTGGTAGTAACAGGCTGTAGCATATTTAGGAGATGTGTCTGTGTCTAGGCAAGAGCATTCTGACTTCTGGCTGCATCCACAGTTAAGGTAATATTCTAGATGATGTGGTTCCTAAGATCTGAACTTGCTTATATGGCACACTGGGAAAATGACCAGGGCTGATCATAGGAGGACAGCCTGGCAGTGAGGACATCACTTCATAGGAAGCTTTGAGATGGAGATTTGATCTAAGCTGACCAGACAGAGGACATTGACTCAGCTTCTTTCAGTTTTAGGTAATTTCTCTAGATGGTTTAGTGGGCTGCAGTTTTAGCCTTATTACTCTTCATATCTGGGTCAGACACACTGGAAGAGTAGTATTTGCAAAGGAGGTGATAAAAGAAACCAGCAAGAATTAAATTCTGCACAAAACCCCACCCTGCCCCTCCAAGCTTCTATGCGGAGGCATTCCTGCACAAAAGTGGTGGTTTGTGCCTCTCCCAATATTGCTGGTCTTGTGTCACTTTAAACTCCCATCCAAAAAGTTTGTTGGGATGCTTTGACACCCAGGGTTCAGAGGGAAACCTGCAAGCAATGCGAGGGAGGGAAGTGTGCGTGATGTAGTCTTGACTTCTCTTTGCTGTCAGCCTCTCCTCCCAGCCCCTCCACCCAGATAGGATTTCTGGAGCATGGAGTGAAGAAAGGGAGGCAGCATGTAGAAGTGCCCTGGGAATGTGTGAATTCCAGTAGCAGGGCTGGAGCAGGGGAGGGATGGTCTGAAGGCCCTGTCAGCCTTTCATTCTTTACAAAAGAATGAAGAAAGAAATGAGATCCCAGGCACAATTTGCTGCAGTGCTATTTCCCAAAATAATCTTGGCATGTAGCAATATCTGTTTGGAAATACCTGCAATTTTCTTTAATTGATGGATGAACTTTGTGTCCTTCAGTTGTTACTCAGATATCCCTGCTGGATATTCACCTCTGGGCATGATGAGAACATGTGATGAGCACAGTTAGAACGGACTAACTGTGGAATTATTTGGGAAATCATCTGGAATTAAGTATACAAGACAGAAGATGTTTTGTGGGTGTGTTACTTTGGTTTTGTTTGCTGAAGCCTCTTGTCTTTGATGCAGGCTGAGTCAGGGAGCCAGAGGTAAATGGCAAAGCTGTGGAGCAGCTATGAAAGCACAGCTCAGATATCACACCCTTCTCTTGCATCCTGTGGCACAAGCAGCTGTCAAACTTGTTCTTCAGAAAAAATAAGTTGGTGCCAGAATTTCCCTAATGGGCATAGTGAAAGGCAGAACTGCTGAGGGAGCTAGTTATTTGTCGGGAAAATTTCCTCAAAATTGGAGGGAAGATACCAACAGGAATGGTGCAGGGAAAAAGAGGGGCATGCAGCTTTCCAGGCAACTGGAAAAAAACCCCAAAACCTGGGGAGCACTACGGTGCTAAATCCTGAGTTGTATTGAGGGTGGGGTGTGGTATCTTATGAGTGTTCGTCCCTGATAGGAAAACTGTTAAGGAGTCAATTGCACTGATTTCTCAAAGTGTAACAGAAAGACAACTTACCTATAACTGCTGGAGGTAATATATACAGCAGTGTAATTTTGAAAAATAGGATGTATTCCAGTCTCTTCCAAACTTTGAAATCTTGGGCTTGGGCAGCATTTTCAGCTTCCATCATGGCCGTTGGAGTGGGGAAGGGATCAATAAGGAAGCAGCATTTTCAGCAAAAGGAAGCCCTTAAAGGGTTTTACGTGAAGCTTTTAGTCCTAGGAGGAATTTCTTTCTCAGTTGTTTTTATTGATTCCCCTTTGATGGGGGATGGTGAGGCTTGCTGGGACTGGAAATCCTTCTCTCTCATTTGACTCACTCCCAGATCTCTCCAAGCTGAGTGATGTTTCAAAGAGGAGTTTTTAAGCGTGCATACACATTGTGCAATGTGATCTCTCTGAGGGGCAGGGGCCTGTGAGCTTTTCATATGTGAGCTGGGGACTGCACACGTGAAACTTCAGTGTTTCCTGCCACAATAGGCTTGAAATGTGGCAGTGCTCTGAAATGTTTTTCCATGAACATCTGTGGAAAATGTCTTGCTCAGATTCTTTCCATTCAGGGCAGAACTTGCTGGCTGCAAGCAGAGGTCTCCTCTCTTCTTTCTCCACTTGCTGTTGCAGAGGGGCGTATTTGTTCAATTTGGCAATGATCTGAAATGGTAATGTAAAGGCATTTGTTTGAAACACCCTGAACTAAAAAAAAAAAGGAAATGTGGATTTTGTCCACTGGACCATATGAATTGGAAGCGAGGGTGGGGGAGTGTGGTGAGGAGGAGCCTACTAGGCCATTAGTTTTCAAATATTCACTCAATGGCAGATTGTTCTCTGCTGGATATATTTTAAGACCAGAGAGGATCTTGTGAATCTTCTGGTATGACCTCATGGATAACATGGATCACTAGACCAGTTTTATAAAACGAATGCCTTCTGTATGTCCAGCTGCTGGGAGCAAAATAAGCGTATCTAGTGGGCAGGGAAAGCTGTCCCATATGAAGAATTTAATATTCCTTTGTGCTTTTTGTTTGTCTTCCCAATGTAGGACAGAGAGGTTCTGCCATGTCTTTTTTAAAAGGTTGCCCGGTGATGTGAGGAACAAGAGCAGCTGCCAGTGCCTGTCTTGAAATGTTCTCTTAATTTCATTGCACATTTTCTACTCCAGTGCATCCTCTCTCCTCCTGAGCTATTTGTTGATGCATGTGTACAGATCCTTTCTTTCAGCCTGGAACACACCAGTCTTCTGTCCCTTGTGTTCTTCTCAAGCCAGTGTAGGAAGACAGCTTCATAAACTCTGTTTTGGCGTATGTCCTTTAATCTTCAAACCCTTTCACCATGAATTGGGCAACGCAGGTTGGTGTTTAGAATGTGTTTGCCCAGTACACACTCTCAGGGATTTTCACAGGAGTGACTTATTTTCCTTTCCCTTGAAGGAAGCAGGGAGAAGGAAGCTTTTAATCTCATGTTGAGAAGTGTGTTATGAGAGATCCATTTGGAGCTTGGCTGTGCTCTGAGCTGTCTCTGCTCTGTGCCATTCAGCAGAGGGTAGAAAGTTCTGGAGAAGCAAAAATAAAAGAGAACTTGTAAGGGAAATATCTCAATGAAATCTTCAACTCTGGATTACATCTGCATGTGAGCTCATTGCACAGCAATGTATTATCGTTCACTTTGGAAGAAGCTGAGATAAACCAAGAGCTGCTGAAATATGAGCTGAGTATTGATGTTGAACTTGCAATTAAAATGAAATGCTGCCCTGCAATGACCCCGAGAGATACCCAATTTCAAGAAGGGCGAATATAAAGATTCTTAAAGGAAAGAAAGCTTAATCACGGAAATGAATGAAAAGCAGTGCAGCAGAAACTCTTTGGCAAGAACGGCTGGTATTTTCCAGCCACTCTTAATGGGCAGGAACGTGCTTTGTCATTGTGTGCCTTTGTGCCTGTGTGCATTAATTTGTAGCTGGAAGTAGAAACCACAGGCTTAACTACTGAGGGCTTCTTCCAGTAACAGCCATTATGAGGCTTGGGGTAAAGCTTGTTAGGGAACAGCTTCATGAAGAAACTGGGAAAGGGCAGGGGTCTGGAAAAGTGAAGGTGAAGAAACTTATTATCTGGAGAAAAGCAGGTCATGGAATTCTCAGTTGAAGAGTGGATGATTTGGTGCCAGGGCAGAGATGAGTAATATTTTGGACGGTGCAGAACTCGTGGGTTGCATCAGTTGTTTTCCCCGTTGTGGTCTGTGGTGCTGTCTGATTGGAAGCAGGGTAGCTGCGTGCAGGAATTCCAGCCCCCTGGTCAGTAATGGCCTGGGCATGGGCTTCCTGGGGGGAACAGCCTGCCTCAGGTCTCTGTTGTCATCAGATTACTTGACCTTTCTCTTCTCTGCTTGGCTGGGAAATAAAGGTAGCTCGTGTCTGAGGAGAGACTATACCTTTTGTTTCTGCAGAGCACAGGGTAAAATGATAATCAAAGACAAAACATCACTTGGGACCCTAGATAATTGGGACCTCTTCTGTTACAGAACTGGATTTTAACTGACTCTTGGTTATTCTCTTTCATTTTCCCATTTTTCTGGCAGATTTAAAGTGTTCAGATTACTGAGCAGGGAAGGAAAGCAGGGAGAAAGTGGGGTGACATCAGGTGAAGAGGACTCAGAATTTGTCTCAGTCCTTAAGTTGAATAAATTACCTCTATCAGCTTGAACTCCTCTTTTCCACCCTGCAGCCCCTTCAGTATGAATCTGATTGAGGACAAAATATTAAACAAATCTTGGTTCAGCTTACAAACACCTTTTCCTTTCATTTTTATGTATAGAAGAATTAGCATAGCACTTTTTAGCTGAAACCTGTATCACTATAGGGTCTGGCTTCTGGAGTTACCTTCCTGTGACATGAAATCAACAGTTTGAGCATTGAGATCTATATAAAAGGGAACATTCGGAGAAAAGTACAGTGAAGAAATCCTGATTCTGGAACCTGGTTTCTCTAAAGCACTTCTAGATTTGTACTAATAAACTTCTGACCTCAATTTCTTCACTTTGTGTTTAAAGTTGTGTAGTGTTTTTCAGGTGTTCAGGGGTCAAGAAATGCTCTGAAAACTCTTACCATCCTGACTGCAGATGCTTTTTAATATAAAATTGTTACTACTTTAATAAAGAAGAAAGCTTCTTTTAGGTGTTTTATCTAAGCTTACATAGGGCCTTATTTATAGTGAAGAGCGGATATTTTGGCTTATTTTAAATCAAAGTTCTCAGCAGAACATGGCAATTTATGATGCTTAGCTCTTAGAATTGGGAATGCTGGTTTGTTTTGTTAATCTGTGCTCTTTAGCTTCCAAATTATCTGAAGGAATGAGACTTATCTTCAAATCTGAAGTTATTAAAATCTAGTTATTTCTCAGCTTTCGAGCTCATGAGCAGCTTTTCAGCATTTAACTTTGCTTTGTTCTTGATGAGTTTTACAGGTCATGCTTGATCTGTCAGCCCTGCAATTGAAACTGAGCTGTGGTTTGTTTATTCTCCCGAGTGACCAGTAGGTGCCAATTACAGTATTTCAAACTGTTAAATGCAGGTGGCAAGATGGCCAAAGCCACATCATCTGTTATCTGCAGAGTTCTGTTTTTCTCGGTGTTAATGTAGCATGAACTCGTATCTCACTGAAGGAGAGAGTTCCTGTCACCTCCCCAACCCTTCCAGTGACACTGTAGGTGCTTGAGCGTGACGGTGCTGAGACCCTGAACCAGTGTCATCAGTGTCTGCTGGGAGCTGCCTGTTTTACCACATGCCTGTATCTGTAACCTTGGCACTGAGATGCATGGCCTCTTTTTTGTGTGGTGGGGTTTTTTTTGGTTTGTTTTGCCTTGGAAGGCAAAAACTTGAGAAAAGTGCTTGGCTTTTGTGTTCTGAGCCTTGCTTGGTGCGGTCCAGATCCAGGGCTTCTTGAACACTGGGTGGGGGAATGGGGCACTCAGCCTCCTGCCTCTTCAGGTAAGGGGCAATAAATCTTTAAGGGGGGCAATAAATCTCTGAAGGTGCTTTATTCTGTCCTTTGATGCCTCAGGGCAGCCTGAGGCCCAGGGTATGGGTTATGAGGGCAGAAGTTCTGAGATACACCCAAAGATATATAACCCTAGGAAGCAGCAGCCACACAGTTTTCGAGACTGAACTGAGGAACTTTGACTGTAATTAATCTTGCTTAGGTTTTAATAAATAATTAAATGTTGTTTTCCCTCTTCAGCTGAAGAGGGAAGAACACAACCCCCAACACACCTCTTGACTATTGATATCTAGTTCTAGCACAGGATAGTGATTTCTCCCTGGAGGTAGAAAAGGTAATTTGCAGGAGATGTTAGCTGCTAGGGAAATACCTGAAGGGAAAGAACTGTTTGTGCCTTACCAAGGGAAAGCACAATCCTGAAATGCCAATGCAGCTGATGCCTTGGAGCCTTCCTGCATGGGAAGTTTTGGCTCTTCATGTGGGAGGCTGGGTGGAGAAGTGCATGGTGACCCAAACTGAGGAGTGTGTTGGGAGTGCTGCATTTCCATGATCCACAGCTTTTTTCTGTGTGAGTGACCAGCCAAGCTCAGCTTTTACCCTTGTGACATCCAGTGGCCAGGAACGCTCTGACTCTGCTCCACATCAGTGGTTTGTTGGTTTGCCAGGGTTTGAAGGCAGTGTCTGTTCAATGCAGGAGCTACCTGGACTTTCAGCCTGGAAATAAATCCTGAAAAATCCCAAGTGCCCTCTTGTTTAACCTGCCAGGGCAGGAATAAGGTAGCCCATCCTTAGCCTGACAGAGTTGGAATCATGCAGTTCATCTTTCTTGCCTCCCAGCAATCCAGCCTGTCTGCTGGCGTAGGGCATGTCCTGTGTTCCTGATGTGATGTCACCTCACTTGCTGCAGGATAGACTTAGGATAGACTCTGAGCTATGGACAGTGTCAGGATTATTATGGTGCTGTGCTGCCTTTGATCAGTGCAGCAGAGGGACTGTGCTGAGAATGCAGGGATGTTCCTAGCAGATTTTGACAGTCTCTTTATTTCTTTTCTCTGACAGCTCACACACAGCTTGAGACTTTTCTGCTTTTAGTTGGCTGGAGTGCCCTGGTCCATGCTGCCTTTAATCCCCTAGGACCTTGAACTTCTGTCTGCCCAGCTCTGAACAAGAGGATGGACAATGTCTTGATTTATCTGAGGACACATAATCAAATGAGCTGCAAGGGGAATATAGTTTGGTGTGTGTGTATGAATATCAGGAAACAAATTGAATTCACACAAAACCAGTTGAGACAGATGCTGAGGAATCATTCAGATTAATCTCTGTTCATCTCCTAGGAAAGGATCCCATCATGCCGAGCTTAAGTTCGGGCTGCATCCTGCTTGTGAAGTCACTACCTGAGCAGCTGATCTCAGTATTCTGGGTCTCTTGTTTCCTTAAATGTGTTCTAGCATACACATGTAGGAGTCTTGGCTGGTAATCCATGTATAACCTCTATTGCATCTCTACCACCCTTTTATCCTTGTTTTTGGGGGGGTAATTTGCAGTGTTAATTTTAAGAAAGATCTTCTAGTGTCAAGATGGGTGTCAAACTCTCAGACTGTATGTCTGCATACTACCCTTGTATACAAAAGTACATCTGCTTCTGAGGCAGAGGAGAGGGCTGGTGGAAACTGGGGGAGGGGGGGTTTTGAAAACTGGAGAAGTAATTATTGCACTGTAGTTGGAATTAATTTCTTAGCATGCTGGGTGTTTTCTGTTGACCAAAACAAGCCAGGCCCTTGTCTAGAAAAGTTGCACCAAAAATTATAGCTCTAGCTTCATGATACATCCAAGTTTCTTTCCAGAACCTCAGTTTGGGAATGATGTGGTAAGTGTGCCATGTGGTGAGCTATCAGTGTAGAAACCTGTTGAGAGGGCATGGCGCAAGGGGTTGTTCAGGATGATTTCCTGATGTGTTTTTCATTAAAAGCATTGTTTGCCACTAATGTTCAGTAGATTGGAAATTTGGGGTTCTTGTACTAAAAGAGTAGCAGGTAAGGGTGGAGGAGAGCAAATAAACAGCTTTTTCTTTCCTCCCAAGCCACCCTTCTCTGCTTGTTGTTGTTGCTACTGTGCCAGAAGTAGGTGAGCCAGGTAATAATGGGAGTCTAGGGAGTGTAAAAAGGGTTACTTTTTAATCTGAGTCCCAAGTTTCTTCTTGGCGTCCCTGGCTCTTTCCCCCAAAGTCATCCGGGAGGTCACTGTTGGGATCAGCTTTCCTTCTGTTCACTCTTTGATTAGTAAGAGAAATCAGAGGTATTTTGGTACATTCTTCAGTGTCTGCCCTGTGAAATAGAGAGTATTAACAATGCTGGCATATCTGAGGAATTGTGATTTTGTTACTTGTGCACTAGAGATGCAGCTGTTGTCAAAATTTGGAGAAGTTTTGGTTTTTTAACCTATGTATGTCAGAAGTCTTTTAAAACATCACAGTGTTGTCACAGGATCTGAGTATTTCAAAGCAGCCTAATGGTTTTCATTGATATCATCACTACTTTGCAGCTGAAGGAGTTACTGTACCCTTGGGCTTTGAGACATCTACAGAAAAAGCTATCTGTGGCAGAGCCTGAAGGAAAACCCACAGAAAAGCATTATCAGATGCACTACTTGTATTGTCTGTTCCAGTGTAGAACCTTTGGTATTGTTAGGATACTGTTTTGCTTTAACTTGAATTCCTATTGACAGCCTCAACAAACAGTTCCATTCTGGATTAGTCTGAAGATCTGAACTCCACGCTCTTAAAGGAGTCACCAGTGGAAGACCAGCTTCTTTTGTGCTGGAGAGCAGAAGGCAGATTGTGGCAGCAGCTTCTACTTTGTCTTAGTACAGGATTAAATGGTTAACAATGAAAAACTATTTTACAACATGGCTGCTTGTCCCTACCTCAGAGATCTGTCTCCACAAACTAGGAGAGCATTTCAGTATTTCAGACTAGGAGAGTACATACTTCAAAAATGTGCAAGAAAGGTGTTGGACAGTGAAGTAAAGCCTGTCATGACTAATTGTGGTTACTCTTTTCTAGGTCCTGTGTTCAATGTCTCGGTGCATTCTGACAGCCCAACGATTTACCAGGGCGAGGTGGCAGATTTGCTGTGCATCGTCACAATGGAAGGAATGCCACTTGAGCCAGGTATTTCAGCCAAATTATTTCACCTGTAACGCATTTGCCTTCAGAAGTTACAACCCTATGTCCTTTGAGTGAGGCTGGAGAGCTGAGAACCAACAATTCTGTAGAACTAGATAAACACAGGACAGTGTGCTTGCTTTTACACATCTCACTTTAAAGCAAGTTTTTCTCACCTCCTAAGGGGAGAGGGGAAAACATGTTCTTACCATCAAATCCCCCTCTGCTGTCCCCACCAACTGACCCCATTGTTGGTAATCTCAACCTACAACCATCAGATGGGCCATGAAAACTATTCCTATTCCCTTTAAATGGAAAGGAGATCCATTGGTTAAAACCATTTTGAAGAAAATGGTCATCTGTAAAGAAATTTGAGACATCTGGTCAGTCAGCTTCTCACTTCAGAGTGAATTTAAGGCTTAAGGTAAATCTAAAAATCATAATAATTGACTGCTGCAGCCTTAATGCCAAAATGAATGTTCATTGCCCTCAGAGTTGAGCATCCTTTTTTATGTGGAAGAAAGAAATAGAGTAACTAGTTCCTGTGGGAAGAGTAGCAGACACAAAAGCAAATTTTTATGGAAAGCTGAAAAGTTCAGAGAATTGCTCAAAACCTAGCTGCTTGCCAAGCATTGTCTGAGCTGCTTTTCATCAAAATGCTGTGAGAGTAACTCTCTTTCTTATATCCAAAATTTGGGTTTGGAGTCAGTTAAGTCATTATGTATATGGATATAAGCATCTCTTTAAAATAAATCTACTAATATATATGTAAATATAAATATATGTGAATATATCTAAATATAAAGTTGTCATGATTTATGCCAAACTTAAAAGCCTACACATAAACCACTACAAAAGAGGTGCTGTGCAGAAAATATTACTTATGATGTAGTGGCTGATGAGATGAGGTACCAGGCTTAGTAAAGGCCCATCACTTTGAAATTACAAGATGTCTGTTCTACATTAAATCTGAGCGTGGCAGGGAAGCAATTTGCTAGATTACAGTCGTGTGCTGCCTGTGAAAAAATGATAGAAGTCTGTAGATTGTATTATTGAAATGCTTGGTAGGGAGGAAAAGCTGAGTAAACTTTATTGCTGTCAAAAGACTCACAGCCTGGGATATTGGGCACAGCAAGCAGCAGCGTGTGCCTGTGCATATACCTCAGCCTGTCCTGTGGCTTCTGCTCAGCAGGAAGCCTCTTCCACTTTGAGGTGTGCTCAAGCTCTTAGAGGTATTGTTGGGAGGCAGTACCCACAGCAGCTGCCTTCCTTTCCAAAGCAATAATTGCTGACAGGGAGCAGCTGCTGCTTCGGCTTGACAGCCTAAATAAGCTCAGCGTTGCCTTGTGAAAGAGGCCTCAGCATCCCTGACTCACTTAAAACTTGAAAACTGGAACACACCTGAATACGAGGAGGAACGTCTTTACTGTGAGGGTGATCACACACCGGAACAGGTTGCCCAGAGATGATGTGGAGGCTCCTTCTCTGGAGAGATTCAAAAGCCCCCTGGACATAATCCTCTGTCATGTGCTCTAGGATAACTCTGGAGCAGGGAGATTGGACCAGATGACCTCCAGTGGTCCCTTCCTGCCTCACCCGTGCTGCGAGAAGAGTCCACTTAGTAGCAGTGGGGTCTCCCGTCAGAGCTTCACTGCAGTTGGGTTTGGGATGGATTTGTGTGTATTTGGCACCTTGAGACTGGGAGGAACATGGACAGTATAAGGATAATCAAAAAGGCTGAAGTAAAAAGGCGTTGCCTTTTGAGGAGCTGCTCATAGCAGCACAGTTAAGTTTGAACTTGGCAACTTCACAAGGGTTTGTGGGTGTCTGTTGAATTGATAGATTATCCCTGGAGCTGGAGATGATGCTGTTTCCAGCAGTCCTGGGCAACCAGAGCAGAGTCTTAAATGTCAGCACTGTAATCCGTTCCATAGCTGGGTAATGTCATCTTGGACATGGCAGATCTCTGTGGTGTTTTTTTTATCTTGTTTCTTTCATGTTGGTGGTTTCTTTGGTTTCTTTCTTTTTCATTCTGTAATGGGGCAGATGAGGCACAGATAAGTAAACCTAGAGTGGAGTAAAATGTGGCATTGTGGCAGGCTTTGAGGGGGCTTTTCAGTCCATGCTCTGAGCTTCCAGTTGCAGGATGAGCAGGATTTGGGGCCTAACAAGTCATGCTGTGTGATGAAACACAGTCCTTGCTGGTCCTCTGGATGAGGCTGGCAGAAGAGCTGCAGGGAACAGCTGGAATTGATGCAGGGTGTGCAGACTTCCCTCATCCATCTGCCTTCTTGGCCTTGGGAGCTGGAGGGGGCTAATGGAGCAGGTTAGAGGAAGGGATTAAGGGCTTGTATGGTAGCAAACATGTAGTTCCTCACTAGTAGCCTTATTCCTCTGTGTCCCATCCCTGATCTGTCTTTATGCTTTTATGTCAGTATCACAATTTAATTCACAATTGGAATGGAAGACTTGCTTTTTAAATTAGTGCCAAACATTAGACAGAGTGTGAAAATAACAGGGCTGTCTCATCCCACCGGGGACATGAGGCACACTGTTGGGGAAAGCCTACACCTGGCATTTAGAGAAACAAGGCAAGAGTTATCAGCATCTTGTGGAAGAAAACAGATGACTGCAGTACAGACATGGTTATTCCATTTGGGAATGTGATGAGAAAGGAGAAAAGAGCAGATGTTTGACTCCCTTCTGAGGGGTGTGGTGGCTTTCAAGGCCGTCTGTACTTTTTGCGTCAGACCTGCTGCAGGGCTGTGGTGTGGGATCCCCTGTGAGCAGAGGAGGAGCAGGATGTTTCCTAAGATATCCTGTTAGATGCACATCCTTTGAATGTATTTGGTATGCCAGCCAGCTCTGCTCTTGTGCACATAGACACTCAACTTTGCAGACATGGATGTGCATTAGTATGTATGCCTCCTGCAGTACCTTGGTGTTAGGTGCCACCTCTTCTCCCTCTTTGTGTGCCCAATTAGAAAAATAAAGTACTTCCAAGTAGCTGAAGAAAAGTTAAATGGCCAGTTATCTTTTTCAATGCCATTTGTTAGTTAGATTGATCCTTTTTTTTTTTTTTTTATTTTATTCTAGAGGCATCACTTATGATTTGAACCTTTTTCTGGTAGAGGCAGCTCAGAATGCTTTCAGTGTGTGTTTGTGTGTATCCACCCACCCTGTGGGAAATTTTCAAAAGGGTAGAAAAGGTTTTGGCGTGACTGCTACATGCTTTAATTTCCTCTGCTTCTTTGAGACCCTGCTGAAATCGAGTGTGTGTTACTAAGCCCAGTACATGGCAGCAACTGCTCCATCTAAAGAAGTGCTCCTTTGCTTTGGCAGCTGTGGTTGGTGTTTTGAATTGGTACGAGGGGAATATGTGTGTGTGTCAGTGGGGAATAGTAGTTCTTCTGTGCCCTGAAGATATAAAAGCTGCTTCTGATACTTCTCTTGAATACACATTTTCACAAATGATCTCTCTAGACTTCCCAGATCACCCATTCTTGAGCTGTGTGCTTAGGGATTTAAAAGTATTACTTACTGTGTCTGAAAGGAGATGTGGGGGTTTTTTATCTGCTCCAGCCAGACCCAATGGGCACTCTGGAGAATTTAACAAAACCAGCTTGTTTACCCCTTATATGGTTTGAAGTGGTTTGCTCAGCTCTCTAGGAAGCCCTATTCAACCTCATTTAAATGTAGTAAACAAAAAGGGTCTCAAAATTGTGATTCAACACTGTAACAGGATGCTGAGAGAGCTCCATTCTAAGCAGTGGAAGTGTATGGTTCCTAAGAAGCTGGTCTAGAAATAGGATTCCCTCTTTTGAGGAGTGATTGGTCAGGGAAGTAGCTAAGACCCAGACAGCTTAGCCCTGTGTGTCAAATCGAAATGTGCGTAAAGATGTGCTGTACATGTTGATGATCCTCACTGGCTGAGGAGGGGAGGAAGCACAGCAGCACTGCTAACTCTGCTCCCAGAGCTCTCAAGGGGCCAGCTCCCAGTGCTCTCTGTTCCTTTAGGGTGCATGTCCTGGTGGCACTGAGGTCCTTGATGCCCTTGAGGGCACTGGGATGTCACGCTTCACTGTGGGGAACCTTGGCCAGGTGTCCCACACTACTGACTGTGGCACAGAAAGAACCAGGAAAAGAAACCTTTGAGTGGGAGTGTGGTTCTTGAAATGGAGTTTTTATACATTTGGGTCAAAAATTGAGAGTGACTCGTCAACATTGATGCAAAGTGTGTGGAAGGAGGCAGATGCCTAGTGTGTGACCTGTTTTATGTCAGTGAATCTACATATTTATTAGCACTTGGGAGCTGCTAGGCATGTTCATCTCTGATATTTAGAGAGCACCTGATTTATGTCCTGGCTTTGCTAAATTTGTCTGTGTTTTTATTGCATGAAACCCAGAGATATATAGAAATGAATCAGATGACTTTGCTGTATTAAGCTATTTCAAGGAGGATAGTGACAGAGTGCTCGGAGCCAAATCCTCCCTCTGACTGTCTGTAGTGAGTCACTAATTGCAAACTGTATACTGGCTAATAAAATATGTTGGCATAATAATGTTGTCCCACGTTGTAATTACAGAAGATAGATTCAAATATTTCAAAATGACAGCAAGTGCCTGTACTCATGTGAGGGGATGGGAACCTCAAATTATCTGAGATGCAAAAGAAGGAATTCTTCAAAGATGCCTGAGGATCTGAAGATTAGATTATTATTATCTTTAATATCTAAATTTATTGCTTAAGCAAGGTCAGGGGTGTGTTAAGTATAATTTGACTTAGCCTGAAAGGTATCCATATGCTCCTACAGCACCTGGAAACACAAGAGCAAGTGTCAGTCTTGGATCTTTGGAAGGAGTTGGTCATTCCCAACGTGACTGCCCGTGCACCAGTGCTATTACTATATTTGGCATAAACAGACAGCAGGGATGAAGAGTGGTTTCTATAAACAGAGCTCTCTCCAGCAGAGGCCCTGTTTCCCATAGACATTTGGATGAGTGCATAAAGCAGAGGTCAAAGTTTGGTCTCTTTGACTGAACATGTGTTTATGGTAATTTTTATTAACTTTGGTTTCAAGGGAAGTGGTCCGAGTGCTTTGCCAAGTAACTCATAGTAGCATTTGTAGGATGAGAGACAAGAGGGATTGCTCTGAGGGCTGCTGGTCCATGTGACCTGTGCTGAACCCCGTGTAGGGCTGGGACACTTGCTCCTGCTGCAGGGCTGCAAAGCAGGCCAGGTGCTCTCCCGAGGCTCTGTGCATTGCGCAGAACACCAGGCTGTGCAGGCAGGGCAGGAAACTGGCTGGTGTCCCAAAGCAGCTTGGTCAGACACTGTCTCTGTAGGAACATGTGCTTTCTCATATTTTTGTTTTGTTTCTGTAGGTGTGTGTAAAACCAGGGCACCTTAGGAAGGAGCTAATGATATCCCAAACATTAGTTTGTTTGATTTTTTTTTTTCCTGCAGTAAGGAGGAATGTCCTGTATGGCTAGCTGATAATATGCTTCAAGTAAAAGAGCTGAGGCTGTCTCTTTACTTCTCTTTACTTTAAAATATGGAGGTTCCTTTCTTTTCCAAAGTGCTAGCTTGCCTGATAGACTTAAAAATCATCTTCACTTAGATCTGTAAACAATTTCAGTACACCAGCAGGCTTAGGGCTTCAGTTATTCCATTAGCCTGGAGGTCAAATGTGAAAGTTTAAGAGAAAAGCAAACTCATTTAGCCAAAAGATCAGTTTCAAATTTCAGATTGCTAGTACTGTATTTTTCGGTGCTCTCAATACTAGAAAAGGGAGGTTTGATACATTTCCAAGAATCACTGGGTCTGCCTTAAGTGTGCACATACTGTACCAGTACTCCAAACTCAGGACAGAAATAGTAATTTCTGTTTCCACTTTGCACCCATTGATTTGCTGATGTGCCAGGAAGGAAGACCTGTGAGGAAAAAAGTGAGCAGGCTTTCCTGCCTGTGCTGTGGGTCAGGCCAGGTTTCAGACTCTGACAGGTGTTGCTGTGCTCATGATAGCAAAGAATAGTGGTGATTTTGAAAGCAGATACTCAGCTACATCTGCCTGATAGGCTTAGGACCTGAGATCTGCTAATGAGATCAGTAGGACCTTGCATGAGCACACAGCGAGCTAGATGTGCTGATGGACTCTGACTACCTGTCAGCTGTGTCAAAAGTGTAAGTTCCTGCAAATCCATATTGTAGACTCTGTCTTTGGGTGGTGAAACTTGTACAAGGCATCATGACTGCTGTGTCGCAGTGACCCACAGCTCTGGGAGAAATGTATAAAAACAGCATGGTCAGGCTTTGCTCCTGAATGTTTTGTACTGTTGCAGGTTATTTTTTGTGCATTATGCAGAATATGTGTTCATTTAGACCTACTCTAAATGTAAGGAAGGGGCCTTTAGGATAGAGCCTTCTGATATTGTGGTTGTGTAAGGCCCTCAGGAAGACAGTAAATCACTCTCTGCTAGCAAATATCTAGCACTCCCACTCCCTTTCACTATAGGTGCAGCATAACTGTAGAACTTCTTATGATACTAAGCCTGCTTGGTAAAAACTTAGATCGGAGTTAAATACAAATTTCAGAATAGCAGGCAGAAAGGCAAGAAATCACTTCTGTGTCATCCCTGTGGCAAGTCACCCTCTCTGTACAGCTCCATTCTTCCTGTCAATGCATTTCATTGCAGTTCACTGCTTGAATCTTCCTAGAAAGGACATGTTCAGGGGACTCTCTCTTTTTCTTTCTGTTTTCTTTTTTTTTTTTCCCCTCTGCTGTCAGACCAGTGCTGGCTGTGCTGCTTACAGATTAACCGTTCTGCTGAGAAATGGCACTATGGATGCTTTTCAGGACTCACCAACACGTCTGAACTCTTCTTTGTCCCCAAACACAGATGATATGTCCTTTGATGTCTCCTGGTTTGCCGTGCGCTCCTTTGCCCTGGACAGAGAGCCCATCTTGCTGGCCTCTCTGGACCGGAGGGGGATCGTGACGCAGAGCAGGAGGAACGGGAGCAGCGAGCTCAGCCTGGAGAGGATCAGCCCTCTGGAGTTCCGGCTGCGCGTGCACGGCTGCGAGGACCACGACTTCGGGAACCACTACTGCGTGGTGACCCCCTGGGTGCGCTCTGCCACGGGCGTGTGGCAGCGGGAGCCCGACATCAGAGCCAAACCCATCTTTCTCTCTGTGAAAATGGATGGTGAGAGACTGAAACATGTGTTGCTCAATTTAGGTTTTAACACCTTGTTATGTCTTTTTGTGGCAAACATTCCCCATAACTACTTTTAAAGGTGTCTCTGATAATCTCATTAGATTTTGTCTTTTTTTTAATAGTTAGCAATTTCTGATTCAAGATTCTTCAGAGTAGAAGAATCTGTTCTGCCTAAACAGTTGATAGATATAAGATCGGAGCATTTTCTTTCCTGATCACCTCTTGGTGATGTTTTCCGTAGCTGAGGCATCTTTCAGTCAAGGGCACAGTATTCTCTTCAAGTGTTAACCCTTCTGCTGCCTGCTGGAGGAAGCCTTGGTTTGCAGATGGGGTGTGTAAATTAGTCACATTGTGGTTAGTGTCAAAATTGAGCAGAGAAACTGCAGAGCTCTGACTCCTTCCTGCCTCTCTGATGACAAGACATGTTGCTCCCTGCATTTTATGCCTTGTCTGCTTTCCACCCAGAGTTGCAAGTGTTGCTAGACTTCATGAGCAGGAAGTGGCACACTAGATACTGCGTTCAGAATTCAACTAAGGAGTAAAATGAATGCAGGAGAGGTTTTGAACTAGTTGCTTTCTTGATATTTCCAGGAGAGGTCATTTTTGGAAGTTCCATGAACTTGAAATGAACAAGAAGCTTTTGTTCTCCTCACTGTACTGATAACTATTATAACTGTACTTTCCAAACTCTTTTCAGTTCTTATTGCCTTTTAACTGAGCAGTAGGTACTTCAAAATCTTCTCTTTTTTTTTTTTGTTTAGGCATCAGCTTTGAAGATTGATTAGATAGGGTAAATATATAGTAATTCTAATAATTCAAAGCACAAAGGAGTCCACTCCTTGCTTTTTGGAAATGTATTACAAAGAATGCAGCCACACTCTGCCTCTGATGGAGAAACAATCCAATATTGTGTTTGGAGAAATGTAGGAGAGGATAACTCTTGAAATAAACTCCACTTTGCTATCTCACTCCAAGGCTTTTCTGGTGCTTCCAGCCTCTTCAAGGCCTTGAAATTACAGAGGAAGAATTAGGGTGAAGAGGAAAGGGAGAGACTAAAAGACCAATTTTTCAAACCTGGGAAGATGAAAATCAAGAAGAAAAATTAGTGTAATTTCTTTCTGAAATAATTAATCTGCCCCTGCCTGAATAATGTGGAATTTTCTCCTTTTCCAGGCAAGCAGAAATAAAGGAGATGTCTGAATTTCTCAGCGATATCTAATGACTCTGCCTTCCTTTTTCAGTTCTGAACGCTTTCAAGTACCCCCTGTTGATTGGCATCGGTCTGGCCACGGCCATTGGACTCCTCTCCTGCCTTATTGGCTACTGCAGCTCCCGCTGGTGCTGCAAGAAGGAGGTGCAGGAAACGAGACGGGAGCGTCGCCGGCTCATGTCGATGGAGATGGACTGAGCGCTGAGCTGGACACACTTGCATTTCAGGAGAGACTCACAGGGCTCTTGGACTGTGTTGAGACACTCGCTCACAGGCCCAGACAAGACAGTGCGTTTGCTCTCCGGTTTCAGCCTGGACCTCAAGCTTCTCCTTGTTACACATCATGTCCTGAGAACAATCAGGCCATATTTAGCAACTTGGGAGTTCTCCTTTTCCAGCAGCACTTTCTGCATAGGGATCATGTCCTTCTAATGTGCAAACTGTTGAGCCTTCTTTCAGCAGGGCCCTGTGACAAAATTCATTAATGTTTTGTTTGTTTGTTCATTGGTTCCCACCCCATGGTTTTGGAATTATGTCCCTGTATGAAAGCAAGGTGGGCAGGATGATGAATGGGAAAGAGGCTGGTAAGTATTAGACTTTCACTGTATTAACCAATCTACCTTCCCCCTCTATCCCCATCACACCATCCTGTTCCCTTTCTCTTTCCACCTTGGTATCTCAGAGACTTCTCTGTGTTGGGTTGAAGGCTGGGGAAGGTTCCTGCGCTGGAGCCATCATGAGGCTGTTCCAGCAAAGAATTGGTTTATGGTTGTCAGCATGCCTTCTCTTCCCTGGCCTTCCAAGAGATTGCAGTTAATCCTGACACGTAACTTGCCTGGTGAAGGTCTTTGAAGCACTTTTTAAAAACCTTTTCTTTTCAGTGCTCAAATCTCTTAGCTTGGTGAGTAGGAACTAATGTTGCAACCCTGAAGAGTCAATTCTCAGACAAGCATTTGATGGATGTCTGCCTGTGGCCACCTCCTCCCACACCCTTCCACCTTCTCTTCTCCCCACTACAGCTGCTCACATCGTGCCTGAGACCCTGTCCTGCTTGTGGCAGGGGGGCACGTGGTATCTAGGGACAAGGCTCAGCCTTCTGCTGGCCTCAGCAGGGAGGTTGGAGACCTTGCTCCCCAGATGATGGTGTGACTTATGAAGATAATAAGAGATGGGTCTTCATCTGCAGTTGGCCAACTGATCATGTTTAGAGACTCGTAAACTATGTATTACCAAATGCACAGACCAGACTTCAGTGCTGCTTCTGCCAGTCACTCACTGGTAACCCTCAAACCTGTGAGCAGAATCTGAGATCTGCAGTAGCTGCAGTGCAGCTCAGGGTAGGAATAAGAGCAAGCCCAAGAGGGCAGCAAGAATCCTTCAGGTTCCATAGGCCCTGGTCTTGAGCATGAGCCTTTCAGCGGGGCTTTCCCCCTGGGCTTGAGACCTGTTCCTCGGTGCTATAGTATGGAACTCCTGCTTTGGTCTTCCAAATACACTGACCTGGCTCCTGAGAGGGAGCAGCATCTTTGCCAGGCAGTTCTGTCTTCCCAGCACGGCTGGTGTTCTAAGCAATAAAGGTCAGAATAAAGATACTGTGTACAAACCAACGAGGAAGTAGGACTTCACCACAATCTGATGTCGCAGCCGTGGTTTGGCTTGCATCAAGAAGGGTGAGAAATGCAGAGATGAGGCCAGGGCTCAATCCTTACCATGGCTTTTAAAAGATGGTAAAGAAGAGCATCCATGGAAGGTAGTGGCTGTGGTGTGCTGTTGACATTAGTTGTTTAGACATTAGTTATGTCCTGGACATTCTGCTTCTCTAATTGTTCATCTGACCGCATATTCCAGGAGAGCTGCAGGTCTGGTATCTGGCCTATGAAGGTTTTTTGTGCTAAGTTTTGTTAGTGTGGATTGGTTTTTTTTTTGTCTTGCATTGTGACCTTTATTGTGAGGCCAATGTGAAGGGGTTTTCCAGAAGGCTGCTCTTTGTCCTGTGTGTGAACATGCATGCAGTCACATCTGTATGCATAGAGGTGTCCAGGGATTTTTGAAAGATGAGTATGAAACATCTTCAAAATGGGCTTAATTTGCAGAGTTGGGGCTTGCAAGTTGTTATTTAAGACATTTAATGTAGTATTCCAAAACTGGGACCCCCAGACCTATGAACCTCTGAAAGACTTCGTCCTGAAAGTACATAGCAAGTTTTTTTTCTGGCCTGATGTTTTTCTTTCTGGAAGAGCTCTGAAAAGGCCTCTGTTGCAGGCAGACTTAGCTGCCTTTCCTAAAGAGCCGGGCAGAAGCAGTCTCCAGCTTCCACTGTGAAAGCCCAGAAATCTGTAGCAAGGGAAGGGAGTTCAGGAAAGGATTCACTCAGATACTACTTTAACAGCAAGACTTTTTCTTCCTCTCCTGTCTCTACTGTAGTGAAATCTTGCTTTTTCCTGGGATGTTATGAAACACTATTCTGATGTTTGGGATGCTGGCTGATCTAGCAGCTTCTTTCCTGCATTAACATCTGCTTTCTTCTCAGAAGGCTTGTGGCATTGGGGCATCTTGGGAGGGGTGGAAGTGGTGGTGAATTCTAAGCACAGCATCAGTCACTTTTTGTCCTGGCAGACTGACTCCTTGTCTATCTTTGCCCTTGGTTAAGTTTTAGGGGGAGAGGATCATGACCATAATGCAATAATTAGGGAATGGATGAGCAGGGCAATAATTAGGGAATGGATGAGCCAGCTCTTCCCAAACACACAATATAGCACACTTCCTCCCTGCTGGAAAAAAACTCAGGGTTATTTTGGTCAGGGCTCCCTTCTTCTCTAGTGAAAGGTCCCCATATCCTTATCTAATGCTGACCTTCCTCCACGGCCCATAACAAACCATCTTTGTCACTCCAAGTGAAGGAATTTTTGCCACTAGCTTGTACTGCTGACAGCCCCTTGGAAGGCAATGCTGCATCCCATCCCACCCTGTATTTGCTGTAGTTGGAAGGCTAGAGCTGATGGGCTAGACCTAGCTCCCAGGTTTCCTTCTACTTGTGCCAATTTTGTATTATCCCCTTTTTTAAAAATAGAGTGTGAATCTTCTCTCTAAGGGAAAAAAAATCTATGTCACTTTTCATGTTTTTTATTATTATTATTATTGTTATTATTATTATTTTGTGTGTGACCAGGGTTTGTGTGAGTGGAGGTGTGTGTGCATCTGGTTGTGTATTAAACCTGCAGAGTATCAGAAGAGTAAGCTGCCTGTGGTGCAGTACAAGCATCCATATCCTCCCTGCTGCAACCTGTGGTATTGTCAAAGTATCCTAAGGGCTCACATTGATCTTCCTCTGTTTGCATTGCCACATCTCCTGGTTAAGCTGGTAAATTCCTCCAGGCACTTGGAATTTCGATCCAGGGCAACCTTGAACATCATACAGCAGAAGGGCAAGATATTTTCTTTCTTTTGTTTTAATTTCAAAATTATATAATAAAGTTTTGGGCACAATTCTGGAATGCAGGTACTGAATAGTTCTAATGCTGTGTAAAATGTTTCTTTTTATGTTTAAATAAAGATTATGTCCTTTTTGATTATGTCTGTGCTGTGGGTCTGGATGTTTGAGCTAGGGGCAGTTCTTTCCTTGTTCCCTGCATTTATGCAGTCACTGTTGTTGAAGGTATAAAATGTAAACCTCACAGTCCTGTTTCCAGCACTGTTTACCCTGTAAAATAAGCATGAACTCTTTTTACAGTAAGTTTTAAATATTTGCCTACATTTCTGGGATGAATTGGGAAGCATAATTATTTTCTGAGTCTATTGTGTTTCTACCCCACTGTAAGTTGTCTTTTTTGTTGGAAGAGCTTTATTTTGATTAGCTAAGGACAGGAATCACAGTTGGGAGTGTATATTTAATATCTGCTGTAAAACCTGGTGTTAGATGTCGAGTCTTCCTTGATCCCTTTATGAGGCTTCTCATTTCCAAAGTACCGGGAGGAAAATCAATAATGTTGGAAGAAAACTTCTTGCTTTCTTTGCCAATGGCTGAGTTTAAGATGTTTTTTTACCCCCAGCAACCATGCAAAGACACTGAAATCATACAGCAAGGAGGTGACTTGCTGTCATGGTTTGATCCCAGCTGGCAGCCAAGCCCCACACTTGCTCACTCCCCCACCAGCAGGATGGAGGAGAGAATTGGAAGGGTAAAAGTGAAAAAAATACACGTTGTTGAGCTAAAGACAGTTTAATAGGGAAAGAAAAAGCCATATATGGAAACAAAGGAATTAATTCCCTGTTTCCCCTGGGCAGGCAGGTGTTCAGCCATCCCCAGGAGAGCAGGGCTCTGTCATGTGTAGCGGTGACTCGGGAAGGCAAACACCTTCATTCTCAATGTTCCCCCTTCCTCCTCCTCCTCCCACCACTTTTATATGCCCAGCACAGCACTGTCTGCTCTGGGGTATCCCTGGGCTCAGTTGGGGTCACCTGTCCTGGCTGTGCCCCCTCCCACCTTCTCATGCTCCCACTCGCTGCTGGGGTGGGGTGAGAGGCAGAAAAGGTCTTGGCTCTGTGCAAGCTCTGCCCAGCAGGAAGGAAAACATCCCTGCATTATCAGCACTGCTCCCAGCACAAATCCAGAACACTGCCCCATGCCAGCTACTGTGAAGAAAATGAACTTTATTCCATCCAAAAGCAGCACACTTGCTTTCCAGCAGGAAGTTGTTTGAGGCAACAGTGGTTTTGGGAGGCCAAGGCAGGCTTTGGCAAGGTGAGTTTGCGTTCAGAGTGGTGTATGCTGCATCTGAGCAGGCTGCAGTGCAGGCCAGGTGACAGCAAAGTGTGTATCTTTGCCTTCTTTCTAGATGGAAAGGTGTGCTCTGCAGAGTCTGCTTGCAGGAAGCCGGGAGGTGGCACCAAGCTCTAAATCCTTAAGGAGCAGCAGGAGCATCAGCCGAGATCCAGGGATGTCACAAATGGTCCCTCAGCAGAGCCTGTAGGTGCCCAGCACACACAGGTACACCAGAGAGGAGCGGTGTGCTCGTGGGACAGCAGTCCTTGGCCTCGAGCTGTGCAGGTTACAGCTCACAGGTAAGCTTGGATTAGCTCTTATGAAATTCACTTGCCTCCCCCCTCCCCCTGGGATGACCTGGGTCTTAATAGCATTCCTGCAAACGTGCTTGGATTTTGTCATAGGAAGGAAAGCTGAAAAATATAACTCTGGAAATGCAAGGGGGTGCTGGCAAGGAAGTGCCTGGGTGTTGCAGTGAGTGATGGGAGGTGTCAGGTCTAACACTGCCTTGTACCTGCCATGGGCTCAGCTCTGTCAGCTGCTGATAGAGGTATGGCCTGCTGCTATAGGGGCAGTCTGAAAAACACTTTTGTGCCAGAGCCTGAGAGTTTAGTTGCTTTCATAACACCAGCTCAGGCAACATGTTTGGCTGTCCTTTTTCTCTGACAGACCCTCGTGGTGCTGCTGTGGCTCTGGCTGACTGCCCTGCTCGGGTCAGGGCCAGTCCAAAAACCTTCTCTGGGCTGGAGGTGACTGGTGTCAAGCAGGATGCATGAGAAGACCTGCCTCCTCTTTGTCCTGTGAAGCTGAATCTCTGTCCTGCAAACCTTCCAAGGAAATGTGTGGCTTTAGCCTTTCCTGTGGGACTTCCCACACTCCTGTGACTGCAGGGGGCTGAAGTCTGCACAGCAGGTGTCAGGACAAATGGTGTTTCAAGAGAGAGTCTTTAGTGACTGAGTGAAGCTGTGGGATGTGCTAACTGAAGGAAAAGCCACTTCTCATTCTTGTGCCAAATACACCTCAAATGCCACATGTAGCTTTCAGTCAGACAGCCTTTTGTTAGGGGTCTCCTTCTGCTACTGAGGAAAATGGCATTGTGCAGTAGCCAGCAGATGACTGATCCTGGGTTATGGAAGAAACCAGGCCCTGTGGATTTCCAGGTCCCTCAGGAGAGCTGCCATAGACACAAGCTGTTCTCTTCTCCCTGGCAGCAGAGTTGCATTCCATGAAGTGCCAGAAGCAAAAGAGCATGTCTGCTTCCTCTACCAAGGGGGTAGAGTGGCAGGACTTTGCAGTAGAGGCTTTGGGAAAGCAAGTTAGCATTATGTATATATATTTGTTCATCTGGAATTTTATAACCTCTGGTGTGTGCTGGGCCTTGGAGCAGACCACAGACTTAGTCTGAGCACACCTCTGTTGTCGTCAGAGGTGAGTGATGGAGCTGTAAGACAAATGGGCACAAAGTTCTGTTTCTTCTTAGCAACTTAACCTGGCTTATGCCCTCTAGTTTCTTGCTTCTATGATCCTGGCAATAGTTTGACATACTTAATGGATGGTAAGGAGTGCCAAAGACACTAAGTTCCTAAAAGTTTCCTAAAGGGTGGAGTTAGGAGAGAAGGGAAGATGAGCTTCCAGAGCTCCTGCAGCAGAGCTGGCAATATGAACATACCTGAGCATCTGAGAACCCAGAGAAGTCTGAGAGGACGGGATTGGCGTTGCCTCTGTGCTGACTTCAGCTCTACACAGGCCCTGGCATAATGTGCAGTTGCTGGGATGCTAGGACTGTGGTAAAAAAGAGAAAATATCCATGCTGCTTAGCATCTGCCTGGATGTATGAAAGCTGTGTGTGGTTACAGCCAAATGCACTTTCTGAATGCAAGTGCAGTAGTTGTAACCTCCCCCTCGGTGTTCAGGTACATCCTTTTGGTGTCCTAAAACTTGTTTGCTGATTTAATCTGTGTTTTCTTCCCTCTGCCTTATCTCTCCTGTTTTTCATGCTTCATTTCAGGAGCCTTTTCTTGCCCTTGTCTCTCTGCATCTAAAGGACAATGGCTTCTCTCTCTGGAGGAGAGCAGGGGTACATTGTTATAGTGTGATCTTGAATCATCTGCTGAGAGCTCAGGCTGCAGAACTCCAGCCCAGTGCCCACTGCAGAATCACCTGCAAGGCTGGCACCCTGTGCACATACACACAAATGTTTTGTAGCTGCTTTCCTAATGAGGATTCCAGGCACTGTGCAAGGAAAGTAAGCGTTTCTTACTTTCATGGGGAAGTGACTCCAAAGAGACATTTACATTCCCTTTGCCAAAGCAGGAGGGATAGGGGGTTTTTTCTAAGAAAGATGGCTCAGCCTTTTTTCTCCATCTGCTTGCTATCATAACACAAATTCTGCTCAGTGTCTGGGAGCTCTAGACAAGTGACCGCTGTGCTGAACATTTTCATTTTTCAGGATAACATGATTCATTGTTAACACCCAGGATAGCTACCCTGGACTTGAGAAACAGGTAATTAAAGAATGTAATTTATTTGAGCTACTCGAGATACACATCTCAGAATAAGAACTGAAGGCACTTGTTTCTCACTATTGCTTAGAGGAAAGCACAGCTCACCTAAGATGTGAGAATTAGGCAAGATACTTGTATAAAAGTATTGGGCAGACAGGTAGGGGCTGACAGAAATCAGGTAATGGCAGCTCCATCTAGTGATGGACTGGGGAGGAGGGAAGAAGCCCCAGCAGAGAGCAGTGGTCATTATTCAACCCACAGTCAGGTGATGGGTCCTCAAGTTCTCTCCAAACATAGCTTATGTTTCTCTGAAAACACTCCCCAGGATGGATTCTGATCTCCATTTTGTTACTTGTATCACACCTCTGCCTTTGTGCAAGAGCCCTTGGATGATTGTTCTCAGGATGAATCCAGTCTGCTCTGTGGTTTTTATCCTTTTGCAGGCTCCTAGACTTCAGCCAGGCAGCTTTTCAGCTGTGTAGCTACTGGAGTCAATTGTGCCTCATACTGAGGTAGGTCCCTGCTGTGTTATCCATGGTGTCCAGTCCCTCTGAAGGTGTCTTTCCTGGTGGCTGTGCCAACAGTGAGTGACCAAGCTTCTTGGAGTATCTAGAGCAAAATCATTGCCATAAGGTGAGTCTTCCAGTAAGAAAAAAAAAAAAGGATAATGTGTCTTTCTGCTTTATTGAGGTTTTGGCTTTCTTCTGCAGGGACAGACCTTACTAGCTGGTTTTTGTCCCTGCCCACTCTCTCCCCTTCCCCCATCATGGCCCATTCCTCCAGCTCAGAAATGTCCATCTCTGGTTTTTCAGCGAGAGCCCCTTCAGCTCAGAGTGCTCAGACTGGTAGAATAATCCATTTCATTAGAAATAAGATGTTAAGGTCCTTTTGAAGTTGATGGCTTTTCCTGTAGCCTTTCAGGTCCGTGCTGAGATGTCTTTGCCTTGTGCCATTATCTTTTTTTTTCCCCCTCTCTTCTTTCTGTCTCCTACAGTTCCCTGCATGGATGAATGCAGAAAAGGTCTTTTCAGAAAAGGTCTGTAAAGGTCTTTTGTGAGTTGCTATTCATTAAATTCCCTTTCCTCGACCCTCCTGTGTACAGTGTTAACAAGACAGCTCTCAGGACCCTTGGGCATGGCCCTGCTGTCTTTAAACCCTCCTTTACCTCGTGTCAGTGGTGGCAGCAGCATGTTGCCACAGTGTCACCTCTTCCCAGCTCGACTGAGACACACATTTCAGTGGTGAGCCTGCGAGTAGCAGGGGAGTACTGCAGGCTGTCTTGTGTGGGAAGTGTCAGGCAAAAGGAAGATAGCTGCTGCTGCTGTGTTGCAGTCCTGAGCACATCCTTTATCGAGCCCTTCAGTGGCAACATTGAAGGGGGAGTTGCTCTCACACTGAGACTGACAACCCGAGCACAAACAAGTGAGATGTACTGTGTACATTTTCAACTCTTCCTGCCATCTCTGTTTAATCAAAGCAGTGTACCCTGCAGGCTTTCCCTGGAGTTCACTGCAGCTCCTGCCTTTTGTTTGAAGGGAATTTGTTTGGCTCAGAGTAAACACAGCTTAGCCTTTCTGTGAGCCAAGACACTGTTCTGTAGTGCAAATGGAGGAGAGCAGCAGCAACAGCCTGAGTATTGCCTACAATGTGCTCTGCTCTTGTGGTGCCAGTGTGACAGTGAGGGCAATGTGGGGTGGTGCTGTCCAGAGTGCTCTACCCAAACCTGAGGAGGGTGAAAAGGTGACATACAGGAACCAGAGCATCTACTGCATGGCCAGGTAGCTAAACACACCCAGCCCATCATGCTAATGCTACATTGGGAGGCAAGGTTCCCCTGCAATCCCTCAGGCCCCAAGCTGACTTTCTTTGGACACCTGCATGTGGATGCTTGAAGAGAAGAGAGAAAATATGTTTTTGGAGCTTTAAGAGGAACTGAAGCTGGCAGTTCTGGGATTTTAAAAAGAGCCACTCTGCCTCTGCTCTTGGGCCTTGAAAAGCCACTGCTATTCCTGTGATCTCAGAGGAGTGGGAAAGAGGGAGTTCTTTCAGGCAGATGAGCAAAGCCTTTGATGGTAGGTGAGGTGTAAGTGTAGCTCTGCCATTGCTCCCTTGCTTTGCACAGCTGTGTGATGGTCCCACGTTGTTGGCAGTGCTGGGCCAGCCCCACTCCTCTGGTGCAGAAAACACTTTGGTGTCCTGGCTGGTAAGGATGGGACTTTGTGTCTGCATAGGTGGTGGGGTTTTATGTGGTGAGGTTTCCTGTCAGCCCCAGTGCTGCTCCGTGGGACCTCCAGCTCCTCCCTCTTCAACCCCAGCCCTGCAGTTGCCTGCCTACAGCTCCTGTATGCTCTGCTCACTGCAGTAGCCTCAGGGCAGGGAAAAATCCACGCACTTCCCAATTCACACACTGCCAGTGGAAAAGCATGTGCTTCCTGAAGTGCCTTAGAACCCTCTGCCTGCCTCTAGGACTGGGAAACATGGTTTTGTCCATATTCCACTTGGGTTTGTTAGGAGAGCACCTCCCTGCTGCAGCCACTGGTGCAGTGGGTTTTGGGAATTGGAGTTGTCATTTTCCCAGCCTAGATGCATTTAACAATTGGTTGCAGCAATGGGTGTTTAATTCTCTTGCTAGCATTTCCAGGCCAGCTATTTAATTTCATTTTTTTCAAACCCTCTTTCTTCTGGAAATCCTGTAATCGAATCCAAGCTCTGTCAATCTAATTAGTTTTGAAGTGCAGAATCTCCATAACTTAGAGACCTAAATAAGCAGCTTAATATGAAAACCTAGTTTCTCTCCCAACACGTAACACCGTCCTGTACTCCCCCCCAGAAATTCCTCCTGAACAACAGCCCAGTGTGACTGCTCTCCTATCCCTCTGTTAACCTCCCTCCTCTCCTCCCCGGCCTCTGCCCGGGCTGTGTCCATGGGGAACTGAAACAACCGGGCTCATCCCTCTGCTGCTCTGCTTCAAAGAGCCTTTCATGATGCTGCTTGCGTAAAAGATGCTGATGCTGCTTCAGATGCCAGCGCAGAGCGGGCCGGGGGCGGCTCCTGGTGCTGCGCAGAAGCCGGGCTGGGCAGGGGGGCTGCACTTGGAGACTTCACCGTGACGTGATCAGGCCCTGAGTGCGCTGCAGAGGGGATCACCAGGATTCATGGAGGGCAGGCTGCTCTCTTCTTTGATTTGTTGGTTTTTTGGGTTTTTTTTTCCAGTAGAAATGATGGTGCAAATAGGAGTAAACACCGGTTCACTGAAAAAGAGTTGTACGTGTTTTTGGCTGTTTGCTACTCAGCGTGGCCAGAGTCCTTGGAAGCTGCAGCTGGTACAAGACAGGTGTTTCTCTGCTTCTCAGCCACTTCTGCTCTTAGATTTCAATTTCTCTTGTTTTGTTTGTGGTTTTAATTATTTGCTTTCACTTGCTGTACTGTGTTGTGTTTTCTCAGCGCAAACCGACCCCAACAACCTTTCTGTGCTGCTGTGAGGTTTTGCTCATGAAGACCCTGACCTTGCCCTGCTTTGGAGCCATGTCCCATGAGGGCCACACAAGATTTGACTAAAGGCAGCAAACTTTCCCACCACCATGAGAAAAGGTTGTTATTTCCTTCTCTTTTGTTAGCCTTCCCCTTTTTTTTTTTGTGGCTGTGGCTGTCTGGTTTTCCTGGGACTGACAGGCTCCGCAGCACATCAGCGGGCAGATCTGTATCCACTGAGATCTCACTCGGCTCCCACAGCCCAAGGTGAAAGCCACGTGGCAGCCAGGCGAGCTCCCAGCAAAGTGAGCCTGGCTCCAGCAGGAGCTGCAGGGAATTCGGGCATTTATGCTTCGTCAGGAGGTTTCTGGCCGTGAGCGAGTGCCCGGGGGAGCGCGGCTGAGCCGCCGGCCTTGGGGAAGGCAGGCAGCAGGCCGGCTGGCTCTGTAATTGGGGGCAGTAACCAGCTGCCTTTGATGTCTGAGCCGGGCTGAGAAAACCTGATGGCAGACTTCAAAGTCTGTTGCACCAGCTCCCCTGATTATCTGTAGGCTTCTGGCGCGTCCCCCAAGACTGCCAGATTATCCCAGCTAATGCTGTGCTCTTCCCCCTGTCCCCCCCACCCTGCCTGGCGCCAGCCTCTTGCTTTCAGGGCTGCAGCTTCCATCCCTCCCTGTCCTCCTGCCTCTCCACATCACTGTGGGCACACAGCAATGGCATTTCTGGGTGGGAGGCAGAGCTCCTGAGACCTGTGAGGCAGAATTTTTGGAGAGCTTGCATACAGCCTGCACCTCTGGGCTGTATTCCCCCTCCCCATTTGGTCACAAGAGCAGCCTGAAATGTGGGGAGCTCTCCACGGCTGCTCTTTGTAAGGCACAGAGGTGTTTACAGCCACACAGGCTGAAAACCCTTCCTGTGCAAAGCTGGATTTGCCTATAACATGGTTTGAGGTCTGATTTCCTTTGGATGGTGGTGTTTGTTGTGACTTTTCAGTGGAAGCCAGCAGTGAATGTGATGGCTGCAGGCGCAGGAAACCACAGCTTCCCTAACCCCAGGCGCCCAAATGGGGTGAGGGAACTCATGGGAGCCTTATAATCAGGCTGGGATCTGGGTTACAGCCTTTCCCCTGTGCTTGCCTAAATAATTCTGGGTCTCAACAGACTCCTCCCCCTAAAAATAAACAATGATTACTGGGTCGCCTCCTTCATCCTCAGCAGCTTCCTCTACAGCCTTTCCACCCTGATGTGGGGCTGAGCCTGCCCTATTTCCATCTTTCCCCAGGCTCACTGCAGTGTGTGAGTGTCAGCACTTGTCTAGCCAAGAGGTTTCCAAGTCACTCTGGATGCTGCTGATGGCTGCTCTGCTCTTTTAGCAGAGCCTCCGCCTCACTTGGTAACTTTCCATGGTAACTTGGTACTGGGCTTGGTAACTTTCCATGATGCATTTTTAGTGGCGTTTTTCTGCAAAGCTTTGACCCAAAGGGGCTGTGCAGCATCCAAAGAGGGCACCTTCAAAGGCATCCAGGGAGAGCCAGGAGGAAGGAGAATGGAGACATGCAATTAAAGATGGTCATCACCAGTGTGAAAGACAAAGCCAGTTGTCTGGGCAGCCCAATGCTCAGCTTTATGCTGAGGGGGAGATAGCTGTGCCCTGCTGAGGTGTACTGAGAAGTGGCCCTGCTGTGGTGCTGGCGGTAGCCAGGCTGTTCCAGGAGCTAGAGGACAAGAGTGTTTAATCCCTGTGGGCCTGTGCAGCACTTCAGTTCACCAGGTGGGGTCCTGGGCACATGCAGCACCTGGCTCAGAGGAGGAAAGTCCTCTGCTCTGTGTAGGTACAGGCAGGGACCCCCTGTGCTATCCAAGAAGCATATTTCCCTGTCTTTTCTTGTCCGGTGTCATGCCTGGGAAAATAGGGCAAGGGAATCTTTCTCCCCATGGATTTGGACTCCCTGATGTGGCTTCTAATAGCAATGCTGTCTTTGTAAAGAATTCTCTGATCCTCTCCCTCTGCCCTGCCCTGCTGTATGTCTGGTTGCACTGACTTCCCAGGGAGGAAGAGAGCGAGTTTTAGACTGCGCAGTCCCAGGAAGGAGGGACCTGTTGGTTTTGTCCACAGAGCATC
The DNA here is from genome assembly GCF_963513975.1 of Fringilla coelebs. Lineage (NCBI taxonomy): Eukaryota > Metazoa > Chordata > Aves > Passeriformes > Fringillidae > Fringilla > Fringilla coelebs. The sequence continues at coordinate 112,177,325 of NC_140029.1, read as the reverse complement.
ATTATTGCCAGGGATAGGGCTGGGCCAGGCAATCCTATTCTCCCCAGTTTCTCTACTGCAAATGTAAACTGCGACTCATGCATCATTAGAGCTGCAAGCTTGGAGTTAAACTGTCCCCAAGTGTGTGTTTATCTGCACACTGGCTGTCGGAGGCTCACTGGGGTTGAACTCCAAGTTTGCTTTCCATTTACTCTGTCACTGTAGCAGAGATGCTTTTGATGCTTTTCCCTCCTCCAAAGTGGTAAGTGGGTTGGCTTACTGTCAACAGGATGATCCCCCAGGGCAGTGCTGGCAGTAGGTTGCTCTTGGAAAGTCAACCTGTCCATCCCTTTCCTTCTGAAATGGGAAGGTTTAATCCTGCAGCACAGACTGTGAGCCTACCACAGTTATGGCTGTGTCCTGCTGCCACAGGGCACAGACCCTCCTCAGGGTACAGGTGGGACCCTGCAGGGACCTCTGCCTGCTGTCACAGCCTGTCCCCTGGTCTGGGTTTGGTTTTCTGAGGAGCTGATGAGGAGCTGGCTGATGGAGGGTCAAGTCTTGCAGCAAGAGGCCTCTGCCTCCACCTCCCAGCCTGTCATGAGTTGGTTTTATAAATGGGGAAAGGAGGGACCTGGTGTTTGTTTTGGGCCGTTACATGAATCTCATTCCCTCTGGAAGCCCCCTGGGATCTAGCAAGAGGAGTTGTTTTATGGCTGGTTTTTGCTTGTGAATCCCGGAGCTAATTAAGTAATTCAGTCAATCCCTCTGGCAGCAGCGGGAGCAGCATGGCTCAGGGATAAATGCTTTGTGCCACCTGGGGAAAAAAAGCCCAACAACCCCAAAACAAAGAAAACAACCCCACCCCAAAAATCCCCAAAACAAAAAAACCAAAAAAACCCAGAAAACACCCCACCAAACAAAAAAACCCAAACAAATAATTTCAAATAATTTCAGCAGTGCCTCTGAGCCCATCTTTAGTGTTTTGGTTACATGCCTCAGAGACTGGGTTTTCCTTGCCCAGGATGTGGCCCTGGATGACCCACCATATCCCAGAACACCCCTGGCACCTGCCAGCAGGAGCCAGCAGCATGTCCCAGGCAATGCAGCCGCAGCACTTATCTCTGGGAATGTGCCAGAGCCCCTGGGACTGCACTGGAGCCTCCTGACCTCAGCCCTCCAGTGCAGCTCCCCATAGTCCCATTGCTTCTCCCAGAAGTGTTGGGCCAGGATCCCCCCGTCCATGGGATGTGGATACAGGATAGAGTTCCTGGGCAATTCCTGGCTCTGTGGGGATCCTTTAAGAACCAGCAAGCTGGCTGGACTGACTGCTGTGGTTCTGCTGACCATGGAGTGGATGGGCTGTTGGGGGTGCTGTGGGAGGGATGCCCCACTGGGGGCACTGGAGTGGGGAGAGTTTGATCAGCCATCTTCAAGGAGCACTGTGCCACCCTAGCCTCTACCTCAGGCATCATGCTGCTGGCTGCAGCCACGGGAAATAAATAGCTGGAGGCACCTTCAGCCCTAGAAATCTGCTTCCATCCCTCCCTGGAATCCAGCCCCTTGTCCCCTCCTCGGTCAGCAGGGAGCCAGCTACTCCGTGCAATAAAGGGGAAGGAGTGGGACAGAGGTTTAGCCCATGAGCTGCTGTTGGACAGCAAAGCCACAGCCAGTGGGTGCCCACAGGTGGGCATCTGGCATGGACACAGTGGCAGAAGGGGCTTTGGGCATCATCACACTTGCCCAGGTGACCTGGGGACAGGGTGCAGGCTGTCACCTCCCAGAGGGTGTTGCTTTGCTGATGCACCCCGCTCCGTAACTTCTCCCTGCCATTCTAAGCAGAGGAAACCACCACTGAGAGACAGTTTCCTCCCTGCCTCTTTCTAAATAACAGCGTCACCATCGCCCATGAGAACCCACCACCGCCCCTCTGGGAGAGGATCCAAGCAGAGAGCATTCCCATGGGGCTGGCACAGTGCCTGGCAGCTGCCTTCCTCTTCCTCCTCCTCCTGGGTGAGTGCCCTGCCCAGTGGCCAGATCTTTCTTGGAAGTGTTGTAGGGAAAGCAAGGCAGGGGGGGCTCAGCCAGCGCTGCTCTGGCTCAGTTGCCATGGGAAGAGGTGCATCAGCACGTGCTCCTTTAGCACTGTGTTTTCACTCCAAAACGAGAGTCCAAACCCTAAGAGGGTTTCAGTGAGGGGACATGCATGTCCCTGTGTGAGCGGCTGATCGCAGTGTGGAGGGCGTTACCTCACTCTCTCTCCCATTGGGAGGGAATTTCTGAAGGTTTCCTGGGCAGCCCTGTCACCAGCGCTCTTCCCTGGCCACCACGGTTGTTTTTTTGACTCAGGACCCATGTCCTGTGGGCATTCTGCTTGGTGTGCATGCTGAGCTCCAGATAGAGCAAATGTCACTGCTGGGAGCTATATGGAAGGGGAGGGTCTGTGGGTGGCAATCCCCAGACCCTCTGCAAGCAGAAATGGAGGGAGCTCTTGATGCTGCCTTGTGCCCCCTGCCTTCAGAGGAGAGTTTTTTCTGACCCCTCTCCTGTGCTGTCCTCCTTTTCTGCCTATGGAGCATCTCTGCAGCAGCCAGCCTGCTGCTGACCTCCACTGTCCTGTGTCCCTCACCTTCTGCCTTGCCATCTCCTCCTCTGGCAGTGATCAGCTCTGCACCCCTGTTCCCTGTCCCCCACACTTTGTGCAGGACCTGAGAGCTTGGCCCTCTTCATTTTAACACACCACAAGCTTCCTCCAGTGCTCTCAGCCTGGTTGCTGCTTCCCCTGCAACGCTGCCTGAGAGAGGCTCTTCGGGCAAGAACGGGCTCAGCAGCCCTCTGGCCACGATGCTCTGGGCTCTGTCGTGTGACCCCTAGTGTGGCAGGAGACAAGAAAGTTCAGGGCTCTCTTGTCACAGGGCACGTTCTTGTGACATGCAAACGCCTGTGTGTGCTGACAGGTCTGACCACGGGCCAGCGGCTGGTCACTGTCCAGAAGGGCCCTCTCTACCGCGTCAGGGGCTCCCACATCACCCTGTGGTGCAAGGTGAGCGGCTACCAGGGCCCGGCGGAGCAGAACTTCCAGTGGTCCATCTACCTGCCCTCGGCCCCCGAGCGGGAGGTGCAGATCGTCAGCACCGTGGACCCCTCGTTCCCCTACGCCATCTACACGCAGCGCGTGCGCGGCCGCGGCATCTTTGTGGAGCGGCTGCAGGGGGACGCCGTGCTGCTGCACATCACCGAGCTGCAGGAGCGCGACGCCGGCCAGTACGAGTGCCACACGCCCAACACCGACGAGAGGTACTTCGGCAGCTACAGCGCCAAGACCGACCTCGCAGGTGGGTCCTGAGAGAGAGCCCTGCTCCCGGTGGGATGGGTCACTACTGTCCCCACAGGGACATCTCATCTGCCTGGGGAAAAGGGATGAGGAGTTGGGCTGAGGTAGGTATAGCAAGATATCCATCACCTTGCGTGTTCTCTGGTTTGAGGAACATTTGAAGGAGCTGGGGCTGTTTAGCCTGGAGAAGAGGAGGCTTAGAGGTGACCTTATTGCTCTCTACATCTTCCCGAAGGGAGGTTGTAGACTGGTGGGGGTCGGTTCTTGGGGCTTTAGCTGCCCAGAGTGACCCCAAGATATGTTAGAAAGTCTCTTTTCCCAGCCCGGCGCTCGAAGAAGGAGTCAGAACTCTTCAGTTCTCATTCTCAAGGTTGTTTATTGTACCTTATCTATAAAATTCTTTCTCCTGGCCTGCTGAGGTCTGCTCAGCAGGTCAGACAGAGGCACTCTGGCTGCCCCTGGGGCGGTGTTATTTTTTTATACTAAAAACTACGTGTACAATACAAGTAATATATACTTTCCAATACCTATCACCTATGTTAGACAGTGAACTTCTACTCTAAACCAATCCAAAAGTGCCACCATCACAGCAGAAGATGGAGGCCAAGAAGAAGAAGGAGAAAGGCTGGACACGCCCAGATTCCTCCATCTTGCCCCCTGAACCCCCATTCTAAAAACCCCCAAAAAATCTATTTTTCCACCCCCATGACAAACTAATTATTATTCTGCTTATACTTTTGTGGCTTGCAGATCTTCATATAAGGTTGGTAACTTTTTCCATGGGTCATAATCAAAGGCATCTTGGGCTCTGTGTCAGGGCCTCTGAGCGCCCTGGCAGGGGTCCTGGCAATCCAGGACAGCCGGAGGGATGTCCTGAATTCCAACAGTTGGTCTCTTCCACCGGGCAGCACTGACAGAACAAGAGGACACAGTCTAAAGCTACGTCAGGGGAGGTATAGGTTGGATATTAGGAAGAAATTTTTCACCGAAAGAATAATAAAGTACTGGAATGCTCTTCCCAGGGAGGTGGTAGAATCACCATCTCTGGATGAATTTAAAAAAAGACTGGACATGGCACTTGGTGCTACTGTCTAATTGAGGTGTTAGGGCATGGGTTGGACTTGATGATCTTAGAGGTCTCTTCCAACCTCATTATTTTGTGATTCTGTGGTTATTGCCTCCCAGCCAGAGCAAGGGGAGGGAAAGGCAGCCTCTGCTCTCCTATGACCTGACTTCAGCTCTTGATACAGACACAGCGTGTTGCAGCTGAGCACGTAGGAAGGCAGGGGTTTCCAGGCTCTGTGGGTGTGGGAATTGGCCCAAGTGGGATACCCACAGATGGAGGGAGGTAGCAGCTCTTGCAGACCCCTGGGGAGGGAAGGCAATGGGGTGGAGATGCAGAGGGAAGGGCCCAGCTGTGAGCCCACCGAGTCTACATGGTGGTACGGTACTTCCACTTGGTGTTCAGCCCTGTTTTCTCCTTTATCTTGGTGCTGCACCACTGGTGATGGATCTCACTATTTGGGATAGTGAGGAGATGGATTCTAATCTCCTTGGGGTTGCCTGATTAATACTGACTGTAGTTTGACTGAAATGGTCACTGTAAAGAGATTCACTGTTTTTCTTGTTTGCTCAGGTTTTAGTCACTTCACACCTCAACACAAGGTGATGGAAGCCTTGCCAGTCAGCTACAGAAGGTGTTCCTCCTGTGCTGTCAGGTCCCTTAGGCCCTGGTTGCAGTTTCTTGGGAGTTGTTCTATGCAGGGACAGGACCTGGACTCAGTGATTCTTGTGGGTCCCTTTCAACTCAGGATATTCCATGATTCTGTGTTTCTCCCCATGCTCAGTGATTCCAGACACACTCTCGGCTTCCATGGCACCCCAGGCCCTCAGTCACATGGAAGGGGACGTGGTGGAGCTGACCTGCGAGGTGTCCAAGGCCACTGCCCAGCACACCCATCTCTCAGTCGGCTGGTACCTCCTTCAGGGAGCAGGAGAGCAGCGTGCCAAGGAGATCCTCACCCTCTCCAAGGACTTCATCCTGCAGCCAGGGCCCTCTTATGAGCAGAGGTTTCTGGAGGGGGATGTGCAGCTGAGCAAGGTTGGGAACACCACGTACAAGCTCATCATCAGGGGAGTGAAGCAGTCTGACCAGGGGCAGCTGTACTGCGAGGCAGCCGAGTGGATTGAGGATCCTGACGAGACATGGAAGGACATCTCCCGCAAACAGACACAGAGGACTCGGCTGGCAGTTCTGAGCCGGGGTAAGGACTTTGCACACTCACCTGGCTCCAGGGCTCTACAGCAGCCAATTTCAGCGCCCTTCACCTGCCTCTGCCACAGCCCAGGAACACACTGGTGGGTCTGGCTGGGCTGGGCTGAGCTCAGGCTGTGGCAGCCCTGCTTGAGGAGCTGCTGGTGCTTTGGCTGGTCATGCAGCCCAATCCCCGATGCCAGCAGCAAGCCCACAGCCTCACAGACTTGTTTGAGGTGTCAGCAGAGGGCACAGCGTGTGCCCACAGCAGCCTGCATGGATCCTTAGCAGTGCTAACTCCAGAGTGTGGAAAACAGGGTTGTCACACTGCCTCGGGGCTCTTGTGGCCTTAAAAAAGTCAGCTGCTCGTCACTGTGCCTCAGCACAGGCACGGAGGGACACAGGGGTGGCCCGTGTGTGCTGCACAGCTCTTGTTGGGGGTGGCTTGTCTGTCCCTGCTGCCACCAGCCCACTCGTTTCCAGAGCAACTGGTGCTGCTGTTTGTTAGACCTTTCCTCTGAGCGCTCCGTCTGCCATCCCTCCTGCCACAAACCTCTGCTGGCTGCGGCGCCTCACCCTGCTCTTCCCCCAGATGCATGTGAGTAGCTGTGCCCAGGGGAAGGGAGAATCTCTCTCTCTCTCTCTCTCACCACTAAGCTTTAGCTCAAAGCTGCCAAGACAAGGTTGTGGCTAGTTGGTGTCCTTTAAGATAGGGTGCAGTAAAATTGGAGCAAGTCTCCCTCTGAAGCCCTGCCTGTAGAGGTGGTGTACCCTGTCCCCACTCCTCAGGGTGAGTGGAGGAGCCTACAGAGCTGAGCTGAGTGAGGGGAACTGATGTCTCGTGGGAGGGTGGTGAGTCAGAGCAGGAAACCAAAGAAACAGACGGGTGAGAACTGAGCACTCTGAACGTGGCTCAGGGGAGCAAGGTATCAGGAGGAGGGGGAGGGAAACGTGGTCTCTTGTCACTTTGCAGCAAAGGCTTTCCAAGCCTGCTGCTGCCTGGGCAGCAATAGCAGTCAGTGCACTTCTGTGCATCCTCTTGTTGAGGAGGGCTTGTCATGACCAGTGGTGTGAGGATTCAGGCATCAGTGCCATGGGATTGTTTAGAAACCTTGTCAGAGTTTGCTATTTGTCCTGTGGTAAGTGTTAAAGGTAGAAGGGAAGGTGATGGTGGTGAGAGGACATTATGGTGGCAGTGTTGGTGCTCCTGGTATTGCCATGGTGGGACAGCAGTGGGTGTGCAAGCCCCCATCACATTTGCAGGGCTGCTTTCTTCCTCCAGCACCCAGCGGGGAACCCAGGGCTGAGCACCCCGTCACTCCGAGAGCCATCGGCCACTCTGACCATGGCTAGCTCCTCCAGGGGCTTCTATAAACTCTGCAGCAAATATTTAGGAATGCCAAACATATCTGCAGCAGCTGGGATCCTTGTTCACAAACTGTTTATGAACCAGTGTTTAAATTCACAGGGTACTGTGCTTTCGATAAATTATTTGAGCCCTTCCAGTTGTGGTCTGGGAGCTGCTCTGCTTTACTTCCAAACTACAGCACGTAACCTTTCCCTTGTTTTGAGACTCAGGGGGCACCACAGTGACCCAGGGACACAGTGCTGTGAGCCAGGGAGGAAGGGCTCAGTCCTTCCTCCGGGTTTTTGGCCAAGCCAGCGCTTTGTGGGGTCATGGCTCAGGGTTTTGGGGTACCAGTGGGTCTCCTGCTTGCAGCCACTGTCCAGCCAGGCTAATGTCAGGAACCAGGGGCGTTGAATGCCCAGTGAGGAAGGTGAATGCTATCACAGGAGCCAGAGATTGGGGTCCCTACCTCAGACACAGCTGACTGACTGCCCAAGAGGGTCTGCCAAGGGGAAGATGACTTTAACTTCTCCCTGTCACTGCCTTCTTTGCTCAGCACCTCCTGCTAATTGGTATGGGGAGCAGGATCCACCTTCTTTCTTCCTGCCTCCCCATGCTGTGACAAGTGTTGACATTTCCGCTTTCTGTAGGAACTTAACCCAAATCCTCTCCAGCTTGTAGAGCATCTCTTGCCCACAACCTGCTGTAGCCACTGGGGATTTCAGCATGCAGGAAGAGCCACAGTAGATTCAGACAAGCCACCTGACTGCCAGCCCTTCGTGCACCTTTTTCTACCACAAGCAGCATAGTTAAAACCACCACTGTGATAAAACCCCTTTGTGCCCCTTTTTGACTTACAGGATAGGTGTTCCATGATGTAAAACAGCTCCAGGAGGAGAGACAGAGCAGGACCTGCAAAAGCTGATGCCTCTGAGTTAGGGAAGCCCTCAGCCTGGATGCCTGAGCTGAGCAGGGGGAGGCTGTGGCCAAAGGCTGTCCCAGTGAATGCTCTGCTCTGTCAGGTTTATCTGCTCTTAAGGGGGGAGCTCAGCTCCCCAGGGCTCTGGCACTTCCTCCACCTGCAGCTGCTGCTTAGTGCCCAGAGCTGGCAACCCTCTCCCCAGGGTCAAAGTTTTCCATCCTGATCACTTTTCTTATGAAAAACCCCCATGTTTTAACAGAGGATTCTCTCCTGTTGCCCTCTGCAAGGCCACTGGTGCTGCCAAGTGGGAGGGAAGCATGGGCAGGTCCACCCACCACCCTCCTTGTTTTTGGTTGCCCACAGGCAGAGACCTCTCCGTGGACCTCGCTGCCACTGAACCCTCCCTTTCTGAAGGGGACACCTTGCAGCTCAGTTGTGTGGTGGGAGCCCCAAAGAGCAGCAACTTCAAAGTGATCTGGCTCCTCAATGAGATGGAAGTGGCCAGGGTTGACCCCCACGGGGTATTGACTTGGGAGGAAGAATATGAGGAGAGAGCCCAGCTGGGGCAACTCCGAGCATTCAAGCCAAGCAACACAGTTTATGTCCTCACCATCGCCGAGGTGGGGCTGAAAGACAAGGGTACCTACCGGTGCTCTGTGTCGGAAATGAAGACTCCTGGAGACTTGCACAGCATCCAGACCGCTGTGTCATCAGGCATCCAAGTGGATGTGAAGCCAACAGGTTAGTAAATCCTAACAGCTGCTCTTGGGGGTAAAGTCTGCAGGATCCTTGCCTGGGAAATGCTTTAGGTCTGGCCTCATCTTGACAAGGGCTGCAGGAGTGTAATTATGCCATAGTTTTTGATAGATAAGGGGAAAAGCATTTGCTTTAGCACATATTAGCATGACAGACACAGTAGCTGTCAACAAAGTGTAAACCTTTAGGCCAGTCTCTTCGCAGTAAGTTTTGGGGCAAATAGGTAGAATTCTGAGGAGTTTGAGTCCTCCTGTGAGCAACATCTGCTGCTGCTCCTGAAAATCACAGGAAAACCCAGCAGAACAGACGTGTCTGGGGAGGGGGATCGTTGCCATTTCCATCAGGGTACTCTCACTGTTTTGGATGGATGATTTGTGAGACACCACTCTGAGAAAAGTGTGTAGGAGGCTCTTGGTCTCCTTGTCATAGCTAGATAATGGTTATTCTGATGTAGCAGGAGCTGCCTGCTGGGACTCTGTTTCTTAACTCATTCTTTATGTATCTGTGTCCCAAAAAAGAAAAAAAAAAAAACCCAGAAAAAACCCCCACAAAAAACCAATGAAAACAAAACAAAAAAACCACCACCACAAAGCCTTCTCCAAATTTATATGAAAAGGCTGGTTGAAAATTTCAGGCAATTCCCCAATATCACTGAAGGGGATTGGGGACAGCTAAAGGCGATACAGAGACTCCATCATCATAAGCATGAAAAGACACTTTTTTATTAGAAATCTACAGTTCTTATAGAAACAATGGTGGACTTAAGACCTGATTGGCCTTTAGGAACCTTCTCTCACACTATTGGTGAACCATGAATAGCATACTCTGGAGAATCATATCTATAAACAACGGTTACAGAAAGAGATATAATAATTGTTTGAAGGATTTCCTCCAAGTTTCTCACAGCTTCTCACAGCTTCCCAGGATTTTCCTGGGAGAACCATGTCTCTCTCTGTTCAGAGGATATGTAATTACTACACCCCAACTCCTCTCATTTCCCAACATCAAGATTTATCTACTCCTCCCATTTAACGCTGCAGCATCCCTGGCTTTTCCTAAGGAGCGCAGCATCCCAACGCGGTACCTGTCATTTTCAGAGAGCCACCTGCGCCTGTCTGTGTCCACCAGCACCCCACGGGTGACAGCAGGAGACGCCCTGATCCTGCACTGTGAGGTGCAGGGAGCCACCGGCCCCGTGTCCCTGCGCTGGTGGCACCTGCCCCCGCAGCAGCCAGGGAGCAGGGAGCTGGTGGCTGCCATGGAGCAGGACGGCGCCCTGAGCCTGGGCAGCGCCTACCGGGATGGAGGGGCTTGGGGGAGCCTCAGGCTGCAGAAGGACAGCTCTGGCACCTTCACCCTGGTGATCCCCAGCACACTGGACGAGGATGACAGCGGGCAGTACCGGTGCGAAGCCACCCAGTGGTCCCGAGGCCGGAACTGGACAGGCAAGGGAGAGGCAGCGGTGATGGTCAGCGCCATGGGTGAGTTCAGCCATCTCCTGTTTCTGGGTTGGAAAAGTGGGTGGAGCTCAGAATCCCTGCTGGTCAGAGTGACTCTGAGATACGTACAAGCCTCTTTTTCCCAGCCTGGCAGCCGAAGAAGGAGTCAGGATTCTTCTGTTCTGGTTTCCAAGGTTGTTTATTTGCTGTTATCTATAACATTCTTTCTCTGACCCACCAAGATCTGTCTGGCAGGTTGGGTTGAGGCACACTGGCTGCCCTCAGAGGTGGTGCTATCTTTTATACTAAAAACTACGTGTACATTATTTACAATAACTTCCCAATACCTATCACCTATGTTAGACAGTGAGTTTCTACCTTAAACCAATCCAAAAGTGCCACCATCACCCAGAACACAGAGGCCAGGAAGAAGAAAGAAGGAGGACAGGGTACACCCAAATTCCTCCATCTTGGGACCCTGAGCCCCCATTCTAAAAACCTCAAAAATCTATTTTTTACCCCGTGACAAACTATTATTCTGCTTAAACTCTCTTGACTTGTAATTCTTCATATAAAGGTTGGTAATTGTTTTTCCATGGGTCAAGATCAAAGGCACAGGGGACTTGGGCTCTGTGCCAAGGTCTCTGAGCCCCCCGGGCAGGGGCTCGAGCCATCCAGGGCAGCCAGAGGAATTTCCTGGGTTCTGACAGGTGGACACATCAGTGGGACATAGGCCTGCTGTGCTCTGAGCTCTGCTGCTGCTGCTGCAGGGTGACCTAGGTGATCCCTTGGCCCTGCAGTGCTTCAGTTTCCCCATTTCTACCAGGATGCCAGAGTCCTCCATGGTGTGTTTTGGGAGAGACCAGTGGGAGACAGCAGCTAAAATGCTTGGAGACCTGAAGGGCAGTATCTTGCTCAGCAGGCCTGTCTCCTTAAGCTGGAATACAAAATATCTGTTCTAGCAGCATAATTACTTGCAGTAATTAAGTTCCCCAAAGCTACTTGCTGAGTTGTCTGGTGGTATTTATCAGAGATACAGCCCTGGTGCTGACCTCTGATTGCTTCTCCCACCCTCTGAGCGCAGAGCTGCTCATCTCCATGGTGTGCAGTGATCATGTCCTTCCTTCTTGGGTGCCTTTATGGATAGGCAGCTTTTGGCTGTGATTTAGGGTGATTTTCCTTTCCTGTTGCTGAGCTGGGTGCCTGAGAGCACCAGTGAGGCCACAGGACTTGTGAAGCTTTTGTGGAGGGAAGCAGCAAACAGGAGAGCAGCATCAGCAGAGGGTCCCTGGCTCCTCTGGCGTGGCTCTGGGACCCTGGAAATGAGGGTGCTCAGAGTTTTCTGGGGAACTGGGGGTGGGAAAGTGGGATGTAGGAGAGGGCCAGGGGCTGCATGGGGTTGGCAGAGCGCAGTGTAACTTAGTGGAGAGTGGCAGGGGCAGAGGAGCCTGGTGCCTGGGGCTGTGTGGACAGGGCGGCGGTGGGGTGGTGGCACAGGGCAGGATTGGTGTCCCCATGCCGAGGGCTCTCTCCTCCCAAGCAGGTCTGGGTCTGCACGCCACGCTGAGAAGCCGAATTGCCACCGTCAGCTACGGGCAGAGTTTTGAGCTCTTCTGCCAAGTGGGCGCCAGCTACAGCCTGGAGGAGGTGCCGCTGTCTGTGCAGTGGCGCTTCCAGCCCAGCCCACCCACGGGTGCCCTACAGGAGCTGGGCCAGCTCCTTCCCAATGGCACTGTGCTCTGGGGGACAGCACAGCCACGCTTCCAGGGGAAAGCCCGGCTGGAGAAGACTGGCAGCTCCTTCAGGCTGCACATCCACAGCGCCTTGCCTGCCAATGAGGGGACATACCGGTGTGAGGTGGAGGTCTGGAGGAAGAACGTCCTGCCCCTGGGGCAGCCGGCAGCCAGCACCAGCTCCAATGCCGTGGGGATAAAAGTGGTGCTGCCAGGTAAGCAGAACCTTCAGCAGAGGTCTCTCCTGCAACTTTAAATCCATCAGGGGCAACTAGGGCCACTGATGTCTGGGGTATCCCCAGCAGGATTGCCTCCCAGGGCTGCAGGAGATGGTGCTGCCTGTTCTGGTCCTTCCTCAGCACCTGACAAAAACTTGGAGGCAAATTTGGTGCTGGCAAGTGGCAGTATCTATTTGTTTGCAGACTGTACCAATAATATAGGGATCAGCCTTGCCACTAGGATTTTAAGCCTGGCTTCTGGAAAGAAGCAATGCCCCCCCCCCCCCCCAGAAGCCCAGCTGAATGTTTGGGGTGTGAGTTGTACCCCATGGTGTGTCTTCTGGGAGGCAGTGGAGAGAGACCACCCCTGAAGCTGATGCTGGGATATGTCTGTGTTCCCTGACCAGAATATTGAAGGTATGCTGAGAAAGCACCAGGCCTCTCTGCCGGGCTGGGGGCCAGCACTGAGCCTCAGGGTGCCAGGGAGCCCGTGGGGAGGTGTCTCCTGCCAGGCACAGCTGGGCTGCACAGCCAGGACCCTGCCCAGGCTTCCCTTTTATGGCCACCCCTGCAGGCAGGGTCTGCGCTGCCATCCCTCCTGCCAGCATCCCGCTGGGAGCCTCATCCTCTTATGGAAGAGAGATGTTGGAAGCAGACCCCAGCCCCCAAGCCAGCCTGCTTCCTGTCACCCCCGGCAGCAGCACGGTGCCAGCATGCCCTGCTCACAGCTGGGGCTGCTGCAGGAGCTGCAGGGTTTGTCCTGCCCAAAGCCTCTGAGCCTCTGCAGGCAGGCGTGAGAATATGGGCTGGTTTGGTTTTCTGCCCTCATGTCTGTTCTGCCAGCAAAGGAGAGTTCTTGCTCTTTTTTTTTTTTTTTTTTTTTTAATTTCCCTGCAGTAAGTGCTCCTTCTTCTAAAATCCTTGGATTTTCGGAATCACAACCCAGTGAACCGAAATTATGCATTTTTCATGTATTTTAACTGATGGGTTTGCTCTGGTGTAGGCTAATACATTTCCTACCCTGTCTGGGCTCTTTTCTCTGGTGCTCTTTCCTTTCCCACTGTTACTGACTCCTTACCCCTGTGGAGCTGACTGCTGGGATGCTCTGTTGAACACTGGAACTACAACCAGCTGGGGCAGGGTGGCACTGAGGCAAAGGGGTGACACTAATCAGCATTTTTGAGTGCCCATCTCTAGTGTAAATGGCATTAAGATGAGCAGGTGTAACTGCAGAGCATCTACACAGAGGAGATGGCAGCAGCATGAGACTACAACATTTGGCTCCAAATGTATTGCAGCTGCTGCTGGAGACTGAAACACCGTAAAAGATGGTGGGAACTGGGAGAGGGTGATGCACAGTGGGAGGTTCCTGCTGGCTCTAGGGCCACCTCTCTTGGAAAGGCAGCATGAGCCAGTGGAGGATATTTGGGAAGGTAGGGAAGTCTGGGGAGGAAGCTGGCTTAGGCAGCAACAGGGTTGAGGGGAAGCTGCAGAAAATGAAGCTGCAAATCATGAAAATCACCAGCCTGCTTCTCCTAATATAAAACCTTATAGTTGGAGCCTGCAGAGATACTGGATTTCTTGACTCTTTGCTTCAGCACTTTGTTTACTACTTGATGTCAGTTGGTGCTTTAGGAGTTTACATCTTGCTGTGGTCTACAGACAGTCTTCAGCTGGGAGGGACATCCATGAAAGATTATAACAGGCAGGGAAGGAGGACAGATCTTTTCCATTTTTAAAATCTGGTGTGGGATCTCACAATTAGTGCTCCATGAGCCTCTCAGTGCAGCTGCTTCCCCCACTCTGGAGTGGGCATTTTCACCTCGTGTCCCTGAGGCCAGCAGCCCCCGTGGGCTGTGTCCCTCTGCCTGCTCCACTGCTCCTGGGCCAGGAGCAAGCCAAGAGTCAGCAGGCAAAGTTCACAGGGAGATGGGCAGTGAGGTGCTCATCTTGGTTAATTAGATTGAAAATGAAAGGGAGAACAGCACCACGGCTTTATGTGAGAAAGGAAGAGGCAGGCAGCTCCTCTGCCCTTTTGCTAAATGATCTTTAGCAGTGGAGAGAGAGGAGACCTGAACTAAAACAAAGGGGCTCTGCAGCAAGTGCTCTGCTTCCTCTTGGGGTGATCCCCATGAGTGTAACAGCAATTTTCCTCCTCAAAATCAAGCACTCCAGGCTTGGTTCCTGCACCTCCTCTCTGAGACCTAGTAGCTTTTCCTTCTCTGGAGCATTTTCTGCCCCAGTACATGTCAGGCTAGACAATATTCAAGCAAGACCCTGCCTGCCCCCTCGTCCCCTGGCACTTCACTGACTGGCTGAGTGGTATCCTTGGTGCTGAGCAGATGAAGTTCGGGAATAAGTGTCTTATTTTTTCCAGTGTGGCCAGTTCACCTGTCACAGAAACACAGGATGGTGGAGATTGGCAGGGACCTCTGGAGGTGACCTGGTCCAGCTCCCTGTGCAAGCAGGGCCACCTAGAGCAGGCTGCCCAGAGCCATCTCCAGATGGCTTTTGAGTGTCTTCAGTGCCCCCCTCTGAAGATCTGTGCTCCCACAAAGCTGGCTCTGGGATGGGTATGCTTTTAAATACTGAAGTTTAAGACATCAACCTGCATCCAGTTCCCCGGTGTGCTCAAGTCTGTGTGGTTTTCATGGTGGACCTGATGAATTTGCACAGTGTCCTAATTAGGGTGACTGCTGTCCCCTCTCTTCTGCTTTTTGCCCATACCTTTTTCTTCAGAGCAGCAAATGCACACTGTGAAATGCAGGACAGCACTCTGATCCCTTGGGAACATCCACCTCCCATTCATCCCAGTGAGTGTTGCAGTGGAAATCCTCATCACCGAATTGAGGCAACGAGCAGACACTGGGACTTGTGAAAGTGCCTCTGTGGAGGAAGCTGCCAACCTTTTGGTGAAAATGTGTTTGTCTGCAGAGAGAAGGAAGAGTAATGGGGTGCTAAGAGAAAAGAATAAGCAGGGAGGTTTTGTTGGCAGATTTCACCAAGAGGCAGAGGCTCTACAGGGAAGTAAAGAGATATCAGTTGGGATATTTTGCTTTGACCAGTCTCAAGAGAGGCAGCAAAGGCCTCTGAAGTGGATTGCTTGAGTTTTGAGAAGAAACGCTTGAAGGAAGGGGAAATGTGAAAGCTTTTTCCTGCAGAGTTCCCCTTTCCCCTCAGCCCCTGTGGGAGAAGCCACAGCTCCCTCCCATCCCAAAGCCCTCTCCACAACCTGCTGCCATCACATCCCTTGGGAGAGGGCTGGGAAGGAGAGTGCCCTGCTGAACCTGTGGCCAAGGGCAGGGGTCTGAGACATTCTGAGGGACCATTTCAGTGTTTCCTCTGCTGCCTGTCCCCAAACCAGCACCCAGGGGCTGAGCCTTAAGGGAGCCCAGTTGTCCCCAGCCTCTGTGGCCGAGGGTGTCCTGCTGCTGAGCTCATATGCAAAGAAAGGGCTAAGAATGGAAACTCAGTCCCTTAAAACCCTGATGCTGTCTCCTGATGAGTAATTTCTCCCTACTCAAGGCTGGATACCTGTCTGTATTCCTTCCCCTGACTGCTGAGCATGGAGGGGAGGGTGGAGGGGAAATGCAGGTGGCTGGAGGACCTTTAAAGATATGGATTTGCAGCCCTTTCCCTGCTGGAGGAAGGGTTCCAGCAACAGGTGATGCACTGTGGGAAAAGGTTCCCTCAGAGCAGGAGCAGCACAGACACATCAGGATCAGAATTTCCCTCTGCCGAGGGCAGAGCTGCAGGCAGCACCATCCCTCTGCTCTCCTCAGCAGCACAGCACCGAACAATCACTGGGTGTGATCACAGAGGGTGTGCAGGACTTTATTGTGGGGTTTTGGATTAATAACCACAGCAAACACCTGAGATGGCGACTGTCAGTGAACCCACAGAGGCTCTGTAGTCTCTCTGTGATAAAAGACACTTGTTCACAGTTTCCAAAGCTGTGGGCTGCGTTTGTCACATACGTGTGAGCTTGCTGATGGGAGCAGTGGTAGACAGACACATTTGCTTCAGACAGAGGCTTTGCCTCCCAGCTCCAACTCAATGGCTGCCTCCATCCTCCATTCCTGCTCCGTGGTCTCCAAGGCACCTCCTCTGCTGCTCTCCTGCCCAGTAACACCCAGCTGTGATTCCCTGCTATTGTTTGAACAAGGGTGTGTGGATTTGCTCTTTCCCTCCTTCCTCCACTCTCGGCTCCAGCATCCCCTAATGAGCCTTTTTCCTCTGTGTACCCTCTTCCTTACTCCTCTTCCAATGTGTTTCTCTCAGCTTTATTCGTCTCCTCGTCAGTATCCTTGTACTGGCAGCTGCATCTGGCATGACTGTTTTGTTTCTCCATTTTAGAAAGCAAGCTTCAGGTTGCTACCAAAGACAGCTCTGTGGAGATTGCCAGCAGTAACGCAGCCATCGAGTGCAGGATTGTGTTTGCCCAGAATAATTCACAGTTTGCTGTTACCTGGTACCTCCTGCCTCCTCTGGCAGACGCAAAACCCCTGCAAATTGTCAGGGCCAGCTACAGCAGCATACTGGAGTACGGGTCTGAATTCAGCTCTCCTGCACAAAAGTCCCGGTTCCTGAGCCAGAGGGTGTCCAGCAACATATTCCAGCTGCAGATTCTGTCTGCAAACCTGGGAGACCGGGGCAGCTACTACTGTGTGGTGGAGGAATGGCTCTGGCTGGTGGATGGCTGGTACAAGCTTGGAGAGGGAACGTCGGGAAGGACCACGCTGAAGTTCAAGCTCTCAGGTGAGCAGGTGTTATCCCTTGTATAGGTGCTGCTGGAGAAGGTTGGATCAACTCATGACAGGCCCCTGCCAGGCCTCTCCTAAGCTGGCAGGGCTTAGGAAAAGCAGCAGCTCCTGTGTTGGATCAGAGGCTTAGGGATGCAGGAGTTGTCAGTGCCTCTCAAAGGGAAATAGGGAATTAGGAAGATTTACCACATCCTCCCAAGCCAACCGAGCTGCTATTTTTGCTACTGGCAGATGTAGTGGAATGCTTCACAGCAAAGTGAATTGTGGCCTTTTTCTTCTCCCTCCAACACCTGGGGCACTTGGGTAGTTGTGCAACACTGTCAATAGAGAAGCTGCCCTTACCTGGTGCTCCTGAGCATCCTGAAGGAAAACACTAGGTTTTCCTTACCCTGCAGCATATTGGTGCTAAGGAACAAGACTGGAGGTTCAGCTGCTCTCACCTAATCACTGCACCTCTGGGGTGCATGGTGGGTGTCCCTGGCTCAGTTCTTCCCTCTCTCAGCCTCACTCCAGCCCTAAATTAAGTGGATCAGAGAATACCAGCTTCCTAAATAGCTTTTGTTCCGTAAGATGCCTTTATCACTTATTTGGAGGGGGTAGGAATTATTACTGCACAGGGGGCTGAGATGATGGGCAGGGTGGGGACACGACACCCGGGGGAGAATGAGTCACAGGAGCAAGGCACCTGTGGGAGGCCATTCCAAACCCTCTCACTTCGCTCCAGAAGGTTCCTGTCAGCCTGTGGGTGCAGGCAGAAGTGTTTTTACAGCCGTACAACACCACAACACCTCTCTCTGCTCGCACTCTCCCCGCAGAGCGCGAGCTGCAGATGGAGAGCACCAACCACAGCATCTCGGCGCGGGAGGGCGAGGATGCCACGCTGCCCTGCCGGCTGCAGGGCGCCCTCCCGCCCCGCTCACACCTCTCGGCCACCTGGTTCCAGGCGAAGGGCAGCGGCCGTGACAGTGCCCTGCTGTCCCTGCGGCGCGATGGCACCGTGGAGTACCCCGAGGAGCGCCGGGCAGCCCGGCTGTTCCTGCGCCGCCGCTCCGCCGGCGACTTCAGCCTGACGCTGAGCGGCGTGGAGAGGGGAGATGCTGGGGCGTATTACTGCCAGCTGCAGGAGTGGCAGCAGCAGAGCCACGGGAAGGACTGGGCTGTGCGGGCCTTGGCACGCTCGGGGTACGCCCAGCTCACCAGCATCCCGCCAGGTAACGCTGCTGGGTGCTGATCGCCCTGCGTGGCTCCTCTCCCAGAGCCCCCAAATGTTTTGGGGGGAAAATTCTTGGTGTGACTTCTCTGGCAAGTCTGTCTAGACTGAGGTCTCTAAAAACAGCCTCTGTTCACTTTGGGGTGAGTGAGGGTGCGTGCTGAGTGCAAAGATAGGACTGGATTCTGCATGCAGAAGCTTAATAAAAGCCAAGGTTTCAGTCAGGTGCATGCAGTGTTTTTAGGAAGGTAACTGGCAGGAGTTGTTGCTGCTTTGGGAAAGTAGGAGGCTCAGATGACCCATGAGGAGGAAAAAATATAAACTGTGAAATCAATCATGATGCACCCAGCTGAGAGGATCTTGCACTCGTACTCGCCTTCAGCTCTGAAGGTGCCATGCCTGAAGCCAGCCTGGGTGCCTACACAAGTTCTGGCTTCTGCAGCAATTCCCAGAGCTGAACAGCAGGGAAAGAGTGACCCTGCAGAGCCCTCCCCTCTGCCTGCTGCTCCCACAGCCAGGCACAGCCCTGCTCTCATGACTTTGCACCTACAGCAGAGCTAATCTGGATTTAATTGCACAGAGAGGGACTGACAGCACTTCATCCCCCCTGCTGCTGTGTTACTGCTGTTATCCATCACAGCTCTCTAGCACGCAAGATTTCTCCTTCATCAGCTCCCTCTATCTCTTGTTACCCATTGCTGGTGGAAAAAGCATTGCTAAAATTGCTCAGTAACTGGTAGTAAATTCTCCTCCAATTTTTGAATACGTGTTTTTGCCAAGTGGTTTTCATGGTTTTCACAAAAGGCAAAAGATTAGCTGGGTGGTTTTTATCTCTCTCTCTCTTTTTAATTTTTTTTTTTTTTTTTATTTTGGGTGGCCACGTGTGTACATGTGTGTTCCTCTAGTGATGCTGGCATCTTTGAGGTACCCAGCAGCCTCCATCTCAGCTGGGGAGCTGTTCTGCAGGGGCTGCCAGGGATGAGGATGGTGCTCACAGCTGCCTGCAGCTCACTGGGGATGAAATATGATAGCAGATCAGCAGTAATAAGGAGGGGCAAGTGACTGGGGGGGGGCAGGGACCTCTTGATCTGGTTTCCTTTGCTTTCCTCGTATCCCATCTTGCTCAGTGGTGCAGCCCTGACAGACTTCTACCTCATCCCACTGTCACTGGGGTCAGGCAGTGTGTGCTGCTTTTCCTTACTGAGCCCAGTCTGGAATGGGTTAGCAGGAGAACTGGGCTGTTTCTGTTGGGATGTTTCAGATGAACAAGCCAGGGCCTTATCTGACCTCCCCAGACAAGAAATTGAGGCAAATTACCTGGTTTCTCTCCCCTTCTCCTCAGGTAGCCTCTATGAATTCTTAAAAATTGGTGGCTGTTGAAGATTGAGGGAAAAGTGTTAGCAAATAGCACTTAGAGATAACAGTAGGAAAGAGAAACTCAAACTAGCTTGGGGCCTCACTTTTTCTTTCTTTCTTCCTTCAGAGTCAACTGTTTTGTCTAGGATCTGCTCATCCCCACCACTGCTGAACTTCATCTTATACTTACCACTGGTTCTGATCCTTCTGCTGGCCCTTGCTGTCTTCTGCTGGTACTGCAAATTCAGGGAAAGCAAGAAGAGCAACATCACAGGATGGATGATGGAACTGGAAGGGAATGATGAGGCCAAGAAAACTTAGCTGGTCTGTAGAGGCAGGTGTAACTTGGAGGAGCAGAGCTGGACAGCTGAGGAGGATTGAGTACTTGCAGAGGGGCTTTTTATTGTTTTGTAGTAGCTCTTGCAATAAATCCTTGAAAGTATGTATTTGATTTTGATGGAATGAGACAGCTTTGGAATTACGAAGCAAATGAGGTTTTCATAGCAAGTGTTTCTGTCTTTCAGGTTAGGTGCTCACCCATTGCCTGCTCTGTTTGTTGTGCTGCATTTGGAGGTCCTTTCACTGTGCATCTCCCACTGTGGATGGAAGTGGTGTTATTCCTCTGCAGGAATAAGGGAAAAAACAGCTCCTTCTGCGCTGTGACACAAAAGCACCACATTTCTACTAATTTTAGGTGTCTTGACAAAATCTATGTGGTATCCAGGCTAAAAACCAGTGATAGAACAGGAAGTGGAATATTGGTGTCCCATTCATTTCCTTTGCCCACTCTTTGCTGCAGTGGAAGCTCTTGGACACCTCTGTTTTCACATCCTGAGAGTGCCCAAAGAGCATCACCTCTCCAAAGTGAAATGGGTCTTCACGACAAAACCTGTCACAGGAACATGAGGACTGAGCAAGGCTGGCTGGACCTGAAGAAAGTCCAGAGCAGAGGAATCGTAGCCATCCACAAAAAAACAAATCCTGTTGACCCAGTAAAGGACTTCCATGGAGTCTTGGACCCCAGAAGGAAGATGTGGACACCAAACCATCTTGGAGATGAGCCTATAAAGTTCCAACTCCTTCCTTTGCTTCTGCTGTAGGAGAAGGCAGCGCCCAGCCCCTGGTACCTGGGCTGTCTGTGGGTCAGGAAGCTGCACAGCTGGGACTTGGTATTAGACACATCCAGGTTGTCCCACATAATAAAAAAGCCATGCATGGGCTTGTGGGGCAGCTCCTCTATACCCTGGAATCCAGCTCAGGCTCACCTTTTCAAGGCTGAGGAGCTCTGCTACCTGAAACATATTTGGTATTGTGCAAAATGGGATGTGGTCCCAGGGAGTTGTAGGGTCAGGTATCAGAGCACCACTCTAAGCACTGTCCTCAGCCCAAAGTAGCTCTATGGAAACCACAGCAGACACTTACAGACCTGCTTCCTGTGACCACAGAGAGATTTGGAGGCACCACAGCCCCTCTAGATGATCTGCTCTTTCACTTTCTTTGTAATTAGGAAAGCTGCCTGACTTTATCCTGAAGAACTTGCAGGTGCTTCACTCCCTTGCAAATGCAGCTTTTGCACACATCTGCTCCTGTTTCCCTGTTCAGCCACCTCTGTCTCTGCTGGCTGGTTCCAGCTTGCTCAGTCTTTCCCTGCAGGATGTCTCTGGACCCCGTGCAGCTTTTCCCTTTGCTGCCCTGACCCCAGCTGCCTGTCCCACAGCGTGAGTGCTCAGAGCTGCGTGTGGGGCTCTCTGCAGAGGTTTCCCCCCTGCCTTGTGGGTTATGTCCCGTTTACACATCCCACTGGGATGTGTGATTTCCTCTTTGCGTGTGATGGCGCGGCGCTGTTTGTGCTTGTCTCGGGGCCATCAGGCTCCTCTGCTGCAGATCTGCTGTCTGGCAGGTTGTGTCTCTGCTGTGTGCTCAGGCTGTTGGCTTTTCCTGTCTAACTGCAGCCCCATTTTCATGGGGGTGTTGAGCAGCTTTCAGCACCAGTTTGTGGAAGATCCTGCTGTCTGTCTTGGTAAAGCTTTACTCATGGGCCGGTTTCTGTCTGTTTGACAGAGAAGCAGATGCTTCTCAGGGATATCAAACTCCTACAGGGTTCATGGAAAGTGGTAGGTGGATGAAGGAGAGGAGGCAGGCCACCTAGGGAAGGCTGCAGTGTGAGCTGGCCACCTGGTGCCTGGTTTGTGTTTAAGGGATATGGAAAGGAGATGTAGATGTGTAAGGGCACGGGAAAGGAAAGAAAGAACTGCTTTTCTCTACCAACTGTGAACAACAAATCTATGCACGTAGCTTATCTGCTTATTTTGTGCTGTTTATCCAGGTTTTCATTTGGATTGTTTCCTTTCTTTGCCCAAGAATACCTTGGGAGCCTACAAATCTTGGTGAAGTCAAGAATATGTGATGCCTGCTTCTTATCCCTTCCCACAAGGTTTTCAGTCTTATTGCAAGGGAGATAGGTAGGTCTGCTTTGGTTTTGTTCAAAACAAACAAGTAGTAGTGGGTTGTTTTTTTGCCTTGCATTCTTTTTAGTACTTTTAAGTACTTTGTCCCTTTACCTCCCTAGGGATTATAGTTAAAAAGATGGTGCTCAGTTTCCACTTATTTTTAAATATAATTTTGCCCTATTTGCCTCCCTTGGTATCTCATACCTCCTCAGGTATTATCACAGCAAACTACTAATAGATAGCTTGACAGCCCATTCTTTATGTGGCTTAGGATGAACCTCATCAAGACCATCTTTTCAGTCAAAAATCTGAATTAGTTAGGTTGCTACTCATTACCAGAGTGCTGGGGACAGCCCCTACCCTACTGTGGCCCTCACATGCGAGGGTCAATCTCCAAAAGCTGTGTGAGGTCTCTGAGTCACCTGGTGTTTGTGCACCCCTCAGAATTGTGCTATTCCCCTCACTCAGCCACCTCAGGAGCCCAGGGCAGGTCTGTGGAGGAATCTTTCCTGCCATCTGATCTGCACACAAAAAGCTGCAGACTGCTGCAAAGCAAGATTTTTGTGTCTGGTGGACTGGGAGAACAAGGTTGGCAGAGAGAGACAGGTTTCTCCATCAACAGGGCGCTTTCTTCTTCTGTGCCAGTTTTGCTCAGTTAACCAGAGCCCCAAAAGTAGCAGCTTTCTATTCATGCAGGTGTAGAGGTTTTAATTTAAGCTTGTAAATGTGCCTAGGGCCTTGATGAAAGGGTCTGCAAGGAGAATGTGTGTTTTTGCAGCAGTGGGCTTTTTCCCCTGTTTTTTCCTTCTGGCTTTGCTGGGTCACTGCCAAACCTTTAGCTGACTAAATGTTTAGGATGTATTTTTTTCCATGAGTTGACTTGGAGTTGTAACTTACCACAGAAAAAGCTCCAGAACTGTCCTGTTTTTAAAGAGAACAATTCTACCAGCTGTGGTAAATGCATCACCAGGGAGGGAGATGTGGTACTTGGTGGCACAGGGGGAAGGTGTCAGTTTTGCTGCTGAGGCTCTTGACCACCTTCACCCACCCCCATCAACACCTTTTGTTCAAATTCAGCTTGTGATATAAATTAGAACAGCTGATAAAATATGTATTTAGCTGTTACATTCCCCACCTGAAGGGGAGAAAAGGGTGCAGCAGCCCAGCAGCGCCCGTGCTGCACCCTGTGCCCCACACGTGCCCTTGCCCAGGGAATGAATGTGCTGTGTGAGGGCAGCATGTGGCAGGGAGATCCAGGGTCCTTTCACAGTTTTTTAAAGCAGTTTAAAAGGGTTACAGGGCAATCGAGGGCTTGGTCCATGAGGAATTAATCCACTGAGATGTGGTTGCACAGGGCTATAAAAAAAGAGAAGTGTTGTGCTGTGTGGGGAAGGTTTTCATAGGAGGGTATGGAAACTGTAAGGCAAGGGGAGAGCAGCACACTCCTGCAGCTTGGATGGATGATTTGAGGGTGGGATGGATGGGAATATAACCCCTGCATTGTGTGTCCTTCCTGGAATGCTCCTATGGCACCTGCATTTGGGCAGGAAGAAAGCCCGTGCTCAGTGATTTATCCAACATGCAGTGGGACAAAGCATCATACCAGTGACTCACCTGCACTGAAGACCTTTTTTGGAGGAGAGGGTAGGTGATGAGCTGGTTGCCATGCAGGAGTGGAGGGAAGTGGTTTGCAAGCAAGGGGATAGCTTGTGGCTGATGACTCAGGGTTTCCTGCTGCGTTGGAGCAGAGGGCACGACAGCAGCGTGCTGTCCTGGACTGCCAGGGCAAGGCTGCTGAGGAAGGTTGCCAAACTTTTGATAAATTATTCCAAAGAAATGACCTGGAGTTGTTCTGGGATGCCCCCTCTCAAGCAGCATCTCTTCATTACTTCCTGTTAACTCTGAGTTGGTTTTGAAATCTGACATTCAGTTTTCTTCCTGTGATAAAATATTTAAAAACTGGAAATAAAAGAAGCAATTTTATTATGTGCTTTGGTCTCATTTGATGCCATTTTGCATTCCAGCTGGTTGCTGCAGCCCCTGCCTTTTTTCTGTATCCTTTGGCCTTGGTCTTTGGCAACTTAGACAAAGCAGAACCACTCACAGAACTCTGAACCTTCCTTAGCCATTAAGAAACTGCTGCATCGGATCTGCCTGCTGCTGGATTTTTTGGTCCTTCTCAAATCACCTGCTCCTCCCT
Organism: Fringilla coelebs; assembly: GCF_963513975.1. Lineage (NCBI taxonomy): Eukaryota > Metazoa > Chordata > Aves > Passeriformes > Fringillidae > Fringilla > Fringilla coelebs. Next base: position 112,153,363 of record NC_140029.1, on the reverse strand, counting down.
CTTTTCTTCCAGAGGATAATATGGCATTACATAATGATTGTTATAGTTGCAGTTACCCTGAATTGCAGTTGCACAGGGCAGGAAAGGAGTAATGCCTTGCAGGGCAGAAGCAGTGCAGTTGTCAGGCTCGAGGTGGGAAGGATGGATGAGAGGTGCTGGGGTGGAATCTGGCTCCGTTTGCTGCCACAGCAGGCAGGAGGAACCAGCTCAGTGTCCTTTTAGCCAGCTGCACTCCCCAGAAAAGATCCTGGTTGTGGTGGTGTGGGACTGACAAGATTAATGTGTGTGCCTGTGCTGTACCTACTCCTTGTAGGGGTGAGAGGAACTTTCATTTCTAGGGCTGTCGACTAAGTGTGAAAATTGACCTGCTGGAGGGAGAACACTGGTTTTATCATTATTTTAAGCATGAGGGAAATAATGGGTGAATGCTGGAAGCAGTATGGCATGCCAGGAGGGGCTGTGACTCCTCCCAGCCCCCTCGTGGGATGCTAATAGGGAGGAGAGGTCCACTGTCCCATTTGAAAGAGAAGGGCCATGACCAATCGATGTTAAATGTGGCGGCAATGCCTCACGCGGTGGCCGCGGGATAAAAAGGCAGAGAGACAGCCTGAACTGTAAAGACATTTCATTTCCCTGGTAATGAGGGAGACACACTGTGGCAGTGAAACCAGGGAGAGAGAGGCTGCGAGATGCTAATTTCTGCTCCTGCTGCCGCTGCCGCTTTGATCTGAAGCAAATGCCCGTTTTAAATTGCAAACGGATGCGAGTCAGATATCATCCAGCCAGTGCCTTACAGGCTTAATGAAGTGGGACGTACGCTGCTGCCTGGTAGTGTTAGGAGAGGCAGGCAATTCAGAGAGGAATTACTGAAGGGCTAAAGACTCAGGGAGCGAGGATAGGGGGGTGTCACAGGCTAACTCTGTGTGGCACGGTGTCCCCTGCTTGCTGTCCTTGGGAGGCTGTCCTGGTGTCACACGGCCACGTTTGAAGGCACATCCTGCAAGGTCATCCTGCTCCTTGGTCTCAGAGCACGAACATCAGTTTGGGACATTCTGCAGTTGAGGCAAAGGTATGGGAGTTTAGGTGTCGGTCATTTTGTGCTATCATTTGGCATTTAATTGAACTTGAGCAAGACAACTGACAAAGACATTCTGGGACAGACCCAGAGGCTCCTGGGGATGGAGTCATTTATCCAGAAGCAGTGACCTGGGAGCCTGGTACTGGATTTGGGGAAAGAGCTGAATTGTCTTGAAGAATGAATGTCTAAAGGGATATTTATTATATTCTTCACTAACACAAGGCTTTGGGGTCCTAGGATGCGGCTGGAGTTTGTTGTATGCCTCCTGTGGTATTCAGATGTTTGGACGTCTCTGCAAGATGCAGCACTTGACCAGACAGACATGAGAAATCTGAGGGACCTGCAGGGAGGATTGACCTCTGCACTAAGCAAAGAAAGGGTCTGGCTATTGAAAAAGGCTCACAAATCTGTGAGGTTCTTTGAAGGAGTCAGCATGCGAATGGGAAAAATCTTGTGGCTGTAGTCTGTGTGCATCCAAAAGAGGCTCCACAATGTCCCTGGTCATTACAGAAACTAAGTTAGGACAAAACTGGCAGCTCCTCGCAGGGCTAAGCTATTTGTTAAAAATACCAGGCAGAAAAGAAAGTAAGTGGTTCTGACAGAAAAGGGAGGTCACCAGCGATGAGACCTATGCTGCTCAGCGAATGCAGAAATGGGCTGGGAAAGAGGATGATTGCTAAACAAAGAAAGATAATATTAAGTTAATCAAGGCATTAGCAGCAAGGGCTGAGTGATGAAATTCACGGGGTGCTATGAGACTGGGTAATGAAGAAGAAGATGACTTTTGTGTAGGTGACTGTAAAGTGAGACATGGTGGCAAAAATTAACCCGTCTTAGCATCACATATGAAACGATGGGGTCTGAGCTGACCACTGTCATTCAGAAGCAAACCCTTGATGTGAGACTAGCCAGGTTTATGTAACATCTGCAAGATGATCAGAGCAGCCAAGACAGCAAAAAGAGTTATCAGGAAATAAAGACAAAACCATAATTTTGCTGCTGTGTACACCAGGGGAGCATTCACACCTTCCATGAAGGGCTATTCCTCCTCCCCCACAAAGGACAACACACCTAGCCAGGGCACAGGGAGGGCTGGCAAACAGTTTGGGGTTTTTTTGCTTTTAAAAGCATTAGAATCCCTTTTCAGTACAGTAAATCATGTTAATCTGTAGGCCACTAGGCAAGATGAAGCTTTTAGATTATCCATTATCCTTTCTTTTTCTACAGCATTCAAGGACTTCACACTATCACAATAAGATAGTTGAGAATTTTTTCTGCTTAACAAATGAGGCAACTTAGAGATAGTGGTTTGCTGTGAAACGGGCAAAGAAATAGGAAATCTGTTTTTTTAGAATATCTCTAGAGAAAGAGACAAGAGAAAAGACTGACTCTAATAGTGAGAATCAAAGGGAAAAATCTCTCTGCTGGATCCAAAATAAGTTTCCATAGAAACAGATTTTTCAGAGAATGAATTACTGCAGTATGAAATTAAGATTGTGGATCTAATTCTGCAAAATATTTAAGCATGTTCTTTGTTTATCCCTATTCAGTTCAAGATGCAAGCATGTGATCTTCATGGAGGCTTATGTGCTTTATTTGATGGAGGTAAAAGTAAGGATAAGTTGCACTGAAGTGGGATCCAGGTTTTCTTGTGCTTCCTTGTCACTGACAAACTTGCAACTTATTTTTTATGACAGCATGTGTTGCTTTGCTGCCAGAAGTATAGGCCCCAGTGCCTCAATTTGAGAGTTCAGCCCAAAGTTCCATCAGACTCTTGCCACTGCTGGGGAGTGGAGTCAGCAGAGTTTTTACATTGCTGGGTACTTTATTGTTTTGTTAATTAACCTTTTTTTTTTCTATTTACGTGCAGGTTTAATTTTAAATGGGATACTTATTCTGTAAATGAATGCCATGGTGATTATCAGATAATTAATTTGAGAAGCGATGGTATAAGAGGTTGAGATTTGCTCATAATCTGTCTTTTGTGCACCTCTGTTTGTGGCCCATAGATATTTTAAAGACAGGATAGGTTCTTAATATTTTGCATGCTAATTGCTTTTATTGTAAGTGTGTTCTGCTAAATGATTGGGTTTAGTTTAAGCTATTTAGGGCTGTTTTGTATATCTTTTTCTCCCCTCTGTGTTGTGACTTTATTCTTAGCTGAATTAACAGGACAAATAAGGTTTGACTCAGAGTTTTATTTCCATTTACTGTACTTGGAATAGATGAAGCTCTTGTGTAGCCAAGCTGCAGCTATTCTTCTTCATGCAAACTTTCCGTGTTCTTAGTCCCTCTTTATTTCACATATTCCTCTTTATTTCACATCTTCCAGCTTTTTATTTGGGGAGGTTATATTTGTAGACCCCCTTCCAAGCATTTCTCAGCAGCACTACAAAGCCCAAAAAAGGAACTTAAGCCTAGTGCTAATAGTGCTTTGGGACTCTGTTGGGACGATGCAGAACAAATAATCCTCATGGAAATTGTATCTAATTTTCTTGTTCCCTTCTCTGACCCCTTGTGCTTGTCCCAGCCAAAATAAACTCTCAAGGCATTTAAACAATCCATCTTCACATAATGTTCATGTCAATGTTCCATCTTAATGTGGAAGCTCTTGACTTGCTTGGGTCCAGATGAACTATTTCCCCCTGCTTGTCACCCACCAGGCCAGCTGTGGCTGCAGGGGGTTCTTGCCTGCCCTGGAGTGGTGGTGGTCACAGATGGTGAACCTGGTTCTGGAGCTCAAATCCTAAGGAGGGGAACAGCAGCAGCAGCTGAAACTGTCCCCTAGCACTACTGAGCTTCAGTGTTCCCTTACAGCTGGAAAGTATTCTTTCTCAAAATTTCCCCTGACAGGGAGATGGAAGACACACTTCATCTCCTGGAGACTTGGCTTTCCTTGTGCTTGCTGAGAGCCACGCTTGCTTTCCTGGCATCCTCCCCTCCTCCTCCTCCTCCTCCCTGCTTTGGGACAGATTTTTTGTTTAGTCAGTGCCTGCCACGCTGGAACCATCAAAAGGGCACATCAGTGGTGGCAGAAGGTATGCCTCTCCTTTGGTGGTGGTTTTCAGCTCCAAGTTTTTCAAGGTGTGAGGAAAGGATGCTGTCAGAGGATATTACATTCCTGCAGCAAAACCACTGAGGGGAGCCTAATGGACAGCTTTTCTTCTCAGATGATTTCAAATCCCTGAGGAGGCCGTGACCTATGTCAGAGACCAAAATGTTAAACAGATTTGCATGGGAAAAGCAACTTTTGCTCCCCTTTTGCTGCCTCCTCAGACCTCTGGCCCCACCTGACCAGCAGAGGTGGGCAGCCAGTGCAGAAGCCAACCCTGCCCAGTGCAGAAGCCAACCCTGCCCACTCCCCAGCCAGGCTGGCCCAGGTGCCCCTGCCAGGCATCCCAGGCCCACAACACAAACTGTGGAGTGCACACACCTTCCTCTGTGCTTCAGACCTGAGTCAGGTGAGTACATCCCCACACAGACCAGCTTTGCTGGCCCCCAAGCCAGACACATTTCCCCTTTGAACTTGCAAAGCCTGCAGTTTGCATGCTCAGCTGAAGCAGCGAGAATGGATAAAACCAATTTATTTTTAATCCAGTGCAAGATCTCTTACTCTTGGCTATTTTTTTCATAATTGGTTCTGTTTTCTGCTAATGATCTGAAATTTAGCATCTATTTCTGCCTCAGATATTTTGATAACTGGTGTTGAGGATGAAGATTAAGACTGTTTTTAGCACTGAAGGCTGCAGGACATATGGATGCTGCAGACCTGTTAGTGACAGACAGAAAGTTGTTTGGAGGCAACAGGACAGATTGTCTGGGATTCCTGGCTTAGTCCCAAGGAAAGGCTGATGAGGTAAGTAGTGCTGGGAAAATCCTGTTAGGGAAGGAAAAGAGCAGACTGGAGCTGAGAGATCACTGGATGCGCTGTACTGAATATGCAGTTTCTCTCCAAAATTGAATTCCCTTTTGGCACAGAAGCAGGATTCATATTTCTCTCCTTGGTGCACTTGCTTCCTTAGCAGGCTGGTAAGGCACTCTGGACTGTCCAGCTTTTAGTAATGGGTTAAAGATGAAAACCTTGTTCTAAACCATTGAGGCAGTTGGTTCAGGTTGGGATCAGGCATTTCTGCCTCCATCCCATTTGCAGATGCCAGAGTGTGGGATGGAGCATCTAGAACAATATCCCCACTTCTGACTTCTGTTGCTATGACAGAAGTCAGAAGCTCCAGTGTGGAAATGTTCCTTGCTGAGCTGGAGGGGGGCTGTTTCCAAATTCAGGCAGGGCATTTTGGGCAGTGGGAATGTGTGCACACACATTTGGTAACCACCAGCACCATCCCACCGATCCTGGGATCTTCCCTGTAGCTGCAGTCTGTGTTTCCATGTTGGGCATGTTTTACACTTCCCTGGTCCCTTTGGTCTAAGGGTGATTTGTGCCCTTTCCTCTACAATAAGTAGATTAGCTGTGATTTATTTGGGGGCAGGCTTGGGACAGGGGATTTGTGTGCTGCTGTGGGTGTAGGAGTTGTGTGATCTCATGCAAAGGGTGATTGCTGCAAAGTGCAAAGGCACAGATTAGGGTGAATGACACTCTGGATCCAAAAGCTGAATGGGGATGTGGCTGGGATATCCAAAGTCCTTCAGGTGCATTCTTAAATACATCCTCTTCCACTCCCTGCACCCTTCTGATTATGGACAACAAAGTGGCAGGCTTGTCTCCCCTTTCATTCTCTGCTTTCTCAGGAGGTGGTGAGAGGAGAAGCAAAGGATTGAATTCTTCTGCAGAAGAAAAGAAGCAGAAAAGGGCTCTGCAAGCAGAGCAAGGGCACGTGCTGTCTGGTCAGGGCACAGCCACGACTCCCTCTAGTAGGAGGCAGGGGAGGGATTCCGGGAGGGATTCCGGGAGGGATTCCGGGAGGGAGGGAGGGAGGGATGGAGGGATGGATGGATGGATGGATGGATGGATGGATGGATGGATGGATGGATGGATGGATGGATGGAGGCAGTGACCCTGAGTAGCAGGAGAAGTGCCCAGGAGGGGGCCTGCACAGGGTCAGGAGGGGCAAGGACCTGGAGGGAAGCTGGAGTCTGGAGATGGGACCAGTGTCAGAAGCACAGAACAGCCCAGGCTGGAAGAGGCCTTGAAAGATGATCTGGTTCAACCTTTCATGGGAAAGAGAGAGTAGATGAGATTCTCTGGCACCCTGTCCAGTCACATCTTGCAAACTTGCAGCGATGAGGCTCCACCACATCCCTGGGGAGTCATTCCAGTGATTGATTGTTCTCACTGTAAAAAACACATTTGTTATATCAAGATGAAATCTCTCCTCCTACAACTTGTACCCTCTCCATGTGGCTCTTGTGAAGAGAGAACCTCTGTCTAAATTGTAGTCACCCTTTAGGTTGTGGGAAACTGTGATGAGGCTCCTCCCCAAGCCTTCTCCAGGAAGAAAAGACCTAGTTACTTCAGTTTTTCCTCATACTGAAGGATCTGCAGCCTTTTGACCATCTTTGTGGCCCCTTTCCACTCTATCAACAACTTTATTTTTGTGTTGTGGGGGCCAGAAGAGGATACAGGATGACAGGTGTGATCTGGACAAGGACTGAGGAGAGTGAAACAATGACATCTGTATTTCTGCTGGCAGTGTCCCTCTGTGGATGCAGCCCCTTTGCTTTTCCCACTGCAGTGCTGCACTCCAAAGTCATGTTCAGCCTGGCCCTCTGAGTGTCCCTGTGCAGCCAAAGCCAGGAGAAGCCCAGGAGCAGCTGGTTTGTGTCACTGCAGGGTTGGTGTCACTGCAGGGCCACTGCCACCTCGAGATCCCCCTGCAGAGAGGGGAGCTGGCCACGGGTGCCAGGGCTTGTTTGCACACTGAAGACAGGCAGAGCAATTGCAACACGGGCCAGGAAGATTTTGATGCAACAGGAACCCCAAGGCACCAGGATGTGTCAGCTCCCAGCCCTGCAGAGAAGCAGCTTCTCCTTTCCCATGGGAAGTGGGGGGCTGAGGGAGGCCAGCAGCATGCAGGCTGTGGCTTCTGCCTTGCAGACCTGCTGCTGCTGCAGGCCCTCCATCTACACATCTTCCAGGCAAGGCTCTGTCCAGCTGGCATGGGCGTTTGGAAAGCATTTTCCTGATGCTTGTAAAATGCCATTTTCCTTTTCAAAATCCCCCATCTTCCACGTCTCTGAGTGGCAGAGCTGACCCCTGGCATCCTAAACCTCCATATGGAGCCATCACTTTCCTGCCTGCCTGGCTTTTTCTTAGATTTTCATGCATCATGGGAGTGAGCAGAACAAGAGCCTTCCTGTTTCCCTTGCTGCAACTCAGCACCCTGGCAGCAACAGCAAACCTTGCAAAAGGCTTGTCGACTGTTTGCTACAAATCCATATGAAACTCTGGCACCTGCACGAGCTGCAGACTCAGCAAGGTAAGCAACATCTGGCAGTAGATAAATTTGGCTGCAAAGACAACATGGAAAGTGAGAAGTGCTGTTGGAAACAGGCACATCCCACAGCATCCACCAGGCTGGGGCTGAACTGGGAGCTGTCCTGCTCCTCTTCTGCAGACAGGGGGGAAAGCAGAGTCCATTGGACACCTATCACCTGATGGAAGCAATGCTTGGTCTCTGCAGTGAGATTTTGGGGAATGCAACCTGTGCCATCCTTCCCTCAAAGAGGTAGGATGGGGGGCAGGGAGGAGTGCCAGACTTCCACCTGAAGTCCAAGAGCTGTTACCAGCTCAGCTGGCTCTTGAATCCCATCTTTTTCTTTGAAATGAAAGAGGATGAGCCTCTGTTTTTTAATCTTGTTCAGGAGGAAGTGAAGAAGGGTGGCTGGGGGCCTGTGACAGTGGCCCCAGAGCCATGACCCACAGAGCAGTAAGGAGTGATCTGAGGAAATGAGAGCCTTTTTGTGGTGTCTGGTTAAGAAATGGACAGGAAGGCTGCAGGGAGATCTACAAGAAATTCAAATTAAAGCCATGCTTTGTTGCTTCAAGATGCTGAGAAGCACCAAACCGTGGCAGAACTAGAAGAAATCACCATCTGAAAGAATCAATGGGCTTTTGGTCTGGTGGTCAAAACCAGCATTATTATCTGCAGGAGCCTGACAGGCTGAAGGCGTTCATATCTGAAAATCAGTGTTGCCTCCAGCCTCATGAGCAATCACAAGAGTGAAATATTTTGTTGGCCTTGGGCAGGGCTCTGCTCAACCCAGAGCTCAGAGAAAGCGCCTCTGGGTCGGGGGGGCAGGGTGAGGCGCAGTCTCCATCCTGCAGCGCAGCCCTTGGCTCTCATCATGGCTGGGCTCACAGCACATTGCCCTGCCAGGCAGAAATCCTGTGTCCCTTGGGCTCGTGTCCAGCACCTCTTGCCCCTGGGCATGTCTGGGCAGCACAGCCCTGCCCAGGGCTCGTCACCCCACCACTGGGCTGGCCAGCCTCGGCAGCCGCGTGTGCCGGGGCCGGAGAGCAGCTTACACCAATGACTGCCACCACCACCAGCTGTCACTTGTGCTGGGACTTGCAGCTGCCACCTGACAGGCAGCTCAGCACTGTGCTTGTTTCCCCAGCCACATGCCACATCTATCTCTGGGTCACCTTTTGAGAGCTTGTACCGAGAGCTGGCAGCTTTTGGGTCTTGGTTAGCCTTGCAAAGCTGCCAGAGTGTTTTGGCTTTTCGCTTGGACACCTCGTGTTAGGTCTCAATAATGTTGCAGTGATGAAGTTAAGATGGAGTGTCTCCAGCCCTCCTCTTGGAGTGAGCTACAGTGGATAATTACCTTCCCTGCTAAGAGCACATGGCTTTTCTGACTCTAACTTTCAGTCACTGAATCTTCTTTCACTTTTCTCCACCGAATCCTTAGACTGTCCTGAAAGCACTTGCTCAAAGCCTCTCACAACTGGTTTTGCACAACTCAGACTAAGCTTTTCATGCTCTGGACAACATTTCCCCCAGTCTTAGAAGATCAAAATGAGTTTAAGCATGCAGAAACCTAGAGGTGTAAAAACATTGATTTCCCAAGTAACCCATATATCGGAAAGTCTGCTTAAATATTTGAGGATTGAGTCACCTGTACTTAAAATAGAGCAATTAAGGAAACTAAATATCTTCTTGAAGGGCTGAATAATTCCTTCACATCAGTATCCACTATGAAGATGGCTGTGGAGGTGCTTAGTCAGATCTTGCCCTTTTCTGCACCAGGAGCAAATAGCATCAGAGACTGAAAGAGGAGGAGCTGGAGCAACCAGTAAGTATCATTAGGCTTCCAGGTCATGATGGTGTACAGCCAAGAGGTCTTGGGGAGCACGAGGATGAAAGGGCCATTTCTCAAAAAGAAGTATTTCTCTTATTGAAGAAAAAAGAGCCCCACACACACTTAAAAAAAAAAAAAAAGGAAAAAAAAGAAAAAAATGGAGAATGTTTTACTCGCATTTTGAGCAGCTCTTGGGCTGATCCGGAGAATTACAGGTCTCTTTGACATGCATGCAAATGAATGCGATGCCTAGCAAATTAGGAGAATTGGCCATGAAGCTTACATGGGTAAGACTGCTCGGAGGTGCAACCTGCAGAGATTCTGCGAAGGAAACCACATTTCCTGCATTCATGCAAGTCTTTGAACAAACCAGTGAACCAGCGGAAAAGAAGAACTGCCTGACATAACTTAGTTACCTTTTTTGGCAGGCTTTTTGCAAGTACACATTCGAGATCTGGCTGCAGACATCTGGCCAGCATCAGAGGAAGCAGCTTATCACTGTGGCTCTGACCCTGGCCAGGACATGGGAGAGCAGGTGGTCAGTGCTGGTGTGGGATGAGGTGTCAGTGACATGCCTTGATCAGCCACAGCAACCTCTGGGGACAGGGAGAAACGTGCCAAAGCTGCAGCAAAGCTCAAGAAGGTCACTCAGGGAAGAGGAGAGGTAGGTGGCAGACCCGAAGGAGGAAGCAATGGATTCAAAGGGTTACCTATGCCCAGGATGGTGCTATAAAGAGGTACTGAGGGTGGAAGTTGTTGTCTCCTCGGCACTGTGTGTTTATGTCCCTGATGCTGAAGATCTGAGTGTGTGGGACACCAGCAGGCTGGATGCAGAGACAAGACTGCTTTGCCAGGCAATTTCAGGGGTCTGTGCTGGTCCAGTCCCAGGGGAAATGCTGAAGAAAACTCAGAAGAGGAGACAACCCAAAAAAGCAGTATGTAGGGGTAGAGAGTACCCCCTTCCTGGTAACATCTGAGTCGATAACCTCCAAGCACAGAGGACCGGGCTCTTGCTGAGCCACTGAAGCACAGCTGATCAATAACTCAAAGTCCCGATTTGCACATTAGCAGAGTCAATTATCAGCGCTGCCCTCTGCTTCCTTGATTATTATTTCAGCATGTAGCAGCTGCTTCACAAGCGTTATGGCCCATCACACTCTGAAGGGACTGAGTTAAATGCAGATTATTGACCGATGAGGCCATAAGAATGTACTGTAAAATATACAGTCATGTTCGCCCATAAATCCCCAGCGAGAGTGCTTTCCAAAGCAATTCCTCTTGTGGTGGGACTCTGGGTCACTGTCAAGGCCATGAAAAATGGTTTCTCCACCTTATTCCTGCCATCTCTGCTGTGGTGGTGTTGTCACTCTTGGCTCTACACCAGCATGTGGATGTGGGGCTCTCCCTACCCTGAGCTACTCACTGGGCTTCTGCACGTGGGGTATGGCTGACTTTACCATGGGCAAGGTGAACTGTGTGTGATGTTTCTGTTCTGGCCCCAGGTTTTCTGCTGCCCCTGAGTTCCTTCAAATCCCTCAGTTTTGGCTGAGGTTGTGGGTTTATGATTTGCAGCAGACTGAGTTCAGGCGAGCACAAGCGAGTTAAATCACGAGCTGTTCAAGTACCAGGTAATGACAGCTGTCACTTCTCTGCCACTCTGACAGACTGCTGGCCATCCGCCACGGGCTTCACCAAGGCCAGAGGTGCCCTGCTCATTTTGGTTTGCAAACTTCCTGAGCTTCAGCATACAAATCTGCTTCAAGGAAAGGGATGAATGTCTGTGGCTGTGAGCTGGGGAAGCTATGTGTCTGTACAGAAAACTCTCTGCACTGGAGACATTGGTAGCTGGGCCAGCAGTGAGGAGGTGCTCAGCAGCTCCGTGGAGCCCTTCATGTGGGACCTGAGAGGAGCCTGGGCTCATCCTGGGCAGGTTGATGGTTATGGGCAAGCACAGCACACACTGACAGCTCAGGTCCCTCTTCTGGGCTTCAAAGAACATCACTCATTTTGGCCACTGCCCCCAGGCTGAGACCTGCTGGTTTACCCCAGGCACTAAAGTTTCATGCCCTTGAAGGCAGATCCCTGCTGAGGTGTCCTTAGTGCTTCTAAGGATTTCTTGATCTGCTTCTCCCTGGGGAGCTCCTCTTCCAAGGACAGGAGAAAATTTCACATGCTTTGAGCTGGAGTGATGGCTAATTTGGACCTTGACACGTTACAAAAGTTTGGGGGTCCTTAATATAATTTTGACATGACTCTGGAATGGTTTTTTTCCCAAAGCTTTCCCACGTGCAGCATTCTGGCCGCATCTCTGGCTGCAAGCGTTTTAAAAACCTCTCTCTGTTGGAGGCACTCAGATCCTCAGGATCAGGCCTCATGAATCCCCAGGGAGGCTTGAATCCACCAGGATGGTGCCAGCAGGTGTACGGGGATTCTGCTGGCCACAACTCCTGGAACGTGGTGCTGAGCCCCTGCTGCTGTAGCACCCTCGTGTCACACAGATAAAAGCACTGCAAGGAGCAAGGGAGTGCAGGGTGTTCCCTGCTATGGCTGGTGTGTCCCAGCGTGGCCACAGATGGTGGAGGGGCTGCTGAAGGGTCACACCACGTTTTTGAGTGCTGTCAGCTCCCTGGTGTTTATATTCTTTAGCTCACTTTTCATCTCGTGTTCCTCTTTGTCGGATAGCACACAAGCTTGCCTTCAGCTATGTCGTGCACATTTACTTTTCACTTCCAGGGTAAATCTCTCTTACCAGCCCTGCACAAACACCTCTCCTTGACTCCTCTGCTTCTCTTCCACACTCTGCATACACGTGAAACAACTTTGTTGAAATGTCAGCCTGGAAAAAGAGGTTTCCTGGCGACAGAGCTGTCTCCTTATCAAGGATATCACTGCAGCAGGGCTGAACCCATCAGGGAAGGACAAAAACTTTTGAAGACTGTCCAGGAAAGAACCACTGTGAAGTGACCTCTGTCCCATCAAAGGCCTGAGGTGCAGGGAAGAGCCAACAAGCTACTGATTTTTTTACTTGCTTGTCCTTGTCATAGAAGTCTAGCCAGCTCAGTGTTTCTTAATTGCCTCGTGTAACCCATCTGGAGGTCCAGACAATATCTCCAGCATGTTCTGCATGCTCACTGCTGCCTCTGCCTGCTCTAGAAATGTCAGGGCACAGGCACTGAGAGAGCCCTGTGATATGAAACCCCGACACAAACTGCAGGCAGTGAAACCGCGCTGCACCAGCACAAGCCGTTCGTGCCACGCTTCCAGTCTTGCAGCAGGGTTCAGAATGGCTTTACCTCACTTCTTCAAAAACCTTCTATGTCCTCACAGTCAAAGACTCATGTGCTAGACCTGGAGCTGCCTCCTGGTTAAGGCTGATGAAACCTAGACCAGTTTCACAGTGACTTTCAGGCTGAGTCTCTCACATCTCCACAGATGTGCCTCTTTGGTCACCTTGGATATGTTCTTTGCCTTCAGCTGGGGCCACTACCTGTATACCAAGGCAAGGGTAGGGAATTAGATATGGTTATATTGGCATTTTCAGGGATGCAGTTTAGGCTCCCATGACCCTAACTGTGTCCTTTGAAAGCTGAGGGATGTGAAAATACTTCAGTTTTTGAAGAGGAGGAGGCTGTCAAAGAATACCAACGAGGTTTGCTAAGCCCACAGGCTGCAAACGGGGAGTTGTTCACCCAACCCTGCAGCACAGCCACTGTGAGACACTCACTCAAACTCCTACACCTCCTTGGAAGAGGCTACAAGAGGAAGAGCATCTTCATGCAGCAGGTCATGGACACCTGGGCCTCTGCCCCTTGCAGGCAGGCAGCCCCAGCAGGTTTGGGCAGGGTGAGAGGCATTTGAGGACAACAGGCTCAGGACTGGGGTACTCCAAGGGATGGTAAGTGCCCTCTCACACCCGTGGCTTTGAGAGGACGGGAGCTGTGGGAGGATATTGGGGACAGAAGCCAGGAGTGCTCGGCCCTGTGTGCTCTTTCCCATGGCTGCAGTGGGAGACCAGACTAGACAGCCTATCAGTGTGACCTGAACAGGCATTTCCTAGGAACCTAATCCCAAGATTTAAAGCCTTGAGAGAAATCTCCCTCTCTGAGCAGAACTGAGGATTTGGAAGCTGAGAGGTAATACAGACAGAGGGAATTATCAGGAGGTTAAATATGTGAAATCACACTGGTGTCCTCAATTTTTCTGCTCCCGATTCCTCTGCTGTGGCAACGTTCAGGCTTGAGTGTTTTCCTGCTGGGTGATGTCTCACCTTTTCTCACTGCAACACAGAGGTCATGGTTTGTGGTTGAGGGCCCCACTGGTGGCAGTGACCCAGAGAAAAATGAACAAGCTGAAGCCTCTGATTAAAAATGCCCCTGTGGGGAGGGAGGACATACTTCACTGTGTCCTGGAGAGCCGTAGCTGCCTGGTGGCAGCTGAGCAAAGGCCAGTGTGATGGTGGGGGTCTCAGTCCTCTGTCTGCTTACTCACATTTGTGGAAATTCAGGATGTAAGTCAGGGGGACCTTAATATAGCTGAGACTGCAACCCTTTCTATCAAATTTCACTGCAACTTGAAGAAAGGACAGCAAGAACACATCCATGGGGAGGGGCAAAACACTCTCTCAGGCCTCCTTACTGATGAAACCAGCCTGGAAATCAACCTTGTCTGGAGCAAGGCTTCACCCAGGGGTGCTTTCAAGGCTGGCAGCTTCAGGGTGGCTGCAAAGAGCTCGCAGCACTGCTGGGGGGGCACTGCCTGCCTGCTGCCAGCCAGGCTGGTGCCTGCCCTGACACACAGACTGCACAGCCTCGATCAGATGGGTCAGCCAGAAGGGGCTGGAGGGGAGGGAGAAACCCTGGTGGGGGGCAGAGACCCTGGCAGCCAGAGGCACCCCTGGCCCGGCCTCATGAAGAGACAGGGATGTTTATAAAGCACCTGCATTCCCCCAAAAAGCAGGAAAGCATTATGGATGCTCGTGCCTGTAGGGGAGAGGTAAGGGGGCTGCATCCTGAGGTGGAGGCTGGAGGGGCTGAGGGCACAGAGCTGAGCTGTCTGCTGGAGGAGAGGGCTGGGATGGGGCTGCCCAGAGAGTGTACGGAGAGGAGAGAGCCTCCTGTGTGTGACAGGGCTGTTGTGCTCCTTGGCCATTCCAGCAGCCGCAGTTTGGTTTGGGAAAGCTCCTTGGCATGCAAAGGCAGCTCCAGCTGGCGGGTTTGGGACCAGCCCTGAGAGCAGAGGTTGGTGATACAATTCCCTGCATGAGGACCTGGGGTGGAGGGGAAGGTGAGAACACTTGCCAGCAAAACAAAGCTGGGCAGGCCTGACAGCTCCCACATTCAGGCTCCAGCACTAAGTCTCCTCCTGGAGCATTGGCTTTTGGACCCAACCCTGCTTTCCAAGGGGCTCTGCTCACTCAGCTCTCCCAGGCTCCAGGGGTGTGCCTGGAACATGGTGTCATGGTTTTAGCAACACGTGGCTGAGCTTAGCTCTTGGGCGTAGGTGAGGAATGGGTGGGCTCTCTGCTCTGTAATTTAAAAGCTGACTTTTGTTTAGCTCTGACTGCATGCACCACCAGCTGGGAGGACCAAAGTGTGGGTGCTTGAGGTCAGCATTTTCCATCCCTGGTGTGCAGTTCCCTGGGGACACATGTCCTGACTTTTGGGGTCTAGGCCCATGAGTTTGCTGTCTGGTGGCAGTCCTGCCAGACCAGTGCTGGCCATTGAGATGCCCCCTCTGAAACACCCTGAAACCCCCCGGTGTGACTTCCCAGGCTGGTCCTTGACACGGCACAGCTCCCTGCACCTTCACCTGCTTCTGGCAGTCCTGCTCACAGAGACATTTGGGAAAGCATCCCTGCTGTGAGAGTCTGAGGTACCTCTGAAAAGCTCAGGGAGCCCGTGGGCAGCAGGAAGGGCATGTTGGCCCCGCTCCTGAGCACAGGGGAAAGTGTCTGAACTGCCTTAGCAATGGAACTCTCCCTCCTCTGCTGGCATTTGACATGGAAATGGTCCTGATTTATTCTGGAATAATAGGATGAAATGGTGCAAAGGAAAATTTTACACTGAGGATCGAGATAAATTGCCCAAAGCAAAGTCAGCCAAGAGAAGGGAGGGGGGAATTGCATTGCTCTGGTCATTCCGAGGAGCAAACATCGCGGTGGAAAATAAAAACGTTGGAAACAACGAGATGCTGGCCAAGGAGAGCTGGCTGGCGTGAGGGAGTGCCGATGTTCTCACATCCTCCAAGGAATTACTGCCGCTTGGTGCGGAGCTTCCCAAACCTCGCACCCCGCCCGGCAGGCAGGGGCGGCGGCGGCAGCTCCCGGCAGAGCCGGGCGGGCTCCCGGAGGGTTTCTGACAGTCTGGCACCATCTGCTGGGGCTTCCCGGAGCGGGGCTGAGCCTGCTGCCTCTGCCGGGGAGCCGGAGAGCCCAAAATCACCAAGTCCTTTAGGCTGGAAAGGACCGATAAGGTCACCGAGCACAGCCGCCGACCCAGCTCTAAACCGAGTGCCACGTCCAGGGATGGTGGTTCCGCGATTCCCGAGACGGCCTTTTCCAATGTTGTCCTGGTTTAGGGCAAATCTGGGAGAAAGCTTCCAAAAGGAGGCCCCTCCAGAAAGCAAACCCACACGGCTCCTCCTCCCAACCAGTTTGGGAAGGATTCCTCGGAGAGAAGTGGAAAGAACCTGTTTATTTACCAGGCACAGCACCCCCAGCACACAAAATAAACAGACGACAACACTCTTTCACTGCTCTGAAAAAGATGACAAATTCAGAAAGTCTCTCCTGGGGGTGGTCATTCTGTTATCAGTCCCTCTGGCACTGGGGCAGCTGCTGCAGCCACAGGGTGCAAACTCTCGGTGTTTCCCAGATCCCAGTCCGGAGCAGGCTCGAGTGGTTCCATAAAAGGGAAAGGAAAAATAGTCCAGGGAAAATTTGAACTGCTTAGCTAAACTAACTAATGAACAGAAGGAAGAACAAAGAGAAAAGCCAATCAAAAATCAAAAGCCACACTATGTACTGCCCCATCTCGGTGTCCCGCCAGCCGTGGGGAGCAGCTGATAAGAAACCAAAACAAAACTTTCACTCTTCAGAACCAGTCTTGAAGGCACAGAACATAACATCCAGCATAAACAGAACAACAACTGGGGATGCAAGCATCCTAACGTCACCCTAGGAGAAATGCCTGACCACCCTTCCAGGGAAGAGGGCTCTCCTGGTGCCCAGGCCGGGCACAGCCCTGCCGGCTGCCGCTGTCAGTGCCAAGCACTGCCGGGGCACCAGCGGCCAACTGAGCCACGGTGACACAGGGATGTCATGGGATGGGACAGGACACATAGGATCACTGTGTGATTGGCACGGGATCAGTGCCTGGTGGGCACTCGATGGGTGTGTGATCACGGCATGATGGGCGGGTGATGGCCGTGTGGTGATCAGGCAATTAACGCGTGATTAATGCCATGGTCCCTGCGTGATCATTACGTGATTTTCACATCGAATGGCTCACGGCTGACACATGAAGGGTGAATGATCTCACCTGATCAGTGTGTATTGGCACCTGCTCTGCACACAACCGGCTTGTGATCATCCCGTGATCCACCCACAATCGTCAGATGATTGGGGCGTGATAAGCTCCTGATTAGTGCGTGATCGCCACACGATCACCGCGGGATGGTTGCAAGATTGGCCTGGCACAGGCGCCTTCCCTGGTGCTCACCTTGTTTTATGCCTGGATTTGTTCATAGCAGGAATTCATCCCTCTTAACCAGGCTTTCCCTTGCCACCCAGGTAAGTCTTTTCAGCCTTCCTGACTCTTTCACTAAAGCTGCCCCCCACTCAACTTGAGGCCATTTCCTTTTGTCCTATCACTTGCTGCTTCACCCTCTCCTCTTCCTCCTCCTGGTCATTGCCTTGCAGTCAGCGTGTCCTCAGTAGCACAGTGGCAAAGGTGAATGATGGCCCAATTTATGGACCTAGAGTCAGCTTCCAGCTGGGGTCACCCTGGTGACCCCTCACTGGATCACTTGGTTTAGCCGAGGGGCTGGGGCCATTCACGTTTGCCAGGCCCTGCCTTTTCTTCCAGGGCCTGGCAAGGTCAACTTTCCTGCTGCTGGGTTTCCTTCACATCCTTTCCCTTTCTCTTGTCTTTCCTTGCCCAAAGGTGGTGGCCACTCCTGTCCCAGTCCCTGGTTTGCTGCCCAAGCACTCCTGATCTATGCGCTGAAGCTACTTTAACAATGGGAAGGCACCTCAGGGCCACTGGGATAGGGAGGGTCCTGGGAATGATGGAGTGAACTGAAGCAAGTCCTTCCTCTGCCATAGATGGGCCGTGGCTGGAGGGGTGTCCTTGGGTTGGCATTGCTCCCTCCAGGAGGTCTGGGAAGGAGCAGCAGCAAGGTGAGCACACACTGAGGAGCAGATCCCTGACTTGTGACCTGGCAGCAGGGGCTGGGCACGGCTGTGTTTGCAGAAACACCATCCTCTCTAGCTGGACAGCAAGAACCCCTCCCAGTTACAGCTGCACTGCCCCCTCCCAAATCTGTCCACATCTGCTGGATGAGGCTGTGCCTGGCCCCAGCCCCTGCTGCACACAAGCAGCAGACACGAGCTGTCCCGGGTTCACACACACTTGTCCTCATTAGAGGCTCCACTGGAGCAGGGAGGGAGGGAGATGGAGAAAGGCAGAAGTCTGCCTCCAGCAAGACGGTCTGCACAAATGGACTGGCTTATAAATGAATTTATAAGTTGAAATTGGCCTATAATGAGAGAGTTACTGAGAAAAAAGGACTGTGCACTGCAAACCACTTAGGAATCGGAGATCTCGGCGCATTATGCGGAGCCAGAGGGGAAATGCTGGATCCTGTGAGCAAAGGCATCACAGATTGCTGTGAGCAGTGACAGGCAAGCTAAGGCCAGTTATGCTGCCTGCCCTGGAGCCCTTCACTGGCCCTGAATGCCTTCCCCAAAAATGCATTTCCCTCTGATTAAATTGCAAGAGTACCGGGCTCTTGAAACCGCTGCTAAATGCCGTTGTTAGAAACTGTTTTATTTCAAGGCAGCTTTTACTAGTAATGGTTCTAGAGTCAGTTCTCCAGAGGAATATGGTTGTTTTAAGTTTTTAGGGTCTTTTTTCCAAAAATAAAGCAGTCTCCCAAGCCCATTGCTGTGGTTGAGCTTTGTGCTTACAGGCTTCTGTCGACAGCTGGCTTGATGAATGAAGATGTGAGGGAAGAAGAGCCTTTCAACGAGGAGGCTTTGTGCTTCCCGGGGCTGGGATGCTAAACAAGATGTAAGCAGTGATTGAAAACACGACATCCTGCACTCAGTACTCCCCAACATATGCAGAATCAATTTCACCTTTTGAATTCCTTGAAACCAGAGAAGAACTTGCTGTGCTTCCATGCATGTAACCCGTGGATTATCTGATTGGGAAGTCTGTGAAGATTCAGGTTTCTCTGAATTACACGCAGCCAGGAGGTGTGGGGAAAGCTCAGCCTACAATTTTCCTTCTCCCAACAGCCATCTGACCCCCAAAGCTGTCCAGAAACCTCTTGTCTGATTTCACCCTCTCCCAGCAGCTAATCTCCACCTCAGTGCTGCCTTTCTGAGGTGCAGGGAATAAGCATTTCTCTCCTTTGAGTCTGAAATGATGTCAGGTGCCATGCCCAGCCGTGCATGTGAGGCGTTCACACTATCCTGTCACCAGCTGTGTCTCACTCCAGAGCCTACAGCCACGAGGGATGGAGACCAAGCAAGCTCCTGTTGTTCCCTCATGCCTCCACACTCATTCCACGATAAATCCACTCTTTGCACCAGGGAAAGCCACACTTTTCTTGAAAGCTGAGCAAGCCTGGCCCCCTCCTAGCCAGGTGTGCCACTGGCATGATGGTGACCTGCTCTCCTTGCCTGTGCAAAGCTGCTTCTCCTTGCAGGGCTGCTGCCATTCCCACAGCCTGACCTGGCACTTCTCTTCCCGTGTTGGGAATGTATTAGCATATTTTCTCTCCTTACTGTCACATGCAGCTATAAAATCTGCTCTCAAACAATTGGCCTGGGAGCATCCAGAGACCACTAACAGAAAGAGAAAAACAGCATCCATATAAAGAAAATCAGCCTCAATATTCAGCTGGCATTGCTCAAAGCTGAAGGGCTTCAAACCTCCTCTGCGACAGGGAGGTCTGAGGCAATGGGAGGAAATGCCAAGCAAGGAGTAAAATCCAGGAGCAGCAGCAAACCTCCTGGGAATGTCTGCTGGGTCCCAATTTCCCAGGGGGTACAGAGTGCAGACACACATCAGCTTTCTGGAGTCATTTTTAAATGAGTTCTGCCATCAGAAGTGGTTCCCTGGCTCCTGCAGGATGAAAGGGGACCTGGAGGATGTTGGTGTGCATTGACCCAAAAGTGCACATCAAAGAGGATGCGTTTGGTATCAGCCAGAAACCCGGCAGAAATGTCTTTGTGGGCACAAACCTCCTGTGGGTACGTGTGAACAACCACATTTCCCTGGCTCTGGCCTCTCCTGGGAATAGCTAGGATAACACAGAGGTGTGATTTTTTCTTTAAAGTGCAGTGCATCTGGGTGTTCTGCTGAGGTCAGTTAGAGCTGTGGGAGATCAGAGGCTCATCAAAGATGAGTGCCTTGCCTCCAGAAGCAGTGATAGCAGTGATTCTTTGCTTTCTGAGTTCTTGTAAAGCACTAACTTGGGAGGCACATGAAGAACTCTTGGCTGCTCCTGTCTCTTCCCCAGGGCAAAGAGGCAACCCAGCTAAAGGAAAAGGATGGCAGCTGGTTTGGGTTGGCCACCTTTCCTCCACCCCATTCCCTGTGCAGTAGCATGTCCTAGAGGGCATGATCCTCTAAATGCTGGGACTTGCTTGCCTCAGGGGTGCTTGCCCCTTGCCTCCTGGTTTCTCAGCACCTGCAGATGCTGCAGGGGGCCCTCAGCCTTGGAGGAGGTATTGGTGCAGGAAGCACTGGCGCTGCTCTGCTATTTCCACTCTTGTTTTTTAGCAGAGGAGCAGATGCCCAGGCTCACTCTCTCCCTAGGTGGTGTGACCCCTGGGATTGCTGCCCTTGTCCCTCCAGGCTGGGAGAGACAAGGAGCCTCACAAAGGCTGCCCTCCTCTCTGCATGGCTCCTCAGAGCCCTGGCAGGGCACAAGGAAGGGAGGGAGGGATTTGCCTTGGCCCTGATGTGACTCTGCTCTTGGACATTCACCTGGGGTACAGCAGCACCTGGAAGAGCACAGTGCTCCCCCCAAACACCAAGGACCAAGCAATGCTTGCTTGTTGCTTGGCTCACACTGCATCCTCCTAGTCCCTGTGCCAAGGCTGCTGTGTTTTTGTCACTGGGGGAGAGCCAGGCAGCTGTTTGCTCTATGACAGTTGCCTGGCTGACATCCCAAAGTGTTTTGCTGCTTTCTTTCCTCTCCTGACAGACAGATGAGTGGAATTATTTGGCTGAAGGAGGTTTTTTCTAGCACCAGCCTCTCTGGTGGCAGCCTTAGAACAGGATCATCCATTTGGCAGTGAAAGAAAGGCACTGCCTTCCCTAGCACTGACACATCCAGCACGGCAGTCCCTTGGCTGGCACCAATCTCCTGAATTCCACCAAAATTGGAGAGACCCCTGGACTGATGTCAGGGTTGGAAGTTGCCATCTTTTGTTCAGGAACACATGAGAGGAGCCCCTGGCAGCCAGGGGCAGGTGGAGCCCAGAACTTCTGGGGCACCTGGGAGAAGCAGATCCCCTGCTGCTGTGCTCAGGCTCTGCCTGGGGTGAGAGAACAAGGATCACTCAAACCTTGATGGGAAAGGGGTCCCCAGCATGCCAGAGTCAACTGTGGAGGAACTTAACACTTGCAATGCATTTCTGAGAAGTCTCTCTACTTGCTAACCATTCAAGGGAAGAGTCTGGAGGTCTGGCTTTGGCTAGAGCCATGTATGGAAATCTGGAGCTACAGCTGCTCCTGTAGAACCCAAGAGACAGGAGAGAACGTCTGTGCGGTTTGGGAGCATTTTAGGCAGGTTTTATCCAATTCTGCCCACAAGTTTAGTAACTGTGGTCCCTGCAGGCACAGAGGGAGGGCACAGCCCTTTCCTTGCACGCACAGCACTGGCAGGGGCTGTGCTCCCCTTCAGTGGCCCTGGATGTGTGCCCTGGGAGAAGGGGGCCCTGCCAGCCAAGGAGGAGCTGACTGCAGCTGTGAGCCATGCCTGGTGCATGGCAGGGAATGCCAGGAGGAAATTCAACTAATGACTCTGCCCTGAGCTGGCTTTGGTCACCTCAGCTCCTGGCACAGGGCACTGCAGGGCTCCAGGGCTTGGCACCTCCCTCCTGCTTTTGCTTGCAGTGGCTGGAGGACAGTGCCAGCATGTCACAAGCTGATCCAAATGGCCACAGACTGGACAGGCTTTAGCACATGTCTTTAATGCTTGGTAGAGCCTCCCCTTCCCCGTGCTGTAGCCACAGCTGCCTGAGAGGCTTCCCTTCTGCAGCTTTGCCCATCTTGTGTTTGCCAGAGGAGCCCAAAGCATGTGAGCAGAGCAAGCAGCAGAACTGCCCAGAGTTTTTGGTCTCAAATGCAAGTGGAAAGCAGCAACACTAACAGCAGCAGGCAGACTCTCTGCAGCTTAGCTCCCCCCCACAACCCTGCAGATGACACACGAGGTGAGCCTCCAGCCAGGAATTCTAGAAGTTGTTCACCAGTTCACCCTGCTGCAGCCTTTCCCTTGCACCACTGCTCCATGGCTGGCACCCTGAAATGGCCATAAAACTGGAGAGGATGTGTTGTTTCCCTGCTTGGAGCAAGAGGCAGGGCCCTTTCCAGGGAACATGGGCACCAGTGTGCCACACGTGGCTGTGTGCCCGTGATGTGCTAACTGTGTGCCAGCCTGGCTTGCCTCTGAATGACAATGCTCAGACAGCAGAAATCCAGAGGACACTTTCACCTGCTGACAGGGTCTTTCTGGAGCTCTTTGCACAGGGCTCAGGAGCTGTAGCTGCTCCTGACTGGCCAGAGAGCCTGTTAATCTCCGGAGATGTGTCCCCTTCTGCTGTGCCCTGGTGGCACGGTGGCAGTGGGGCTGTGCTGTGGGGTAAAGGCTGTGCTTTGTGTTTGCAGCTGGGGTACAAGCAGGAGAAAGGAGAAAACCCCAGCTCTCATGAAATACTGATAGGCAGGACAAATGAATCTCCCTCACGTGTGGGTGCTGGGTGTGGCAGTACTGGCAGGTGGGGGCACTAATCAATATAAAGCCTTTGATCAATAAAAAGGGCAGGAGGGCTTGTAGCCTGGCTGGGAGTAGAGCAGATGCCTGCTAGGGGCTCAAAGCTGTGCCAGGGGAAATTCCAACTGGGCCTTGGGAAGCATTACTTTAAAGAGGGGGCACTCAAGCACTGGAATAAGCTCTTGGAGTGGTTGATGCCCCATCCCTGTCTGTGTTTAAGAGGCATTTAGACAATGCCCTTGATAGCATGCTTTAACCTGAAATGGTCAGGCAGTTGACTAGGTGATCCTTTTATGTGTCTTACAACTGAAATACTGCATTCTAGCCTGCTCAGGCACAGAGAGAGCAGTGGCTCCCTCCTGGCAGAAGACACACATTTTCTGCAGTGGCCTTGTGTGCCTGATAATCAAACTAGCACCCCTGGGCTGGTGCAAGGATTTGCTTGGTGGACATCCCACCTGGCACCCACCCCTCTCTGGGGTGGATGGGACAACGTGGGACAATGCCTGAGCTGGTGCAGAAGCAGGGCTGTGACAAGGTAAGTCATGGGGGTGACGGGACCTTTGCAGGCTGCTCGTGTTCAGGTACTGGGGAAAGTAAAGCTGGGGATGAATATTAGAGACAGGAATAGGAAACACTGCCCTGGAGTAGCAACAAAACAGCTTCCAGTTCAGGGACTGCCTCCTCTGCCTGCCCACAGCAGGTAGTGTCCTCCTGGAAGCTACACTGTAGGAGAGGCAGAGAGCAAAAGCTTTGGGGAAGGGATGGATGAAGTTAAAGGATCGCTGCTGGAACTGCTTTTGGCTCAGCAGTGCTGGAGCTCATCCTCACCCCTTTTTGTTGATTGGCCCTGTGGCTGCTAAATGCTTGCTGTGGGTGCCTGGAAAGGTACTTTGCTCACTCCAACAGGTCTGCAGTGAGGAGGCAGATGATTGAGGGAGAGAAAGAAAACTTTAGATGGCCAAGTGTGTCTGCCCTAAGAGCAGGTACTCTTTGAATGCCACATCGTGGGTATCAACAGGGGGAGGAGGTGAAGAGGGCTTTTCTTACTTCTGTCTCTCAGGTATTATAAATGTTTCTGTCCTGTGGCTCAGGCAGTCAGTGTAGTGCCTGCCCTCCTTGCGCCAGGTGAGCTGCTTGTCAGCCTCAGCTACTTCTTATCCTTCTTGTATTGCCGTTTCTTCCCCACCCCTTTTCTCTTGAAACAGACCAGAATTAAGGGTGGGGTCTATCACAGCCTGCCTTTGGGAATGGTAGATTCCCAATGGTAGGGCAAAGACTCCTTGTGCTCTGAAAGGCAATCCCACCTAAAGAGAGAAAGAAGGTGGTTTAGTTCTTCCTGGCAGGGTGAGGTCTGGAAGAGCTGGCAGCCTGGAGAGAGAAAGGTGTGGAGAGAAGAGAGGCTCCTGGAGGGAAGAATGGCCCCCTGTCTGTTTCTGCATGGCTGTTATGCTAATGTGGAAGAACAGCCCTCAGGCCCTGGAGTCCTAAATCTTGAGCTTGTTATTAAACCCTAATGTACACAGCCCTGCACAAAATAGGAGGATGCCTAGGCTGCCTTGTCAGGGATGAGTTTGGGAGGCTCCTGTAGTGCTGCTCTCAGGGGAGAGGTGTGTCTGTGCTTTTCTTTTCTCCTGTCACCTGCTGAGCCCCAGCAAAAAACCCTTCCAGCAGTGGGGGAAGGCTTTTCTTCCAACAATCCTTATCCGTGGGGACCAGGATTAAGCTACAGCACTCCACGACTCATTTACCACACTCCACCAAACAGCCTTCGGTTGGTAATAATTTTCACTCACTGCAGTTTTGTGTTTGGAGAATTAATTGCTTTAATAAGGAGCTTAATTAGAAGTGCAAAAGTAGAATAAGCAGCAGAAATGTTGGATAAGAGCTGAAGACCGTTTCCATAAAGAGAAATGCTGCCCTCCTGGTAGGAAGGGGTGTTGGCTCGAGCAGTTGCATGGCTGTGTCCTGCAGCTGGGCTTCCCACCTGGCTGCTGCTTCTCCTGGCACCCAGCAGTGGTCTGTGCAGGGGTCTCTGCTGAGGGGAGCTCTGGGGAGCTGCTCTCTTCGGAAAAAATACGCTTTTTGCAGCCCTTGTGGCCAAACAGCGTTTCCAGACTGCCAGAGGCTTTCCCAACAGATCTCTGTGTGCAATCCCAAATTTTTTAATGTCCTGGGATGTCAGGATACCAGAGCAAAAGCAGGGGCTGCAGCCTTCCTGATGCCAAAGCACAGAGCAGTGCACCTTTGCCACCCCTCGCCTGCAGGCTGTTTGCACAGCCTGGTCATTCCCACAGTGAAGATGAACATTTCTGACTCCAGCTGAGTTAAAGAGCTTCAGGAACAAATGAACTCCAAGGCAGAAATAGGCTATTTTCCCTCCTCCCCCCTGAAGCAGCTATCAGCAAGGAAAAAACCCCTCAATTTTCAGGGCAACTGAATCCATTTGCAAATGCACGTCAAGTGCGACAAATAGTTTGGGCTTAAATAATGGAGGGTGGCTTTTTTTCAATCTAAATGTTTTATTCCCACAGTTCCTAAACAAAACATTTCCCTTTTTCATTTTGAAATAATGTTCTGTTTTGAAACGTGATTTTTTTTAAAAAAGAGCATAAAACAAAACATAAGCCCTCAAAATGAAGTAAATGGCACTGCATTTCTGTGTCAAAAGCAAGGATTTAACCAACCCAGTGTGTTTATTTTTTTTCATGGTAGGTGTCAGCAAGCAAACTGGAAAATCTGCATTTCTGGACAACCTGAAATTATTCTTCTTTTCCACTCCTAACAGAGAGCTCAGAAATCAATTTTCACAGGTCCATTTTCTGAGCAATCTCATCGCTGCTGTCAAAATGATCTCTCTACTCTTATTTGTACCCAAAACGGGCAGATAAAGAGTATTCTTGATGAAGAGGTGCAATTCCTCTTCCTGTGTCAGCCAAGCCCATTGGCATTGCTCTGATCTAAATAAGATGGATCTTTTCCCCCCCCTTTCTCCCAGAGCAGCTCCCATTTCAGGTGGTCACAGGATCAGTGCCATCGCCTTGTTCTCCCCTAGCACCTGAACTTCCCGGGGCCCTTATTGTTTAATTAAGCCTTGCAATGATGCTGTGAGGTACACAAAGCACACGCACGGTGACTGCTGCCAAAATCCTCATCTGTCAGTGCTGCAGTCTTTTCTCTGCCTATTTATTTTTTTTTCTTTTCCTCCTCTCTCAGCCTCACTTTGCACTTGGGCTTTTCCAGCCGTTGCTGCCTGGTTCCTTTCTGACTCTGTGGGTAAATTGGCTGATGGCATATCTATCCCGTGCAGTCAGACAAATCACACTGCTGAGAACTATTTATGGTCCCCTAAGCATTGCTTGATTAACTTACTTGGCTGGCGTGCAGGGCTGCCTTGCCAGCTGACAGAGGGAGCCGATGACACAAGGTACTTTCACTCCTTGTATCCCTTGCAAGCCTGGGGGAGGCAGAGGGCTGCCCAGGAATAATCACAGAGGAAGCCCAGCCACCAGCGAGCTGCCCTGCAGTTCTTGAGCCAGGGGCTGGCATGTCCCAGGCCAGGGTTGGCTCGGGCAGCCTGGGCTCTAATTGTAGCCCCTGTTCAGGGGGTACCTGTCAGCCAGCAGCACCACGGCGCTACAGCTCTGCTTTACAGGGGAAGTAGCTTAGGAAACCCCTCATTTCAGAAAGAGAATGCTTTTGGAATGTTTTCTAGGTGCTTCCCTCAGAGGCTCCTGAGCCAGCTGGGAAGGTCTGATCCTTCTCTGTCGAGCGCTCTCTGCCAGCTCCTCTGCCGGGTGCGGGTGGGTGTCTGATGCCCTGCATCCCGCAGAGGTGCAGATGTCCTGTTCCACGCACACCGGGGGAAATGCAGCTCCGTGTCCTCCTCTCTTTGTAGCTGACCCTTATCCGCCAGCGGACAGAGAAGGGCCCCGTGTCTTTCCACGCTCCGGACGGCCGGTTTCACACTTGCTTCTCCGCTGCAGGTCCCGGGGAGCATCCCCGGCTGTCTCTTGCCGTGGCAGCTCTGTCGGCTGCCGCAGGAGGGGAGATGCAGATGGAGCTGCCAAGAGATGGCGCAGAGGCACTGTCACTGCCGGGCGGGCTGCGGACAGAGCTGCTCCGACACACGGGGCTGCTGGTGCTGCCTCTCCTCCCCGAGAGAGAGCACGGGGAAAGGGCTGGTGCTTTTGGGAAGGGCCGAGCAGCCTGGTGTGCTCCAGCCCCTGGTGCCCGCCTGCCTGTGCCTGGAATGATGGAGCAGCACACGCTCTGTTTCTCCACGCATCCCAAACATTTGCGGGCTCTCCCAGCAGCGTGTGTGGAACAGGGGCCAGAAGAGTGGCTATTGTCCCATGCTCCCTGGTGGCTTTCTTACCCCTGCAGGGAGAGTGCAGTAGTGGCGTTTGGGGACAGCAGACTGTGTTCTGTGTAGGTTGGTGATGACAGGGCAGGGCTTTCCTCCGCCTTTCTCTCCCCCAGCCGCAGAGACAGGCGATGTCTGTGTCCTAAACTGCCCTCTGGTCATAAGCCATGGCTGGGAATGTCCAAACCAGCTTCCTCTCCATGGAGGTGAGCCCTGTGCCAGCGCCACCTGCACCTTCAAGGGCCAAGGCAGGGACTGTCACCAGCCAAAGCGCCCACCCACCCTCCGGGCTTCCATCAGTCACGCTGGAGTTACTCCCTGATGGAGCAAACCAGCCAACTGCTCTTTAAACAGCTGTCTGCACCACTGACATGAACAGCAGCATTTATGGAAATGTATATATTATTTAAGGTGAAGCCAGGGTCAGCGTGTACCTCGGAGGAGAATCTCAGCCAGAGCATGAAAAGGATTTCGTGTTGATTTCTGAAATATTTTAGTGTCTTTTCCTTGAGAGAGAATACTGTGTTTGAAAGGGATTGTTCCAAAGCAGGAGGTGAGGCTTTGCATTTGGGCAAAACCAACACGGGGTTTGTGACACCGGCTCATTCTGCATCGCCCAGAAAGCCGCTGAGTTTGGGGGTCTCTCAGCTCTGGGGTCTGCTCTCCTCTTTGCTGAGGGGTGACATTAATACTGACCTGGGAAGTGCTGGGCAAGAATGGCAGGGCAGGCAAATCTCTGGGCTTAGTCTAGCAGACCACAACAGGCAGGCTTATGGCAATGAAATTCCAAATGCTAGAGCACAGGATTTGTGAAGGGAAAACTGTTCTGAGGGCGTTCCTTGGATATAAGCACTTGCTGGCTTGTAAATGGGTTTTTGACAGTGGCTTGATTTTCCTTGTGTTTGTGTGACAGCATCTGGATGTACATCTGCCTAGCAAAAATTCACTGCTTTGATTTTAGGCCTGGGTTTCACATTTTGGAGGCCATGGATGCCTGTGGGATGGAGGGAGAGAAATGTGAGCTTGATCAGTGTGATGAGGAAGGAGTCAAAACACCAAGGCAACTGTATTTGCTGCAAAGAAAATGGATGGAGGCTGCAGAAAGCAATCACTGTTATGAGCAAGAGAGTGATGGTATCCAATCAGGAGACAAGGAAAGAGTTCATTTTGGAGCAGTCACTGGTGTTAGCTCCCCGTTAACACTAATAATAACTATATCCTGGAGTGATGGCCGTGTTCATTTGGACCAGATACAATTATTGCTTTGTGTGCAACAAGCACCCTCAATTTGCTGTGCAATATTAAGCTGGAGTCAGCTCCCTTACAGGCTCTGGTTTCCAGAGGCTGGGCTGCTAACAAAGTGCCCTCTTGCTTTCACACACCATCACTCACCACACCTTCACACACATCTCTACTCTCTGATAAAATCAGGGTCTTTGCAGCTAAATGCCAGGTAGTGTTTCTTGCAGAAAAATCCCTGTCTGCCTGGCAGGAGCCTGGGAGTCCCTTGCTGTAGACTCAGAGCACTCCGTGCTTTGGAAAAAAGCAGCCTGCTTGTCCAGTCCCCAAATCCCTGCTCCCCAGTTTGGGATTGGGGCAGCTGGGCTCTGTTGCAAGCACGTTTTGGGTGGAGAGTCTGGGAAAGCAGGGCACTCACCTGCCACTGGGAATGCTCTCATTAACCTTGGCAGCCTCGGTGCTTCCCCTGCCAAACTCAACAGAAGCCCTTGGGAATAATAAGACCGACACACCCCAAGCTTAAACTTGGACAAGCTTTTTAATACCCAGATGAAGAGATTGCAGGAATGACCTACTTGTTTATGTGTGGCAGATCTGTGAAATGTGCAGAAGGCTTTCTCGTTACAGGAGGTCTGCAGGGTGGAGTTGCCCCAGCAGCACCAGAGCTGCAGCCAAGCAGCAGATCAGATGGTGCCTCCAAGGAGCTGGGCTCTTTCATGTCTTTGGAAATTCCCCATGCCACCCCTAATTCCTAGGCAAAATGCTTGGTGTTGTGAGGCAGGAGTGGCTAATCCCAGCCTCGAAGGCCACCAGAGGTTTCCAAGCATTTCAGGCTCATCTGCACAGCCAGTGCTGCCCTGTGCAGCGGGCCTGGGATGTGCAGGTCCATCAGGGGCATGCTGTGCCCTGCAAGGCCAAGTAGGTTTTGTGAGTGCCAAGGCATGCCATGGTGTGACCTGGGATCCACTGCTCCCACGTCCTGATCTTCCATATGGGCATTAATCAAAAGCCTTTTGGGCACATGCAACATCCTCTCTTTTCCGCAGTAGCTTCCATGTGCCCTGACTGATGCCCAAGATGCTCAGTTTCTGAATGACTGAATTCCTGCCCAGCACATGGCTCTTTGGGAGATTGCAAAATGCAAAGGGGCACAAAAGCAGTTTCCTTAAGAGAAGAGGCTGGCAGAAAGTACAAAGACCTCAGAAGCATTACTGCTACCCAGGGACTTACCCTGATCTGGATTCTGAGGACTTTCTGAGATGAGATCTACTGAAGGAGCCAGAACATGGGTTATAACTTGATAAATACAGTAGCTTGGGTGTTCTGTGTGGTGATCCACCTGTCTCACAGCATGCCAGGCTGGGAGGTGCAGGAAAAATCCTTCTGTGGTTCAAGTGATGGGAGAAGGGTGCCCAGCCTATCCTCTGAGAGCCTTGAATACCCAGGGCCTCTGCAATGAGTGGTGTTCTAAGTTTTACTTCCTGCACATTCACTGTTTGCTGGGGTGTTCAAAGTGCTGCTGCAGTGCCTCTCCAACAGCTCATGGCCTTGTGACCTGAAGGAGGATGGACACATAGAGTGGGGACCTGTGTGGAGGTGCAAGTGTTGAGCTTGGTGAATCTCCCAGCAGGGAAGGAGGGTCAGTGTGAACGTTCCATACTATGAATCAGCCAGAGCATGCAAACATCTGCACCACTAAACTGCCAGACTTGGTCTTGCTGTGATTTGGGATGTGATCCCTGTGCTGTTCCCGTTTGGGCCAGCCTGAGCTCAAATTTCTCAGTGCCTGCTGCCTGCCTGGGAGGGGCTCCAGGCTGTGTGGGAAGACAGGACAGGCCTGCTGGGCTATAGGTGTCACCTACAGGTGTTCTTTTGCCCTTGCTGCTCCCCCTGCATCCCAGCCAATGAACCCAAAGCCATCCTGGCCAGCACTTAGCAGGCAGGCAGGCAGCATGGCCCGCAGCAGCCGTGGGGTCGCAGCAGAGCAAGTGCAGCCGCCGAGTCCTTGGGCCAGCGACAAGGAGAAAAAGTGTGTTGTTATAAATCTCCAACCTGCTCCTAATGGCTTGGGGCTGCAGGCATATAGATTAAATTTCAGTCCTATATTTCACAGAAGTCACGCAGTGGCATGTCAAGGTGCTGCAAGTGAGCAGTCCTCTGATGGTGTTTTGGATGTCTGGTGGGGGACTAACTAGAGCAATGAAATAAAGCACAACAACGTGTGTACTGAAGAGCAGGAGAATTTCATAGTGGTGAGATCAGGGCTGTAAAATGGAGTCTGGAAGCTTCTCCATTATTGAGTTATTTAAAAAAAAAAAAAGTTGGACAAATGTTAGATGGTGTATATTAGCCTAGTGGTGTGAAAATCATGGCAATTCTGTCAGAAAAAGGATGACAGAAGGGTTTGCTGTTCCATTTTCAGCAGCGTTGCTCTGAATGCTGTTTACTTTTCTTTGGAGAGTTGGGAAGCAGGTTGTTTCATTATTTTGTGTTTGGGAAGAGGAGGTTTCCTTGGTTGTCAATCTCAGAGAGAAAGAGAGAGATATTTTAATTCTGGAGTATTTAGCTTATGCACTTTCCCGTGGAGTCGAGGGGGACTGGAGGAAGGTGACTGGCACCCCTCTGGGACAAGCTGCCCCCACAGAGGTTTGGGCACAGTCCCTGCTGGATGTACTGAGGGATGCCTCTCTGCAGCTGCCTGTCCTGCAGACAGGAATGGCAGGGGGAGCCTGGCACAGACTGGATCCCCATCAGGTGGTGCATGGCACAGGGGTGGTGCCACCTTGCTGGATGCTGCTCCGTGGCCGCTTCCTTTTGGGCTGCCCGGCTTCCTCTGTGCAGGAAAGCTGCAGCGCAGCAGACAAGGGGAGCAACGACCCAGTGATTTCCCAGCTGTGTTCCCTTGCAAAACCACCC
This sequence comes from Fringilla coelebs, assembly GCF_963513975.1. Lineage (NCBI taxonomy): Eukaryota > Metazoa > Chordata > Aves > Passeriformes > Fringillidae > Fringilla > Fringilla coelebs. Next base: position 112,122,275 of record NC_140029.1, on the reverse strand, counting down.
CTGGACACAACCTTACCCTTCCTACCTGTCCCTGCTCCTCAGATAGTCCCAGCGTGGCTTTTCCCAGCCTGTGCACAGTGCCAGCTCAGCCAGGAGGAGAGGCCAGCAGGAAACATTTGGCCAGTGAGCAAAGCAGCCCTTCCTCTAGCGCTGGAAGTGAAGGGTCTTTCTCTCCAGCCACAGCCTCCTCCAGCCCACAGCCAGTGCCTGACTCTCCTCTCCTGTGTCACAGCAGCCAGCCCCATTATTTTTGGGCACCCTGCCACAGCAGCCAGCTCTGCCGAGGCCAGCAGTGACATCGTGCCATTGGAGGGCTGCAGGCACCAGCACAGAGCAGGGGAAGGTGCCCCCCACCCCAGCAAGGCTGCCTGGGTGTGCATGCTGGGGGAAGCTCAGCCCTGGGTGTAAAGTGACAGAGCTGGTAATAAATATTCAATTTATTTAGAATTGCAAATACCGGGGGAAGGAAACCAGTAAACAAAAGAGGCCTCGTGGCTAACGTTGGACTGCAGGGATGGGTACAGGAGGAACAGAAGGCAGCCAGTGGTCAGCCAGCCTGTGTGCTAGCAATTAAAACAAATTCAAGCCTAAGAAAGCAGAAACTCAAAAAGGAAGCTGCTTAAGTTAGGCTCTTCTTAATGAGAGACAAATACACTAGAAAATATTGCCTGCTAACAGTATTCATAAGCTGCTCCCAAGATGTTTTGATTAAACCACAGTTGTCTTTCTAGTGTACTAATGGTTTTTAATCTCTCTTGATGCCTAGGGGCGAAGGGGTCTACTGATTCACAGCAGCTTGGTGAGCTGAAACTTGTCCCTGGTGAATGCATCTCTCATGCCAGAATCACGGCTTTTAATTTTTAAAAATGTAAGTTTTCAGCAAAGGGAGAACCCTTAGCATGTGAGCGGGGCGTAAGTGCCACGTGCCTGGATGTGAAGGGAGCTCCTCTGGGAGAAAGATTCATGCTTCTCCCCTTCTCCTGGGGGTGCCCTGAATTATCATTCTGGCACTATTTTACTGCTAGGCAAAATTTAATTGCAGTTTCCTGCCTGGCTGGTGTGGAGGGGAAGAGGACAGTGCCATGAATCCTGCAGCTCCCGTGCCAGCCTGCCAGCAGTGGGCAAGAACAGAGGTCACACAAGGCAAGGAAGGTCAAGGCTCCTCTCAGGGGGCTTCCCACCTCTCCAAAAGCCACAGGGAATGATGCTGGGGTGGTGGATGATGCTGGGGCACTGCCAATCCCTTCCTTCCTTCTCTCCTAAGCACAGGGGGTCTGCTGTGCTTGCCAAAGCACTGGGGGCAGAGGGACCACGTGGGGAAGTGTGAGAGCACGGCCCTACCTCAGCCAGAAATGCTGTGGGAGCGAACTACAGGTGCTCAGCACAGAGCACTCCTGCCAATCCCTCCCCTTTATGCTTCCCTTCTTGCCAGCAGTTATGGGATGGCCCCAAGCCTTAATAGGGCTTCTCATGTCTTGGAAATTTGGCTTCATCTTCCCTGTGAGTGCCATCTGATTGTGCCACCTGGCTGGTTCATGGGCAGTGTTCTGACTACAGAATTTTTAATTAAGAGATGGGACATGAGAGTGCTGATTTCTGGTGTTCTGTGTCCCTCACATCTCACAGGAATTCTGGGAGATGCGGGCAGTGAGCTGGGCTTGATTTCTGAGCACTATGGGAAAGGAACCCTTTTTGTGCCCTAAAGCCATGCTCTGGGCTTCTACCGAATTGGGAGCACACCTACCTGGGTGCCAGCAGGCTGTGTCTGTCTGGTGCTCAGCCTCCTACAGAGATGTCCATACCTCCCTCCTTTTTACAGCCCCCCTGTTTATTCAGCATTCTCTGACGTGTGACTCTGCTGTGGGTGGGCAGCCAGGGCTCACCACCACCATGATCCCCTCTTTCCCAACTCATTCCAAACCCCACAGCCAGCAAACCCTTCCCCTTCCATGCAATTTAGTCCCCTCAGTTTCTTCCCCCAGCCTCATGTTAGCAGCTTTCACAGGAAAAGAAAACAGCTGGGAAGGGAGGAGAGGCTTTTCTGTCAGCAGGTATGAGGGGAAAGCTCTGCCTGCCAGGGGCTTGTATGGCACATGGCACTGGCCTGCCTCCCACCTCCTGTCTGGGCTGGGCACCAGGGAGCATCCCTGATGAGAGCAGACAGTTCCTCAGTCCTCTGGGTACAGTAGCTGCTTGTTGCTCACAGAGAATGAAAACATATTAAAGTACAAAACTGCTGCACTAGTCATTTTCCAATTCCCCACTTGGAGAACTGGCTTCCCAGGAAAATAGGTCACTTACATAAAAAGCACCTTATTATCACACCAGAGCAGCGAAGGAAAGAGATGGCTCAAGAGACACTTTCATTTCGAGCCCCTGTTCCAGGGTACTTAGATATTTCTGGAAAATTGACCCTTTGGGCTGCAATTTCTCATGCTCGTTTTCAGCCCGTAAGGTGAATTTCAGGGCCTCGTTCCCTCCACTGAGACAGATGAAGTTAGGGAGGGAAATGTGTTAGATCTTAACCCCTGGGAGAGCTGTGCATCCAAACTCACCGCTCTCCATAGGGGCTGGGGTGAGCCATTCTCTCTGATTTTTCATCAAGGGTGAGGAAGACTCTTGGAGACTGTAGGCTTGTGTCCTTCCACTTCCTCCTGCAGTAAGCCCCTGCCTCCCACACTCCCCAGAGGGAGGGAAAAACCTCTGCTCTTCCCCTCTAACCCCACAGTTCACGCTGATCCTGAGGGACACTGGAGATGGGGAAGGCAGGAAAGCGACCCCCTTGTGAGGGAGGTGGAAGTTATCTAGTTTTCATTAAAGGCACTGGAGCTGAAAGAGGGAGAATGGGTGTGTGGAGAGAAAGGAAGGACTCACTAAGGGCCTGTGTGGCTGGCCTTGGAGTCAGGTCTTCCTTCCTGAGAGGGAAAGGGGAGGTCTCTGCTGAACAGCTTTGCCTTGGCTCACTTCAGAGCAGTGACATTGGCAAAGTGCTTAGTTCTATTTCTCAAAAAAAAAAAAAAAAAAAAAAAGCTCTGACTCTAAAAACAATATTCACCTCCTTGGTCCTGGGCTGGGAGCTGTGCTCTAACCCCGTTTCAACTGGGAGATTCAGGTGCTGTAAACCTGATAAGGGCCAGCAGGGAGTTTCCTCAGCCTCTCCATCCCAAAGATTCTGGCTCCAGCCGTGGCCAGCATCGCTCCCTGCTCCGTGCTGGGCTGGGCAGGCTGTGGGGAAAGGTGCTCTCCTGGCAGCCCTGTGCCCAGCTGGGCAGGCAGAAAGGGCCAGGCTGGGAGGGAGCCCCAGGAGGAGACAGTGAGGAGCAGGAAGTGGAAGGGGGAGCAGGCTGGGAAGGAGTGAATGCAATAACGTGGACAGATGGGATGGGAGGTCTGAGGGTCACAGCACAGTGAGGAGGTTGTGGAGAAACTTGGAAGCTAGGGAGGGCGGATGGAGGAAGCGAAGAGCGGCTTGCCAGCCTTCCACCCTCACCAGCCCCACCCCCAGGAGGAGCTCACTGGGGAGCATCCCTGCCACCAGCACCTCCACAGGAGCAGGGCACAGGGCCCGGTGTCTCGGCATGGAGGAGGTGCTCCCAAAAAACATCAGCAATTACCTCGGAGGCAGCGGCAGCCAGCGCAGGAGTAATTTACATAGTGAGAGCGGGGAGATAGATGGCTCTTTAAACCAGATCTGTCATTCACGGCTCTCTCCCGTCTCTGACGCTTTGATGTTCTCTTTGAAGAGCTCTCCTCGCTGGCTGTTCCCGCTCCCTTGGTGCCGCTCCAGCTCTCCAAATGCCTCTCCCGTCTCTCTGCCCGTGCTGTGCCCACATCCCGGCAGGAGGGATGCAGGGCAGGGCAGCTGGCACCCAGCTGTCCTGTGGGGACAGGAGAGTCTCGGGCAGGCACTGAGGCATCTGTTCTGCACCAGTCTGGTGTGCCAGCAAACGGGAATGTGAGACAATCCCAGCAGTGGTGCCAAGCGGCCCTCGATGGCTGCGTTGCTATCTGATGGAGGAATCCAAGCGCTCAGCCCAAAGGTGCAAACACCAGAAGTGAGCAGGGGGTTGGAGATCGTGAATTCTTGGTTCTCCAACCCTTCCAGGGAGCCGTGGGCTTCCCAGTGTTCCAGCCCATGTGGCATCTCTCACTTCTCCTGTGTTTCTGGTAGGTTCAAGTCCCTGGGTAAGGGAGGGAAAAGGAAGAATAGATTCAGGTGAGAAACGTGCTTTGGTGTGGCTGAAGTGAGAGGGCACTTGGTGAAAGAGTGGCCAGAGGCTCTTGTGAGCAGCACAGACATGGAGAAGCCTGTCACAGCAGCAAGGACCAGATCAGAGCGCTCTGTGTGAAGGAGGCACAGGCAGACAGCGAGGGGAAGGTGGGCTGGAGGAGGTAAGTCTACCTGCTGCAGCCCACCTCCTGCCCTGAGCTCTTCCATCCTCAGGTGCCAGTGACTGAGGGCTTGGTTTCCTCAGTTTAGCAAAAACCCCTTCACTAGCTGCATAAGCAAAATAACAGCAACACCGAAAAAGGCACTCCAATACCAGAATTACTGTCTCTTCATGTTCTTAGCAAGGGATAAAAGCTGAAAGACATGAAAGCAGTGCACTTCCTTAGTGAAGGGTAAAGGGGCCTCAATAGAACTCTTTATTACATAAAGGAAATCCCTTGTGTGTGAACTTCATAGCCCAGTGGTGTGTTACATGTGAGGATCACCTAATGGGTAAAGCTGGAGAGCAAACTACTGTCACAGGAGCATGGTCATACAAATGTCCTGTTGTGGGATATTTCACCTCTAAGATACTTTGAAAGGTCTGTGCTTTGGAAATAGAAATCATCACAGTGTAGGCCCTGTGCATGCAGAAATCCTAATTTGGCTTACTACTTTTAAAGGTACTTGGGTACTTGTTGCCCTTGAGAGCTGCACTTGAATTTTGGCTCAAGGTCCCAGGGCCAAGAGGTGTGAAGCAGATGTTTTGACTGCAGGCACTAAGCAAGAGTTTCTATTTCTGGTGCCAGCTGGATGATGCCGATTCAGCCCAAATATCCACCTGCCTGGGAGAGAGTGTGTCTCCTTGCATCCCTGTGAAGAGCCTCAGTCTTTTTTGGCAATACAGCCCAAATTTCTGAAAGTGAGCTCTGTCTTTCTAGGGCCACTCTAAAGATCTAAGTTGTTTTAGTTCCTCAGACAGGAGAGAGAGTTGTTTTGTAGCTCTCAGAAAATTCATCTGCATCCTTTGCAGATGGATTGCCCTGATCCAGAGACTGTCTTTGGACATGCTGGGCAGTGTCAGGAAATGTTTTGAACAGCCTGTAGTTTTTAAGCAAGGATCTCAGCCCTCTGCAGGGGGCTCGGGAGCACAGATCCCTCATTGTGAACAGAGCCAAATGGAGGCAGTCCATGTTCTCATCTCCCTCCCTAACCCCTCTTGCAAGCAGGATTTTTGTTTCTGCTCTCTGCTGTAAGCAGCTTCCCTGGTGGCAGCAGAGCCCCGAGATCACCAGCTTGGAGGGATAAAGCCCCAGCTGCATTCTGGATGCTCTGGCTGTCTTGCCTGCTGTTAGCCATGCTGCAGGGGGGCATTGCTATTGCTCAGCCCCAGGTTTGCTGGCTAAGCTGTGCTTGCAAATGCAGCAGAAGGGCTGATTCCCCTTCTGAATCGTTCTTCTGGCACAAAAAAGTGCTGCCTGACCACACGTGGTTAGGCACAGCACAGCCAGCCACCGTGGAGGTCAGGCACGGATGTGGGTGAGGAGCACAGGCTCTAACAACCAGCAGGCTCTGAGCTCTTTTGGTTTCCTTTTTATTTTCTAGATAAGGATTGCTGCAAGAAAAGGGTGGCAGTTGTTCAGGTGTGTGGCTGTGATCATTAGCACAAGACCCTGCCATGCTCAGAGACTGCTCTAATGAACAACCACGTCAGGTTTCACCGTGGGTTAGGGACCCTCTGTCTGCTGCCAGCTCTGCAAAGGCACTCCAGCCTGTCCCACAGGTAACCTGCTCTCCAGCAGGACAGGCATCCACATGGCAGGGCAGCCAGGAGCAGGGGAAATAGACTTGGTTTCTCCTGCACAAGTCAGGACCTTGATTCCCTCTGTTGTGGTCTTGGGGCATGATGAGGGCAGAGCCTGGCAAGGACAAGCTGCAACACCATAAGACAGCAACTCTCTCTTACTCCTACCAGGATGCCTCAGGGCCAAATGACACCATCTGTGTGCAGGTTTGTGTTAGCAGCAGTGCCCTGGTGGGCAGGACCGTGGGGACACCATTTCTCACACATTCCCCCCCAGTGGCCTGGCAAGGGTCTCCCTGGAGAGGGATTTGTGGCAGTGTCCAACGAGCTTGCAGCACTAGGAGGGAGCCACAATGCTGCTGCTGCCTCCTTGCTTCTCTTATGTTTCCACTGTGGCTCATCCTCTCTTTCCTTTGGGTTGCAGAAGATTGGGAAGTTGGGCCCTCAAGGGAAATGAACCTCTGTGTCCTGGACCTCTGGTGTCACCTGTGAAGCAGAAGCATTGTGCCTTCCTGATGTGTATCTGACACTTCTTGTGACCACAGCCACGCCAGCTGAGGTTAAGGAAGGAAAATGACCTGCTGTAAACTGGTTGGTGAAGGAAAAAAAAGGATTATACTTCCTCTGGTGAGTACTAGTGAACAAACAGGCTGTGAGCACTGCCAAGAAAATCTATAATTTGTAGAAAAAGAGCACTCTGACATTGTCACCTCACTTTAATCTCCTCTTGCCTTTAGTGATTATTTTCTCCTTGGCCATTGCAGACTATCTGGCCAGCAATAAGTACAGCTTACTCTACTGTTCCGGTTCAACACTAACAGTTAATGATGTCAAGCTGTATTAAGCTTGAGCCACTCTGATCATCTCATTCTAAACATCCCTTGAATGCCATGGAGCAATTTTCTCTGTAAGAAGCTGTTGGTCAGTGGATTCATGCCTGCTTTGTCTTGCTGTTCTTGTCTTGAAAGGAAATTTTTGTGCTAAAAAAAATGTAGCTGTGTATATGTGGCAGGAATAGAAAACGCCTGAGATGCACGCTGACCTCTACTACATAAAGTGTTTTTATAAGGCTTTACAAACATAAACTTTAGGGGTCATCCTGCATTTTCAGAAAGGACAGAGGGCCAGGACCTCAGCTGGTATAAATCAGTGTAGTCTGCCTGAGAAGGGCTGAATTCTTCAGCTGAGAATTTGCTGAGTAGTTTTTGCTGGGGGTCTGTAAAAGTCAGAAACAGCATCAGCAAGAGGGCAAGCAAGGAGCACCATTGCCTAGTTGATGTCCTAGAAGAATAAAGGGGCACCAGCTAAAGCTGGCATGCTGGATTGCTCAAAACAACAGGGAGAAATTTCCAATACAAGGCACTGATCATCTGGGGACTCCTTGCCACGGTATGCTATGGGCTTGTGTTTACATGGTTCAAAAAGTATTTGGACAAATTCATGGATGAAAACCTCCTAAGGCTATTAAAAACCAGAACATACCTTCTTGCTCTGAAAGGTATTTCAGCTCAGGGCTTTCTGAGCTGCAGGTTATGGGAAACCAGGGAGAAATACATTAAAGGGGGCTTCTTGGGCTGGCCAGACCTTGGAAAAGCAGGTTAGAAAAACCACTGAGAGCCTTGTAGTGTGTGGCAGAAGATGATATAGTAGAATGACCTCCCTGCTCATCCAAATTTTAGGCTGATTTTAAGGAGACACTTAGGGCACTGCACAGCTGAAGCAGCCAAAAATTTCTCTCCCACTCTCTGAGAGGGGCTGCTCAGGCAAAGACCAGCCACATTATCAGGGGCTGGTCCATCACCACAGAGCTGGGAGAGCATTTCTGGCCACAGCCAAGATTTCTTGTGGGTTTGCTGAGAAGGAGATGAGGTTCAGTCCATCCAGACCTTCCTCACTTCCTTCTGGGAGAGGAGAGCAGGAGAGAATGTTGATGCAACAGTGGAGGGGAGAGGAAGGGGAAGGCAGCCAGTGCAATGCTAAGGGAAAGTTCTAGGCAGGAATAGCAAGCAGGAATGAGCCTCTGGCCAACCCATGATCTCAGCCTTCTCCTGGGAGAGGTGTTGAGAAATTTGAGCACCTAGAGGGCTGGAAAGCAGCAGCCTGATGTTAAGGGGTGAAGAGTAAGGGATGTGTGAAAGGACAGGCACTACCCTGTCATGAACTGTCCAGAAATGAAACTTCTCCCGGGGCGAAAGAAAGGTGAGAAAACAGAGGTGTTCTCCCTCCCTGAGCGAGTCTGACAGCCATATGGTGTAAGAATTGTTGTCATCATAATTAGTTCCTTTTTTGACTTTGCTCTGGCAGATGTCCACGGGTCTGCAGGAGCAGGGTTGTCCTCTTAGCAGCTGCAAAGAAGTGGAGTGAGAAATAAGTGGCAGGGAGGGTTGGTTCATTTTGTTTTGCAGGCTAGCTGGGCTTGCATGAGAAAGGATCATCTCTGAGTCTGATTCTTCTGTCTCTGGCCCTGCAGGCTATCAGAGGGACAGTCATTTTCTCACACTGTCACTCCAGCCCTGGATTGCACCAATGCTGCTGAAGCTGACACTTTAATACAAAGCAACTTGTGCGCTGCAAGAAGGAAACGAAGCCAAATCAGAGCACCTGTCTCAGGTAAACATAACCTTCATGTCCAGCAGTCATCTGGCACTCTGCTAAAACACCTCTGCCTCCAATTAAAATCACCTGAAGGGAGGGCTTTGAACTGCTGGGCACCAAGATTACAGCTCCAGAGGGACTAGTAAATACGTATGGTTTCCCCCTCTTGCTGCCTTTTGTGTCCCCTATAAAGAAGAGTTCTTTATGAAGCTGAAGGGGGAGAAGAAAGGCACTTTCAGCTAGTCTAACCTTCCTGCTCCTAGTGTATCATAACCATTAATCCCCATCTCTGGATTTCTGTGTACTGCCATGGTCCTTGCTCCCTGTGTTGAGCAGTAAAGGGCAGCCAGGGAGGCATGTAGCTGGTGATTATGGACATTTATAGACATTTCTGACGTGCTTTCCATGTCACAGCTCTGGTGTGTCCTGGGGACATGACCTGCAATTGTGTGTTGGTTTGGGGTTGGTTTCAGCTGCACCCCAGACTTGAGACAGCTGTTATAGGCCTGGAAATCCTGAGTGCATGTAGAAAACTCATCTCTTGAGGGCACACACAGGGGACCAACAGCAGCCTTGCCTGGGCTGAGCTCCCATTTGCATAGGGTTTTTTTAAATTATAGAAGAGATAGATTACAGATGATTTTTTTAAATGGCTGTTTCTTTAAAGGAGTCCAGTTTTCTACCTTTCATACCGAGGATTTCCCTTTTGTGACTTGAAGCAGGGATTTTATTTTCCCTTCCTTTCGTGTAATTCCTGTTTATTACACAACCTCTCCTTATTGACATAGCATCTTTAGCTTATGCATCATTTATTGGTATCTGAACAGTTACTGGAAAGTGTTCCTGGGTGAGCTCTAGGGAGGCACAGTTGCCTCACTAATGGAGGAAAAGCCTAACTACTTCCTAAATCAATTAGCCTGCAGGGCCAGGAGGCACACCAGGCTGCTCTCCCCACGCTCACACACCACAGTGGTCTGAGCTGTGGTGGTGGCACATAGCCACAGACACACTCACTGCTCCCAGCCAGAAGGACATTTCCCACACAGAAATGTATATCCCTATGCATCCATTCATTCCATACATCCCTGCTGCTGCACTCCTGACTCAGGGCTCAGCAGCTGCTGCTCCCCTGCCTGCTGCCGACCCACGGGGGACGTGTGCCTGTTCTCTAGCAGGCAGCCCAGCTCTCAGGCTCCAGCCATAAAAATTCCTGTCCTTTCACTCTGGAAGCCCTCAAGGTAATGGTCACCTGGTGTGCACACACGTCCATATAAGGCCCCTTTGTTCCTGCTGGCTGCCTGCTGACAGACATCGCTGGCAGGGAAAGTCAAGGGGAATTTGGCAGAAGTCATTAGTGCTCATTATTGGCGTGAATCCTGGGCTGAGGCAGGGGTGTGGGGCTGCAGGGGAGCACACCTGACCGCAGTGCTGCCCTCAGCAAGCCAGGAGAGCCTCCAGCACTGAGCACAGGCAGAGGCCAGCACAACACCTCCGCATTTTGGGAAGAAGTGGGGCAGGACACTTGTCCCCCAAGGTCCCTGTGCCTCCTGGGAGGGGGACAGAGAGCATGGGGGCCGTGCTGGGAGGACTTGAGAAATGCCAACAGGCTGCAAGTGGAGAAGGTGCAAGGGAGGAAATGGACTGGTGAGTGTTGTGAAGTACAAAGGAAGGTTTGGAGCACAAATGCACAGTAGGAAGGTGCAGGCACTGAGTGGAAAGGCAAGAGAAGAGGCTGAGCAAAGAAGCAGGTGGGATAGAGGGATGGGGAAAAATGAAGCCAAGACAAAATACTCATCTAGAAAGCATGAAGACAAGCAGGGATTACTGGTAGGAGCTGGGCTGCCTGTAGCAGATATCACATCCTTTATCCAGGAGAGTGTCAACACTGTGGCTCCAAAACTGGGATAACTGGAAGCTGGTGAATAAAAGGAACGAAGAATTGATGGCACAAGAATTTGTCTGTTCAGGAGGAGGAACATTTCTTAGAAGGAAGGAAAGAAAAAAGTGTAGAGCAGGACTGGGCTGGTGGCAGAGAGGATGTTTGGCAGATGTTTTTTCCATAGACCATGCAGAGTTGGTGGGAAGGGGGATGTGGTTGACTGGATCTGGTTGGGCTGGGAATAAGAGTGTGTGGAGTCTCTGCAGCAGGGAGTAGAAGTGTAAAAGTCAAAAGAAAGATGCCAGAGAACAGCTGTGAGCTTCAAGAGAGCTAGAAGGATATTTCCTGATGAGTTTTGCCACTAAGAAGGAAATGGAGGCTGTGACCTGCATGTAACCTACAGAGACTCTGTTCCAGGAGGGAAGGGTCCCATCCCTGAAACAGCCACTGTGCAAGGGCAGGGCAGGGATGGGAAGGTTAAGGCAAAGGAAGAGAAGGGATCTCCACCTGGCACATTCCCAGGCCATTTCAAGCACCCCCAGAACACCCACATGTGTATGCCTGGCAGACAGTAACACCATGGTGCATGGTATCCCCTGGCTGCACAGTGATCCACAGTCAACCCCAGGAGCCCCTGGGCAAGTTCCTCTCCTTGCCACCAGCCAGAGGAAGAAGATCCCCAGCCTCAAGGTGCAGCCCAGGCTGAGGAGACCAGCAAAGCCCATTTTCAGGGTTGTGCCACTGGCTCTTGGCAGGCATGGAAGGAGCTGAATCACCATATTATAATTTCAAGCTCCATTAAAGAAACATGGGGATAGCGGAGGGAAGGAGAGGGCAGGGAGGGATGAAGAGAAAATTGAAGAGAGCAGAGTAGCACTTGAAGGGGAAAGAAATGTTGCTCATAGGCTCAGAAGGGGGAATTGCAAACAGAGATGAGATTAAAAGGGAACCCTTGAGACTGTCTCTTTAAATACAGCAAGATTCACTTACTCCATGCTGAGCCAGGCTTGTTGAATGCTGCAGGCACGGTCCCACTGAGGTTTGCCAGCTGATGGAGCAGTGGAAATCTGTCTCTCCCAGTGCACCACCAAGTTGCCCTCTTCCACCTATGTTATTTAGGAAGTCCCATTGCTAATACATTTACTGCAGAGTGAGCCTAGTGGGGAAGCAGTTTTACTTGACTGCCCATCAGCACTGAGCATGTTAAATGATCTTTTTATCCAGAGGAATACAGGCACATCAGACTCAGTACCATGTGTCTGGGAGAGCAGTGTGGGGTGTCTGGGTGCAGCTTCTCTTTTGTGGAGTGTTCCCTCGCTGGTCCCAAAGGCAGGGAGGGAACCTACAGGTGTGAGAGGAAAAAGCAGAATGTGTGAGCATGTCCTGTGGCAGACATCACAGAAGATTGCTTTCAGAGCCAGAGGAAGGAGTGCTTTGGTGCAAAGGGGAGTCAGGTGAGCCCTCCAGCTACACCCCTGACCACTTCATTCTGCTCCAGGGCAGCTGCAGGATGTTCACAGTGCAAACATTGATCTGACTGTGACGTGGGACCAGTCTGCAAAGTCTTTGCCTGGTTTGGCCTCTTACCTCCTGCAGGCATCATTTCAGCAGGTTTTTTAATAGTTCACAGGGGTTGGCCAGGCCCAGCACTGGAGTGGGAGGCAGACCCCAAGTTCCTTGTAGCTGTGGTTGTCCCACGAGGGCTACAGGCTTCTTTTTCCTGCTCTGTCCCCAGCTGAGGTCCTGTCCCCTGTGAGGAGTGGCAGTGCTGCTGACCAGATGAAGGGTGTGGTGATGTAGAGAAAGGATGAACTGAATGAGCCCTGGTCACCTGAGCTGCTCTTGTCGATGTGCCAAGCACAGAGGTGTCCAGCCTGATGTCCTGGTCAGATTGAATGTGTGGATGGCATTTATGTTACACTGAACCTCCTCAGCACCTGAGCTGAGGTTTCAGCTCTTATGCCCACATCCCATGCCTCAAATTTTTATGGCTTTGACAATTGAGAGAGGCTGAATTCCTTGGGATAGTAGCTGGTTTCCATTTGCTCTGACAAATGCTAATGGCGCTAAATAAATAGCAAAAACTGGTCTTAATGTAACAGGGTGCTCATTGCTGCACTTCCTAAGCTGCTGTGCGCTATCAGGAGTTTGCTAAATTATATCTTAGGAGCTCCTGGGTCTTTGGGGTGTTTGCTTTGCAGAAATGAGAACCACTGCCAGGCTCTCCTGGCTTTGGTTCTGTCCGTGCAGCTCCCGCGGAGGCTCAGGAGACGGGCAGCAGCCAACGCTGATCGTGTTCCAGCCGCTCTGATCCCCTTCCCCACGGCCTTGCTGGGAGCTGAGCAGCTTGGAGCAGCAGTTGGAGCAGCAGGAGCTCAGGGGCTGACCTGCAAGAGGAGAGCTGTTCCTCACCAGCCATTCCCCACACTTTCCTTCAGGCGTGCCAGGGCAGAGGGGGGCTGCAAACCAAACACAGGTGAGGCTCTTCTTTGTGCTTGGGGGTCCTGGCAGACCTCATGATGTGTCTCCTTGTTTTCTGGACTTCCTTTTGGTCTGTGGGTGGTGATGGAATGGCCAGGATCCCCCGTTAATCAGAAATAAAAGCAGCCCTGCTGTACCCCTGAGCCTTTCCAAAGGCTGGTGGATGTGAAAAGGAGCAATGTTCAGAGCTGGTAGTGTTAAGGCGCTAGGAAAGACTAAAACCCACTCGCCTAGAGACTCTTTTGTATTCACAACAATGCTTTTCCAAGGGAGTTTAAGCACACACCTTGTTCCCAGCTGTGAGTCTCCTGCTAAATATTCCCCACACCCAGGACAACTGCATCCCAATCCTAACAGAGGCCCCAGGGCACTATTGTAATGCAAATAATGATAAATAACAGCAATAATAAAACTCCACCAGCACTAGCACCAGCTCCCTAGCAATCCCAAACCAGCCATAGCAAGCCTCATATCACCCAGGTTATGTAAAGGAGCATGAGCAATATGAGTGGAGCTGTCAGGGAGGTGACCAATTAGCTGGTGCAGCAAATCTGCCTGTGCCATGTGGGCTGCCACACAGGGCTCAGGGCTCCTGCACTGGCTCCCAGGGCTGCCCTGCAGGTGTGGGGGGATAGCTCAGCCCAGCTCGTGGGACTGAGTTCAAGTGGATGCCCCCCACCACCACGGGGAGGGGATTCTGGGGACAGCATGGGGTTGTTTTTGTGACAGCCAGCTCTTCATGAGCAGTGTGAAGGCTGGAGTCAGCAGGCAGGCTGGCACAGGGGCTGTGGGTGCTGTGACCCAGGCTGTCCCTGGGCTTTGCACGAGCGCTGCTGCCATTCCTTGGGCCCTTTGCTGGGCTGGTTTCACCTGCAGAAGGAAGTTCAGTGCAGCTGCTGACTGAGGTTGGAGGTGCTGCTAGAGCCACCTCCCAGGTATTCTCAGGAGCTCCTGGCTGTCAGTGGAAGCATCCCTCTGTGATGCCTCTTCTTCCCTGGAGTCACAGACCCTGATCCTGTGCTCTTCAGACCTAGTCCTTCACACTGAGCTGATAAATGCATAGAGGTAAGTGTTTTTATTTGGTGCCATTGTTGTGTTCTACCTATCTCTGCTCTTAGCAGTTACTCTGTCTTGGTTGTCAAGCACAAAGTAATAAGAAATCATGCTCTGGTGTCTGGGTGCTTCCCATAGGAGTTTCTCTCCTTGAGAGAAATGATTAAATTAAGAGAAATTAGCATTCTAAAATTCTGCCCTTTGGCCACTGAAATCTACTGCTCCAGCTTTGGTCAGCCTCCTTCCACCTACCCGGTGGAGAGCAGCAGAAGGGAGCAGGCAGGCACAGACAATTAGTAATAACCACACTTCTCCCTGCTTGCAGTGTGGTACAGCCCCACTTTAAAGAACATGCAAATGGGCAGCCTGGGACCCACAGAACCATTATCCTGCACTAGCTGCGGTGTGCTGCCAGGGAATGATGGAATTGCTCTGGGAAGGAACACACGGAGAGGGTTAAAGCAAGCTGATGTGTCCTCGGGCAAAGCTTCACGTCCCCGGGTTCAAAGGGACGTGCCCAGACTCCCTGCAGGAATAGCTGCATCCAGGCCCTGCTTCGGAGCCCACCTGTGTTTCAGAACGTGAAACTGGATTATTTCTGTGAGGTGCTCAAAATCTGGGGGGTTTCTGCACCCAGTGTCCTCACAGTACATGGGAGAGACAGGAGAGGGCTCCAGGCAGAGGAGGAGCAGCATGAGAGGGAAAGGGGTCTGTAGTGGGGACCAGGAATTGTAGCAGCCTTGGCACAGCAGCAGCCTGTGCTGTGGCAGGGCTTTAGAGGAGAGGGGGGAGGCAGTTTTTCAGATGTTTATGGGAAGTCTTCTCCAGTGTGAGGGACAACAAGGCAGAAAGCAGCAGTGAGTGTGTCTGAAAATACGACACGTGAGCTGTAGGAGTTGGCACTTCCCTGGTGAAAGAGATGAGACGTAGGAGCAGAGGAGGTGTGGAGTCCCTCTTATCTGGGATACCCAGGGGAGAGCTTCTTGGAAACTGTGTGGATGTAAGTGTTTATCCCCCCTGGAAAAGAACCAAGTGCTCTGGGGAGTGGATAGGAGGGAGCTAGAAAATCAAATGGCATCTCCTTCCACCAGCACCCAACTCACCCAAACCCACTCACCAAGGCCTCCCAGCAAAGGCAAGTGGGCTTCCTCTGTACCTCACACAATTAAAAGGGACCCTTTAAGTCTGAAATCAGGTTGAGGTGTGAAGCTCCTTTAGAAAATCACCAAGGAGGCATCTCATTTGGAACAGCCACGTGGCAGGGCTGAGGCCCTGGGGCGGTGTGGTGGCAGGCTCGGGCTGGATGTCTGGGAAGGCAGGAGAGGTGTGAGCTGGGTGCACCTGCTGGGGTTTGGCTGACTCCCACTCCTGTGGGGCTGCTCTGACTCAGCCCCAGCTGCTCAGGCACAGCTCCATTTGAGGTCTTCTCTTGCCCCCAAGCTGGGGATTTCAGTCCTGGGACCTATCAGTGCCATGAGGTAGCCTGATAGGGTAAAATATATCTCAGCCATCTTCCCATTCAAATGGGGAAAACACACAGAGACACAAGCAAACTCTGATGGGGAGGGCTGGGAGGGTTAGAGGCACTGGGGAATAGGCTTTGAAGTCTCCTTTTTGACTGTGTCTTCTCCCTAAGGGCAGCCTCACTTACTGTGCTTGGCTCTAGCACAGGCTGAGGTGTAGCTGTGCCTTTGGGATAAGGTAACAGAAGGCTGTCAGCTCTTGGGATGGATCAGTGTGGTAGCCCAGGGCTGCCTGGGCACCCACAGAGCAGCAAAGACCTTGGGGCTCTGCAGTGGTACCTCTTTCCTAACAGCATCATTTAATTCTTCCTAGGGGCTAAAGTACCTCTGCTAAATAGGTCAGCCTTGCAGGGAACGCAAGTACTCAAAATACACCTTTTATAACATCATTCCCAGCATTTTTATTGTCTTATTTACCTTGGCCCAACAGTTCAGGCCCCAGATAGGTGCCACTCCATTCCCACATCTTGGCATCGCCCCCAGTTCGATTTTTTCCTGTTTGGTGAACGGCATTTTTGGGACAAACAACTTTGGAGACCTCGTGGGCTCAGGTCCATCTTTGTGCCTGGAAATGTGTCAGCCCTAGTGAGGGTCCTCCTGGGAGTTATGGAGGCTGTGGGATGCCCAGGAAGGCTCCTGTGCTCCCTGCCAGGTGCAGAGAGGAGTGGGCAGCCTTGCAGTCCTGGGGCTCCTGTCACACGCTGAAGATAAAATGCCTGGAAGGACAGCTTAGCTGTACCTTTTTTTTTATCCTGGGCTTTTTATTTCCCCTTTGCCACACTTCAAATAATTTGATGTTGAATATTTAAGACTGTTTTGTTGTCTTCAGTTCACCTCATCTGACCTCAAGATCTTCAGGGTAATAGCAGATGATGATGATGATGATAATACTCTGCTGTTTCACAGTGCCACTTCCCGAGACTCTGCGAGCCCTTCAGCAACATTTACTTGTTCAGGCCTGCGAGCCATCTGAAGTAGGTTAATTTATTATTCCTGCTCTGTGTATCATGAGAAGCTGTGGCCTGTTCAAGTGAGCTGGAACCACTTGTGGGCTTGAACTGTGGGGCAGGAGAGACCCTGAGTGCTCTCAGCACAGCTTCATGTCCCGAGGAAGGGTTTTTCCTGGAGCAACTGGCATGAGGGCATGCAGGAGCTGAGGCTAACCAGGGAGGAGGGAAGGTCCCTGAGGAGCTGAACAAAAAGCTACACGTGTAACAGTAGATACCAAGCTCCCAGACTTTATCAACTGGAGATTTGTATCGACTGCTGCAAAAAGGATGGCGATGGAGCAGTAGTGTATGGATTGGAGGTGAGGGGGGAGGCTGGGCGAGCTACCAGGGCTCACATATATTGGGAGGCAAAAACCCTCCATTCCTAAAATTAATGAGGCCTTCCCTTTGCCAGCCTGGCCACCCCTCCAGCGCAGCCCAGCTCGTGTTGGCGACCAACCCTCGAGCCCAAGATCCCCATCTCTGTGTGGGGTAGAGGCAGGGATCAGGCAGGAGAGGATGCCCTGGCTCTGGGCAGCCAGAAGGGAATGGTGAGGCTGTGGGAAGAGGGCAGGTCACCCCTGTTTTCCTGGGATGCCGGAGGCAAGAGGCACTGTGGCTGGGAAGGGAAGAGCAGCACAATGGATGCTCTCATGGAGCGCTCGGTCTGTGCCCCAGCTGCCTGGCAGGGATGCCTGTGCAGAGGCTGCTGGTGGGGATGGGAGGGCTGCCAGCCCTGTGGCCCTCCAGGGGGCTGTATACTTGTTTTTCTTCCCTGTGACATTACATAATGCGAGGTAGAAAATGTTTGCACGCTAGCTGTATCGGTCCTTGGGGCGAGGGGAGAAAGGGAGGAGGCGGCGGATAATTTGAGGCTCTTTATTAGACCAATAAATCATTTATAATGCACCAGCTTTCAGGCTGGGCTCTTATTGCTCATGTCAGCCACAGGATGCTACCTGGTGACTGAAGCAGGCAGAGCATGGGCTGGCTCCCCTAAACCAGAGGGGCAGAGCTGAGCTGCACAGGGCTCGGGGGGAGAGGAGACCTTGTCCTTCACAGGCCCTGGGGACAAAGCCCCTGCAGCTGGTGGCAGGCATTTGGTCTTGCATGCAGCTTCTTGCAGCCAGAGCGAAGACAAAGCATCAGGGGCAAGTCATAAGTGAGGGATCAGGTGGGCACCTGAGGGTGGGTGGGTAGCCTGCCCTCCCCATCCCACCTGCAAGCAGAGATAGCAGAGGTAGACATCACCCCTATGGGCGATAGACCCTATTGCCTCTGAGCCTTGGCTGTGGGAGCAGAGGGCAAGGCAGGTGTTACTGGGGGCATTCCATTACAAAAGGGCATCCAGTGCCTCTTATCTTTGTGGTTTGGTGGAGCTTAGTGGAGCCTAAGGTGTGTCAGGCAAATATCTCCTGGATTTCTGGGGCGCCCGGGGTGCTAGCGAGGAGGAGTGTCACCCTTCTGGGAAGGGCTGTGCTCGCCTAGGCTTCAGCTTGTGGTTTGCCACATTTCACAGCTGTGTCTTGTTCAGGTTGAAGTCATCAAGCCCTGCAAAACTACACCTTTCAATAGCCTTCCTGTATTCTCATGTGCTTCAGACAGCACATTTTGACAAATGATATCCATATTGATTTCCCTCCTCCTTCTCCTTTCCTCCTCTCCCTCCTTCCACAGTAAGGAAACCACTTTTGATAACTCCTCTCTGGAGCTAGGCAAGCACAGCAGAGGAGGCAGATGAACTCTCCTCTTAGGAGAGTTCACACCAGGGTGGGCTCCCAGGTCATCTGAACAAACATCCTTCCCTGTTAAGCGACCAAATGCTCTAGAAAGGGGGACCACTAAATTGGCAGAGCATGTGCTCCTGCTGGTGTGCTGGGAATTAAACCCCCCCTCCACCCAAAAAACACTGAGCAGCTTCAAATAAACCCAAAGGGGTTCCTAATGGGGAGCCCGTCTCCAGTAAATGTAGAAAATCCTAATAAATACCATTCCCTCTTACGAAGTGCATGTTTGGGGTAGGGGGAGTTGCAGGGCACGCCTGTTTCTGAGGGGTCTGATTTAACTGTAAGCTCTTTAATATGTTCTTTGTGTCCTCATGGACAGCCTGATGGAAGCAGCAGCTAAAAGCAAATCACAGGGTGAGAAGGTGAGTCTTGCTGGTGAGAATTAGCAGTGTCAGGAGGGAAATATCACACACCTCTCCGACTGAATTATGCATTATGCTGCAAAATCCCTGATGTCAATAGGCAAATGCTGTTCCTGTTGTTTTGCCTGTGATGATTGGCAGCAAAGGAATTCAAATCACATCCACACAGCAATTGTCCTTCTGTAACTAAGTCTCTGCTATTCAGGGGGTTGTGCTTGTGCAGGCAAAATCTATGCAGCATGGTGGGTGCTTTAGGAAGGGGTTTGGAAAAGGGTGGCGAGAGCATTTCCATTCTTTTAACAATACAAAATGTTGTCAGGTTAGCATGTACTGGATGTTGCACCTTCTCTTTTTTTTCATGGGCACTGAACTCTAGGTAATACCTCAGACCTTGGGAGGAAAAGGAGAAGTCCGTACCCAGATATTGAAAGTGATTTGAGGCACATGCCTCCACGGAAGGACTTTCACCAAAAAAGGCAGGAGGGTGGGAAGCAGAGCCAAGCAAGATGTCATCCCCTATAAAAGCAGTAGTGGGGTCACCAGTGTCCCCTCTCCATGTGGCTGGACCAAAAGCATTGTGAAATTACCTGTATCAAATGGTAAGAAAATGATTATTTTGATGAACGCAAGACTGTTAAAATTCCCTGCGATTAGATCTTGCTAGTGTGTTTGAAGAAGAGCAGATAGCAAAGCTAGAGAACAGAATCTGCTTTTATTTGCTGCTTAAGTTGCTTTTGCCCTGCTACCAGAAGACATAAATCAGTTACTAATTGCATTCTTAGTTCGAGGTGCTGTGAGCATTCATATGTTTAATCTGTCCCGGGTGCTTTTAGAAACAATTGCACTTAGGTGAGAATCTGAGTTGCACAGAATTTTCTTGCTCCTGTTAATATCTTACCACTCACAGAATAAGGCTGTGTGAAAATTTGTGGGTTATTTTTTTTTTTCTGCTTGGTGACAAAATGAAAAATTTGGAATGAAGAAAAACAGACATCTGGGGTTTAAAATAACATTTTGTTTGCATTCTTTGGATGACACTCTTTCAGAACATAACTTCATCTTGAACCACCACTTCAAGATGTTTGGGAAACAGCTAAACAAATCCAAAAATATTTTACCAATAACCTGCTGCATTAGAGTTGTTGCTGCAGAATGGAATTTTATTGCCTCCCCCACCCTCTCCAAGTGGAATAACCCATCTGCCTAAGGAATGCAGCCCTTCCCAGGTTATGAGCTCCTGAGAGGATTGTGCGATAGAAAAGAAAACATGGGTTTGATGAGGTGGAGACTGAGACCTCAGCCCCCTGTGGCACCACTGCTGCCTGCCTCCCTGGCCCCTGAGCAGGAGGGCACAGGGAGGCAGGGGCTCAGAGGGAGCTGGGAGGAAATGTGGCAGGATTTCTCTCTGGCTCTGCCTGTGCCATCCCCATGGGGCTGGCAGGACCCTCCGTCACTGCCCGTGACTGCTGGGAGGGGACACGAGCTGTCCCTGCTGCGGGTCTGGGGTGGAGACAGCTGGGAGGGGGGAAAAGAGGACTGCAGGTCTGAAATAAGGAGGACAGGGAGAGTGGAAAAGGAATCTAGCAGTGCTGGAGGAGCCAAGCTGACAGAGGGCAGGAGAGGCTGTGTGCCTTCGAGGAGAGATTGGATGCCATCAGCACCGTCACACAAGCAACTTAAAGTGAGCCTTCTGTCGGGAAGGAAGAGTTAAAACAATTTTGAGCCTTGCAAGGCTCACAATATCAAACTATAACTGGTGAAGCCTGGCAGCTGATTATAAGAGCAAGGGTAACACACAAGAAGGAGCTGGTGGAGGATCAGACCACAGAGTACTCATGACAGCTGGGATATAATCCCTGGTCCAAGGAGCATGGAAATCATCCCAATGCCTTTGCTCGGACAGAGACCATCACCAGCCTCTTCTCCCTGCAGCTGGGAGTGTCAGCCTTTGGGATGCTGCTGCAGATGGGAGGAGCCCCTTGGTGCCTGCCTTGCAGGGTTCAGCCCCCTGGCACTGGGCAGCAGGTCATGGTGGGCACTGTGGCGGGGGCACTGCCCACAGTGCCAGCAGCTGTGACCTGGCAGCTCCCCCGTGCCCACGTGCTCCTTGGCTGCTCCAGGTCAGAGCTGTCTCCTCTCATTTCAGCTGCTTCACTGCACGTCAGGCATGCTGGGGAGCCAGGGAAAGGTGGGGTAATGCAGGTTCACCTACTGGTTTCCCACCTCAAATGCTCCCACCAGTCCTTGGCTGTCATTGCCTCTGCAAGTGGTCTGCCACATCCTTGGCACCTGGCTGTCCTGGAGCTCCTGGAGCAGGTCCTCCAGGTGGGCAGTGGAGAGCTGAGGGCATGCTTCAGGTGTGTGTTGCAAGCAGGAGCCCTGGACGTGGTTGTTCCAGGGCAAGGAGAGCGTGCTGGTTCCTTCCAAACGTGTTGGTGCTGCAGGTGTGCTGATGTATCCCAATTCCTTGAACTGTACCCTTTTGCAAGGCAGTTTTTGACTCTGCCAGCAGCCCAACCTCTCTGTAAAGATTTGTGCAAAGAGTCCTGTGGCTTAGGTGGACCTGTGAAAATGATGGATTGTGTTCATCCAGTCTATTTCAGGATCTGATTTCTGCTGTTAAAAGCCAAGGGAGTACCTGGACATTCACATGGCTCAGCAAGGGACTTGTCAGGCTTTTCTCACAATGTGGACTGACTTTCCTGTACCTTTCAGACACAACATGAAAGACTCCATTATGGAAAGCTTGGAAGACTGCTCTGAGCAGAGGCAAACCTGCAGCTCTCCCACAATTGCAGTAAGGTGGAATTGCTTGGCATTTCCCAAGGATCTGAAAAGTTTGTGACTTTGATAGCACCTGAAAAGGAAAGGAAAGCCAGAGTCAGGCCTGTGCTCACAGGCAGAGGAAGAAATGAGCAGGGCTGGGGTTTAGGCAGTTCAAGGATGGAGTGGAATAAGCTGCCCTCTGCTGCAGGTCACACACACAGGCTATCCCTTCCCCAAACTGCTGGGTGCCTGGCCCCCTTGTTTTCTCACCAGGAGAGACAAGCCCAAAGAGAGTGAGGCTTGCAAAATGTGGGCTCCTGCCAGCAGTGGAGACCTGTGAGACCCTGGGCAAGGAAGAGGGCAGGCAAGAAAAGAAGCTGCCTCATCCCTGCATCACTCAGCAGAACAGCATGGGGCTTGTGCTCTGGCCCTGCAGCTTCCAAGCCAGCTTGGAGCAGCAGGCATGTACTTCTGTTGCCTACTGTGTCCTACTGCAGAGAGAATATGTCCAAACCATGGGGCAAACCCATGGATTTCAGACTCCCTTGCCTCTTGCCAGGAGCGCTGTCACTGCAGTGACAGTCACCTGACACCCAGAAATGCGTCTGGTGGGGCTGAGTCAGGTCATGGCAATCCTGAAAGGGGCAATGTGGACGTGCTTGGGAAAAGCTGGAAAGACCAGAACTGTGGACATAGCTGGGATGCTTTGCTCCAGGCCCTTAGTGGCACAGCCTTCAGGGACCATCACACCAAACAGCCCAGAGCACAGATGCCTATCGAGAGTCTTTTCTAGCACTCTCTTTAGGGAAAGGCCAAAACCATAAAATACTTCTCGGTGACTGTGATCTTGGAGCAAGGATTTGCTCTACACCACTTCCCTTTTGCAATGTGCTTTTTTCGTCCTCACAAAAGGCTTCCTTGGCAAAAGGGAGCTGCCAGCTGGCCAGATCTGGCCAAGGGGGCTAACAAAAGTATTCAGCTCTACACAGTTAATGCCAGAAAAATTGTCTATTCAAAGAAAAGTCATAGTTTTGACTCTGTTTTTTCATCAGGGTTTATTTCTCCAGGACTACTGCCAATATAATTTATTTTTTTTAGCTAAAAAAGTAACAAAAAAAAAAAATCCTAGTGTGTTGAAGCCATACACTTTGAAAGCATCCATCATCCTGGCTGATACCACTGCTGATTCCCATCCGTGCTCCTTTTGATCCAAGTGGTCAATGCCTTTGCAATGCCACTTTCTTTCATCCCAGAAGTGGAGAGAAATGGTGACTTACCCCATCTCATTGAATTTCTATTTTTAAATGTTAAAAACAATTTAACTCCTGTTGGCTATAATGCCATCCCTGCCTCCCTTTCTCCTTCCCTTTTTAAACCACCTCGAAACCTAGGGGATGGAACTGGCTGACAGGATTCCTTTAATTATCCCCGCTCCCAACACTCATCTCTTCCATGGTGCCTTCAAGGGACACCACTGTGAAAGGTTCTGTACACACAAGCACTACATCCACATCGGAGCAGAGAGCAAAAACGAAATGTCAGGAAAGCCACCCTTACAGAAATTAATAACAAATACAAGCAGGCACATTCCACCCGCCCCATTAGTCAGTAGTGCTCAGATACCATGGTGATGAGCCTCCCTATAAATATTTCCACAGCAGCAAAACTGCCTTAAAGGGGCCACACAGCCTCTCCCATGCACCTGGGCAGACCCCACCTCCAGAGGCACCGCTGTGCTTCCCAGACTGTGTGGCTGGCACCTGAGCCAGGTGCCTGAGGAGGAAGCTAGCACCATCTGCTTTTCCTTTTCCTGCTGCAAGCAGCAGGAGCTGCACAGCCCTCGTGTCGCACCTGGCACTCTGCAATTCAACCCCAAGGGTTGGGAATTGCAAACCCTTGGGGAGGAGGGTGGTCTGCACTTTGCTGGGGAGCAGTTTCTCAAAGCCAAGGAGCCAGGCAAGCACAGCATTCCTTATCTGCACAGGATAAGGAATCAGCATCTCCCAGCCTGAGCCCTCGCCCAGCACAACCACAGACAGCACCTTCCAGTGTGGAGCCAGACGTGTGCCTGTTTATCATCCCAGAGGCAAGTGTTTGTGGGGCAGAACAACACCTGATCAGGTTGTTGGGCATTTGGGAGCTCCTGGTCACAGATCCTCCAGGACAAAAAAGAGCCAAGCAAGAGGGGCAGGGAGGGGAGGAGAAATAAACACGTGCTCAGATGTTTAGGTTGCTGCAGCCAACTCCTGCCCACGCTGGAGGAGAGCTTTGAGTTTCTTGCCCTTGATGTAACCACCACCAGAAGTTTGTTTTCACAAAACCTTTTTGTATTGAAAGCTACACCTCAGCACCTCAGCAGCTCCTCAGAGAAGAAATGAGTAACCCTGTTATTAAGCTGTGGGCAGCATCACCTGGAGGGTGATTCTTCACACACCTGCCGCCCTTCAGAAATAGATGGGAAACTTTGTACTGCAAAATAATATCAAAGGGCAGCAGCTCCACTGGAATATGGGGCATAAAACCAGAGAGAAATGATCATGTGAAGAAAAGCTGACCTAGCCTTGATGCAGAAGACCCAGTGCATGGTTGCTCCTGGTGCCTGTATAAACAAGATGGAAACCACTTGGAGCTGCTGAGTTCCACATGATCCCAGCAGAAAAACTAGGAAGAGGAAGAAAAAAGAAAATAAATGTCTTTCCTATAACTCAGTGAATCCCTTGCAGCAATGGAAAGCCAAGTTGATTGGGCTTGTGGCCTCCTTGGGCCCCCTCCCACAGCAGCTGTAACCAATCAAGGTATGATAGAGCAGGGCAAGGTAAAGGCTGTGTGCAAAGGCCTTGCTGAGCTTTCTGGTGTGGTCCTGCAGCATCACTTGTGGGTGAGGACTGAACTGTTTTGGTAAAAACAAGGCATTAACTAGTTGGACTGACTGCAGGGTGGGAGGAGATGAAGAAACCTACAGTCCTAACCAAGGAACTGCTGCTCCCTCACTCCATTGCTGCAGGCAAGTCCCCTCTCTCCCCTCTTTTCTCCCCCACTTCATCTTGCACAATTCCTGACTTTCTAGCCTGGTGTTTGTACAGTAGTTCCCAAGCACATCCTGGATGTATTTTGTTCCCATTAATTGCACTTTTTAAATGGTACCTGGAGGTCTCCAGTAAGTGGTGGCAGTATGTGTGTGAGCAGTATGGAAACACAGTGCCTGCCAGCCCCCAGGTGCTGGGGTGTGTTGTTGAGTTGCTTGTCTGCCCTATTTACATGGAGACTAATCAGCTCTCCATGGAATTTCTGTTTGATCCTTTGGCCTGTCTCAAGGGAAACACAACACTAACTGACAAAATATGTATGTTTTGGCTTTCAAAAACTATTACACTTTGCAAATGTCACCCAGACATTGAGCTTTGTGGTTGCCAGGGAAACATCATGGGAGATAACCTGATCGCAGCTGTGAACTGCATCCTTTCCTCTCCTGGTGTGAAACCTGCACTTCCAGAAATGCCCGCTCTTGTCTTGGGGTATTTCATCTTTAGAAAGCAGAGGCTTGAGAAATGAGGTTATTTGCAGTCCAGAAGGTTATTTGCAGTCCTTCTGAAATGGAGCTATCTGGGGGGACTTGCTCCTTGAGTGCAAAGGCAATGGCTCAGCAGCAGAGAGGCTCTGTTGTGCCCTGAAAATATCAGTGCCTGCTGGAACAGCCACCACCCTGTTCAGGTAATGTGGGATAGAATCAGTGCTGGGGAGGGGTTGTACGGTGTCAGCCTGGGGTTTGAAAAACTCGGTCTCCTGGAGCTGTCACCTCCGAGAATTGCAGGCTGGAGCTCCCCATAGGACAGATGGAGGCTCCTGTCTATGACCTGGCATCAAGAGGGCTGTGCTGAGTGGTCCCAGAGGCTGTCAGGGATTGAGTCCTCTTGCAGTGAGGGAACCTCGAGCTGCTGTTCCCAACAGGAACGTTCCTGTTCTCCCCTTACACACTATGCTGTGTGCTGTCAGGTGGAGGTGGGATGTCAGGGGATCTACTCTGATCTTCCCTCTGTGCCAGGCAGGGCCATCCCCTCGGGAAGGCAAAACCACATCCTGCCTTGTGAGTGCTAATAGTCCCAAGCATCTCTGCCTGTTCCTCCGTCCCTTGAAGAGGTGCAGCAGCCCCGGACACAGATGGTGGCGAGCTCTGGGCTGGGGCTGGTGGGACACAGGCCATGGGTGTGCCATGTGTGCTGGCAGCAGCTCTGGTGAGGGAGAAGGGGGGATGAGCACGTGGCCCCAGGGAAGCCTGATGTGTGTCTTCCCTTTCTGGTGTGACAGAATGGCACTTTAAAGATGTGAGATGCAGCTCTTTTCCCTGACACTCAAAGAGCCAGTTGACAAGCTGCTGTCAGGGAAATGTTGTCTAACTCCCTTTCCCCCAATAATTTCCCTGGTAAAACTGCAGTGCAGTGGAATCAAATGGTGACAGAAACCAGTGGGGGAATAGATGTGTTTTCTTTCTTTCTATTTTTTTTTTCCAAGTGTGAGTCTGTATTGGGAGCCGTGTGCGCATCGGTAAATCTTGCCGGTTCAAAGAAATGTTTTCAGTGTTCATATTCAAACTTTCCCCTCTGTTAAAGGAACAACAAAGCCTTGAAGACGCTCCCAGCTTGCATGGGATTAAAAAGAGATCGTGGCTGAAGTGGAAAACAGCATCTCATGTTTTTCCTTTGGGTGACATGTGCAGAAAGCCCCTCTGCTGCTCTTTTAGCTGGTGCTGTGAAAAGTCCTCTCTGATGAGGAAAGGTAAACTGGAGGTGGAGGAGGGAGAAGAGGGCTGTGGTTATAAAACCACCTTGCAGGCAGACAGCTCGTGCCCTGGGCCATGCCTGAATTACTGTGGGCAAACCTGGGAGTGGGGCAGCCAGTGCTGGAGAGCTGCTGTGCACTTGGGCACAAGAGTGAAGCCTGGCCCGCGATGGTGTAATTACCATCGGCACCTCCTGTTTGCCCCACTCATTTTCCTTAGATGGTTGGCTGTGGTTCACTGGTGGTTCCTCTCCTCATTTCCATAAAGAGATGAGGATTTCCTGGGTGTACAGGGAGAGGGAAGGAGCAAGAAGGCTGCAGCTTCCCACCAGCTTTGTGCACTGCAGCTGGTGCTTCCCCTCACCTGATGCTGGGGTAGAAGTGCGGCTGCAGGGCTCCTCCTCTCATGCAGTGTCTTTCCTTTCTAAGGAAAGTCTCCATGATTTGATTTTGTTAGAAACTTTTACTCTAAGAGCTCATCTTTGCCATCCTAACTCCTGTCAGACTTCACTAAGGGTTTTTAGAAGGAGCTTTCCTTAGTTTTTAGTCTTTCCTCTAAGCTTAGGAGAGCAGAGAAGACCTGATTGTGACTCTCAGAGCTCTAACCATGGCAGGCTGGTCAGCCCCCTCTTAGTATTCAAAGTAGGGTGTTTTACTCTTAGAATGGATGTAATTTGTTTTAAGGCAAATCCTTGGGGTTTCATTTTGCTTTCCAAAGTGTAACAGCTGCTTAGGCTATGTTTGCTCGAGAGCTGAAAACCCTGCAAGGGTTTGCCAGTGAGTTCTGCCTTGGGTCATTAGGATTAATCCAAGCAATTGCCTCGCCCTTTCCTTGAAAGGGCTTAGGCCCATTTCACTCAGTGATGAACTTGGCCCCAGAATTTAAGTATCTACTTCTTTCGTACTTCCCATCCTCAAAAAACCCTTAAAAATCAGATATCCTTTGGTAAAAGGGCACTCTGGTTTCTGCACAGAGCAAATGAGGCAGAGGGATGTGAAATTCATGAAATGCTGATTTTTGCCTTCTTTTGGTTTTGTTTTAAATAAGCTACATCAAATTCCTTATCACTCAGTCCTTAGGAACTGCCTTAGCACAGTGGAAGTACTGATTGCATAAATGCCAGCTGTAACACTTATTTTGGTAACAAGGCATTACTAAAGGCAGAAAGGCAGATTAATTCAGTGCCACGCTCCGATGAGACCAGTGTCCTTTTGTCTGGGCCTGGCTGAGGAACCCTCTCCTACCTGGTTTTTGCTTTCAGCCTTGGATGTGGGGACTGTAGTAGTGGTTCAAAACACACATCTGTTATTGCAGCAAGAACTCATGAAGGGTGTGCACATATAGGTTAATTGTCAAGGGAAACCGACTTCAAGTACCATCAGACTGTTTTCAAATGTAATCGTGACATCTAAGAGGATGATCTTTGAGAGATCAGAGAGTGGAAATTATTCTCTTGCTTTGCACATCTGAGTGCAGTTTGGCTACAGTCAAAATAGCTGTTTCAGCCTACACTGTCAGTTTGCTCTTATCTCCCTTTCCTCTTGTTGTATTATTAATAATAATGAACAAAGTTAAAGACGGCGGTAAAGGCTCGGCAGCGTGGGGCAGGGCTGGAGCCGGCGGCTGCCTCTGAGTCATTGTGGACAGTGACCAGCGTGTGAGTGCCCCTCCAAGGAGCTGGGAGCTCTTTGCCACGCTGCCTGCGGGTGTTTGAAAGGCAGGACTGCTGGATTTGAGCTCGCTGGTTCCCTTCATCGTGCCTCCCTCTCTCCCCTTGCACAGCTGCATTTGGCAACGGAGCTGGCAGCCTTAGAAAGCCACCAGGAGTAACCCGGCTGCCTCCGTGGGCTCACGGGGAGAATGACTTTGTAGCTGCTCTCAGCCAGTCCATTAATTGCACATAATAAGGCATTTAGTGACAGAAGGAAGGTTGATGAGCCTTAGCTGAAATAACAAGGGCCTGCCAAGAGCTGTGTTTCTTTGTCAGGGCGGGTCGTGGAGGGTCCTAGCACTGGAGAGCGGAGCTGGAGCCGTGCAGGGATGAGAGCAGTGGGAACCTGCTGCTCCCTGATCTGGAGGGCTCACAGCTGGCCCAGGGAAGCACATCCATGCTGAAGGACTAGCAGGGCTGATCCGCTCTGGGGACAGCAGGTCCCTGCATCTCCAGCAGGGAATGCCTGATGAAAGCCATGGGGAGCTGCCCCACTGCCAGAGGGGCGCCTGGTGGCTGCTGGCTGCACCTCCAAGCTCCTCGTGAGAGATGAGTTGTTCCAAATGGGCTGGACATGGGACCTCCATCCCTGTGAGAGTGGACAGGGCAGATTGCATGGAAGACCAATGTGGACTGGGAAACTTGGGCTCTCTAGTTACCAAGCTGGTCCTCTTGGCTTTGATGGGAAAATGACTGATGGGTTGAGGTGAGTGCTTGCCCCAGAGGAGGGTGATGACATGGCAAGGGGATGCACTGGCAGCTGTTTCTGCAGGGAGGAGTGTTAGGGGTGTCCATGCGATGCAGCCAGGCTTGCTTGGTGCAGCTCACTCCCTGATTAACACAGCAGCTGTCCCCACAGCACCAAGCATTTCACCAGCATCAGCCCATGGTGTGGTGGGGCTCCCTACACCTCATTCCCAGCTCAGCTCTGTAGAGAAGCAAGGCCAGGAGCTGTCACATCAGAGCCATGCAGCTCCTGTCCATCTCGCTGGGGAAACAGTGACAGCATCCATGCTGGGAGAACCCAGCCTGTGGAGGAGATGTGGAGCCCAGGATCATCCCCACAGCTGGAGGGAGAGCAGGCTCTGCATTTCTGTGCATGCAGGCTGCTGCTGCAGCGCCTGGCTGGCCCACAGTGAGGGTCACCCTGCAAGGGCAGGGGTGTATCTCCCCAAAATAGCCAGCCACACTTGCAGTGGACACATGCAGGCAGTGCCTGGAGCCCACAGCTGGAACATCTGCCTTGGTTTTGGTCTGTGCAGCTGCCTGGCTGGTTGGCACATCCCTCACCTGGGAGAAGGTCTGTGCTAGCAGCTGGCAGGAGGTGTTCCTTTGTCTGAATGAGCACTTGGGAATCTCAGCGTTTCTCCAGGCTAGTTTGCTGTTCTCCTTACCTATTTATTTTAATGTCTCTGTCGTGTGCAGCACTACTTCTTCTAGAGGGTCAGGATGTTTCCCAAAGAGACGTAAATATTACCCCTGCATGGAGAAACAGGGGTACAGGGTTGAGCGCAGGGTTTCCAGCCCTGACCTCTCACTCCATTATGCTAGGTCCACAAGGAACAGGAGGCAGGTCTGGCACAGAAACCTGCAAGAGAGGGAACAGCTTCCCAGGTCAGATTACAGAGGTGAATTATGACTTTTATGAAAGGTCTTGGGAAATGTGGGGAATTGGCAGCCCTGCTGGCTGTGACACCTCTGGGGGTCTTTCATGCACCCCTTTACCGTGGTGGAAGGGACATTACCTGTCCCTCTGCTCAGATGGGAACATTCTGGGGCAGCTGTCCCACCAGCTGAGTGATGCCACCCGCTCTGATCAGTGGGTGTTAATGCTGCCACCTTTATTACTATTTTTAATTAACACCCTGTCATGACTTGGCAACATTCTCTGTGCCTCAGGACGTCTGGACAAAGTCTGGCTACCTTCTTCCCCAGGGCATTCCTGACAGCAAGCCCAGGGCTTGGAGGCACACAGCTCCTTGGTGACACACCATCAAAGCACACAGAAAAACAGCTGCTCCTGCCTGTGCTTTCTCCAGTGCTGTCCATGTCCTCTTCCTTGTCCTTCCAAGGAGAGAGACAAGGGCCTGGCACAGCTCTCCTCCTTCTCTTCCTCTCTCCCCAAAGGCTTCAGCCTCCTTCTCCTACTCATCTAGTCTAGACAGCCTTGCTTTTACAGAGTTTTTGAGGTTTTGCCTTGAGCTTTCCAAAACCTGGAGACCTGAGGCATACACTGCTCACAGGAGTGTGAAACTCTGTGGCCAGAGCCCATGACTTTTGTTTGCTTTTCAACAGGGAAACACTTCTGCAAATCCTCACATCAGAAGTCCTGGGTAGATCATAACAGATCTTTGGTAGGATGCAGGGAAGTGGAATGTGTTCATTCACAGAAAACTGCAGCTGGCAAATTATTTTGATTTTTGATTTATTGCAAAACAAAGTGTTACAGTTGGTATGGAGGGCTTTTATTTTTTTTTTCCCTCTTTATAAGTTGGGGTGAAAGAGGGAGATTTGTCACACTTGTGCAGCCTAGATTTGGAGGGAAAGGTCTTGACCTTGCTTCCAAAAGGGCAAAAAAAGAAGCATCAGGGGTGGCTTCTTCTGCTGTCTCACTTGATCTCCTTGACATCCTGCCTCATCCAGCTGCAGCACGTGTAGAGACACCAGTTATGTCACAGAGAGGTGGTTGGAGGCTTTGGCTCAGCAGCAGCAATCCAGATGAGTTTCTGGGCATGTACTGCCCTCCTGCCTTTCCCACCTTGCTGAGTGCAGGAAGAACTCCCCAAACACAGCAGGGGCTGAGTGAAGCTCTTGATCTCCAAGCTTTGACCAGGCACCTCCCAAAAGGGAGACCAGGCATGACTCTGAGTCACAACCACGTGGATTATTAAAAAAGCAAAGCAGCATCTGCCTTGGAAATCTTTCCAAAAGGGCTCAGCCCTTCCTGCCCCCAGCAGCAGAGGCTGCTGAGCAAGTGGCAGCCCCTGGGCATGCACGAGCAACCTCCTGGCTCTCCCAAACCAGGAGACAGGGAGGAGAGGGCTGCTGCTGGGCTGCCACAGCTGTCTGCAGCATCCTTGGCCTCAGTGTGCTGGGGCAGCGTGCTCTGCCCTGCTGCTCTGTGCTGCTCTGAAGCCTGAGCTAAAACAGGGAAGCCTGCCCAGAGCAGCTCACACTCTGGAAATTCAGATCCAGGTGGCTGTGCCTGGAGCTGAGGGGTTCTTGGTGTAGGACATCTCCATTATGGAGAGCTAGCTCATGGGCAGGGATTGCTGGAGCAAACTGCTCTAGGAAAGAGCCTTAATTCAATAAGTAGCTCTTACCTCCCAGCCAATGCCAGACCTCTGCCCCCTCCCAGCCCTGTTGCTGGAAGTGCCATTATTCTGGCAGAAGGCAACACTGGCTCTGGTAGCTCTGGCTTCAGCAAAGGAGCACAGAACAGCCAGGGAGCCTCTGGGCTCGTCCACACAGTCCTGGTGGCACTGAGCTGCTCCTCTGGGCAGGTCTGGGGGTGCCTCCATCAACACCAGGCAGACACTGCTGACAGAGGCCTTCCTCTCAGTTGCTTATTGTTCTGCCAGACCCCAAGTGCTGCAGCTGAATATTTCAATGCCAAGTGTCTGCCCCAGGCTGATTTATCTTTTTTCCTTTAAACAGAAGCTTCAGCAATAATTGGATCTGTTGTTTCTCAGAGCGAGACTAAGGAAAAATATGCTCATAAAAAATGCTGCTATGCTGGAGAAATGCAACGCCTCTGGCTCGGTGGACATCTGCAGTCCCCACTCCTCTCACTTCCCACATGGAGTCATGAAGGGATGCCCAGCTGGCCACCTCTGCTCCACGTGCTGTTCCTCATGTTCTGGATACTGGAGGCTCCTTGGGAGGGGTACAGAGCTGTGTGAGCCAATCAACCAAACTCATTACCTCTGCATTCTGCACTGCCAGGACTAGTGAGTATCTCTGTGTCTTAGTCTCACCCCCCTGTCTCTCTGCTCCACAGGGCTTCAGTGAAAAATCAACTCCTTTTAACCCATGGCATGAACCCTGGGCTGCAAGCACAGCTCAGGAGAGCAGCCTGTGAAGAGAGCTGTCCCTGGGGAGGCTGCTGGGCTGCAGCACACACATGGCAAGGGGTACAGCCTCACTCCAAAGGCTCAGCCCAGGTAAAGTCACACCTGTGCTGGTCAGGGAGCCCCATCCAGCCCAGCACTAAGGTAGGAAACCAGCAGAGAAAAGCATGCTAAAGAACCTGAGTCTCTTTTTTCCTACCTCCAGTTCCAGCTGTTATTCTTTTAGTGAGTGAGAGGAATTCAAGCTATTTGTTCC
Organism: Fringilla coelebs; assembly: GCF_963513975.1. NCBI lineage: Eukaryota > Metazoa > Chordata > Aves > Passeriformes > Fringillidae > Fringilla > Fringilla coelebs. Next base: position 112,090,012 of record NC_140029.1, on the reverse strand, counting down.
TGGCTGTCAGACCTTAGCTTCTGGGCTCTTGCCTCTTATTTGTTTTTAGTTGCCTGGCTCCTCACAGTGATCTATTTCTTCCTGTGTATTTCAGTATTCCACCCTATGGGCAATGATTTCCCCTTTGTCACCAAAATATTGCATTACCATTCATCTGGTTTCTCCTGTGCTAAGTTTGTTTAGAAAACCAAGGAACAAGAAAACCAGCAGACTGAAAGGAGTTTCATCCCATCCTCTTTACAGTGCTGCCTGCTACCCGCTCCTTTCTAGTCAGGTTGCTACTCATCTTCCAGTGCTCTCACTAATCCCCAGCTTTGCTGGCTTAACTGTTCATTTTCCTTTGGCAGGCATTTTCTGTGGGGTTCAGGCAGATGAGACCTGCTGCCATGCCTTTGTCTAGGGATGTATTTCACCAAAGCCGTGCCATCTGTGTAGAACATGCCTCACCTGTGGTAAAACCCACCTTGCCTCTGAGTTTTGTTTGCCTTTGCCTTCCATGTAGGCCTGCCCTTGTCAGGAGGTGTGCAAGGCTTATGTCCTGCCTGTGTGCTCAGGTCTGTGTATCCATCACATGCTGCTCTTCAGCCTTCTAGTACCACATTTCCACTTCCTGGCCTGCTTGCTACATCCTTTAGAATCCCCTGCTCCCAGCCCTTTGCTTTATTCTGGTATCTCCCTCTGAGTCTGGATTTGGAGTTTGTCTCACTGTCTCCTTCACTCAGTTAAAGCACATCAATCTTTTACTGGAAATGTCCATATCCAGGTCCTCCTTCCCATCAGCCTTTGTACCTTTCCTATTTTATTCCTGATCCTCCTCCTCCCTGAGAACTTGACCTGACATTTCTTTCCATTAAGGTCAACTCTCAATTTTCTTTTTGACCAACAAAATAGTTTGAGTATAGCTTTATGTGCCTGCTGGAAAGCTTGGGAGGGGCTTTCCCCCTGGACCACTGAGATAATTTGGCTCCTTTCTAGATCCTCTCCTTCCAGCAATACTCTGAGTGTTGTTACCACGCTGGAGGCAGTGGGCAATGGGATTCACGTTACCAGCATGGACCACAGGTGTATTTCACTTGCTTCCTCATTATTCCCAGTGGAATGCCCATTACCTCTGGCCACAGCTTTATGCAGTTAGCTCAGGAGCTCCAAAACCCCTTCCAGAGCCTCTGCTTTCCAGTCACAGAGCCCTGGGAGTCTGCCCAGAATTTCTTATTCCAGGAGCCACTTTGAGCAGTAAAATGCCGTTTAAGCGGGCTTTGCTCGCTGAACTGTGGAGGCTGCTTTGCATGGCTGCCCTGTGCTCCTCATTATTCATCACTTTGAATCTCTTTGTCATTTATGCACTGTAACAGCACTGAGATTTGCATCTGCTTCCCAGCGCTGGAAATGCTGGAAAGTGTCAGGCCTCAAGCAGCTCCCCAAAGAGCCCTGCTTGAAACACTCCCATCTGCAGATGATTCACCACTGACAATTTCTTGTTGAGATCTGTCAGCCAGCTCTTAATGTAGTAAACGTGTGGTTTATTGATATTATATACTGCTGATTTTTTAATCAGAGTGTTGTACAGTCGAGTGTCAAATGCCTTACAACAGTCCTCCCTAAAGCTGACTGGGAGCCAGCCTTGGAGTCAAGTGGTAGGTGTGATATGTGTCAGATAATTGTGTCATCTCATCAGGGAAGGCCCACGAATCTAGCTGAGCCAGCTGTTAAATATATTCCCATCCTCTGCCATCACTTACCACCACAAAACTCTTGGGAAATTCATTCCAGTCTCTCCAAGCTTATTGCTGCCTCCCTGTGTGCCCCCACATCCTCTGGAGCAGGTTTTGCTGCATCCTTCTTCCACACATCAGTGTGAGCCTCTCCTTGGCCAGGCAGTGTGCCTGGTGCTCAGCACTGGGCAGGCCCCCAGGAAAATGGGAAGAATGGGAAGTGCAGTGTATGATCCTCAATATCCTCTGTCTCCAAAGGCAGCTGGGGGTGTAACTGTTCACCTAATGGCCCTGCTCCTCCTGATGTGCCCATGCTGGGAACCTGGATTCTGGGGGAGCAGAGAGGATGCTGAAGAGGACCCAGTCCTGCAGGAGATGTTCACTCATCCCAGAGCTAATCCCAACACCGATGGGCCCAACCAAACCTTTCCCTGCTGAAAAGACCACTGATGCCATGTTCTTCCATGGCCCTTGGTGGAGGCTGGGGAGACCATGTCCTGGGGGCTCTGGAGGAGCAGAGAGGGCACAGGGGACTGTCCCCTCTCTGCACTGCATTGTAACTCTGATGCACTTGGTTAAAGTCAGCTGGCAATGGCATGCGATGATAAATAGTGAGAGACAGGAGTTCCTTGCAAACAAATGAGCCTCAACTAACCTCATTTCTTCTTTTGACAGGATAACAAGCTTAGAGGATAAATTCTCCCCTGCCAGAATTTGTTTCTCTGCTGCCAGCCACCTCAGCATTTAGCAAAACCCCATTCTTTGCTCAATTCCAGGCTGCTTAAAGCAAAGGCAGGTTCAGACCACCCTGCTCAAGTTTTGGATTCAGTCCCACCAGCTTTTTTCCTGCTGTACTTGTTCCCAATCCCCTCACCTCTGGAGATGCTCAAGCCTCCCCTCTGCCTGCAGCTGGCAGGAGCACTCTGGGGCAGGATGGCAGAGCTCACACTGACCTGAGACCCGTGGCAGAACTGGGGTGGGAAAAACCAGCTGGGTGCATCAGCAGCAAGGGCATTTCTTCTCAGCAGCCCTTGCAGTGTATCTGAAGAGGCTGTTCCTGGCCAGCTCAGCAGCACTGGTAAGGAAACTGGCAAGAACTTGGAATTTGCCTTGGGTGTCTGTCAGGTGTCGCTTGGTTTTGAGACATTGTTGGTGTTGGATGCTTTGGAAGTGCCTTTCCTACCCCTCTGGAAGTCATGCAGGCTCTCAGCTGTGTGCTGTGCCTCTTGTTAAAGGATCTTTCTCTCGGCAGAACTTAGAACCTCGCAAGAGTCCAGAAATGCCCAGAAATATATAAAGTACTTAGGAAAAGAGGCCAGGTTTGCAGAAATCTGGGAAGACCACCCAGAGGCTGAGGAGTTTGGGGTTCTCTGCATGTGACTCAGGGTTTTGGAGTGCTCTGGTTATCCAGCACCTCCAAAAAACCCAGCTGTGAGATGCACAGCAGCAGGTACATGAGTGAAAGGCTTCAGTAACTTGCTGCTTAGCAGCATCCTGAAGGGACCTTCTCCTACAGGCTTTGAGTGCTGGGTATAGTATTCATCTCTGGTGGCCCTTTTCACGGTTCCTTTGTTGCAAATAAGAGCCTGGACCCTTATGTTCTCTTAGGCAAAGGTGCTGGGTAAGAGGACGTGTTTAAATAATTAAAAAGTGCTTTTCTGCACTCATGGCCATTGCGTCACATCCTCGCTGAGCACAGCTCTGTGTGCAGCACTAAACGGAGCCCTTTGCCAATTTCTCCCAATTGGTCAAGGCCTTGAAGAGTGAAATCAGCAGCATTCAAAATGAAGCAAAACTCTGCCAGCATTAGGTTTTGTTACAAAGTGAAATTTGCCCATGGTTAATTTTGAGGATTTGTTAAGGGGCGCAGCCTGGGCCCCAATCCAAGCGGTGCTGGCAGGGTAAAAATCCTCCCCACGCCACCAAGGCAGACATTTCAGGGGCACCATCCTCAGCGTGGTGGTCCCTCTGTGCAAAGAAAATAGCTGTCCATTTCAGCACAGGCTGACCTACTGCCTGCCCAGGGACTGGCGTGGCCTGTCCGTGCTTCTCCAGGAGTGCTGAGCATGTACAATTCCCTCTGACTTCTCTGTGGGTTTGACAGGTTGGATCCGTAGTTTGGGGGATTTTTATCACATCTGGTGACATCTGAAAAATGGCAGAGTAAAATACAGCTCAATCTTAACCCTGCCTGCAGATTAGCATTTTTACCAAGTTCCCAAGTGCGGGATGAAGTGCCTCAGAGTGCCTTTCCTTACAAGAAACTACTGCTTGAGTGCAACTGTGATGCAAGAGCAGATCAATCTGCCCCTTTAGATTGCAGCTGCTCTGAAGTTTTGCACGTCCTGAATACAGAATTCAAAACAAAGCTTGAGAGCCTGTGTTGACTGAGAATAAGGTTTGTGCAAGCCCCTGCCAAGTGATAAGGCAGCTCCCCCTGGCTCTGAGAACGGAGCTTTCATCCCCAGCCACGCTCAGGTGCGAGGGGAAGCTGGAGCTCCTGTGAGAACACCCAATCCTGCAGCTCTGGGCTATGTGGAGGCTCTTGAAAATGCAGACTGGGTGTCTTTCACCTGTGGTTTACCAGGGAGGCAAATCAACAATTTGCTTAAGAAAGTATCTCTACAATCCAGCACATCGATTATCAAATGTGTAACGAATAGATGCTTGAAAGCTGCCTTGGCTTTGCATATCTGGGTTTGAATTCTGGCTCCACACAGACAAGATGGTTTTCCCAAAGCTGCTTCCTGCTGTGTGTTTGCCTCGGGCTTAGATTGGTCACTGGGACTCCAGAGTGCAAAAATCAGATGGGATGTGCCTATCTTTGTTTTCAACCAAGGGACAAACTTTGCCCTTTGCAGTGCCAGCAGAGCGGTGAGCAATGAGTGTTTGTGGGTAGCTGGGCTAATGACCTGCCTGACCTTGCTGGGGAGAATCCCTGCTGCCTTTGCAAGGCAGAAGTGAGTCCCCCTCTGCAGCTGGGAGTCACCTGCCTTCAGGGAGTTTCACAGCAGAGGGCATGGGGAGATGCTGTGAGTGGGGGAGGCTCTCCCTGCCTGCCCCTGTGCCCTCTGAAGGTGCAGAATTGCTGGCTCTGCTGGGAGTGTAGTCATGAACAGTCCACAGCCACGCAAAACTTGACCTTAAATCTGAGAAATTTCCTGATACAGCTGGAAAAAAGTTGTGCTCTGTTCTGCTGCAACACTGCCCAAGCTACCTGCCTTCTTTTCCTACCTGGTGTCTGTTTTGGTGCTCCTTCTGCTCCCTTTTTCTGCTGAATGCTCCTCCTGTCCTGGACTTGGTGATGTTGTCCTTTCTGCAGCACAATGCCTCTTGTCATCCCTGCAAAGAGGCCCTCAGCTTTTGGGGACAGGCTCTCCACCATGGGGTGAGCTTCTCCAGCACCTTTCTCTTCTCAGGGTGGGTTCATCATCACATCTGCAGAGCCCCTTGGGAGGTTTCTGTAGGAGCAGGAGAGGGTTTGCACCTGGAGCCTGGGTTCTCATTTTGGTCTGCTCAAGGCAGTCCTGCTGGCAGAGAAGGTAGGAACTGGTTTCAGAGTAACTCTGGGATTTAACTTTAGGATTCCCTTCAGGTGCCTGGCTCTGCCTGCCCATCTCCCCAGCACAGCATCACACTGCACCAGCAGCAAGACCTGTGGCAACAGAGTTGGGGACCTCTCCTGCAGAGCCCCAGATACTGAGCCTTCAAAAAGAAGTTAATGAGATAACCAGGGCTGACATGGAAACAAAATATTGCCCTCCAAAACTCTTTCCCTTGTCATTCTCCTGCACGTCTCAGTGCTTTTTGTGTTTTTCTGCACTGCCTGTGCCCAGCAGCCCCGATAGCTGAGTGCACACCTTCTGGGGTGGCTTGTCCTCCTCCATTCTCCTTGCTCAGCCCTCCCTCATTGAACCTGATTGACTCTGAGGCCATTGATTTTAAATAAGGGCTTGGGGGAAGGTCTGAGGGTTTTGCTCTGGTGGTGTGCAGCAGGCTCTGAGTTCTGCTTGGAAGCCACTGAGCGCTGCTGCTCTATTAAATGATGGTCAGCGATAGGAACGCAGTCATCGCTTAATACCCCAAATTGCTGCTTTTAAACAGGCAGGGCTTGGCTCCTGGCCAGATCTCTGTGCTCCTGGCAGAATGATTCATTACCTTGTTCTGGCAAATGTATTTTCATCTGCTAGTTTAAATCTGATTTCTAGTACTCTGTGTGGGTCTCACAGCTGAGGAATTTCCTGCCCTTTATCCGCCTGTTTTCTTCCAATCTGGGCTAAAATCAATACACTTAAATAAATAAAGCCATTGGGCCTGTGAGTACCTCCTGCTGTGTCAGCGGCAGCAGCAAAGCCGGGTGACCAAAGATTAGTTAAGCCATTTTCTTCTTCTTTAAGTCACTTTGCTGTTGCTGAGGCATGCTGGACCTCAGCAGGGTGTGTTTGCCAGCCAGCAGATCCAACAGCATGTCTTGGCATCCCATCGGTGGCAGCTGCCCCTGTGCTGCTCTGTGGCCACCCCTTCCCATCAGGGCTTGGGCTGAGCAAGGTTTTCTGGCATCTTTTAATGCTCTGTGATGGGGGTGTTCTGCCACTGAGCTCAAGAGGATGGGGGCCACAGGGTGTAGCCCTGTCCTTTTACAGCGCTTCCCAGGTGTGCCTTTCACTGCTGTTCTTTCCTGGTAGACATGATTTTCAGGTCTGCTGCTTCTGAGAGGGTTATACACTGCCTGGCAGGGATTTCTCCCACAGCTCCTGTCTGCCCTGCAGAGGGGGATGCTGGCAGGAGCATCCCACACCAGGATTCATATATCCATTTCTTTTGGGCCCAGGGAAAAAGGGGAGGGTGGCATGAAATGAGGTCTTCTCTTTCTTCCCTAATGCCAGGAATTACCCCTGAAGCACTGAGTTCAAGGAGCAAAAAAACATCCTTAGGATTTCTAGACCAAGCCTTAGGGTTTCTGCAGCCCTGCCCTCGTGTGTGGGGCGTGGACAAAATGGGGTTTTGTTGGTGAGCTATTAAATGTATTCCCTGCCCTGGGCTGAGTTCAGTGCTGTATGCTGGGCAGAGGAAACATTAGTGCAGTGGAAAACAGATTCTCTCCTGCCTTCCTGGGCAGTGCCCTCAGTTCCCCACAGAGCCCACAGTTCTTCACAGAGCCCAGTAACTCAGCTTTGCATTCATGTGAAGAACAGAAATTGTGCTCCTGGGCCTCAGTCTGGTGCCAGCTTCCAAATTACAGTGTAAGCCCTGCTCCAAAGGTCTCCCCTTGACTCAGGGCAATCGTTCAGAGATGTCTCTGTGCAGCAGCTGCAAGGATGGAAGGAAAATGCCTTTTTAATATTCTCTGTACATGCTGGGTTTTGGGTGTTTGTGGGGTTTTTTTGGTTTGTTTTTTTTGAAAGGAAAATTATTTTTAACTAAATTGAAAATAGTGACAAACATAAAATTCTATTTTTTATTAATAGAATTATAGAGTGGTTTGGGTTGGAAAGGACCTTTAAAGGTCATCTACTCCAATCTCCCTGCCATCTGCAGGGATGGCTTCAACTTGATCAGGTTGCTGAAGATCAGGAGATTCCCATGGGACCACTTCTCAAGCATGTCCAGGTCCCTCTGGGCGGCATCTTTGTCACACCCCTTCAGGTGTGTCAGCTACACCACACAGCTTGGTGTCACCTGCAGGCTTGCTGAGGGGGCACTTTGTCCATGTCACTGATGAAGGTGTGAAACAGTACCTGTCCCCAGCATGGACCCCTTGGGACACCACGGGTCACTGATGTCCCTCAGGACTCTGAGCCCCTGACCATCACCTTCTGGATGTGATCTCCCCCTGCTCTGTGCTGCATGAGGAAGAACAGTGTCATCAAACAGCTTTCCACCTTTTCTTCTGCTATCATCTCCCCACTCTGGCTGCAGCTCGCTCTTGGGAGCACCCAGGATGTGTTACAACCCAGCAGCTCAGCACAGGCAGGGAATGAAAGTGCAGATCCCTCCTTGCCCATGACTGCAGGGCTGCAGCTGAAAGCACTCGGGGGTTGCAGCATCCAGCTCGTGGCACAGAGGTGAGTGGGACCATCACTGCAGCCTGCAATTCCTTGGCAGTGGGTGGGATTTCCATGCCTGCCATGCCTTTGTCTCTCTGGGCTGAGCTGGGATGCCCTCAGCTGCCCAGACTGGTGAGGTCACCATGCAGCAAGTCGTGCTGTGTACGACAGGGCTGCCCCGGGAGTTCCTCTGGAGGTGAGTACAGGTATCACAAGCTGTGCCCCCATCTGGAGAGATGCAATGGAGTGGAAAGGAGACAGGCTCTGTTTACACACAGATACCTGTGCAGCCAGCAGTGTTAGTGAGAGGAAACAGAAAAGGACATGACAGTTACACTGGGTTTTCATTAAATATTAAGTGGAGTGAAGTTTTCTAGAGTGTGCCTGGGCTGTTTCCAATTGTCTGTCTGATGGCATGAGAGAGAAGCCAAGTGGGTGAACCCTGGGCCTGGAGGTGCAGGGTTTCCTGCTCAGGAGCTGTGGTGACAGGGAGCATTTGTGTGTAGGCTGCCCCAGGAGCTCATTTCCCCCACAGCAGCAAACCTCCTCCAGCTGTCCCACTGCTGGGAGAGCCCAGAGAGAGGAGTTAACTCTTGCAGGAGTCTCCAGCAAGAGGTCAGGGAAGGGAGGCAACTGGTGCAGAGCTGGCCCAGGCTGCAGCAGCAATGGCAAGCAGCAAACATTTGCCTGGTTGCTGGCTGGGGATGGGGAATTAACCACCCATGTACCCCCCTTCCACCAGGTTTAACACAGAGCAAATTCCCTGTATGTAGGGAATACTGATATATACTGAATATAGCTTCTTTGGGGTTTTTTGGTGGGGTTTTTTTGTTTGTTTTGGTTTTTGTTTGTTTTGGGGTTTTGTTTGTTTTTGGGTTTTTGTTTTTTGTTGTTGTTGTTTTTTGTTTATTTGTTTTGTGGGTTTTTGTTTGGTTTTTGGGGGGTTTTTTTGTGCTTTCTTTTCCCCACTTTTTCCCTGCCCCAGAGCTGTAACACAGCCTGGGCACAGCCCACCCACCCCACTGCATCTCCTCAGCAGCCTCGCCTCTCCTTGTGCAGGAGCTTAGCAGGGCAGCAAGAAGGAATCTCCTAACTTGGATTGGGTTAATAAGTTAAAATGCAGAGCCTTAATCCCTGCTGCTAAATCAGAATGTAATTCAGCTTATAACCACAGCCCAATCCATGTGAATTACAATCACTTTAAATACAGCCAGGACTAGCTGGGATTTAACATCCTCCCAAGAGATCCTGGAAATGAAAACTGGGACACTGCCCTGCTCTGGGTGAACCTGCCATCAGAGGGAGCTGAGGCAGTGGGGCAGAGGGGTTTTGGTACCTCCCAGGCCCTGAGGAGAGGGCACCTTGGGTGCAGCCCTTGCTCGGGACGCGTGGCTGAAGGATGCGCGTGAGCCCCCCGCAAGAGCTTATCCCTGGGGAGGGGGACAGAGGCTGCCAGCAAACCCACAGCACTTTTATCTTTAATTTAGAATGTTTATCTCAAGAGATTCTTCCAGCTTTAAAACAAACATAAGGAGATCTTCGTTTGCCTGGCAGCATCTGGCCTCTGAAAGCAGGCACGTACAGTGCAGTCCCGGCAGCGGGGCTGATAGGCAGGGCTTGTTCTCTGCCTCCTTTCTCCCAGCTTTAACCTCTGGCAGGGTGAACCTTGCCCTCCCTCCCCCTGTTTCAGGAAACCCCTAGAGAAAATGGGTCTTTCCAGAGCTTGAATCAACAGTGGGCACCTGACAAGTGTTCCCATAATGCCTAGGAAGGTCTTTTACTGCTTCCACTGTTACTTTATGAAGTCCTGGCTTCCACAGCTTTGATGGGGAAAGGACAATTGTTCATTGTCTTCCTGTGCCACCTCGGCCTGGGGAATGGGAGCAGCCAGTCCTTCTGCCACCACTGACCCACAGGCATTCCCAGGGAGCCTCAGGCAGTGTCTGGGAGCATGCAAATTCAAGGGTTCCACAGAAATTGAGGGTCTTAATGGATGCTCTTCCAAGCATTGAACTGGAAAGTCCCTGTGGGAACAAGGCATGACTCTTGTGGGCTGCCAGGCACAGATAAAGAGTTCAAGGCATCCAAGTTACTACTTAAATTAGTGGGTAGAGGTTAGAAAATGAGATCTTCTGCTCAGACTGGTGCCTATGTTTGAACCTTTTTAGGAAGAAACCGATGGTGGTTTTTTTTCACATCTCTCTTTTTTGTGGTTTCCTGATATTTCTCTTTTCCCATTGGTGAAAGGCTAGTGCTGTTGTGCTATCACCTAGCCAAAATGAGAATGCATGGCAATTTCTCAAAGCCTGGCACGTACAGTGCCTGGTGCACTGGGATGGAGAGCTTGTGAGTTTTCTGTGGGTGTGATGAGGGAATGGAAATGATCTGAGTTCTTGGGTGCTTTCCCAAACCCAAGCTAGCCAGTTTTCTATGTTTAGACACGGTTTACTTAGCAGCACTGCTAGAGTGGAGAGGAGAGCAGAGGATTTTCAGGCACCAACAATGCCTCCTGATGCAGCCTGACTGTTCCCTGCCCCAGCCTGTGCTGGGGTCTGGGCTAGAACAGGGGGAACTTCCCAGCTCCCCACACAAAGCTCCCAACCTTACTGCTCTTGGCTCTTTACAGAAACACACAATCAGCTGATCAGTCTCCTCACAGGCAGCTGGCCCCACCGTTGTTCTGACATCCTCCCTGTGTCCTCCAAGATGTGCCTCAGGGCCATTGTCCCTCTCAGCAGCTGCCTGGGCGTTTACCAGACTCAAGGATAGGGGCTTTTTTTCCTTTCCCTCTGAAGTCACCAGAAGATTTTGAATTTTTGCAGGGCTTCACAAGCATGTTTTTAGTTTCCCCTGAGCTTTCAGAGAGAGCTGTGAGCAATGCTTCCCCCTGTTTTTGCTGGTCTGACTGCAAAAAGGAGAGGGATGCTCATCTGAGTGTGACCAGGATGGCTCAGCCTTTATTCCTGAGACAGAGGATCACATCTCTTCCCATCAGGGCTGCCCATCTGTGGCATCTATGCATGTTGGAAAGGGGGGGGGTCTCATCTTTCTATGGATGACCCACAAAAGGTGCTTTGAGATGAGGGTGGTGCCAGGAGCGTGTGCAAGAGCTTGTAGTGCAGGAAGAGGCCAAGCTGACTCTGGAGCTGGATGTGTTTCTTGGCTTTGCCCTGCTGGTGCCACCAGCAAGGATCTGTCTGTGTCAGGGTGAGGGGTATGGCAAAGTCCCAGTGTCAGGGTGAGGGGTATGGCAAAGTCCCAGGTGTCAGGCTGGTCCATGCAGCCATCGTGGCTCAGGGCACGGGGATGTCACCTCTGTGCTGGTACCAGAGCTTGCACAGAGCAGGGGCACCTCCTACAGGGGGCTTGGCTGCTGTTCTGGGTGCCCAGGGTGATTGAGGTGGAGCACCTGCCCACCTTGGAGAGGAAAGCTGTCCTCCCCCAGACCCACCCCAGTGGTGGTGTGCCTGCAGCTGAGCTGGGAAGTGTAGCTGCTTCCACCTTCCAGCCTGGAGATGCTCACTCCTCCCAGGGGATGGTGGTGGATTTGATCTCACCTCAATCAAATAATTTGCTTTTAATGGGCATGCTGTCCTGGCTGGAGGTTCACACGTCCTGGGGAACTTCTCTGTACAGACCCTGCTTTGAGATTGCTGCTTCTATGCATGCCCCAGGATGCCTGGCTAGAGAACAGCCTGAAGCTGCCAAAGGGCAGTTTGGGAGGGTTTTGTCTTTTTGGTTTTGGGGGGAGGGGGGGGTTATAGGCTGTTTGCAAGATTGCTTTTGAAGGCTTGAAGTCTGTTCCTATTAGGTTTTTTCTCAGGGTGAATGTTAAAGGGCACTTCTTCCATCAGGAGACTCCAGAGCTCTCAGACTGGCAGTGGGCAGGCTGTCCCTGGAGAGGGCATGGTGCTGTATCCCATCATGAAATTATCCCTCATCCCACGTGCTGCCACACACAGGTGGGCATTGACAAAATAATGCTTGCAAGTGACTCAAACAGAGAACTACAACATCTGCTCCCTCCTTTATATGGGTGCAGAAGGACTAAGCAATTCCATGTGAGTCTGGCCCCAGCTGCAGTTACTCCTGTGCTGGCAGAGATGTGAAGGCCACGATGAAGGCTTCAGGGAGATGATCCTAGAAGGGAGGAGACTGGAGATAGCAGGACCACTGTGTGCTGCTCAGTGGAGTGAATGTACAGAGGAGAATACCAGGACAGGCTGACCTCCTACTCTTGCCTTCTCCAAAGATGACCTCGGGACCAGAGCACTCTCACCAGCAATCAGACTGGTCCCTGCTGGTGCTGAGACAGGCACAGGATTTGATTTCTCTCCTCTGTTCTGGATGTACCTCTTGGCTGGGGCGCTGCTCGGCACGGGGATGCCTCTTGCGAATAACAAACAACCAAAATGCTTTGTCAGCATGGAAGCCCATCACACCAGCAGAGGCTGTGTCTGAAATACAGAAGCAGTGCAGTTTGTGCTGAGGAACTCCCCCAGAGACAGACAGCTCCTGCATTATTAACAAGGGTGCTGATGAATGCCTGTTAATGAGACGTGCTCGCTCAGCCAGCCGACCAAGGGCCGTGGCCGTGCTGTTCTCAGCTCCACACTGCAGCCTCTGCCTGGGGAGCAAGAGAGGATGGCTCTGGGGAGCACTTGGCAAGGCTGTGCTGTAAGGTTTGGCTACTCTCCCTAAAACTTCCACATGTCCTGCCAGACTGGAGCTAGGTAGATGTGGAAATCCAATGCTGGTTCTTTGGTGGCTGTAAAAAGTGAGGTACTATGTTGCCATCCCCCTGGGCTTCTGACTAAAGAGAAAGATCTGTGTTGTATTTGCAGGGAGGAATGATGAATCTGACTCCATGTTCTCAGAAGGCTAATTCATTATTTTATGATACTGTATTATATTGAAGAATACAGAACTAACTAACTAAAGAATACAGAAAGGATACTTAGAGAATGCTAAAAAGGTAATAATGAAAACTCGTGACTCTTTCCAGAGCCCTGACACAGCGTGGCCCTGATTGGCCAATGAGTGAAAACAATTCACATGAAACCAATGAAACAACCACCTGTGGGTAAACAATCTCCAAACACATTCCACAGGTGAGCACAACACAGGAGAAGCAAATGAGATAAGGATTTGTTTTCTTTTTCTCTGAGGCTTTTCAGCTTCCCAGGAGAAAAGTCCTGGGTGAAGGGATTTTTTCAGAGAATGTGAATGCCACAGATCTGTGTCTTGGTGTGTACTCTCAGCACTAGAGAGCAATGCAGGCCATATTCTCTGGTCTATTCTTAAATGGCTCAACCAGGGGAGCTTCCTTCTTCTCTGGCTCAACAGATTTCCATGTTAGGAAAAATCTTTATCCCTTTTTTTTTTTAAAAAGTCAATTTTATCTTGCTCCATTTATCAATTCTCCTTTTGGCTTCTGGATGCAATTACTCTCCCACTGTGGTCATTATACCTCCTAGGATACTTGTAGAAGAGGATTTTATACAGCCTTAGCTGACGTTTGGCCAGGAAAGGCATCTTAAACTCTTTCAATTTTTGCTCAGTCAAGCCTCCTCTGAGCTTTCCTAGCTGCATAATATTTTTTTGGCAGTTTAACACATGGGATGGCATTTAGGAGCCTCTGTGTGTACTGAGAGACTGGTCAACCTCCAGTGCATCACATAATGCCTCTCCAGTCCAGCACGCTGTCGCCTGCCCTGATCACACTGCAATCTGTGTTGATTCCCCAGCAGGGCTGCCAAGACACTTCACTCTGCACTGCAGACACTCTGATGCCTTCCAGATGCCACAGATGATGTCACATTCCCGATGTCATTGTTGCCTTCTGCAGAACTAATCTGATAACCCAGTCTGTTTGTGCTGCACCCTTCTGTCTGCTGGTGGGTTTCTGGAACGAGAACAGCCTTGATAGCCAAAGTTCGTCTGTGCAAGCAGAGGGCAAAGCAAACCCTGCAGGAGCTAAGAGGGCTGGTTAACACTGCACAGGAATAATTTGAGTAGCACTTTTTCTGTTGGTGGGGTTTTTTTATATTTTGAAGCAGAACTTCCTGCAAATCTTGTGAGGAGTCTGTGGAGTAAGAGCAATGTGGAGCCTGCAGAGATGGGGCAATGAAATTAAAGGAGCAGTGCTGGAAGAGCACCAAATCTCCCAACAAGATTGTGCAACACCAAGATGATTGATAAATTAAAAATATTGAAGTTACCTCTTTTATACTTTCAGATTTTAGGTGTGTGACAAGGAGGGATGCTAAGGTAGCCCTGAGGCCTGTTTTTGGCAGCAGAGTTTTGTGATGTTCCTCTAAGCTGACATGAAACACCAAGAAACCCTGACAAGATCTTGGAGAAGCCCGCAGCAACTGATGACCAAACCCAGGGGTGCTTTGGACTGACCCCCAGGAAGGTGAGATGGTTTGTTTTGGCATCAAGGAAGGCAGAGCTGAAGCTTTGGAAGGGATCACAAAAGGGGAGATACACCAAATGGGCTCTCTGCCGCCTGAGAGGAAAAGTCTTACCTGTATGCAAAGTGGTGCAGCCCTGGGTAGAACATTACTGGTGCAGGAGTTGAACAGATCAGATGTGTAACAATGAGAAATAGTGTTGCTACTTCTGCAAGCTCAGTGCTGCACAGACCGTCCTGTGCTCACCCCGTGTCTCCCATACAGAGGTGAGTTCAGCTTCAGAGCAGCCTTGGGCAGTGCAGGGGAAACAGAGCCTGGAAAGGAGCCAGGAAGTCCCCGAGGGAGGGATGGGGAATGGGATTGAGGCAGTCTGCCCTGAGCAAGAGACCAGCTTTCCTTCTTGCCTGCAGAAGCTGTAACTGTACTGACAGGCTGTGCCACGTGTTGAGTCCTCTGCAGGACCGAAATATCTTGCTTAATTGGTGGCAGCAGGTTATGCTATCTAAGTTTTGCAAGCCTATTGATCGTGCTCTAATCATCTCAAAAAAGGAACGGGTTTAAACGAGGCCTGCCGCTGATCCCTGAGGTGCCCCACCACCCCTTCCTCAGTGCCCTGCCTCTCCAATTACCATCCCGTCGTGCTGCAGCCCTCCTGCTGGCTCCCTGTCGCTGTGGCAAAGCACCTGGAAAAGCCCCTCTGAATTCCTGGTGTTTCACCAGAGGGAATATTAGCACAGAGCCTGGCCTAGGAGAGCTGGGCTGCACTCCCAGGGGTGGGCTGTGCTGTGGATATTGCTGCTTGTGCCTCCTGTGCGGTGGGGTGGTGGCTGTCCCTCCATCACCCGAGGGTGGCTGTCCGTCCATCACCCTGCCCCAGGTTGGTGCCAGGAGGGCTCTCTGCGGGGCCAGGTGATGCTGCGGGCAACCTGCCCTGTCCCCAGCACATCGGCTGTGAGGATGCTGTGGGGAGGTTTTGGGGCCCAGGCAGCTCCAGCTGTGCCTCGCCCGTGCACCGTGAGCCTGCCGGAGCCAACCTGCGCTCCGTGCGAGAGCGGAGCCCCTGTTTCCAATTAGCGCCGCTATTTCGGAAGGGATATCTGCTGCTGCCGATGTAACCCATGGCAACCATCTGTGGAACCGGCGTTCCTGCCGGCTGGGGAGAGGGAGTGGGGGTGAGATGGGGGCCAGGGCAGTGAGGGGGATCCTCGCAGGAGCTGGGAAGGCAGGGGGATAAGCGTCCCCTCCCTCCGGGCGCCTCTCCTGCCCCCACGGCGCAGCAGCGGCGGGAGGTGTCGGTGAGCCCGTCGGCATCCCACGCAGCTGGATAATTTATGGGCAGCGGCAGCAGCTCACCGTCACTTTGTTTGCGATTTGCCTCTAAATATAGCCGTGCTTTCAGGGGGGAAGGCGAGCTCCTGCCGCCGTCTGCCCGCGTCTCCTCCTCGCCGTGCGGGGTCTCTCCGCGCCGGGCGGGGAAGGAGCCGGGCAGACGGGTCACCAGCCTGGCACCTTCTGCATCCCACATCCCACATGCCCTGCCTCGCTAGGAAAGGGCACCGATGAGACACAAACCTCCCGGGCTGGTGGTTAAACGCTGGCGACAGCGTCCTGCCCGGCTGAGACTGGCAGCTTGCCTGGGCGCACCGAGCCCGGCCACTTCCCAGAGAATGAGCTCCCATGGGAGGCTTTCCCTCGGTGCTTTTTTCCTTTCAGCAAAAAGTGCGGTAATTGCATTAGTCCTGACAGAGGCCCGGCACCGAGGCTGGAGTAAAAGATTGCCTGTGGATACCACCTCAGCTCACTCCCAAATCTGCTCTTGTTTATGCCCTTGCTGCAGGTGCCAGCCTGGCCAGCAGGCGTGGGGACAGGCTGTGGTGACAGCACCCCGGTGTGACACCTCCCAGCCTGGGACAGGGGCCCGGTAAGGAGGCATTCCACGGGCTGGCATTCCTCATCCACACTCGTGCAGGTAAATGCTCTCCTTTCCAGGTTGTGAGCCACCCCCAAACCACAGTTCTGACCAGGGTGACAGACACACCAGGAGCTGAACCCAGCTCTGAGGCTGGTGGGAAAGGAGAGGCACTGAAGTGCTGACGAGGCATTATAATAAGTTCCGAGCAGAAATAAGAACCTACTTATGATTTAAACATAACATTAATTAATAAAGAAAGGGTACGCTGTAGATACTAAAAGCCCTCAGATACTGAGGAGAAAAAAAAATCTCTTTTGCCCATAATTTAGAGACTGCCAGAGCGTGGTTCCCTAGACCTAGATGACAGCATGGTTACATCTGGGGAGGGGATCCCTCTGCAGTGGCACACTTGCTCTGCCCCACAGAAGAAGAGCTCTCAGGAAGGAGTGTGAGGGTGAAAGGGAAAGGTCATTTTCAGACCGCATCACTCCATCACATCAACGTTAATTCCTGCCGGGCTGTTGCTTTGGATGTAACCGAATGCAGTGAAAAATGACTCTGTCCCAGCCTGGCAGTGCACTTCAGCAAACCTATCTAATAGGTTTATTATAGTTTATTGAGCAAGTGCTAGCCCAGAGTAGATCAGAGCAACCACCGAAATGCTAAATGGTCTCAGGAATGATGGCATTCCAGGAAGAATTATTGTGGCTGGATGGGTAACTCAGTGTCTAGGGCCCCATGCTACCTCCATCACTGTCAGAAGAAATAATGGCCAAATTTCCTCCTGAGCCTCATGGCCCATTGGACTAATCTGTAGGGGCCAGCCTGTCCAGCACTTACTGTACCTTCAGCTCCACCAGCCCGGAGGATCCTTTACAGTCCCTTTCTGTGAACAGATTATTCTCAGCATGAGAATCCATGATCCTGCCTCTCCTGCTACACACTGATTGGAAATTCCCTTCTCATGGTGAAGCAGCCAGTGTTACTGGGCCACAACCCCTGTGGGGAAAATGTGAAACTTGTGTCCCAGCTCCTGGTAATGACACAATTATCTCTGGCTGGGAAAGGCTTGAAAAACACTTTATTCTTTCTGAGGGAAAAAAAAAATCTCTAAGCCTTGTAAAAAAAATGGTCTTGAAAATCTTCTTTATAGAGAGACCATATTTTATTACCAGACAGAGTTAACAGCAAGGATAGTTTACTACACCAACATAAAAGTTAAATGTCCAATTACTGCCTCTGGAAACAATGTTAGGGAGAGAGGAAGCAGCAGAAGGCTCCACCAGCATCTGCCTGTAACCTTAACACCATCCTGCCCACCAGATCCAGATTTCTCTCATTCAGTGTCCAAACCAAGGGTTTATTCTAGGAACACTCTCCCTGCAGAGGGAAGTTGCAAGAAGCCACCCCTCCTTTCCTTACAGTCCATTATTTATGTCCCTCTCTTTTCAGGAGAGTTGTAGAGTGAAAATAGAGTGCTGAATGGCATCTTGGGGGTTTTACAGCAGCTGGTGACGTTTCAGTGCAGGTCTCTTATTTTATGCTAATTCAGGGTCTCTGTAGAGGGCTGTGGCTTCAGCCCCCCAGCATTTGTGAGACTCCTAATGCAGTGCTTGCAAGCTTATCTGAAAACAAAGCTCTGTTGAGAAGAGGGACTCTGTAATCCTTGTTCTCCAGCCTCTGCTTCCATCTCTTCTCAGTCAGTTGATGAACTTTCATTGCACCAGTCTCCCATTTACTGAGTATATGAGTTCTTCAGCATCCCACAGCAGTTTCTCTTTTGGATGCTCTGTTTCTCAGCAGAATGACTTGCAAGATGCTCTCTTAAGTGATTTCATAACAACCTGCAGAAAAATCCTGTACTTTTTTTCCTGATTACAACCCCCACCTCCCCATAACTAATGCACTATTTCTGACACCCACAACCTGAATTACCCTAGTGCACTCCCACAGAGACTGCATCAAATGTATTAATGATGCCTCCAACTGATTCAGCCCCTGGCATGGAACCATCTTCCCCACTGTCAGGTTATGAGGAACAGAGGCTTCCTTCACATTGGACCAGCTGTCAGCATCAGCCTGGTCTGAATTTTAAGCTCACAGCCCCTTTCTGGTGTGCGTGTGCTACCCAGGAGTACCTGCCTTGAGAAGTTTCCACTTGAAATACACCAGGATCAGGCATCGTTGTACACTAGAAGGAGTGCAGAGGGTGGCAGTACCATGTACATATTCATATAAAAATCCCAGATAACGAATTGACAGGACAAACTCAGCTGAGCTTTGTGCTTAATGATGTTTTCTAGGAGTACTGCTGCTGCTGCTTGCAGAACTGGGGGTGCCAATGGGGCGTGTAATTGAGGGCTCTACTTGGTGTGCCTTGGTGAGTTATTCCAGGGAACTGAAGGAGAAGGAAGAAGGCCAGGAGAAATCAAACGTGACCACACTTTTTCCACATATGACCATAATTGTTAATGTTACTTGAGCGATAGCACAGGGCCTGATGGCTTCTGGTGCTACTCTGTATTAACCACCAAAGAGGAACTTTGAGGTGACTTATCCTCGAGCTTTGTTTTGGTACCCCTCATGTCACCAGGTAAGGGTATCCTTCCCCCCATCCCCCTTTTTTTTTTTCCTTCATGTTAGCAGAGAAATTGCCTTTTCCCACCCTGTTTTAATTACAGGAGCCATGTACAGGACCCCTCCTGGAGCAGCTGCCAGAGACAGTACTAGTGCAAGATCACCAGGCCAGCAGACTGACAGAAAATATGTAAGTAGGTTACAGGGGGGTGGGGGAGGCTATTAAACACAGCAGGATCCACTTAACAGAGCACCTGTTAGGGGAACAGGCAGACACAGCAGTACCTGCACGGCTCTCCTCTTCCCAACTCAGCCTGGCTGGGCTCAAGCAGGACTGTGGGATGGCAGGGAAGGAGCTGAGGGTGTTGGGATGCTCTGGGCTGGGGGGCTGCAGGGCTCACAGAGCTAACACCTCCCTGCTGCTGGTGTGAGCTTTTGCTGCAGGTGAGCAGGGAGCAGCTTGCCCTGATCCCATTCCTTCTGAGCCAACAGCCTGGCTTTACACCTGGGCTCCTTTGTAAAGGCTTTGGGGGAGTTCAGGCAGACTTCATCTTTCCTCACAAAATGTGTTTAAATTCAAAGTTTTTAAGGGTGGTGTTTTGACATTTCCCTAAATAGCTTAAGGACTGCCTTATCTTTTGGGGAGAGGTTTCTCTGGCCACCTGGAGAGCATCTCTGGCATTTAACTAGCTGGGTAATGTTTTCCTTCTCCTTACCAAGGTAAAAGTAGTTACATGCAGCATGAGGAATTTTTTTCCTTCAAATCTTGTATTTATATAATCTGTCTGCTGACAGATACAGCCAAATCAAACATCTAAATAGGATTAATGCAGGCAGCTTATTACTGACTCTTGAGGAAGGCCAGGAATTATGGTTATCAACCATAACAGTGAAGTTGGGGTGTCTGACCTCAACAACTTATATGTGAAAAATATTATACAAATATCTTCTGAACTGGTGAAAAATAATTTCATATTCACTGAATAACAGAGAAGAGTGAGAACTAAAATAGCTAGATCTGAATATCAGAGTATATTTTGGTTTTTTTCTTGGTGACAGGAGGATGAACATAATTGTAAGTGAAATAAGTTTTGAGCCATATTTAACCCTCTCAACACCCCATCAAGACCAAACATAACTGTGTCAATCTTTCCAAACATAAAAATATTACCTGACCATAGAAAACTACACGCTCTGTTTCGTTTCGGGTCCACTCTGCTGTTGCAAGGGAAATAGTCAGTGATGTCTCCTGCCCTTGGATGGGATTTAGCTGCAAAACCTGTGGAAAAGCTGCCTAGGTGCCTCCTGGCTGACAGGGAGCCAGCTGGGGTGAGGTGTCCAGAACAATCCACGTCAGGCTTATGGCTGGATGTGATGGCCCTGCACGGTTTTGTGCTGGGGAATGTAGTGCACAAGGGCAGGTAACAAATGTACATTTTTTCCACTCCAGATGGCTCACTCAAATTAATCCTGCAGTCATTCAGACTGGAAGTACAGTTCTTACCTCCTGATGGTTACCAGCAGCCTGTTTGAACAGAGTTGATGACTCCCAGTGGTGTTCTTGATGGGCAATGTCTCCATCTTTTAACATCATCCTTACAGACAGGTGATTAGTTCCCTTATTGGCATTTTCACCTGCAGGAATGAGAACTGAATGGGCTGAATGATCATTTTGCACAGTAATTTATGCATGTAGTCCAATATAGCTCATACTGAGGATCTATTCCTCTTTTATAATTGGGACAAATTCCATCTCTAGAAGCTCTTCTTCCAAGAGAGGATGAAATATCTAAGCCATCACCTGTCTAACACCATTCATCTGGTATTTATTTCTGACATGTTCGTGTCAGTAGAAGGCTTTCCAAGCTCACAGAGATATTGGGAGGTTTCATTTATACAATACTGTGAGATTGCCTGATCAAAGGCGTACAAGTGGAAATCATTACTGTTATTTTCAGACGCGTCTTTAATCACAGCCTCTCCCTATTCATGGCAATCATTGCAATTGTAAATCAGAAGTGAGTTCCCTCACCACCTGGCCACTTGGTGCTCTTTTAATTTCTGCCTGTTGCCTGTACAGTGAAATTTCTCCTGCATCCTTCTCCACCTCTCCGTGACACAAACATGTGCACTAAAATTTGCTATGATAGCTCCACTTTATGTGGATTTGTTTCTGCAAGGAGAGGTGATATTGAACTTTCTGAATCTCTCCCACTAGGAAATGGGGATAATGCTTGGAGCTGTCAATGCAGAGACCATTCACCAGTGCCTGGCAACCTTGCTGAAGTGACTGAGTTATACTCCCATCAGCAGAAAGTAGGAAATGAGTTACAGTAATTTAAACATGGGACTGAAGGAATTTGACCTTCTTACTACAAAAAGGAATGAGCTTGTTAACACCCTGTTTTCTGGATGATGTATATACTTTTTGTCTGATCGTGCACTGGGGTAGCTTCTGGCCAGGAGAGCTGAACTTTCTCCTTTCTGTTGTTTCTGTGGGATTCTGTGCCCCTGATATTGTGGTAGAGCTGGTCTGCAGTCTCCCCCAAAAACCAGGGAGCTCTTCACATCAAGAAAGGCATTGAAGTATTGGAGTGAGTCCAGAGAAAAGCAATGGAGCAGGGGGAGGGTGTGGGGCACAATTCTGAGGAGAGGTCTGGGGTGTTCAGCCTGGAGAGGAGGAATCTCAGGAGAGACATTTGCACTCTCTCCTACCTGAAAGAAGGATGTAGCTGGGTGGGATTTGGCCTCTTTTCCCAGGCAGCAAGTGACAGGAGAAGAGGACATGGCCTTGAGCTATACCAGAGGAGGTTCAGGTTGGACATCAGGAAGAACTTATTGATGGCAAGAGTGGTTAACCATGGGAATGGGCTGCTCAGGAAGATGGGAAAGTTACCATCCCTAGAAGAGTGCAAGAAATGACTGGATGTGGCACTTAGGGCTGTGGTGTAGTTGAGTTTAGGTGCCTTAGGTGGTGACTGGTCAAAGGCTGGACTTTATGATCTTGGAGGTCTTTTCCAACGTTAATGATTCTATCATTCAGTGCACAGCCACTTCTTTTTTTCTCCTTTCTCTGTCTCTGTAGAGACTTTGGGAAGTGTGGCAGGTGAGGGTGAAGAACCTGCAGAAAGGCCTATGTGAAAGTGCCCATTAGAATAATCTGACAACTGTGCTGGAGATCCACTGGGGCCAGAGAAGACCATCTACTGTGCTCCTGAGGTTTCTTTCAGAAGCTGGATCTTTTTTTTCCAAAAGGTTACAAGCACACAGCGCGGGGTGGCTTTGACCAGCAGCTCAGGCCAATCCAGGTTAACAATGGCAATGGAAATCTGGTTTAGTTTTGAGCCTGGCTTTGATTTGGGGCACTGGAAAACAAGAGTGCCAAGAAAACACTGATGTTGCTGACTGCCTTGGATGACAGCAAATCTCATACATCCTGACCAGGGAAGAGCCTCCCTTCCAACAGCTGCAGGTACTGACTGTTTCCATGTGTTTGTCTCATTTGGCTGAAGTCCTCTCTGCCTCTTTTATAAAGGCTAAGGTGTTTCCCAGCTCCCATAAGCAGAGATCAATGTCTCAGGAGGACAGGAATGGGAGATGGAATGTTCCCATCTGAAATCACAAATTCTAGTCTGGGCCTAGGTCATCTGAAAGTTGTCATCACTTAGAATTTCAGTCTACTCGTATTTGCCCTGCATGATTAAATATTCATGCTGAGATATTGTGCCATGCACGATGAGAATATTCAATGTAACCTCACTGGAAAAACTATTCTGCAGATGTAGTCAATGTCCTGCTGCTTTCTGAAATGAATTCTACATTTGTCCATTCTCTAGCTTCTCTCTGATGAACGTTGGACTAGTCCCAAATGTCCACACGATCATCCCATTCTGAGACTGGCTTTTTTACCCACAAACACCCTCCTTTTCTTGCCTGATCAGGCAAAGGGGGTAACATGCCAAATATCCTTCTCATTCCCAGAGGTGGGTGATCCATCTGAGAATGAAGAGACTGCTGGGGAGCAAACCCTTTGCTCGGGATCACAGCGGAACAGCTTCCAGTGCAACTAGCTGATGGCTAATTTGCTTGGGGCTGGCAGCCTGGTGCTCTCAACTGCCTGAACTTCACTTAAAAAAATTATAGTGATTAAGTAAACACAGCTATAATGGAAATCTTTACTCTGCATATTACAAACCAAAATGGCCATGAAGGGAGCAATTATGAAATCTCAGGACTGTGGTGAGGGGAGGAATCGTTTGAGCTGTGCTGTTGTTTGTTTTTGTTCATCATTTATTTCCCCTGGGAAACTTGGCTCTGAAGCAGTCTCTGCTGCATTGAGAGATTCCTTACATTTTTGTTAACCCAATTTCCCATCCAGTCTTAAGCAAGATGGGAGGAAATATAAGGGTTTTCCATGAAATCACAAGACATGATGAACTGCCTTGGGGAAGGATTCCCATATCCAGCTTCCAATTCCTATACTAAGCCTCCAGCACAAGTTGCACACCAATTGCCCTCTCTCTTTTTCTGTTAGTCATCACAGTGACATGACTGATTTTACAAAGACTTAAGGGAGTGGTGAAGATAATGCAGGAGTGGCAGTGTTAAAGCTGTACTAGTGGGAAATGCAGTGGTGATTCAGATGTGGTGGTCTCCTACCCTTTCTGGAGATCTGTGATTGGTCCTACTGGGTCTTTGTACTTGCCTGATTCAGGAAAATTATAGTGTAAAGCTGCACCAGGCTTTCAGTTTCAGCTGAGTTTTGCTGATATTTGTTCAAGACCAGAGAGAAATTAGCTGGTGGACTAGTCAGCTGTTAGTAGAAAATTGACTGAGAAATAGAGAACACAGCAGAGAAATAGTTGGCAAATGATGGGATGAGTGGTAATTCCTAGGTAGCAAAAAAGATTGATGCAATCCAAAAGCCCAACACACTTCCCAAATGTATATAATGATAGAAGTTTAAGAGCTGCTTCAAGGACAGAAACCAGCTTGGAGACCTTTTCCTTCACTCAACAGGCTTAAACAAAGAGGGAGAGTCCAGCATTTCCATTTGAGCCCTACTTATAGCTGCAGATCTATCAGTGTGGTGTACTAACACGACAGCTAAGCAAAGCCACAGGCTACCAACAGCTAATGGTCCAAAATCTCCACATGAGGGCAAACATTCCCAGGTAAGGACTGAGTGGGCTTCAGGAATGAAGAGCAACCCACCTAGGCTTGAAAGGAGAGAGCAGAAGTGTCTGGCAGTTCCCATCACGTGACTGTGG
This sequence comes from Fringilla coelebs, assembly GCF_963513975.1. NCBI lineage: Eukaryota > Metazoa > Chordata > Aves > Passeriformes > Fringillidae > Fringilla > Fringilla coelebs. The sequence goes on along the minus strand of NC_140029.1, from coordinate 112,066,078 downwards.
TGGCTAAGGAAGAGCACTGCCCAGGTAACCATCCAGACTTTTCCCTCCGTCACGGTGAGCACATCCCAGAGGGGTGGTGTGGGAGATAAGAGAACGAACTTTCTCCTTCCCAGGCAGAACACACTCCCTTCAGGTAGAAGGCTTCAGAGCTGAGCTAGCTGGTTGCCAAGGCAGTCTGGAGCAGCAGCAAAGTGGGTGGTGTCTAGGGAGTAAGGGACTGAGTTTGGTGGGAGAGGGACTGAGGGATAAAGGAAAGGACTGCATTTTTAGGGATGGGAGTAAATACAGCAGGATTTTGACAGCAGGCTACGGCTCTTGCCTCAGCAAACCAAGCAAAGAAAGGTAACCACAGCAAGCACACACCAAGCAATTGTTACTATTACTCCTATTCCGGGGCAATAATAAAGCACATACCTGCAGGCTGGTCTGAAACCACCTCCCCTGCTCACCCTCACTTCTTCTGGAAGCCAATTAAGCCCTTCCCGAAGAGATGCTACATGAAACAGAGGTTTTCTGAGATTGGTAATGGCTGTCACCCCAGAAATAATCATAATGAATCACACTTGGGCTCCTGTTGAGCTGATATTTTCAAAGAGATGCTGGTCCTCGATCCATTCATTAATATTAATTAGCATGAAGTCACGTTTCATTTCCCACTTATGTGCCCAACCTGCAGCATCCTTGTGTGTCCTGTGCTGAGGAACCAGATGCCATTTACGGCTGGCACAGAATAATTAGCTAATAGTTGAAGAATACGTATCTCAAGTTATTTAAATATTTATGCCAGACTTTTTACATTTTGGCTCCCAGCCCTCATCTGGGGGTTGCAATGCAATTTAGGGAGAATATGAGAAAGTTTTCACAGTTGTCTGCAGAAAGCTTTAATTATACATTCTCCATATGGATGCAAATGTTTGATGTTATACAGATGTTGGCACCAAGCTGACCTCCAGGTACCAGAGTAGAAATAGCAAACTTCAGCAAGCAGATCAAAATCTAACTCCCTTGTTGGGACTGGATGCTGCATAATGCAACAGTCACTCTTTCACCTTCTGATCCACCCTCTTTTGCTCAGAGACCTCTTCTGCCAAATACTTCCAGCCAAACCCTGTTCCTGCGGGCCTCTGGAGGAGGCTGGGACCACAGAGATGTTATCAGTGAGAGCAAGGACACCCAGAACTCAGAGGAGCTGGGATTCATGGGGTTTTGAGAAATTGAGGAACATATCCCCCCTTCTGAATCACAGTGTCACGCAGGGATGTTTGTGTGTGTAATTCCTGGTGTGCCTCTCACAGAGGGAGCAGAGAAGGAGGCTGGCAGACAGGGATGACACAGGGCTGTTAGCTGGATTTCTCCTTGAGGATATGCATAGAACATCTGTTTACTACTTTATATGTGAATGACATTGATATATGAGGTCCCACTGAAGGCTGATTTTTTGCTTAACTCGCCTACCCCTCCTGTGGTCTGACCTTCCACTCTTAGCAGTGCAGAGATAATTTGCTTTTGTATAGTCAGAAGCTCAGAAACCCCGAATTATCTGTAATGTCTTGAGCACATAATTATATTGAGCTTATCGCTGTGATTCCTCGGGACTTTCACCTTACTGTGCCCTCAGCGAGGCACAGTCCCTGCCCCAGCTCTGGTGCAGATCCAGTTCTGCTGAAGCTTTCATTTTTTGGAGCAGGTTTGGGCAGGGGAATGGTGGGAGGCGGGAAGGGGAAATGTTGGTCGATGCATATGTGAGATGTGATACCAGGAGAAAAAGCTCTTGTGATCAGTTCTCACACGGTTGTCACGCCCTCTGATCAGGTAGGACGGGATGGCTGCTGTGTGAGCCGCATCTGGCTCCCGAGAAGGAGCAGGGACCCACACCTTTCCTGCTACACCTGCAGCCCTGGTGCTCCTGCCTCGGAGACTGCCCGTTTCCACAAGTAAGCAGAAATGGGCTTACTCACTAGGTGGATGAAAGGACTTCTGAGGAACATGTGGGTGCTCTAGCAGGTAGTGTTGCACTTCACTGAACAGAGCCCTTCCCTCTGAATCAGCCTCTGCTCTGGAGATTCAGCCTTTACCGGCAGCTCCCTTTTTTTTTTTTTTTTTAATTTTTTTTTCTTTGGGCTAAGTTATGAAAACCGTGAAGGAGATCTCAAGGTTCCAGTTAAATTGCAGTTTTTGCCATTCCAATCCACTGTTCCATCTCTGCAGGCAAAAACAACTGCATTTTCCCTGCCACTCCTTCTGTGCTGTGAAATAGCTGTCAAGTTCTACCCCAGAGTTAGCTGCATTGTTGCGGGGGAAGAAATGGTTTTTTTCTGTCCGTGCAGGAAAGTGAATAGATAAATCTCTTTAGATGAAGAGGCAGTTATTTTGTCTCAAAGAGTGGGAAGTGAATGGAGCAAACAGTGAGAAGACTACAGCACGCTACAGCTCAGGAATCAGTTCAAGATATTTATTCCTTGCAGAGGCAAAGGAGAGCAGTCCCACAATTTTTCCTCTCCTAGGTCAGGAGCACAGGAGTGACACCACACTAACTCACTTCTTCCCTCTTGAGGGATGGCTGTAAAGGCAGTGGTTTTAACTTATTGTATTTAATAAGGAGCTGAGAGACAATAAAGCAACAAAATGAAACTTCTGCCCGCCATGTAGCAAGAAGGGGAAAGAGGTTAGATAAAAGTCCAAAAGTGGAAAGCAGGGGTGTACTGGTTACAAATCACTTACTCCACAGAGCTGGCCCTGAGCACGACGGATGCACTCTCTTTTTGGTTGCCTACAGCTAACATCACTCCTATCAACATTTTCTGCCATGCCAGAAGGTCTGGGCCCTTTGCATTGCAATGCAGAACTGCAGGCATAGGAGGAAGGAAACCAAAGCAGTCTCGGCTGAGGGGTGAGACAGCCCTGCAGGGTTTAGTTCTTAAGGACTGGTTTGTGTGCTTTAATCACTAATTTGTAGTGCCTTGCTGGGGAGGATGCTTGTGCTGCAGCACTCACCAGGGCACCAAAGCAATGCACAGGAGAGGCCTGGAGAGCTGTTCTCTGGATAACCTGTCCTCAGGCAGGACTTGAGAGCAGTTCTCTGGATAAGGAGGTAGTCAGAGACACCTGGGAATGCTGTAAGGTTTCTTTTCTCATTGCTCTCTGTAAAACTTCTGTAAAGGTGCAATATAGGCATTAGCCACACTGCCCACGGCATGAGAGGCCATGCTCTCATTTGCAGAGAGGCTGACTGGAGGTCCATGTGTTTTTCTGCTATCAGTGATCTCCACTCCAGGGCAGAATGGCTGATCTGCACCCCCAGGATGCTGAGCAAGAGCTAGGAGGAGGATTTCAGCTGGGTATGGGCTTTCCCTCCTCTTCTGGGGAGTGCCTCCTCTGCTCTTGGTTGAGTTGGAGAGAAGAAAGCACGGAGGGCCAAAAACAGGGAGTTGACCAAGCAGCTCTGTAGGAGAAGTTCCTAAGTAAAGGAAAAATCCTCTCTCTCAGTCTGGTGAGAATAACACGCGGTGCTCTAGTTACTGGGGGCATGGGTGAAGGGAGCTAGTGAGGATGCCAGAAAAAGAGTGCAGCAGGCGTCATTACATGGTGGTGATCTACTTTTAAGTGATACCAGAAAAACCTATTAAATATATAACCTCAGCGCCCAGAAAAATGTGTTAAGAGGTTTATTCGTGTAGGAAAAGCTTCATCTTATAAATATAGATAAGGGCTTCTTTTTTTCCCCCTTCTTCTTCTTCTTTTGGATTTCCTATACAGAAAACATATTTGGACTGTAATTTCCCTTCTGGGAAGCTCTACCTAGTTATGCTGCTTTCTGTCTGGCAGGACTGTGAGGTCCATGGAAATGGGAGAGCTCAGTCTGATGAGTTCTTCCTAACATGTATCCCACTACATCCCATTCCAAGCCCCATCCTGCAGAGCTGTATGCATGTGCTGCCCTGCAAGAGGGCTGGTAGTTTCACCAAGCAGATGTAGGACTGCTGTGTGCTGAGGGTGACAGATAGCTGCTGTTCTTTCCAGGATGTATCTGCTGCAGGGCTGCTCCTGACTCCCCTGAAAGAGGGGGAAAGATCCATAAAATATGAAGACACAGATCCCACTCTTAGTTTCTCCTTCTCTCTTTCAGCATAGGCCCTGCAGAGTACATCAGGTGGAAATACTGTTGTGAAGATTAAGTAAACCTGCTATCCTTCAGTTGCCACTTCTTCCTCAACAGCTCTCTTTCCCCTTTGGGGGGGAACAGGACCTCTCTGAGGTGCCCAGCCTCATCTACAAACAAAAGTCCAACCACTGTCTTTATGCTGAACACAAATCAACCTGTGTCTCACCTTTAAATCCATGTTCTCCAGTCCAAATTAAAATTTAATTCTGTTTCTGTGTTATTTCTCTATGGAGGGCTCCCAAAAGCTCAAGCTCTGCAATGCTAATGCTCTTGTCCCCAGTCCCCACTGCTTGTGGGGGATTGTGGTGTCCCCACGTGGCCTGCACTCAGGGCTACCAGGTCCTTCCACCCTGGCTGCCTTGCTGTCTTTCCCACCCCTACAACCTTGTCCTGTCTTGCTGATGTGCAGTCTTGTCTCACCCAGACACCTGACATCTCACAATGGCCCATGCACTTTCCTCTGTCCTTCACAGGAGAGCTGTGAAGAAACCCCTCAAAATGCTGCTGCTCTGGGTCATCCTCCTCATGCTTGATTTTTTGGCTTCCTCTCATTTGCCTTGACTTCCTATGCCTTCCCAGCTCTTCAGCTGTTCCCGGGTTTCCCTGTTCCAAGTGACTTGGGAGGCATGGAGGCATTGCCAGCCTTCCCTTTGCAGCTGCCTGGCCAAGCATTGTTGGGCTGTACCTGTGTGACTGCTCTTTCCAGGGAGGAGCCTTCTGAGGACATCCACACTCAGCTGCTGCCACCCCTTTTCACATCTCCTCTAAGTTCCTGAAATGTGTGTCTACAAACAAGTAAACTAAATAACTGCCAGTGTAGACACTCTTGGGGCTTAATCACGATGACTAACATTGCCTTATGGCTCCTTCATGCTCTTCTATCCACAACCATCTGCTGTTGCTTTGCTTACCGATCCATAACTCTGAATCAGGGCATTTCCTCTTCCCTTTTCCACCCCACCCCAATCTGCCTCTTTCTCCTGGGGGCTATGACAGCTTCCAAAATCACCCTGTTACCACAGGCAGGGCAGCTCAGGTCCTGTTGGTACAAGGAAGCTTCCTTTTATGAATGTTCAGGACCATCCCTCCACGTGAGTTGTGAAACAACAAGATGACACCATGCTTGCATTACAGTGCTGTTGTATTTGGCATTATATTGGCTGAGGTGAAAGTGGAACTAGCTTATAACCTGATTGCAAAACTCTTGCCTTGCTCCTTCTCAGGCACTGTCACTGGTCTGTGACACACTTCCAAAAATCCCATTTCTGGTAGAGAGCTTTGGATGTTTTTTTTTCTGGTTAGTTCTTTTGGGGTGTTGGGGGGTTTTTATGTGTGGTTTTATTTTGTTGCAGGTTTTTTATTTTTGTCTTGGGAGGATGAACTATAAAGATATCAAATCTGGTCTTTCATGGCTTTGTCCAGACCTCTGAGGTGAGGCCTGTCTCTGCATCCATGCATCCCAGATCAAGTGCTAGGTAGAGCTGCTGGCAGCTCTTCCCCTTCTGGCAGGGGTGCTTGCCAGAAAATTCATGAGACACCGCAGAGAGCATTACTTCTGCCTACTGGGGTGGAAACCAAGGCAAAGAGGGGTGTAGTATCCAGCTGATTATCCTAAAGCAAGCCAGGAGGAAAGGTAAGGTTAGAGTACAGGGCTTGGGCTGACTGCTGCCACTTCTGCCATCCCCTGGGATGGGGCTGGTGCTGCTGGACAGGCAGCAGATGATCCTCTTTCCTCAGCTCCATCTGCCCACTGGGGCATTAGCTCTGCCTGGCATGTGTGCCTGCAGAGGAATTCAAACAGCACTTGAAAGAAAACAAAGCAGAGCAAACGGCTCTTCTGGAAAAGCAGCCAGTGAACTCCACTGGCTGGAGCCAGAAGCCCTTTTAGGGCAAGTGCTTGGTTCCCCTTCTCCCTCAGGGAAGAAGGATCTGCTTCAACAGAGGCTCCTCTGTAATGGGAGGTTAGCAAAGGAATCTGGCAAACGTTTCACCAGAGTAACGATTCAGATTTTCAGTTTACAGCAGCCTTGCTGTAAATAACATTTCCATGTGGGAGGGATGATCTGGGCAGCCCCAGCACTGCAGAAGAAAACCTGTCCCTGCTGGCTGGCCAGGGCAATTTGGCCCATAGCAAGTCAAAGTCAGCATCCTTTGGGTGTTTGTGAGGGGGCCGTGACTGGGTCCTGCCTCAGGGGAGCCCATGACCTCAGTTCTCTCCTGCTGTGTCCCCTGATCTGTCTTTTCCATCAAGGTAAAGTGGGAGTAAGATAATATCCCTAGGATTTGGTAACCATCTGTGTCGGGGCCAGCTTTAGTCACAGCAGTTGCTTTCAGGCAGGAAATTGCTGAGGACAGCAAATCATCCTGACAGTAACCCTCCTGCAAACCTGTTGCCTCTTCCCCCAACTTTGCCCTGTGCCTGCTTCATCTCCATCCACACAGCTGAGTGCAGAGAGGGCAGCAGCAGAGGGCTTCCCTGGACTCCCTCCTCCATGAAGAAGTGACAGGGTGCAGAGAGGGGGATCACACCAAAGAAGCTTCCAGACTCAGGAAGTTATTTTTTCCCCATTCCTGAGAAGCAAATATCACATGACCTGCGTGATGGAAGAGCTCCTCTCAGCATGCGTGGAGCAGCATTCAGAAGTGAAGAGTCGGCACAAAACCGTGTTGGCAGCTGACATTTCGTGAGCACATTGCCACCAGCTCAGCTGAGAGAGCTGAGGAAGCCCTGGAGCAGGGTGGCCCCTGTGCCTCCCCCAGCCTGGTGCCTCCGAGGGTGCAAGATTCGATCATGTGGGCAAGACACAAAGCTGGGAACCAAGGTCCCCCTTGCTCCACGCTGAAACTGGTGCCTTGTCCCCAACATGGTTTCTGTTTGTACAGAATTTAAGGAAGTGACACTTAAAGTAGGGGGCAAAAGGTATTGCTGGTGCTCTGGAGAAGGTTTTGTCATGGAAGTGTAAGTGTGCTTTTCCATCCACAGCCTGCCCTGCTCTAACTTTGTAAGGGTGACACAGGGGTGCCTGGACAAGCTCTTACCATAGCTCACCCCAAGGAGAAGGGGCAGTGCTTACCCTGCCAGTGCATTAATTTAAATTACCTGGCTGCAGCAGTAATGCACAAAACCTGTTGCCTCCTTTGGGAGATTCTGGGAGCTGAGAAGTTGGAGGTGATGAGTCATTTGCAGTGTAGTAGAGAAGCCATTCATTGCCTGCCTGCATTGCAAGATACGTGGTTGCCTGTGCTGTGTGCTTTCAGTTCGTGTTGGAAGGGAAATAGCAAAGCCTGCTGTGTTTGGGAATGGCAGCCTCTTGGAGTGGGAGATGAAATGCTAAGGGAGGAAAAGAAGAAGGTGGTGGAGGGATAAGCAGGGGACCAAGTCTCGTAATGTAACATTCAGGAACCTCAGAAGAAAGTGAGACTCCTGGGCTTTCATTCCTGCTGTCATGAATATTTCAAGGTTTCTATAATGATTCTTGAATGTAAAATGCAAAACAGTCGTGGGAGTAAGGGCATGATGTCCTGGACTTCTCCCTCCTAGATGAATCCCAGACCATTTCTTTATTACATAAAGGTGACCAACACCCACAGCAAAATGCAAGCAGAATTGCTGCTATCTTCCAGTATCAGCTGCTACCTTGCTGTCAGGCCGATATTGAGAGAGGCATGAATTGGCTGTAGTCACAGAAATGAAGGTGTGGAGTCTGAAACCTAATGATAACATATTTCTTCCAGAGTAACAATGAAAGTGCTTATCATAGCTAACTGGATGAAAGAAATGTTTTAAGATAAATGATGGCAGCTGAGAGACTGCTTTTTTTTTTCCTTTTTTTTTTTTTCTGTACAGTTGCCCAGAACTGTTTAGAAAGAATTCAGACACACCCAAAGAGTCTCACATTGTTAGATTGGGCCAAGAAATTTAGATTTTCTTTCCTAAAAATGATTCTATGGAAAAATGGGAAGTGCGACCAGGAAATGAAAGTCTTGTGAGATGAGAGGCTGAAAGTGTACTTGGCAAAGGTGATTTCTTCTTTCAATTTTTACTGCTGAAATGCCCACTTTCTTGCTGGCTGCCAATGAAGAAATTGTCAATGGAAATGTCCATTTGCCCCTTTTTCTATGTCACTTTTCATCCCAGGATGGATAGAAAACAAAGATAAACCCCTGCTCCATCAGTGATCGTGAGGTTTGGAGTCAACCTTTTACTCACATGCCTTATTCTGGCACTCACTCTAAGCGTGGGAAGGTCTGAATTAACTGGCAAAACAGCACAAAACTGGGACCTGAGCTTGGTTTTGGTAGGTAGGATTAGAAAGCTGAAAAGCAGTGTGTTCATTCCTATGTGTACTGCAGGCAGAGCCTACAGAAGGTCCCAGCAGCAGCTGCAGGTCTGGCTGGCCATGGAGCAGAGCTTGCAGCAGCTTGCCAAGGAGTACCTGGGGCCTCGCCTCTCTCATCTCTGCCTAATGAGCCCAGTCCTCTTGGCCCTGAAGGGCTCTGCCCCTGTAATTTGTGCATGCCCACGTCAGGACCAAGACATTTTAGCACTGCAGCACAGAGGAACAGCCTTATGGGCTGCTTTCTGCCTGTCCTTAGAGATGAAGGATGCAACAGCTGAACGCTGCAGAACACAGCATCTGAGAGTTAAATCAGGAACAAGCAAAGCTTTGCCTCGTTGTAGCTCTCTGCTCCTGCAGAGTGCTCACCAAGCTGCACTAATGCTCCAGCTGTGCCTGGAGGGGACATGTGGGAGGACTCCTGCAGGGGGTTGGAAAGCAGAGCTGACCATCAGCCCAGATGGGCAGCACCAGCCCTCTCCCCTGCACTGCCTTGGCTCAGCCTGGGAGGGATGCAGCAGCCAGCAGGAGTGTTGGAGAACTGCAGGTATGTAGTCAGGTAGCCACCTCGCCCCTGGCCCTCTTCAGCTTCAGGAAACATCTCTCACTCTGCACACACTCCAAAGCTTGAAGCTGCTGTGTGTTTCTCGGAGAGATGTTTCCCTAATGTTATTTCCCAAGGTGGTAGTATAATGTTTTTCCTCGCAGATAGATCATAACCTCAGGCTGAGTGCAACATCAGACGTGGGTACATTGATGAAAAAAATTGGCATACTCTTCTGTCAAGCAACAGTTAAAAGAAAATCTGCAAAGGGATTAGCTGCCATACACTCTGGGGCTTGCTGACAGATGTCCTGAAAATCTGGAAATGTGTCGATCTATCTTTACACAGGGTTTTTGGTTTTTTTCTTTTTCTCATTCTCTCTCCTTCTCCCTCTCCTCATCCATCTTCCCAGGGCACACAAATGGGAATTCCTTCAAATCCATGGGGCTTCCTAGGAACTGCCTTGATGCCATCAAAGGATTGGCATATGGGTCCTAGGGTGCAATCTGGGCTGAGTTAAACCCAAAACCTCAGTCTCGTTAGATGCCAGCTTCCCTGCAATGGCAGCAGTGCTGCTTTGTGCCAGGGTAGTTAGGGTTTTCTTTCTGTTCCAACTGCAACCTCTCAGCTCATTTTAAAGGAGCTTAAATGTTGGCCATTAAATATAAATATCTTCTTTTTCCTCTGGGTGAAACTGATGTTCAAAACTTCACAGTGTAAATAAGTCTGGAGAAAATGTTTTAGGCGATGATTCTGTCAAAATTAATGGCTCTGGCCGTTCCTCCCCATTTCAGAGCAGAGCTGTAGGTGTATCTCCTCTCCCTTTCACAATGGGGCAGAGGAGCTTTGACCTGATTGTGATGTTCCCCCAAGCACATCTCCAGACTTAAGACCCTGAGTTCTGTGGATTGTGTTGCGTGATCTTGGGCAAATCACATAGGACGATTTTTTTTTAAGTGCTTTCTGTTTCTGGATGGTTTGACTCTGCTGAATCTGAAATGTTCAGGTGGCTTCTGAGAGGAGGGGTGTATAGATACAGCCCCCTGTTTTTGAGCCATACAATCTTTTCTGCTCTCCAGCTCTGGCCCAAGTCACTGCCCTCAGGGAGAGAGTCACTCCTGCAACTCTGGTTAAATCTCCCCCTCCTCTTCTCCCCCCATGATCTCTTTCCCTCCCCTACAGGAAGAAAATAATTTTTGCTGATTTACGGAGGAGTCAGGAGTCTCCTGCCTTGCTGAAAACAAGACAGGGGCCTGCCTTGCTCTGTTAAGTCCAGTCCCTCTTTTTGCTATAGTTTGTTACCATTAGCACCCAAGTTACTGCCTGCTCTAAAATCTAAGGATTGCAAATCTGTTCTGTGCCTTGTTCCCTCTCCCATCTGCTAATCAGGAGCAGGGTAAATCCTCACTGGGTCCAAACTTGAGGGTGTGCAGTGTTTTGTCCTGAAAAAGGAGCAGCATTCTTATTTCATAACATACATAAGTTGCATTTCTGCCAGACCTCTTTTCTCTGAGGGCCAGACAACAGTTTAACTTCACTGCTCATCTGTGGGCCACGGGCAGCCTGTGCTCATCGGGCAAGCAGCATGTTCAGAGCCTGGATGTTGATGTCACTGCTTCCCTCGGGCAAAGGACGCAGCTCTTGTCACAGCTGTTGTACTACAGCAGCCTCTGGCAATCCCAAGTTTGGGATGCATCTACCCTGATGGCCCTCGGCCACACAGCAGCCGCCCAGCCTCGCCTCCCACTCAGGCACCCACTGGTTGTGCTTCTGCTAGAAAAGGCAGGAGCATGGGTGTTGGATAATCCCAGCTTTACAGAGATGGGGCAACTGAGAGGTGTTTTAAAAGATTTTATTCTATTATCAGTCTTGTTGAAGGGGGAGACATAAGAGGTGTAAAACTCAACATCATTCTATCAGAAGGCAACCTATTTCCTGGTTACGATACCTTATAAATATTTTTCTGCCAATTAGCTTTTGCCACACAATGCTGCTAATACTTCTAACACCAATCACCTATATTTTTAGCCCATGTGGTCTTGCTACAATGCATCTTTCACAGTTCTAATTCTCTAAAATATTTGGCCTTTTTGCAAGGCCATGGTTTGTAACTTGTTTCTAGTTCAATCTCTCTCTCAACAATGTCATCTCTATTCCATGGCCTTCCTAAGTCAGCACAACTTATCTCAGTGTTTGCATACAAACGTACAAGACTGTGTGAGCTTCCAGTCAGGTTTTGAGAATCCTTTACAAATCCATTTCTCACACATGGGAAGCGCCTGTGACTTGGTGTGAGCACTGAGTAGCCCAGCAAACGGCACCACGTGGGATCGTTTCCCCTTCTCCCGCTGCCCAGTCTCCAGCCCTGCCTGCCAGGGCAAACCGTGGGGAAGCAAGTCCCAGCACACTGCTGGCAGTGATGGAGCACTGAGAAAGAAGCTGGAGTGGGTTGTGACCTAATGAGTGTATCATCAGCATGGCTTGAGTCATGCCTGTCTGCCTCCAGCTCTCACAGCTGCCCTGCTGCCAAAGAGCAACCGCGTGGCCCGACCAAAATGATCCGGCTGCTGCTGAGGACGGCGCTCCTGAATGACTCAGTTGTGCTGGGAGAACAAGGCAGCCCAGATCTGTCTTCCTGGAAAGCTGCTTCACGGTAACCTTGTGCTTGAAAGGGTTTTGTCTTTGAGGTGACTGTGCCGCTCATTTCCATTCAGCCGCGTGAGCAAACCACATGGACAGACAGACGTCCACAGGGAGCCAGAGCCCCACCACGTGAGCCTGAAACGCTGGAGCCAAGCCCCAGGGAGGGCTGCCTGCCTCCCTGGGCTAGAGAAAGCTGTCCTGCCCAAGCCTCAGTTTCTCCACTGATGCAGAAGTGAGGCCAGTGTTTTCCCCAAAAGACCAGGAGGTGTTTGTGAAGTCCTCTGCAGAGGGGCTCTCTCGTGAACACCAAGCTATTTTTATTATTGGGGTCAGGGAGGAGAGCACGCGCAAAGGTGATGAAGCTCTTGAAACACAGGTTCCCATTAATAGTCTTCAGCACACACAGTTCTTATTATAATCTAATTTGACTGGAATTGGATTAATCTTATAATGCTATAATGTCATTTCCATGGTCTTTTTATATTTTTATTGTTACTATGCATTAATGCAATACTCTGCAAGAGCTTTGAGAAGGGGATGTGAGTTTAGTGAATCTCTGATAACATTTTTGCAGGGCATTTTTATGCTCCTGTTAGGCTTGTATGCTATAAAGTCACATAGTGCCTGGAAAATAGCAAGAATTCACATAAAATCATCTTGAATTATCTTCCAACAGGCTCCATTGGCAAAAGCAATGTATTCAGAGCCAAGACATCAGGCTTGTCCCTGACCTGTCCCTGGAAATCACCTGAATCATGTCAGTGTTTTTGTCTCCACCTCTTCATCTGAAGATGGAAATAATGTGGTCCACATAGGAATGTCATGAATCTGAGGTCTATACCCCTTGCCATCTAGAAAAACTATCTTGTGTATCATGAAGTTTAATACCTCCTTTTTTATTGAGTTTATCCCGCCCGTGCCCTGTATTTCTTAATTTGCCTTTTTTATTTTTTGCTATTACTTATTTCTCTAGTTGCATATCTTTTGAAACAAAGGAGTAAATTACCTTTATCCTTCATGAGTAAATGATCTTTATCCTGCACCAATTTAAAGATGTTGGACATTTACTTCATAGTAGCTCCACAGTTCTTGCTCCCAATACTCATGGACTTGTCCATGAGGACTTATAATAGGACAAATGTGACAAATATTGGGTAAGCTGAGCAATATTACAGTGGATGACACTTCAGTCCTCAAATTACCTAAGAGAAAAGCCAAATAGACTGGTATTTTCTATGAACTCTTATCAACACCTCTGTTCCTTTTCCAAGTCTCACTTGAAGGCAGTCTCGATGCAATTAAAGCTTAAGGGCCAAAGCGTGAGCTTCATTTTCAGTGCAAGTACTGCACTAACCCTTTCTCTCCCAGATCTCTGCTTATTCTGTTCTTTGGTTCCTCTGCTCAGAGAGCGTGGCAAAGCTTCAAATTAAACCTCCCACTCTGAAAACGGCACGCTTAACATTATTAGCCTGCAGAAACAGAATTTGCTGGGTCACTAGGAGCTGGCTACCAACGCATCTGCCACGACAGCCACGTTGGGAAGCAAGTCCATATGGTAATCCAGACAGCTTCTGACTTCTGCTGGGTACAGCTTCTAAGGACTTGGCATCTTTTATTAGACAGTTTGGGTTTGTGCTGCTTTCTGCCTTTCTGTGGCATAAAAGGGTTGGGTTCCTACATTTGCATCACCAACACTTCACTGGGGACACTCCGTACGTAGGCAGAAGGGTCTCCTGGAGAGGATCCTCGCAGGATGGGAGCACTGGGAGGGTACCTCATTCTGCTATTACTGTCACTTCTGGCCTCTTTCCTATTTTTGTAAGCAAACAAGCAGCTAGGAGTTTCGTTTGGAAGGAAATTTGAATGTCTGCACCCTTGAGAAAGGCTTTCTCATTCTCGTTTTATTTACAAACAGCCTCAGCCCCAGCGCCTAGTGTTGCCATATTTATGCATTTCAGTGTTTCCTGGATGTACTTTCAAAGCGCTTCTGCCATTGACACACTGTAGTGTTGATTGACTGGGCAGCATCCCAAGTGCAGCAGTGCCCGCACATGGGGAGGGCTCACATCTGGCAACCTGGCGTTAATGCCAGCCCTGGATTTGGGTCTCGCCAACAGCGCATCGCAGCGGGACGGTCACGAGTTGATCGAAACTTGAAAAGCCCGGCTGTAATTTCTTGTTTGCATGGAAACAAAGGGGCGCATTTATACCATGTCCCAAGACGACGGCTTTCCGAGGAGCGCCCGAAGACTTTCTAAATTTTTTTTCTTTCTTTTCCCCTTAAAACAAAGGAACCCCGTTTATCCCTGCAGCTCCTTCACGACCCCTACCCCACGCCACAACCTTCCCGAAGGCACCGTGCCGCGCAGCGCCGTCCCAGCAGCGCCGCTCGCCGGGGCAGCGGCGGCCCCAGCGCGGGGCCGGGGGACGGGCGGGCCGGGGCGGGCCGGGGGCGGGGTCTGCCGGCGCGGAGGAAGCGCCGGGCACCCGGCGGCGGCAGCGCTGAACGGGCGGGTGGGCGGGCAGGTGAGGGCGGCGGGCCGGGGCGAGCAGGCGGCCGCGGCGCCCCGCTTATTTTTGTAACTTTCCGGGGTGGGGTCTTTTTGTTGTCGCCTGTGCCTCCCCACCTCCTCTCCCCCGCACCTTCCCCGTGCTCTTTTTTTTTTTTTCCGACCCTAGGAGGAGAGGTTTTTTTCTCGCTCTCCTCCTGCCTCTCCCGCGGGAGCCGTCGGCGCGGAGGGGAGGCGCGGCGGCCGCCCCGCTGCGGGGGCGATGCCCCCGCCTGCCTTGGCGCCTCCCCGTGCCGGCCCCGCCGCCTTCCCTTTGTGCCGCCGGGCCCGGCGCGACGCCTGCCCCGGGAGCCGGCGCCCCGCGGCGCCCCGCGGCGGGAGGTAAGGGCGGCCGCCGCCCCGCGCCCCGGCAGCCATGCGGACCCTGCGGCCGCAGCTCGCCTCCCTGCTGCTCCTCGGTAAGTGCCCGTGGCCGGCGGGGAGGGGAGGGGCGGGACGGGACAGCGCGAGGGTCCCCCGGTGGACCCGGCGGGACGGGACCCCCGGTGGGCGCAGTCCCTCGCAAGGCGTGCGGGAGGATCACCCCTTGTCAGTGCCAAGCGCCCGTCCCCAGGAGTTGTCACTGCCCGCGCTGCTCCTGTGGTCGGAGGGAGGAGTGGCTGAAAAAAAAAAAAGCCCTGTAAATATGTGTATATGTATATGTGTGTGTTAAATAAATGAGGGTTTCATCTCCAGCCGCAGTACCCCGGTGACCACTCCTCGCCGTGCCCCGGGGCGCGGCTCGGGGTCCGGCCAGGGCGTGGGAGCAGTGGGAGCAGAGGGGACCCGCGGCTCCGGGCGGGCTCCGGCTGCAACTTGGGAAGGCGAGCGGCCGTCCAGGGGCTGCTGCTGGGGTCGGGGGTTTCTCGGAGGGGAACCGTAAGGGTAGGGAGTTACACGGGTCTGTGCTGAGCTTGCACAATGAAAGCGGAGAAAATGCCTGGGGTAAGGTAGGCTGCAGAAACAAAGTGCTCTGCTTGGCTCTGGAAGAGCGCGTTGAAATGTAGAGGGAAGGCAGTCCCTGCTGCCGTGAAATGCAATTTGATTGCTTTGTGCTGCCTCTCAAAGTCCACCCGTAGTCCCTTCTCTCGGCCGGCGTTTTGCACCCCGTGAACCGTTAAATGTGTGGTTTTGTCCCGTCCCGCAAGTGCCTGCCCCAGGGATGACTGTGTGCAGTTCTCTAAAGTCCTTTGGGATCCCAACGCTGGGTGAGAGATGCTGTGGGAATGCGAGGTTCCTTCCTACAAATTCGGGAAAAGCAGAGTACAAGGCAGTTAAAACGCCTCTCCGCTTTTTGCTGCGGACCGATGTGCGGGGCTTAAGTACTGATGAGTTGGTAGGAACATTTGTGGAAAATACAGCACGGCACCCTCACGCTGCTTTCTGCCTGTGTATGTGCAGAGCAACCTCGGAGCTGTTTTGATTTGCCTTTTCATTGGTATGATTTTCTGCTGGCATTAACGCTATTGAGGGAAGAAGCGGCAGTGCTGGCAATTTTACTGTCTCGAGAATTGTCACATACATACCTGCTCTGCCAATTTGGAAACAAGATCTCTGCTAGAATTGCAGTCATGCTTCATGTCTGTAATTTGGGGCGGAGGGGGGGTTTGGTGTGCTCTGCCTGTCTTTAGCAAAGAGAGAGGGCGAACTCTTTGAAATGGTTTTGGAGATGGTTCAAACTTCCCCTAACCACCAGCTTGCTTCCATGGGTTCCCTGGAAAAAAAGCCATCTCCGAGCTAAGTTTATGCAGGGTGCCTTTGCTCCGTGAGTGCAGCGAGGCTGTAGTAGCCCGCAAGATGGGTGTAGGCGAAGGGCACGGCGCTTGCTGCCTTGGCTCTTCGCACGCTCCGTCTCTGCTGCTGAAGAACAATAGCACCATTCTGGATTAGGGATTCCTAATATGGAGCGCTCGGGTCCGTGGGTCGCTGCGCGCTCCCTCCGGAGCACGCCCAGCTGCTGCGGCGGAGGAGCAGCAGAGGGCATCCCTCCTCCTGCCCAGGGCATCCCTCCTCCTGCCCGGGGCTCCTAGCCTGGGACCCGCCAGCCCTGCGCTCCACACCCCGTGCTGCTGCTCCTCCGGAGCCCTGCCCGCTGCCGAGGCCGCCCCGACCCCCTGCTTGCCGGAATTACCTTTCTGCGTTTGACCTAAAAGCGGCTCTAACCTGCCTTGGTCCTCCCCCGGGGACGAGCTGCGCGGTGTCATCTGTCGCTTTGGAGGATAGGTTGCTTTTCAGTGGTCCCCAAATCCCATGGACGTATCTAGTTCATAAAAACATCGTGCTGGCCTCCCTGTGCTGAACGTGAGGCTGGTTTTAAGGGTAGGATGTGTACCACGCGTGTGCCTGGAGTTTCTTTTCGTTCTTTTCACCTGGACTTCTTCAGCTGGTTGTTCCCCGTTTGCCCAGCTGCCAGTGTTAATAAAGCTGGGGATGTGTGACAGTGCCTCAAAGCCACAAGTCACACAGAAGTGCTTTAGGTTGCCCCTTGTAAAAGTGAGACATCATTTGATTTAGTTGAGTAAAAATGCATGTTTTGTAACGTAAATGTGACTGACTAGAAAAGGACTGTTGCTTTCCAAACAAGTGATGTTAATGCTAGAATATGGGGATAAGATACTATGGGTCAAATATGCAGAAAAAGAAATGTAACTCATTCTTTCCTTCCCTTTCTGCAAACTCATTAAAATCGCTGAAAGAGGAACTGTGGTTATGGAACGAGATGGTGGGTGATTTAATATAATATATCAAGCATTAACTACCTACCAAAATCCGAGTAACTGTGAAACCAGGGTCTGAAAACCCACATCTGGCATGTGGGTGTAACATTTGTAGATCTCTGCTGTTTTTTCCCCCTTCTTTCTTCAGTGTTTGTTACAGGATTCTTTAAATAAGTGGCACTTCATCACAACAAGTACAAAATGGGAAAATAGAGCAAGTGCTGTAAATAATCCTCATGCAGCAATGAGACCATTAATACTTGTGCCAGCCAGTGCTAATCCTATGTGTAGTTGCAAGATTTACCTCCTTTTTTTTTGCAGGGAGGGATGCAAAGTCTGGTACTCCTCATATTTATAGTGTAATATATAGGAAACACAATAGGCTTCTTGGGAACGCTGAACTCATTCATGTCAGTGACTGGTTTATGAATAGTTCTGCTTTTGAGTCTCTTGCAGTCTCCAGAATACCACCTGTGAATGCAATTTACGGCTCTTTGTGTTCAAACATTGCATATGTATATATGTACATACACTCATTACCCTCTTCCTCTCTCTATTCATGCATAGTAATTGGTGATTTATTTGCGATTCCTAGAGGGGAGCAGAGCATGCGTAAGGTCTTGAAGCAGCAGCTCGCTTGGAAATGGCATGTTGGAGTGAAATACCCATGCCAACACGAGGTGCCTCTTGGAGAATGGAGGGATGATCTTCCAGGCCTGTCTCCCGGAGGGGATGAGGAGCTGGCTGGGAAGCAGCAGTGTGCACTTGGCTGCTGCTCAGGAGTTCTGCTCCTGCACCCTCCTGCTCTTCTGCTGCCTGCCCCGGCGCACAAGTCTAGGTGCGATCGACCGGGGGACTGCTTGGCTGGAGGGGAGCATATGGAGAAAACAGCATAGTGGGTGTTTGCACACAGGGGCTTTGGGGGTGTTTTTGTTTACCGCAGCTCGCGGCCCAGGAGAGTTGCTGGCGCCTCATCTGCTGCTCGGTGCATTGTCAGCAGCAGTGGCCAAGATTGTGTTTTCTCCATCTGCGTCTGCCCCGAGTCCTGAGCCAATTCTGCTGCCCTGGTGCCTGTGCCCGCTGCCTCGGCATCGCTGTGCTGTGCAGTGCCCGAGCGGGACTGATCCTGAGTGTGCTGGGGTGGGCTGTGACTCTGCTTCGTTTGGGGAGCGTGTTCTGGAACGTGCTATGCAGATGGCTCTGGCCATTGCCTCGTCCATGAGGTGGCTCTCTGGGTCTCCCTAAGGTGGGAGACCGCTGCAGCCATCAGGGCTCCGCTCCTGCCCGTCCCCAAGTGTAATTCTTCATGGGCAGACTCCCGCCTTGCAGTCTTGGCCAGACTGTCTGACATCCTGAGGCTCCTGCAGATCCTGTTTATTTACACAGGAGGTTTTGGTTTATGCGAATTATTGTCTTCTAGTTGACCTTCCGTCAAGTTAGATGTCTTTATTAAAGCAGTTTTTATTGCAAATCGAATGCGTACTTAGAACACTTCTACCAGACCCATTATATAACGTGAAAGGCAAAATAAACAGTACTGCAGACCACAGGGAAGGGGGTGGGAGAAAGAGGGTCATAGGGAGAGCATTACTTCAGTGTTGGGAGGCTTGTTGATGGTTTTTTTTAACCAGGAAATTGCCTTTTTTGAAAAAAAAAAACCAACTTCAAAGTTTTTTTCTTTTGGTCTTTCTTGGTTTCTTTCTTATCCGTACAAAACTGGTCAAGCATTCTGTCATTGATTTAAAGGTTATACAGTCTAGTTTGAAGGCAGAGGTGTTTTCACTGGTTTACCTTGGGTGAATCAGAGTGCTGTAAACTGACAGAGTGCTCTTTGCTGTCTGATAGTTAGCAGTCTGCAGGATTCCTCCTGCCCAGGAACTTAAAGCACCAAGAAAATCACCTGAAAGGCAGGGGAAGATTTTCTAGCACAATAGGGTTTTCTTATTGTTGCTAGGGTTCCTCAGCTCATGATTTGACTTGTCTACTGGTATCAAGGGCGTTTAGGCCCTCCAGCCAGAGTCTGGAAAACTGCTGTATTGTGATTTGCCTCTGGCTTTGAAGTTCCTAAATACTTCTTAATGATAACCTGCTAAATGGGTTTTGACTCCATTTTTATATTGGTATTTCTTTCCTAGTTGTATAAAATCTTCTTAAGGAATAGTTCTCTGTGGTAGAATATTAGGAGACGTTTAGCATCTGTTTCTTATCAGCCATAGAAAGGCTAAAATGGAGCCTTTGCTGACAAAGCTGGGTTTGATCACACTGAAGGCAAAGAAATTGAGTCTGCAGCTGCCTTCAGTGGGTCTGGGGTGTCTCTGTCCATCTGTGTCATGTCCAGCTCTAACCTGTTGCTCACCCTGTCTCCATCAGGAGGAACATGTTTTGAATTATGTAAGTCAGTAAGCTTTTTCTTGTTAGGTTTAATTAGCCAGTGGCAGTGAGACAAAAGGAAGTCTTGCCTTTCTGACTGTTGCTAAAGTCACATTTCAGTAAATAATTGGACACGAGCACAAAACCAGACCATCTCAGGTGAGTGATGGGAAGGGGAAAGGCTTTGACATGCAGGACTCATACCATTGCTGCACAGCACTTAAACAAATGCCAAAAGGCAGGGATGCTCCTGAAAGGAGATGTTCCAGCCTGGTTCCTGCCCAGTGTGGCAGGCAGGGGAGGATGCAGGTCAGGGTGCTGACATGAGGACCAGTTGGAGGGACTTGACTGATCTCAAAGGTAACTTGACAAGCCCAGTAAATACGTAGAGGGACTGTGTGTGTGTCTGCTGTGAAAGCAGATCTGTTTTTCACGTGGTCCTGCAGATGTTTGTGGGATCCCAAGGGAAGGAGTGTGCTGTGGAGGCAGGTGGCTGGAGAGCATGGCAAGTCTGGCTGGCTCCATGTCCCAGGGCCTCATTACTGTGGGTCCAAGGATGTGTGACCAGTTACTCAGCCCTCCAGTGAGCCCAGTGTTTGCTCCAGCCACTCCCTTAAATCTTACCAGCCCCTGACAGAGGCTGCCTGCTCTGTCCTTCTTGGCATTTAGTCTGTAGTTTCTGGCTGAAACAGCTGCCTGAGCCCTCCTATGGCTCCTCTTTGCTGATTTTATTCCTGCGCTGGTAGTTCCTTGGTGTTTCTAGGTCTGTTTCCAGCTCTTACTGGGCAATGATCCACAGGCAGGGAAAAGGTGCTGCACTGCAAAATGGAGGAGTGGGAAAAGGATCACAGACTGATGGAATGATTTGGGTTGGAAGGGACCTTAAAGATCATCTAGTTCCATACCCCCTCCCTGCCAGGGGTGGGGATGCCACCTACTATACCAGGTTGCTTGGTGCCCATCCAGCCTGGTCTTGAGCAATTCCAGGGATGGGGCATCCACAGCTTCTCTAGGCAGCCTGTTCCAGTGCCTCAGCACCCTCTGAGTAGAGAATTTGCTCCTAACATCCAATCTAAACGTCCCCTTTTTTTCATTTAAAACTGTTCCCCCTTGTCCTATCACTATCTGGCCATCTGTAAAGTTGTTCTCCATCTTTTTTATAAGCCCCCTTTGAGTACTGAAGGGCTGCAGTGATGTTTCCCTGGAGCCTTCTTTTCTCCAGGCTGGAAAAAAAAAAAAAAAGATGAGCCAAAGGAAAGCATTAGGGGGAGAAGGAAGGTGAAGAACCCAGCTGGTAAGAAAGATTGATCCTTTAGAGCCTGTTCTCCTCTATCTTGCCGAATGCCAGGCCTTTCAGCATGCCCATAGCTTTTTGAGTGTCAAAGACTCCTGAGTACAAATAAACTCAGATAATGAGGATCTGTCTGTATTTGTCCTGTTCCTGAGCAGTGTGCTTACCACTCCTCTTAGCTGACTTCTTTCCAAACAAGATATTGATTCCATCTGGGACTTGAAAAATCATCTAGCACTTCTCCTGTCTCTTCTGATTTTGGCAGACTTAAGACTTTGCTGGTCAGAAGGGGATGAGGTTGCTGCTGAAGTGCAGGAATAAGGAGATTCTAGTGCAGTTTCTGGGGATAAAGTTGTCCCAGTTGGGATCCAGAGCAGCATCTGGGACAGCTGCACAGCCATTAGCACTGTCAGGCATTTCACTAATGCCAGTTGTTTGCTTTGCTGTTCTGGATGTTGTTTTTCTGCCCCTTGCAAAACCTCTCATCAGGCTCTGATGTGTTTGGAGGTGATTTTTGATAGCTATTGTGGCACTGCTAAGTTTGGGGGGGGGGTTTAACTAGTGGAATTGCCATCATTTGCCTAGTGTTCCCTGCTCTGCTCACAGAAGCTGATAGTTTTGCTTCCCAGCAAAAATGTTCCCTTTTAGAGTCATTGTGATTACAGGGGGAATAACAGGGAATGATGGTGCATCTGGGGGATTTTTGGGGTGTTTTTTTTTTTGTTGTTGTTCCTCCCACATTGCATTCCTGATGTGTCTGCCTGAGGCCTGCTGTCACTTTTATGGCTTTTGGGCTTTGTGTGGAAGTTGATAAACTTGTCAAAGGGAGATGGGAGCAGGGAGTGAGGTAGATCTATTTTTCAGCAGACTCTGTAGTGCTTTGAGAGGAACTCAGCACTGACCCAGGCTGCTGTGAAATGGGTGGTTTCTGAAGCTTTTAGAGAAATGGAGGCTTGAAGATAAGATACTGAGCCCCAAAATAGCAGAACTTTTGGTTGTTTCTTTGGGAAAGAAGGGCTCTGATCTCTCATGACAGCAAGGTTATTAAAATTTGGCTCCTAGATAAATTGGGTTTTTTCATTTTGGATTAATCATTTTGTCTCCATTCAGCATCATCACTATGAACATAGGAATCTGCCCAGGTTCCTCCAACTCTCTCTGAAAGGGAAACTGGACCTTGAGTATGAGAAGGCAGTTGTTTGTTGCCAGAAGTCATCCAGAAGCTCTATACTATGGAAAATCATACTGCTGGAATCTGGCACTTATTAACTCGAGTTACCCAGTACCTAGGATCCAGCCAAAGGGCTCTGGCTGGCTGCCAAGCTGAAATTACCAACCTGGGTGTCAGGCCTTGTTGGTTCCTTCTTGATAGCTTGAAATAAGAGCTTCCCAACCAGCATTTGTGTGCCAGCCTCTCTTCTAGTCATATTTCTTCTTACAGCTTTGTAAAGTGTTCGAGGTAATTATAGTACTTACTAATATTTATTCCGTTCTGAGCAATTATCTGAATGCGTTTATCTCCGGTGTGCTTTCGGAGTGCTCTGCCCCCTCTCACCATATCATCTCATCTCATCTCCCTGACTCAGTGCTTTCTGCTCCTTCCCCTCTCATACAGTCCTGGCCCCTCCTGAATGTGCTGTCGAGCTTGGCTTTCCTCTCCTGGAGGTTCCTGGATCCTGTTTTCCTGCTCCGCTGTCTAATCCCATTACAGAGGAGGGATGTTTGCTCCGTCTTGTGGGGGATGAGTGCTGAACCGCCCTGCCAGGTGCTAAGGCGCTTTCCAAGGAAGGACATGGATACCAAGGGAAGCTGGGCTGGCATTGTGCCATCTCCCAGCTTTCTGCTGGCTGCTTGTGGCCTGCAGGCAATATCTTGAGAGCTCCTGCCGAAGGGTTTGACCTTTATGCCTGCAGTTTTACCCGGCGCCTACAGCAGGAGTCACAGCGTGCAAATTCCAGTGCTTTCTTCTGACTTGTGATATAATGGTGGGCCAGTCACTCTGTCTCTGTTCTTGGCTGCTTGAGGTAGAGAGAATGGCTTAAAAGGTGTCATGGGATTTATTTGGGGAGGAGATATGCAGCGTTAGGGCTGAGGTCTCATTTGCTGTCTGTGAGCAAACAGGCGGCTTTTTTCTCATGCATGGAAGAAAACATGGCCTGGAAGAGATTGTTACGGCCTGATTGATTTCACTCTTGGTGTTAGAAAAAGAAGAAAATTGATTTTTACTTTGAGCTCTGTGGTGTTACTTACCTGCACAAGCTCTCTTGCTTATCCTAGGTGAAGGAGAGCTCTCCTTGCAGCCCCATTAGGCTGGTGGGGCACAGCCCATGTGACTGTGCTGTGATTCATCCCAGCCATCAGTGTTACAGCAGCACAGTTAATCTAGGGGTCACTGGCACCTCAGGAGCTGTTACATCTAATCAGTCCCATGCCATGAGCTGGCTGGCAGTTAAATCTAATCTAGAGTGTGGAGCTGCCAAATGCTTGAAGTTTGCCAAGCACTTACTCCTGTCTGCTGTGAATGAGTTGGACTTGAGCAGGATCAGCTTCAGGTGCCTTTCCTGTGATTGGGACTCATAGTCCAGCCTCAGATACCTGTGCTGCAGAGGGGCAAAAGTTGTGCAGAGTCCAAAGGGCTACAAGGAGCGTGTAAATCTACCTGCTCATCTTCATATTTACATATCAAAACAAGCTTTTCTCATCTCACATTGCTTTTTATCCCACCTCTTCCCCTTGCTTGCATGTGAGGAGAGACGTAACCTTTCAGATACTACCATCATCATTAGAGCATAGAGGGACCTCATCTTGCATCTTTTATAGGTGTTGCTTGAGAAGTCTAGTTTTTTATTTTATTTCCAATTTTCCGCTGCTCTTACACCTCATCCGCTCCTCTAGAATTGTCCGGTTGTGCCTGCAGGGTTCCTCTGCAGATGCTACCCTGTGGCTGCCAAATGAAGGGAAGGGCAGCTCTTACTCAGTGGCTATTCTGATTTGTGCCTGGCTCTGGTGTTTGGGATATTTTTTTGTCTTTCAGTCTTTGCAGGGAAGAATGTGGCTGCAAATGGTTGGTGGGAAGGAGGTTTGTTTCCTCCTGGAGCAGTGGGGAAAGCTATCTGAGACTGCCCTGAGCAGCATGGGGTAGTGTAGGGTAGGCAAGGAGCTGATCTCTAAGAGGTTTGTCACCTTTTCTCACAAGCCTGCCCCTGTTAAGCTGTTGTCACCCCTCTCATCTGCATCCCCTTGTTTTTTTAGGCTGGCTTGTTTTGGGGGAGGGTGTAGGGAGGTGAATGTGAGGAAGGGTTTTGCTGTTTGTCAAATGCTTAATAGCTGCTCTAGCAGATCCACTGGGATGCATTACTGAAAGCATCCTAATGATCTCAGTGTAATGGATTTGAGCCTTGGAAGGCCACTTGCTGGGAAGGGGATCCCAGAGCTTTGTGCTTGGCTCCTGGAGGTTGAGGGCTGGGCTCCTGGCAGCAGACAGGGCAGACAGCAGGAGCTGCCTCAGAATCACAGAATCAATTAGGCTGGAAAAGCCCTCTGAGGTCCTCGGCCCAGCCTGTGACTGAACACCACCGTGTCAACCAGTGGCACTTAGACACCTTCACCTCCCTGGGCAGCCTGTTCCAATGTTTCATCACCCTCCTGAGGGTACCCATCCCTCCATGAGGAAGTGTCAGAGAGGAGCCGTGTGCGTGGCACAAAAATGACTCAGTGGGAGGCTTGGCCAAGTACCAACTCCTGCTGTTACCTCAGAAATGTAGATTACCAGAGGCTGCAGCTGTGTGGGTGCCAACTAAGTCCCTGAAGAGATGAAATCTGAGGAAAGGGTAATTTTCCTTACAGAGGTATCTTGGTGGAAGAGGGGGATGTGCAGAGGAGCATGACCATAGTTGATACCAGCAGCCTCTAAACCCGGCTGCTGATGGCACATGTGGGAGAGAGGTGCTGGGGAATGTGGCTCCCACCCCAGCTGTAGGAGCAGCACCCGGTTCTGCTGCCCCCATTCCTCTAACCACTGCTGTTCCTGAGGTGGCATCAAGCAGCCTTCTCCTCCTGGGACTAGTGGTGGCCTGGGAAAGAGGGGGGCTGCTTCTTACCTGCAAAAATTACAGGATCAAGGGTCACATGAGAAAGGAAGGTTCCAGTCCTGGAAGGTACCAGTGGAGCCACGAAGACCCCTGCAATATAGGTGGGGATGATGAAGAAGGGGTAGAAATGAGGGTGGGAGACAGTAGAGTTTTCTGGTGGAAGGACAGATGTAAAAGAAATGCATGTACGTGATCTTCAAAGTGCTGCAGTAGAGATTCTCCATAGTTACTGGGGTGATCAGCATCATTTTCTAAATCATCCTCCGTATGTGGATGCGAATCTTGAGTGTGGGTAGGGTGAAGTGAGGCTTCTGGGGAAGTATGCTAGTGGGAGGCTAAAAATAAATTATCAAAAGAAAGAATTGAGAAATTAACAAAGCTAAACAGATGTATGCAGCTCTAAGAAAAGGGTGTCATATTTGAAAGCATATTTTTGAAAATCCATTTGCTTAGTCATCTTACAGATAACTTAGCTATTTTTGCCTTCTTTGCTCTGATGACACTTCACTGTCTGTATAATAGGTTTAGCATCTGCATTCTTTTCTAGTGTAAAGGGAAAATATATCTGCTAATTTTGAGTTGGTTTTGTAGAATTGCTTTACCTCTTGGCTTTGAAATAAATAAGATACTGGTCCTAAAACTATTTTAAAGAGAATAGTTGGCATTATTTTCCTTCTAACTCATCTTTTTAACCCATTGCCGTGTCTGCAATCGAATTTGAATAGAGAATATATACCCTTGCTATTTCATGTGTAATAATAACTGTGCCCTCAACTGCTCCAGACATTAAAGTGATGATGTTTGGGTTCAGCACAGTAATCTACTGGGGAATGAATGCAAGATCAAGGGCATTTGCAGGTTTTTATTTCTTTGTGTTTGCAGGGGCTGTGGCAGTGCTAGTGGGTTGCTCACAAATGGTGTCTTAGATTACCTCTTCTGCAGGCAGCAAGATTTGCATCTTGCCATTCCTATTTGATCTGCAAGTGGTGATGAGAGCTGTATACTTGAATTCAGATTTTTCTGAGTAGCAGTCTGCAGTCATTAGGGCAGCACTTAGACCCCAGAGGCTTTTTCCATGTTTTCATCCTGTTTCAGTAACCGTGTCTCTTGTTATCTTGTTCCTGAATATTTTCTCTAGTAAGAGGATGCTGTTGTTGCAGCTGTTAAACCTCAAATGTCTTGAATCTCCCTTAGGGAAGAGAGGGGAGAGTTCCTGAGGTTTCTGTGTAAGCAGACTGTAGAAACACCTACATGTCTTTCCCAAATATACAGCCAGGAGGTATTATTGGTGCTGTCCTAACCAGCTGATGGAATCTGGCTGCTTCGGCCTGTGATTCCTCCCTCTTGCTGGCTCGCTATGTTGAAGGGGTTTAGTTAGGAAACAGGGATAACAGGGATTCTTTGAGGTTTTTTTTTTTTTCTTTTTGGTTTTTTTTTTTTTTTTTTTTTGGCATGCAGTGGTGCTGGATGGCTCTGGTTGCTTTTGTCAGAGCAGTGTAGCTAGGAGGTGTCAAAGGAAATTATGGATGTTTGTTCGGTTTCCTGGCTGAATGTACCATGTGGGTTTTGGGTTTTGGAGAAATGTGCATTGAATAAACATTGGGTAAATCTCCTAGGACTAGCACAGCCTGGGAGTGGTGTTGGGAGCTGTGCTTATCTTCATGGCAGGATTTAAAAAGAAACGTTTGTATGAGAAGGGTTTTGCACCCTGGGTTTGGTTCCCATCGGTTCAGTGATTTGTGATGTTGCTCCGTCTGTTCCCTCTAAAGCCAGCTGGCCAACCTTAGGAGAGGATTATCTGAGTAAAATTCTCCAAAGCCTACATTGCTGTCAGAATTCTTTCTTTCCCCCTCTTCCACAGTGCCAGAGGTCAGCCCCAGCCCAGGTGTGACCACTGCCACATTTAAAACCTTGGGGCCAACCCTTGGGGTTGCTGGGGCCCCTTGGGAGACAGGCTGTGCCCCATTTGTGCCCCTTCACTGGGTGGCTGTGGGGGAGAGGGCATGGCCCAGGCAGAGCCAGTGGGGATGGACACTGCCAGGGTGGGTGGGAGCTCTGTCCCAGGCGGTGACAGCTTGGTGCCTTTGTTAGGAGTGGCCTGTCCTGAGATGGGAATCCAAGGCAGGGTGTGCCATGGTCCCTTGTCCCTGCTGCCCCCACAGCCGTGCTCCCTCCTCACCAGGGGACCCAGGGGATGCTGTGGTGGCACGAAGAAGCTCTGACCAAGTGCCAGGTGCCCCAGGGCCTGGCAGGGAGCAGGTGGCATGGGAGCACCATCCCAGCCGGGGACAGGGCAGGGGCTGGCTCCTGTGTGCTTTGGGACATTGGCCAGGAGCAGCCAAGTGCCTGTGGTGCCCAAGCCTTGCCTCACAAACTTGTGCAGGACATTTAATTTTGCCTTCACCTCGGGAGGTGACATTTCACAGCTGTGCTAGTGGGTGCAAGCCGTGCCAACCCTCACCACCAGTCTGCTGCTGCTGTGAGGTGAGGAGGGGGATGGCCTCAGCAGCTCCTTTGGGACTGCAGTCCCAGCTTCCTGGCCCTGCAGCCCTTCCTTCACCCTGTCTTTTTTGTGGTCTCCTCCAGCTGTGTCAGTCCCTTACAGAGCTGGAGTGTGTGTGGTGTTTCGGTGCAGCTGCTGGATCTGTTCAGCTTGCATCAATCGGTCGCTGTTAAGGCTTATAATCAGTGTAAAATCTCTGGGGTGCAGCTATTTGCAGAAAAAAAACAACCACTGCACCCTTCCAGACTTGCATCAAACAAGAGTTTTATTCTCATTAATTGAATTCCTCTAGAGTCTGATAACTTGGGCATGTTGAAATCAGATAAATAAAACCCTCCCTCCCTGGTAGCTGTGTAAGCCTTTCCTTAACTCCCTGATCAGAGGGGACTAGGCTTTGCTAAGTAAGTAGCTGAAGATGAAAACTCCTGCATATGTCTGCTCATTGGGGAATGTAGGCAGGAGGATGCTCAGAGTGGTGTATTTAGGAAAGGTCTACCTCATCCCCCACTCTTCCTTTTCTCAGTTCATTAGGAATGATTTTTTTGTTTAGTGACAAATGCTGTTTAGTTAGTCACCCTCAAACACATTGTCTGCGTCTAGAAGCTGGGGCTCAGCTTTCTTTCAGACCTTCAGCTAAACCTGCAGCCCTGCAAAGTGGCAAGTCTGCTCTTGCTGAAGTCAGGGTGTATGGCCTTTGGGGTGTCTCTGGGGCTGTGCTGCCCCATCCATCTCATGGATGCTGAGATAGGTTGCTCTGGGAGGCAGAAGGGCGTTTGGACTGGTGCCCGAAGTGTGGTGTGGCTGAGCTGATTTCTGTAATCCTGAAAAAATCCAACTTGCAGCTTTTCCCAGACTCCATACATCAAATGAGACTTGCATTAAGTTAAGGTCATGTCCCTTTCTGTGTTGCATCTCTCATGTGTGTAGTTCTTGTCTTGGGCCCCTCTTGTTCAGCAGATGCTGTTGGTTAGTCCAGAGTCATTCCTCCCTGCCCCTGGGTCACCCATGCCGTAAGGAGGTACCTGGCTTGCCAGCCAGCCTTGCATGGCTTGGTTTTCAGTCAGCACTGCTCTTCCCCTTAAGGGTCTTTCTGTTTTCCTCCTCCTCTGCCACTCCTGCTGCTGCTTTTTTTGTGCACCCTCGATTTGGATTTCCCCCATTCTCTTTTATCAGTATTTCTGCCCCATAGCTGTTTACACCACCAATGCAGTAGCACCTCCCCTCATCCCCAGGACACTTTTTCTGCCCTTACCATCTATTGCTTCTGCTCCTGCTGTCATGCAGTGGCATGAGTCCTCTGACCATTCTGACCTCCCCATCTCAGGGCTTGGTCTCTTCCCTCTCTGCCTTGTCTCTCATAAACTCTTTTTTAATTTTTGCTTTACTGAATGCTGATGGTGGTACTGCCCCCCAAGCTTGGATAGGCCCTTCTCCATCTTCAGATTTGCTTCTCGAACTGTAGCAACTTTATGAAGGGAGCTGGCATATAAATGTTGGTCTGTCTTCACCTGTTGGTTTTCTCTGTCCCGCTTTCCTTCTCCATGCTTTTCACAAAGGTAGAATTTCTAACCTTTCTGCTTGTCTTAAGGGTCCCAACTAATTTTTCCTTGTCTCTGTCATTTGTTTTCCTGCTCATAGCCTCTCTCCTTCAGTGCAAGGCTGCTTTATCCCCCCACCTCCTTCAGCAGCTGCTGTGTCCTCTGCAAGCCCCATGGGATGCTCTGTCTGGGGCTTTTGCCTCCCAGCTCTCTGCCAGTTTAGTCTGTCTCTTCTGTGATTTACTTCGCAAGGGCTTTCTTAATAACCCCCACTACCCTACATCTTGGTTGTGATCAAATACTACCTTTCTTGACATTGTAATTGACCTTGCACTAACCAGTTTTGGTCTCATCCTGGAGTGATTTCCTCTAAGTTCTGTTGTCTTTGTCTTTTCCTGCCTCTCACAGAGCTTTTCTTATGACCTCATGAGTTTACTCTGTATACCAGCTTCAGGGTTTGTTTTTGTGTGGCTACAAGGGGTCTATTCTATGACCCCATCCAGATCTTCCTACAGTCCCTGCCTCTTTGTAATTTTGTCCACTCCTAAAAACTGGAGTGGCCTCTCTGCTAGTGTTACAGGCTTGTGTTTCTGTTCAATTCAAAATTCTGACCTCTGTCTCTGGTGGTTACTTGCATGCATGTGCATGCACCTGGGTCTTTCTGCTTAAGGAATGTAAGCTGCAGCATTTCCTAGCCATCTCTGCCTCTGAAATTTGTTCTTTTTTTTCTTTCTTTCTTTTTTTGTCTGCTGGTTCCCCTGAACTCTCAAATTAGTTCTTCCTCCTCCTCTGCTGTGCCAAATGCAAAATGCGTGTCTTCTCTTTAAAGCCCTTCTACCTTTTCTTTCCAGAGCTTCTTCACTCTGTGGTTTTTGATTCCCAGCCTCTGCCTCTCATTGTGTTTCCTCAGGCTGGGTTCTCAGAGAAAGAGGGCTTATCTGATCATGCTGCCTCTGCCACCCCTTTCCAGATAACCTGGAAGCCCTTTGGCCAATTTTACGCAAATTTGACAGGAGTAGAGAGCTCGGATATAAACAAGTTCCTGCAAGCCCTGTGAAGAGTAGGTGGCTGAGTCAGGGCAGCGGCAGGGCACTGAAGGAGACCCTTTTCTTCAAGGGCCTCAGCAGTGCCTCCAAATGACTGTGCCAGCTGTAGGAGAAGCTGCAGCTGGAGCTTGCAGTCGAGTCATTAGTCTCAGAGACAGCCTCCCTCCTGAAGGCAAGGGAAGCTAGGCTTCATTAAGTCTCCTGCTCTTAGGGTTGTGTTGCTGAAAGTGGTGCCTTGAAACCCTTTTATTTTGCTCTGTGTGATGGGGAGTGACCTGCAGTGAGCACCTGCAGCAGTTCTTCACTTGCTGCCTTTGCATAAGGCCTGCTAGAGAGCTGCCGTCAGGGTCTCCCAGCAGACAGAGACCTTGGCACTTGCTCCCACTCTGCCCTGCTCTCATTTCCTGCTCTCTCTTGACCCATCTGCTGGCTGCTGAAGGTGTTGGCTCACAGTGTGCCTGAGCTGGTGCGTTATCCCAACCGATTAAAAGGGTTGTTTGCCCCTATCCCCCAAAGAAAAAGGTCTTCCTGCTCTCCTGGTGAAAACTCTTTTCTTGGGTCATTCTTTTTTCAGCTTATGTAGAGGTCAAGCATGGGGAGAGGAGTGTGTGTATTTTGCTAGGAATAAAGTGAGTGGGAAGGCAAGACTGTTTTTTTGCCGTGGCAGCTGGTACCTAGATCAGCTTAACTGCATCGTGAAACCACATTTTTAAACTGAATCTCCTGGGATGAGGGTGTTTTTACCACCTTTTCTCTGTAGCTGGTGCAGTGAGGTTGCTCTGCGTAGGTGCTTGGTGCTGAGCTAAGGTAACTGAGTCTACAGCAGTGGTGAAAATGCAGTTTTGGAGAGTCTTTCATGGAAAAGTTGAGGTTGGAAGGGACCTTTGGAGATTATCTGGTCCGAGCCCCTTGCAGGTTGCCCAGAATCCTGTCCAGATAACTTTGACCGTCTCCAGGGAGGAGACTTCACAATCTCTTGGAGCAGCCTGTGCCAGTGTGCAGTTAACCCTCACTGTTGTTGTTGGGTTTGTTTGTTTGTTTGTTTAATATAAAAAGTGTTTTCCTATGCTTTCCAGCTGGTCAGTTCCCCCTGGTGCATGGGCTTGTACCTCCTCAGGGAGGAGAATTGCATGATTGTCCTTCTTACTCACTGATAGTACTATGCTTAAAAGGAATGACTGTACCTTTTTCCCTGGAAGAAATAGTAACATAAATGCTTCTGCACCCTTTGTTTTGTTTTGTTCTGATTTCCTTTCCAAATGCCAGAAAGCTCCTGTCCTCCCATTTGAAATGAGAGCCTTGGTAGTTTGGTGACAACTGCTGATAGTCTGTGTAGCATGTCAAAGGAATAAATTATAGTGTATGCAGACAAGGAGTTCTAACATCTTAATTAGCAATAAAAGGGAGCAGGTAGCTGAAGAATCTCCCTGGATCTTTGTCTGTCTTTCAGGGATGCTGTCTGATTGAATCACAGAAGTTTTGAGAGGCAGCATCTTGCTGCCGCTTAGTGAACAGGGAAGAATCCAGATGAATTTGTGGGGAGGAGATGGAAACTAACTGCTGCTGTATGGCTGTACTTCATATTCCTGAGATCCTTTATGGTGGGGTGGGAAAACTATCTTGGAAAAATGCATGCTTTTAGCCAGTACACTTGACTTTGGGGATAAGTCATTTTCCTGAAAGCTCTTTCTGCTGAAGGAGTACAAGATGGCAGCTTTGCCTTGCAAATTGAATGTTCTCTCCTGATAATGGTCGTGGCTGAGGGGCACAAATGTTTCTTCAGCATGCCAGAAGGAAGAGGGAGAGATTGCCCTGGCTGCATTCTTTTCTGGATGTTACATTTTAGAGCTTTTTTTTAGTGTTATTTCTACAGAGCTGTGTGCTCCCAAGGAGGTGGGGAGCAGGTGCAGACCTGTGCCTAGGGATGAAGCTGGAGTGCTGGAGGAATGGTGTGCCCTGGGAGGTAGGAAGGAATGTGCAGCAGGGCACTTTGTCATCAGCTCTTCCAGCCTGTCAATATTTAACAGATTGCTGTTAAGTTTCTCTCTCTAGAAGGTAATCAATTCGGGGTTAAGCAATTAATAAATGGCTGCCTGAGGTTTCCAGTTTAGAGGTTGAAAAGGAGATGCTCCAGCCCTGCCCAGAAGGACAAAGATGCAAGTAAAGGTTGTAGAGAAAAATAAGGGTGCTGAAGTGTCATCCTTACCAAAGCAAGGGAAAATCTGCAGTCACTTGAAGAAAGGGGAAGGGCAGGAAACCAAATAAGCAACTTCAAGGAGTATGGAAAGATGGGCCAAAACACTGGTGTTTGTTTCTCTTAGGAGATGGAGGGAGGCACTTGTATGTCTGTCCTTCCTCCCTGTGTTTTAATGAAAGAGAACAAGAAGCTTTGTTTTTCTTTAGGAAAAATAAATTTGAGGGAAGGTAAGAAAGCAGGCTCTCCATGCATCAGATGTATTTTAAGAGATCTCATGAAAGAGAGGGAATTCCTTTAATGAGAGCCTGGGCAATAAATGCTGTTTCCTTTTGGCAAGGATAATGTGAAGGTGAAATTTGGGACTCCACACTCTTTTCTCCTGGGAGAGTATTTAAGCATCTGGGATGTTATGAGGTGAATTACAGCAATAATAGAGACATTCTGTTTTTTAATATTGAAAGGGATCGCAGAGCATGCAGGAAAACAAAAAAAGAAGTGACATTAAATGTTATTGACTGTGAAACAAAATGAAGTTTCTTATTGTCTGAGAGTGAGTGATAGCACAGGGAATAATGTTTGACAATTCTTCGAGTGACCCTAGACGTTGAACATGTAGGACTTGAAGACTAAAGAAGGATAATAAAAAGAAATACTGGGGCTGGAGGGCATAATGAACTATGTCAGAAATTTCCTGCCTAGCTTTGATGCTCAAAACAATTTCATTTCACCCCCTCCTCTTGATAGGCTAGGAGCACATACCAGCCAAGGATTCAGCAGTCCAAAATGCTTCATAGTGTTCGTGCTTCATAGCCTTGGTACTAAAATGGCAGTGCTGAGTCCTTTTGAGGTCTGGGAGCAGTACTAGAGACACACAGGGTAATTGGTGTGTCCTTACATGTATTTTAAGAGCTAGCTACAAGAACAGAAGGAAAAGCACACATAGGAATCTTTGGAGACTTCACTTTTTGTGCAGGTCTGCACTAAATCTTGCAGGGAGTACATGTGGTGACAGCTTCAATACTCAGGCTGGGGATGCACTAATGAAGCCATCACTGCTTTTCATTGGAAAATATAAAAGTAGGCATTGCCTTGGGCATTCCAGCAGGCTGCTGTAAATGCTGCTTTGTATTGTAGTGCTTAACCAGACCTGGAACCAGCAGCAGTGATACAAGTCACTAGGGCATGGATTCAGTGGGCTGTGAGGAAGGAGAAACTCCGAAGGATGAGGCACAAGGAGCAGTGCAAGTCAGAAGTACTGCGTGGGCAATCCAACACTTCCTGCCTGCATACTCCCAATATAAGCATAATCTGCCAGGGAGCTTCTGCTCTGTTCTTCCCAGAGTGATAAGGGTAGCAGTGGTACTGCATGGGAAGAACATGCTGATCTGGGAGATGGGAAAGGGCTGCAAAGGTCGTGTGCTGACCTTGGAGGAAGAGAAACAGTGGATTAGATGTTTCACAGGACAAGCTCTACCTTAGGTACAGAAAAGAGCCAGCATTCTGTGGGGTTAGTCAAAACTTTGGTGAATACAAGGATTGCAGGTTGTAAGGGATTCTTTCTTCTCAGTATCTTTGCAGGAGATTAATAAAGCTGCAGTAAGCAGTAGGTGTGTTGCACAAAGATATCTGGGTCCCCAACATTATGCCTCTGAAGCAGCAGGGCAGCAGCTTAGTCTGTCCCTCGTGCCCTCGTGCACCAGTGTGTGTTGTTACCTTTTACAGCCAGGTACATCCTGTGCCACCAAGTGCTTCAAAGCCCTCGTGAAGTAAGGAGGCTGAGCACCACGAGCTCCAGAGCTCAGGGATCTGTGTGCAGAAGGACTGCCCAGCCATTCCCCTTCCTTTGGTTATTATGGGTATTGCTCTTTTTTCTGACCACAGACGTGTCTGGCTGGCTTCTGGATGCTGAGTACTTTGAGTTTTCAAAGTGAAGCTGTACTAGATTAAAGAGTAGTTTCAGGCTTCTGTGCAGCAAAGTAACTTTAAATATACTTTCTGGTGGGATGATTGAGAATGATAGAACTGTAAGAGAGGGAGATCTTGTGTCATGCATCCCCTGGGGCAGGTTCATCTCTGCCTTATGGTATCCTTGAAGAAAGTAAGTGTCTATTAGAGGAAGCTATAGTGTAAGATGCCTCAGTCTTTCACAGAGCAGTCTCTGTGGTGCCTCACTTTCCTAGCTTGTGGGAAATGGAGCATTTAGCTAGCTCCCATGACCAGTCTGAATCTCTGCTCTTCAAGTCCAAGCCTATTGTTTCTTGTCTTCGCAGCATCCAACATAGATAATGAATTATTTCATCCTTTCAGCATTTTTCAAAGTTTAAAGGTTGTAGTAATGCGGCAACCTTGATCTGTGGCTCAAGAATATGCTGTTCTAAGGTGGTGTTAAAACTAGCATATTTTAATATGCCTAATTGTGGAACAGGGAAGGAACAGTTAGAGGAATGTGACATCCATATAGGATGTAGTTCGCTTAAAAAAGCGGGGGGGAAGAAATCACAAGGGCAGATCACATTTTGCACTGTGCATCTGCAGAATACCAATGCCATACTGGGGAAAATAAGGAAGTCTTCTGTCAATATAAGGGCCAGATCTGAGAAGAACCAAAGGATGTAAAATGGCTCTGATCTTGGTGAAGGGGTCGGATGTCTGACTGGATGCATATTTATAGCAGAGGTACAAGACCTCCTTTACAGTCAGAACTTGGGAAGCTAGTCACAGGCCATGGCAATCTATGGTGATTAAAAGAAATGCCATCTCTTTCATATTTATTGAAAACATTTTTCTTAAAAGACAGTAAACATCTGCTGTGGAAGTGAGCGGCTGTGAGACGGAGCGGCGAGCAGAGACGAGGGAAGGCAGTGGTGTTGGAAGAACAAAGAGCTTCACTGGCAGCTCCTGTCTACTTTGCCCATGCTTTGATATTTCCCCACTGATTCTGATATTTCCATAGCAATTATTGTATAAATTGCTCCTGGCTGACCTCGCCACTTAGCCATCCTTAGTTGGCTCAGCGGTGGAGAGAATTTGAATGAGGAGTGAATAGCTTGATGAGCTGGTTTAGGAAAGATGGACCATGTGCTGGGAGTGGTGGCTTGGTGGCAGGAGTGGAGGGAGGGGAGGATAGGGGATCAGGCATCCTTGTGTTTGCACCATTTAAACATTAAAGCAAAAGGGTGGAGGATGGGGACAGAGTTGTTCTGCAGGTGGCTCCAGCCAGCCTTTCAGTACACTGAGCTCTCTTGGCATGAGAAAAAATACCCCAAGAAAACACTGTATTTTCCCAGAATGAGGCTTTACAGTACTGGGGGGATGGTGGGGGCTTACCACATGTTTTCTTCTGATAGCATTGTTTTTATCCATCTGGCAGCAGGTTGCAGTGTATGGAGATTGTTCCTGCTGTGACTCATTTATGCAAAAATTAAGCTCAAACCTAATTTTTGGTTGTGTGCCTTAACAGCAGACTTCACAGAATAGCAGGTGTGTGTTGCTAAAAGGTTTTCTCTGCTTTGGTGTTGCTTGGTGGGGCAGAGTGTCTCCCTCAGAGATTTTATTAGTCTTCAGCCCATGGCAAAAAGAAAAGATGGTTGCTTGAGGAAGTGTTCTCAGTGGCTGGACAATGGTGAGTTTGGAAGAGCCTTCTTGAAATGAATTACTGTTTTGTGGGTATCAGCCCTGCTGTGGAGTCCGGAGAAAAAGCAAGGACTAAGTGATGGGCTGGGTTTGGCAAGAGGTGTCTACAAGTTCTGTGGGTGACAGAAGGGAGAGAGGAGGGGCCATCCCCTGGGAAACCTTGTGCATAAGTGAGACTGAAAAATCTGATTTCAGAGGGAATGTGAGTCCCTGAGTAATTCACTGGCAGCAGAGGCCTGTGCAGGGCTCAGTGCTAGTGCCTTGGGGCAGGAGAGTCAGAGCACTGAGGAGGGGTGATGCCACAACCTGCAGCTCCTGGGCAGCAGGGCACGGGGGGCATCAGGACACGGAGAGCAGCAGGAGGAAGTCTGCTGGCACTTGCCTCACCTTAGATGGCACCACTCCATGCATTGGAGCACAGTGGCCAGCTGGGTGGTCAGCCTGGGCTCCTGCAGATCGCCTCAGACCTGCATGAGGGCAGCAGTGGCCACAGCCTGTGGTGCACTTGCACCTGCTCTTGGGCTGAGCTTGCCCAGAGCATCTCTGTAGTTTAGAATTAGACTCTTTAGCATAACTGCCCTTTAGCACTTATGTCTGAATTGTCTTCATTACTGGGGACTTTCTGCCAGGTCCTGTGGTCTGCTGCAGATGCTAATTTGTCATAGCCAAGTAGGATTTATGCATGCTCCCCTTCCCTCTCCTTCCCTGCACAGGGGCACAAGCTCCTATGTCAGTTCTAAGGATGTTTTGAGGGAACCAGTTCAGGTGTTCAGAATAGAAATAGTCATGCTCTTGGAGAAGAAGCCAAAATGGTACCTTTTTTAGCTTCTGTTGTAGTATAAGCAAGGCACAGTCTGCAGACCATGTTGTTGAAGAGTACAGTCTGCAATGACATGGGTTGTGAAGGGGCACAAGGACAGCTGTACCAGTTCAGAGTAAATCCTGTGCCTTGCTCAGCATCCCTACTCAAAAAGCTGTAGCTAGGTAGCTGTGCAACTGTAGCTTGTTTTGGGAGCCTTATGAATCTGATGTGATTTACCTGTTTAGTAGCCCTCTTTCATGTGCTTGTCCCACTCATATTTCGACCCATATAAACTTCTTCCATACCCACAGGTCTGCTGTGTTCAGCTGCAAAAACTGCCTCCCTTGTTATAAATCTGGGTCTGACCAGTTTCACTTGATGGCCCTTGGTATTTAAACCAGAAGAGATGGTAAAGGGTAAATTCTTTGTCATGGCATATATATTTGTGAAAAAACCTTTACCAGATCCCCTTCAAGTCACCTTTTTTTCCCTCCGGACTCCATTATTTCTGACGGAGGAGCCATTCCCTAGTGTTTATCATCATTGTTGTTCCTCACTTGACACTTTTTCAGTAGTGCCTGTAAGTTGAACAAACAATAGCCCCAACAACAAAGCCTAGATGTGTGCTGTGAATTTGTGAAAGGGAGAGGGATCTCCTTGGAAATGTTTTCTGTCTAATAACTGTAGTCAAAGGCACAAAGTAATTTTTAAAGGAAATTTAGGATTAATATTGTCAGTTATTGACAAATTGTACTTTAGAGATTCTCAGGGAAGGAAAACTTCTGTAAAGCTGCAGGGGTAGAAATATCCCCTCAAACCATTTCGTGTTCATCGCTGTTAGCCCTGGTGCTTATAGAAGGTATCTATACCAAGAAGATATGTATATCATGACTTTTTTAGTTTCTGCCTAGTGATTAGAGACCCAGGATAATACTCATAAGAGCTCAAGTTTCTCCTTCAGATTAAATGACTACTGGCAGTGATTATTGATATTGAAGATAACTTGGTGCAACTGCTGCAGCACTTTTGGATGTGGTGCAGACATAACCCATATGGTCTGAGATGGAGAGAATATTTGTGCAAGAGGCTCTTCATCATTCTGTCATGAGTTTTTATTTGTTCTTTTGAGCTGTCAGTGCTGTGGCAGGGTTTTTGTGTGCTCAGGCATCCTTTTATTACACCCACCTGTCCCTTGCAATAAGCCTTGAGTCAATGTTCTCAGCTAAAATTTTGCACACGTGTTCTTCTGAAAGGGACCTGAAGGTCCACCTCCTTCCCAGAAGGTAAATGTTTGGCATTTTCTGAAATGGGGCCTCTTCAAAGCACTTCAAATCAGGCACCTGAAATGACCAGTTGTGTGTGGAAAGCCTGAGCTCCGAGCTCTGTGAGGGTCTCCTTGGAAAGGTCAGATCTTGCCAAAATCATCTGAGGTTGCTGTGAGGGTACAGATTTTGCAAAGACACTGTGTACTCAGAAGCTGAGCTGTAGTGCTGCTGGGGGAGATGCCTGGCTGGCAGGGATACTTGGTGCTCCTCTTTTGCTCCTTTCTTTCTTGGAGAGGCATTGAAATCCTGGCTGTGATGTGACAAGGGAGACTTGAATGACTGTGTGATTCTGACATAGCACTTTTCTCTTGCCTTTTCTGTGCTTTTCAGAGCTGTTTCCCATGACATTTGCAGTGGCCCTGCTGGGAGAGCTGGCATAGGGCAGGTGCAGGGACTGAGCATCTGGGGTTCCTGGGTCCTGCACTGTCCCTTGCTGCTTCAGTCTCATCACCTGGCTGCGCTGCCCCCTTTGCCACTGCTCTTATCCTCCGTGCACCTCCAGGGCTTGGGAGATGGGTAAGCTGAGAGCTGCCTGGCTATTGTTTGGCATGCCCCTAGCTCAAAAGGCTGGCAACAATAGCCCTGATCCATAGGGGATAAGGATCAGGGTATGGCTTCCTCCTTATCACGTGGGATTTGCTGTCTTTTGGAAAAAAACAGATGAACAAACCTGCAATTTCTTATTAATTTTAAAGTAGCACTTGGCTCACTACCTCCTCCCTATTAGCCCTTGCGTTGTCAGTAAATTATATTGGATTTGCAATTAAAAGCCAGCTGTGCCAGTGCAGTACCAGCCAAATGCCACCATCACTCTCTCCTGGGTGTCCTAGGGAAGGTGTGGAGCACACAGCTCCTCCTGTAGTGAGCTCTTCTCTCACTTCAAGAGGGAATGATAAGAGTTTAAATGGGATCTCAGACACGTTATTTTTGTTAATCAGAGCACTTGCTCACTAAGAAATGCAGTTCTCTTCTTAATACGGTGTATTGTGGATATAGCAATTCCCAGAGCTTGCAAAATGCTAAACATCATGCAAAAGGTAACTGAGCACAACATGTACTGCTGGATGTCTGCCTCAGGCTGATTGTTTTTCTTCTTTCCTTTCTTGATTAAAATAGTTTTGGAGAAGTACTTCTGCTTCTGCTGTTTGGGATTTTTTTAAAGTGTTGAAAAGCATTTGTGCCCACTCGTGTCGGAGCAGGAGTTTTAGCCAGGCGCAGGGAACAGTGCTGAGGATGTGCTGCTCCTCTGGAAATGCAGCCTGTTCATCCAACTTCTGAGCCTTTGTGTCTCACCTCTGGAACAGCAACCTGCTGCAGGCTGTAGGCAAAAGCCTGACTGTTGTGTCTTCTGTCCATCCTGGAGCTGGGCAGGACTTTTTCTGCACTGTCTTCTTCTGTCCCTCAGCTTCTTAGGCTCCTGTGGCCAGAATGGGAAGCAAGGAGCTCTTTGGCTCTCAACTCTCTTACTTTTGGCTGCTTTAGGAAGGTGCAGCAAGCCAGAGCAAAGGGAGGAGAGGAGGAGGAATGGAAAGTGGGGCTCTTCAGAACCTGGAGGAGGACTCCAGGTTAGAGTTACAATGAGGGTCCTAAAAGCCACTGGCAAGGGAAGAAGGAAGCCCATGTCAGTGCTGTCTGTGAGGGTGGTGAGATTTGACATCTGCCAAAAATCTGTGCTGTGGGTCACCAGGGTTGTGGTCTTCCAATGAGCTTTGGAAAGTCAGATACCCATCTCTGATAAAATACTGTTTTTTAACTAAATCGCTGGAAAACTCTTACATAAAAAATCCAGCACTGTGTTAAAAGCCTGATAAACAAAGTTGTGCACTTTGCTGAGAAATACCTGATGAAGTGTTGTGTGTGGAACTTTTAATTCCTACCATTGCACATTTGCCTTGTGGTGCAATTTTGATTGTCATTGCAGGTGGGATATGTGTATGCTGTAGCAGGGCTACATGTGCATACAGAAATTGGATTATGAGCTGTTTTTAGGTGTGTAATAAAGATCTTGTCCTTCCTCCTGCTCTGAAAACAGTTCACTTCAAAGGCTGTAATATTTGCTTTGTCCTTTGGCCTTTGTGGGGTGACAGAAGAGGCTGCCTGCACCATAGATGTGTTAGTTGTCTCTAGCAGTATCTTTCCCCAGGATGAAGAGATTGGTACAGCAAACAGTGGGGGAGTGTTTGCCTCTGTTGTTCCTCTCCCTATTTGTTTCAAATGTGCTAGCTTTCCCCGTCCTCCCCTTAAATCACATTATTTCATAAAGAGTAAAAAGAAACATAATTTGGAGCAGCAGCAAGCTGAGCCCAAGTTAATAGTTTGAATTGCACTCCATCTGTTCAGCTGCATGCCCTGATGGATGTGCTGAACCCATTTTTCACAATTTGTTTTAAGCTGCTAAGAACCATCTCTCCTGGCTCCGGTCCAGGCTGGCTGGGGTGAAAAACTTCATTTCTGGACATCGATGTTCAGAGGGCAGGATTGAATCAATAAACCCCAGATTCAAGGCTACCTCTTCACCTGCAGGATGCCACTTTTTGAAAGCTTAAATTCTTCTCTGGACTTGAGCATTGTTATTGAAAAGTAGAGGAAGGGGGGGGGACCCCCAACATACAGATGCACAGAGAGGATGAAATTTGCAAACGTGATTATGCAGGACCTGCTTTAAATCGGCTTATTGCTGTTTTATGATGGCAAGCAAGCAGTCACAGAAGCCAGGGTGATTGGCCTTGCCATGTGTGCATGCTGCTGGTAACTCAATAACCGATGAACACCCACCGTGGTCTCCAGACCTCGAGCCTTTGATGCAGCAACAAACAAGATAGATTGCTGTAATTTATCTGGCCCCTGGAGGGCTGTGCTGGTAATGTGCCATGAGCCCAAGGGCCAGCCATCCATAATCTGTGTAAAAATCCGGCGGATCGCAGTCGCCGTGCTGCGGGGCTGTCTTTGTTTGGCGCTGCACGCCTTTGCGTGTGTACAGCGCGGGGCCATGGGCCCTGACTGCAGAGCGGGGGCACCGAGCTTTG
Source organism: Fringilla coelebs (assembly GCF_963513975.1). Taxonomy (NCBI): domain Eukaryota; kingdom Metazoa; phylum Chordata; class Aves; order Passeriformes; family Fringillidae; genus Fringilla; species Fringilla coelebs. The sequence goes on along the minus strand of NC_140029.1, from coordinate 112,025,304 downwards.
CTGGAAAGTGCCCGCTCCTTCCATTAACTTTAATTGGGTTTGTTATGTGCTAAATGCACACCTTTCAAACTGGCTTGGGAAGGCGGTGCCGGAAACATGATATTTCTCCGTGGGCCTTTACAAGCATAAGAGAGAATGAAGAAGTTGTGCTGGGTTTAGGGAAAAGAAGGGGGTTTGGTACCAGCTGAAGGCTCTGGCAGGTTTGCTGATGGAGGACAGGTGCCTGGGGCGCTGGAGTTGGGTGGCCTCGCAGCCAAAGGAGAGGCAGTGTCGTCCCCTGGCCTCTCTCCATGGGGGTGATAAGAGTTGGAAAGTAAAAGTACTGAAAACAAAGACCTGTCACCTTGAGTTTCTGATTTGTAACTGCGTGGTGCATTGCCCTTTCACGCCTGGGTTCTTACCGCTTCCAAACAAGGGGTTCGTGTTACCTCAAAGCTGCTTCTTTCGTGGGGTGTTTTTTAAAACACTTCCATTGAGTCAGCAAGAATCCTGCAGTGTGACTCGGGGGGTGCTGTGTCAGAGCCTGATGTGCTGGATGTAAAACGGGCTGTGAGGCCTTGCTTCATCCAGCACGGCCACGGCAGGGCGGGGATGTATCTGGGTACAGGTGTGGGGATTGCCTGCCGCTCAGTAACTCTGGGCTCCTCTCCTCCCTCAGGCATGGCGCTGGCCCAGCGGCAAGTGACGGTGCAGGAGGGGCCCCTCTACCGCACGGAGGGCTCCCACGTCACCCTGTGGTGCAAGGTGAGCGGCTACCAGGGCCCGGCGGAGCAGAACTTCCAGTGGTCCATCTACCTGCCCTCGGCCCCCGAGCGGGAGGTGCAGATCGTCAGCACCGTGGACCCCTCGTTCCCCTACGCCATCTACACGCAGCGCGTGCGCGGCCGCGGCATCTTCGTGGAGCGGCTGCAGGGGGACGCCGTGCTGCTGCACATCACCGAGCTGCAGGAGCGCGACGCCGGCCAGTACGAGTGCCACACGCCCAACACCGACGAGAGGTACTTCGGCAGCTACAGCGCCAAGATGAACCTCGTGGGTAAGCTGTGCTGCTCGAGGCCTGGCTGGGCCACTGGGGTGTCGCAGTTGGTTCCTAAGGATCCCCGGGGGGCCCCCTGAGCTGTACCTTGGCTGGTAGCAGCGGGCAGGCAAGGAGACTCCACATGGCTTCTGAGGGTGCTGATTAGATGAGGGTTTATTGGGGGTCCCACCCCTGGGAGCAGCGTGGTTTCTGAGGGAGGAGCAGGGAAGGGGAAGGGAGGGAGAGCCCAGGGAGCAAAGGGCCGAGAGAACCTGGTCTCCCTCACAGCTTAACAGGGAGATTCAGAGTGGGCACGGAATAAGGCTTGGGCAGGCAGGCAAGGAGACTCCACACGGCTTCTGAGGGTGCTGATTAGATGAGGGTTTATTGGGGGTCCCACCCCTGCGAGCAGCATGGTTTCTGAGGGAGAAGGGAGGAAGGAGGGGAAGAGAGGGAGAGCCTAGGGGGCAAAGGGCCAAGAAGAACCTGGCCTCCCTCACAGCTTAACGGGGAGATTCAGAGTGGGCACAGAATAAGACTTGGGCTGTTGGGATTACAGATACTTCAGGGGAGGATCAGAGGTTTGGAATAAACCCTACATTTTTGAGGGGGGAGACAGAGCATACCATTTAACTAAAATGTAACACCACAATAGGGTGTGAGACCCTTCCACCCAACGTGTGCAGTGTGGTCTGCATAGGCTGTCAGATAAAAATCCTGTGAGGGAGAGGCGGAGCAGGGAGAGCAGGTGGCACAGTGGTGTGAATTGCAGGAAATCACGGTGTAGAGGCACAGGAAATAGTGAGCTTTCTTCACTAATAAAGCCTTTATAAAAATGAGACACCAGACAGCATGGCTGGGCAGAGGAACGTTTGAAGCCATGGCTGAAAGCAAACTGGGACTGATTTACAGAGAGGGAAAGGGCCAGGGAGTCTGTGTCAGATGGCACAAGACACAGACCAGAGAGCTGCTTGCCAAAAGTGGTGAAATAACTGAGCAGGGAAGAGAGGAGTAGTAATGAGCAGCACATAAAAGAGAACAGGAGAGATGGTCATCTTCAGGCTCTTACAGCAGTGTGGAGTACACCCTGAAACCACTGAGCAGATTGAGCTGTCTGTGGATGAGTGTGGAGAAGCTGGTTTGGGAATTTTTTTATTTATTTTTTTTGGTTTGCGTTAGAAAAATCAAAAACAGGTACTTTTAAAATCTAGAGTATTTCCACAGCACCTCTTTGACTAGAAGGTTTGACCTTTTCGAGCTTCAGCTTGCTTTCTGTATCTCAAAGCAGTATTTGAAGTGTCTAACTCAGCTAACAGCAGTCAAATAGCTTCCATCCAACCCTTTGTCTGAAAGACCCCTAAAAGAGCTCCTGTACAACACAGACACCCCTCTAGCAAATTCAAGCCCACAGACAGCAAGCAGGCCTGCTTTCCTTAGGAGGTGCCTGTGAGGCTGCAGCTTGGAAACCACTTTGACATTATCCAGCCTGTGGTGGTGTTGCCGGTTCAGGCTGTGTTGACACAAGAAATCCAGGGTGAAAGGAGCCAGGATGTGATTTCAATCACAATAGCCATCCTTTGGGTTGAGCTTCTTGCCTCCAGCTTTCATGGCCTTGGCTTTTTTCCTTCAGGGGTGCCAGCCCAACCACTCTCCCAGGTGAAGCTCCGCAGCATGGGTGTAGGTGCTTATTTAGGTGCCTTTTTTGCAATCTGATGTCCATGAGTGGTTGGGGGGTAGATGCCTGAGTATTCTATTTTTTATTTGTAGGTCTGTAATTTGCTTTAGGTGTCTGGATTTGCAGTTCCCACTGCAGTTTAAACAAGACTGAGTCAGCGTTTCTTTTGTTAAGTCACCTTGGGGAGTGAAACCCATTGAAACCAACACCCACTGAAAAAACGTGCCTGGGGGCAGGGTGGGGTTGGATGGATTCTGGGTGGCTCTGCCAAAGAGCTGGAGCTGAGCACAGTCAGCAATGGGAAGCTCCTCCACTCCTCTCCCAAGAGTCTGGGGAACCAAAGCTGGGTTGATCTGTTTTTGCTCTGTCCTTCCCTTTCCACAGCTACAGACCAGTAAGATTTGGGAGTCTGTAGACACCCATGAACAGTGCTTGGAGGACATTGGCTTTGGGGCTTGCATGTGTCAGAGACACTCGAGAAAATTGATCTAAAGTAACTTCTAGTGGATTAGTTAAATCACATTATGCCCCTTCATGGATGCTTGTCCTCAGGATTTTGGGGCCTAATTTGTTTTAGCTTAATTCATTTCTGAAAATTCACTTTGGAAATGGCTTAGGGTCACTTGCATTTTGAACGTGAGCATCTGTGTACGTTCCCTTCTGTGGGTTAGCCAAACTCTTGACAGAAACTGAATTTTTCAGAGTGCTCCCAGCAATGACCTGTAGACAGAATCCCCTTACAGAGAGCCTTCCTTCTGCCTCTCATTCATGGGAAGTGGTGCTGACTTCAACTTTGTTGGACCATGGAGTCCTTCTGTGGGCTCCTCTCTGCAGACCTGGGCAGATCACAGGTCCTTTCCGTTTTCCTATCTCAGCCATAGGTTGGGGGTTTTCAGGCTGGTTTTGTTTCTGCAGACAGTATGCAAGAAGAGGTACAGAAAAGAGTTACTGTTCTCATTTTCTCAGAAAAAGAACCAAACTTTTTTTTTCGTTCATCCAGTTATGAATTTTTAATTGACTCATTAGATTGAGTGGCTCTTTTCTGGCAGCAGCAAAGCCTGAAGGGAGACAGGTTTGTTAGCATCTCTATTCTCTCCACTTATGTGTGAAGTGGATGGCTTTGAAGCAGTGTTGATTTTAGGCTTGCTGCTCTGGGACCTTGGAATTGTTGTGTCCCATGGTTTGAGGAAAGAGCTGAAGGAGGAGTTTCTCCTCTTTTTCCACCTCCACGATACAGCCCTGTGACAGGGGAGCTGCATGGGACACTGGTGCAGCAGCACGTGGGGCTGCTGTCTGCACTGGGGCATTTCAGCTTGCAGCAGAGCGGCTGGGATGTGTTGTGCTCCTGCCATCTGAGCATTGTTGAAGGCTGTGTCTCCAGGGCTCTGAGGCTGCTAAAAAATAATCTTGTCAGCTTCAGAGACATGCCAGTTTGGCTTGAAAGTACACTTCTCCCCACCTCATGAACAACAAGCATGGTTAGTTGTCCCTCTGCCATTATTAATGTCACTGCTCCAGATTCCTCTTCTCTCACTGAGACTTTGGCCACAGTCTAGTACTGCTTTGAGGACCTGATGTCTGTGATGGCCTGGAGTAAGAAGTGCTCCCCAGGCACTCTGTGGGACTCTTATCTGAATTTTAGGCATACAACACAAGTGCTAATCTCACTGAAGCTGGAATGAGGCCAGTCATGTGGTTCAAAGGCCTTCTGCCATTCGAGCATGTGTATCAAGGCTTAAGCTTCTTCACCGGTCTCCAACTGCTTCAAAAACAAGCCTTTCTGTATATTACTGCTCCTCTTCTCATCCCCCTCTGAGCAGTGTCTTTGGGATGATGGAGTTGTGCCTGGGCTGTGAGATGTGTTAGGAGAAGAATTTAGGACATCTCAGGCTGAGTTTTAGGTGCTGAGGGAAGAGGGGTAAAAAAAAAAGAAGGGGTGCAGCTCTTCAGGATGTTGTGGGGCCATGGCCTTGTGACTGATGTATGAAAAAGGATTAGCCCATGTACAAAGTCTGCAACTGTTGTTTGCCTTCAGATTTTAGTTCCCTGAGACTGACACAAAATTGTGTCATGCTCTTTTACTCAGGGTGGCAGGAAAATATTTTGGAAGATCTCATGAGTTGTCTGCCACCCGTTTAACACCAGGCTTGCTGCCTAAGGTAGATATCCAGGCAATATCTGCCCTCAGAAGACAGAAAAAGACAAATCTGGAGAGCAGTCCGTCGTTGTTGAAATTAAATGCATCGCTCTCTATGTTGATTAGAGAGAGAGCCTACATGTTAGACTCAAGCTAGGCACTAGTGGCTGTAAACTTGGCTGCTTTTGGAGGCTTGCCCTATCAGGCTTCTAAGCAACCGGTGGGAATTTTGACTTTTTGGTTGAATTGGGAACACACTTGAGTGTGCTGAAGAGGGGAGTTACAAAATTTAAATTAGGGTGATTAAATTGTGGATCTGGGGACAATGCACACAATTGTGTTGGGATCCTGCTTGTTGCTGGCTGTGATAAGTATGTACTTTTTTAAGAAGTTAAGAGACAGCAAAAAATTTGCAGGTGAAGGAAAGCAGCATCCCAGAAGCACAGCTGACAAGACAGCAGTATTTTCCAGGTTGCCATTGGAATTACCCCTTTTCTTAACTCTTGAAATATGGGCAGAGGAGGAGGTTTCTGTACAGTAATTTAGTTGGTGAAGCTGCAGGAGTGCTATGCAAATTGAGGTGGTGGTTTGTGCTTCTGTTGATGGGTAAACTTGTGTTTTGCTGCAGGGTAGAGCTGAGCACATGGCAGTTCCTTCAAAGAGCGTGAGTCACTGCAAATTTGTACTCCACTATATCTCTGCGATGAATTGTTTGTGTGCCTGTACCCTCACTTAGATAACAGTGAAGAGGCCCAGGTCTAACCTCTTCAGAAGTTTCAGACTTTTATCTCAGTGTTTTTTCATCTGTGCTCCCAAAAACGTTGAGATCTTTTTCAGAGTAAGTGATTTGAGGGAAGAAATCAAGCTTTGAGGTTTTTCTTAAACAGGTAGTGATAGAGCGGTAGGAAAGGTTTCAAAGCACTTGAGGAGGTGGCAGGTCTTTTAGTCTTTATTTTGGGGGAAGCAGCTGTACAGCATAAATCCTAAACAAGTTAAAGCAAAAAATGAAAGGGGATTGGATGGGAGGAGACCTCAGTCCCCATGGTACCACAGACTGGGAAGAAGCAATGTCAGTGCAGACTTGAGAAACAAGGAGCACTCAAACACAGCTGCCTTGGCAGCGGGCAGGGGCTGCTGTGGAGCTGGGGGTAATGCCTGCAGGGATGGTCACCTTCTTCCAGCCAGGTTTAGGTCACAGAGGGCAGAGGGGCTTCATGCTGGTTCGGTGCTATTCAGTGGCTGCCCTGTCAGCCTGGTCACACTTTTGCTCTCTGCTATTTCTCACTGGTCTCATCCTGCCTGGGTGGGTTGGTGCCCTGGCCTCTCTGCTCTTCTTCTGTGTCCTGCATTACCTGTGATGGTTCCCAGGGCTCTGTGTGGTTTTTTGGCTGATAGCCCCGTTGTGGTGGAGTTCTACACCGTGCCAAGCTTGGGAGTGGTGGAGGGCAAGGGCATTGATAGGTGAAGATCCATCTGCATCTCTGCAGGGCTGGCTGTGGCCCTGCCTAGTGGGGTCTTGTCTCCTAATGCTGAGCTGCCCAAGGCACTTGCAGCTCTCTGCAGAGCACAACTCAGTCCATGGGCACTCAGACCATGCCTTTAGGAGTTTGTCTTCAGAATTCTCTGTGCCCTGCAGCTGTGGCATGTAACTGTGTGGCCACTTGCAAGCCCAGTGGCTGGGGCAGGGAGGACACCTGTAGGGTGTATCTGAGAGGCTTTGGTGACATGGGAGGTGGGAGAAAGGTTTATGCAGTCCAGACACTTAGTGCTGGAAAGAAGGGAGCTGTGTGTATCTCAGACAACCCTTCAAGAGAAGAAAGCAGGTCTCATTTGTTGAGCTTGCCACCAAAAACCACCAGGATCTCTCTGCTGAGAGTGAAAGAATGAGTAGCATGCAAGAAAAAAAAAAAGAACTTTTATTATCCCATACCAGCTGCTGCTGCTTGTTGCCAGCAGCTTCCCTTCTTCTTCATCAAGTGCTGCCATACGTGATCTGTCTGTGCACAGAGCAGAGGGAGAAAGTCACGTCACAGTTTGGATTTGGGGGAGCACAGTCTGCTCTAGGCGACCTGGATGAGAGCAGTCTCTCCATGTGAGGACCTGGGTGGCTGCTGGTTTATTCCTGCTGTCAACAGGGCTGAAGGTGGCTTTGCTTGAGGCAGGTGTCGAGGATAGAGATGGCAGTCTCAGAGACAAGGACCTACCAGTTTTGATAGAAGTCTTCGGGGGCTCTTCTTTCTGTGCTGCGTTTTTTTTCGTTGTCTTCACCTGAGAGACAGGGAAAAGTGTTTGTCACTGTACTTGAGTGAGCAGCTTGTATCCTGGGGAGACCAGGCTTTTTGCAGATGAGCAACAGCAGGGCAAAAATTGAAATAAGCAGTTCAGCCTGTCCTGGAAGGTTGCAAAGGCTTCATCTCCAGAGGCTTTCAAGACCTGACAGGATCGAGCTCTGAGTGGCCTTGTCTGACCTTATAGCTGACCCTGCTTGACCCTGTAGCTGCACTACAGACCCCCAAGGTCCCTTCCACCCTGAATTGTCCTGTGATGAGCTACTTGGCTGCACTGCAGAAAGGAACCACTGTTAGGCAGCATTTTGGAGGGTTGGTGCTAAATAAAGGAGTTTGGAGGGTCAGAGCTAAATAGTGCCATAACATTGATGATCTCAACCAGGTGAGAACACCAAGGACCTATTTTACATCTCCAAATTCTATTTTTTTTCTGGCATATTTTTATATTTCATATTGTTCTTATTTCTCTCATGAGGTTGCAGGAGTTTGTCTCTATTGCTCTGCTCTGGTGTATGAGGGTGGAAGTTGGAAATCCTAAGCACAGTTGTCCTAATCTCTCTTTGTCTCGGCAGCTTGGCTACCTCCATGAAACATGTGTGTGCCTTATCTGGCCAAGCTGTGTGAGTTAACCAAAGTGAGCTGCAGGATTGGTGTTTTGTGTGTGAGTTACATTCATCTTTGCCTGTTTGGGCTGTGCTTGTTGCAGTAATTAGCTCCCCAGAGGAGTAAAATGTCCTTCACTTTCAAATTACCCTTTAGCTGGCATTAAAAAGGGATTTTAAAAAAAAAAATCAAATGGCTTCTTATAGGTGGCCCTTTGCAGCTAGACGCAGGGTATTTTGTTCTTACTGGCCTCCTTTATATGCCTAATTCTCTCTGTAGTAACCTTCACAAAATAATTGACCTATGCTCCTCTGCTTTTTCTTTCTGTTCCTGCTATGGATGGAAAAGTATTTGTCTGTTAATGGGGGAGGAGTGGGGAGGGGTAAACATATTTACCTCTGGCAGCTCCTGTGGCCAGGGCCTGGGGAATTGCACCTGGTTTGAGATGCTACAGGCGTTCAGCCCTGTTATGCTGCCAGCTTGCTGCATGTCCCTGGATATGGAGCAATCCATCTCCCTCCCCGTTTTCCAGCTGGTAAAATTAGGGATAATAGCACACAAGCCTTTCACAAAGTCTTTGCTAAATAATTGTGATGGGCTTTGAGCTCCTCAGATAGCGGGAGTTAAAAACAAAGGCTTATATTTCTACTCTGCCTGGTAATAATGCTGAATAGGATTCATCTCCTGTCCTGCTTAGTCATTTCTGCTATCTTGAAAGTGTAGCTGCCTAAGCTCACCCAGTTTTCCCCTGGCAGAAGCTGTGAGGCTGATAGGCACTGCCAGACTGAGGGGCCGGTGATCCGCAGTGCCGTGGGCAGGTACGTGGGAGCCTGGCACAGGCAACCCTGTGCTTTAGTCATGTACAGTCTGGCAGTGAATTCCACGGGCTGGTTATTCCTTGTGCTTCCTAAGCCACTCTTTTGTAGATAGCAGTCAGGTTAGAGCTGATGGCTTATGACAGAAATCTCTGTGCGTGCCCTTGCATAGTGGGACAGCTCACTCCTTTTGTGTGTCTTTATCTCCTCCCATGTTACTGTGTTTTCCTGCTAAACACTTCCAGTTATTCCTGTTTTGTTGCAGTATGCCATCTCCTATTCTTTCCTGATGGAATTACTTGCCTGTTTTTTTCTTTCTTATTGTTGTATTACATTGCATCACTTCTTTACCTCTGAATATGCAGGAGAAATGGAACAAATGGTGGGCAGTCTATGCCTAAAAAATGGGCAATCCATTGTATCCACTCTTTTGTTTCTTTCTTCAGTTTTTTTTCCCCCTCCCTCATCTTTCTGCCCTGTCCCTCAAAACCTCAAGCAGCTTGGTGGCATGACATGCTTTGTAGGAAGGGCTCTCAGGTGGGGATCTGATTCTTTCCTTTTTTTAATGCCATCCACCTACCCATTTCTCAAAAACCTGGCATTAGACACATTTGGAACACATCACTGTATTCCATATGTTTTTCCTATATTGTCCCCTTTGAGGCAGAGGTACTCTTTTTAAATTTAGCTAGCATGTGGAGAACAATTACAATGAGAATATGTGTCCTTTTTTGGACGTACCTGTACACTTGTGGTGATGCATTGTAAGAAAAAAATGTATTCTAAAAGCCATTTCTAAAAATGTAAATTAATTCAGCCTCAGGCAATTGCACGGCCCTCTGCTCACAGATGTAGGCTTGTCTTTAAAATGAGCCCTCTTGTTTCCAGACTTTCTACATCCCTTCCTTGTCAGGAAGGCAGGTGTGGAACCCTGAATGCTGACTTGCCTTCAGACTGTAAAGAGCTGCAGTGTTTTGCTTGGGTGGCTTTCTTTCCAGCGCTGAGCCTGAATCGTAACATCAGGACAGTCAGCTAAAATGATCTTTGGAAACTAAGCAGCCTTTCCTGAAAAAGCCTCTTTTCTGAAGGCGCTGAGTCGTGCCCTCCAGTATGCTCTCGAGCCATGTCTGGCTCCTCTCAGGCGTCCCCCAGGGTGATGGGAATGGGGCATTTGCTCTTTGCTGAGCCCTGAGCCTCCTTAGTGTCAATGAGGCTGCAAGGCTTGGGGTCTTCTGCTGCCCTGAAAGGAATTGCTGAAAACACAACCCTGCTCAGACCATGTCTTCTTTTTGCTTTGCCTGCTGACTCTTCCCATGTGCTTTGCCAGTTCCTGGTAAAATGACGTGTTTGGTAATCATAATTGCTGTGTTTTGGAGGATGCCTTTCAGTCTCTCCCCCAGAGTAGAGGGATTGGTGACATAGGCTGACTGTGTATATTGACGTAATATGCTGAGAAGAGGTAAAGGATGCAAAGGTTTTTAAGTAGGAAAAAAGAATCTTTAGTCAGAGATCCTGGTGCATTTGAAGACCAGCTCTACCAAAAGTGGGTTACTCAGCATCCTAGGTTCAAGCCTGGGGCAAAAAGTTGTCTGGTGTTGAAAACAGTTTAGTGCTATCTCCCATCCTGAATTCCACATTTCCTCCTGATGTTGTCTGGGCAGTGCCAAACCCTTTTTTCTCCCCCCCAAATTATTACTTTTTCTATCCATGCACAACTAAGAGAAGCTCCAAAATATAAGAAAAAATTACTGCACACAAAAGGAGAGCCAGAAGGAGCTAGGCTGGGTTGGATGAGCAGGTGGTGGAGCCAGCAGGCTGCAAAGTGGGATGGGCAGAGCCTGGTACCTGCCTCCTACCTCCTGTGCACTCGGCAGCTTTCCAGGGGCTAGAGGGGAGCTCAGGGACACCCATCTCTTCTTCCACCTGCACCTCCCCGCCAGTGCTGGGTACTGAGCAGCCAGCACGGCCTGGTGGCTCCCTGGCATGGGGACCATCACCCAGTGACACTGGCAGAGCCTGTTGGCATTTCTGGCAGCCTTTTTGGAGAGGCTCAAAGTGTGCAGGTTTCTGTGCTCGTGTGCCTCCAAAGAGTCTCTCGGCGTTAAATGGGGGAAGCGAGGGCTGCGAGCGCAGCTGGTAACATATGGCACCCGTCCCCTGCCTTAGCAATTGCTCAGTGAACTCTGGCAGTGAATGCGGTCCCCGTGGCTCCAGCCGGCTGCAGCACTGAGAAATCCTGCAATGGAGCGGCCCCGTATTCCATTACCACCGAAAACTTCGCCTTTCACATTGCCTGTTTTTCCTGCTGTGCTTCCCTGGGGAGGTTTTTGCTGTGTTTACTCTTCCTCCCACTCTTCTTTTTTTTTTCTTTTTCTTAATTTGTTTTCCCTGGAGGATTGTTTTATTTGTTCTTTAATTCCAACCCCTCAGACTTGGTTGCTCTGCACTTCTGTCGCTCTGCTGCCCTGAGAGGCAGGGACAGCTGTCTCTGCTGTTGATGTGATGCTTTCCTTGAGTTCTCTTGGAGAACAAGTAGGTCTGGTGATGAACAGTGGAGTCCCCACATAGCAGAGGATGAGTGCAGTGCCCGTTGCTCAGCTCTCTGCCGCAGAATGCTCCCTGTGGTGTGGATGTAGATCTTGTTGAAAAATTGCAAAACCGACAAAGTCAAACTGGTGGCTGGTGCTCAAGCAAACTGCAGAGCAGCACAAGTTTCTCTTAGGAGCGTTACCAATCTACATCAGATCTTTTGTGTCATCTCAGATAAGATAGCACTAAACTTGAAATCCTACTGCTTCTGTCCCACCCCTAGCTCTGATGATTTGGAATCCTTATCTCTAATTAGAGATGTTGCTGTTGAGCGTCAGGGGGAGAAGATTTGGGGAAAGGGGGAGATGGTGAGATTTCTTTAAGTTTAAAGTTCCAGAGGGTCTCTGCCCTGCTTTTGCTGCCCACAAGAGAGGTGGGAAAGGTGGCAATTCTTTGGTGGTTTTGAGTCCCACAGCAGCCTATTCCTCCTCCTTCAGCCCAAAGCCCTGGCAGGACTGGCCTTCCTCCCCTCTCCCTTCAGTTCCAGGTGGTGCAGGGCTTTGCTTTATGTGCTGAGAAGGAAACCTGACCTGCACTGGGATAGAGCTGCCCCTTGGTAAGGAGAAGTTGGGGAGAGAAATTTTCCATCTTGATTCTGTGTCTGCCCTGTCAGTTTAGCCCCCTAACAGTTTTACAATCTTTATCTGATATAGGTTTAAGAGGATTTCCCTGGGTGCAGTGGGATTATTATAAGTCAGAGAGCAGTCTCCAGCTGATATTCCTTCAGCAAGTATTTATTTTAAGTGGGTTTAACAGTATTTAATTTAAAAAAAAAAAACTTTATGGGTTTTTTTTTTCATGGGTTGCAAGTAAATTGTTTGTGCTATCAGAAAAGTAGACCCTGAATAAAATGAAGAAATGTATTGTTGCTTTCCATGCTGGGGGTGGTGGAAGGAAAGCAGCAGCTGGAGGTGGGGAGGATAGAAGATAAAATAGTAATGTGGTGGGAAAAGTAACATTATTCCATGCAGCACTGATTAGTAATACTGCCAAACAGCTGTTTATAAATGGGAAATGTAATGGGAAGGGGGGCTGCCAGGAACATGAGAGTGCTGCAGGCACTGCTGGGTCATCATATGAGGAGGGGATGGCTTCTGTCAACCTTTTATCTACCCCCTGGGGTATCAGGGGCTGTGCTGCTGCAGTCCCCAGGAGCATGGGGGGCTGGGGGTGACCCCTCCACCCTCCCTGGCCCTTGTGGGAGGGTACTCAGTTGTTTTTGTACATAGCATGCTCACCCCGATTTAGGACTTTTGTGTCACCTTCAGAAAGGAGGAGCGTTGGCAACCTTTGGCTTTGGGAAAGCTGTGCTTGTAGGAGAAAAATCTCCTTTCCAGCCACATGTGGGCTGTTTCTTTATCCTCTTTCCCCCTCTGGCAGGCTTTATTGATGGCAGACGGCTCTGGGGCTGGATGTGTGTGCACGCATCCAGAAGTCGTGCTGTCTTAGTGAGAGCCGCCTTCTGGCCACCTGCACCCAGGCAGCATCCTAGTCCTTGGAGCATTTCAGAGGATGCTAATGGAATGGGATTAGCTGCCCCACTTGCCCTTGCCATCGACAAGAGATGCTTCTGGAGAGCCTACAAAGAAAAGCCAGAGCTAACAGGGCAAACCCGAACAAAGGCGCTTTAGAATGCAGAGAGAAGCGTGATTTTTACCCTGAGGAAGCAAGAGGTGGGGCTGCTCCGCTCCCCATTTGAAGTCTGAATGAGCCTCTGCCTTAAGGGATCGTGGATGATGAGTTGGTGCTAATGGGCTGGATGCCCTTCAGTGTCCCGGCTCTGCCTGCCCTGCTTCGCTTCCTTGACATTGTGGTTCAACATACTGTGCCCTTCAGGGTTTTATTCCTTGCTCCTTGAGAGTTAAAATGATAACTTAGGGCTCTCTAAAGAAATGTAGAGCTAGGGATGCCTGCCCTGGGGAAGTGTGTCATGGCAGGCAGGGTTTTCTGGACAGGAATGCCTCTGTGCTAGGCACAATGTGCTCTGAGCACTTAACTTTCTCAGACCCTGTCATCCTTCATTTTTAGCTGCCTATTCAAGAGAGCAAGATTTTTATGAAGCCATTTCTTACCAAAAGCGTTTCCTGATTGTAACTTGTAATGCCAAACATACTGAAGGGTGAGAAGGTTTAGAGAGATCGGTTTTCTTTATGGCATGCTGCTTCATGGAAGCGAAGGGATCCAAAAGCAGCAGGTTACTTAGAGGGTTAATGTTGGGCTCTGTGTCCACTGAAAAAGTGCAGAAAAATTGCATCAGTGTGCCACAGATGACCACAGGTGCTCTGGCAGTCTGTTGTCACCTTTTGAGCTCTCTCAGGTGTACTGATGCCACCTGTCCACAGCCAGGAGTCCTTGCAGAGCTGCAGGTGATGGTTGTGCCTGACGGGTGGCCCACCTGGCACTGCAGCTGGAAGGGGGGAGTGCTGGCACAGCAGTGTTTACCTGTGGGGTAGGGAAAGTGACTGGAGAGGTGGCATTATCAGGGGCATGAGTCCATAATTTGGAGAGATTCTGTGCTTTGAAGGAGCTCCTTTGTTGTGGGTGCAGGCCAGAAGGGCTGCCCTGCGAGGGGCAGGTGCTCTGGGACAGTGTGAAAGGTGCGCTGTGGTCACAGGGGTGCTTCCAGTGTCTTCCTTTCTTCAGAAGTTAGGAGCACTGCCTATAATCCAAACAGCCCCTGAGTGTATAAGCATATCCAGAGCAGTGGTGCAGGGAAAAGCATCCCTTTGCATGAGAGGTTCCTGCCTCCAGGCAGAGTCCTGGGGTGCAGGGTAAGCTGAGCCAAAGATGGAGCCCTTTGGCTGCTGTGGGATAGAAGATTATGACAGCTGTGCCCTCACTGAGGAAGGGGAAGCTTGTGGTTGTCCCGGTGCTGGGCAGTGTGAAGGAGAGCAAATGAAGGCATGCAAGGCAGAGAGTGAGTGGGCTGAGGGAGATGGAGGTGAGGAGGTTAAAAACCAAGCAGAAGGTTAGAGGAGGGAAGAAAGGGTGCAGGAAGAAAAGCAGGAACAGCAGCACTGGGAAGGCAAGTGGAGGAGGGAGTGTAGAAGTGGCAGGTGGAAGCCCTTGGATGGGAGTTTTTGTGCTGTTAAGAGCAGTGGGGTGTGTAGGTTGGCATCTTGGAGGTACTGAAGCAGGGAGAGCTGAAATGGGGATGACGAGAGAGGGACTGTGGTTGGGGTGAAAGGAGTGTCCCTGCTCCCTCCTGCAATGGGAGGATGCCCCTGAACTGCCACAGACATGAGTCCCTCTCCATCTGGCCTCCTTCTGCAGGGCTTTGTGGGGGCTCTTCCCCTACCCTTTCCATGTGTCCTTCAAGTGCCCTAGATGCTGTTTCAGGCTTTTGACTCTGGAGCAGACAATGGGGGTTTCAGTGCTGTCTTCCATCAGGGCTGTCAGGATGCAGTAATTACCTTTGCACTGCTGCCTCCCTACCCTTTATTCCTCTCCCTTTGTGACTGGGATGTCAGAGGCAGTGATGGTGCTTTGAGGAGCTCCTTTTGAAGCGACTTTGTGAGTCACAGGACTGGTGAGCAGTGGGGAGTGAGATGCTGGTGCCCGGCTCTCTCAGATCCTTTCAGCTCCCTCGTGTCTGTGGCCAGAGCAGTGTGTCCTGCATGCCCATCCTTGGAGACACTGAGCTCCTCAGATCTCATCTGCTTAGAGAGCCTCTTGGTGAGGGTTTGATGTGGATAGAGGCAAGGGGAGAGAAGGAACAGTACACCAGAGGCATGCTGGGCTGGGCAGCAGTGCTGTGGTGTTGGGTTGTGCCCCTGGGGCCGGGCTGAGCCAGAGCCTGTTGCTGTGAAAAGCGCAGCTCTGGCTCAGGGTGCTGCACGGGTGCTGAGCTGCCCCTGGCAGAAGTGGGATGAGTTTCTGCAGGCAGCCCTGTCACAGACCATCAGAGTAGCAAGATGGACTTGCTGTCTCCTGTGGTATGTTTGGGCCACAGGATGCTCTGGTAGGGCTAAGTTCAGCCAGATAACTGTGGGCAGTTTGCACTAATGAGATGTTTTAGATGTCACATGTGCCCCCAGGAGCCACTGTAGAGCCCTCCCCTCCTCAAATCTCTCACCGAAGGCTAGAAGATGTTTTCCATCACTGCTAAAGTGTCATGCCAGACACCACAGTCCCAGCCCTATTACTGGTCCACTGATGCCCACAGGGCCACCCATTCTGTGCCTTACTGTCTTCTGGTTGAAGTTGACAAGACTGAAATGTGAGTCCTCTCATTGACTGCCAGGACTTAGCACTGCTGTTGAGCGTTCAGGGATGCTGTGTGGAGCAGCAGGACAGCCAGCCAGCCAGTCTGTGAAACCCCTGTACGCCAGCCAGAGCAGAGCCTGATTAAGCTTATGAAACCTGACAAGATCACAGCCCAAGGTGGTATTGCTGGAGGCTGCCTGACTGGGAACCATGTTCCTGTTGCAGCGGCACGAGCATTAGGGATATGTCACTGGAAGCCTGTCATGACACACAGCTAGCCCCTGAGTAAGGAGCATGTCTCTCACAGCTGTTATCCTGCCAACAGAGTGCAGGAAGAGCCTGCTCCCAAAAGGAGCACTAGCTGCATCTGCTTGCAAATGACGAGCAGTCCCTCCTTCTCTGCCATCTTGGCTTGGAATGGATGGTCCCCTGAACAAGTAAATGCTGACCAGGGTGCTGCTCTTTTGACTCTGCAGGTATAGCAACCCCTCCAGCTTGGCTGGTGTGTGTGTCCCCAAAATAATGGCTTTGTGACCTGTGAAGGACATCCCCATAGCCCCACTGCTCCATCAATGGCCTGTGTCACTTTGACCCCAGATGAGGAGCTGTTGCTCATCTGTCAGGGCATGGCAGTCGGTGCCCGAGGGTGCTGTGTGCTGCCTGTAGGTCTGGGAGCTGGCAGAGCAAGGACTGCTGCAGGAGGCTCTGTGCTCTGCTCATCCATCAGCTAAAATAAGCTCTGAAGTGCGATGCATCCTTTGGTACAACCTGGGTGGGAAACTACCTGACTCACCACCTCTGCCTAGCAGCTATTGCAGGGATCTTTGTGCCACTTGTTGTGGATCTGCATGAAATCAGAGGCTTATATTTCCTAGCAATCAGTATTTCTCACGCAGGCACTGCCGTTGGATTCCTCCTGGTCAGATTTGTGCTAGTCTGGGAGAAGCAGCAGCAGCAGCTTCTTAAACAGACCGGTTCTTATGCCTTTGTTTCCTTCAGCCCCACAGGGTTAATCTCCTTCTTGGCACCTGATTATTTGCTGCTGCAGGGTGTGTGTTTGAAATTCTCATTTAGCTGGCTTTAATCCCCATCTGGGAGCTGTGTCCAGGTCCCAGGGGCTGGGGGTGGGTTAATACCTGAGCCCCCCCTGAGTAGCTCAGTGGTTTCTGCCTCTCCCCGCAGCTGGGGTGTCCCCGAGGGAGGTATTGAGGTGAATGGACCACTTCCCAATTGGTTACTAAGCGTTTTGTGTTCCTTTGTGAGGCTGATGGGCATTGGTGTTGCTGGCTTAGCAGCAAGCCTGCTGAGAGGCAGGGATGGGGGCTTGCAGGGCTGCATGGTCAGGTGAGAGATGGAGCTCCCCTTCTTCTGCTCTTGCCTTGAATTCCTCTCCTTCACCTCTGAAGCTCATCGGGCATTGACACAGCTGGCAAAAATCGCTATATCCCCACAAGGCACTAGCTTCTCTCACCCTTCTGCAGCTCCAGCTTTTTGCCTGCTATTTCTGTGGGTAGTGGCACCCAGTACTTTTCAAACCATTACTCCGTCTTGCTGCCTTCTCCTTCCACCCCAGAGATGCCCACAATTACCTTTTCAGTGTTCCTCTGCCACCCACTTGCCCTGATGCCTGCTCCAGGCTGTCACCCTGCCACCTTCCCCTCTTCCAGTGTCCTTGCTCCCTGGGGCAAGACCACTTCCAGTGGAACTCAGGATGCTCTCTCTCTCTTCCCATGTGCCACCCCATGGGAAAGTGGCTCTGGTCTCCCTGACTCCTGCCATGAGTTACCGGTGGTTTTTTAGGATGCTCGGTTTCCTCTCCCGTTGGCTTTCCCCCCTCCAGGTGCTTCTGTCAGCGTGTAATGAGCTGGCACAGCACAGAGGAGTGGCTCCCCGGGGTGCTCTCTGGCTGACACTACGAGCAGCAGACGGTGACTAAAGCAGAGACAGCCCTGTGTTCCTCTGAAGGGATCGCAGATGGGGAATGAACGGGAGCGCTTGGAACAAGTGGCGCCGTAATCCCTCCCTGCCCCCGCCCCTCTGCCCCCCTTTTTGCAGACATTAGTTTGATTAAAATTGCATGAGCCCACACACGGGTGTGTTTTATTTTATTTATTTATCTCCTCCTAGTGAGAGACTGGTTTGAGGTCTGCTTTGTGGGAAAGCAGCCAGAGGGATGCTGGGGAATTCGGGGTGGTTTAAAAAACTTTCCCTCCGCGGAGCTCGCAGCTGGCTGCTGTGGGGCTGGTTGTACTGGTGAGACCTGCTTTTCCTGTGGGATGCTAAACTCAAGCACCTTCTTCCCAGCAGAGCCTGAGGTCCTTGCTGGTAGTGCCTGGGTGTGTGCTGGGCAGGCAGGAGCCCCTTCCAGCGCTGCTGTGGGGCAGCAGCATCTGGAAGAGTGCAGTAGGGTAGCTCCAGCAAAACTTCACCCAAGGCTTGCCACATTACTGAGGTCATCTGCATGGCTGAGGGTGGGTGTAGAGAGCCAGTGTGAAACACAGGGATTAACTCACGGTATAGGTAAAACAAAAATAGATGAGTTCTCTTTCAGCCAGGTTTGTGCAGCCAGATTGGCCACAAGTCTATGTTACTGTTTGAAGCAGCCTTCTGTCTCTTCTAGAAATGGGGAGAAGGCTTGAAGAGTTAGATGACTTTGTTCTGCAGCCCTATTCCACTCTGTAAATGCAGTATTTTTGCTAATACTGTGGCAGTGCTATGTCAAAACGCCTTGGTGGGCATTAATAGTATAGGCTGTCTTACTGCCTCACCTAGGGGCATGTATGGTTCAGCTTTTGCACGTTTTCTCCCGTTTTGGAAAAGAAAAATGATTTTTTCTTCCCTTCAGGAGGGTTTACTTTTAATGAAATGTTGCAAAGTGCAGCATGACTCCTGTGAGGGCTCTGTTGCGCTCCGGGCGTGGTTTCCTTGTCTGTATCTTTGTCCTGCCCTCCTTGTGCCTCTGTGTTTTTCCCCAGGCAGACAGATCAGTGAGCAGAAGGGCCGGCAGCTCCCAAATGTGCTTATTCCAGGGCATTGTGAGCTGCATGGAGGTTTCATCTTTTCTTCTCAGACACCACTGTGCAGCACAAGGCTCTGGGGAGATGGGTTGGGGTAGCTGGTGTCCCAGCTGTCTGCTCAGCCCTGAACTCCTCCAGCTCAGCTTCTCTGTCAGGTGCACACTTCTAGAAGGTGGAAATGCAGTGGGAGATGTATGTTCCCAGTAGGAGATGGCTTGGATGAAATGGTTGTGTAGTGTCTAAAAGGATAGCAAGGTTTCATGCAGTAGCAGTGCAGGACCCTGATGGGTGCTCTGTGCAAGGGGTTCAGAACGCCACGAGGTCCTGCCCCTCTAAGGCACGAGGAGCCCCACGCAGCCCTTGCCATAATTTGGTGCAAGATGTGGCCATCACTTGGTGTTCCCTGGCATGGAGTGCCTTCAGTGACACCCCTATGTCTATCTTCCTTTAGGAGGAGCGGCCCCTATGTTGGGCAGTGGGACCCTACAAGAGTCCCTGTCAATGCCACAGGTCTCGCTGCAGGATGCACCAGCTCCCAGGTTTAATGGGAGTGTCACCTGCAGGACACAATTCCCTGGGTTTCTTGGGAGTCTGGCTGCTTGCCTTCCCCATGGACTGGAAATCTTTGCTGCTTGGTAGGGGTTAGCATAACAAAGCGTTAGGTGAGAAGGAGGCATTGAATTTCAATAAACCAGAAACTGGGGAATGAAATCTCCTTGCTTCTAATCTGAGCCCAGGCGTCCCTCTTGCTTACCTTGGAGCAAATCTGCTGTAATGCATAGGAAACAGCTCAGCAACTGCAGCTCTGGCTGTCATCGAGGTGCAGGCTGAGGGTTATTAAAGACCTGCAGAGGTCTGTAAAAAAAATTTATGATCTTCTCGGGCTTAGTCATTGCAAGTTAAATATTTGAATAGGTAGGGGCAAGCATTTTGCTGAAATTGGATGATCCCTTTCATATTTATGTTTGGTTACGCTTGCTCCGCATGTATTTGGATGCTTGGCCAGGGGCGGAGAGGGAGATGAGGGATGAAAGGGACTCAGTACAGAGAGGGGAAAACAGGAGCAGGGAGTGATTAGAATGGAGAAGAAAGCAAAGGAAGCTACTGAAGGTTAAAAATAATAACAATTAGGCTGGGGGGAACCAAGAAGAGGCAGCAAAATAAATCGGGGCCTTTGAAGAAAAAAGGGGATAGACAGTGAAGCCTTTTATTAAAATCTAAATGGCTGACTCTGAAGATAAATGAGGTTGCAAAGAAACAATGAAAATAATAAAAAGTGGAAGACAGGAAGGAGGGAAATATTTAAAAGGAAAATGAGAGGTTTTCACAGGTGTGTGCGATTGAGCATGTCAGCAGAGATGCTCTATAATCTGCTCTGATAATGTGACAGCCACTGGGGGCTTGGAAAAACAAACATAGCCCAAGCCTTGCAATTATTTTCCCAGTGAGGTGAAGTGAGTGTGTAAAGCTGATGGTGTCCTCCTTTTGTGTATCTCTGGGCTGCAGGTTGCAATCCAACCTTTCCTTTCTGGGATGTGTCAGGAGCTGCTGCATGGACAGTAAGCAAAGCCTCTCCCAGGGCACTGCTGGCTGGAGAGGCAGTGATTCAGTGCTTGCCTGGGGTTCACAGCCATTTCAGCACACCTTGGGAAAATCCTGCCATTTTCCACCCAGAAGTGTTGTGCTGCAGAGGGGTATCTGCCCTGTTTTGATTTGTTTGGCTGTGTCAGTGGAAGTGGTTCGTGATTTTAGGAAAGAAGGATCAGGGCATCCCACTTGCTAAGGAGGACCCAACCTCCTGTTGGGCTACTGAGGGGATTTGTAAGGTGGTCACCTGGTTTTGTGTAGGTCCTTGGCACTGTGGTGAGGTTTTTTGGCTTGGTAGGACGTGGCTCTGATGGATGAAGATGCCAGACTCTGCTCTGGACAAGTGTGATGTTGTTTGCATTTCTGGGAGGTCAAGTCTGACCCATGGACAGATAAGTGGAGGAATGTGGTGCTCCAAACCAGGCTGGGGTCTCCAATGCTGCCTGTCTCCATGAGTAGCTGTGCACTGCAAAATGAGGAAGGACTGAGTTCATTGACCTTGCTTTTCTTCCTTTCCCAGTGGAGCAATTTTTTAAGGTGTGCCTGACTCCCAGCAGGGACAGTCCTGCTGCCATCCATCAGTCCCTCTGTGGAAATAACATTTCCAGGAGCGAGCCAGTGCTTCATAGTTCAGTGGAAAGCCCTGTCTCAAAATCTCTCTCAGCAGTGTATTGGTCTGCACCTAGGGCAAAACCACAGCAGTCACCACGAACTGTAGAGGTGGAAAGCAGATACATTACTCTTTTCCTTAAAGGAAAAATGTTGAATCACAGGGACCTAATTGCTTAAAATAAATGCAGGGGGGAAAAAGGTAGGAGGAGACTGGTGGAGGTGAAACTCAGCAAGGCAGTGCTGGTAGCCCCTGTTAGGCTGCACATCCACCCACTCTGTCTCTACTGCTGTGTTCAGGGTGAACATGACACGTTTCTCAGGGATGAGGCTGCCTCTTACCCACTCTCAGCCTGTGTTTCCACAGGCAAACATCTCATGGGCCTTAGGAAAGAGTTCCCAAGCCAGGCTTACCCAAAGCCAGTGGAAGGCTGTGCTCTCAATGTTCTGTGTGGTGGTGTGCACCTCAGCAGTTCTGTGGATAAAGAAGGAGCATTTGCCAGCCTCCTAGGAATTTAATCTTCACATTTTCCTAATATTGTTTCTGGGTACTCCTGGGGGCTGAATTGTCATTGGTGACATGAAAAGAATTGGTTTTTCACTTGCCACGTGTGAGGTAGTGAGTTTTGCACTCTGCCTGTGTATCTTTTTCCCACTCTTATTATCCCCACCCCTTTGTGGATGCCCTTAAATTCCTGAAATTATCAACGTGAACTGCATGGATTAAAGTCTGCTTCAAATATCTGTTTTAACAGCAAGGATGAGAGGGTGCATTAGTTTAACTGAAATCATTTTGTGTGGAATTCTCTGGCATAAACCAGGCCTTAATAGATCCAGAATGTCTGATAAACTTGCAATGAATTTTATGGGAAAATAGCTTTCTGCCTCTTTTATGTTGTGGTTTTTGTTTGGTTTTTTTGGGGTTTTTTTCAGTGATGGCTAGAAGAATGAACATTTGGATGTTTGGTTTTTTTTTAATCCCTTCCCTGCTTATTTTGGGGCAGTAGTGTACAATGTTGCTATATTGCTTGTTTTGCTATAGAGAGGTGGCATTTCAAAGAGCCCGGCTAAAAGAGCTGTTGGGAGCCTCAGGTGTAGCCACCTCTGCTAACAGGCCACAGGTAAGAGAGTGTTTCCCAAGGAATGTCTTGCCCAAGTGTGCCTGTTAATGGGAGCTGTAAGAGTCCAACTGGAGCTTCCTTCCCTCATGTATTGATTTTCCCCCTCTCCTATCTGTGCTGTCATGGTTCCACTAGTTCTTCAGTCACCCTTGAGTTTGCCAGGGCACAGGAGACTTGAATACCTAATGTGCTCAAGCAAAGGTTTTAGAACACAAAAAAACCCCCATCAGAATAATTATGTGGAAAAAGAAAAAAAAAAAACCTTCATACCATTTTAATGTAACAGAAGAAAAGGAACAGTCTAAAGCTCTTCCCTTTCTTTTTGAAGGCTGTGTTTATAAGAATTTAGCTGTGATCTGAAATATGATAGCCTTTAAAACTCTCCTGCTTTGTTACAGGGAGCAAAACAGTGATAAGCAAGAAGGGAGGATGTGTCCTAGCTATGCCACGAAACAAGGCTCTTGAGTCTACCTTCAGTGGGTTTTTTTGTTTGAGTGGGTCCCTTGTTTTAGACAGGATAGAATGCTGATACCAGTGCTAACTTTGGAGATTTTTATAGAAGAAAGAAGAATAGATGTGGGCAGAAGAACTACTGAAACCAGTACTGAACTACTGGTTTCCTGTGGGTTTTGCTTCCTGGTTGAATTGCTAAGTATCTAAAGAAGCACAATCACCACTTTTCCCTGTTGCCATACTCCCATAAAGGTTGACCAAACATTTCATGGTTTTCCACAGAGAAATATTAGTATGTGGTAGGTATCTCTTCTACTTCTCCAGCTGATTAATGAAATCTGCATAACTTATTCTTGAATTGCTGTCTTCCCTCTCATTTTGACAACTTTAGCCATTCTCAAAGTAGTGGCCACTTGCTGAAGTTAGGTGGGAGACAGGTGCAAACGCTGCACTGCCAGGTGGTGCTGTCTCCTCTGGAAGCCTAAGTGTCTGTAGGAAGAGGTCAACCTGAGAACATTTACCAGCCAGAGGCAGGTACAAAAGGTGAAGATGGAAAGATACTGTCCAAGAGTCTTGCAGCACTGAGAAAGCCCCTCCTGAAGATTCTTGTCAAAAGGATTACCTTCTGTCTTGCTCCCTTGTTTTTCTTTCCTAGCAGCCCAGCACATTTAGAGATCCCTCTTTCTGTAACTGCGTAGAACTTCCCTCACCCTCCTTCTGCTCCAGAGTCATTTCAGGCTGATGTGAGTTGGTGGTGTTTCCATTATGCTGTGCTTTCCTCCATCTGCTGAGCTGACAGCTACCAGCAGAGTGTCTGCTGCTGTTCCCAGGCTTTTCTCCCTCGGTGTCTCAGCCTGTTAAACTCCAGAGCCTACCTCTGCCCAGGGCATTCCCGGGGAGCAGCCTAAGTGAAATGCTTCATGCTGGCCATTTTGCCATTTACCTGCAGGCTAGGGAGCAGCAGCTGGGAAGCTGGCAGCTTGCAGAGCCTTTTGCACTCGGTTGCAATGGTTAAACAAGCACAGAGTGGGAAAACTGTGGGAGTTGTCTGTGGATCTGGGGACAGGAGTGTGTCAACTGTGCTTGGCTCTCATTCAGAGGCTTTACCAGTAGAAGGGCTGCAGGCCCTATAAATAAAATGCTGAATTCTGTGGGAGTCAGTGCTATTGATCCTGCCCTGGAGACATCATGGAAACTTCCTATTTACTAGTTTATTTTGTGACTTATTTTCTTTACTGTTTTGATTTGGTTTCTTAATGCACGGCTTTGATGCACTGTGTGCCTTCGGGTTAATGATAGGTGTGCCAAAAGCATCTTCTCCTTATTTTTATGAGAGATTTATTTCCTGAACAGTTATTTTTAAATGCCCACAGTCTCCTGCAAAGGATTTAGGGTGTCCTGGAAAACTTGGAGCACTGTTCTGCAGGAGAGCTACCTGTATTTTGGAAGACTGAGCTTTCCCTTCTGACTGTAAACATCACTGGCCTGTCTTTGCTTCTGAGATCAATGCATATAACAATAAACTCATTTATTAAAAGGTACTAACACAGAGATGCCAGACATTCTCATGCAGGAAGTCAGCTGGTTGTACATGCCACATTAGCTTTTCCAGACTAGCTCATTGCTACACAGTTACACTATTTTGCAGTCTGGAAAGCCCAAAGATTTCAAGCAGAGCCATTTCACCTCTCTTTTACTTATCCTCTGTCCCTCAAATTACCACCACCTGAACTAGACAAAGCTTGGAGAGGAGAGATGGCCATAGCCATGTGAGTAAGAGGCCAAACTGCAGAAGTACAGTAGAAAATAAACTCCTCAAGGAAACAGATTTGCAGAAGTGGATGTTACCTTGTTTTAGCTCTGCTGCCTTGACCAGATGGCAGAAGACTGTCAACTGTTTGGCTGAATTAGCTTTATTCCTCTTAATTCTGCTTTCCTCAGTTTCTAGTAAAGGAGAAGAGCAGGTGGTCCTTGTGGCTGGGGAACTTGGACTCCATCCTGCAAGAGCCAGACTTTCATTCATTATGAGGGTGCCAGCTTCAGAGTAACAGTTCTGACCTGCCAAAACCTTGTTGGAAGAAAGTAGCTTGGAAATATGCAAAAGAGCCACCACCCTTCCTTCCAGCTTCCAGAAATCCTTCCAGCTCATGCTGACTTTGTGGCTCCTAGATGGTTATTGTCTGCTGAAGATGTATGTTTGTATAATATGTTACAACTAATTTCCATGCTTTAAACAGGACTGATAGATGAAGAAAAGTTTTCCACTGTCTTAGTTTGTATGGGTTTGGCTTTTGCCTTAGATTTCAAAACCTCTTCTCATCTACCTAGTAACTATCCTATGTCTCTCAGTAATCTGCTTGTGAAGGATTGTGATTCTTTCCTTCCCTGTCTGTGCATCAAGATGCCAGTGTTCTCTCTTTGTCTTTCCATGGAAGCTCGAGACCCAGACCTGGGCTGAACAGGAATTTTAGCTGTAATAATAGAGAGTAAAGCCTAATTCTGTGCTTTCTTTGGTACTTTGCTTGTGAGGGTTGAAATGCTCTGTTCTTGTGTGTTCAGCAAAAAAGTGGGTTTTGGAGGGAATGGACTCAGATTCTGCTTGCAAAAACCATCTCCCAAGTGTGCCTTGGTCTGTGTTGTCTTGCCCTGGAGGCAGAAATAAAGCACTGCTGAGCTTAAGGAGTAGGACTGAAGGGGATATTGGAAGTTGTGATCGTGGGCTTTGCGCCTCTAGGGACAGGTTAGGTGCCCAAAGGCAGATGGGAGAAAGGTGCTTGCTGGTCTCAAAACCTTCATTATTGAGTAAGTGAAGGAAAAACAGCTCTCACGTGCACACCTTGACCTCCTGTGTGATCTCTGCCGAGCTCTTGAAGCGGGGGCACTAATCTCTGAAAGCAGCTCTTGCACTCTTATCTCCTGGTGTTGCTTGTATAGCCGAGGCAGAGGAGAATGAATCCTCCTTGAAAATTGATTTTTGAGAAGGGTGACTTACCTGACTATAAAGCATCACAAACATTATTATAGTCTGGGGGGAATGTGGCCTGGGATGTGTTTTGAAATGATACTACACGACTCTCCTTGTTCAGCTGTTCCTATTGCCTGCCTAAGTGCACTAGGTGGAATGAAATCAGGCTTCTCAAAAAATTGGAGAAAAGAGGATTTTCTAAGCTTCCTATTTCTTTCATTTCTTAACTTCAGCTTTAGAGGTGTAAAACATTAGGACAGTGTTGCCTGCACAGCTTTAGAGGAGCCTGGGCTGCATCAGCTCCGTGTTTGCTCCATTTCTGCTTTCCCTGCCTGTCCTGCAGGCTCCAGGAGGCTGTGGCTTAGCAGGTTGCCCTGTGCTGCTTTAAGCCACAGCAAATTCCCACATCCCTGCTCTTAGCTCACAAGTGCTGTTAAGTAAAACACATCAGCTTAACCCTCGGTGGAAGAGTTGCGTGCTGATGCGCTCTGCCCTCGTGTTTGCAGTGGCTTAGGCTTGCCTTAAGCTGCGGTAGCTGCTGGTGCTCGGGATCAGCGGGAGAGCTAAACCCTCACAGAGGTGAGATTGTGGAGCAGGGAGGGAGGCCGAGGAGGGATTTGTGGTCTGTCTCACCTTGGCTTGCTGCTGGAGGTTATTGCCTCCACAGGTAAGAGGCTGGTGTGGCACTTGGAGATCTGCAGCCCACTGCTGCCCTTCCTGGGTGTCCCCCTCAGGCTTTGTTTTGGAGGGGTCTGTGGGGTGCTTGGTGGGGCTGGGCTAGGCTGGCAGGCTGGCCAGGTGTCACTGAGCACAGCAGCTGGGGCAGGGACAAGTCCCAGGACCAGAGTCACCCAGAGCAGAGCCAGGGTGTGAGCATTACCTTTGGGAGAGCTGAGAGGGCAGTGAGAGTGCCTGGATCATGTCTGGGTGTTCTGTGACCACAAACACAGCCCAGCCAGGAACCACCTCCTGCCAAGTGCTGGGTAATCAAGAAGGAACATGCAGCCTTTTACCAAGCACAGGTTCCCTTGTTGCAGAGAAGCAAACATCCATGTCCTTTTGGGTGTCATCTCTGCCACCTCCTCAAGGCTATTTTTTACTGGCAGGCTGATTTACACAGTCCCTGCAGAGCGCATCTACCTCTCAGAGCAGAATTGCAAAAAAAAGTGTGCATATGTGAGGGAATAAAGGTTTTCCTCCCTGAGCTGGCTGGGAGATGGAAGCAGGGATGAATCCTGTGCTCTCTGCCACACACCCAGCTCATGGCACTCCTTGGCTGCCTCTCTGTCCTCAATGTCTCTGCCCTTTGGGCTGTTTTCATCAGGGTTCGCTCTGCTGATGCTCCAGATAATTTTTGCTTAATGAACAAATGATGACTCTCACTGCTGGGTGCTGCCTTGTCCTTTTACCACCCCTTTCTGGTTTCTCCTCTTCTCTATTTTTTTCATTTTAATGAGGTTGCTTGAACTTTTCCACCTAAATTAGCTGTCCTAATAACCAGATGCTCCTTGGGATGCTTTGGGACAGGGGTGGATAGAGGAGAAGGAGCTTGTTAGCAGGAGCCTGGCTTCTGCTGTTCCCAAAAGCAGCTTTAGCTGAGGGCAGGGGCTGTGAGTGTGCTCCCAGCACCTGCCACACTGCACCCAAAAAAGTCAGGGGAAGGGGGTTAGCATTTTTGGAGGAGCATCCACTCAAAGGAATGATCTGAACAGTGCTGTGCTGGTGGGGCTGGAGCCCCAGAGTAAAGCCCAAGGAAAAAGGGATGGGCAGGTGTCCTTTTTCCTGGAGCTGAAGCACTTGTGAGAAGTTCAGAAAGCTTCAACTCTCCCATGTTCGTCAAGGAGAAGCCAGAACTGGGGCTGAGCACATCTGCTCCCCTTGCAGACGTGCCCTGGGTGCACAGGGAGGGGGTTTCTGAGGGGGTCCTGGGGTACCTGCTGCCAGCCCTTGTGGGTTTGTGTGGGGCTGGGGAAGCTGCAGGAGAGCATTGCTTTGCCATGTGCCTGGGGGGAGATGCTGGCTTCTGTCCATGACGTCTGAGGGGCCTCACAGAGCTCAGATGTGCGAGAAGCACCTCTTGCAAGGGGCATTGTGGAGACATGGAGCAGGCTGTGCAGTGGGAGAGAGCACAGCCTCAGAGGGGTGGGCTGCACACGTGACAAGCGGAGCCCTCGACAGGCACAGAGAAGTTCAGGCCCTGAGTCGGAAAGCTGACCTAATTTCCACTTCTTGCATCTTCTGTCGGATTCTCTTCTCCCCTTTCTCCTACATTAGTTACTTCTGTTTGGTTTTTTTCCTGTGCCCTTTCTCACTTGCTGCTTGAACTCACCCAGTTGCATTAGGAGATGCATTTCTATTGGCATAATCATTCCAGGCAGTCGTTAATATACCAACAAGGATACCATTGTAATCGGAGGATTTATTACTGCTGCTGTGAAACAACTGCCATGCTGTCTCACTTAACTCTTCATCTCCCCTCCTGTCTTCTGCCAGCAGCTCAATCAGTAGCAAACTGCCCTTTTAAAAGCGCTGCAAGCATGCAACTGGGGATGTGTTATTTTATTCTGGTTTTTTCCTGCTCTTACCATAGGATGCTGCAGTGATATGAGTGAGAGGGAGTTCAGTGCTTCGCTATCCATTTCTGGATTGAGTTGCAGATGAAAGTGACTTTGCTGTTAAACTTCGCATTTAAAATAAGGTCTAAATACTTCCATGAAGATGAAAAGTATATTTTGACTGCTTTTCTTTAGGCCACAGCAGTAGTGTGGCCTAAAGAATCTTGCAGGACCTTGAAAGGAATTTGTTATTTCAGAGACCTGTATGACTTCTTTTTTAGTTAGTTAAACAATTGCTAGTATTTTATCTGCCTTTAACTATCCTGATTTTTCAGTGCAGAAGGGGCTTTGCTGAAGGAAGGTAATCCCCCAAACAACCAGACTATTAATACTTGTTTTTCCCTGTGGTAGCCAGAGCCTGTGGCTATATGTTGGTAGACAAGGAAGAGAAGAGGGAAAGTTCTGCACAGAGACCCTGCACCCTCAGTCACAGTGAAAGTACCTCTTGGGTTGGTAGGTTTTACTTCTCAAATTCTGATCCTCAGGCAGGACCTTGGGCAGTAGAGGGAACTTACAAGCAGCAACAACAGAAAAACAGCTTTCCTCTGCCTGCAGCCACCTGAGAGTTTCTAGCTGGAACTTAAAAATAAAACAAGCTAAAGAGATGCTACCAGTGGTGTGATCAGCTCAGATTTTTTCCCACTTGCAAAGGTGACATTGAGGGTCTTCATCAGTTCTGCAGCGTGACAGGGTATGTGTTTGCTCCCTGCTGAAGGCACTGCACGTGCTCCTGACTGAGGGAGGAGTGCCTGCTGCTGCAGCAGGTATGGATCAGCATGTACAGCTAATTGCCAGGCAGGAGGGCTCCAGAGGATCACACTGCTAATCTAGATACTGCTCCTGCCTTACCAACCCCCCCTCCCTCCCACTGCACGCCTGCACACGTACCTGGATCCTGTATGGAATAGGAATCAATAGTGCTGTGGGGGAGGGATGTAAGGAATGTGGATCCCTGAGAGCTGCCAGTGACTGGGAGACAACAGGGCCCTTCCAGCTGCTTCTGTGTCTCTGGTGGCAGACCCTCCCTCCTGCCCTGAGATGGCATGGGTGGCCACAGAAGGGTTAGCAGATTTTGCAGAGTCTAATAACAAAGTGCTGTGTTCCTGTTGTCATATTCCCGCCCTCACTGCCATTCAGGTGCCTCCCAGTGCTCACCTCTGGCTTCACCAGGGTAGCTCTGGCATTGCTGTTCCCCGTGAACATCTTGTTTTGGAAGGTTTGTTGGTGCTGAGCTGTGATCCCTATGGGGCAACAAGATGTTGTGGGGCAGATGGAAACATATCTTTTGCACTAACTCCCTGCAAAATCCAGGGTGTATGTCTTAGCCAGAAAGAGCTTCTTAGGGGTAGAGAATACATGTATTCCTAAATAGTTCACAGCTCATACTTGATAAGCTGAGCTCTGTCCACGTGTCATGAAGCAGGCAGCTGGGGGCACAGGGTGGCACCATAGAGTGTCTCTAAAGTGTATCAGTGGGTAAAAGCTATAAGGAAATCCAAGGGAAGAAGAGATTGCTGGCTTTTGCTTGGTCTGCAGTGGCCCTGAGATGATCCAGCTGTATTGGGTAGCCTATCTAAGTTGTTTTACTCCTGAAGAGCCTGAAGTGTAAGGCTGCTGTGGTGCTAAGTGATTCTCACAGCATTGTTTCACCAGCCTCTGGCTCCCAGCCTGATGCTCCTCCTGCATCTCTTCACAGGGAAACAAGAGTCTCAGGCAGGTTTGCTGCCATGCCTGGGAGCAGAGAAAACATTGGTAGATCTCTGCTTTGTGTTGGCTCATAAAAGCTTTCATAACCCACCCCTTGGAGATGTTTGGGGTTTTGGAGACCCGAGGATGAACCAGAGTGAGCCTGGGGAAAGGTGAGACACCTGGATCATCCTTGTGTGTGTGGGCAGAGTTCAGCATGGCACTGGGAGCTGCTGGAAGCCTGGAGCCTGTCCTAGGGCTTGGAGAAAAGTGTGTTGAGGTGTGCACCAAGTGCACACCTGGAAATTCCAGTCTCTGCTCCCTACCTGTTTTCTGGGAGACTGTTAGCCAGCCCCTTGTCCTGAAATTAGCCATAATTAGCTCACTGAATTCTTGTTGATGGTGTGTTTCTGAGGTGTGTGTGTTTGAGGTGGGTTTGACTGGAGCTGGGTGTGCAGGCTTCCTGAGGAGGGCTGCCCTGGCCAGTGGGGAGCAGCTCTGAGCTCCTCCTCCTGGGACTCTCCCTGGCTGAGTCCCTGACACCCTCTAGTGGAAATATTTATATTTAATATTTCAGGAGCTTTCAAAACGTGGTGGTGGTTGTGAGCACCGTGTGCTCAGCAGCCCATCCAGCACCCTCTGCAGTGACCTGTGGCCTGGGGACTCATAGGAAGTGCTGGATTCCTTGCTCTTAAGTATCGTAAGTACAAGCTCAAAGCTCTCAGCTGTGACTGGCTCAGGGATGATGGCACAGTAGATTTGCTGCCAGGAATTGCTTTTCAGTCACTCCTCTCCTTGTCCAGCTGCTTGCTGCCAAACCTAACCTTGATGCCTGGAGAGAAGGGAGTTCTGTCAACACTTGCAGAGGGTCATGACAGCTGCAGGGTTGGACTTGTGTTTGGGGACAAGGAGGAGGCAAGGCTGGATGCTGGGAGAAGTGCAGAGAAGGCTGCCTGGATGGCACATTGAGAAGAGAAGAGGGGAGAAACAGGCAGGAGCTGGGTGAGAAAGAAAGAGCAAAAGGATGTGTCCTGCAGCATCCCATTGGCTCTGATTCAGGTGTGGCTCTGCTCCCTTTGATACAGGGAGGTGACTCTTATCTAAGCTTGTCCTTGCTTTCAAGTGGAGCTCAGCTTGCAGAGTGTCCCCAGAAGCCCTGGTGCTTCCTGTGGCAGGTGGCTGCAGGATGAGTGTGGGTGGCTGACAGCTCCCAGGTGAGCTCTGTGCTAAGACTCACTCGTGTCCTGATATGCCAACTGATGTCTGTGACACCTGAGCAGGGTGACTGGCTTGGGAGGAGCTTCTCTTCCGAGAATGCACATCCTGCATGCTCTGGCCTGCCCTGGTGAGCACCTTCCTGGTGTTCCCTTTTTTCTCTGTGACTTAACAGCCCTAGTCTGCTCCAGCCTGATGGGCTATGACATCCCTGTAGCTCTCTTGTCACATGGAGTCACAGAATGGGTGAGATTGGTAGGGACCACTAAAGGTTATCTAGTGCAATCTCCCTGCTTGAGCAGGGTGTCCCAAAGCACATTACTCAGGATTGTGTTCAGAAGGCTTTTCAGTATCCCCAGAGAAGGAGCCTCCACGGTCTCTCTGGGCAGTTTGTGTTCTTCTCATCCTCACAGAAAGGAAGTGTTTCCTCATGTTTCTCTCCTCCTACTGCTCAGCACCACCTTGACACCTGCCCTTCAGACACTTGCATACATTGATGAGGTCCCCTCCCAGTTACCACTCATTATTGGTGCAGGCCAGTGGGGTCTGTGCCATGGGAAAAGCATTTTCTCTTCTCCTACCAGCTTCCCCTCGGACTGAACACAGTACTGAGGCGCATCTTACAGTATAAATAAAACAGCTCTTTGTGCATCACTGGCCAAGAATGAGTGTTGGTGTGAAGCACAGAGCCTTCCTGCTGTCCCAGCCACCTCAGGGCTCTGGCTTGTTCTTCCCTGACCATCTGATCCTTGGAAAACTGGACTTTCATTTATCAAACAAGTGTCAAGTCCTCCTGCTTAGGAAGGTGGCACTGACTGAATATCTGTCCCTGCCATGCTGACGTAAGACAACAGCCTGAAGGCTGTGTGCAACCCAGAAGGTCTTACCGGTTCCTCTAACCAGGAGGATCTTGGTTGGCTTTTTTAAGTAAAGTAGCAGGAGGAATGCAGCACAGTGTGTCAGGTGTTACCACAGTTAAATTACAGCGCTAACCACACGCTGACACCTCCTGACTTTTCTCCAGGAGTGCACTTTGCAAAAACTTGCCTCTGTGGGATAAAGGATGCTAACCCTCCAGCTGGGTTATGACCTGGAAATACAAAGTCATGGTTCCAGCTGGCAAAATGATGTCTGTGCTAGCCTCCAACATGCTCAGGAAATGGTGTGGCAAGTGCTTGTCTGAGACCCAGCCTTCAGAGCCTTCAGACAGGCTTCCCTTTGTATTACTCCTGGGAAGTGGGCAGCTCCATGTCTGGCAGGCCACATGCCTGTCCCCTCTTGGAGCATGACCTGGCTTGTCCTGCAAAGCCAGACAGGCTCCTGGGGTCAACAGCTCCATGTGCTTACCCAGAGAGCAGCTGTGCTGCTGAGCAGGGCTGGGAGGCACACAGGGAACTGATGGGGTATGCAGGGCTCTCAGACCAGGGGAGAGAGGACAGGCGCATTTCCTTCACAGGTACCTGCTTTCACCCCATAGCTGTTGCACAGAGGCTCTGAAATCAAAGCATCTCCTCAGGAAAGTCACTCCAGCAAGATGATGATGAGGCTTAATTTATTTAAATAACATAGGAGAAGTTGTAAGAGCCCATGGCTGGAGGGCAAAGAGAAAGGAGCCATGCATCTGTGAAAATTACTCAGTAAGATTTGAAATGAGAAGTTAAATGCTTGTTGTGCAGGCATCCTGAACTGGCAAGGCTAGTTGTTGCTGTCACCACTGTTTGGGAGTCAGGATAAGGGAAAAGGTGAAGTAAGAAGGATCCTGGCCAGAAACTATTGCCAGCAAGCAATAGTTGGGGGTTCCAGTGAGAGGGATGAGGGGAAGGGAGGGAGGAGAAGATGGGGTGGTGACAGGGACAGAGACGATGGACCGCCATGTAAGCAGCCTTATAAGGTACTTTTCCTGTTGGGCAGTAACTTGAGTGGTGAACGTGTAGTAAAAGGAAATGCTCCCATCTGGACTGGATGTGGGAAGATTTCCCTCTCATTTACTCCCAGCTTGTTCCTTTTTTTCTTTGCCCTCTTCTGATTTTGACTTTTCTGCCATAAATAATCCCAGTGGTTGTCTTCACTGCAGCTCATTGCTCTCTGTAGCAGTGCCTGAATGAAACAGATGCAGCTTCTGGCAGCTCAGCTAATTTTGTCAAACCATCCAGCGCTGTCAATGAAACCAAACTGAGATATGTTAATTATATTCCACTGGTATGTGGCAAAACTGTGGGCATTAGCAGGCTCACTAACACTGCCTTGCCTGCAGAGCTGGGGAGAAGGTTTACATTCTTCTCTCCACGTGATGTTCCTTGAGACAGCAAAGTCTAGAAAGGCTTCTTTACAAAAAAGTCTCATCTTCTGGTGGTAAAACCTCTCTCTAAATCCATGCAAGGTTGGAGGGCTGTAGTTTTTGGTTTTCATCCTGATTTTAGCCACTGTACTTCCTTTCCTCTGGTTAATCAAGTGGAGAAGTAGCCAGCAGTTTTACTATCAAGTGCCTTGAGGTGGCTGTGTCCTGGGAGTGAGCTCTGGCCAGGATGCAATTGTATTGCTGCCCTTAGAGGAGCCAGTTCCCTCTGAATGCAGAAACTCCTTCCTTTGGCTGGAGGGAGTCATTCAAAGAGGAAACAATATAAACTACAGAGAAGGGAATTGGATCTCCTGGCTCTTTTATAAGGGAAGATTGAAGGAGCTGAATATGTTTGGCTTGGCCTCACCAGAGACTGAGGAGGGGTGAAGACCATGGTAGGGCTGAGGAGTGGCTGAAGGATGTGGGCAAGAGGGGGGTCACAGAACATGCTGGGGGGCACATGATGGAGGAGAGGCTCCTTGTGACAAAATGCTTTGATGGGAAGTGGATGCAATAAACTGTGCTGCTCTGCAGCGTGATGGAAAACCTTGTTCAGTTGCTGGGGCCCACTGAGCAGGAATTTAAGCAACACACTTGCAGCTTATGCTGCAGGTCATGGTATTTCCCTGCCATGGGCTTTGGAGACAGTTCTTTTCTTCCTAGGGGCTAAATGTGAGTTAACACAGCCTTGCTATTTCTTAATGTTGCAATTTCTTAATGTGAAAAGAAACTTCTCCCCCAGCTCTCTTAAGGTGTTTGGCCTTTGTCCTCAGCATTTTGGCATTGCTAACTCTGGGCTGTTTGTGTCCTGCTCTGCTGCAGTGATCCCGGACTCGCTGCGGGTGACAGCGATCCCGCAGACGCTGAACAAGGTGGAGCACGACTCCCTGGAGCTGAAGTGCGAGGTGTCCAAGAGCACAGCCCAGCACAGCCACGTCTCCATCGCGTGGTACCGGCAGCGCGGCAGCGAGGCGCCCGTCGAGATCATCTCCCTCAGCCGCGACTTCGTCCTGCGGGCCGGCAGCGCCTACGCCCAGCGACAGGCCACGGGAGACGTGCGCTTGGACAAAGTTGGGGAGACCACCTCCAAGCTCACCATCTACAACCTCCACCCCTCAGACCAGGGCGAGTTTTACTGCGAGGCAGCGGAGTGGATCCAGGACCCAGACGGTTCTTGGTATGCCATGACCCGCAAGCGCTCCCAGGGCGCCATCGTCAACGTGCAAGCCACTGGTCAGTGTCTCCTCTGCCTCTTCTCCCTGGGCTAGGCAGTGGGAAGAGATGGAAAATGGGGCTGTGCCTTGTTAGGTGGCTCTGGTTCACCTCACGGCTTTGCCATATACTCCACTTGTGGGGCTGCTGGCAGGGTGAAACTGGGCAAAGGAGGGCCCAGGCATTGCCTGCAGCCAGGGGAGGTGTCAGCAAAGGGGCTTGGGTGGCAGGACGTGTCTCCTGACATGGTCAGGCATCTAGGGCTGGCACAGAAGCTAAAACATACATCTTAAGCACTTGGTGCTAACACAGACAGTGAGGATTTTGTAAGTTAGGAGGTAAGAGTGATATAGCAGGGAATAAAACTAAAATTTTCAGCAAGCGCTTTTGTATCTCACAAGGTCCATTTTCAAGTCAAAATTCTTCTCCTAGCCCCCAGCACAGGTTTCTGCTAAGGATCTAAAGACCCAGCTGAGCTCTTTGCTCCTCTGGGATCTCCCGAAACGTTCTGCCTCTTGACTCTGGCTGAGCAGGGTAGGAGTAGGACTAGGCTCCAGGTCCTATTTCACAGTGGTACTGGATGCTCCAGAGCTGTTACCTGGAGCACAGAGATGTGACTGAGGAAGCCTTTGCTTGCTCTTAACGGGCCAGAGGATAACTCAATGAGAGCACAGCCCATCTGGTTTCCCACAGCAAAAACATGTCCCTAACCTTTTTACCTCTGGATGTGCTTGTCTGAGGGCTATTGGCTATGCAGGGAGTAGCAAGTTGTAAGCACCTGACATGAGGTGTGCTGGCTGTCATGGTGGGCTTTGCCATGCTGACACGAGTCTCTCTCCCCAGACAAGGAGTTCAGCGTGCGGCTGGAGACCGAGAAGCGGATGTACATCGTGGGCGAGCCGGTGGAGTTCCGCTGCATCCTGGAGGCGCAGAACGTCCCTGACCGCTACTTCTCCATCTCCTGGGCCTTCAACAGCTCCCTCATCGCCAGCCTGGGACCCAACGCCGTGCCGGTGCTCAACAACGAGTTTGCCCAGCGCGAGGCCCTGGGCCAGCTCAAGGTGGCCAAAGAAAGCGACAACGTTTTCGTGCTGAAGATCTACCGCCTGCGCCTGGAGGACAGCGGCAAGTACAACTGCCGCGTGACCGAGCGGGAGAAGACCGTGACGGGAGACTTCATCGACAAGGAGAGCAAGAGGCCAAAGAACATCCCCATCACTGTCATGCCACTCAGTAAGTAGGGGCATGTCCATCTCCTCCTGAGGGCATTGCTGTACTGGGCAGGTAGCTGGGAAAGATGTGATGTGCCCAGACCACAGCAGTACAGAAGAGGGAGGATAAGAGTTCACATGCTGTTCGGGCTGGGAATCCCAGCTGGCAAGATGTATTTCTGTTGTTGGGAATGGGATGAAAGGGAGGGGTGAGTGTCAGGTTCATAGGTGGGGAGTCATGCCCCCACCTTGTAATGACACCAAGCTGGCAGTTCCGTTCTTGAGCTGAAGGTACATGTGACAGCCTCTGACTTGCTCCTCACGTCTTGCTCCTGGCCTTGCTCTGTGGGGAGCAGGCATAGTGGGGAGACCAGCTTGGCCTTGGTTTATCCTAGGAGCTGCTAGGTTCCTGCAGGCTGTTATGTGATGATGGTTCAGCTGTCTTGCAAGACAGCTGTACTGGAAGAAACCAGGTGTGCTCCTTGAGCCTCAGTGCTCTTCAGCATGGAGCTCCATCCTGGTCACTGTGTCAGCCAGCTCTGGTGAAAACAAGTGGAGGCTTGCCTTGAATGTCATTTATATTTGTGAGATAAACATGGTAAATACAGAAATAACAGGTTGAGAGGAGAGATTCCACTGACTCATTTCTTGTTTTGCTCTCTGAAACTCTGGTGGCCATGGCATGGTGAACCTTGCATGGGTTGCCCAGGCTACCAGTGGAGTGGCAGTGGGCTTGGACCAAGCAGAGGGTAGCTGCAAGAGGATTTTGTGCTTTACTGGCCTCCTATCTCAAATATTTGCCGGGAAATGCAGCCCTTTCCTCTAGCTTTTTTTTTTCCCTACTCATTTCTCCAAAAGAAATTCTATTTCTTTTCTGTCCTACCAATATTTGGTCTCATTTTTTTGGCTTTGAAAATCACTCTAGCTAGAAAACTTGCACTGGACAAATTTCTAAAACATATTGTTTCTAGACCCAGCCACCTTTCAGACAGATTTGATTCTTGCCTTTGATAAATAACCAGCTGTAGGAACAAACGTGATGATTTTTTTAAGGGTGCCAAGTGTCCATAACTGTGATGGAAGGCAGCAGGAGTAACCAGCACTCAGTATCTCTGAAAAACCAGCCACAAAGCCTTACACCTCTGGGAAGCTCAAGATACCAGATTTTTTTTTGAACATTACCAAACAGTGATAGCTACCTATAGTGTCACTAACATTGGGAGTTTGGGAGAGCTTCTCCCAAAAGCTGTTGGTAGGAATGGATGTGGCAAGATGGTGATCAGGATGACGTGAACTGAAAAAGCCACAGGGTGCTGGAAGCTTTTTTTTTTTGGCAGAGCCAGTCGGCACGCAGTGCATATTGTAGCAACAGAAAGTCCCTCAAGTTTTGCCGAGATCCCATCCCGGACCTGTGACCAGAAGACACGGCAATGTCTCCTGAGCCGTAGGCAGAGATTTCTCCCGGCTTTGGCCTACACCTACCTTGAGTGTACAAGTCACCAGGAGCAGCTCGCTGCCCACCAGCTGTTTTTGGATGTGGTCACGCATGAGGTTAAGACGTGCCTGGACCCAAACGCGTGGGCAGTCTCCTGCACCTGGTGGAAAGCGTCTCTGGCCAGCAGCGTCCTTCTTGCAGCCCGAGCAGTGGCGAGTGTGTATCATCTCCCCTGTGTGTGTGCGTTTCTCCCCTTAGAGACCAGCATCTCCTTGGAGATAATCAACAACGCCACCAATGTCTTGGAGGGAGAGAGCCTGCGCTTTGGCTGCAACGTGCGCTCGGGCTTCGGGCCCCAGAGCCGCCTGTCGGTCGCCTGGCAGCTGGTGGACAAGCTGAACCGGCGCAGCGAAATCGTGCGTCTGGACCGGGAGGGCACCCTGCACCCCGGCCCCGCCTACGCGGAGCGCAGCAGCTACGGGGGCATCCAGGTGGAGCAGGTGCGGCCCGGCTCCTTCACCCTGGAGATCTTCAACAGCGTCAAGGCGGACGAGGGCCACTATGAGTGCCGGGTGGCCGAGTGGACGCGGACGCTGGATGGGGAGTGGCAGATGGTTGGGGAGCGGCACGCGAGCACCCCGGTGTCCATCACTGCTCTGGGTGAGTACTTGAGGCGTGGGGGGCCCTGGGGCCACGATCCGCCGTGTGCCTGGCCATCCCCCAGGAGGTCACCTGCAGATCTCTGAGGCTGTTCTCAGCGCTCCTGCCTTTGCTTGCCGGCAAAATGGAGGCACCCAGCAGCCTGCCCGCAGCTCCTCGTAGGTTGGTGTAAAACGCCTGCATGTGCCCTTGTGTGTGGGGGCAAAGTCTGAGCGGTGGCTGTGGCAGGAGCAGAGCAGGGAATGGCTGAGGAGAGGGAGAGGGCTTCCAGTGTCCTTCAGAGGAGAGAGGTTGCCAGTGCCATGATGTCTCCTGCCAGTACTGGAGCTGGGTTTTGGTCAGTGCAGTGGTGGTGCTCCAGTGGCAGCCATGGACATCGAAGCCTCCTTGCCTGCCCTGGGCAAACCTTACTTCTGCCCACATCAGATCTGGAGCGCAGAATGCTGGGCATCTGTTGGCCCAAAAAGCAGAAATGATGAGCATCTCTGACAGAAGGTGTGAGTTAGGAATGGTCCTTGCTGCCTCTGCAGGGAGGCACTGAGCTGC
This sequence comes from Fringilla coelebs, assembly GCF_963513975.1. Classification (NCBI taxonomy): domain Eukaryota; kingdom Metazoa; phylum Chordata; class Aves; order Passeriformes; family Fringillidae; genus Fringilla; species Fringilla coelebs. The sequence goes on along the minus strand of NC_140029.1, from coordinate 111,987,303 downwards.
TGGCCCAGAACCACAATGTTGTCCATGACCAAAGTAAACCAGGACGTGGGATCATTGCAGCTGGTACTCTCCTCTGCCAAGGGGCTCCTCTATTCCAACACAGTGAAACCGCATCCGTTTAGGAGAGGGCAGGTAGGGAGTTTGACATCGTGCATGGATTGTGAGTTACTTTGGTTCTCTTGGGCTGGTTCCAAAAGGGATCTGCAGAAGGCTGAAGAAGGGATGACTGCTTCTATGAGGCCACTGATTTTCAGAATGCTGAGGCTAAGACAATCGGGGAACTCTGTTGAAAGGCTGAGATGTGAATTTTGGCAGGAGGTTGGGTATTGTGTGGCTCTTACTGGTACTCTGAAGTATTAATCTTAAGCTTTGACAAGATGTGTGTGAGACCAAACTTCAAAGTCATATTGTATTCTGATGAAAATCTTGCTTTTTTCCTCCTTTCCTCTCCTTTACTTTTGACCTCCTTTCAGAGGCTGTTTTGTCTGGAGTTAGAAATCTTTTCTGGATAGCTCCCAAAAGCAGGTAGGGATGTTCTTTTGTAAAGAGCTAAAGCAAGATTCTCATCTAATTTCAATGGTGTCTTCCTTATGAGGTCAGCTGCATTTGGCCTGCTGCAAGTCCCAAGTGTCAGCCCTTCCCTTTACTCTACTGCTTGTAAAAGTCTTGAGATTAAGCACTGAGATTTTAAAATGTGTCACTTCTACTCTTGTTGAAATTTAAGATGCTCAGAAGTGCGCAGCAGTTCCAGAAGATGTGATGGACAGGTTGTTCCACCTCCTCTGCTCCTCAGTCACTGGCTGTTGAGCATGTTCTGTCTAGGCTTAAGAAATTCCTGGGTCTCTTTAACTAGCAGAGCTGAAGTACCTCATAAAAATATAGAGAAACTATTGAGTATTGTTTTGCTGCTGAATCTGGTTGTTTTTTTTTTTTGTTCAGCTTCATGTTTTTGAAATATCCTGAGAAACTCAAATTCAGGGTACTAAGAAAAAGCAAGAGAGGTTTATGGCTTCAGAAACTGCTGTTCTAAAAAAAATGCAGTAATTTTAGTGACACTCACATTTCAAGTTAAGGTCTCATTGTTTGCCAGCCTGCTGGGGTAAGAAACTCTTTAGTTCATGATGTTCAAACCCACGAATCTTACCACAGGGTAGTTCAGAAGCAACAGCCAGAAGAAAGAGATGTGCTGGCAGAAGAGAACAGATGTTCCTGATCTTCTGAGGCTCTTGAGTGCGTGGCACAAACTTAAGTCCCAGTCTGGCCACGGAAGGAGGGGGTGAGGGAGTGGTGTATTTTTGTAGGGAGGTTTTACAGAAAATCAATCCACTTTTATGCTTTTTGTGTCAAGTCCCAAAAGAAGAAAGACTTTTGTTTGTTAAAGTGCCATGACCATGTTGATGGAGTTGAACACACCCTGGCTTCTGCATGACTTCGTGAAGCTTCCTTACCCAGGCCAACTGGAGAGTAAACTTGATAAAGTCACCTGGTCTCGGTGAAATTAAGTTGGCTTTCCAGGGCCTTCTCTGGCTCAGGGTTTCTCTGAGCTGGGCCTGCTAACACAGTTACTGGGGCAAGAGGGCTGCTGCAGGGTCTGAAGGTGAGGGCTTATGTGTGGCTGAGACGCGACAGCTCTGCAGGGGAGGCAGCCTGGGTCTCACACTGCCCTCCTGGGCAATCACTGAACATGCTGTGAGAGGCTTTAATCCTGAAGATTGACCTGTTTTCTCAGTGATTACACATCCTAGAGCTCTGGCACGGTGACGCCGTGGGGTTGCAGAGGCACTTGCTGGAAGTGAGCAGATTTGGTGGGCTCCGTGCTGTGCCCGGTCTGCCTGCAGCAGCAGGGAGCTCCTGGCTCATCTTTTCGAGCCAGTGGCATGCTGAAGCTCCATGCTGATCCAGAAGATGTTCCTTTTTTGACTGTGCACTGTCTGGGGTCTCCTCAAGCAGTGGCAGCTCTGCTGAGAGCTGGGGTGGTCAGCACTGCAGGGAGAGGGGGAACTGTTAGCCCATGTGGGACGCCCCATGGAGTCTCTGAGGAGGGGAGCACTTCTTGGGGACATTGGCAGAAGAAAACAAGGTCCTTGCTGAGTCTGCTGGCCACACTGAAGTGATTGGAAGAGAAGAAAATGTTTCTCTCTGCAGCTTGGTTCAAATGAGCAATGGAAATACTCTGCCTGAATATGTATGCCTGACTGGCTTACAGTTGACTAACTGGAATATGTTACCTTTTAATTGCCAATAGACTGCTGATTTCAACTCCTCTAAACAAACAAAGTGCTGGGGGGTAAACAAGTCAAAGCGTATTGACCAGCTTGCAGAGTGGCGGACACGTGAGAATAACTGCATAAAGCTGTCCTGGAGTTGTGATCTGGAAGAGAACAAAAGCTGTGCTGAGTGAAGAACAGGAGCAACCAGCTTCTCTTTCAGTTTGCCTCCATCCTGGGGTTTTGTAACCATTGCAACCTCTGCAATGCATGTTTTGAAGGCTGCTACATCTTGCTTTCTTCATTCTTCCTCCAGCTGCAGCAGCCAGATGCAGACCTGTGTGGGGGGACAGGGTGGGACCCCCTGCCCAAGAGGTGGATGTGAATTACAGGGGGCTGCTGCTGAGTAGCTGCTCTGCCAGGTGCTCCCTTGCCATGGTGCTGCTGCATTTCCATACCGGGTTTTGGCAGCCTGCAGAGGCTGTGTCTCAGGGGATCTCACTCCTCTGGGCAGAAATCGAGGGCAGTCCTACTATGGCTACAGCCCGTACTCACTCAGGCCGTCACTGCTGCTCAGGCCGTCACCACTTGTGTGTTTTTGCCTCTGCTTTTCACCTCACCTGGCCGTACCAAATGAGAAGCTGACACAACTCGAGTGGCTGATCACACCACCGGGTGACCACGCTGGCTTTTGCATGCTGACCGCAGGGCCCCCTTAGGCAGGTGTCTCAAAGCCCTCTCCTCTCTTCCCACAGAGGCCGGATTTGCCGTCACCGCCATCTCCCGCACTCCGGGGGTGACCTACAACGAGTCCTTCGACCTGCAGTGCATCATCAAGCCCCACTACCCGTCCTGGGTGCCGGTGTCGGTGACGTGGCGCTTCCAGCCGGCGGGCAGCACCGAGTTCCACGACCTGGTCACCTTCACGCGCGACGGCGGGGTCCAGTGGGGCGACAGGGCGGCGGCCTTCCGCACGCGCACCGCCATCGAGAAGGCCGAGTCCAGCAACAACGTGCGCCTGAGCATCAGCAGGGCCAGCGACACCGAGGCCGGCAAGTACCAGTGCGTGGCCGAGCTCTGGAGGAAGAACTACAACAGCAGCTGGACCAGGCTGGCGGACAGGACCTCCAACCTGCTGGAAATCAGAGTCCTGCGGCCAGGTGAGCGCCGAGGGTGTGTGGAGGGGGCTGGGGAATGGGGTATTCTGTGGTCAGGATGACCCCGGAATGTGTTAGAGTCTTTTTTCCCAGCCTGGCAGCCGAAGAAGGAGTCAGGATTGTTCTGTTCTGGTTTCCAAGGTTGTTTATTTGTTGTTATCTATAACATTCTTTTTCTGATCCATCGAGGTCTTGTCTGGCAGGTTGGGTTGAGGCACACTGGCCACCTCAGAGGCAGTGTTATCTTTTTATACTAAAAACTACATGTACATTATTTACAATAATTTCCCAATACCTATCACCTATGTTGGACAGTGTGTTTCTACTCTAAACCAATCCAAAAGTGCCACCATCACCCAGAAGATGGAGGCTAAGAAGAAAGAAGGGCAAGGCACGCCCAAATCCCTCCATCTTGGCTTCTGAACCCCCATTCTAAAAACTCAAAATTCTACTTTTCTTTTCTATATTGTAACAAACTATCATTCTACTTAAACTTTCATGGCTTGTGAATCATCATATAAGTTTGGTAATTGTTTTTTCCAAGGGCTAAAATCGAAGGCACAGGTGTTTTTGACTCTGTGCCAAGGTCTCTGAGCCCCCTGTCAGGGTCCTGAGTCCTCCAGGACAGCCAGAGGAATTTCCTGGGTTCCGACAGGGTATGTGCTGGTGCTACAGAGCTCTCCTGTTGTATTTGTGGGGTGGAAGAAATGATGAATCTGACTCCATGTTCTTAGAAGGCTAATTTATTATTTTTATTATTTTATGATATTATATTAAAGAATACTGTACTAAACTAAACTAAAGAATACAGAAAGGATACTTACAGAATGCTAAAAAGGTAATAATGAAAACTCGTGACTCTTTCCAGAGCCGTGACACAGCTTGGCCCTGCCTGGCCAATGAGTCAAAACAATTCACATGAAACCAATGAAACAAGCACCTGTGGGTAAACAATCTCCAGACACATTCCAAAGCAGCAAAACACAGGAGAAGCAAATGAGATTAGAATTTGTTTTCCTTTTTCTCTGAGGCTTCTGAGCTTCCCAGAGAAAATCCTGGGCCACGGGATTTTTTCAGAAAATATGACTGCCACAGTCTCCCCTGAGTTAGAACTGCTCTTCTGGTAGTGAGTGATGTTTCTCACTTGTAGCTGGCTCATCTCTCGACTATGATTATGTCAGAGCTCCTTTATCCACCTCTGGGGAAGTGCGTCCTCTCTTTGCCTTTTGTATGCTGTTCCTGGGGTTTTCTTCTGGGAAGTGAGGTGGCTGAGCTCAGTGCAGTGTCTGGAGTGTTCCTGTGAGACAGAGGTGGTTTTCAGGTTGCCACCTCTATTTATCAGGGCAGATTTGGAAAAGAGAGAAGAATGGGACAAACAGGATCAAAGAGAGATGTGTTGCTACCATAGCTGCACCATAGGTGGGATGCTGCACCTCTGGTCTAATTACTGTGTGCATCTCTCATTCTGTTGGAGACACCTTCAAAAACAGATGGTGATCAAAGAGCCTAATATTCATCCTCACCAGAAACTGACCCCTTTTGGCTGAAAGCTCCATGGCCATGGGTGCCCACACAGAGTGTGCAGCAGATAAGCAACAGGCACCTGGTGTGGCAGGGGCAGTCAGAAAACCTACAAGGTTTTCTGTGAGGGGCCATCTGTAGGCCTTGTCACTGATATTTTGGTGGTGTCCCTGTTGTGCATGAAAAGTGCAAACAAAGCCCACGGTAGCTGTGGGCTTTGCTGAGCTGAACGGTGTACTGCTGTCTTGGCCCTAGGGATGGAGATGGTGTTTGGACAACACCTTCAGGCTTTTAAAACCTTCAAGACTGTTGGCTCAGGTCCTTGATGCATGTGAGTTCTCCTATTGTGTTCCTGTGCTGAAGGACTCCTTCCTAGGGTCTCTAGTGGTTGGGCTTTATGGTTTTCCTATCAGTATCCCTCTGCATAATTTCTCCACCTTCCCCAGCCCTGTCTTTAGACAACTCAGGGGATGCTGTGAGCTTGAGCCACCTCATGAGCCCTCCATCATTTTTCTTCCCTCTCTCTCCCTTGCCCTCATCTCCAGGTTAATCTTCTCCATTTATCTTGATTATGCTGCCTTGTAATACATGTTTTACTGCTTGCAAGGTCGAGTTGGTGATGTTCATCATTTTAGCTTACTTCCTTAGGAAGCAGTGTTGAATGGATGTGGTCCCTGGAGTAACATGCTTCTTCACAGCCCTATGCATGCATATCTGTGTGTGAGACAGAGAGGGAAAGAGAAATCATAGATAACAGCCTCAGGAAGAGATCCTGTGTGTCACAGCTCAGGGTGGCAGGCAGCTCAGCTAAACCATACTCTGGCAGCCTGTTGTTCTTTACTGGAGCAGTAACTCTCAAGTGATGCCTTAACAGAACAAGTTGTCCAGGTCTCCATGTTTTTCACCTCTCCCTGTCTCCCAGCTGCTCAGCAAACAACTGCAAAATAAATCTTAGCTGTCAGTTCAGTGAGCCTTGCATACTGTTTGAGGCTTTATGGCTCACAAGTGGGGATGGAAGAGAAGAGGGACTCCTCAGAGTCCCAGCACCATGGCTGCACCCTCTCTGTGTTTTGTTACTGTGTCCCAGGCAGCCTCCTGGAGCGGGTGGTTGATGTTCTCAGTGAATGAAATGTTGGCAGTCAGAGGAGGGACTGCTCTGGTTCTCTCTGGTTCTGCACATGGCAGAGGCTGTGTCTTTCCTGGGTGTTTGGCTGAATGATCTCCAGGGAGGATCCAGGATGATATGGGAAACACCTTCCCCAGACACTTCTGAATGAATGTCCTAGAGCCTTCCCAGTCAAACCTGTGCTCATAAAGTGGGTGCTGGTTTTTAGATAAATATCCAAGGTTCCTCCAAAAAGGGTCATTCAGGGCCCCAGAATTATTAAACAGCTGAGAGAGCTGTCAGTCTGCTTCTGTTCCACTAGTCACTAGTTATCTGAGATTACTTCAGGTTGCTTTTTGTTGTCTCAGTCCTATTCTTTCCTTTGCCATTAGCCATGGCTGTCTGCCTTGACCCATATGCTTGGGGTGACCTATCTCCACTACCAGTCCACTAAGGGACACCACAGAGAAGAGTTATCTGGAGGTCTTTTGGCAAATGGAGCCAGGATCTGTTTCTAGACTGTTAGTTAACGTGGGGATTCTAGTTCCCTCTCAAACCCCTGCTCCCTGTTTGAGTGACCTTTCTGTTTTACAGGTTCCAGGTGCAGACATGGAAATCAGTATATATCAGCCTGATATACATAAGTGTGTTGAGGAGAGAAAGGTAGGTTAGTGGTGGCCTCCTTGCTTTGTGAAATCCAAGAAGAAATGAGCAGCATTTTGAGAAATGAAACATGTAGGGAGCTGAAGGAGGGGGCAAGGAAGGCAGGCAATGGCAACATCAACCAAATTCTGAGTACAAGGTCTGCAGGCATGATGACACAAGTCTCCTTTGTGGCATCTGAGCCAGTTTTGCTTTTGAGAGTGTTGTTCCTGATCCCTTGCGATCTTTTTGCTCTAAAGACTGGCAGTGTGAGGAAATTCCCTTTAAAGGGTGCTGGCTCTGTGGGTGAAAGGTTATAGAGAATTTAGGTATCATGTAAGTTCACCAGCACTGGGATCCAAAGCTCCCTTTCCTGGCCTGCTGCTCAGTGTCATGCAAGCCTGCACACCTTAGGTTGAGAGCTCATGTGTGCTTTACAGGGACAGAGACCTGCACTGCTTTAGGGGCACTGCTGAGTTTTAACTTCTGTAAGCTGGGGCAGAAATCCAGGCTGGTGTGGGGGACATGACTGGAGACCAGACTGGCTAGATAGCCTGTGGCTATTTCATTTCCATACAATGCATGCTCTCCTTTTTACTTCCATCTCTCAAGATGTCTGTTGTTTCTTTCTTGGTGAGCTCTTGTTGCAGCAGAAGGGGAAGAATAATAAAAGTACATCTCAGTTCACACCAGCTGCTTCCCTGAAACCAAAGCTGGTGGGAGACCATGCGGTGTGAACTAGAAGTGAGCCCTGAGTGCAGGACTGGAGATTTCTTTTGTGCTTGGGGGCTCCCCTTCTGCTGTGGCATCTGGCTTGCCTCTGAAAACCTGGGTCTGTCATCCCCAAGGCCATCATCTCTTTCCCCTGAGAGTTCACCACCATTTTCCTACCTGGAGACATTGCTTTGTCCTTTGCCTTGTCCCTTTCCAGGCTGAGAATAGCATCCAGCATGCAAGGCTTAGTGGGCTGATATTTGAGAGATCCATCAAGATTAGCTGTGTCCTGTCCTTGGAGAGGACATGTGTGGTGGCTCCTTGGCACTTACAGTTTCTTTGGGTTTTAGGGGAAGCAGGTGGTTCCTTTTGAATCCAAGTGACCCTGCAAGTGTTTGATTCAGGCTGAGCTCTCAGTGCTCACTGAGATGCCAGCTGACCTCACTGTCCCCTGCCCCCTTTCTCGCACAGTACGGAGGGGATGCAGCACTTGGGCTCTGGTTCCTGCCTGAGGGAAGAACATGGTAGATAGGTTCAGACAGGTCAAGGGGAAGACCCAAGGACTGTCAGGCAGGCTGTGTTCCCATCTCCTCCTTGGATCTTGCTTCTCCCTGCCAGGTGTCCAGGGATGAGACAGCAGGCACTGTCTGGGAGCAGTGCGTGTCCATGTGGTGTGCAGGACTGAGACAAGGGCAGCAGACAGTGCACCACGGGGGCTGTGCTGCAATCTGGGCAGGCTTGGGTGTCTGCAGAGTGCTCTCTCTTTTGCCAAGGAGGCTTGGGGCAGATTTGTGCTGGTGTATTAAAATTGCCATTGTCATTGTGTGTGTTACTGCACTTACTATTCCCCTGCAGCACAGACGAGGGGGTGATTCAGCAAAGTCCTGGGGTCGGAGTGCTGGAGAGCGTGTCTGGCAACAGCAGAAAAAGAAAGCAGAGCTTTCACACAACACCCCCACCCTCAGAGCACCTTCTCACCCCTTTCATACTCATGCAGCTCCCCACCCCTCCATCCTTGCGTTGTCCCTTGTCCTGTTCCTTCGTGACTAAATCTGGATCGGGCACTCAGGGAGGAGCTGCAATCGCCTCTATAAATCAGTCCTCTTGCTGCTGGGTTTTTGACAGTAATGAACATGGGAGGAGGGATGGCAGGGGATGATAACTGAGCCGACTCCAGGGGTGCTGGGCTCTTCACTGCTTTTTTGCAAGCCAGTCTACAGCAGATTGATTGACCTGGGAGCCGTCAAGCAAACAAGGCAGTCATGCTCTTCATTAGAGCATTAATTATCTTCTAGAGGCTCTCCAGGGGCCTCTTCTTAAAGTCTGGTTTATTAGGAGCTGTCAAGTTGAAACCATCATGGGCAGGGGGGGGATGTGGGGTGGAGGTTCATCAAGCTGGCCTTGGAGGAGCTGGAGGTGGCTTCATCCTGAACCTTACTTTAGGCGTGGGTTGAGCCAGAGCTGTGCTGTCCCTGAAGCCCTGCATTCAGGTGGGTGCAGAGCCCTGTGCTACTTTTCTGCTCTCTGCAAGAAACCAGAGAGTGGCTGTGCTGGGCTAGTAATGGCCAGAGAAACCTAATGAGTGGACAATGAAGGACTCTCACCTCTTTTTCCAACCCATCCATGGAAGCCACAGAGACACTATTCAGTCTCATGCTCCTCCTTTTCTCTGAAGGCTCTGTGAGCAGCCGAGCAGTGGATGGTTGTGACTGCAGACTGAGGATGCTGGGAAGATGAAGGCACGAGGCAGAGAAGAACTGGAAAAGGAGGCTGCTTTATAGCACACTTAATGGTAGGAGAGGAGGACTGATTTTCAAATAATTAACTACCAAGACATTTGTGGAGTATAGTGAGAAACTTTCCTTAACTCAGATATTACTGTTAATGCCTTTATTCCATCTCATCTTAGTAATTCTTAGTAATTTCCGTGTTTAAGGAATCCTCTCATGGATGGATGTGAAAAATGCCTTTTCTACTAGAGGTGGCCAGTGGAATACTGACCAGACTCTTGAGTGGAGGCTCAAACAAGTGTTTTCAAAGGCCACAAAGTCTGTGCTTTAACCTGACACTTCTTGCTTCTGGCGGCATCCAGCAATAAAGTTAAGCAAGCAGAGTTAATGAGCTGGAAACTTCCTTACAGAAGTGAAGTCTGGAAACTGAAGTTTGCTGCTTGCTTGATCCCATAGTGGTTTTGCTCTGTAGAACAGCACTGCTTCCCTACTTTACAGCTGCCTGCTCCATCTGGCAAATGGTTGTACTCCTGCTTTAGTGCTGCAGAGTTCAGGAAAAGCTCAGAAGAGAGGAGCCTGTTCCTCCGCAGCAGTGGCTGTGGTGCTGAGCAGCCTGCTCTTCCCTGTGTGCTCGGGGACTTGCTCCTTTCCCTTCCCTGCCAGCGGGGTAAGACCTGCTGTTCTTCCTCAGAGCTGCTGCTCCTTCCTTCTAGCACACTGAACACATGAAATGAAGAGGCTCAGTGTTGCACGACCCAGAGCTGTCCCCCTTGTGTGGACCTGCATTAGTGATCCAGCTGGAGCCCTTTTTCTTCTGCAGATAGCAGAGGTAGGGTTAATTCTCCTGCTCATGCCCATTTGCCCTGGGGAGCTCTGTTGCCACACTTGCCAGGTCCTCTGGGACAGATTCCCCACTTAGACTTGCTGACACCTCCTTGGCACAGTTATTTATCCCAGGCCAGCACCCCAGGGTGCTTTTTCTCTACATTTAGCCATCATTCCCTCCTCCAAACACCCCTGTCCCTCCTGGGTGTAAGCAGCAGGGGAGGGAGCTCGTGCTGGATGTGCTGCTGCATTCCTGATGCTGTACTGGGGATGATGACACTGGCCTTGTGGGGTCAGAGCTGTGATTCACCTCTCCCTGCATTTGTTTTCCTTCTGGGAGCAGTGCTGCTTGGCTCCTCTGCAGGTTTGCCTGTGAGAACCTTCTGTAAGAGCCAGGTGTGTTGAGCTGATTATGTTCAAGGTTTCTCTTGAGCCTCCAGCCTGGAAAATGCACCCAGGAGCATGACCTGAGAAGCTGAACTTTAAATGGATGAAGCATCTTAGATACTTTACACAAGGGTGAGGAGTGTGGGGATGCATCCTTGCACCTAGTGGAACCTTAACCTGACTCAGCCTGCTCTGTGTGTGCCCACTGATCTTAGTGCAGGCAGTCTTTCTTTTCAGCCCCCTGACAAGACTGACAGTGCCAGGAAACCTGGGCATATCCAAGATATGCTGCTCTCTTCAAGTTAACTCTCTCCATGGTTACTTTTTAGGTCCAAATTTTTCACTTCCATTTCAGAGTACTCTCTGCTTTCTCTCTTTGATATCTCCTGAGCAGTTTTCCACTCTTGTTTGCAGTGTGGATGTACAAAACCATGGTGTCAGCCTGTTTGCAGTCTGTGCACATGCACCTTCTTTGATGTTGTCTTGAACTGCTTCTTTCTCTCCACACACTTTAGCTTCTCATCGATTCCCTGTTTGCTTTCCTTAGACTAAAATACTCTGCAGTGAGCAGTACTTAGATGGTGTCCAGCTCTAAAGCTTTGTACCTCCTCCTGTCCTTGAAGATCTCAAAAGCAGAGTCAGCAGGGGCAGCTCTTGAGGGAGAGTGAGGCTGATGATGAGCAGCCTTGCAGCCAGGTGTTGACTACTCTTGTCCTGTCCCAGTCTCTGCATGGAGCCCCAGCTGTCCGTGAGGTGAGTGGCCTTGGGGCCAGCAGGCTCAGTGCTGCAGCAGCACAATATTTCTCTTGCTGCATTCTCAGCCCTCCAGTCAGAGCAGTGCCCAGCCCAGGGGTCCCTCCCCATATGCCCAAGCAGCACCTTTGGCAGTCAATCCCTGTACATGGCACCTGCACCATTTTTCTGTGTTCTATATCCTGAGGAATGCTTCTCCTGGCATGAGAAACTGCATGTTCTGGCCTTGGTCAACGACTGATTCCTGGGTTCACTGAACCTGAGATCTGCTTCCTTACAGCAAAATGGCTGCAAACATGCTGAACGTGTGGCTCTGGTTCTTTTATTTTAACATATGTATGTGTACATAAAAGTTTTCTCTTAAGGCCATCTTAGTTTTTTAAATAGGCATTTGGGATGCTGCTAAAGGAAATTACTGTAGTTTTCCTTGTCCCAATTAACAGAGAAGCAGGGAGTTCAGATGATGATGGATCTGTAGCCCATTATGCTGAAATATGTCCTCACTCCTTAAGTTCAAGAATACAATTCCTTCAGAAATGACAGATGGCTCATTTCACTGGGTTGTTCTTCCAGCAGTAGTTGTACTCACTAGTTACGGAAGCAGCATCATCCCTGAGCGTTCAGTTTTGGGGCAATGGTACCTTCAGCTGCAATTAAATGTTGCCATTCCCAGGGCTTGGTAATAGTGGCTCCCAGGTGGGAAGTAAATTCCTGTAGGTGGAACTGATCTGGCACTTTGCTGCACAGAAGGAGGTGATCCTCATCCCCGATGTGGGCCGCTGGCTGCGTGGTCCTGTCCCATTCCTTGTGCTGGCACAGGTCCTGCTGTGCCACAGTTAGTTTAGTACACCTGCAGAAAGCTAGCCCAGTGGAAGGAAACAGTTAAAGGTGAGTGCAGTGAGCTAATGCTTGGATGAATTCAGCTGGGTCCTTCTCAGGGGACTTCTCTTTGCGTGGAGAGCAGCCCCTGACACTGGCAGGGCTGGTGCGGGCGGTATCCAAAAGATCTCCTGATCCTGCCTCAGGTCTGTCTGGAGAGCTTGCTCTCTGGGTGGCAAGAAAATGACATTTCACACCACCCTAAGCAGCTCATCTGTGTCTGCCCAGCGCTCAGATTTTCAGCAGGAGCTGCTGAAAATGCCCAAGTCAAACACAGCGTGTGCGAAAGTCAGCCTTGCACTACAGGGTGCAGTTGTGCTCTGAGCGTGCAACTGCACAAAACTGTCAAGTTGTTTTGTGGGGGAAGAAATATCTCAGGAAATCCAGCCTCCAGCATGGCATGGGAGTTGGTGTGTGGTGCTGCTGTGTGTGTTACAACTTGCTCTTCGGGTGCATTTAATTACTTTTTTTTCCTAATTGACAGAGCACTCCTTTGTTTGAAATCTTTCTGACGAGGAGTTGATTAAATATCTCTGTATGTTATTTTTTTATTTCTTTATCCTCAGTGTAGCTTGGTACTGAATTTGTCTTCCAGTGATCCTATCTCCATATTTTAATTTACAAGTGATCAGTGAGCCGTATATTGTTTTCTGACAGCAGGCACAACTCATGCTGGGAATCTTTTATTCCTTCCTCCCCTCTTCTCTCTCGTGCAGAACTTTTATGTGCATTTCAGGGTTTTGCAGGGAAGTTCCTGATTTTAGGTTTGTGGAGCGTTTTGCTTCGGGGTACATTTGTTTCTTGCTGTTCTTTACACTGACATGGTTTCTGTTTCTTGGGGAAGGTCTTGTTTTGTCCAGGCCAGTGGTACATCCCAGCTGGTGGTCTCTGCCTTAGCCTTGGCTGGACCTGGGAGGCCGTGAGCTTCCCAGCTTTTTCTATCCTTGCCTTTTCTGTATGTGCTAGCAGATGTATGGCTTCTGGGCTTTAAAAAGCCTTTCTGGGTCACACATGCATTCATTCCTCCTCGAGGCCCCACTCAGTTACCTGCTGGTTTGTTAGCTGCTCCACAGGCTCCAGCATGGCTGGTAATGCCAGGCTGTTCCCTAGCCAAGCACGTGTCCTTGTCACTGCCTGCAGTCTTCATGTGCAGAGACGGACTTGACCTGCTCCCTGGTGTTTGGTGGGTCTGCAGTCTTGACTGTACTGCTTTTGGGGAGGGGCAGGGCGTGGGGCCACTTGTAGGTACTCCGGGATGATCAGGCTTCTTGGGGCTGGAGCTGGTGGGGGTGCGGGTGAGCAAGCGGATCCACCACAGGGTTTGAGGAGAGGTGCCTGTTCTCCTTTGCCGCAGCACCCTCTGGCACCATTTTGAGAGCATCAAACTCCACTCCCCAGGCTGCAGCAGCACAGTGTCCTTCAGTCCTGTGCTTGTGCTTGAGGCTGAGTACTGGGCAGGGCTGTTGGACAGGTGATGGTCAGCATGGACGTGCATAGCTACTTAAGTACCCGGCTGGTCTTGCTGCAGCAGCAGCAGCAGCTGTGAGGCTGGGGAGTATCTGGGCTGCCTGCTGGGCTGTGGACTTCACAGCAACTTGCTGAACATGTTGAAATGCAGGTCACTTGGTGGTGAGAGTCACAGCTTCAGCTCTTTTGTCTGACCACGTGGGAGGGGGCTGAAGCTGAGCCTTCCTCAGGAAAGGGTTAACGCTGTCTTTCCTTCCCACAGAGCTGCTCTCCCAGTAATTCAATCATGTCAGCCTGTTTGCAGGCAATAATTCATTGTTATAGGAACACTACAGTAAAGTGACAAGTTAATAATGGCAGTAATAATGGCAGGCAAAGTCTAATGCTATTTCCCTTTCTGCTGCTCTTGTTGCACCAGCAGCCTCCCATGTTGGCTAATGCAATTTGCAACCTCACTAATCCAGTTTCAGGAGAAATTGTGTTCAGTTAAAAGAGAATAGCCGGAGTCTGTGCTGCCATGTTCCTGCCTTCTCTGGGGAGGTTGCCCCAGTGCTGGAAGCCTTTGTCTTTACTTTGCTGTGATTTCTGTGCTGTGGTTAAGCTTAATGAGCACAGTCCTCCTAGGAGCATCTTGTTTTCTTCCCTTCTGCAAATGCCTTTCTTCTGATGCCTCCTCTCCAAAAGGACTTGCAGATCTTTCCCTTCTGAACGTTGGTTTGATTTCAACTAACCTAATAAATGTGAGTCACCCAGCTCTTGCCATGCTGAATCAGTAGGCTGGCATGTACTTGCTTGACTCTGTTCAGTCATCAAAGCAGGAGTCCTTGCAGTGTCTGGGGAGGTGGAGGAGGCTCCTCAGCCCTGCTTTGTGGAAGGGAGAAGAGCTGGCAGGGGTCTGAATGTCAGTACATGTCTAAGCCTGTGGCAGGTCCTGTGCACTGGTCTCTTGAATCCCAGGCAAGCATCCTCCTGGAGGAATTCAGGCCCTGAGTGCATTTCAGGCTCTAGTAAGGGAAATGATGAAGAACCTCCGGGATGTGACCACAGGCTGAGGGGATGGCTGAGTTTGTGCTGAAGGCCTGACCAGTGCCCTTCAGGGCTGTACGCTGAGTGTGCTGGGGAGAGAGGGGTTCCTTGTAGAAGTCACTGTGGGGCTGTGCTGCTGGAAAAGAATCTCTCCTGCCTTGCCTGCTTAGCCCACTGTATGGTGTTAACCCAGAGCTGGGCTCAGGTTGGACTGGCCTCATTTCTGCCCCCCCTGCACACACACCTCAGCACAGTGAAATCTCGGTGGAGGCTTTTAAAATTAGGACATTTCCCTGGAAAACTTTTTGCAACATTTCATCAGTTCTTTCCAAGCAGAAGTGTTCTCTGGAGGAGCTCTCCCCAGTGAGCAGCAACCTCCAAAGTGGGACATGACCTCCCTGCTGTGGTGACAGGGCTTTCTGGGGACTCTCTGGGATGTGGTGGCCATCCTCCTGCCCACCCTTTTGTGCCACAGCTGCTGATTCATGCAGAGCTAGCTCCTTCCCCAGTGGATGGCCCCCTCCTCCTTTGCCGCAGGAGCAACATTCTGGGGTTTTGTGTGGGGCTGTTTTGAGGAAATCAAAATATCTTCAGCTGCAATTAAACATTGCCATTCCCAGGACTTGGTAATAGTGGCTCCCAGGTGGGAAGTAAACTCCTGCTATTGTGTTTTCTTGCTGCCTACAAGGCAAAATGATGTAAGGTGTTTGAGACGGAGCATCTTCTTTATCACAGCATTTTTAGGTACAGGTTACAAAGTGCTTTGTTAAAGTTAAGTGTTGTAACCCCAGCTTGATGATGAGGAAACAGAGGGGAGGGAGCCAAGAAGCAGCAAGTCAGCAGAAAAACCATGAATCACATCACTGTCTCGGTCCTCCTCCTCTGATGACTGCTCTCCCATCCCCCAAATATTTGTATAACTGTGCTTACCACATGCTCAGCTTGAGGAGACTGATTGCCTGCTTGATGATTTGGAGAAAATGTCTACTGCCTATCAGCTTGTAGAGAATCTGGCTGTGTCATAGCTTGCTGTGGTTGTAAGTTGTGTCTGACCTGAGGTCCCAGCCAGAGGTGCAAACTCTGAGGACCAGAAGCTGCCACATGCATCTTGAGATAATGATAAAACTGACTTGTTGCCAGTGTAAATTGAAAGCCTTAATAGCATATGTAGGGCCAATTACAGTACATTAAGGTACAATATCCTCTTTACTGGCACTCTCCAGGGAGCCAGGAGACATTGTGGCAACAGGATTATGGTTTGCAGATGATATGCACGATAACTTCACCTAGACGCAGGCACCTGTTCCTCTCACAGAGCAGATGTTTGGGAGGCTGTTAAGAGAACATCAGCCTCTTGACAGCCAGCAGAAAATGCTGGATAGCTGTGTCTGTTCACACCACTGTGCCCACCACCTCTGCTGCCTGACACTGGGCTGGAGCAGCCCTGCCCTGCCTCACCTAAAGCCTAGAGCCTGGGGCACACAGGATCAGCTCAAGTTTGAAGGCCAGTCCCTTTCCTGGCTCTCTGCCCAGGCAAATCCTCAAGTCAGGAAAGGGAGTTTCCCCCTTTTAAGTAGGGTGAGGTTTCACTGGCTGGGTGCCTGGGGTGTCAGACTTCTTGCAACCTCACCAGTACACCAGCAGCTACAACCATTTCCATGTCATGGCAACATCTCTAAACGTGACCTGGCAAGCTGCACGTGGCATGGAGAGACTCAGTTTGCACTGGAATAGGCTTACCACCACTATGGGAAGAGATGGATAGACTCCCTGGCGTTGTATTGTGCCATTCCCATTAACAGTATTAACTGTTTCCCCTTTTTAAATAATTTATCCCAAATGCAAAATGAGCTTTGTGGATTTGTTTGTGTGTCTGTGAACAGTGGCTGATGGTCAGCCCCATGGGAGAGCAGAAGTGCGAGTTACCCCACAAAGCTTCCCATGTCTTAACCAGGATCTTTCCCCTGAGGGTGGGGCTGCCCCAAGGTGTAAGCTGTGTGCCACAGCATTTCCAACTTAGCTGTTATTAGCCTGTGGTCCATAAAAGCCTTGAATCACTACTGTAGGATCTGTGAAAGGTAGTGAAGAAGAGATGGGTGCCTGTGTACTATGCAGGAATCAGCACCAGGATGTGGAAGCATTTGGCATTCACAGAATTGGAAAAGACTGAGAATGTCCTCTCTAATTCTGTGGGAGGGAAACAGAACCTGCACTTGCATCTTCTGCAGTGTGCCTCCCTTAGGAAAATAATTCATGTCTGATGAAAAGTGCATTGGCAGGGATGTCATTACATATCACTGATACCTCTAATCTAGAGGAAACTTTGTGCACAGTCTTATATGAACCTCTGCAAGAGTATAGTCTGGCAGAAAGAAGACCTGTGATTCCTTGCCAGGGCTTGCTGCTCCAGCTGGGAGCAGCTGTAGAAGCACTACCTCATCAATATCTTGGGGACTCAGTGCAAATGTGGGCAAATTACTGACTGCTGGCTGCAGTGGCTGCCAAGGATGGCTTGGAAGGATGGGGGTGTGTGTGTGAAATTTAAGATCTCATTTTTGCCAG
The DNA here is from genome assembly GCF_963513975.1 of Fringilla coelebs. NCBI lineage: Eukaryota > Metazoa > Chordata > Aves > Passeriformes > Fringillidae > Fringilla > Fringilla coelebs. The sequence goes on along the minus strand of NC_140029.1, from coordinate 111,970,328 downwards.
TGTTAGTAAGATTGCTTCCCCATTGCTCTCAAAAATATTTCTTCCCAAAGGTTGCATGGTAGCAGGGAAAGCTGCTGAGGGGCCATCTGAGAGTCCTTGGATGACCTCAGGGGCTCATGCTGTTTGTACACAGTGACAATTACTGTGATTATGGTCTGGGAACAAGCCCTCATTGCTTCATTGGAATACATCTGTCATGTACAAGGTGGGTCTGTTGTCCCAAGCACTAAGATTAGAATTAATCAGTGTCAGCCGTCCTCATTTCATCTCCTGGAGGTGCCACAATGTGGGAAGAGCACTGTGAGAGAGATGTGCTTGCCTCTCAGCAGCTCTGGTCTATGTGTACCCTGGCTTTGTGTGTGTGTGTGTTGATATTGAGCAACCCACCACACACAGTGTGTGTGTGTGTGTATACTGCATTTTAATAGATATAGGGCTACTGACTTAACATACACAGTTGCTATAGTAACAAAGGTTGCCGTAGTAACGGTTGCAGAAAATAATCCAGTACCAATTAAAAATAAACTGTTTGGAAAGGGGGCTGGGGGAGAAACGAAACTGCTGAGAACCACCTTCTCCTTTATTGGTTCATCTCCTAGGGACTTGGAAGATTGATTAATGCTCGAAATAATTGTTCTTAACCAATGGTGAGCCAAAAAGGTGGGATGAAGGTGGGTGTGGTGACTAAGGCTGTTGTCCTGGAGTGAAACAAAGGGGAAGGAATGTGTCTGGGGTATGGCAGAAATACAAGAGGGTGACACTGACTCTTTCCATTAGGTTGAAGTCCCTAGGGAGAAAAAACAAGGACAGTTTCCCTCCTTTCCTTCCTCCAGTGTCTGCATGCCATACCACAGGCACCAGGCACGGATTCTTTATTAGCATACTGATTAAAGCCACAGGCAATCCAGGCTCCAGGGGAATGTCTGATGCGATACCAGGATGCCTATCTCAGATGTGATAGCACAGAAAGCATTGCTGTGGTGGGAGTTCCTCCCATTTGAAGTTGTTTGTGCCCATCCTCTCCCTGGGCACCGTCACTCATCACTTGTGCCGACAGGCATCCGAGGCCCTGGTGCCCAAGGGAAGCTGGAAGCAAAGCATGATGCAAAGCAAGGAGCCCGTGCCTTGGTGAGAGAGAGAAGACAACATTGCTTCCTCACAAACACAGGATGCGTGGGATGTGTTTCCAGGGTGTGGATGGGCACAGGTCCCCTGGCAGCCTTCAGTTGTTTGTGCCTGTGGTGCCACACTTTCGTTGTGCCACTTGGACCCGTGCGCTCTTCAGGTTTTATTTAAGAGATTTGCAGCTTGTCAGCAGCAAGGCAGCATTCCCCCTTTCAGAGGGAAACAGGGGTGTGAGGAGAGGTGAAGGAGGGGAGGCCCATGGTGGCAGAGCTGCTGGGGAGGAGTGATGTGTCTGGCTGGATGGGAGCTGCCCCTCTCCCCTGTCTGTGGCTGGTAGGGACTTCAGGGCACATCAAGCACAAGTGTCACAGGAGGGCGCCTTGTGTCCTCCCCTGCCAACAGGAATGCCCTGGCTCAGGGCTGGGGTGACAAGCAGAGTGTGAGCACACACTGCAGCAGAGGCTCTGTCTTGTGTTTGTACAGGGAGAGAGGAATTGGGAATCTGTGTGTCTCTCCTTACAGGAACTAGAGCTAATGATTCTGCTGCATCATCCTCAACACTGTGGGACTGCTTAACTACAGCATGGGAACTGCACTTGTGCTTGGGAAGCAAAGAGTCTCTGGCTTGTCCTAGGCTGTGCAGTTTGTGGTGGAGTTGGAGCCAGATCTCCTGGCTGTGGGAGCAGAGCTTGCTCCCTGCTGATTCCTTCCAGTCTGGCGCTCTTTCTCCTATTCCAGTTGTGCCTGCACTTCCTCCTGTAGCTATTGCGTGTCTGTGGGATACATCTCACTGAGATGGCTGGCATGTGACAGCAGTGGGGTCTCATTTAATTCACTTTCTTCAGAAGTGGTTTTCTCTGGAACTGGTCAACAGCTCATTGCCCTGAGGTACAAGTGGTATGATTTCACCATGAGAAAAACCACTGAGTTTGGGTGTAGTCATCTTACTAAGTCTGGTGCCTTAGACAACTGTGAATTAAGAAGTTTTGTAAAGGTCAGACTGTGAAAAAAGAGCCTCTCTTGCTGAGGGACACAGTGGGAGGATCCAGGCGTAGCTAGGGGTTGAAAGGAGAGATTTGGTAGAAAATCTAAATGTCTTAAGGGTATGTGGGACCCAAGCAAGAGGGCACTCTCTGGTCCACCCCAAATCTGGTGAATTTCTTTCCTGTGTTAATGACCCGCCTCCTTTCATCCTTCTCCATTCCCCCTTGCAGTGACCAAGCTGCAGGTGAGCAAGTCGAAGCGCAGCATCACTCTGGTGGAGAACCGGCCCATCCCCCTGAACTGCTCGGTGAAATCCCAGACCAGCCCCGACTCCCACTTCGCCGTGCTGTGGTACGTGCACAAGCCCTCGGACACCGATGGAAAGCTCATCCTGAAGACCACGCACAGCTCTGCCTTCGAGTACGGCACCTACGCGGAGGAGGAGGGGCTGCGGGGCCGGCTGCAGTTCGAGCGCTCCGCCTCGGGCGGGCTCTTCAGCCTGACGGTGCAGCGGGCAGAGGTGCGGGACAGCGGCAGCTACTACTGCCACGTGGAGGAGTGGCTGCTCAGCCCCAACCACGCCTGGTACAAGCTGGCAGAGGAGGTGTCGGGGCGGACCGAGGTCACCGTCAAGCAGCCAGGTGGGGTCCCCTTGGCACGGCCTGTAAAATTGCCACCCTGTCCTTGCATCCTCATGCCTGCACATCTCTGCGTGGAAGGAGGGTTTTCCCTCCTTTGATGTGACTCCTGTCCCTCCAGGCTGAGCCTTTCAGTGTCCCCACGTGAAGGTTGTCCATCCCCCATAGTCTATAGGGCAACTGCGTCCAGCCAGGTTTCATTATCCTTGAGAGCATCATGTAGCAAGAGTGTCAGCTAGCGACTTACTGAGAGAGAACCCCTGTGTGTGTGCCTGTCTGGGAAAGCAATTTTATGTCTTGCACACAGTTTAATTTTACTCTCTGCCTGTATCCTGGCAGGCACAGGGAGCTTTGTGTCTTTTCCCTTTGCACATGAGATGGGAATAACATTTAATGAGGTGGGGAGCTGGCTGCCAGGAAAGGAGAAATCTGCTCTGTGGGTGGTTTCTGTGGCAGTGGATTACACTGATAAAGGTGAGCTGGTGGAGGGGCTAAATATAGCCCCCACAAACTGGAGCAGAGGGGAGAGGCAGGGAGGCAAGTACTGTCCAGAGCATTGGTACTTCATGAAGAACCCTGCCTTGTCCCTGCTTGCTCCAGCTGCCTGTGTCTGGAAGATAAAATCCCTCAGGTAGGATGGATACAGCTGGATATCAGGGCTGGAGTAGGGTATTTAGTGCATTTTCTGTGTCTGGATTGGGCTGTCTAGACAAGCTCTGGGGACAAGGGTGCAAGAGGGATGGTGGATATGGGCCTCAGTGCAGCTTTGCCTGGTCACGCACACAGGAAGCACAGCAGAGCATGGCTTGCTGCCAGTGCCAGCTCCTTATTTCTGTCTGCAGAGTCCCGAGATGGATGAGGGAGGGTGGTCAGGGATGGGGGCTGTGACTGTCCCCTCCTTTGCATTACCCATCTCTCTCTGGGAAGTACAGTGCTTCTTGCTTGCTGCAGCAACAGTACCAGGGAAGTCCAGGCTGGCCCTGGAAAGAATTGTGAGGGATTTAGGAGAGTTGGACACGTCATTTCGCATAAAAGAGCTGATTCCAGTCACCCTCCCGTGTATCAATGAAGTTGTGGAGCAAAAACCAGGGACATTCCCAAGGCAGCAAAACACTGCGTGTGTGACTTTGCCCTCATGCCACTTCTTGTTTTGCAGTGGGGCTTCCCTGTAATCAGCTGCCTGTTCTCTACCTTGCTGGTTTTTTTCCTTTTTCCACAACAGGGGGCTTACTCGTTGGGGTGTGATGAGGCTACTGCCTCATCCTAGGAGGAGAACAAGAAAAGAGGGAGGTGTGATCTCCCTTCATTAGGTCTCTGCGCACTTAGGACCTCCCAGGTCCTGCTGGGAGATTGGGTTTCCAATTCCCTGCACTGAATGGGTCATTGTTGGGGACTAGCCTGAAATTTTCAGAAGACCCTAAAAACCACAAGCCTTATTTTCTTCTCCTCCTCTATTTTTTTTTATCCCTTCCTTTCTCCACCATTTTTTCCTCTACTTCCTTATTTCTTTCATCACACCCCAGGATTGTGGCCATGCAGGAAAGGCTTGTGGGGTGACAAAGGACCCTTGCAGCCCTTGGTCACGTTGCATTTCTAATGGGCTTTTCCCATAGATAACCGCCTGCAGGTCAGCCAGACCCACAAGAACATCACGGTGCTGGAGAACGAGTGGGTGACCCTGGAGTGCCTGGTGAAGAACAGGACCAGCCTCTCATCCCAGCTCTCGGTGGAGTGGTCCATGTGGCGGCCGGGCCGCGCCGAGAAGGAGGTGGTGGCCTGGCTGAGCCGGCAGAGCACGCTGCACTACGGGGAGCCTGCGGTGCTGGGCGACCTGCGGAGCCGGCTGCGCCTGGAGAGCCCGGCCCCCGGCCTCTTCCTGCTCTCCATCCAGAACTCCACCGTGCGCGACAGCGGGGCCTACGGCTGCCGTGTGGAGGAGTGGCTGCTCGATCCCGGCGACCGCTGGTACAAGCGCGCAGAGGAGCTCTCCGGGCTCAGCACCCTCACAGTCAAGCAGCCAGGTCAGTGGGATCTGGGGCAGTCTGCCCTGAGCAGCCTTGTGCCCTCTTGGGCAGACACGAATCATCATCTGTCTGTCAGTGACACTGGGTCCAGGCGAAAGGCAGGACCACAGGACAGACCACGCTGATTCCTTTATCCCTGCCTTCTTGATTGCCCTGCTTTTCTAGAAAGAGTGTAGAACAAGCTCTGCAAATACAACTAGATGGGCTTGGCATTTTGTCACTGCATCTACAATTTTCTCTTTTTTTTCAGCATTTTTGGCAGATTAAATGGGGTAGGCTCCTGATTTTACTCATATTTTGATTGAGAATAGGATGGAAGAAGCTACCTGTGCTTCCCAGGTGTGTGCCTCAGAGGCAAGGTCCTTTCATGAGAAGAGGGCAGTGGAGGCACACTGCTGAGTCTTACTGAGCTTGCTGACAACCAGCACCCCCAGATCCCTTTCTGCAGAGCTGCTCTCTAGCTACTCCTGTCCCAGTTCTTCTTGTGCATGGTGTTACTTAGATCTAGGTGTAAAATCCAGTCAGTTCAACTTGTTAAATTCCATTCCATTAGTTAAAGTTCAGAACTCAAATCTATCTAAATCACTTTGTAAGGCCTCTTGTCCCTCAAGAGAATCAGCAGCACCTGCCAGTTTGGTATTGTCAGGAAATTAGCTAATGGTGCATTCAACTCCTCTATCCAGATCTTTGAAAAATATATTGAACAGCGCTGCCCCTAAAATTGAACCCTGAGGAACACCACTGGTGACCAGTTACAAGCCAGAAGTAGCCCCATTCACTGTATCCATTTGAACTCGGCCCTTCAGCAAGTTCTGCACCCAGTGCACCATGAACCCCCCCCATCCCACAGCTGGAAGGGTTCTGTGAGGGACAATATGAAAAGCCTTATTTAAATTGAAAAACTGCATCTGCTGCCTTCCCTTAGTCCACTGACAGAGCAGGTGAAACAAGAATATTAAATTATTTAACCAGACTTCCCCTCTGTGAAGCCATGTTGGCTGTGTCTGATGACTACATGGTTCTGTGAATGCCTTTCAGTAGTACACAGAATAATCTTCTCCATAGTTTTTCCAGGAACTCAGGTTAGACTAACAGGTCTGTAGTTTCCTGGGTCTTCTCTCATGTCCTTCTTATAAATTGGAATATATGCTGGCCAGATTCCAGCCAAAAAGCACTTCCCCAGACTCCCAGGGCCTTTGGATATGTTCAGGAGGAGCCCTGCTATAACACCTGATGAGTCCCATCAGGCCCCATGGACTTGTGGACACTTGGCTGACACAGTTGATCCCTCACAATTTCAGAGTCTGTGGATGGAAAAGTTACTGTTCCTGCACTCACAGTCCTCTGACTCATGGGACTGGGCAGCCCAAGGTCTATCAGTATTATTAAGGTCTGAGGCAGAAGAACATTGAATTCCTCTGCTTCTTATTCATCCCTATTAAATAGGTAACTATCTTCAATAGGTATCAGACATCATCCTGCTATTAACAGCTTTTAAAAAGTGCTGACACAACACTGACCAATTTCAACTCTAATTGAGCTTTGACGTTTGTCTCTTCTCCCTGCATATGTGAACTACAACTCTCTAATCTTTCTGCAGAGCCTGGCTTCCAGAGATCATACAATTTCTTTCTCCTCTTGAGCTCCACAAGGAGTTGCTGTTCAGCCAGTGTAGCTTGACTTAGGACACAGTGGAGTTGCCTGCTCCTGTGCTCCCAAAAGGTGGTTCTTAAGACTGACCAGCACTGATGGTCTCCTGAACGCTTAAAAGTAGATTCCCAGAGTACTCTGCTAAGTTTTGCCTGTTTTAACAACAGATAAGATGCAAAGGCAGTTTTCCTTGGAAGATACAAATTCCCTAGTTTTTGAGGCATATGACTCAAGATTAAATGTCTATCTTAAAGGCTGTAGGAGAAATAACAGTACAGTCCTCCTTTACTGAGTACTTTCCAGCTTCTAAAGCAACCACTCTCTGCATGTTCTGCAGTGCTTCATGCCTGCCCATTCCAGCAAGATGTCAGCCTTGTAACTGCAACGGAGCTGGCAAAAGCATGAGGTTCTGGAAAGATTTTAGTGGTCATTCCTGGCAGAGATTTGTACTGTGGAGGAGCAGGGGACAGCAGAGCTCTTATCTGCCTCATCTTTACTTGGGAACTTTTGTTGGCCAGAGTGGCTTGAGCGGAGAGACCTCCCTAGGCAATCCCTGTGCCATGCTGGGTTGTCAGTACAGCTCTCCATCCAGTGTGATAATTGCCAGCCCTGATGGAGGAGATAATGAACAGCAGGAAAAATCTCTGAGGCTCCTCTTGAATTGCAGAAGAATGTGGAGTGGGAAGAAGAGAGGGAGTTGGGAGTTCACTAATTGAAATTTTTTTTTCTTGAAGTGCTTTGTTGTTGTTTGTTTTTGTTTCATAGCAGTCAGTACTTAACAAAATGACTAACTGTGCTTGTGACTCATGTCTCATTAGTGAGGATCTCCAGCCTCATCTGTCAGGGCTATAATCATCAGCAAGGGGGGGAAAAACCTCTCAGCACCTTCAGACATCAATTCTCCTCTTTCTGTTTAACCCGCTAAAGGTGAGGGAGGCTTTGTGTTAGTTTTGACGAGCCATTTCCTTTCCTTCCTCCTTTTTACCTTAGTAGTCCCCAAAATTTCATGACTTAACTCATTCCTGTTTCTGCTCAGGAGTCTTCTTTGGGAAGATGTGAACTGCAAATACTCATATTGCTTATATGGCCTGAAGAGCTCTGGCCTTAATTGAGGTTTTCCTCATGGGACCATGTAAAAAGTGTTGGGCAGGTGCTGTAATGAGAAGCCCACTGGGCACAGCAGCTCTGTGGCTGATGCGAGCTGAGGGACAGTAGCCCCTTCCTGAGAGACACCCAGGGTCTGCAGAAGGGAGGGCTTGCCCAGCTCTCCTCACTGGAGAAGAAAGTACCTCTCTCTTCAGTGAGCTATCGACTTGCCCTTCCTGCTCAGCTCCCACTTCGGAAAGGGCTTTTTAATCTTTAAATGAAAGCTTAGATCCAGACTGATTGTGATCCCTGGAGTATGTGCTCCCTGGCAAGATGACTAAACCAAATGTTAATTGCTCTTGAAGTCAGCCTTTAATCAACTCATCGTGGGTTCTGGCCACTGTGTCTCAGTTAGGTAAAAACATCTCTTTAGCCTTGCAGCAAGCACTAGAGGGAAAAAAATGAGTAAGACTTTTGGAGCATCCTTGCTGCATCAGTGTTGAGACCATCTCTTTGGAGGAACCTCTTACCTAAATGACTTTCCAAGCTGCTGGAAAAGGTCATAATGACTTCCAAGTCCTTTGAGCACTCTCAAAGCAGTAAAAAGCAGGGAGTGCAATGTTCTCTGCAGCAGTAGCTGGGGAGGAATAGCACATGGCTCCTCAGCACACGCACCAAACCTTGGTATCCTGACACATAGCATGTCTGGATGAACTGCAGCTTTCTCCTCTCGTCCCTTAGTTGGGGTGAGGGTGGGCAAGGGTAGGATGGTGCTTGCAGCCAGTACCTGTTTGACCCTGTGCCAGATGGTGGGTGCATGGCGAGGTGAGGATGCTGTGCCTGCAGTGTTGGCCTCAGAGGTCCCTGTGAGTCTTGGCATGCTGCATCAAGATTTGGGTTTTGCTTGGATTGTTCCCAGCACCAGAGTCATGACAGTTTGTGTTGAGATAGGATGGTTTTGTTGCTAGCTCAGCGCTCATCTCTTGATTTTTGTCATCTCAGATCCCACCTTGCAGGTGGACACAGCCACCGCCAACCTCACAGTGCAGGAGAAGGAGTCCTTCCCGCTGGACTGCAGCATCCTGTCCCGCTCCAGCCCAGAGTCCCACTTTGCAGTGACGTGGTACAGCCTGCGGGCCAAGGAGGCGGGCGACCACACGGAGGAGGGGGAGGAGGAGGAGGAGGAAGAGAGGGAAGCGGTGCTGAGTGTGGGCCCTGATGCCATCTTCAGCCCCGAGGCTGGTCGCTGGGAGGGCCGCCTGCGCTTCCAGAGGCTCTCGGCGGTGCTTTTCCGGCTGACGGTGCTGCAGGCCGGCGGTGCCGACACGGGCAACTACTCGTGCCGAGTGGAGGAGTGGCTGGCGGATCCCAACGGCGTCTGGTACCGGCTGGCCCAGGAGGAGTCGGGGATGGTGGCTGTGCACGTGCAGGATGCAGGTGAGAAGTGGTGATGACTGTCTGGGGCCGTGGCCCTGGCATCCCCTGAATCTTCTGTTCAACCAAGATGAAAAAACCAAGGAGTGAATGAGTGGGACTGGGGCAAGTCTGTGGTGCTGGTACTTTTCCAATCAACTCAAGGGTTTATAAGATACTATAAAATCTCCACCAGGGAGGACTGTGCTATTTTTGGGGTTTTTAGAATGAAGGAGGAATTGAGAATTTGACTCTATGTTTTTAGAAGGTTAATTTATTATTTTATGATATTATAGTAAAGAATGTTATACTAAAATTATATTAAAGAATAGAGAAAGGATACTTACAGAAGGTTCTAAGGAATGATTATGAAAATTTGTGATTGTTTTTAGAGTTTTGACACAGTTGGATGGTGATTGGTCATTAAGTTAAAACAGTTTAGGTGAAACTAATTAAACAACTGCTTGTTGAATAAACAATTCTTAGCTACATTTTAAAGTAGTAAAATACAGGGGAAATAATTAGATAATTATTATTTTCATTTTTTTCTGAAGCTTCTCATCTTCCAAAAAAAATATCCTAAACAAAAAATTTTTTCCAAAAAATATAACAATATCACTCATTAAATTCTTGAGGGGATAAAGCTGAAACATGCCCTGTTAGAACTTTCTGCTTTTCTAACACTGTTATTTTTCCCAGAGCTCCACCTTTTGCTTTGACATGGAATAATGAGCATCTGGTTTTCTATGTTTCTGAGGAAGTTTGCATGCCCTGATTAGAGTGAAACCATGAAATGTGACCACCCTGTGTCTCTTTCCAGGCTCCACACTGCAGTCTGTCATCTGCTCCAATGATGCCCTCTTCTACTTTGTATTCTTCTACCCCTTCCCCATCTTTGGCATCTTGATCATCACCATCCTCCTGGTGCGGTTCAAGAGCCGAAACTCCAGCAAGAACTCGGAGGGCAAGAATGGGGTTCCCTTGCTGTGGATCAAAGAGCCTCACCTCAACTACTCTCCCACTTGCCTCGAGCCACCAGTCCTCAGCATCCACCCGGGAACCATGGACTAAAGAGGCAGAGACACCTGTAGGGACGCACAGAGGGAGAGAAGTAGAGATAAACCCGGAACCCCGAGGAGCACAGTGGGGTTTGTTGTTCTTGTTTCATTTGTTTCAGTGTCTGTGCTCCGACACAGCGGCTGAGCTCTGCCCAGTCAGCAGGAGCAGGAAGGTCCAAGGCTTCCTCCAGCACCTGTGGGAACGTACCCCCTCACCCCAATGGACAGAGGCACTTGCTGTACATAGCAGATGTTCCTCTCGGACTAATTTGACTCACATCAGTTGCTGTCTTATGGGCTGTTGCTTTTTTATCTTTTTTTTTTTTGGTCACTCAACTGTAGACTTTCCCTGCCCTCCACATAGTGTGGAGTTCCCAGGGGGTATTTGGTCCTAGGATGATCTCTTTGGACGTAAACATACATATTTTCCAAAACAGACTGGTTTTCCTTCTCTGACTCAGTGCCACAGTGAAGAAGATCTTTTCCCGAGGTGCACTGAGCCAGCTCCTCCCTCTTCCAAAACAGACAAAGCGAGGTCTGTCCCCAGAGGGGTTAACTGGGCTGTCTATCAAGAGGTCCATTTCAAAGACTGGCTGTAGCCTCAGCATCTTCTTGCCTCCACCTTACTCGTTTTCTCAGGAGGGAGCAATTCACCTTTTGGGAGTGTTCCCAGGTCTTGGAGAGACTGAATATTGAGCGTGCTTGCGGTCAGGATAAAAGCAGTTTAGTTTGTCTCACGGAACTGAAGGGGGGGAAAGGAAGGACACCTGAAAGCCCTGACTATGTTGTAGCAAAGAGGGTCCTTGTATGGTTTCACCAGAGTCATGCTCCTCCCTGGTGTCCATGCTACCATTTCTGATGAGGCAGATCTCCTCTGTGCCCCAGTCATTTGGGAATGGGGGGCTTAATCCAGTCTCTGAAGGCTTCAACATGACCAAAGTAAAGACTCTAGGAAGGAGGAAAGGAGAAGCTCCACGGTCAGGTTCACGGTCCCTGGATGGTTCAGCCAAGGAGCCCAGTAGCAAACATGCCACGTAGCGGGGACGTGCAGTTAACCACCATGCGTCACGAGTTTTCCTGTGGCTGCACTGCTCCCCAGTGTGAGCCTGGACAAAGCAAGGGGCCTGCAGCACATCACCCCCCTGGGGATTTCCCTGTTCCCTTGGCCAAGAGGAATCTTCCCCCTGCGTGTATCTGCCATTTGTTTCTGAGACTTTAGGAAGAGAATCTGTTTCTCCATAAGCTCCCCCTCCTGGCAACGTCACCTGCTCTTCTAAGAGTTGCTGTGGCAGGAAATGCTGTTCTTTCTGTGAAAGATATGGCTCTTGTGAACCAAACCAGGGCTCTCGCCACGTGGGGCACCTGACCTCCTGCACCCCCTAATGCCAAGAACCCCTGCCCTGCCCTGTGGAGGAAACCGCCTCCTCCCCCGTAAGCGTTACGTCTGGCGGAAGAAAATGTTTGCCAAAAATGGCCTTTTGTTGTCTTCCTTGATGTCTTCCTGGCAAATCCGGCCATTTTTTTTCTTGCAGCATGGCTGAAGCCAACCAGGGGCAGACAGGTGCAGCCACAAGACCCCCCTGCCTCACGTGTGAGAGGTGCCATACCCACACCGTTGTCCTCTCCGGAGGGTCGGACTGCTCTTTGGGAGCAGAGGGGACCTCAGCAGAAGCTCTGTAGCAGTAAGTCAGTTAGACCCTGATGCCTTGACGTTTCAGAGGTGGTGAAGCTTCAGGTAGGAGATCTGCACCATGAAGCCTCACTCCTGTCTGGGAGAGGACCCACGTGGTTGCAGATCGTCCTGTGCTAAGGTGTTTGAAGTTCGTCACCTCTGCACCTCCACCAGAACAGCACTGGTTTCTTCTTCTGCTGGGAAGCCCCAGTTTCACTTGTCCCTCTGTGAAGTCTGCCTCCTCGAGAAGTAACTGCTTACTGGCCCCAGCATATGCATACAATCACATTCCTATATCTGTATGTATCGCACACCCGCACACTTGTCTTCCCTTTCTGGCTAAGGCATCTGCAAAGAGAGGATTGGGATGAGAAGGGAATGGAAATGAAGAATTGAGGTGCAAACAGCTGCAGTTGCAAGCCAGTGGGTATTGTTTTCTAACTGTACTATCTCCTGTATGTACTGCTCCCAGGCAGGAACCATGACTCACTTCAGCTTTAAGGAAGAAGAGAGAATGAAGTCAGCGGGAGCCGTTCTTTCCTGGGAGAGCTCTGCTCTGTGCCTGAGCCACGCTCCTCCTCGCCAGCCTGTCTGCCCCAGATCAGGGCTCTCCTGGAGGCCTGCCACAGGGGCCAGGCTTTCCTGGGAAGTGGCTCCCACAGTGGTCCCTGAATGTACCTTGCTGGTGACATTTCTCCATTGCTCTGGCAGTGTGTTGCCCAGTCTCAAACTTCTCTCAGTTTTTATTAAGGCAGCCTCTTCCTGTAATGAGTTTTAACACAAAGCTTTTCAAACCACTCTCTCTGCAGTAACTTTCTGTAACAAACCCAAGAAGAAAGAGAGAGACCTATCCATGCATGATGTGGAAAAATGTTTGGGATTTTTAAAAAAAAAGTGAAAAAAAAACCCAACAAAAACTTTGTACTATGTTGCACTAAAACATGTTTTATACAACACACCCGAGAGCTGTAGTAAACTGTGTTGAAATTGTGAATCTTATTGCAGCTGGTTTTTGTCAGATCTGGGCTTTTATTATGCCTTTGTGTGGACTCACAGCATAAAGGTGTGCTGAGGCCCTCCTCCTGGGAACCCTCTCCCTCTGCCCCTACTCCTTGATGCAGTAACTTCTCTCCCTACCATTGGTAGCACATATTCTCTCTTGCAGCTGGAACTTGCAGACACCTGGCACCTCTGATTTCACACTCCATCCAACCCTCAACCCATGCCATAATAGAATAGAACATTTAACAGAGGCTTGTCAGGACTTTTTATTCGGAAAACACTGGTTTTGAAATTCTTCTGAAAACAGTAAAAGTTCTTTGCTGTGTCATAGTCTGGATTTGAAGAAAAACCTTATTTTAATAGAATTATGCATAGCAAATGTTAAGCAAATTACTTTTAGTAACCTTGATGCTTGATGAAAGCAGAATATAGTTCACTACAGAAGCTGACGTACAATGCAACCTGTTAATTCTCCTTACCCACTTTTGCCTTAAGTAAGGATTTGGTCAGGAGTCTTGAATTCTCCCATATTCACTGAAATAGGGAAGTAGCGTGATGCATTCCTACCTGTATTGCAGGAGTGGTGTGGGATTAGGTAAAATGCGTTGCTCATGCAGCTTTAAGGTCAGGTTTGGGGTTTTTTTCCACATTCATTTGAAACAAATAACATCCTCTGCTAAAATAATTTTGTAGGAAATCTCTGTTGTCCCCAGACACAATGGACTGCTTGTGCTCCCTGCTCCCCTTGTAGAGGGAGGATGCTGGTTTGGAGGGTTTGAGTGGGGTTTGCTGCCTATCCTGCTGCTGCAGCAGGACCAGCAGGGCTGCTGTGGGTGCTACTGTTTCTCTTGAGGACCAGACGATGTGCAGCCACCCTGCAGCACAGGAGGGATGTCTCAGGGGACCACTTGTGTCTTCCCATCAAATCACCAGCCCCAAACTAGCATTGACATGGCCTCCCCACTGAAGCCAGCACACAGAGAAAAGGCAGGTCTGGCTCTGGCTTACATTCTCGAGATTTAATCCAGCAGCATTGCAAACCAAGCAAGAGAGCACGGCTAAGTGTGCCTGTGGGGTGCCCTGCCATCTCCTGCCTAGAGTATGCTGTGCAAGTCCTTGGCTACCTTCTCCAGGCGGTCCTTGTACTCCAGGTGGGCATAGAGGGAGGGGGGAACCCCCTTGAAGGCGTGAATGACGCCCCACCAGCTGGCGGCGATGGCAGCCGTGGAGTCGCTGTCCCCGCCGTGGAAGAAGGCGCGGTGAGCCAGCTCGGTCCAGGAGTCCCCCGCGCCCAGCAGGGCGTCGTAGGCGATCATGGGCGCGTCGTGCCCGCTGCTGCCCCCCCAGCCGCTGTAGCTGAGCGAGGTGTAGAACGAGTCTCTCTCTTCCACGCCGTACTTGGCTGGGAATTTGGGCAACGAGACCCCATCCGAGATGCCTCTCTCCTCCAGGTATTTTTTCCACTTCTCTTCGAAGTAATACCTGCCAAACAGGACGGGATGGAGCGGCTGTAAGTTGTCCCGGGGCAACAGCACGCAGCTGAGCACCACGCAGGTGCCAGCGGAAAACGCGCCACGTCAAGAGCCCGGAGCGAGGGCTCAGCAAAATGGCAGGCGGCCCCCATTTGTCAAAACTAGGGACGTGATTTACGGTAAAAGGTACAAGGACAAGTTTCAGTGAGTTAGATTTCCCCTCCCTCTAGTCACATGGGAGAAGGCAGCCCAGCACCTGCAGGATTCAAAGGCTAAGAGTGAGAACTGAGTCATCCTCCCAAATTCAGAGCAGCTCTACCTCTGTGCGTGCCCCTGCACACAGAGGTGCAGTGAATATGCAGATTTGGTTGTAGCTTTCAAACTGAGCTCAGCCCTAAGCTTGATGCCGTTCCCCAGCTCTGCTTGCCATCTTTCATAAAATCGCAGTTGCATGAGAGGACGATTCTACCTACTTCATAACGGATTCAAAAAATGGCCACAAGTACCTGACCCAAACACAACCCGCCTCTTTTTTTTCTCCCAAATTAAGGTACTCTGAATTGATACGATCCTGTGCCAGGTGTGTGCTGCCCTAGGATTTTGCCATAATGTGATTACTGAAACTTAAGCATGAGCAGACTCGCCTTATGGTACAAGGGCTTTAAGAAATGGCAGTGCAGAGAACGCAGCTCACCATTGCTCCATGTTCTCCTTCACAAAGAAGCCGGATTCCTGCACGTAGGCTTTTGCCCGTGGCAGCACCTCCATCAGCCCCTTCCCCCAGGCCACGGGGGGCACGCTGTTCACCGCATAAGCCGTGAAGAGGGCTGAGGCCAGGGCCCCCAGGTAGCCGGTGGGGTGGTGGTGGGTCATGCGGCCGCTCTCGATGCTGACTTTGACCAGGGTGTCCAGCTGGGCGGGCTGGTAGAAGCGCAGCCCGATGCACATGGCGCGCATGGCCGCCCCGCAGCCCCCTGCCCGCGGGCTGAACGGGATCCGCCAGCCATTCGGCCGCCCCGGATCCAGCTTCCTGGTGCTTTCCACAGACATGGCACCTGGAGACAGGACCACAGAGCCCGAGAGAAAGAAGAAACAGAAACATCAGCAGGAGGTAGCTTGGGAACAGGGGGAAGACAGGCAGGGCAGTGGGAAAGAAAGCATTGCTCTGTGTAAGGGAGTTGAGCTTCCTTTTAAAAACATAAGTCATCTGCTCACATACATATCCCTGCCTTAATCTGCTGGAGCATTCTGCATCCTCCTAAGCAGACCTGACAATTTTTGTTAATGAAAACAAAAGGTCTAGGGGTAGGACACACTTCATTGCTCATTTACTGACATGGTTTATATTTACATTTTGTGTTATCAAAAAAAACCATATATACTAATGGATAGATACACATATACCTGGGTATTTCCCTCTGTAAACAGAAAGCTTTGTAGGATCTCTGACACAAGGCCAGTGTAGGTAACTGCTTTTTCACAGAATTTGGAAAGGCAGACACCCCACAAGCTCCTCATCTCCTCATCACTAATAGAAAATGTACTGATAGAAAATGTTTTCCAGTTCTCCCTTGTTGCAGTTTAGTTTTGTCAGAAAGCCTTGAGT
The DNA here is from genome assembly GCF_963513975.1 of Fringilla coelebs. NCBI lineage: Eukaryota > Metazoa > Chordata > Aves > Passeriformes > Fringillidae > Fringilla > Fringilla coelebs. The sequence continues at coordinate 111,954,598 of NC_140029.1, read as the reverse complement.
GTAGCACCTGTCTCACCTCAACACGGTCTGCATGTCTGGCTCTACTCTAGTCCTCTTTCATAAACTGAAGAGCAGCTGTACTAGGTGAGACCAAAGGTTTGTCCAGCTCACTAGTTCATCTCCAAACACTGCCACTAAAGTGTAACTACAGAAAGAGTATAAGAAATGAGGCAAGCCCACTTCCATCTCTTTCATATTTCTGCTATTTAATTTTTAAAGAAATTACTCTGCTTCTTCCAGTGCTGCTTCTTCAGATTAACACTTTTTAGTCCAACACATTCATAGAACGAAGAAAACACATCCAAGTTTCAAAGCCCAGCCAGCTTCCCCAGCCAAGACAATGAAATGTTTTGAGAGCTAAACCCAAATGCTTGTGTGTAAAGAAGAAACAGTTTTGGAACATTGAATTATCTTTGATTTTCTTCCACCTTGCTTTTTTTTCCTCCTGGTCTTCTCTTCTGCCCCAATTGTAAATACTTCTTTTTCAAGCAGGAAGGTAAATCAAGGCTGGTTTCAATCAGCTTCATTTAAGTTTTAATGAGCTGGACACTGACAAAGGTGGGCTCAACAGACTAACCCCAGTGTGCTGAGTCCTGTCTCTCAGACACACAGGATAACAGCAGCAGCAGGCTGTTACCACATCCCCAAAACTAGACTGTTGCTCCTACACTCTGTTCCCTCACTGGGACGGATAGATGATGAACTTGCAGGTGCTCTGTTACTTTGGAAGTCAAACTAAATGGAAGAGAGTAGCAAGGAAGAAGCCTGGTCAAGCAAATTCACCTCACTTTGGTGCAACTCAGTCTCCATGATCTACGACCTTGCTCATCACAGCCAGGTACTGCACTAAGTCCACTGCAGAGCTCTTGGCTTCTGCGCTTCCAAGTACACATTTGGCAGTAGGGTTTGGTTTATGGCAGCCTGTTTTACCTGCTTTTACAGCCCTCTTGTAACTGAAATATCTCCAAATCCATGCACAGCTTTAAGACTGGCTTCTGGACCTAGGCTAAAAATAACTAATTCCTGTCAGGAATAATGTCACATGCTGGGCCAAGTGTCTTTAGCTCTACTGGGACTGGTCGCAACCAACCCCTAACTGAAGTGTCTGTGAGTTTGCATTTAGGATGTCTCGGTGTGGGAACATGTCCAGGCCTCTAAATTTCATGTACTTTACTAATTCAGTGCTGGCTGCTGTGTATCAAAATTGTTAAGAGGGACAGCAGCATAATTTCCAACTTGATGATGACTAAGAGAAAATTGAGGCATTTTTCTAAAAATCTCATCATACCAAGCATTGTACCCAACGACCTGTAACAGGACATTAAAATGAACCTGTCAAACAAAGCCACGTTTTTAAAAAGCTGTTTCAACTACTCTATTTGTATATTCTGGTAAAAGAGAACTCTTCCAGGAAAGCAAGGGGGAGGGGGGGAGCACAGGGACTAAGGTAGCTTAACATCAAAATCTGCATAACAAAAGCAAAGATTACTCTTGCTGAAACTTCGAGAAAAAACATTTCTTCAGGATCTGTCTGGGCAGGCTGAGACCACACACCTCAATCCTTGATAAAAAGTGAGATTGCTCTTGCACTAATTGTAGCTAAAATAAAAAGGAAGATGACAAGGCTTTAAATGGAAAGAAAGACTGGTGATTTTGCAATACAATTTGCTTGAAGCTTTAAGGCTGTGGATATTATTTTAGGAAATGACTACTGGTAACTTGCAAGTGGAAAAAATTGTGTAAAACAAACCAGTGTATAACAGCTAAGACTTATAATTTATGAAGTATTACAAGTAGTATCCCTCACACTTTTAAACAGTAAAAATATTAAAACATTGGAAAGCCGATTTAGGAAGACTAAGATGGAATCACATCAGGTTTTTTTTTTAAATAGGTTTAAAAAAAACTGCTATAGGGAGTTTTTTAATTAGCAAATTGTTTTGGAAATCCTTTACATCCAGGTTAGGAATCCTTTTCACTAACAATAGACAATTAAAAGTAACCTAAGCATGGTACTGGTCTAAGGAAAGAAGAAATACAAGGAAAAAGTGGCATGTGAATTAGGGCAACCTGAAAAAGTCTCAAGAACAGCTGGACTCAATTTTTGGGATAGGCTTTCATTCCACTTACCTAGACTCCTGAGGTAACAGTTGTTTGGGATTGATCAGTACACATAGAAAAGGGTGAGTTAAACAAACCACACAGCGGTAAAAAATTCCAAAGGGAGAGGAATAGGACCAAAAGACAATTTTGAAGCAGACGGTTTCCTGAGGAAGTGCTTTAGTTGTACCATGAAAAAAGAAGTATATCTATGCTTGTGTTGCTTAATTCACTGACTTTGTAATCTTGCAAGAAACAATGAATTTGGGGCTGTGGCACATCACAAATAGCAGTAGTGGATGTAGGGATTACCTTGTCATTGAATTACTGCCCCCAGAGTTCTCTCCTGGGGCTTCGTCCCTGAGGGACGCTGCTGTGGCTGCCCTGTGACTCAGAACCTTGTGGGAATCCCTTTGTTACTGCAGCTTTGGGTTTTCAGGTCTAGACTGCCTCATGTGAGCCACCAATGTGACTTTCCCCCACTGTTCTAAGGAAATCTCTTCTGTGTTGGGCCAAAGTTCCAAAAGCAATTTTCCATTCTCAGCCTTCAGGGCTGCAATTCCCTGGGGAGTACTTAGGTCAGAAGAGCACCACCTTGGGTTTTATTCTCAGTTAAAATCCACTTCTTCTGAACCGCCAAAAGGAGTTATTGGCATGCAGCTTTTATCATTAGGAGTTATCAATTTGGCATGGAGAATCCAGACAGCCTTTCAGGGTATGGATTAGGTATCCCTTCAGTGGGAATTAAACTGCTAAGGATCAGGATTTAAACTCTCAGAGCTGAATGCCTTTCCTGTACCTGCAACAGGAGCAATTCTGAATTTGCAACAGTTTTAATTGTCTTTGGACCCACTAAACAATGTGTATTTCTTTTTTTACCTAGATAATCTGACCTTTCCTTGTCACTCCTCTTAATGTCCATAGCAAGTTTGCTTTCAAATACATCACTTCCAGGAAAAGGAACTTCTTTGGGCATATTGCAGCTCAGTTTTGTCACAGAAGGAATACAGTAGGTGTCCTGTTATCCTTAGAGATTTACTAATATTTAAATTTTAAGTTCTTCTCCTTTTCATCTTAGGTTTTAGTTACCAAGGTTAGAGAGTGAAAATCTTTCCAGGCGCTGTCTCACTGGCAGCTGTGGTTAGTCCATCTTGGCTGGGGGAGCTAAACTATGCTGCTTCACCAAAACTGCCGTGAATCTCTTGGAAGTTTGATCTGCCAGTTTCAGCTGTCCTGACAAGCATCATTACCCCTTCCTAAATATTTTATTAATTAGGCCACTCCAACAACTGGGAATATGGGTGTTAAAAGAGGACTGATAATTTCCACAGTGGGCTCCTTTTTTACACAAGGACAGGAGCCCACTGTGGAAAGGTAAGCAGAATAAATTCCTATTCAGGTTTCCAACCTGGTTTATTTTGGAAATGCACAGCTCCAATACACTATGCTCAGTGGCAAGATTTGGCCTTTCCCATGTTTAATGTCAAGACAGAACACTCTTGACATACTCTGGCCACTCCAAATAAGCACATCTAAGCATACATACAATTTCAATGTGTAAACTTTGCACAGGACTGATGAATTTGAGTGTCTCCTGGATATTTTATGCCTCCTGCACTGGTCAAATTAGAGGCCCAGTCTAAGCAGCTCCAATGTAAATGTAATCCAAGCGTCCAGAAGAGCCTGGGCCATGAGCACAGAGACAGATGGAATCCTTGGGGAAGAGCTCGGCCAGGAGGGCTGGGTGAATTAGGAACCACAGGGATATTCTGTACATCTCTTGGCTACTGTAGCCTGCCGAGGTGCCCTTCCTGAATACTGCCTGGCCTGCTGCTTGTGACACAAACTCAGCACCAATGTGTCTATGCAGAGAAAAGAGAGATGATGGAAGTACAGGCTTCAGAAAAGAAGATTGGCCTGACTGTCCTGGTGCAGAAATCAAGCATGCAGAGCTAGCCACAAGCAGACTTTGGGTTTAGTAAGTGTAATTATTCCCAGCAAGGATCTTTATGCCTTTAAATATGTTTTACATGTAATTTTTGTGTTCATGACGAGAAATTTTGTAACAATTCTCTGGGGTGCATCTCAGGGTGTGCATTACAATAGCTGAATGTGAATTTTTCAGCCACTGAATGTAGGAATCCCAAGTTCAAAAGCTATCACCCTTCCTGAGCTCAGGCTAGGCCTCAAACACACCCATAAAAATGTTTTGTAAATGTGAACAAAACAGCATCTTCTTCATCTAGTTCAGAGAAGCCAAAACCACTTCAGCTTATCCTATTCTGTTCTCTTTGGCTCATCCTGAAACAGGTACTAAGTGTGGAACACTTTTCCTTTATGTGAAATACAGTAAACAGCCCAAAGCAGAGCAGGGGCCAGCCCCAGCACCAAGCTGCAGGAGAGACATGAGCAACAGCACAGCTCTACCCAGACAGCAGGATGGAGGGGTTACCTGGAGCTCTGCCCTTCATGTCATTCATGCACTCCTTGTAGTTCCTTGCAAGCAGAGTGTAGAGATGTGGTAATGTTGGGTTTTTCCCGGCTGCTACCAGGGCTTCGGCTGTGGCCAAGTGCATCACGGTATCATCGCTGACTATCCAGCCCTGGAGGCTGATGTTGGCCAGTCCCCCCATGTCAGCCAGCTCCTTGTGGATGACTGGGCCACTCTTCTGGAACTCCCATCTCCCGTTGTAATATGCCACCGTGTCACCAACTGCACTCAGCACCATGGATGCCACGTAGTTTTCCACCTCCTTAGGACACATTTTTTGTCCCACAGCTACTTGAGTGTAGAAAACACTATAAGAAAGAAAAAGAGAGAAGGAGAATGAGAATTAAATCTTTCCCAATTCAGTATGGGCTTGTTCTGCTAAGCTCCAGCAGGCTGGATACCCTGCCTGCCACACAAGTCTCACTCAGAGGATGTATTTCTTCACAGCACATGGACCCTGTGCACCTACCGCCGCTAAGTGTGTGGCAGCTCCTGGGCAGCCCAGCCCTGGCCCAGGGGCACCTGGAGATGTCCTGCTGGGATGCTGGCAGGATAAAGCTGCATATCCAACCCAGCTCAAAGACCAAAAACCCAGGGCAGGACTGCCGAACCACGTGCAGGATATGTGACCACAGTCATGGTCTCCACCTTTCTGAGTGCATGAGCAAGCTCACATCAGCACCCAGCGGCTCTTGTACCCTGGGGTAAGGCGAGGCTGACCCTCGGGGTACCAAAGTAAGCGGTAAGGTTTGGCTGCCTGCTCAGCTTTGCCAGGGCCAGGCCATGGTAGTGGCACCTGCCCCTGCTCCTCGGGCTACAGCAGCAGCTGCTCACACAGGCAGCGCCCCCACCCCGCAGGTACTTCAGCCATGAAATACCAACCACGCCCTCCCCCAGAAACCCTCCGCAGCTCAGGCTCGCTTCTCCTTTTCGCTGCTGAGAAGCAGAAGCGGCGAAAGCCGGCGGCCCCGCCTCAGCCGGGCCCCGGGCCGCTCCCGACCCGCGGCTACTCACACAGCGAGCCCCCCGATCGCCGCCAGCCCGGCCAGCATGCCCACCGCTCCCAGCAGACTGCGAGCAGCCCCCGGGAACCCGCCCCCGGCCATGGGGCGCGGTCTGGCCTCCGCAGCCCTGGGTGCGGCCTGTTTAACCCGTCCCGGGCCGCTCCTCTCGGCCCGGCCTCCCGCGGCCTCCCGGGGCGGTGTCACCGCGCACGGCTCCTCCTCGGCAGCCCCGCCGGGCCCTCCCGGGCAGCTCCCCGGGCCCTCCTCGGCAGCCCCGCCGGACTCGGTTCGGCGCAGGCGGAGGGGCTGGCTGGCTTTCATTTTCGGGGCTGCCCTCAGGGGAGCCGGGCTGAGCCCTCGGACTCGAAAGTGGAACAGGGGCGAAGAAATGAAGTGTTTCTTTTTTAAAATAAGCGCTGACAGCATTTCCCGTGGACGAACAGCCCCTCCCTCCTGCTGGTTGAGCAGCCCCTTCCTGATACTGGCTGGATCCCCCTCTGTGTCTGCGCTGGGGACAGGTTTTGGGAGGGTTTTCCTCGCCTTTGGGTTATGCTTTGGGTTATGTTTCACCTCCTTACTGCAGCCTGAGCTGTCGCTGTGGAACACGAAAGAACACAGGCGCACACCGCTGCTCTCAAGGTGAAGAGCAAAAAAAGGGGAAGTTTATTTTCTGCCTCCAACATATATAGTTTTCCAAAAGTGACAGTGGATTGGAGGGTGACAGTGCCACCTGTCCAATGACACTGGACAAACCAACAGTCCATCAAAGTTCTCCTCCTCCATAAAGGAATGCAAAACAATGTGCTACTTACAGAAAGTGTGTGAGAAAGTTCTCTAAAAGAATGTCAACATCAGAAGGCTTAGAAAACCTTAAAAAATCAGGGCGACACTGAGCAGCCTCCAACCTTTGCCAGGAATCTTTGCCCCTGTGCCTACCCCCTTAAACAACCACAAGAGTTGCCACTGAAACTGCAGGGAAAACAGGAACTCTCTGCAACATCTTTTCAGTGTTAGAAAATCACAGCGTTACTTTGTTACTTTATTCTGGCCGGGGATGTGCCGTAGAAATTATCATCCGCAGTGTCCGGGTTGCGCAGTGAAAATCATTCCACTATACATGGTTCTTTACTAGACTTTTCACCTATTTATACATAAACTCCAAAGACATTCATGTTTTCATTGGTCCTAAATTACACAGCTCTTAGTGTTCAATCTCCCGTTGGCTATTGTTCCCTTCCCCTTTGATGCTGATTAGGTCCTCATTCTTTGGTTCTCTTATTGATCTTTTCCCAGACCATGTGTTTCTGACCCCACCCTGTGTAATATTCGTTAATGTTCATCTACCTCCTGTGTATTTTCTGGCAACTCCCAATCTGTAGACGTTAAACTCATCGGACCTCACCCAACCTCTTTGAGCAGAATCTTCTAAAGAGAAACTTCAATTCCCCTCCCCCTGGGCAAAGGCGAACAAACCTAAAGTTACATAAAAAGTTTTTGAAGTTGCATCATTTTCAACAGAATCGTCAGGGTTGGAAGAGACCTTCAAGATCACCAAGTCCAACCATCCACCCAGCACAACAGTTTAACCCTTTAACCACAAAACCATCATCCAGCACCACATCCAGACGCCTCTTGAACACTGCCAGGGGTGGTGACTCCACCACCTCCCTGAGAAATCTGACCATCCTAACAGTGAAAAACTCTTTCTAATGCATAGTTTGAATCTCCCCTGTCCCAGATTAAAGCCATTTTCTGTAGGCATGGTAGAAGAGACTGTAGAAGAGGCAGTTGTAGAGATCAGTGAGCTCACCCCTGAGCCTCTTCTTCTCTGGAGAACCTCCTTCAGTATTTGGGGACAATGCTCTCCCCACAACCCCAGCATGGCCCAGATCAGCTCCCTGGTGACCCCAACCCCTCCCAAACCAGGGCTGATCTTTGCTTTGTCCAGCAGTGCTGCTTTACATTGTGTCCTGAGGCTTGCCTTGCTCTATCCTTTGTTTTTATTTTTGGTAGTGGTTAGGCAGCTGAAGGAGTCTGGTCAGTGGGTGAGGAAAGGATAAGAGCACAACACAGGAGCAAGAAACAAGACTGAGCATGGCTGGAATTGCACTTTGTAGAAGCTGAACATTTTTACCAGCTGACAATCACCTCCATACCAGCATCCTCGTTCACCCCAGAAAGTACTAACACCTTTCACATGGAGGGAAAACAGAAATTTCCCCCTTGGTGCCTATGGGAGAAAGCGGCGGTAGTTTTTGAGCTGCAGCCCTGGGGGATTTCAGGGCAATCACAAATGTAGTGCTGGGTCAGAGCAGAGTCCCTGGGGAATTTGGGGGCAAGTCAGAGTGGAGAGGGCTTGGAGGGGGCCCTGGGGGAATTCAGGTAGCTGAGAGCACAGGTCTGCATGGGAACATCAGCCCGGTGGCCTTGATGCTTCATCATGCCATGTTCATTCCTAGATCTACTCCTCCTCTCCTGCAAATGCAGAGTTTGAGAAGCATCTAGCAGAAGAAATAGTAACAGAAAAGGAAGTGGGAAAAAAAGCTGCCGATGTTCCAACACTGCCAGCAGTGCCTGATGACCTTTTCTTCTTCTCTGGTTCATTTAGTTTTCTCTAGAACAGCTCTGAATTTACCCAGGTTAGTGCAGTGCTCAAAAGCAAAGCGGGGTTTTTCACTCCTAAGGTTTGGGCCTGTGAGAGGAAAAACCCCTAGTGTTTTTGTCCTGTGGTATGGCTGCCTGTGAGGAATGGCTTCTGCTCCAGCCTCAAGGACAGAGGAGTGGAGAGGAAGGTCACAGGGCTCCTCAAACAGAGAGGGAAGATGGGACAACATCTCTACATTGGCAAAAAAATGCCTGTGGCACTGAGATGTTTTGTTCTCATAACTGCTTCCAGCTTCCTGAATTCTCAGCTTCCTAAAAAATGAAAACATGATCTGCAGTGCAGTGACACTGTGACATCCCAGAGATGTCAGAGAAAAGTGTTGAGGGCTCCTCGCAGACAGGTGGAGGATAATGATCCAGCAGCAGAAACCATCAGCAGGAGCCTGCAACCTAAGGTGGGCAGAGCAGCAGTCTTCGAGCTCAAAGGGATGCACTGATCCCAAAGGGATCTCTGTGGGTGAGTCCAATGGGATGTCCACAAGTGGTGAGGAGAGCATTTTCCCTCAGGGAGCACTCCATCTCTAAGATGTTGCAGGGAAGCGTTGTCCTGGCTCAGACTGTGGTGCGGGGAGGTGGGCAGGATTCTCGCCCTTTGCAAAGGTGGCCTTCTGATGCTGAGCACTGCAAAGAGTTAGACTCACCGTGTTGCACCATTCTGGGGGGTTTGTGGTATCTTTTATTAATGAAAATTTAGGCTTCTGTGCACCAGTGGCCATGATATGCCTTCTGGAAAATACCATGTTGGAGCTGCTTGCTGACCTGCCCCTGCCATGTGTTGGACACTGTGGTTAGCACTCATTTAGACTTAGAATTTTCCGTCACATTCATCTGGAAAAAAAGGGTAATTCTTTCTGACTAAAAAAATGTGCCTTTCCAGATGAGCTAAGGGTTGAGGGCTCCTATTTGAGGGGGCTGTGAAGGGCAGCATTGCAGCACTGAAGCTACAAACTGGTTGAGACCCTGTAGGACATTTCCTCAGAACTACAAGAGGCCTTCAGACCAGGAATTAGGAAAAAAGTTGAACATTAAAAATGCATGGAGCACTTAGACACATGAGTGTTCCTGTTCTATATCCTACAGCTGTCCCCAAAATGGGACTGCAAAGGCACATCTGGAATTCTCATTTTTCACCTCCCCTATTCATCTTCTCTTTGCTTCCCCAGAATCTTTTTGAGCCCTAAAAATATGTTCATTTTGGATCAGTGCTAAACTCTTACCAGTCCCTCATTCTTTTAATAGCATTTTTTTTCTCTGTAACAACAGCAAGCTTTTTTTTTTTTTTCCTTTTTGTTTTGAGTGGAGAATATTTCTGGGCTTACCCCAGTTCTCAGTCCCCAAGTACGTGCCTGTCAGTGGCCAGTAAATGACAATGCTTTGCAGCAGGGGCATTCCAAGCAGGGGCAGCAAGTGCCACGTGAGGTCTGGATCTCTGCAGTGAGCCTTGGCAGAGAGTCCTGGTGGGGCAGCAGTGCCTGACCCTCCCTGCCTGCCTGTGCAAGGGAAGCACTCACCCTTGCAGGATGCCCTTGCAGGACCAGAGGTGCCTCTGGGCAACTGGATTACAGGGAATACTGGACTTTGGTTTCCTGCTGAGAAAATTTTACTGCCCTTCATCAGGTTCATAACTGACATGTTGGTGAAGGGGAGAGTGTGGGCAGCCCCCTCCCTAGTACACTCCAAATCCTGCTTTTGAGCCTGGGAACATCAGTGAAGCAATCCCAGGGAGCTCTCCTGGAGGTGATATCTGGTTCCAGTGGTGGATCTGAAGCTCCAGGGCTGACAGGCTGGTTACTCCTTGCTGTGAATCAAGTGACATTTTCATTTTGGATTGTGTGCTGGCAGTGTGTTCCCCACTTGCATGGTGGCAGTGTCTGGGGGTCTGTGTTGTCCCTTCAGGTGCTTTCTTTTCAGGAGCGGCTGGCCTTGAGTCCCTGTCCTTTCAGAGAGTATCAGGGTGGAGAGGGAGCCCATCAGAAGTGGGTCAATCCTGCCTTTCAGCCACTCTCAACTCACCCTACAGCACCAGCAGGCTAAACTTGGAGGTCCTTGGCACTTGCCAATGAAAATAAACCCTAATGGAATGTGGTGCTTAGCGATGGGAGGGGTGAAGATTTCATCATGCTGTAGGTTTTGAAACAGTGATGGTCCTCCTGCATTGTGCAAGCAGTGATGTTTGAAGTGTTAGATGTGCTTTCTGCTTTGAGAGCAGGATTCTCCTTTCTGTGGGAAAAGAGACGGTCTGGGGAACATGATTGCAGCCCACAGTGTAGAAAAGATGTGCCAGGTGCAAGGAAGAACAGCTGCAGGAGAAGGAGCTCAGTCTTCTGGGACAGAAAACCCTCCAAACCCAGACAAAGCTCTGCTGAGGCTCCTGGTTTTGCAAGCACAGAAGTAGTGTAAAAATAAGGATGAGAAAGGAGCAAGGTTGGTAAGTAAGGGCTTCTCTTTCTTCTGCCAGCAAGTTGCAAGTGTGTTCAAGGTATCTGAGGAAATTATGGCTTGTGTACAGGCACAAGAGCTAAGCTTGAGGGAGGGAGAGTTGGAGGCAGTAGTTGAAATTTAGGAAAGCAGGTGGATGGAATGATACTCAGAAATTCCTATTATTGGGGATAGCTTATAGTACCAGGGCCTGGCAGGCTGAAGGATGACTTTCCTCAGCTTGAATGACTTAAACTGAGAGTAGGCAAAATTGTAAGTATGATAGGTTAGGAAAAGCCCCATGGTGGCTTTGAGTTACTTGACTGGGTGGTTATATTCCACCACAGGGATTTCTTTGATGCTGGGTTGTGACCAGGACCTTCTTTCTTGTCTTTCTCTTGTGGCTATTTCTTCACCAGCTTCCTCTGTAATACTGCTGTTCTTGGGAATGACTCCTGCTTTTTAACATGTACCAGAAGAACAAAAGGGCATGAGAATTCATGAGAAAGGGCTTAGGAACACCAAAAAGCTCAACATTTGAAAATGTACTTCTGCATTTGTTTCTTCATGAATTGAATTTCAGAGAATTGGGAAGTGCTGGTTTGTGACGGAAGAGGAACATATGAACTACATCACTGAATGCTCTATTTTATCCACTGGTCTGACAAGGCTTAAAAATATCTGCCTATGTTTCCATTCTCTATTTACATGCTTTGTGTGATGCAATTCAGTGGTGACACTGTTTTGATGCATGGAAAAGTCCTCCTGGAAGGAGGAGCAATCCTTACAGGAAGTTTTTTCCATGCATCAGAACAATGTCACTTCTGAATTGCATCACATTGACAGTGGCCTCTGCTCTTCCAGCTTAAACCTCACCCTGTGTTCGTACCAAAACTTGCATGGCAATGAAGGCTTTAGAGGGGTCACCAAAAACATTGATGTGCTGTGGCCAGTCCCCTGGTGTGTCCCCAGGATGAGCCTGGCCCAGCAGAAAGGACAGGCAAGCTCCTGACAGCAGCCACTAGGCAAAGGAAGCTGCTAGCTGTGAAACCTCTTGCTCTTAAAACTGAGACACCACTTGAGGTCTAGGAGGACATGGCCACTGATCTACCAGGTATATGGCTGCACAAAACTGCCACACAGTGTAAGAGAATCTGGTTTGATGGAAAAAAAAGCTAAGCATATTAGATGTGGTGTCAGACCTCATGTTGTTGAAAGTTAAGAAAATAACTCCAAGAGACAGAGAGAAGCACAGGAATAAGGATGCTGCCCTTCTTGTAGGTTTAGAATTGGTGTGATCTGTACCTCTCCGATGACAGTGGCTCTGCACTGCCTCTGAGCAGTCACTTCTGCTTGGAGCAGGGGAGAAAACCACACCCATGCTTTCATCCTGTATCAAAGACCTCATCCCTGTGCTCTCCCCCAGCCCCACAGCAGCAGGAGCACAGGACAGCTCCTTGTTTGACATGGATGTGACAAGAGCATGAGCCCAGGGCTCAGGCTTTGTGTCAGCACAGACATTTGCTGGGTGTGGGAAGTGCGTTGGTCTGTCAGTGCTGCCGCTGCTCTGGAGTAGCTGGGGAGCTGTAAGAAGCAGAGGAGTGTGAGATCTCTGTGCACGCTGTTCATGCTGTTCAGTCACCTGCTTGCACTGGGACCGGTGCTTGGAAAGTGAAATGTTGCTTATCCTGTCCTCAGTCCCCAGAGCCTTCTCATTTTCTTCTGCTGAGTATCCCTGACATGCCAGCCGCTTTGATGTAACCTGCTCATGCGTGGCTTGAGCTGTTTTGGCTGTGATAGTGAAACCTGTGAGGCCACGCTTGGACTGACATTACTGTGTCCAGCCATAAACAAGGCTGGGTATGAGGAACCCCTCCGAGCCCTGGGCTGTGGCCAGGAGGAAGCAAACCAGAAGAACTGCAGGAGGAAGCAAACCAGAAGAGCTGTTTGCACTCCTTGCTGCAAAGGGTGTGGGTGGTGGTAAAGGGAAATGAGGGTCAACATAATTGCCCCGTTCAGGAACTGGCATGTGAAAACAAAGTCAAGTGGTGAGTCTTTCTACCAGTAGCAAAGGTCATTGCTATCATTAAGAAACTAAGGCTGGAGAGCTGTGTAAGCTGGGATCCCCAAGCAACCAACTGGCTTGACCTCAGTAAATGGGAAATGAGATCAAGTGCAAAATGAGTTTACCAAGCCTATCTCAGGCCTGGCTATCTTAGTAGGTTTATTTTGATAAGATAATTGACTATGTAGACAGTGGACTTCAGTAAGGCAGCACTTAGAGTGCTACAGGCAAAGCCATTAAGCTGGAGAACCAGGGGATTAATGTGAGCATTGTAAGGATTTACCTAAAGAAAGGATGTCAGGAGGTTGTGCCTCAAGGGAAGCGAGCTGGGTAGAAAGGGGTTATTAATGATGCTCCTCAAAGGGGGTGATCCTGTTTACCCGGCAGGAAAACAAGCTGTAATCAGATTTGGTCAGATTTGAAGGGCTAAGTCACTGCAAAGATTTCTCAGGCTACAGGAAGAGAAGAACTGATGGCATCGAGGGCAGGAATAGGGGAAATGGGGTACAGCAGCAGCACAAAGTGCAAACTTTCATATGCAGACAGTAGTTATAAGATGTTTTACTCCCAGCTTGTCCTCTGACATTTGAAAAATACAGAATAAGAGAAGTTTGATTGAGGATGAGTTCTCACCATAGTGTAGCCAAGAAAAAGAGGAAGGTGAGCACATCAGCTGAAGAAGCCAAACACAGCACCTGTGCTGTGGCATTGCTTTGTCTCTCCTGGTAGATTTTCAAGGGCACATTTAGATCTCAGGCCTCCCCTCAGTCTTTGCCCTAAGTGGAAGACAAGATACACTGATGGAGGAGCTGTATTGTCCAGACAGCTTTACCTGAGCCTCACAGATAGTGGATGTGGCCTCTGAAAAAAGGCAGATCCAAGCCAAAGGCACCCATGTCCCAGCAGCCTGAGGATTTCCATCCAAAAAAATTGTGATACCCATTTAAAAGGGGAAACCCCACAGCTCACACTTACAGAAATTACTCTCTTTATGTTCAAATGGAAAAGAAACAAACCAAAGCTGGACATCACATTTGGGTTTGAGGTTCTGAACGTTTTCAGGTTTGGTTCTTGTTTTAGGTTTTGGGGGCTTTTGCTTTTGTTTGTTTTCTCCTGAACTCCCCCTCCTACCTCCAAATGTCAAGCTGGCAGGTTTCTGGAATTGAGTCCTTCTGAGCTTTTCTTCCTGAAAGCCCTGAATTTGCACTTCCCATGTTGCTGTCTGATCTGTGTGTACACTACAGTGAGCTATGTCTGCTGATGCATCAGCAAGGGCAGATACATAGCTGTCTCTAAGAAAGCAAATCTGCCAAGAAATGTTGTGTTTGGCAAGAAAACTGCTCCAACATAAGACTGGCCAGTCTGTGGGTTGCCAGCACAACCTTGCTGCAGATGGAGGTTTTGGAGGTTTCTATACTGATCCCTCTCCTGAGCAGGATTTGCATTTCATGCAAAATGAAACCAGCGAATGTTTCCTAACACACATATGGGCATAATTTTTCAAAGGGTGGGTGTCGTAGGTTACAATATAAAGATGTATTCTATTCCCATCCTCAAGAGCTGTTGAAACCAGGAAGGGCATTGTTTTCCTTATCTCCTGTTGATGGGCCCATCAATGCCTTGACTCAGAGATAACTCCCTCCAGGAGCCATTTCTGTTTAATGGACCCACTGCACGGCTCATAGGACAGTACCAGCCTATTGTGAGATGCTCTGCCCAGGGGGAGCAGCTCAGCATCCCCACCTGGATACAACCTGGGCTTTGGGACACAACAAGCTGCCCTTTCCCACTGGTTTCCAGAGGACAAGAGCCACCAGTGGTGATCCCAAAGTGGGATCACCACTTTGACAAGACCATTTCACCTGGGCTGCTGCCACCACCCTAACTAGCAGGGTGTTAGGTTGTATTCTGACTCTGTCAGTGGTTTTTCTTTTGTATTATCGCATGTATTTGGGTTTTTTATCCTTTTCCTAATAAACTGTATTTTTGACATGGAATCTCTCACTGGTTTTGCTTTCAAACCAGAACAGTTGGAAATAGCAGGGGCGCTGACAATGCTCTTCTGACCATTGAATTTCTTCTTCCAAGAGAGAAACAAGCCAGAGCCCAATAAGGATATCACAATCACAGCCTCAGCAAAAGGAAAAAAAGCCCTTTATTTTCTTACTATTAGTGGTAGAAATACATGTTTCTTTTCCTCTTTTTTTGGTGGATTTTTTTAAATAGATCTGAACCACATCTGATGTAAAAAAAAAAAATAAAATCAACCCAGCAGGTTAAATTTTTGAAATGAACCCTAACCACAGCCAAAGCAGACAACAATGCCTAGTAGTGCTGATTACAGGTAGTGCTTTCAGCTCTGCTTTTAACAGAGCACATAATTCTGCTTTTTGGGCATGATTTCCATTGAAAACAGTGTTGCATTTTTATATATAAATCTGTGTCAGAACGGCATTCACACTTACAAATATGGTGCTTGTCCATATGGGCAAATTGCAGGTAGGAAGCTGGGCTGCAAGATAGCAGCATGCTCATTGGTTCTAATTAATTCCTTGATTACGTGGTCTTGTGGGCACCAGGGGTGATTTATTTTGCTTCACTCTTAAAGGCAGGAGAGGTTTGAACACAATGATTTGGGTGAAAATATGTATAACATTTGGAGCTGATTTAATGCCCATTTTTGTCAACAGTCCCCTCTCTCTTTCTCAGTCCCCCACATCCTGCTGCTGATGCTGGTTCCAGTAAATCAATGCAACTTACAAAGATGGCCAAGAAAAGCAAGTTTGTTTAATTTTTTTTTCTTTGGAGTGTGTTAGCATGTTGAACCAAATTCCAAGGGGACACTGAGGGATAAATGTTCCGGGGTGAGATTTGTCCCTGCCTCTGATCAACTGTACGGAAGTAATTCTTGGGATTTTTGTAAGCCTGCATCTTAGAAACCAAGCATCACGGGAATCAACTGTGGATTTCTGAAATCAAAAACAACGTTCTGATGAGCAAAACACACTTACAGTTTGTTAGTCCTTAATCATATTGACAGATTCCTAGGCTGGCAGGACAAATGCCCAGCAGACCTCACGGAGAAGGCAGATCCAAAGTGCTGCTTCTCTGACATGGTACTTCACATCTTGATTAATTCCTTTTGCAGGTGCATTTTCATATACACATGTCATAATCTTGGCATACTGACTTAAATATTTACTTGCTTATGTTTGCGTTGTCTCAGTTTCTCATTGTCACAGTGGTTCCATGACTTGGACAGTGTGAATTTCCATGGATCTCTGCAAAACCCCTAGGACCAAGGTCCAGATTTTGCCTCTGTGTGACGCACTTTGAAGCCAACTCAGAACCTTACACTTTTTTCCCTAGTGAATGCAAGGGTAACACAGGGAAATGCAGTCCTGGATGTGAAACAGCCTGAAAATCACCTTCCCCTTGCTGCAGTCATTTGTGCCAAAGAGCAAAATGCCTGATTAGGCAGGCTTTCCAGGGATCCGCTGTCCTCAGCTGCACCCCGGCACTGCTGGCTCCCGGAGCAGGGAGCACAGGTGCCCTGCCTGCAGGGAGAGGCAGGGCTCCAGCAGCCCTCTGAGCTGGGGCAGCAGGGCAGGGAGCGTGCTCTGGATGTGCACCCTGTGCAATGCTTGCTCCTGGTTGCAGTAACATTTTTCTGTGTAATAGCACCAAAAAAAATTTAAAAATAAGTAAAGAAAATGGTAGTCAGGATAAGCCCATCTCAGCCACAGAGCTGCCAGCCTAAACTGCTTGTGAAAACAGGATGAAGGCTCACAGCCCCTAATGAGCCAGCACAAACGGTAGTTTAAGTCACAGCACAGCCAGACACAAAGTTTGAGTTGCCCATGTGCTGAAATAGTTGGTGGGAATATTAAAACCAATAAAAATCAGCCTGTCTCTTCTTCCCAGCCTGGTGCTGCCGAGGACTGTCTCCCCCTGGCACAACCATTGCAGGCAGCCCATCCTGCTTTTGTGAGGGAAACCAGTGTGTTTGCAGCTCTGTCATCACTCACAGGGGTGGAAACCACAGGAGATTGCATCCTCCTTCATGAGCACCTCTGCTTCAAGGGAAGAGCTTGCAGGAGCTGCCCTGGAGGAAAGGTGTGGATGAGGGCAGCTGTGAGTGCCAGCCGGCATGCACAGACCTGTTACTCCTTCCTGCATGGACTGTGTGAGCACGGTGGTTGCACAAGCAGGGGTGCCTCGCTACAGCAAAGGACAGCAATCCAGTGAGTTCCTTGCAGTACTTTGATGTGAGGTAATTGAGGAAGATTAATCCCTGATTATTAAGGAATTTCATCAAGAAGCCCCGGTGCTTTGTGCAGTAGAAATCAAATATCTACCCACGCAGTAATCAGGTGTAATCAAAGTTAAACTTATCAAACAATGCATTTGCATTGCTGGGATTAATTTCCCACATTTTCCCCCTCTCTGTTTCTGAGTTCAGAAGATTTTTTAAACTTTATTGGTCACTCCTGATTTACCATGGCACACCAGACATGCTACCTGTGATTTCAAATGTACCATGTCACCAAAGCACACTATCTGTTAATTTTCTTTCCTTCTTTGCTTCTTTCCCTGCCTCCTCCCTTCCTTTTTTTTTAAATCTGTAAACACGATGATGCTTGTGCTCCAATCAGTGCTCAGACAAAAATTTTACTTCTTCAAATCTTGCCAGTTTTAGAGTCTGAAGACTGGGGACAGCTAGGGGGAAAAACAAGAAGTCTCTGAAGCTGTAGGAATTTTGTTATTTTCCTTTGTAAGATGAAAGGGATTTTCTGTAACCTGAAACTGTTGGATTTTCTTCTTACTTCACAAAGTTATTTTATTTTGTTATTGATATTGCATAGGAGACCATCAGTCTGTGTGAAAGGCCTAACTTCTCAGGATGCTGGGACCACTTTGCTGAGGTTGCTTTCTGCCCTTCTCTTACAGGAAAAGAAAAAAAAAAATGTCATATAATTCCACTAAGAAACACATGAGTATTACCAGCTGAATTCAGTTCATTCTCTACATACCCTGTATTCCATGTGCTGGTATGGGAACCATCAAATGTTGACAGGACAAGAGGAAATGGCCTCAAGTTGTGCCAAGGGAGGTTTAGATTCAATATCAGAAAAAAATTCTTCACCAAAAGTGTTTTCCAGCCCTGGAATAGGCTGCCCAGGGTATGAGTCTCCATCCCTGGAGGTATTTGAAAGACATGTAGACATGGTTTAGTGGTGGACTAAACCAAGCTGTGCTGGGTTAACAGTTGGACTAATTGATCTTAAGGGTCTTTCCAACCTAATTCTATGATTTTATGCAAAAAGTATCCCTAATAATGTCATTTTGCTTTGCAATGGGATTATTTCTCTGACAAAGATATTTTTAGGGCATTTGCACAACCATATTTTGATGATGTACATCTCTGGAAACATATCTTGGGTACTTCCCATCCAACCTGGACATTCTGGTACTAAAAGCATGCAGATGTGCTTTTAGTTCAGATTAACACAGATTGAAATGGCCGTTCACCTTGAAAACAGAGAAAAGTACCCAGTCCTGTAGGAGGGACTGTGGTTATGCATCCTCAGTGGAGAGTGGGTGCTGTGTTTTGGTTTAGTGTTTATCCAGTGCTGACCTTTCTGAGAGTTCTCTGAGATGTCAGTTGAGAAAGAGGGGGAGGTTGGGGTTTATTTGTATGTTCTTGACAATCAATAAATGTTCAAAGTACTGACGTTCAACTGCACTGGAAGTGCACTTCTGCAGAGGTGGAACAAGTTGGTGATGTCAATGGCTAGCAGCAATATATTTGAAAATACTTCCCTTTGAGTGCAAAGGATTTCTACCACAAGTGCTGATTACTGAAATTATTTCCCCTACACAGCACATATGCTGCAAAATTTCACATGTCTTTTCTGCTTTTTCCCTAATGGTTTTCTGTGAAAGCAATGGAACAATGTAGTTGTGTGATGCTTTCACATCTTCCTCTTTTCTGCAGTAAATGTTTTTAGCAGAATTTAGCCATCCTTTCTTATTAAATCTTAGCTTCTCTTCTGCAATACTTCTACCTATTCAAAGCTGTTTCTGGATACGTAGAGGTGAAATGCTGAAGGCCTCATCAGGTGCACAAGAAACCTTATTTCTATGGGGATTTTGCTGTGAATTGGTGGGCTTATATTATTCTCTGCAGTGCTCAAAAGAGCACTGTCTTGTCCTCTGTGACTTCAGTATGTATGAGTCCTTCAACTTTGTTAACATCCTAAAGATGCATAACACCTCTTTCCTTGAACTGATGGATTTCATGAATCAAGGATATGATATGTGCTTAGGGAAGCTTTGAGTGATGGAAAAATTACGACCTCTGCCTCTGATCAAAGCAGAGCAAAGCACTTGACTGCTCCTCTCTCTGTGTTACTTCATTCTCCTTGCAATCAGGGAAATCTCTGGAGGAGGAGGTACCAAGAACTGTAATACCTAGGAAAAGAGAAGGAGCCCTGAGTGAGAATAACGCCCTTGAGTTCAGCTGTCTATCTAAAATTTAGGCAGCCTTAGCTGGTCCAGGCTCTTCTGTGTGTAATAAGGGGTTGTGGTACTTCCTTACTACAGTCTGGCAGCTGATGAGCTCAGTTACTCTCCCTGGGACTGCTCATCCAAAAGCAGGGTTAAGTCCTGAGGAAGAAATGCAGACACAAACGTACGAGGCTGGAGTTTCCTTCTAGTTGTAGAATGCTAATGGCAGAAATCTGTATTTTAAAAAGGCTTGAATTTAAAAGGAAAGTGAGGTGATGAACTGTACAGCTGTAGCAGGGTTGGCAGTAACTCTGTAATGATAAGGATTCATGATTAGACTAGCAGGAGAAAGTTTATTCCATCTGACTCACAGAGAGGCAGTCCCTGCCTGGGAGCTGGAGCTGTGACTTGGGGAAGCTCTGTATGGCTGGCTCTATTAATGATACTTTCTTCTTCTCTGAGCACCATGGAAACACTTCCACGTAAACACATGGTGCTACTGTCATCTGCATTTGCAAACCACGCTGGTGGAAAGTGCATGGACGGAGTACAAATGTACAGGAATTAGATCATAGCCCAAAACACAAAACACAGGCACTCAAAACCCTGCACTGGAGAAAGTGCCAGTCTGACTCAATAACAGACTCCTCTCAGCCATTTCATGTACAATGATTTTCTCTCTACAGAAATGTTATAACCTGTATTTGATTTCTCTACAGAGTACCATCGTTTTAATTATGTCAAAATAAAAGTCTGATTTGTAATTCAACCCAGTCCATCTAATCTATCTAATTCAAGGAACCTGTACTGAAGGAAAACTGGAGCAATGTAGCAGCAAATCGATTCTGATAAAAAAGGATGCATTTCATTTAAATCAAAATAATTTAAACCAGCAAACCAGAAGCCTGCATTTAAAGAAATTATTTTACTCTTGATTTGTATTTGCACTTTTTTTTTCTCCTTGAAGGATACCCGGTTTTCATTGGTGTGCAACCCTCTTGCTGTGATTATTACAGCTAAATAAAACCCCTTGCACTGTAACTGCTTACATTATACCAGGGCTTATTTATTTTGCAGGAGGGTGTGCAGTATCTGTACAAATCTACATCACTTAGCATGCATTCAGTCCCTCGGGCTCTTATTTACTAAGTGATTTGTTTTTCTGCCCAGGATTTGCTCTGGACTGGCTTGGGTTGGTGATGGCTCTGCCCTTCCAGGCTTCAAAGCAGGGATTGTCCACAGGGATTGTCCGCAGGGATTGTCCATGCCTCGGGTGAGCAGTGGGCACCTTCTGGGGAAGGCAGGACACAGTGCTGGGGAGGCAAGTGCTCCCTCCACTTCCACAGGGCTGGCGGATGCTCTCTGGTGGCACCACCACCATCCACACTTGGCCCTGCCTCACACCCTACTCCCTCTCCAGGTGCTCAGCCACGACATCCATTACAGGCAGCCTAAGCAATCCTTCTTAAATTTTCTTTGGAAAATCCATTCCTTGACGGATGACATCCTGCTGGGCCCGAAATGGCGGGGCAGGCATTGTGTTTAATTTCAAACGTAATTTTATACAACTATTCCCAAAGCGGCATCAGGGTTTCCCTCAGCGGCAGTTTACCCTCCAAAGCCCCAGGACAGGGTCCTTCTGCCGGACCCCTCCCGGCGGGGGGAGCCCCCAGAGCATCCCGAGGGATGACGGCAGCCGTGCCCGCGGGGTGCGGAGGGCGGCGGGCGCGGCACACCCCGTGAGGAAGCCGTGGGCGGTGGGAGGCGACTTATGAGGCCGAGCGGCCTCCCGGCGCCTCGACTTCCCCTGCAGCCTGCCGGGGAGTGCTTCGGCAGCCCGGGACAGCCGCCAGGCCCCATGGCCGGGCACTGAGCCCCTGCATCCTCCCTGCTCAGGGCGGGCCTGGGCGCTGCTCCACCGGGGAAACGCCAGGTACCTGAGGGAAGGGGGCACGCCGGGCTGTGCTCGGGATTTTGGCCGTGGCGGCAGGCAGGAGGGTGAGGGACGCTGTGGAGGGTGCTGTGGCTCCTCAGGCTCCGTTCCTCTAACTTATTCCCCTCTCCTCCCGGCCCAGGAGCTGCTGGAAGATGATGTGCCTGCCCGCCTCCCCGCCGGCGCTGAGGACGTGCCTGGGGCTCGGGCTCTTGGTGCTGCTCTGCCTTGGGAAAGGTAAGCAGGAGCCAGGATGGGAATGTGGGAAGGGGCTGGGAACCAGCAGCGGCGCCCATGTGGTGGTCAACAGGGCATGGAGGCCCTCAGGACGCTCCTGGTGCCTTCTACCGGGGCTGAGCGCAGGGTTTGGGGCAGCTGGCACTTCACTGAGGAGCCCTCAGCTCTCATCTTCCCAGGCCCATTGCACCAGGCCCATTGCATCCCAGACAGGCGTGGTGATCTCGCATTCCAGCCAGGTTAGAGAAATGAGGGTGTTTTTGGTCAGCTGATGTCTGAGGGGAGCGCATGGCACGGCCCCTTGGGCTTTGATTTCAGTGGCAGCGTGGTTTCTGCAGCTTTTTGGGTGGTTCTAAGGGGGTGCATGGTGGAAAAGATTGGCAAAGGTGACAGCTTGGGGTGCTCTGCACCTCCTGGGCAGCTCAGCGCAGGGCAGAGTTCTTTCTCCAACAGCACAAATCCCCAGTGACATCCTGCCTGGGCTGTCCGCTGTCCTTTCTGAGGACTTGCCATAAAGCTCACACAGATCGCTCCCCACCTCAAAAGGCTTGGGATGTGTCTTAGATGTGTGAAACGTTAACCTGGAAACCACACAAAAGTTACTTCTGAGCTGGAGTTCGCTGTGGATGCAACATGAGTTGTGCTTATTGGCATGTTAGTGTTTCATTGCTACTCTAGAGCAAACCTGGGCTGAACTGGGGCTCTCGTTAAAAAGCAAGTGATGTAAAATTAGGAGCTTTTCGTGCTCCTAATGTGAAACTGGGAGGTATTTGATGCCGGGCTTCATTTTGAGTTTCAGCCTCAGAATTTTAAGATAAAACTTGGAGAATTTAGCTGGGAGTGAATTTCAGAGCTCACTTGTAAAGAAAGCAATGACCTCAAATGTCGCTCTGGGATCTCTGCTCTTCTGTCTTCCCCTCACTCCTTCCCCCACCTCTGTGCTTGCAAAGCATCTATCAAGCACAAATATATTTTGCTTGTATTTGCATCAGGCAGACAATCTATCACGAGCAGAACTGTTTCTCTCACAGTACTTTAAGAGCTTGGGGTATGTTAATAATGTAATTACAATAATATGGTAATTTGCCAGTCATGTAATTTCTCTGAAAATTATTCTGGTTCCTTGGCTAAAGGATGTATAATTTGATGCATGCTAATATCCCCTACTAGAAATAGGAGTTTGATAAGAAAACTAACTGTTCCTCTAGTTTTACTTTTGGGGTACAATTTTTAGATGCTTCTCAAGCAACAAGTCAGTGGAAGTCCTGGTGCCTCAGGTGCTTGGCAGACTGATAACTGATCAGCAGGGCAGCTGATGCACTTATTTTCCTCTCTGTATGCACACACACATACGCTCTGAACCCTTTCTCTCTGAAGATCAGCATTCCTACATCAGTGCTCCTGGAAAATACGTGGTGCAGTACCCACAAAGAATTGGGTTTTAAAAGCTTTACTGGTGCTTGTGGGTGATGCCTTCTCAAGGCTGCCCACAGGGACTACAAGGACCAAGTTCTGACCTTGTTGTGGCAAAATAGTGGAGCCCTGGGTGTCTGCCATCAGCCTGGCAGCCTTTCCACACAATACTGCGTGAGTCACCACATTTACAGGACATTTTACAGGACACTACACATTTTACAGTGCTGACCCCACATGGGACTGCTCCTGACCACATCAAGGCACAGTCAGGGCTGGCTCCCAGAGCCCATGTCCTTGGTTTGGCCCAGGTGTCCTGATGCTGGCACACCTCCCTGATGTAGCAAAAGGTCAGGTAGCATTCCAGGATGGAAACAGGCACCCTCTGTAAAGCCCATGGGAGTGAAATAGTAACAGAGGGGATGCCAGGCTGAATTTTCCTGTCATAGCACTGGAAGGCATTAATGGGGGGCTTAATTAAAAGGGATTTGGAGGTTGTCTTGCATTGGAAAGGTTGAAGGTTGGTTTAAAGTTGTCTTTCATAGGAATTTCATGTATGTGCAAGCTACATAGATCTATTTATTTTCCTTTGAATTGAATTTTGCTACTCTGATATTCACCTGAGGTGCCCCCCTGAAATGCCAGTGTAATTTAGAGCTGCTTCTGGGATGTCATCTGCTAATGGAGACACTATTGTGCATGAACAATGTCTCCTTGTCTCAGCATAAAATGGCAAAACAACTTTGGTTGCGGCACAAACTTTTTTATTTATGATCTGAATGCACTGCTGCTATCCCCACGGGCTTGGTTTCGTCCTGCCATTGCACCTTCACACCTACCTACAAATTGTAGGATGTTCTCAGTTCCAGTTTGTTATCCTACAAAAATATAGCTTGAAGTCCCTCAGTATGACCTTTCCCTGCCCTGTGTGCAAACAAAGCAGAGGCACTGACTCCAGAGACCCAGCAAGTCCAGCTTTACGTCCGTGGAGTATTTTTAAACTTCCCTGGAGTCTTTTCTTCTAGCTGGGGACCACTTAGCTCTTGGTTTCTTCCCAGGAGTGAAATTTTTTGAGAAGTTTTGAAGAAAATTCCCTACAGCTGTTCTAAGTTACTGGAAAGTTGGGAAGAAAGGGGGAATATCCACTTCTGTCAGCGAGCAGTGGCTCACAAGTAACTCATTCCGGGAATCCCCTTCCCTTGTGTTACTCCCAGTAAAGAGCTGGGAGTGGAGCTGGGTTTCAGAAAGGGACAGTGAGGGCTGACAAAGATTCCCTGTTTTGTGGCCACCCCTGGATATTGAAGTGTCTAACAATGAGCTTTGGGTGCTTGGTGTCTGATTTCCGTGCCAGCTCTGGTATGGGTTGTGCTGGGGCAGATTTCACGGTGGAGATGGCAGAAATTTTTCTGTACCTACCGGATTTGCCCACTTGATCAGTGGATGCAAATTGAGTTTCTGACTTATTCCTCTTCATGCCTTCAGCTGTTGTTTTAATTTCTTTTTTCGGATGAGTTTCTGTCTCCTGTTCCAGACACGCGGGAAAAAAAGTCTTTCGAAACCAAGGGCAGCGGGTCTAAGGAACTCCTTTTTCTGTTTGTCAGTCTGTCCAGAGTGAAACCTGCTGTAAGAGCTTGTCTGGAGAAACAGAAACCCAGCTAAAGCCTACTGCTCTTTGCTTATAGAGACTGTTTTACTTCTTCTGTTGAGTGCTTCTTAGATTAAAGAATTCTTTAGGAAGAAAACCACAGAAAGTTCGACTTAGACAAGCCAGACAAGCCACATTTTTACTCACAAAATAGAGTTGAAAGCCTAAATGCCCAGTTTGTAAGGCTATGGGTCAAATGTTCCTTTCGCCCACATCATTTCCTTTTTCCAGTTAGATCGGAATGAACCCAGATAGCTGCAGTGACCTCATGTTGCTCTGACTGCAACAGCTTTTTTGCATTTCTTGGATCACTGAGACATTTGTGTCCTTTTTGCCTTGTGCATGTTGGACATTCGTGCATTTAAACCTGCAAAGTTTGGAGTAGACACTTTTGTTAATTGTGGTAGATTAGCAGCAGAAAATGCCGCCCTTACACCCTCTCACCTTTCCTGCTCATCACTGCTTTGATTCTGAGTTCCAAGTGGGGTTTAATGGGGGTAATGACTCTGATATAAATGACTGATGTTATCCCTCTGCCTCTCTTGTGGTGAGTTAGTTTTTTTCAGAGCCAGTTTGCTTTTACAGCTATGCTGTGCACCCTGGAGGGGGACGGATGCAAATAGGAGTCACAGTTGAGGGGTACAAACAGGTCATTGCCACCAAGAGATGCAATCCTGCTCCTCTCTGGCTGAGTAATCCTCCTCTTCTTTGCACATGTGTGATCCTTGGATTATCTACTTCACCAAGTTTCCTTTTTTTTTTCCTTTTCTTTTCTTTTTATTTTTTTTTTAGACTGGTATATTAAACCAGACTCTGGAGAGCCCTGCAAGGGGGAATATGTGGGATTGGAAGGGAAAGGGGAGCCAGATCCCCTCTGCTTGCATGGGGAAGGCATGAGATCATTATGAGTTTGTTGTCTGGCTGCATCCCAAGGTCATGCCATGCTGGGGGAGAATTTCCACATTCAGAGAAATTCTCATGTGGAATTACAGATTTTGTGTCGGAAAGGATCGTAAAGCTTATTTTGTTTTAACCTCCCTGCCATGGACACTTCCACTAGACCAAGTGGCTCAGAGTCCTACCCAAAGTGGCCTTGAACACCTTCAGGGCTGGGGCATCCACAGCTACCCTGGGCAACCTGAGCCAGCACCTCACCCCCCTCACAATAAATCCTTTCTTCCTAATATCTGATCTAAAGCTTCCCTCCTTCAGCTTTAAGCCATTCTCCCTTGTCCTATTGCTACATGCCCTTGTGAAAAGTCCTTCTCCAGCCTTCTTTAAGGCTTCTTTTGAGCACTGGAAGGCTGCTCTAAGGTCTCCCTGGAACCTCCTCTTCTCCAGACTGAAGGCTTCTCCTTCCTTTTGAGCATGTGTTTCCCAGTATAAATGCTGTGCACATGTGGATGTGGTGTCTTCGCAGGGTAGCAGGCAGGTGTGCTGGATGCAGTCTGTTCACTTGGCAGAAGGAAGTCAGTTTTGTTTTAAAACAGATTAACTTTATGTTTAATTGTAGCTCTTCTGTCCCCTTTGGAGGGGCACCACCATTGGGAGTCTCAGGAGTTCATTTGAGAATATGTAAATCTTTCCCAACTCGGAAATGCCACAGGCTTTGCTTCTGCTTTTTCAGTGTTATGCTTTTAAAATATCATTGGTCCCAGGGGACTCCCTGACTGAAAAGAAAGTGCTGACTGATGGCTAATGGTGGTATTTCTACCTGCCCTGAGCTGAAAGGACACCCACCTTTTGGCGAGCCCCAGTCCCTATCTATCACATAAAAAGTTATTAGAAAAGGAAGGAAGGAAGTCTCTCTGCACACTGCCGCTCTCATCTTGGCAGGTACTCTCTGGTGTCCTTCTGAATGCCCTGCAGACAGGGATTTGATCCCTGTGGAGGTGTTCTTCTAAGTGCCCTGCAGACAGGGATTTGATCCCTGTGGAGGTGTTCTTCTAAGTGCCCTGCAGACAGGGATTTGATCCCTGTGGAAGTGCTTCAGAGAGAGCAGAGCTCGCTGTCAGACACCGGCTCCTAAAAGGAGAGAGCCCTTCCCTGCCCTGCCCTTTCCTCAGTGCTCCAGCAGCACCTGCCCAAGGCTCTCCTTCCTTTCCCTCTGCAGCTTCTGGAGCTCCCAGCCCACTCTGGGCTGCTCTGCTTTCCTGAGGGTCCCAATGGTTAATGACCACTCTCCATGCCGAGCTCTTCTTTCAGCTGTGTAATCTCTCTGACTGGCGGGACGTCTTCAGAGCGTCTGCGAGTCAGTGCCTGAGCTCAGACCAGTTTTTCTAGCAAGATAATGGCTGGCAGGCCTGCAGCATTGGTAGCTGCACTGCTTAGTGTTGCTATAGCTGCGGGCAAGTACTTCAGCGGGGAAAAAAAAAATTAAATTTGTAATTTTTCAGCTTTGAAGTGGACTTATGTGAGAGGTATCATACTTGATTTTCCTAGTTACTGGCTGCTTTCACCTTCTATCCATTTCAAGAGAGGGCTGGCTGCTTGGGGAGCATGTGAGACAGAGATTTAGTAAGCACTGAAGAAAACTACAGCCTTAAGCAGTGGGGAGGACCTCAATTTCAGAAACTGCTGTGAGGACAGTAGCCTGCATGGCAGTGGTACTGCAGGAATTAGGAAAATTATCTGAGAACATCTTCAGCTGGGAGATAAATATAGAGGAAGTACAAAGTGATTCTGTCAGCAAGAGACAGAGACTGCAGGGGAAAAAATTAACAAATTTATTTTTGTCTGTCTTTGTGGCAAATCTCCCCCTACCAGCCCGTCTTACACAAATGCCACATCTAGTTTCTGCTCCCAAACCGGGAAATCAAAAGAGTGCTGAGCAAGATGTAGGAATTTGATCTCTAAAGGAACTAAAATATGCAAATTTTCTGAGGACATCCAGATTAAGGGACGCTCCCTTCCCTTTTTTATTGTAGCAGGGTCACACGGGCTGGGAATGGAGAAAAGGAGAAGGCTCAGAAAGTCTCTTCTTTTGCTCATTTCTCCAAGTCAAAGACGTCCTTCTGTCCCCATGGCTGGTTTGCAGGGGACAAAACGAGATCTCCATCCTCTCCTCCCACTCTGCAGCCTGGGGAAGGGTCTAAGACATGATCTAGTCCCCATCTCCAAGTAATTCTGGTTCCATATCCAGCTCCTTGCTTGTATCTGACCTCTGCCTGGTGCCAAGCTGAGGAAATTGCCGGTGATTTGTGCAGAGTGGTGGTTTTACTTATGTAACAAACACAGCAGACTGGACATACCCGGGCAGCTGCCTTGTCCCAGGCTGAATCAGAAAGCTGGAGATTTGTATCTCCACGAGTACTGAAACCTGAGCTGGAGCAAGAGGTGTCAGCTGGAGCCCCTCTGCCAAAGTATTTCAGATTCCCTCTTGTCTTCTCAGATGTTAATGCAGATCACCCTCTGGTTTTCAGAACCACTTCATTGCTTCAAGGATTTCTTCTTTAAAGGTGAAGATGCACAAACACATGCAAAATAAAACAGCACTACAATGATGTGAAGGCTGCTGATGGAGTGGGACACCAAAACACCCTGGGAGTGTTATAATAATTGTCAAATCAACAGTATAGAGCTGGACAAACCAGGGAACCAGGGTTACTCTTTTGTTTAGAAGGAATGTGGCAGCATGAAGATGGGAAGTGCATAAAACCATGTATGGGGTACCCTGAGGTTACAGCACAGAAGAAAGCAACGATGAACTTTTAGAAAAACCTGTTCAGAGCATTTCCCTACCTCAGAGCTGCCATGGCATCATCCTGCACTGGGATTAATCCTGCCACTCAACTGCTGCAGGCACACTTGAGTAGTGTGAGCAGGTACAGGGAACTGAGGGGAATCACTGTAAAATAAGTCCATCTCTGGTTTTCTTTGGGACCCCTTCTTTTCTGCTCCCCTCTCTAACCACGTTTGGGATGAGTAAGGGAATTTGACCTGAGCAAAGCATCTGGATTTGCAGCTGCTTTCCATCACCAAAGCAGCCAGAGCATCAGCAGGCCCGTGGTTTGTGATGAGAGGTTGGGCTTTGGGCTGTGCAGGGGAAAGGACCACTCCTCCTCCTCATGTCTGCCAGGACCTCTCTTTGCATGCCTGGACTTGCTGGAGTGCAGTCTGTGCAGAAGGAGCCTCAGAGGCTTGTCAGGCACTCGTGCCTGGGTCCATCTGCAGTCACAGACTCCAGAAAGAGGACAGGCAGCAGGGCCTTAGAGCACCCACTTTTCTCTGTTTCATCCCATCTTAGTGCACAGGGTCTTTTCAGTGGAACACAGAGGAAGGCAGTGGTTTTATGCCCTTCTGAACCAGTGTCTCCACACAGAGGTTATCTGGGCATCTAGCAGGGTCTTTCTGTCATCAGTGTGTTCACAGGAGTCACTGATTTAAACACAAAGCATTTCATGTGTAGCACAAGACATTTGCTGGCTTTTGGCTCCATGGACAGCCTGGGGAGGATCTCATTCCTCATTGGTAAAATCACCTGGGATAAAGACAAGATCAAGGGGGAGTGTCCTTTAGTCCTTTAAAAATTCAGCTTTTAAAATGTCTTGATTTTTTGACTCGTTGTTTGTTTTGCTTGGAAATCCCTGTAAAATACTGCATTGCCCTCAAAGGATAAATCATGCAAGTTTGGGGTGGATGTGCTGTTCACAGAAAATGAGGGGTCTGGGCTGCACAATTACCTGCAGAGTGGCAATCCCAGGTGCATGGTTCTAGGCAAAGTCAGTGATGCCATTAATTTACCAGTAGAGATACCAGCTGCTGTTGCAAAAATAAATAGAGAACCAGAAGGGAAAAAAGCAAAGCAAGGCTCAGAAGGGCAGAGAAATGAGGAATGCAGGGGGAAAGGAATGGCTTTGGAGCTTCTGTTCACCAGGACTTATCTGGAGGTTTCCAACAGTTTGAGGCTGCTTCTCCAGGGCATTGCTAGATCTTTATCTGCTTTTTGCTGTCAAATCTCTCAGCAAGACTTCTGTGACAGAGGAAATCTGCTCTCATGTGCTGTCTGGCTGCATGTGTGGTCAGGATAACAAAGCTCTCTGTGGCTGGGGAATTTCTGAGTCAAGGCTTGGGCAAAGAGTGCAGGAAGTATGGATACAGGCTCAACAGCTCTCAGGACTCTGGAGCAGACAAGAAGGAACAATTCTCTGTACTCCTTTATGTTCCAGTTAGCCCTGCTGTATGGGGCATCTGCAGCACAGGCATGCTTTGAATGAAGCAAGCTTTTCTGCCCAGGGAAGAGAAAGTCAGCCCTTCCATCAGTTCAGCATTGCCACGGGCTTCCAGTGATGGAGTGATATGTGTGCACAGCAAGAGAGTGGGTGGGCTTCAGAGGGGTAGGCAGAGGAGGGATCTTTTTCTAGAAGAGTCATTAAAAATTATTTCCATGGTGAATACCTTCCCCACAGCCTGGCTGCAGAGAGCATTCAGCACAGAAACGGCACACAAAACTGGATTTTCATTTTTGCTTTGCAGTTCACCTCTAAAGTGAAAGGGGACTTTTGTAGGGCTGAATGACTCTTCATGGACTTTGGTTCCTTCAGGCTTGCAGCACTCAGGTTGCAGTTTCAAGGGTGCAGAGCCTTTTAAGGGTAGTCATGACATCAGCAGGAGTTTCCAGCCCCTGCACATGTACTCCCGAGAAGGTTTTTGTTCTCCTTTTGGTTGCAAAGGAGACTCTGAGGGGCAAGGTAGGGAGAACCTCATGCAACTCATGATGTGATGTCACCCTGACATTTACTGTACACCTACTCTTCCCCTATTGCTGCAAAAGGAAATAGAAAATGATCTTTATCAGTCCCAAAGTTTGACTGGATATTTGACTGGCTGCACTTTTGAGTCTCTCCAATAATAGTAAGAGCTGCTCTGTGAGAAGAGGCAAAGATGTGGTCAAAGATAAAAACACATGTACACACAAACACACACAGAGGTGCAGGAGAAGCAACTTCAACAATCACAGCCTGAGGTGGGCTGCTTTTAAGGTGAACAGAAGGAAATTCTTTCTCACATAGCATGTAATCAAACTGCACAAGTCATTGCCAGGGGATGTTGTGAATGCCAAAAATATATGTGCATTCCTGAAAGGGCATTGCTGAAAAGGCATTCCTGAAAGGGCAAGAACTCTTCCTGCGGGGTAGGTCTAGTAGTAGCAATTTAAATGCTGATGTCAAGAAATCCTGAATTTCAGGCTGCAAAGGTTGGCAAGACAAGGCAGATTTTCTCCTGCGTGGAAGAATTAGTTTTTCTCTCATTTTGTTACCAGTTGATGTCTGACAGAGGTCAGAGCAGCTCCTGGCCTGCCCCAGCTTGGTTGATCAGGATCTGCAATGCATTATAAGGGAAAGTACAGGAAGTGGGGGGAAAAAATGAAACTTCACCTTTGGAAGACCACTGGAGTGGCTGAATAGAGGGAAACCAGTTAAACAAGAAGTTGCTAATTTTATTACATATTTTATTTTATTTTATTAATATTAAAACATTGCACAGTGTCACCAGGACCTCCACAGTATTTTTGGTGTGCTTCCTACAGATTTAATGTCACGTATGCAAGTGGGACAGGGGTGGGTGTGCAGCTGGGGAGGGGAGTGAAGTTTATTTCACAGAATCACAGAATCATTTAGGTTGGAAAAGACCTTTAAATTCTTTGAGCCCAACCTTTAACTCAGCCCTGCCAAGTCCATCAATAAACCATGTCCCTGAGTGCCACACCCACAGGTCTGTTCTGTCCCAGGTTTTGTGTCTGGGCTTTACTCCAGCTGTGGTGGGGCACTGGCTGAGCATCCGCTTGTCTCCCTCCAGCACTGGCAGCTGTAGGATTGTGATCAAGTAACCTGGCTGTGCCACAGGGGTCTTGCTGTGACAGTGGCCCCAGGGTCTGTGAGTCACCCCAGGGTCTGTGAGTCACTGCTAAGCAAATGAGGCCTGGCAGGCAACCAGCTGGTGCCTGCCTTGGACACCACCTGAATGTGAACGCCACAGCATCATGGTCCAGCCTGAGTGCTGCACCCTGCCTCTGACAGCAGGGCTGGGATTAGCAGGAGTGAGCCAGCATCAGCCAGACTTTGCTGGGGCCGTGGCAGTTCTGGGGCTCAGCTTTGTGCATTGCTCAGCTCACACTTCGGGCTTTGCATGTGCACCCTCCTCTGTGCCAAGGGGTGATGCTGCGCTGTCCCCATCAGTGACACACCGTCTGTCAGGACTTTCCAGCTTCCTCTCCCAGGTGTGCTTACTGAGGTGTGTTCTGCAGGGAAAGAAGAGGGAATCTGAATCTTTTCTGTCCTGTAGACAGCTATTTCCTTGTTTTTCTGCTCTCGGTCAGTGGAGTGTAACAGACTGATATCCCACTTCCACCGCTGGAGATGAGTGCTAGGGCAGCGAGGCCGAGGCAAGCGGGACAGAGAGCAACCTGAGCTTCTGGACTAACAAAGCCGGGTGCACATCATCCCCAGGCTTGCACTAACTCAGGTGCAGCACAGGGCTGTGTGTCCGTGCTGGGTCACCTTTCAGCGGCAGCAGGAACTCCTTGCAGGGCTGCTCCCTCGGATGGGGAAAGAGGAAGGAGTGGGAAAGCAAGGCGGATCATGAGAGTGGGGTGCTTAGCAGGGGAATTACTGCTCACACACTCAAAGTTGTACTTAATTTCACCCTGCAAGGGTCTCAAGTTATTGTTGTCAGCACATGGCTGTACTCCAGGTATGGCACCAGCACAGTCACTGGCCAGGAGTTGGGGAACATCTGTGCTGGTTTCAAGTCATCCCATGAGCTTTCCCAAAGATAAATTTTTTCTAGCTAGACTAGGCAAAATTGTTCATTTGCTAATGCTGGAAGGCTGATGACAGTATGGCTGCAACCTTTGTGCATCATTGTAGGTTGATTCTGTTTTCTGGGATTGTGAATGTTTTGGGGTTTTTTTCCTTTACAAAAAAATAACTACCAAAAATCCCCCAGCCCTCCTGAATAAATAGTCCACTGTGGCCCTGTTAGGCATGCCGAGAACCTGGTGGAGAGTGACAAAGATTTTCAAAACACCAGGCTCTGAAAAGGGAGAGCAGAGGAGATGGCAGTTTGTGCATGTGTGTTTCTATCCCTGTTTTCAAAGGGGCCAGCAAAATTTCTGTTCAGACAAGCACCTCTCCTGCCTTTGCCCTCAGCAATCCATGCAGCAATCCTTGTGTGCCCACTGGGTCATGATCCTGAGTAGGAGTGGAGCATGATGTACAAGGATGGCTCCCCTCAGTGCAGAGCTGAAGCTGTAAAACAGCTCAGTGAGTAATTGTTGAGGGATGTGAGCAGTCAGAGCCAAAAAGGGTGAGCTTTAGGCAACAGGTACTGGCACAAGGCTGTGCCACTCACTGACTCACTGACTTTTGTTTGCCCCTCCCCTGCAGGCCAAGCGCTGGAGAAGAAAGTAGTCAAAAGCAAAGTGGGGGAAAAGGTCAGCCTGCCTTGTTGTCATGAAATTCCCAGCTCAGAAAGCTTCCACAAGTACCGGGTGTACTGGCAGAAGAACATTACAGACGTGGTGCTGGCCTACTCCGAGGGGACCATGATGCCCCAGCCCGAGCGGTACCAGAACCGGACAGAGATGGACCCGTGGAACCTCACGCTGTGGATCTCCCCCGTGGAAATCCTGGACAACGGCTCCTACCAGTGTTTGGTTCAGCACAACTCAGTGCTCATGTGTAGCGAGTCTGTCGTCCTCTTTGTGACAGGTAGGTGCATGCCTCCTGACACCTGGCACCTGAGGCTCTCCAGTGCCAGCTTCCAGGGCTGAAGGATGCTCTTCCAAGCTTATTCATACTGTAGCAGATAGGCTTTCACCAGGAAGCTTGAAAGAGTGTTCACTTGTAAAGTTACAGTAATGGAAGCTTGTTAACTGCTTCCATTCCAGCAGTCTCCCTTCTTACCTTTCTAAAGGTACCCCAAGTACAGAAATTTTTTTCCCACCACCAACCCAATGTTCCTCCCCCTGATGTCTTCCTCTTGTGAAAGGATCCCTCCTGGGGCCCTCCCCAGGTATCCCTGATGATGGGTGCCTGAGGCAGCTGTCTTTGGGACAGAGCAAGACCAACTCCTTAGTCTTGCCCTTAGCAAGACCAAGCTGAAAGAGAAATAGGGTGGCCATGGCAGCGTCCTAGCCCTGCCTCCAAACCCCTGTGGAGCTAGCTGCACTGCAGCTCCACACCCTAAGGCTGAATTAATCATGGAGCTTTGAGGCTTTTTACATTAAAGAAACCGAGTTCCTTTGTTCAAAATGAATCTGAATCTTCTCTTAGATTGGTAGGCCACAAAAAGTTCCACTGACATTTTCCATTTCCACCGGTGTTTTTGTGGCAGTTGATCTCAACCAGAGATACTAGCGACATATATAAATATACACAAGCATTTGAATACCTTTAACAGCAGAGAGTTACATGAATCTTCCAGATAAGTCAGGAGATTTGGCAACAAAAAAAAGACAAGCTCCTGAGGTTTGGCCATTTCCTGCTGGTCTGAGGGCATATGTGCACAGAGACAAATTTAGTGATCTTTCTGGGAACTGGCATGAAAAAAGGGAAGTATACTGCCAGCACCCTTTTTTAACCATGAGGGTTGAGGAGTTAACTGCATAAAACCCATAAAACTACGGATCTGTTTTCCTGTCCACAAATACTCCAGTTTCTTTCCGGCCAGAAATCCCCTTGCTGCCTTAACGGGCCAGCTGAAATAATTCTGGTAGACTTCTGCTCCCTTTGGTGAAGTGGGATCAAGTTATTGTGGGGATCAAGAGAGGGAAATGCTGGAATCAGGCTGGGACATCTGAAGGGATTTTCCAGGCTGGATGGCAGTGTGGCATTGCTCAACAGACAATACCACACTACCAACAGACAGTGGGCCTGGAAGGAAAATTGTCTCTCCTTGCTTGCCACCACTCAGCCACACAGTGTTGAGCAAGTTTCTTTCAGTGGTGACTGGTTGCTTGGTATCCATGACCATAGGCAGGAAAAAATTTCCATGGTGAATGCCCTTCAGGTGGGGGAGTCTTTGCTTGGGCTGTGGGTTTTGGGGCTGCAAACCTCGCTGTGGCCTGACAGAATGGTAACCAAACCATTTGGGTTTTGGGGCTGCAAACCTCGCTGTGGCCTGACAGAATGGTAACCAAACCTCTCTCGCTGCAGCTGACTTCAGCAAGCCCAACATAACGGCAGAAGTGTCCGCTGACTCTTGCGAGTCGACTGAGATGGTGATAACCTGTTCTTCTCACGGAGGTTTCCCCAAGCCCAGAATCTCTGGAGCCCTCAACAACATGTCCATGGAGTGGAATGCCAGCTGGGTGTCTGAGTCCAGCTTCAGCCCCTACAATGTCACTGGAAAACTGGTGCTCAACGTGACCAAAGACACCAGCATCACTTGCTCCGTTGAATACAGTGGCTTTGCCACGTCTGCCAGCTTGCTTCTGAGTATGTTTTATTCATGTTTTTTGTAACAAAACTATTTTGTTGAATCTGCTGAGTTGCCTCTCTGAGAATGCAGTAGATTTTGTGCAAGTGTTCATGCAAGAATCCCCCAATGATCCCGCCTGTGAACTACACACCAAAATATTTTAGAGGCTGGAAGATAGCCAGGCTGGGAAGGGAGGGTTACAACAGTGACTGACAAGCAGAGGCAGGTCTGTCTTCCTGCTGCTCTACCACAGCTGGACTGAGAGCTGAACTGGATCCTGTTGTGATCTGGTAATGTCACATTTGGTGGCTTCCACAGGCTGGGGCTGCCACCATCCTGTGCCACTCCATACCAGCATGGTTTTGCTGCCCGCTGTGTGATACAGACCTGGTATTTGAACGGAGGGACCAGAGAAATGTCTGTGCTTTAAAAGACACAGGCTGCACTTTAAAAGAATTTCCTCATTTAACAAGCATGTTTGTCCCTGCTTCAGTGAAAGAAACTGTCAGCTGGGGTCTAGACAAAATTCTGCTTTCAAATGTAACATAGGGTTAACTCATACGAAAAGAATTCCATCACTGAGCATGGCTTAGAAGTGATGGCATAATAGATAAGTCTGTGCTTTGAAAAGCTTGAGGCATAAGTGGAAACAGCATGAGGGAAGGCAGCACACTACATTCCAGATGTTTTGCAGTAGAAGGGGATTTGCAAGAAAATTCGTAAAGCCAAAAGGATTTTTTTTTTCATGTTGTTACCAAAAAAGTATTCTGAAATATCTCTGGGCCTGATGTTTTTACTGTGGAGATAAGGGCACCTTCAAGGGAAGATAGAGGAGCAGCATTTTTCCTAGGGAATTGTACCTTATTCATCAAGGTAGCTTATTCATCTATCTTACTAAAATCAAAGGGGCTTGTGGGGAGAGGTGCTATTCAGCTTCAGAACAAATGCCAGGAACTAGTGCTTTATGAATATTGGCTATTGCTGGATGTAGAGCATAATGTCCCTAATGAAGGGAGAATAAGGTTAAGAATAGCTCACTACATAGAAGCAGAGAGCAACAACAAAAAAGAAAAGCAGTAATCAGAGGAGGGTGCGGTGACACAGCTGCAGCAGTCACAAACCCCCCACTTTTTGACTTTTAGGATGTGGAACCACTCCCATTTTGGTGTAAATGGTCCTCCAAACAAACCTTTCATGAACACTGAGTTACTGACAGAACAGAGCCTCTGGTAAATGTAGAAGGCAACCCCTGCAGAGTTGGAGGTTTGCATCCCCTCCTGAGGGGAGGTCTGAACAGCAGATCTGGCTAATTAATGTCTTAGGAGGGGAATGATGCTTACCTGTGCCAGAGCAGATGGTGGAAGAACTGCAGGTCTGTGCACATAGGTCTGCAGACCTATGGACTGGCAGCAAGTCCTGTCCTATACAAGAATGGCCCAGTATCTGCTCTAAAATCCCAGTGGTAGAATGGGATTTTCCACCATCTCCAATGGTGAAAAACCAAAGGCTCCAGACACACTGAAACTGATTTCTGACACAACACTGTTCCTGCCATGCAGAAAAAAGTCTATTCTAGACTGTTAAATGCATTCTGCTTCACCTATGAATCCAAAAGGAAAAAAAATTGGCATAAATTGTTGAAAACAGTAAGGAAAACTGCAGAGCACCTTTGAGAGCAGAAATTTTCTAGCTGTGAACTCAGACTTTTTCACCAAGCCCAGCTAATTTCCCTGAAACAGCTCATGTGTATTTAAATATTTCCTGTCTCAGTCCTGTTCTGGACAAAGACCCAGCTTTTTATGTTCTGTGAGTGTGTTAAAAATTTCAGCAAATGTGGGGGAATGGAAGAAATTTAGGTGAAATTTCAGCTTTGTTTGTTTGTTTATTGAGTAAGTCCATTTTCAGGCTGAATAGCTGAGTTAGAATTTGGCCAGAACCCCTGAAATTCACATAACTGGTCCTACATGAAGATGCCAATATCCTTAAAGGCCGTTTATTTATGGTTTATTTCTCCTGTCTCAGACAAAACAAACAACTGCGTTGTTCCTCCTGTGCCTCCACCTTATAATGTCATTACTGCTTCAATTATCATCGTTATCACCTTCATTCTGGCTATCACCCTGGCAGCAAGATACCTCCCAAGGCATGGTAAGTGCAGCTTCTTTTTCAAGAAGGTGTCTCTTAGTGCTGATGAAGTTTCTATGTAGGATACACATTTATAGAAACTTTACTGTCACATCACCAGGTATTTCTGTACCTTTCTGTACCTTCTTCTCATTTTCCTTTTTTTTTTTTCCTTTTAGCACCCACTGTCACAAAATCTAAGCCTAGCACATGATTTTCATACATTTTGCGTGCAGGAAACACTTGAGTTCAGGTTTGAGAGTGGAGAGGTGACAGGGAGTTTTGACAGCAGATCAAAATATTTCCAAAATCAGAGATAATGAAGAGGTTCACAAAGGTTCATTTTTATGTATTAAGATGCTTTAGGATGCCAAGGATCTTGGTGATTATGATAGATACAGCTGAGCTCTGAGAGCTTCAAAACTGGATCTCTCTCCACACCCTACATCATCCCTCTGAAAGTCACTGAGCCAAAGTAGCAAAAATACCTGGTGTTAGGGCCACAGGAAAAATTTCAGCAGAGCAATGTCCCACTTTTATGAGAACACCAACCAGGAGAGTTACATTTGTGTTCTTTGTACAGCCAAAACTAGCACAGGTAAAGTGTCTGGTCCCATCTTCTGAAGTCTTCAGTAACTCCAGCCAAATCTCCAAGAGTTTTTCAATGGCAAAGGGGACCTCAGATATCTCAGGGTTAGTGGACAGCTGAGTAATTTACTTTTTCATCTTCAGAAAAATCCTATCTGTTAGCTGTTGCTCCTAATCATGTCTAAGCTGAACTTGCCAGAAAGTCACAGAAGATGTGGGCAGGCATTTAATAGATTTATGAAGGCAGGTAGGATTGAAAGTCAACAGCAGTAGGTATGTTATCCACACCCTGTGAGCAGCTTTGCAGAGCAGTCCTGGAGAATGACAGCAGGCCTTGCAAATACATGAGGATAAATAACACCCAGCTGAGTTCTGTCAGGTCACTGGGGAAGCCACATCTGGGGACAAGAATCCCACACTGAGGGCTCTTTGCTCAGGCCATTTACACCACCAGGCCATGGTATTCCCCATTGGAAAAGGTCATTTTCTGGGCAGCAAGGGCTCAGCCCACTCAGAGACACCTGTAAATTTGCCATGCTTGTGCCTTCTGGTACCTCTACTTCAATTTCAGACAAATTCACTCCCAAGGCAGATGTGTGGAGGTTTCATTACTATTTTTCTTTTCCCTTCCTCATCAACCACATCCCTTCAAAAACCAATGTGACCATTGAGTCAAGCTGGGCTAATTTCCTTTTAGTGTTTTATCACAAAGAAAGGAAGTTTCTGGAAGGCTGTGACTGCGGGTCACACCTGTGCACCTCCTCATTTTCCACCCCTGTGCCCTCATGACACCAGTGCCAGTTCTTCTCCCCTGCTGTTCCCTGGGGCTGTGTCAACAGGAAAGCAACAAGCAGCCTGAAACCAAGAAAATCACAGTTGATCACAGCCTGTGCTGTTAGCTGCATGTATAATGAACTTCTAATTATAGGAGAAAATGAACTGGAATCAGAAGATTTGGCTCTCAACAAATATAGGCTGGAAATTAAAAGGTTCCTTACCATTAAATTAGCAAGATCCTGGAGCACTCTGAAATAGCCTTTTATATAGGAACTGAGTTGCTTTTAAAGCAGATGTAAAAAGCATACCCATGTGGTAGAATGCAATCACCTGCAAACAGCATGGCTCATGGCCAAATTAACTGGAATTTCCCTTTTAGTCCCACTTCCATAATATTCACAGGGAGTAGATTTGCTGAGTCAGGTGGTGCTATTTGGTTCAGCCAATTTCCAGACCAGGCATGGAAGAAACTGTAAAAGAAACCGTAAGAAGTGTAAGAAACTGAAGCCAGAGCTTCCATCCAGCTTTCCAGTTTGTGCAGTTGTCCCGTTTCAGTGCTGCTGTGCGTGGGCACCTGTCTGGGAAGGGCAGTGTCTGCCCTAAGATGCTTCCTGTGGGTGCTGCTGCAGGTCACCTCTCAAGAGCTCTTGTGGGAGCTCAGAATAGGTCTGAGAGTACCTTTGTTGTTCTGGGCTATGGAAAGCTGAGTCAGGAGTTGCTAAGAGTGGTTTCTGAGCTCGAAAAGCCATGCTTCAAAGAGCTGAAGTGTGGGAGGGAAGAATAGAAAGGCAGAGCAAAACAAAACCGAAAAGTTCTCAGATCCGTGATTGTTGTGGTGGCCAGAACAATCAGGTGCTTCCTTGAGGTTCACAGCCGCCTACTCTGAGGAGCACACAGCCTATTTTGCAGTCATTTAAAAACGAAAACACAAAGCACCAAGATTGGAGGTCATCTAAAGAATAGTTTAGGATTCACATTGCATAATTTGTGCTGGCACATTTGCACAAGATTCAGCTTGAGCTACTAAAATTCAGTCATAGATGGTGAGATATTAAGGGGATCTGCTTAATCTGAGATCCTCTTAAAGCACTGAAAGGGTTTGTTGGTTTTCACTCGGGCATTCTTTCACTCAATAGGTAAACTGCAATTAGTGACATGTAACTTCCATCATTACTTCCCTTCTGAACTTATCTCAGCATGTAGCAACCTGTTCTTGTGCCAGGTTGAGGTTCTAGCCCTGTGCTAACGAGAGCAGTTTTATCCATATGACAGTATATAGATATTTATTTGTAACAGAGCTCTCTGTCAGGACCATATCCATATACTAACAAGGGATCTTCTTTTTCAGTTTGTTCTCACTGTTGCAAGCACCAGGATTCGGTGGAAGAGGGTGTGAAAGAATACACAAAGGCACCCATGAGCTCTAAAGTGACAGCTGAAACATCATCTGTATGACCAGATAGCATTTGCAGGTAATTTTCTTCACTCTTCTCTTGGCAAAACAGTTTCTCAAATACCATT
This sequence comes from Fringilla coelebs, assembly GCF_963513975.1. Classification (NCBI taxonomy): domain Eukaryota; kingdom Metazoa; phylum Chordata; class Aves; order Passeriformes; family Fringillidae; genus Fringilla; species Fringilla coelebs. The sequence goes on along the minus strand of NC_140029.1, from coordinate 111,914,686 downwards.
TCATGCCTGTGCAATGTTGGCTCAAAACAGCACGTGTCATCCAGCTGTCAGATCTGCAGTGACATCCCCTGCCATTGCCCCTGTGCTCATTTCATGGGCCTCCCAACTAAACACTGGGCAGTCTTTTTGGGCTCATGTTGGGCTCATTCGTGAGTTACTCATCCCTATCTCAGGTGCCACGTGTGGCTTCACCCCCCAGAGGTTCTGGCTGATTCCCTGTGAGCCTGATCTGATGCCTCAACATGGGAACATCACTGATGATAGAAATTGAACATTGACCAAATGGTGGTAAGGGAGGGGGGAACAAAATATCAACTCCAGCCTTCCCAGTATGATCAGACACTCCTGTCCACTTCTGAGATATATCCATTCCCTTCAGCAGCTGGAAGAACAAAGAAGGAAAAGTTTCCTCCCTCAAGCTTGCCCAGAAAACACTCATATTTTAAAAGGAGTTACTTTTGATAATGGGGTGTTACTAAAGAAGGGCTGGGGAAGTCTGGCTTGCCAAGGTTTTATGATTACGAAGGATTATATTTGCTTTGGCTTGAAAGCTCAGCAGTTTTCAGGACTGTGTCCTCCAAAAAGACACTTAAGTGAAGATTAGCAGCTAACTGTTCTTATTCACATCATTATCCAGATGACTGCATTTCCTGCTCTCACCACAGCATGCAGAATTGCCAGGGTAATGCCCTAGAGCAACAGCTGTGGGGTCCTGGAAGTCACGACTTTGTCAAACTGTGCACTGCAGAATCTAAAAGTTTAATAGTTTGGAGATGGAAAGGAGGGGAAACTCTCATTCAGGCCACTCGTCTCATTTCCAAACCTGACCACCCACTCATGTTTTCCTCTGGGGAAGGCCCTGTCTGGAACAGATACTAGAACCTTGGTTAGCATGAATTTTGGGGAGTTTTGTGATGGGAGTGGCAGGAGTTCACCTACAGAATAGACCCATCTCTCTTGTTATAAAAGTTTGTCAGAATTTTCCTGTAGGTCGCTGGTGCTTCCCGACTCCAGCTGTCTGTAGAGTGGGATGGAAGCTGTGCTTCCCTAGTGGCTGACTGCCATGTCGTGATGCACTGGGCCATGTCCTGCTGCTGCTTAAGTAGGGAAGCACGTTCACTAGTCATCCTCACTCTGTTCCTAAGGTTTTTGCAGGGAGCGTGGGCCAGGCTGCAGCTCGCTCAGAACAGCTCCAAGCTTAGGGACCAGGAGCCCTCTTGTGGAGGGCTCTCGCAGGTGATATCTGTTTGTCGGCTCCGCAGCATTACTGGGCTACACTTAAGGTGTGAGAAACAAAAAAAGTCAGTGACATCTTTTCCTCGGGTCCCTCAGGTTCTTCACGCTGTGCATCCCGCACCGCAGCCTCCACTGCTGGTTGTACAGCGATGCTTGCTGCACGGCCCCTTTGGCTCTCTGCAGGGGGGTGGCAGCAGGAGAAAACTCTGCTCACCAGGGCTGGAACACGACCTCCTGTGGACAGATGCAAACCCCCACCCATGCCACCGAAGCTGTGCGGTGGCCTCGTTACAAGGAGGTCGCTGGGATTCCAGCTGAGAGGACGCTCCGTGTTCCTGCAGCAGGGCTGAAGGATGTCACCGGTGCCACACCAGGTCAAGACTTCAGCAGCCTCTGGCTTTGATGCTGCCTCTGTGAGAAGCAGGGGCCTGCAGAGCTCTAGCAGGGAGCCCATGCCCACCCACCCCTTCAGTAACACGGAGCTGCCCTTTGGGACACCAAATCCTGGCATGCAATCTCGTCAGTTTGTGCCTCCACATTGCGAGTGGGACCAGCCAAAACTTCTTTTATATTCAGCCTCACGCAAGAATCTGTTCTTCCTGCTGGAGGACTTTGGATTTGGACTCGACCATTACAGATACACATCCCTTCTCCCCTAAAGAGGAAATAGTGGACACATTTTTCATGAAAAAAAGACATCTTGGAAGTGAGTCTATGTGCCTCATGCTTATTTGCAGCGCTATGAGACTTTTTAGGGAATGATACACAGCGACAGCACTCCTAAGAGCTAATTAGTATTGCTTACCTACTGCAGTGGCACAAGTTCTCATACCCTTTCTCTCCTGAAAGGACAGCCTTGCCAACCCAAGCACCGAGGTGCAGCTCCTGCATTCAGCTGCAGTGTGAGGGCACACCACCTGTGCACACACATGGCCAAGCCTCTATGTGCATTCCTTCCCAGCCATAAAGCCCCCTTGGAACCTGTGTGACAGCCAGTGGTGATCTCCTGTGTATCTACTGTCATCAAATGCAACTTGGGGCCTTGCTTCATAAACGTGGGTCTGCTTCTGTGTGTACATCTGCCACGGGATACTTGTTAGGGAAAGCTCTGCAGATTTTTGGGAGTTTCTCACAGCAATGTGAGGATATTTACTTTGCACTGAACATTGCTGCTTTCTGCCACTGTTCTCTATACAGCCAGGACTAGAAGGAATTTCCCTGCAGGATGCTAACATTGAACAGGACTCATCTGATCCAGGTGACATTCTTGCCTACTGTGTAGGAAAAAATGGCTTCTCATTTTGAGGGGAAAGGAGGAAAATGCCCCAACCCCCAATAAGCTTCCCAAGCAACTCTACCCTGAGTTTGACTGGAATGTTTTTCCTTTTGGCTCTGCAAGCTGTACCCATTCCCTCACTTTTCTGTCCATGTTATCAAGGAAAACCAAAGTCTGAAAGCACAGCGCCATCCTCTTTGTAGGATATGTTGCTACTTGAGCTGCTTATCTTCCTAGGACACGGCAAAGATAGTCCATCCATTTCACTTTTTTTCTAGTTGGTACATATTGAGAAACTGCTGGAGAAAATAGGAGGATTAAAAGTGGTTAATAGGATACTGAGCTCTGAGATTAAGTAAAAAATAAGACAATGCTCCCTTCCTACCCCTGCAGAGTCACACTGTGCCACCACCTTTTTACTGCTTTCCATTGTATCAAGTATAATGGGAACTTCTGATCATTCTTACAGAGGAGTTTTAGACAGAGAAAATGAGGTAAGCTGGGGGTTAAGGAAACACTGGCATTTGTGTGTTTAGGATGCAAACAGAACACAAGTGACAGAAATCAGGATGTTTTCAAAAGGCAGCCTGACCCTATTGCAGGACTCAGTGCACGAGTGATGTGTCTCACACTTTTCAGGTTCCCTGTTCTTTCAGCCTATGCTTGCTCCAACACAAACCACCAGCTCCTTGCAGGCTAACCACCCTCTCTTGGCATTCACTTCCAACTTTGCTGATTTCCAACACTGTTCTTCCCTATAAGCACACTGCAGCTGCACCTTGCCAGCCACACCACAGCTCTGCCAGTTGTACCAGCATGTTCTCCCTCTCACTATCCCATGCTCTCTACTTCTGCCCTGACCAGTGATTGCGCAGCCTCCCGGAAAAGGGTTTGTCTTTTGCTCTGTGCCAAACATTTCCACATCACCACAAACTCCAGTAACACTTCCAGTAACTCCTTCTAAAGGAATCCAAAAATTTCACTGACAAGTATGTCTAGCATCAGGTTATTTGGTTCATTTTTCATTAAGCACTAATACTCTGGATCACATTTTCTGTTGCCTTATGCTGTGTTCAGTGAGTTACACATAAATGGTTTCTATGAGACTTTCTCAGCTTCATTATCTGTGTCATTGTAGCAAGTGAGCTGCTCTGTTTACCATGGATGTTTTGTATATAATGTTTCCTGGGGTTCCTCCTTTAATTGTATTAAAAAATAAATAGTAAATTTAGTTTCCTTTCCTTAGTAAAAAAAGATGTCTGTCTATGCACTGGGTAGAACCTCTGTTATTCATGTTAGCCACCATTTCACAGCATCCAGGTAGGTGATGGAGGTGTTGACAAAGTTGTGCCAGGTACAGCTGGCATCAGGCCACAGCTCTGTCCAGTGTGCTGACAGCAATGACCAAATGACACTCAGGTAACCCAGCTTGTGACTTCCACACCCCTCACATCTCTCAATTTGCCAGGGGTTAGCTAAGCAGTGTGGCCACAGATCATCCTTCTCCCTCCAAACAGGAGGCTCCCTGCAAAAGCAAAACCCAGTGTGAGGTGTTCTCACTGTACCCCTGGCCCCTTGGGTACCTACTCTGAAAGTGGAGGGTAAAGAATTTCAGTGCTGTGCTTTTGCTGGGGGTGGAGGGAGTGGAGATGTGAAGAATCCTTTACAGATAGGCAAGAAACAAACTCTGAACCAATTCTTCACTCCCCATTTGGGAGTCTAAGAAATAAGGAAGTGCAGGGAACTAAATTCAGCAGGAAACTGAGAAACAAATGGCTGCTAATCTTTAGCTGGAAGTCTCTGCTTCCCCTTAAGAACATGTAGCAGCCCTCCCTTGCATGGAGAGAAAATCCACACAACTGCTACATCTTGGCTCAACTTTCCCTCTCGTGGAAGAACATCCCTGCATCAATGGTCAGGCACAGGAAAATTAGTATTCTTTAGGCATCACATCAAATACCACCAAACAGGAATAGAGACAGAGCAATGACACAGCTAAATGTCATCAGAGCTACTGCACAGATAAGAGTGCGGGATATTGTGGGGATGTAATAGCAAGAAGAAAGAAGATAAAAAAGAAGAAGATAAGACATCGCTGTGTAGGCACAATGGCAAAAATGTGACTTAGAAAGGCCTCTTTTCTTTTTTTGGGGGGCAAAGGACAACACCATTACTGTCACCAACACATACAGCTTAAAACAGGAAGAAGGAAAGATATATCTATACCTCTGCTTATGCAGATCCTTCACTTGCACATAGAAAAGGAAAAGCAGAGCTGGCTGATGACAACCCTGAAATACACATGTTTCTTCAATGGAAAAATGAGCTACACTGGAGTGTTTAAAAAATTAAATGCTCACTTCAGGAGTCAGAAAACACACCACCTTCTTGAAAGCAAACTGTGCCAAAAATCTGCTTTGGGTGGGTGGAATACACTCAGTGGGATCAACTGTTCATATTTCAATCAACACTAATTATCTGGAAAAGCATTCAACCAGAACAGATTCTTTTCTTATGAGAAGAACACCCGAAAATCCTGCCTGGATGTAATTCCTTTTAGTAGGAGAACAAAGAAAGGGAACAGGAATTCTGACCTCCTGCTTTGGAGGAAGAGTGATGGGCCACCTCACCCTTCTGAGTACAGACAATGGTCTGTAAAGTAACTCCAGCACCACCCACAGGTAACAGCTCTGACTGAACAGTTCATCTCTGAACAAAATAAGAGCTGGCACTCTCGTGGCTCTTGCCTTTGTTACTGCCTGGGTGGAGGAATGAATGTCTGGTAGGCTCTTCGAGCTCTTCTCGAGGAATGTCCCTCAAGGATACTTCTCTAGTACCAAAACTGTACTAGAACACAGTACCACAGTACCAGCTGTACTGACACAAAGAGCTTATGGACACAGTCACCACTGCTCAATGGCTTTATTAGGTGTCTTGAACTACATTTCCCCCAAAGGTCATCCCCTGATTTCCAAATTGCAAGTGAAATTAGAGGCCTTCTTATTGTTAAAGCTGCCCCAGTGCCAAGGCTTCCACAGTCACCACCAGAAATAAGTCATGTTTTCTGCGGCACCCTCAGGCTTCTATTGAGGAACCCAAAACATGCCTTTTTCGGGGTATTTCCATGTAATTCTCAGCTCCTCCACCCTTCTTCCACACTGACTGCAAAATACCCCAAGTACTGTAGGAACCAAGTAAGAAACCACCATCAGCAAGTTGTTCAGGCACTGTCTGAAGAGCAGCTTTCACCAGGGCATAATTAACTTTTGGATTCAGGGCACCTTTAGCACACAAACCATTCATAGGCTCCTTTATCTTGAGTATTTCTACATCACTGGTGGTTTGGACATTTTCAGCAGTGAAATGGGTTCTAGATGAGGCTCTGGAACCCTCACTTCCTCCCAAGGCTACATGACACTTCCTGGTCAGTAAAGTCTGTATTTCCACTCCTCAGGTGGAACAGGTTTGGCCCTCCCAAGCTCTTTGTGCAGTGATATCCGTCCCTGAACAATGTTTTCAGCTAAACACTTTTTCACAGGATGCAACTGCATTCACAGACAACTTCCATGATCCTCTGACTGAAGGATTACGCAGGACCAACATGCTATGTAGCTTCTTACAACAGAGATCTGGGGAAGACTCAGTAGCTCTTCAATTCTCTTGCTCTCTCCATCTCCGGCCTTCCCTGGGCATTGCTTTCTGTTTGGCCTAAGATTTCAGTCATACTGAGCCTGGATTGCCTAAGGAGAGAAGAGAGAGTGCAAAGCAATTTTATGCCTGTATTCTCCTGACAGAGACATGACTGCAGAATCCCAGCTCTTGAAAATTTCTTCTAGAACTAGTGAGTAAGTTTCAGTAATTCACATGACCAGTGTCATGGCCTTTTTTCCCCCCAAGCCTCCAGCTATCCTCCTTCTTTCCTCTCTTTAATAGGGATGGAAAGAAGGGTAGCAATCAAGGGAAGACTGGGAAGACTAAATCAGCCCACAGGCCCAGACACCCTGCTAGTCCACAACTGAAGGGACAGAGCTGCTCCTCACCACTCTGCCAGCTTTTGTTCGTACAGCTCCCTGCGCTCACGACTCCTCTTCTCCTGCAAGGTCTCACCAGCCAAGCCATACATTGCCATTAGGAGGCCTCCTGCAGGAACCCTGAAGGAGGAAGCAGAGAAGTCATCAGTCACCCAGGTGACACACAACAGCAATAACTTACTGGCATCAGCAAAAGGAGCATGCAGGGACCCAAAATTCACATCACACTACAGACTAAGGTACTCCTGTTCTACTGGCACCCACCAACCACAGCCTCTCTTCAGCTGTGACTCACTGGAGCCCCAGTGATAACATATTTTGAATTTACACATTGACAGGTACACACAGGAGTGGAAGGATTTCTGGTGCCCAGTGAAGACCCCATAGAACACCTAAACCATATTTCAGACAGTGACACCCCTGCTCAGCTTCCATCCAGCTCTGGAAGTACTTGTGTTTTCACAGGTAAAGCTCCCTAGGCTGCTTCCAGAAATGCCCACAGCTGACACCATCCTGAAGGTGCCAAGCAGCACAAATAAAGCTCATTCTCATTTTCAGGTAGGATCCTCAGATTCACTTGTGAGGATATTTACAGGTCAGCATTTTAAGAAATCCCAGTCATGCTTAAAAAGTCAGATTTCTTGTGAGTTACAGGACATTGTCCAGAAGCACAGAGCCTCTGAGACAGAGCCATGGGATCCTCCATGCCCCAGGGAACTTTAGGAGATTCATGACTGCAAGACACACACAAAGATACGTGCAACCTTACAGCCCAGCCATGCAGCTACTCCCTCAGTGTTTCCTAATGGCTGCCAGTTCACATTCTAGCTTTGGTGGAGCCTCTGTTGCTCCCTCTAATAAGCAAAGAGCAAATAAGATTCTCTACTGAGAGCACTGAGCTCTTGCTACTGAGAGAGCAGCAAAGCACAAAACAAGAAACAAAGAGGGAAAAGAAAAACTGTTTTAAGGTTGGAAGAAAAGTGATCATCATGAGGGATACAGAGAATCCCTCAAGGCAAGAGAGGAAGGGAAGCTCCAGTAGCCCCACCTGTGATTCCAGGCTCAGTGTGTGCAGCAGTCACAACTCACCCAAACACCGTTCCAAACACGACGCCGCCCGCCAGGCCCTGCAGGCCCAAGTGCATTCTGAACAGGGCTCCTGTGAAGGCTGAAAAAAGAACAAACCCACTGAAACTAGAAACAGCCCCGCCACAGACATCTCACACCAACATAGGGAGTTGCTTTGCTGTATTTCTCTTCCCCATGAGCCGACATCTGCTTTTAACAGAGCAGAAACAAGTGTCATGGCCAGTGGGACAGACCTTCACCACAAAGTCACCGTGGTCTCTGCACTGAAACATTGCACAAAGTTCCTTCTGCTTCAGAAAAACTGATAAGGTTTTTGCTGTATCATAGAAGTATCTATGAAAGTAAAACCAAGCTCTGTCTAGACTGGAGCATGATGTCCCTCACCCTTTTTTCTGTTCAACAACAGCTAATAATAGTAGCTGCCATGTAAGGCAGAAAAGATCAGTAAAAAGTGTATCCAACTGTAAGGGCAATAAAGCCTGTAAAACTGAACAAGCAGATCACTTACCCAGAGCCCTATTGCCAAAAGTGGGCATGCAAAACTTAGCGTGAAAAGGGCAGCCTATAAACAGTGTGCTGAATTGTTACCAAGAGTGGAAATAAAAAATGCTTTCCCTGTTAAATAGGTGCTTATGAGAACAGGTTATGCACCAAGTGTTACCTTTACCCCACACAAGCATTTTTCACCCAAAACACTCCAGCAAGTATCTTGAAGATGAACTGATAACCACAAAACTCCCCAATGGTTTCAGCAGTGCATCAGTATCTCTGTTACAAATAAAGGTATGCAGCAGGCAAACAACAGAGGAAAGTCAGTGGAATAAGAAACAAAACCCAAGAGCACAAAAGCTGCTCAATCCCAAGGGATGTGGATACTTGCTTATGCTCTTCTGCTACAACCCTTGCTAACAAACAGAAGCACACAAGGTTACAGCACTCTTACCTCCTGCTGCAGCAAAATTACTGATGGTGGTTTTATCGCGGTACGCAGACAGGCCTGTGCTCACCACGCTGCAAAGGCAAGGCACAGAAGTCAGCAGCTGCACATGGAAAAAGAGGGGTAGCAAAACACAGCCTGAAATAAAGCTGGATTTCATTAAGCCAGTCCTCAGGTTGCCTCTAACTGCCTGGTTGCCCATCTGTTTAGAGCACACACATGCCAGCCATGACTTCTGTGACTTTACTGTGGGCAGCAGCACAGACACAGGCCACGGAATATCAGAGTTCCTAACCTGGATCTGAGATACTCTTTTTTAATCAAAGATTTTTCTTTCTTATCATATAGAATCATAGAATCAGAATGCTTTAGGTTGGAAGTGATGTTAAAGGTCACCCAGTTCCAAGCCCTCACAGCAGGGGCACCTTCCACTGGACCAGGTTGCTCAGAGCTCCAATCAGCCTGGCCTTCCCTCCAGGGATGGGGCATCCACAGCTTCTCTGAACAACCTGTTCTAGTTCCTAGGAACATGCAATACAGTCAAGGAGAAAAGAATTTGAACAATGAAGAGGTGCTATCAGTCAGCCTGATGTAGGACATTTACCCCAGAAGCTGATCCATGTGTCAGTAAGATCCTGCCTTGCAAACAGTGCCCAGTACAACAGCCTAAGTCACACTCATGACATCAGCAGGGTCACCTACTCTTGGGGCATCAGATTTCCCTCTGGGCTAGGTAAACCAACTCCTCCTAAACATCAGCTAAGCCCCAAAACACTGTTCTCAGTTCAGCAGCCACATATTCTCCAGCCTCCTGCATGACATTGACAGGCCAGCAGCAATCCTCCTCTCCTTCCCAACACAGATAAACCCAAACAATTTGGGTTTTAATTGTGAAACTTAAAGTTTTCACAACTGCAGGACGAAATTTTCAACTTGGGCTTTACAGAAACAATGTTGAGCAGCAAATAGCTTCCTTCAGAACCTTTTCCAAAGGGCTGGTGAAAAAGGGGCAGATCTGACTGCGGGGGAGACACCTGGTGGAAGACGATGAGGTTACATGTCAAATCCAAAGAAATCCAGAAAATCCAAAGAAATCAAAAGATCCAGGAGAGAAAGCAAACAGCACACTAACTCAGGCTAAAAACAGAGACTAAACTAAAAAGAGCCACAGAAACCAAGAGAAAGTGAGGAAGAAATTTAGAAAGGAACACAAATATTAGGGAGACAAAAATATAAAGTAATGCCAGTCAATACTGTGGGATCTTAAAAGCAGAAGGAGAACTTAAACAGAACACACCTGGCAGAGAAAGTCAATGCAGGTTTAAATGTATAAATTTACTGGTTTGAACAACAGGGAAGGAGATATTTCTAGTTTAAAAGAGCTTTGCTCAGAAGACCATGCTTAGTTTGATGTTCTGTTGTCAGGAATGCACTGAAGCACCCAAGGAAGAAAATCAGGGAAGCAGAACACTCTGCATTGTTTTTGTGTGTGTAGGAAAAATCTGAAGGCCTCAACAGGCACATAGAAGTGACAGGTCTGATATTCAGCAACTGCCCAAGAACAAGACAATCCCCTGCAAGTGTCTGAGGACAAGAACAAAAAATTGTGAGTAACAGCAGTGTATACAAGTAGGAGTAGTGACAATTGTGAGTACCAGCAGCATATACAAACTGGGAGTAATGAGACATAGCGGAAAGGACAAAAATCAGTGTGGGTTAGAAAGCACTTCCAGAAACTGCCACACCCTTTAACACTCTGTCAGAGAAAAAGCACAAAAAGAGATGAAGGAAAAGCAGAAAGCAGCTGTTGTCACCGTCATATTTTCTGGAAAAATCCTCTTGCCCAGGAATTTCTCCTGGGAAGATGAGAAGCCTCAGAGAAAAATTAAAACAATAATTATCTGATTTGCTTCTCCTGTGTTTTGCTGCTTTGGAATGTGGTTTGGACATTGTTTACCAACAGGTGATTATTCCTGGGTTTCATGTGAATTGTTTGTACTTATTGGCCAATTACGGGCCAGCTGCGTTGAGGCTCTGGGGAGAGTCACCAGTTTTTCATTAATATCTTTTAGCCTTCTGTCTGTATCCTTTCAGTATTCTTTAGTATAGTTTAGTAGAGTATTAATATGATATACATCATAAAATAATAAGTTAGCCTTCTAAGAACATGGAGTCAGATTCATCATTTCCTCCCTACGACGGGGGTCTCAGAAAATACCACAGCTGTCAAGAAAGAACAACATTCAAGTCAGTCACAGATGTACAAACAGGGCTTTTCCACATTTAGGGTTTGTGTTGATCCATTGGAAGATGAGAATTCCCGGGCAATTCTAAAAAGTCAAACCCTCTTCCTCCTCCTGCCTGATCAACCAGACTTGGGTTAAGGCAGCACAGGAGCCTCGATCAGTCACCAGAGCTGTGGGCACTGCTGGCAAGGACGGGCACGGCACAGGGCAGCTCTGCTCCCCTGCCATCAGGAGCACTCACTTGAACACGGTGGCGAACGCCGCGACCCTCCAGCTCCAGCGCCAGCCGTAGCGGATGAAGCTGCGGAGACCAGCGCGGTGTGCGGATTGCTGAGGGGACAGAGAGGACATGTCACAGCTCACAGCACCCTCCTCCTGCCAGCAGCCAGCAGGCCAGGTCAGGGCACTGACTGATGGTACCCCAACTCTGGTCAAGTCAGCCACCTTCCGAGGAAAAGCTTCTCCCAGCCACCAAGGGGAAAACCAAGAATCAATTCCAGTTTGGAATGTCAACTGGTCTTTCTAATGTGGGTGCTGGAACACATCTCTGTGGACTGGGAGGGCTCTTCGAGGAAAGCAGCAGAGAAGGGAGGAAAACTAGAAACTACTTCATTATTATGAATTCAAAATTATTAATAAATAATAACCATCAATAAATAATAGTAAGTAAATAATAACCATCTGCATTAAATGTTAAAAGCTCTGCTGTTTAACACTGGCATTTAAAAGTTTGAAGAGTTTTTTCAAAATAAGTGATAAACAGAAGCTTCACAAAAATTAAAAATGTTGCAGTTAACACCATAAAAGTAAATACATTTTCTCTTCCAGTGCTTGTGGTGTAGGTGCTTAGCCTACGTTCAGATACACTGCAGTCACCGGAGTGAAGCCAGGCAGTGGCAATTTTCAGGTCACCACATCAGAGGCCAAATCTAATGGTAAGTAATACAAAATTTATATCAGGCAGATTTTTAAAGGGTTTTCTTCCTCTTAATCCAGGTAACCAACACTTTAATTGAATAACAAACACCCAGAAGTTCAAATACATCTATAAAACGTCACACACGTTCTTTGTTGTGCTGTTGTTCTAAAAGAATTTTAAATGGTCTAAAAATGACTCACATTAATAAGACAAGAGTACAATCCCAGTTTGATATTAGGAAGTCTCCTGTCAGCACACTAAAACTTGGAAGCAGAAAGCCTTTTCGAGACACATTAATAAGAACGGTTAACTTTGTTGCCAACCTTCTCTGTAACGAAGGACACTTTTCTGAAGCTAACCGCGGGGCCCGCTAATTCCCGCACAGCTGACCTGCACACACTTACACACTCCCGGCAAACTTTCTGTCCCAGAACCGGGCAAACACACGCGTCCCAAAAGGGAGACCGCCGGGCCTCCTGCGGGCCCCGGTGTCACCCCAAACGTGCCTCCAAGGGCACCTTCCACCGCGGGCACCTTCCTTCCACCGCGGGCACCTTCCTTCCACCGCGGGCACCTTCCTTCCACCCCGGGCACCTTCCTTCCACCCCGGGCACCTTCCACCCCGGGCATCTTCCTTCCAGCCCCGGCGCCTTCCCGAGGCCTCCCGGGGCCGCCGCGGGCCCCGGCGGTGCCCATCGCTCCCCCCTGGCAGCCCCGGGGCCCGTACCACGGCATCGGCGCGGTTCTGGAAGATCTCGCCGTGGCTGCTCTCGATGAAGGCCTTGCGGGCGCTGACGAAGGCGGGCAGCCCCCCGTAGAGCCAGCCCACCACGGCCGCCGTGAACGCCGACTTGGCGATGTTCACCGTCTCCTCCGGGAACTGCTGCTGCTCGCTGCAAGGCAAGGGCAGCGATGGCCGCGGGTCGGCACGGCGGGACCGCCAGCACCCGGCCCCGCACAGCCCCGCCCGGCCCACCCCAGCCCGTCCCACCCGAGCCCGGCCCTGAGCTCACTCTAGCCGCCAGAGCTCGCTGAGCCGCTCCCAGCCCGTCTGCGGCAGCGGCGCGGGGCGGCCGAAGGCCATCTGAGTGCCGGGGGGCTCCGCCATGGCCGGGCCGGCGGCGGCGGCACCGACAGCGCCCCCTGCGCCCCGGCGGGGCACGGCACGGAGCGGCTCCGAACCGCTCGGCTCTGCGTTAATTACTGATTAATTACTCCAAATATTTACCCGTTTGTGCGGGGCCAGGTTTGTTCCCCCGCGAGAGGGGAGCTGAGTTTTGGGGGCTGTGATGCCCGGTTTGCATAGGACAGAGGGGGAGCAGCCGATTAGGCTTTAAAGCCGATAAGAGGCAAATGCTGCACGGCGAGACGGTGCCTCCTCTCAGGGGGCTCATTGCCTTCCCTAAAACAGCTCCCTCTGTTGTGAATTCCTCCTTTCACCACAGCAGGGAAAGCTCCCCACCAGGGGAGGTGCCTGGGCCTTCCCACCGAGCCTGTGCATATTTTAACCTATGGGACTGGAATTCCCGGGATTCTTCCCCCACTCCTGCCGAACCATCACTTTGGCCAAGGGCCACCTAAGCTGCAACAATCAAGTCTCATCGCAAGATCTATGGGTGGGAAAGCTGGGGCTCTGCAGATCTCTTATTACTCTTCTGATGAAGCAACATGCAGTCAGCAAAACTTCATTTTTGTTTGTTTTATTCCAAAAAGCACTTAGTTACAAATGGTTTTAAAATATCATACAGAGCTGTTCAGTTTCTTGGAGTGCTGTCTCTCCGTCGGCTAAAAATAAAAAACCAGAAAACCCTTTCCACTCTGGCACAGTTTTCCTGGGAAACCAGGTTCTTTTAATGCCCCATTCTGTTTCCTTTGCTGGATGGGATAACCCCAGCACTGGTCCCAAAACCAACACACTGCCCCAGCAACCAGCACTTGATCAATAGGGCCAGCTGCTGTGTCCCTGTACCAGGGCTGCAAGGCCTCTGTGAGGGCACACATGCTCTTAAATATTATTGTTCCATGCAATTTCCTTCTTCCCCGATCCACACTGACTGCAGAGGGGCCTGAGAGCTGTTGCTATCATCCCCTTCCATTATAATGTGCTGCTCTCTCAGCCTTGAGGCTGCTTTACCAACAGAGATGCTCCCTGGGAGGCTCCTGTGTTCCTCCTGCCACCCCATACTCTTCCTGTCTGGCTGCCAGAGAAGATGCTGCTGCCTCCCAGCCTCTCACCTTAGGGGGCACAGAGCATTTCAGGAATTGCAGTCCTACTCAGCCAAGAGGCTGTGGTGGGCATAAACACAGTGAGCACAAGCAGCCTGTGACCAACCCAAAATGGGTAATGTGAGCAGTAGCTGCTACTGTGTGACTGAGGACATTCCCTCAACCAGGCTGAAGGAGATGAAAAAAGAAGCGGCACAGCTGTGGGGAAGAAAAGCAAGTACTGAAGTGAGCAGATGTATTATCAAAAAAAAAAAAAAAAAGAAAACCAACTAAAAAAACCCCAAACCAAAAAACCCCAAAATAATCCTGGAAGGATTACAGAAGGGGATCAGAGCAGACTCTGCACTTTTGGAAAAAGGAAGTGCTGAATCTACCTCTGTGAATACTTTCTCTGGGTTCCTAAGGATGACATCCCAGGATATCTGGCCAGGCAGCTGGTGAGAGATAATTAACAGGCGCTCAGTTGTGCAGGGCTGTGCAGGCACCCAGCTCATCTGCTGGAGGATGAACCATCTCTGTCTCAGTTGCCAAGCACATCACTGATGATGGCCCCATCACCGGCACATACTGATTCCCCTGTGAGGTAGGTAGGGTAACTCTGCAAGGATCAGTTATTTTTTCAAGGGCATGTCAAAACCTTACCATCAACCTCTAAAACCTGACATAAACTCTAAGCTATCCAGAAATGTAACCCCCAAATCCCAGTAGCCGCTTCTGTCAGAGAATACCTAATACCCCAAGTGCTATCACCCAGCTGAGAAAACATTTGCCAAACAAAGAGGCAAGTATTTACTAGCTGAGTGCAGCTCAGTCTGTGTCCTTTGCCATGACCTTTGGCGAAAAGTCCAGTAAGGCTTCTCATCGACTGAATGGGATTTAGGATCATTTTGAGACAGGTAGTAACTAATTCCTAAATGCTAACATCCCTCCTCTAGGCATGACTGACCACCCCATTAAATAGCCTTAATCCAATATGCTGCTTAACATTCCTGTGGTGACAATATAACCAGGTCCCAGTGCCTAGAAACAATGTCCAAGTCAGCCTACTGCTGACTTCTCTGTAGTTCTACTGTGAAAGGTAAGTCTGAGAGAGCAAGAAATAAGTCAATACTGATCTTCCGATTTCCACAGTGATCAGTTTGAGCCAAAGAGAAAATCAGAGAAGTCTCTACAGTTCTGTTTTCAGCTGTCCAGAAGTAATCTCGCTGTAGCTCTTCCTCCTTTTCACTTTGTAAGTCAAGATTTGGGAATATTCAGACAGCAGATGCTCCCAGTAGCAAGAGATGTCCTCCATCTCCAAGTGCTCAGTGATGAACTGACGTCCCCTAGAGACACACAAGGCAGAGTCAGGCCTGTTTCCCAGTTCCAACAAGAGTCATTAGTTTTGGTTTGGATGTATATCAACTTTCACACTTCCTTGTTTCAAATGAGAAACAACACACACTGCTCTGTACCATCTGTTTTAATTTTACAATTTTCATTCATGCTCACAGCTCTGACGTTGCAGAGCTTTTGCTATCCTCAGGATGGTATTTGCTATCTGGGATAATAAATATCAGATTTCACTTATCACATGCAGCTAGAGCAGCACTGATGCATGCTGCTTTAGACCAGCCTGGATAGATAATGTTTACAGCACAGACAAGGCTCCCAGGAGCCAGCTTTTCTCATACTGAGACGAAAGCTCCCAGCCTCTGCCAGCTTTCCATGGGGTTCCTGACATGGGTCACATGTGAACCAAAGAGCTAAGAACAGCATCCTGCTCTCTGCTTCCCTCTGCTTGCTATCACTGCTCCAGCCCTCCTGCTGTTACTGCAGAAGATCAGTTATACTGCACCCTACAAATACTGGGTTGTCTTTGATGGGCAACCCCTTCAAAAGCAGTGCAAGAAAATGTTTTGGAAGAAGACAGCCTAATAGCCAGGAAGGACATGGTGCTTACCTGTCTGAAATTTCTTGTGCTATAGCATCATTTTCCTTTACAAACTGCAAGAGCTCCCTAAAATAAAGATACACACAAAAAAAGCTATGAAACAACTGGGTCAGTGGAGAATATCACCCTTAGCTAAATTGTTGGGGAGGGTGAGGTTAAGAGTCTATAAGTGAGTGAAGGTGCTGCTCGCCTCAGAGCACAGAAGAAACTTCTCTTCTTGATTGTTTCACATCAGTTCTGGACAACATCCTGAAATCTGGGAGCTAATACATTTTTGACCCACTGATAAGTTCTTCTTCCCCCTTATCTCTGCTGCCCACTTGCAAATTTAAGTGTCTAGTGCCTGCTGATTTCAGTGAAAGACTCCAGTGAAACTGTACTCCCCAAGTAATATCAGCAAAGGATTCTTTGGGGGCAGTGATGAAAAGCCACGAGCTCCAAGAGTCTTTGCCTGATGCCTCAGAGTGGAGGCACTCCATGGCCTAACACAAACCATCCCCCCTTCCCAAAGGCTTCCCCATGGTATGGAATGCTCCAGGGAGCAGCCTCAGGTGCCACACCTGACGTCAGAGAGGTCTGACCGCACTGGGATGTAGTGGACCCAAGGCTTCAGCTGGGGGTAGAAGAACTCCAACCACTCCTCTCCGACATGGAAGACGAGCGAGCCACACAGAAAAAGGTGCTTCAGACGGAAACTGGCTGCCACTCCCCGGAAATTAAACAGGTACCTTTAAAAGGGTGAGCAAAGAGAGGGACCTGATTACACATCTTGTGTCAGGAAATGCACTAAGGTGTGCTGGTCTCCAGGTAGCAGTGAACCTTCCCTGGCAGGCAGCAGCTGAGTAGCACACTAGTCACTAAAGCAGAGGAAAGGCATTTATCTGAAGCTGCTCACAGGAAAGGTGAACTGAAGTTAAGGTGAGTTTCTGCTGTCTGTCAAAACTCAGTGAGAAATTCAAGTTGGCTTTACCTCTGATAAAGGCACCTGCCTGTGACAAACCAACAAGGCCTTGTGGACAATTGCCAGCAAGGTATGGAAGGTCACAGCATGAATTCTGTGACCCTGCGGGGTCACCCAGAGGCTTTGTCAACCACAAAGAATTTTTTCCCAATTCTCTCTTGCCTTGCAGTGAAGCTTTTCTATTCACTGTTCTGCTTTGCCACATCTATCCCAGGTTATTTTTTCCTCTGGGATTCTGCTTTAATCTGAATGTGATTATTTGATATTAACTTGGGAATGCAACCCTAGGAGGTTAAACGGGCCAGCACACAACAGACGGACTTCGCAGATAACAAAGAATCCACAATTTTGTTTTCAGTATTTTTTGCCAAGTTAGTAAAGTGGGCTTGACTGTGGCAAGGGGATATTTCTCTTAGCAAACTGTATCTCATAGGGATGTTTGTTTGCTTACTTGTTTTCTTTATCAAACCCACATTTCTCCTATTATATGGAAAGCTGTTTTTCCTACGGGTAAACCTCCTCAGAACATAACTGATCTTTGAAGTCAAATATTTTGGGCTGGGGGAAGAGCTTCCTTAATGAAGCTATTTTGGGTGAGATGGAGCTTATATATTATATATATTTTGGGCAAGATGGGAATTCCAGCTAAACTTAGTTCAGCAGCAAATAACTAGGAGTAAATCTGAAATTACTTTGCATCCTTTGTACTACCTAGGATCTCAAGGCAGGGACGAGCAGCTCACTGTATAAGGAACTCAGCAAATACATGTAGAGATGTTACAAGAACGACAGTCTGGAAGCAAGGAAATGCCTCTGTCCAATTCCAGACACAGCTCCCACCATCCATGACCTCAGCATAGCCAGCCTGCTGTCACACCTACACTGAAAGGAGCAGACAAAAGTTCATGTTGACCCTACCACCCTGGGCTACAACAAAAGTGTATGAGAAGGTCTCAGCCTACACCATATGATGGGCTGGGGAGCATCAGAGTTGGGCAGTGTTTGTGTAACAGAAGGGAGAAATCTGTGCTACAGTCTAGTGAAATACAAAATGAGACAAGTCAATCACATTTGCACAAAAACACAGATTCAGCCAAATGACTGAGCTCTTATATCAGCAGATTCTGGCTGGCAGAATCACAACTAGCAGAAGAAAAAGCAAAACATCTGACACACAAGTGCATACACACTAAGAGTTTATATTGCACATAGAAACCTGTGAGAGTGTTACACCAAAAAACTCTCATTAAGTAGTTAAAGAACAAAAACCCTTGTAAATCAAAACCACATTCTCCTAAACAACATAAAAAGTATGAATTAATACTTGGTCTGCTCAATCAGATTTCAGATTCTCTCTTTTACTACATACACCCAGTGGCAGCACTTGTCATGCTGATCTCCCAAATTTTCAACTGCCTTATATCTGCTCACAAGCTGTCATATCTGCATGAAGTTGGTTGTTGAATTAGACCTTAAAATAAAATGAGACCCTACACCATTCTAGGAAAGACTAACCCACAGCCCTTGAGTAGCTTTACTAATCAAAACTCTTACTTGTATTTGCAGTGATCAACCAGTGGGATTTCCTTTGCAGGAGGCTTTCCTAAGGTGTCCTTAAAATAAAGAGAATTTAAAAGCAAAACAAAACAAAACAAAACAGTAAGCTTCAAATGGTTATTTAACTTGTTTTCCTTCTCAGTTAGAAACAAAGGTAAGGTGTCAAAAGCTTCCATTCCCACTTCTGAGAAAACCTTCTCTGGTGGGCTGTTAGAAGGATTATAAAGAATTCCCAGCCCTTCAAACATGAAAAAAAGCTCAGTAAATTACACACTGCCTGTAAGTGAATGCCAGCACAAACACATTAAATGATAATGTTTTGTTGGCAGCTACAGAGTAGAAAACAGCTTGGGACAATGGACTGTGTGAAGCCAAGTGTAACTGGATTAGCCAAGACTGTCTGGAGAGAGCTGGACTGTAGACTAAGTAAGAAACTAAAAAGTTATCAGCAACAGTTATCAGAAAGTTATCCACAATAGGATCAAGAAACAGAGCAAACAGAAAAAGGTTTGAAGACTGACAACACTAGAGAGGCAGCTCAGAGACAAGAAGGGGAAGGGTTGGCCAATTTTGTTGTTGTGGGAGAGGAGGAGATTGGCAGAGATTCATTTTCTTATGTGTTCTCCTTTCCTTGAACAACAAGCGTGGAAGGAAGAAAAGTATTTGGCCTGCCAGGCTCTAGTGACTCCTTCCTTTCATCTGTCAGAGAGGTGCAGCCATCAAGGGAACTACAAACCTCCCCCACTCTAAAGGATCACCCACAACTCTCCAACAAGATGTTTCTCTCCCATCAAAGCCATCCTGCAATGCCACCCTTTCTGGCCTTCACACTCAGAAGACAGACAAACACCCACACACCTTTTCAGATTTCCAAGCCTGGTTTTTAGTGTACTCAGCATCAACAAGTTCTGGGTTTTCTCGGGACAGCAGGATGAGGGGATCTCTCTCAGGGCTTGTTCTGAAAAAGAAATGCTGTCACTAATTGCCAATCCCCATGACTCAACAGAGCTAACAGACTACAGGACTCGAGGCACTGCTTCTTAGTGTGTACCACAGTGTATTTCTGTCCAAGGGTATAATAACAGAAGAGAATGAGTAGTGGGTACCAAAATTATTAGACTGACCATATATTTAACAGTATTATTTAAACAATTCCCAGGACAAATCCTGCTTCCTTTATCCTGATGAGTGCCAAATGCTTTAACTCCCACCTTAGAGAAAGTTAAAAGATGCTCAGCATCTTCAGCAGTGATCCCTCTGACAGGGCTTTAAAACACTGCTGATAAACAAGGTTATGACATCCCTGAGACACATTCCTCATCAGCTGCTGGGCCTACCTGGAAAGCCATTAAATCCTTCCCTACTGGGGAATGGGAAAAAACAAAGTATGGGGTTTAACATTGTTTCAAACTGTCACTGGAGAGAGGCCAAAACAAAATCTTCTCTTATTCTCCATCACTCAGGTAACTTAAGGCCAGAATACTTTTCATTCAATGTGGAGCACTTGCACAGCAAATAAAGCATTCACATTGGCAGGATGCATGAACAGCAATATTAAATCTTTAAATTTGTATCAAGCACCTGCAGTTCCCTTCACAGAACAAAACAAGCGGGCTCCTGAGGTGACAGTTTTAGTCATTAAGAAATAATGTGGCAAATCCATTACAACTTCTGTTTCCAGTATTAGGTGATTATAATAAACTAGTTGCAAATGGCAGTTCTTTTGGAGAATAACTAATAGTGCAATGCTGTACAACATGTCTCACTTTCCTTACTTTTGGAAAATACACTCTGAGGTACACTTAATTAGGGTTTAGGTCTAGGAGACATGGAAATCTCTACACACAGAGAGCTGTCTCAGCCTCTGTTGGTAGAATCTTCTGTTGCAGGAAAAAATGCTCACCTGGATCCTCGGAAATATCCCTTAGAGATTTTTTTCTTCCATGGCCATTTTTCTGCAGATCTGAAAATATTTTTTACACATGGCAATTAATGATTTAATATAATCATGAAACAACACTCTCATCAGATTTCACAGCATGGTGTCTTTTTCTAGTCTTCATTTTTGATGGAAATCACTTTCCTCATTATAGCATAAAAAAACTCTCAGCCAGCTCCAATGAAACAGGTTTTCCTGTAAATATTGTGTTTAAGGCAACATAATATAGGCTACTTTCCAGAACACCTTTCAGGCAAAACAATGTATTACACACGGCTCCCCACCAAACCTTGAAGGGTATTAAAAGTTTACCTAAGCTTTGAATGCACTTTTTGTGCTGTGGCTTTATTTTGCTGTAGTGAATATGGACAGTGAAAAAACTACTAGAGAGTTCCTAATCAGTCATTTCCCACTACAAAACAAAACTACCAATCAAGAAACAAAAAACTCACCTAGTGTTTTGCACTTAAAACACAAGAGTTCATTGTTTTTTCTAATCACTTCCATTTTAAACCTAATCAAGTCCTTCAAAATAGCTGTTAACCTGGTTTTTTTTTCTGCCAGTGCAGTCACCTGCCTCACCATTTCTCAGTAGAAGTATGGAGCTCTGCCATACGTTTCTGCTGCACCTGATGGAACATGCAGGTCCTGACCCCCAAGCTGATCTAGCAGTGCAGGTCAAGCTTTGCATCTCCTTATAGTGAAAACACAAGGATGAGTAAATGTTTTGCACCTCCATTTCACTACAACACATCAAGTTTTAGCTATGAATAATCACGTGGATCTTCAGATTTTGAAGAGCAAAAGATTCAACTTTGCATTCGGATGTCAATTACATAGAAGTGGTTTTTGCTATTTTGTTTCTGTGTTCACTCATCATTGCACACTTGGTTTGTCACTCTCCATGGGAAGCAGCCCCTTACTCTGCTAGTAAGTCAAAAGATCCTGCCAAAAGGAAGACTATCAGCCAGAAATGTCTTCTGTTTAGTCCAGTAATGACTCTTGATTCCTAGGAATGGTTCCAGGTTTTTCTATTGCACAATGACACTCAAGTAAAAGCAGATCTAAAGAATGCTTTCCTTTAGCCTTCCAGTAGCTTATACAAACATCCTGGATCATCCCTGCAGTGAAAAAAACATAGCTCCTAGAGAAGTAGTTGAAAAGAAAGAAGAATATTTCTGTATGTCAGGGGAGATTTCTGCAGGCAAAAGATAACTGCTACTTTATTGACAAACCTGCTCTCCCCAAATCCGATAGCGATCTGGCCCTGACAGCATGAAGGATGTGCATAGTTTGTCCTCTGCATTCCTTACTAAAGGGTGGCAAACAGAGGAGCTAATTATAACTTCCAGTGACATCATCCAAGGTTTCCATGGAGAATTCCCATACAGCAGTTAGGCTGTAGTTAGTAAATGTGAGGCAGGAGGACAGATCACAGGCCAATAGACTTATGGTCTTAGACATCAACAGTAGCCCAGTGCAAGATGGATTTTTCTCTTCCATGAAACCTCCCCCCACACATAACCATTTCCAAAACATACCTTCTGAGGTCCTCTCTCATGAGGTCCCAGCGCCCTAAACCTGTTGGGTAAATTGGCCAAACAGCTGGTCCTCCTTCCCAAAATGTCCAGGCAGGATACATGATATCATTGTATTCAGATGTCTTGAGAAAAAGAGAGTAATGCAAGAATGAGAGTAATATCTGCTTTGGTCTACTGACTGAGCCCACCAGTAACAAATGTTCCTTCTGGGAGCTCTGCTGGCTTTCTCCATTATGTGTCTAAAAGAGGCCAAAAGAGTTTTGCAGTCACCATTTGCTGGGCTTACAGAATCACGGAATTATCAGGGTTGGAATGGATCTCTGGAGATCATCCAGTCCAACCCCCCTGCCATGGCAGGATCACTTAGAGCAGGATACATAGAAACACATCCAGGTGCGTTTGGAATGTCTCCAGAAAGGAAGACTCCACTCCTCCCTGAGCAGGGTTCATATGAAAACAGCTCAATACTGAAATGCTTCAATGATTTTTAAAAGGCCTTGTCATGCTGTGTGATGACACAGGACTTTCATGTAGAAAACAGCAAAAGAGATCCATGATGCAGTTGATTAGTAAATGGCAAAAGACCTGAGCTCAACTCACCTTTCTAAAGACTTGTGCCTATGTGTAGCTACAAATGTTTTCTTCTGATGACAAGTCAAGAGGCATTATTACCTCCTCAGAGATAGAGGCACTTAGAGACACTTTGACATTAAGGTTTCCATCACTTCAGTTCATTCCAGACTTCCTGGAGATCACTTAACAATTCACTGTAACAAATATCCTGGTCATGTAAGAATCCCAGTTCCTCACTCCTGTTTGGTTGCTTAAGTCCCCATAAATTATCAGAGGGAATACCAACTCTTAAGACTAAACCCTTCCATGAAACCAGACTATAGTCAACTTCCTTGCCCTAGTAGTAAACTTCCTACACAATTATCCATCTGTCTGTCACCTGGAGATACTGGAGACTCCAAGCCCACCGAGGTAGTTAGGAGGTTAGTGCACATGACTTATGAACAGGGGCTGAGGAATGGGTTTGTCTGTGCACAGGAAGAAGAGGCTTGGGGGAATGTAAGTGCCATCTCCTAGTGCCTAATGGGAGAGCTCAGGGGGAGGCACTGTTTTCTGTAGGGCAGAGCCAGAATGAGTGGCAGCAGGCTTTGATTACAAGAGGAGAAATTCCAGTTAGATAATGGGAAATATGTTTTCACTCATCTACTCTGTCTGTGGATGCCCTGTCCCCAGGGATGCTCAGATCTGAGCAGGATGCAGTGCAGAGCTGCTCCTACTCTGAGCAAAGGTGCTGAACTGGGTGACCTTCTGAGGTCCCTTCCAACTTGAATGAGCGTGTGCTTCTCTATCTTCAGTCCTGCTACAACTGGGCACCGGTAACAGAGCATGACAGCTTCATGATCAACTTTCTGAGATGCCAAACAGGACAATACTTCAATCCCTTATACTTTCAGCTTTAGAAAGCACATAGGACCACCACCCTGAAGTCTTCCTCCTGAAGTCTTCCTAACTCTGGCTGCTGAAATGTGAGCTGTGCCTGGGTCACTGGGTTTCAGTTAAGATAAGGCTGAGGTACAGTTCAGATACTGGACAACAGTGAGTGCAGAGCTCAGTTTCTTGCAGGGTCTTGCGGGGCACTCAGGGGCAGAATGATGAACACAGCTACAAAGATTAAACTCCTGCAACCTGCTTTGCAAAAACTTGGGTTCTGCTGGCTAGGGTTAAGGTTGTTCAATGGTCAAGGGGCAAAGCAAGATTAGCTAAAGCTTGAGGTGTAAGAGCATTTTGCTGAAAAGGATGAGACACTACGCCACAGTAAAGTTTAATAGTGGAAGAGGTAGGAAAACATGCAGTCTGGGAACAGTGAAGCAAAGAGCAATTGTCTCCATGCATGTGTGCACCTCTGCATATGTGTACACATTTGCAGGTGGAAGAGGGAATCCAAGAGAAATGGGTTCAGAGAAGATGACAAGATTACAGAAAGACCCATCTGTGGCAGCACAAAAAATGCACTAAAATATTCACATTAAATGAGATTACTGTATGACCACTGACATGATCAAAAATCCTTGATATTGCTGGTAAACGATATCAAGGATATTGATATGGCTACAATTTTAACAGAGGTATTGTAGCAAATGGGAGGAATACTGGCACATATCCCACCCAGGTGTGTATCATTCCACTGCAGCAGAGGTAGACTTTTTGACCTGGAAGAGGAGCTAATGAGGGGAAAAGCTGATCTATCAAATCAATCTGCAAGTCTGTCTATCAGAAAACTGGAAGCAAAAGGAAACAAAGAGCAAGAAGGAACAAGCAATTTCAATGCACAGAAAATCTGCAGAGAACCATCCTCAAAAATATGTTCCCAAGAGAAAGAAGAACATGCACATCTTGGAAATGCTCAGCTTTTAAAGGTGTGTGTACCTTGCTGAAGGAGAAGACTGGGATAATGGGTTTCATCCACTTGGGAACCTGGGGGTAGTCTCGCACATTGATCACCATTTCCATGTCAGGGAGACGGTGGATGATCCCCAGAATGAAGTGCTCAACTCCACTGCATCTGTGGAGAAATGACACATGGCAAAAGAGCTATAAGGAGACAGACTCCTGCAGGCCTTCATCTGCACAGAGGCAGAAGAGATGGCGAGCCTAAGCCATACCATGATGCAAACTGGGAACTGCCTACAGCAGCCTCCAAGTTCCACTGCAGCATGGACCCCAATGAGGCAACACATGCTATAAAATCTGGCCTGACCTGAATTTCTATGGGATTCCACAACCAATCAACCCTTTGTACACTGAAACGCAACAGTGACACTTTCCTATTGATGCCTATAAGCCTAACAGTTTATTTTCTGGGCTCCAGCTCTGATGAGGAATTCAGACCTCTGAAATATCGTAGTACCCAATAGCTGCCAGCTTGGCAGTGTTGAAAGTACTTTTCTGTCCCAGCTAGGAGAGCAGATCCTCTGCACAGCTCTTACCTTGCAGGGAACATGCAGTCCTGCTCACGATACAGTTTGTTTTTAATTATTTGGTAGTGGGTCCCGAGCTTCCGGCTCACCACATCTGACATTGTCTCCTTGGAAATGCCACCTCGAAAAGGAGCCAGGTCCTGCTTCCAGACACTGAAACAAAACCATCAGCCACTATTATGTACCACAGGGAGGATACTGTGCATGAAATACTGCAGTGTGCAGAACAGGCTTCTAGCTAAAAGAAGCTCCATGTAGTTTCTTAGAGCTCTGGTGTCAGAATTTAAGTCTTGGAAGTTCCTCAGAGACACATAGGTCCAAGCTTCACACTTTTACCTATGTGCTGTTTGCCTGAACACAAAGCCCAGCACAGGACAACTCTGGTCACTCTCTCACAGAAGTACCTGACATATCTTAGCATGTTTTGGGTAAAACTCTCCAGCTCAATTCACTCTTGTGCTCTGGCTCTCCATAAATGATGGGGCACGCCAAGACCAAATTCCTCACACAATGTCATGCAGTGTACATTAAAGATGTAGGTAACAGTCTAATTGCATGAAATACCATCATCCAGGAACACTGGGTGAGTGAAAGCTGGCCCAGGAGGACAGGCCTATGCAGCACATGTCCTGTGACTACTGCACACCACCAGCGAGCTCCAGGAACACAGTATGGAAGCACAAACCTAATGAACATGCAAGAAAACACAGGAGGAGGATGCAACTTACATATAAAATTACTCTAAAAGTCCTGTGATCTAACTGCTTGGAGCATGTAATAAACACTGTCAGATTGTAACAGCCAAGGAAACATTCTTTGCTTTTACGTGGACATTGCATCAATGTTTCAGTTTAAGAAAACACTGTCGGGGGATCCCACTGTGTGAGCGGTCAAACCTTGGTACAGGTTGAAGAGAGAGGCTGTGGAGTTTCTTTGGCATATTAATGTTGAGATATTCAAAACCTGACTGGTCACAGTCCTGGCAACCCTACTTGAGCAGAAGGGTTGGACTTGATGATCTCAAGAGACTGGACTTGATGACCTCAAGAGGTCCCCTCCAACCTCCAGAATTCTGCTATTTCCTAATCAGAGAGCAGTAAAACTGTGTCAGGAATTGCCACTGTGCAGATGTCTTGCCACAACAGCATGAGCATTCTGGTAGGGATGCAAAGGGATGAGCCTGAGAACAGGAAGAGAGTTGCAGTGCCATGGCACATTCACAGTCATCCTCACTTCATGTTACTATTGCCTGTCATGATCTGCAGCAGATTTGGAGGCTGTAACCACTTGGGAAGGTGTTTGGCACAAAGGTGGGCAGGAGCTCGTGGGGTGTACGTTTAAAGATTAGGATATGTCTTTAGGCTGTATCTGGATTGGAACTTAGGAAAGACTGGAAGGCTCAGCTACATGAGACTTTCCCTCATCAATATTTCAAGAGTAATGAATATCAAAAACTCCAAACAGAGAGTACAAACAGTAGCTCAACATGACTCATCTGATTTTAAAAGCCAATACAGTACTCCAACCCCAAAATGAGTGAGCACATCTGATACTTTTAAATAGGAGGCTTGAAGTTGAGCATCTGTGTTTCTGCATCTGGAATCCCAATCCTAGAGTAAGAATATGGTAACTCCTAAATTCCTTTGCCTCCTTTAAACAAAAATGCTGATTAAAGGTATCAAACCCCCCAGTCCTACTGAGTGAGAAGGCAGAGGTGGGCTGTTAAGAGAAATGTCACCAGCTACGTGTATGGTTTATTGTGTAGTATATATGAATTGTGTAGTATATATGAAATGCCAACACACTGCATGTTCAGCTGCAGAGGGTAACAAGATGTGCGGCCAGTGGTGGCCCCATAGCTGCAGATGTGACACCTTTGGGCCAAAATATTCTCTTATTGGGCTTATCCCCAATCCACCAGTGCTGCCGAAAGTATTCCCTCCTATGTCCGGAGACCTGCACAGCCGAAAGGAAACCAGTCTCTCACCTTTGGTGGCAGCTGCAATTTTCCTTTACACACGGCTCATAGGCTTCCACAGCTTTCTTAATTTGGCCAGTTATCGCTTTCCACTTGGTATCTAAAGCACACAGGAAGGAAAAGCCAAAGGGTTCGATCCACCCGCCAGCAGAAAGAGCGGCGGGCTGGGGAGGCGGGGATCGGGCAGCGGCTCGGGCGCGCCGTCCAGCCCGCGGTCCGCCCGCCGCGGGATGCTGGGGGAGCCGCCCGCCCGGCCCCCGGCCCCGTTCCGCGGTCCCGTCCCGCCGTGCCGCCGCTCACCTGCCGCCAGGGCGGACTGCAGGCGGCACAGCGCGGCCGCCACGGCCGCCACGGCCCACAGCGCCAGCGCCGCCCGCCCCGCGGCCATGGCCGCCCCGCCGCCCGTCCCAAGATGGCGGCGGCGCCCGCCCCGCGCGGCCATGGGAGCTGTAGTTCCCGCCCTGAGGGGCGCTGAGGGGGCGGGCGGGCGGACATTGCCGCGCCGCCGGTCGGACATTGCCTGTGGCGGCGGGTCGCGACAGATGGGGCCGTGCAAGCAGCCGCTGCGCAGAGGAGCTCTGAGCGTGCAGCTGGGATAGCCCCTCAGGTACCCTCCCAGCTGCGGCCTCAGGAGCCCCGGCAGCCCCGCACAGCTCGGGGGGCCGGCCGGCCTCGCTCCCTCCCTCCGGGCTGTTTTGGGGCAGAACTTCCCCCAGAACGCCTGGATTCATTAAGAACTTGGGCCAGCCTGTAAGAGGCTCTTTCTCCTGGCCTGGCCACTCGCTGTTGCCAAGGCCTGATGCAATTTGAACATTTAAAGTCACAAATCGTTACTATATAAAGGTTCAGACTGATTTATATAAATTTCTTTTCAACTTCAGGGCTGTGGACTTCAAGGAGTCATGGAATCATCTAATTGTTTGGATTGAAAGGGACTTTAAGCATTATTTAGTTCCTGCCATGGGCAGGAACTATCCCTGGTTGCTCAGAGCTCCATCCAGCCTGGCCTTGAACACTTCCAGGGATGTGGCATCCACAACTTCAGGCAACCTGTTCCAGTGCCTCACAGCCCTCACAGTAAGGAATTTTTTACCTAACATCTAATCTAAACCCCTGCTCTTTTGGTTTTAATTCATTCCTCCTTTTCCAATCATTATATGCTCTTGTAAAAAGTCCCTCTCCATCTTCAGGTACTGGAAAGCTGCAGTTAGGTCACCCCTAAGCCGTATTTTGTCCAGGCTGGAAAAACCCAATTTTCTCAGCCTTTCCTTGTAGGAAAGATCCTCTATCCCCATAGTCATCTTGGTGGCCCTCCTTTGGACTCATTCCAACAGGTTGATGTCCATCAATCAAGATTAGATTCTCTTTAAAGATCCCTTCCAACCCAAGCTATTCCATGGCTATTCCATGGAAAGAAGAGAACTGAGAATCGGTGGTTGAGCACCATCAACATAACGTGTAGGACTTTCACTTTGCAAAATGGTTTGTAAGAATGCAGTATTCAAAGCTACCCTCCACTTAGTGTGTGGTAGTTGAGTTTGGGTCAGCTCGGTCATATTGGCCATCCTTCAAGAGACAGGCTTATCACCTGGGGGCTAGATGCAATAGCCATGCTGATAAGCACCCAAATGAATGCAGGTTAAAGGGGCTGGGGTTAAGCCCATCCAAACATAAGGTACCATCCAAACATGAATCCAGACCAGTCAATCAATGTTTCTTCCTGAGGCTGAACATGGGAAGGTCTGTCCCATCTTCATGGGGTCTGTATATTCAAATGTGAACACTAAACGTTCATTTTTCCTAGCTTGGGGCTTTGGATTTCAGGAGGAGGAGCTGTGGTTGCTCATTAATAGGAAGCAGCCACATTTACACTAAGTTTCTCTAGAGTGAAAACTCTGATTAGCCACAACGGCCTCCAACTCCACCAGTCACTAGGCCTCTTTTGTGGGGAACTGGATTGGTCCTGTAGGTAGTTGTAGATTTGGGTGGAGAAAGGATTACCAGAAAACAGACCAAAGAGGAAAAGCATGTGCTGACAAGGAGCGTGAAGGTTTCCCAAGGACTGCTAAATTCCAGAGACCAGAAGTTCTACTGAATTTGCAAGAGCTGATAAAATCCAAGCACCAAGTCTGCTCACTCTGTGCAAGGCTCCAGGTGAATTTTGGGATCAACCCCTGGCTGTGAGAGCGGAGGGCAGCAGCTCCTACCCGCTGCAGGATCCTGCATGCACCCATTGAAATAAGTCACTTTGAGGGGCTTTCTGAACGCCTGCTTGGAAGGTGCTAGTGCCAGCACAGCCCTCTACCAGGGTTGTACCTGTGAGGGAATAAGGGAATCTTTGTGTATTACTTGCTATTAATAGTAACAACTTCCTAGAGTGAAAGCCTTGAGTAGTTCTGGCTGTCTCATCCTAAACTCTTGTTGCACGGCCAAACATTTTTTAAGCAAATCAGGAAAATTAATCCCTTCTTTTCATCTTCTCCTCGAGATCCTCCGTCTTCCTTTTGATTTCTGCATAGGGGTCTGCTTTCTTTCTTTTCCTCTACAGTCTTTCTTAGAACTGCAGTGGCCACAGACCCAACTAGAGGCTGGTCTGAAGGCACCCCCAAAAGTGTGAACCTTAGTAAGGTAAAAGCAAAAAATTGTCAATACTTTTAAATATCTATATTTGCCTCCACTGGCCTCACTCAGTCTTAGCCATCTCTACATCAGTAATCCACCCATTAGTTCTAGCAAAGTTTTCTGCCTTCCCTCTCAGGTTCCAGACCAGATTTTCCTGCTTCTTTCCTGGCTGACTGAATAGAGACATCAGCACACTCTTCCAACACCATTTCTGTTTGTTTCTCACAGCTCTCTGCTAGTCTCCTACTCAGCCAGTAGAGCTGTAGTAGTTCACTCTGTAGCAAAGGTTATTTCGGGTACTTTCTCTGAAGCAAATAGTAGGAGTGGTAGTCAGCATAAATGTTTAATAGGCCCTGAGAGCTAAGACTTTAAGATGAAGCTTCTTTTGAAGCTACATTTACAGCTTCTGCTCTCCCAGGCTTTGTATAATGAAAGCACCCCAGGCCACTGTGGTGTGGTTTTGGCATGTGCTGTAGTTCCCCCCAAGCACCTTGGATGGTTGTAAGCCTCAGAACCCCTTGACTCTCACTTCAAACACAGCCTCTGCCTCACCTTCTCTACCTTCTTAATTTCCTGTAAATCCAGAGCTCCGTGCAGGAGCATCTGGCTCTGATCTTTGATACCCTCCCTCAAACACAGCCCCTCCCTCATTTTTTTTCTCTGCCAAATCAAGCATAAACACCCACAAATTTACTTTCATCCTGTTCCATGTGCCTGGAGTGGAAAATCTCTTGGCTGTAAATCTGGTGTCCTTGCTTTACATATTCAACATAGGTTAGAAGAAGAGTGCTCCAAGTTGCTTTTGAGATTGACTTGAAGAAAACATGCTTCCTACATGTTGAGTTTCTCTCAGAGCTGTGGTCTGGCTTTTCTTTGCTGCTATCTTCTTGAGCAGGGGTGGCAGTGGGGGCTGTTCTCCTTTAATTCATCCCTTTGTGCCAAATGGAAGTCCTAGGCTTCCTGAATTCCTCTAATAACAGGGAATATTTCCTGTGAAGCATGGCCATCTCAGCAGAGGGAAGAAGGAAAATGTACAGGCTGCTGAGCCTCAAAACCTGTGACTGACATTACCAAGGCTTCTGGGGATGGGTCCAGTCTTTTTCATAAGAAACCACACAGCTTCTGGAGAGTCAAGATTGTTTCCTGTTGGTGATATCCTTGTGGAGCTTCTTTTCCCTGTGGTTCTGAGCTGTGTCTCATAGCATGCAGCCCTGTGGAGGTGTTGGACTGTGGCTGTCAGGATTCAAGGCTGGCCACAGCTGCAGTACATGGCTTGGGGATGTTTGTATTGAATATTCAATTATTTTATGCAAAGGAGGGGAATTATAAAAGTGTTACAACAACTGGAGCACTGCAGAGAACTGTAGTGCCAAAACAGGACACCCAGTAAGGGTTGGGGTCATGAATGAAGGCTCAGACTGACTCTTCAGGCTCTGCAGAACCTCGGGTTTGGACTGGGCAAAACAATGCTGGAGACACCAGAGTTCGGTTTTGATGAAATCCCATCAGAGGGTGCCAGTGAAGGAAGTCAGTAACCCAGCCCTCAACCCAGCCTGAGGATTTGTCAAGGCAAAAGAAACAATGGAGCTTCCAAGAAACAGTGGGAAAGGCATCTGTAGCTGAAGCCCAAGGTCAAAGTTTAAGTAGTTGTGCATGCTCTGTGAGCAACACAAACCAACTACATCTGGTGCTTGGGAGAAGATGCAAGAACTGCACTGGTTTCATTCCTTGAGGGATTTGTATGTGTCGGAGGATTCCTGTGCTCATGACAGTGATGACAGTGTCACAAAAATTTTTTTCATATTGGCAGCCCCAAAGAGGAAGAAGGACACCTATTTAGTGTGAATTGAGTATGTAAATACACTTTTAAATATTGGGCCAGGAATACATCTAAGGCTTGTTATTTGCACCCCTTAAAAACAGTAGATATAAATCCATCTTTCTTGGAGGAATTTAGAAAACCTAGGACTCCTGCACAGAAGGATGAACTGAGTTCCTCCTAAAGACAGAGCACTTGTCACTACCAGTGCCAATAGTAGCTGCAGCTACTACTTTTCCTGAAGGCCACCATCACTGGAGAATTCCTAGATGTCTGTGACTCAATAGACATTAAGTCATTGGAGTTGTTTGATTATCAAAGCATGGAACTGTAATTGTGAGCATCTTGTGAGCTGAGGGACTGAAGTCACCAGCCCCCCCTGCACAAACCAAAAACTGGAAAAGGCAAGTTTATGGTGGTGGAGCATGGGGGAATGTTTGGAAAGTAAAAAGCCCTTTTTCTCATCAAGAGGATGTATTCAATATTTGTACCCATTTGCGTTTTGGTTTTGAGTCACAGGACATCACCACAAGCTGAAATTGAGCACATTCCTATAGAAAAAGCATTGGCATTGGGCCACGGCTGTGAAGACTTTTAAAAATCTGTTTGAGAGGCCATGTTAACTAAAACTGATCATAAATCACTTTCTGCCATTGCCATTGGGGATCTGGCAAACACCTTCCTGCAAACAGAACGTCTCTTTCTTTAGCTACAGTTGTATAACTTGCAAATTGAATGCGAACCTGAGAAAGATTTAGTAGTTGCAGGCACACTCTCTAGAGCCTTTGACAAAAATTCTGTGGAACAAAGTCCCAGGCTAGATTATGGATATGTCAATTGGGGAAAACAAAATAGAAAAAACCCAGCCTTGTCGGTTTTCAAATGAAATGCAGAATTTTATTGCTGGTGGTTTGCTGAGGACGAGACACTGCAGGATGTAATTAAGGTTCTAGAAAATGATTTGCACAGCTTATTCTGTCCCTGTTTCAGTTTAAAACGATTTAGATACCACTTCTCTGAGGCATGAAGAAAACTGATCCTTGAAGTGTTGCAGGAAAATAAAGACACAGAAAGCCATTTAGAGCCTGAAGGCAGCGTGAGACATCTCTGCCTCCCTCAACAGTCAGAAATACAAGCGATGTGAAATGGAGGAGTGCATGCTGGTGGAAAACACTCACCCTCTGGAAGGAAGTTAGGGAAGCAGGCTGGCATCAGCTTGATGTGGGAATCCTGAGCAGCCATTTTCATATTGCAGGGTAGTCTCTGAGGGAAGACACTACAGCTTTGTAAGGGAGCAGGTCGCTGGTATCTCTTAATAGTGGATTTCATATTCATAACAGCAGGTCTGTCAATGGACTGCAGGTCAGTGCAGCCTTACGTGTATCCCAGCTAATCCCCAGTGCCTAAACTTACCACAGCAGTGGAAAGCAATGCTGAAACCCTGCCAGGAAGGGGGCAGTGTCTGCTGCACTCCTGGCACTACTCAGTTGCAGTGGATCGTCACATCTGTGCTCGCAGAAACTGATATCGCAGTGAGGGTGGGTTTGTTGAGATAAGCAAATGGGAAAAGTGGAACAAAAATGTGGTGTGGTTTTGTAGCCTGGGATTGGCAGTGTTTCACAAGTGATGCTCAGTAACAGAGAGACTCAGCAAGTGAGGATTGCTCTGTGGAGGCCTCATCATCACCTGAAGGCTTTGTTGTAGGCAGTACATGCTATGGAGGAATAGATTCACTTTTCCCAAATTCCACAGGCCAGTGGGAGAGTGTAAATTGCTGCCTTCCACACTGGTGGTGTTGGCTTAGAGTGGCTGCAGTCTAGAAAAGTAAGCAGCTTTTTAGTGGGCTTTTTGCTAACCACGGGATGGGATCTCCAGAGGACGTGGGTTAGAACATGGGATATCTGTGGCAACAGGACATTTCTTAGGTGAACAGACACCTTGTGGTGTAGTTGAACCTGTGTCCCTAGAGAAGCTTTGGGGATCTTTCAGAAGCTCTTGGAGGAGGTGCCATTGTGCAGAGGCTTGTGTGAACAGCACCAATCAGAGCTCAGACAATGATCCACGCAGAGCTCCTTGGGGCTGCTGGTTAGGAGGCATTCCTGGACAACATGGAACATGGGAGTTCTCCCATGCTATTTCGTGTTCAGCTACAATGCGCTGAGCACTGAGAGGCCTTTGTTTCCTCCTAAAGTCCCAGTGCTTGTCACTGCCACTGTCATTGCTGCAGCTGCTTTGCTTCCTGAAGGCCATCATCGGAAGGCCATCCTAGATGTTTGTGACTCCACAGACATAAAGTCATTGAAGTTGTTAAATCATTGAAGCATGGAACTGTAATTGTGAGCATCTTTGTTACAACTTTTTTTTTTGCAGAGCTGCACAAAATTTGTGCTTTTCTCTGTTCTAGCATTGGTTGAATGTAATAGAATTTCCTTCTGCTAATAAACTGAGGCATTAAGTTTCTAATTTAGGGATGGGATAAAATGAGTTGTGCTGTGATTTCTAATCATGGGAGAACTCTTCTAATGTGCAAACATTCAGTGTTTGTTGTATAAAAATGGTTCCTTAACAATGCCCATTGCAGCTAATTTGTAACTACACAGTGTAAACATTGATTTCTAAAGTTTTTTAATAGATCCCCAAGCTACTTAATTATCACTTACTGACCCTTGTTTTCTAATGGTGATTAGTTTAGTTCCCTCAAACTTTATAAAAGCTGGGTCTCAAGTGGCAGTAATATGGACAATTTCTTATTCCATATTTAATAGGATAGAGGGTCTCCAAAGCATTACTAGATCATGTCTTCCCAGAATTAGGCTTTACCCTCACAGTGCTGGGCCTCTTAGCTGGACATTTTGAATGTTCTATCTAGTTCAGCTAAAGCTTGTATTTAAATCAGGGAGAAGCAAATTCAAACCACAACTTTGGGATTTAAAAAAAATGTGGTTTAAAAAAATCACAAAGTCTTGCTTATAGTAAGTTTCTTTCAGGTCTGGCACAGTTTTTGGTCTATAACCTGTTGGATTTTTCAGCACTCATGTCTACATGAGTTGAGGAAAGAGACCAACCTGGTTTCTGAGAACAACTTGCCATGAAAAAAGTGTGTAGGCTAACTTAATCTCTTTGACTTGAACAGTTAGCAGGGCTGAACTTCTCTTTTATTAGTCTTAGTCTTAGTCTTCCACTGCACTCTGCATTCCCCTACACTGTTTAGCACTCATTGGCTGTAAGGTCAAGAGAAAAACTGCTTTTGAATCCCCTGAGGTAGAAAATTGGAGAAAGGCTTTGGCTGATCAGAGAGCAGAGCTTTTGGAAGAGACTTCCGAAAGCAGAAGTTGGTTTTCTTGTCACTTCCTGTCATCAGAGACCTAGGTCAGTTTTAAAAGGGGTACAGGTCCAGAGACCCACCAGTCTGAAACAAGCAGTGAAACTTTCCTTTTTATCTAATGTAATATCACTGAAAAGTCATAAAACAGGACTGAAGGGTGCATTGGGATGTCTTCTAGTCCATTCCTCTGTCCGACAGCACAGGTACCTCTGTCTGCCATTCCTGACCAACATTTGCCCTTTTCTTAAAGACCTGCAGTGATGGAACCTGCTCAGACTTGTAGCAGTTTTGGGCTCATTTTGGGCTTGCTTTCCTTGTGAGTTCAAGTCCTGCCTTCAAATGCTGACACCATAACTCCCATGTAGCCAGTCCTGCCCCTGTCTACTACATTTGAATAGCTGATTTTTCCTAAGCAACTGTAGAATTTTACATGTCTTTTTTGAATTCCATCCTTTTTTTCTTCCCAGACTTTCTCAAATAACCAAAGATGTTTTGAATACTAAGTCTGTTTTCCTGCATATTTGCAGCCTCTCCCAACAAGGTGTCATCTAAAAGTTTAATAAGCTCAGCCTCTGTTTCTTCATCCTTGCCATTAATGAAAATATTGAATAATACAAGTTCTGGGAGAGTTCTCTACAAACTCTTGCTTGATGCATGTTTCCTGTTTGATGGAGAAGGAGCAGTAACTTCCCTGGATATGAAATTTCCCTCTCCTCCAACTGACAGTCAAGAACAATAATTTTTGCATATTGCGAAACATTCCAAGTTTCAAATCTTTTACTAAGAAGAGTCTCCAAAGGCTGGGCAAGCACAGAATGCCTAACAGCAGAATTTATTCATAGACTGTGGAGAATCTGTGCTCTAGCCATAAAGTCCATAAACATTTAAAGGGAGATGATCTGCTCAAGGAAATTCTTTAAGTATTTATGGTACCCTGCTAGACACCTAGCAGGACAAGGCACTTCCTGGCCTTACAGCTGGAGTGGTACAGAAATAGTCTCAGCTGACTGTTGAAGAGAAGGAAAAAAACCCCTACAACCCACAAAACTGTAGATTGAAGCCTTTTGGAACGGGCATGACCTCTGTAGAATGATTGGAAATTCCTTTAAGGTTTTATTACTTTGCAAAAAACTCTCTCTGGTTTGGTGCTTTTGACTTTTGGGTTGCACAGTGATCTCATACTGGTGGCACAGTGATCTGCACGTAGCTAAGTCCTTCTCAGACATACTTCTAAGGGCGCTTAGACATTTAAATGGCCAACAGGAAGGCTTGGAGTTTTCAAGACAGTGATGCCTTGTACCTTCCAGATTTAAGCCAACCTTCAACTCTTTGGTATCAGGGAGACACTCTGTAGAAGGCAGATTGTCCCAAATGGTTCTGCTGCAGTTCAAAGGGACCTAAACAGCTCAGAGAAATAGGCCAGTAGGAATCTCATGAAGTTCTACAAAGCGGAATGCCAATGCTACTGGAACTGGAACTGTTCCAGCAGAGGACCAGGAAAATAGTTACAGGCTTGGAGTTACACTTAGGTACACTTCTTACCTGGGGAAAGGCTGAGAGGGCTGGGACTGTCCAAACTGGAGATGGGTGTGATCTTATCCATATGCATAAAAGCCTGATGGAAAGAAGACAGAGACAGACTATCCTCCGTGGTATATAGTGAAAGGACAACAGGCAACAGGCACAAAAAGCTTTATGTGAAAAACACTGCCATGTTTTTTGGTGGGTTTTTTTTTTTTTTTGGTGTGGTTTTTCTTGTTTGTTTGTTTGGTTGGTTGGTTTTTTTGGGGTTTTTTTGTTGCTTTTTTTTTGTTTTTACTGTGATTATGGGTTGAATACTGGAACAGGTTGTCCAGGGGGGTTACCAAGTCTCTGCACATGAAAATATTGAAGATCTGACTGGATACAGGCCTAAGCAAGCTGCCTTAATTGAAGCATCTTTGATCAGGGTTGAACCAGGCAATTTTCAGACGTCCCCTCCCATCCCAATGTCTTGAGGACACTTTTACATATTCCTCTTGAACATCCATGTGTGGCATCATCAGTACCAGGCCACTGACTTGAGCCCCAGTTTGCACAGAAGTCCAAAGAAGGGAATTCACATTTTGATGTAAGGGAATGAGGAAAAGGTGTCTTTTCTTGTGTCTCTCACACTTAGCACAGACACCTCTGTGTGTGCCAGCTGATGCCAAATTTGCATTTTACACTTAACTGAGTCTGGAAAGGCAAAAGGAGGCAGTGAAGAAAGCCATGTGTGATGTCAGTGCACACCTTTCCATGTGTACAGGTCTGGATTCACAATCAAGAAACCTCTCATTCCATTAGACACTTCATCCCCTATTATCATAGTTAGTGTTTTATTATCATTATGTTTTTAATTACAGGCATAGATGGATATGTAAATCATCCCCCATCTGAACTAATGAAGAAGCAATTTCATTTTCTTTCCCATAGTGGGAGAGGACACTGATGAAGCCACAGCCTTGACACAAGTTACCATTGGTTCAAATGACCTGTTTGAAAAATATGTAATAGGGAGCTGTGGAGCTGCCACCTGGAAGGCCCATGGGAAGATCTGGGAGCATTGCCTAGTGAGGAACAAGAGCTTGTTCCAGAGGCAGGCTCCAATTTCTGTACAGGAAAACCACATTCTTTGTGCATTTCTACAGGGTGTAGGGAAATGGGACTGGAACAGAAGACAGAGGCTGTGCATCAAGAAAAGTTTTGCTGCTGCAATTGATGTTTTCTCCACATAGAAACACCCCAGAAGAGCCTGGAAAGCTGGGCAGTGAGCAAACAGCATACAGGATTTTATGTAAGGTGCATTATCAGTGTGTATTTTTCTCAGCTTCTCAGGTAGAATACTTCCCTCTCTGTCTTGTATCTTATTTCAAAATTCTTTTCCCCCAAGTTGTACAGTCTTGGTGTGCACTGCAGTGACACTTCTGTGGAAATAGGATATCCTGGGGATGTTCTGTCCAATAGGCCCTGATGTGCAGTTAATGCTGCTTTCTGAAGCCATCTGTAGGATCCTGAGAAATAAATAATTCTTCAGTGCACAAGTAGGTCAGAGGGCATTACCTATTGCTCAAATATAAGATTCCTCTCCTACTGTGGGCTGCAGAACCTAATGCTCCTACTTTGGGTTGTTTTCTGACAGAGCTGCTTGAGTTACCCTGTAACAAAAGAAGGCAAACACTGTGAAAGAGCCATTTCAATGGTACCTAAAGTCTGATTGGTATTTCCATACTGCTTCTCTATATCCCAGAGCAGGGGTCCAATCTTTCTTCACTGACACAAAAATCCTGGACTGGATTTGAGGGCTGGCCTGATACTGGCGGGTAACTGGTGCTGTGTGAGGGAGAGCAGCAGAAGAGGCCATTGCATCGCTGCCTCTGGATGCCACAGAAAGTTCCTGCTGTCAACAGCTGCCTCTGTAACCAGGTGGTTTGGGCTGGAGATGCAGATGATGTTGGTATCAGCATGTTCTGGCTCCAGAGGCATCATCCCCTGAGTGCCACCTTCTGTGGAGCAGACCTGGCTTCCTCTGAGGGCATTTTCAGCAGGATTCAGGATGCAGTGAACAACAGCTGTCTGCCACTGTGACACACAGCCAGCTCTCTGTCACATACTCTCTCCCTGGCACAGCCGGCTGCTGAGCTCTCCAAATCCCAGCCCTGCCATCCCCATAGGACCTCTGCAGTAAAATAAAATGGCCTGCAGGTCTGGGGTGAGGCTGCTGGAGCTTCTATTATCCCAGATCTGAGACTCCAGGAAGAAGGAAGATTTTCTCCTTCCCAGAACAGTGTTTCTAATTAGTTTTAGTTTCAGGCAAATAATTTTTGGATGAACTGGCATCCTTCAGCAGGATGATAATACTTAAATGTGTTCCTTTTGGGGCCCTGTGTGTTGTGCATTAGTCTCTCCTGCCTTGAAAGAAGAGATGTGTGTATTTACAGGTTTATCTAGACAACATTGTATCCACATGGAGTAGCATACACTGAAACTTTAAAATGTGCCAGACTTCCTGTTTTTTGGTGGTTTTTTTGGGTTTTTTTTTTTACCTTTAAGCTGTAGGGTGTTTCTGATTTGTTCTTTACTCTGCCCTCTTTGAAAAGGGGGAAATGTTGTCTTTCAGCCTTGGGCAAGATGTGGTGTGTTATTCCCCTCACCAGCTCTGGGTTTCAGTGCCAGCACTGGTGTACTTTACCTTGCGCTCCCCTCCTGTCCTCTCCTCCCTCCCGAGGAGCAGGGAGGAAATGCTGCCCCTGTCATTAACCTGTATCCATCCAGGAGCTCCTGCCTAGGTCTCCAGCAGAAGTGGAAGCAGCCCCTGCTGCTGGAGCATCTTCAGCTGCAGCCCTGCTGAGGTGCCCCTCCTGCTGCTGGAGCGTAAATCCCCAGCAGCTCTTTTAACCACCCTTCTCATGCTACTTGAAAAATAACTTTCTCTTGTCATTAACGCTGATCTATAGCCGCATTAATGTGTGAAATCACTGGGTGTGAAAATAGTGTACTAACCACTACTTAATGTAATATTACCACAGTAATGTCTCTAAAAATATCTTGTCCACTTGATTGCTTTCATTGTGAACTAGAGATAATGTACCACTTACAGCTGATGATTAAAATTCATAAAGCTTTGGTTCTTAATTACAGCAACTTGCAATCAAAGTGAAATGTCAGATCCTGAATGTTGTTTATCTGTATACAAATTCTCAAAACCAAGAAAATATAAGGATCGTCTACACAACAAAGCTGAGCTGCTTTGCTTTAAGGTTAAGTAAAATAAATACACATGTGAGTATATATTGAGACAGGCTGGAATCAGTGAGCATGAGATCTTTGACAAGGCAGAACTCACCTCGTATGAAATGCACATCCTTGGAAAATGTGTTGATGAAGATGGAAATGTAAACTTCATAGAAAACTGTTGTGGATGGATGGAAGTAACTGTTTGATGTGCTGTGAATAGAAATTTTGCAAGTCAGGCTCAAGGTTAAACCAAAGATGCAGATATCTGAAAATGCAGAGATGGATTCCCACTGCCACTGGGAATTACTATGGTGGCTGGCAGGAGAGGGCAGTGTCCTTGGTTTCCAATGTCAAAGTGACCTAACTATAATCATGCTCTTGGTCAGCAGTGGCACTGCATGACAAAAATCACTTTCTTTTGGGTGCCCTTAGCACTGCATTTCCAGAGATACGGTAATTTTTTTCAAGTTAATGCTAAGCCCTGAGGGTTTGCAGTGCTCTGAGATGTATCTTACCCTAAATTTACTAACACAAGCCCTAACTCCATGTCAGCATAGCTCCCTCCCCCCACCCCTTTTTTTTTCCCCTTTTTTTTTGTTCTGGTATGTGAGATACAGGCATAGCTGAGTGCAGGAACTACAGCTCTATTCCATTTATAGTCCTACTGGCGTTCTTCATTTGTTGCATCTGTCCTGTGCCAGTCTGGAAAAATCCAAACCAGAGGGAGCCAATTTGTCATCATCTTCCAACATCATTAAAACAAAATCACATTAAAACAATAGGATCACTTCCTTACCAAATCTGAGTAGCTCCATTTATTTCTTCTGATTCAATGTCAATTTGAAGGACATCTGAACCATTATTTGTAAACTTCTTTATAAAAGCTTTTTTTTTTTCCCCACAGGGTACTCCCACTGTCTCCACAGTGATTATTTTTTGCCAGTAGATGAAAAAAAAATCTTTGCATGAATGGGAAATCAAAGCTTGACAATGATATTCATTTTCTGAAGATTTCCATACCACGTCTCCCTTTGGATGTTACTCTTCCTGGCAGTTTTGGGCATCGTTGCAGTGACACTGATGAGGAAAATGCTCAGTTTCAGAGCTGCCCCAGTGTACCCAAGTGTTATTGCCTTGGCAGTTTGTTCCATAGGCATTTGCTGCTTGCCTCCCTCTGTTCCAGCTTCACCTGCAAAGGTTTTCAAAACACGGGAACCATTCCCTCCACTGGCATCACAGAGCTCTGATTCACTGGGACTCACCCTGGCAGAGTGGTCCTGCTGGCTGTCATGGCTTGTGGTGGTTTGGTAGCTGTCTGCTGGTGTTTACACCACTTGCACATCTTGAGCAGCACAGTGAGTTTGCAGTGGGGAAGGATTTGTCTGGCTGTGTGGCCCGGTGAGCTCCCTGGTACAAGCTCTCTAACGCCAGGCTTAGCAATTCCTGGCAGCTCCACACTTCTGCCACTGCTGCTGGAGCTCTCCTGCTCAGACAGCTTTTCTCCACATGGATCCTGCTTTAGTTGGAGTGAGCCTGTTCCTGGTTGCCCTTCTGTACCTCTTTCATGGGTGACATCCAGAAGACATACCCAGCCACAAATGAAGCAGAAGCAAGCAGAGACAAAGTAAATCGCCTTCTCTCCCCAGTTCTGCCCCTTGCCAACTTCAGGATAGCCCCTTGCTTGTCTTACAGGGTCCTGCTTGAAGCTTTCCTCTACTCACTACCTGATCCTTGTTCCAGCATGTAAGGTGCATGTAGCACAGTCCAGGACAAAAATGAACATTCTCAGAATTAAAAATACTGTGTCATTCCTGCTCTTGACATTCCAGACAGAAAACAAGCAGGAAATTTGATGCAAAGGTCCTGTTCATATTTTGTGATGCAGATAACTTGGCACCTCACATCTCAAGCAACAAGTTTGCACTATATTATTTTCTGCAAAATCTGTAAGACCCATACTTTCTACTGCCAGTGTCTAGTGGTTTATGTCAAGCAGTTTGCAGCTGCAACCAGCAGCTGCATGTACATTTTTGTCAGCCCCCAGAGCTCCTGATCTTCTTCCAGAGCCTCCACAAGCTCATTTGCAGGTACCTCAGGTATCCCTTCTGTGGCACTGTACTCCTCTCAGCTTACTTTCCAGTCCCACTCTTGGGACTGTTCATGGTCCCTGTGAGGTTTAGGTGCTTCTCTTGGGAGCTCACAGTTGCAGCGAGGATGTGAAAGGAGATGTCCTTAGCTAAACTGTCTATGTGGAGCACAGAGGAACGGATAAATGCCCCAATTTTCACAGTACAGTTGCAGCAGGCAGAATGTGGCACAGCAGTGCAGAGACAGGTAACCAGGAGCTGCCTGGCCTGGGGGAGGAATCCTCAGTCCAAGCCCACTGAGGAACGTGTCCTCTAGAGGCAATGTCTGACAGTTATCCCACTCGCACGAAACACCACATGTTGAGAAATTTAATGTGAGCGCAGTGGGCTAGGTTTGCATTTCGCCCATTGCCTTCTCACACTTCCCAAATGGTTCAGAAAGGTCCAGGCATCAGAGGGAAGGCAGCCCCTGGCAGTCATGCTCCATGCCACTGGAAATCCTGCAGGTTCCTGCTGCCATATGCTGCAGGTTGCTCCGGGAGGGAAGGCTCTCTTGTGCCTCTCAGGTTAGCCTTTTATTCCTCGTAACAAGTTCGGGACTGGTGATGACAGCTTTGCTCCTGAGGGTGAGACAGTTAATTTAGATTGGGCACCTGTTGCTTCCCCGTCCTCTCTGGCTGAGGATACATCTCCTTTAAATACTGTATCTGTTAACTACCCCGTGAACAAGAAATCAGACTCTGCAAAGGAGGTGAAGAGGTACAACATGTAAAAAACATGTCCTCCCACTCTCCCTTTTCCACAGGATAGGCGATGTTTGACTTCACACTCCAGGGAGCAGCTGAGAAATCCTTCAGATGGTTAAACATTTCAAATGGTTGGGACGGCTAAATGTCCTAGATTTTTAAAATTTCACAGAAGTACTTGAGGTACAAAGTGGACCATGAAATGTTTATGGAGATGTTCTTACCCTCCTACTACTGACATCAGAACAAATAATGGAGTAAGGAACAGGAGGTGGGAATTTTAGGGTAGCGGGATAGTAAATGAGTGATGCTAGGTTTCAAAATTAATTTCCTATCCTTATATAGGAAAGGCTACATTTGTCCAGTTTTAGTTTTCCTTGTTTCAGAGAATATTTAATTTCTGTGAAAATTTGTCCTTTTGATTTAACAGCGTTTATATTTCAAGTGAAGCTTTCTTTCTTAGAGGGCTGAGGTTCGGGTGACCCTGGGCTGAGGCTTGGACTAATCAACGGTCACCAGGGGATCCAAAAGGGAATATTGTCAGTGCTGGTAAATTCCCATTTACTAGGAGGCAAATGTGTATTCTGGAAATAGAGCTTCTCATTCAGCAGCATGAAGTGAGCGATTTTTCTTTCACTCTGCAGTGAATATGATGCTGGTGAAAGGTCCTGGCCTGAGCACCCTGGGAATTGAGCCCTGTGTAAGCCCTCAGCAGAGAGGCAAAGGATCCTGGCTACAGGCTGCTCTTCTCATCCGGTTTCAATGATGGAAGAGGAAACTGAGTTTATACAAAACCTAGCCCAACCCCCAGAAACATCTCGCTTTGTTTATGTTCAGAGCTAAGCCTGCGACTCTCGCTGTTTGGAAGAGCTATCCAGACCTTTCTCCATCTGACTGACTTCACATCTATTCCTTGATCTCATCGAGAGATCTGGCTTTTAGCTCCCGCTCATGACGTCCCACTTTTCTCTTTCTCTCTCTCTCTCTCTCTCTCTCTGCTCTCCAGAGTCTGAAAGATCCCTGTATAACGTGATTATGCAACCATGCAAATGGACACGGTTCTTTTCATTTACTGCAAACCCCGCTTCGTGTCTCCCGTTAGGAAAATAAAATCCTCTGTGAGAGACACGCCGTAGAAGGCAGCAGGAAGGGAGTTCTGTGTGTCTGGGTCTGAATGCTTGAAGGTGGTATTAGAGATGGAAACAGACTATTTGAAGCAAACCGGTGTGCCACCATCTCTCCACAGGAACCAGCATCAGTTAATAGACTCAGACAGCTCTCCTCTGAATCCTTTCCCCCTAGGAAATGGCAGATACTCGCCTTCCTGGTTGTTTTCCTCAGCTGGAGGTCTCCCCCCGCTCCCGCCCGAGCCGAGCTGCAGGGAAATGCGCGGTGCGGCTCTCCCCGAAGGCCAATTTGCACCCTCCCACTGTAAACAGGCAGCTGCTTCTCCACTTTGCGCCCAGCCGGGAGGGCCTCGGGGGGCACTTAAACACTCCCCGCTGCTGCTGCGCCCGGCGCTCGGCCAAGGGCTCCCAGCGCCCGGCCGGGGCTGACGGAGGGCGAGGAGGAATGTGGCGGTCCCTCACAGGCGGAGGGAAGGAAAAAACGCCCAGAGCTTGTACTGCTTGGTTAAAGATCCGAGACACCTCCATGGCCACCGCGTGTTGCCCTCAGAAGTGAGGATGTCCCTCTCCACTGCGGTAGGAGTACGAGCTGTTCAGGTCTGGTGGCCTTTCTCAGCACAGTGATGAGATGTCCCCTGTCACCCCAGTCCCTTTGCCAGGTTTTTGTGACCCTTATCCCACGGGAGGGACGGTCCCATGGGTCGTTCTTGGATTACGTGTGCTAAGAGTAAAGGTACGGGGCAGGCTGTGGGGGCAGGCCCACTGCTGTGGGCTGCAAGCTT
The DNA here is from genome assembly GCF_963513975.1 of Fringilla coelebs. Taxonomy (NCBI): domain Eukaryota; kingdom Metazoa; phylum Chordata; class Aves; order Passeriformes; family Fringillidae; genus Fringilla; species Fringilla coelebs. The sequence continues at coordinate 111,870,564 of NC_140029.1, read as the reverse complement.
GTGCCCGTCTTCCTCAGGCAGCATCTTCCTCACTGCCCGGCGGTGGTGAGGGGACATACCAGCTCTCTCCGAGTCTCTCCACTGCCACTTGAGGAGGGTCTCATCGACCCAGAAAGCTCCTCTTATGGAGGAGACAGGGCTCCCTCGCAGATTGGGGCAACAGCTAGCAGCTACAGCGTTCTGACAGGGCGGGAGGGAGGGCTGCAGGAGCGGGGCCGCCAGACTCAGACAAGGCACTGAGCAGGGGTCCCCGGCAGGGCGGGGCGCTCTGAGAAACCCCCAGGATGGGGAGGCTTCGGAGAGACCCCAGGCATGGGGGAGAGCTCGGAGGGACCCCCGGTGTGGGGGGTTCGGAGGGATCCCCGGGATGGGGGGGTTCGGAGGGGGTACCCCTGGGACGGGGGCGCTCGGCGGCGCCGCCTGGCAGGGGGAGCCCCGCTCGCAGTTCCGCGCCCGGCCCGCAGGGGGCGATGGCGGGCCGGGGCTCCCGCGGCGCCCGAGCGCGCATCCCTCGCCCGCCCTTCCCTTCTCTCCCTCCCTGCTCCTACCTTTTTCCGCCTTTTCCCCTTTATTTTCATTCCAGTTATACACCACCCCCCCCCCCCCCCGCCTTTTTTTCCTTCCTTTCCTTCAGGGGTGCGTGCCGTTGCTGCTGTCTCTCCCCTCGAGTTGCACGCGTCTCTCGCTGCCCTGCTCTCCCTCTCGTCCTGCTCCCTCTGTCAGCTCTGTGTAGCCTGGCGTGTTTCTCTGTTCCTCTCCCCGGCACTCAGCCCTCCCTCTGTGCAGCTCTCTCCATGAAATGGAGCTGAACAATTGCACCGGAGCAGCTTTTCCTGTTCCTGCCATATGTCCGTGTGCCGAGGCACCATTGCTCTTGTGGTATTTTGGATGCATTCGTGCTGGAAATACTAGGACAATAACAAAACTGTGAATTTCTGCCTGCGCCTTTTTGGATCATAATGAGATTTGAAATCCAGCGTGAATGAGATGTGATGGATGGCTGTACTGATATTTTGAGCTGGTTTAGTTCAGAGTCATCTGAGATGCCCAGGCTGGATAAAGGGGAGCATGGCCCTGGAGGTTACCTGCCATCCAAGCACCAAGAGGACAAACCAAGTTGCTGAAGTGACATTATCCTTTCTCCCTTTTGTTTTTTTTTCCTTTCCCTTTCGGAGATAAATATGGTTCTGCCATATTTATCAAAGAACCTCTAGTAATTGCCCAATTCCTTAAATATTAAAAGATATTAAAAGATATTAAAAGATAAAACATGCCTGAAATGACAGTCTGCCATCAGTGCACACTGCCCCATTCACCTGAATGCGGTGTTAGCTGAGGCTGCCTCTGTAGCACCAGGCTGTCTCCCCTTGTGCCCTGATCTTCCCCCTTGAAATCCTTTCTGGAGCACATCATAGTTCTGACCCCTCTCACACACTGAGAAGAACAGCCTTGGTTCCTTCTTCTGTTAAAAAAGGAGCTTTGAGGCTGGGAGCTGTGCTGCCCTGTAATTAATGTACACTCAGCCTCAAATATGCAGTGACAACAACTTAAATGTCAACATTCCTAGTTAATCCCTTGCTAACAAAATGTGCCTGGAAAGAGATGGTTCTGCATAATCTCCACTGAACAAGATCTTATTTTAGCAGTACAAGCACTTGGGAGATTTCCCCGGTTTGACCAATGAGACCAAAAGATTGGCTTTGATAATCACAGCTGTAAACGATGCGTTTGATCCTCTCAAGGCAGGGAAGGGCTGCATGTGGCAGAGCATACAAGCCCTGCTCTGCCCGAGCCCTCCTCCAGAGCAGCAGCAGGCTGGCCTTCCTGGGTGGTGTCTGTGTGACAAGGGATGTGATTTCTGTTCTCTGATGTTCGCTGCTCTCCCCTTATGTTCAGGGAGATGTCCACAGCCTCTTCCTGAGTCATGTTTTCCAGGCTGAACAGCCAGCAGTGTTAAAAGGGAAGCTACAGGGAAAATCGTATTTTAATACATGAAATGCTCCTTGTAAGAGCATCGAAGCAGGGACCACGACCACAGATATGGTGTTTGGATTCCTCTCTGTGTACTGAGACCAGTCTGATGTTTATCCTGGGGAGCCTAGGCAGACCCTGAGAGTGTTGGTGATGTCTCCCTGTGGCTATTTTAAGCTGTCAGTGTAGGCAAAAGGCAGAGCACCCAAGGTGAGGAGATGAACCTCCTTATTGTTCAAAGCAGCCTGATGTTTTCAGCACCCTGGCTCCCTGCAGGCAGGATTCCTCTGCTTCCAAGGCTGGCATCCCCAGACACAGATCAGTAGGTTCCTCCCCATCAGGCTGTGGAAGCAGGGGGGCACTGACACAGGATTTCTTTCCTTGGGTGGACTGGTGCCTGAGCTCAAGGCCCAGCCCAGAAACACAGTAGGAAAGGTGGTGGGCCATTCTTCTGGGTGTCACCCCAATTTAACAGGCAGTCCTTGCATCCCCAGGTTATTTGTTATTTGTGCCTGTGGTGTGCAAGCACATGTAGAGGAATTTACCATTCTGCCAGTGCTTTTCAATCACTGGGTTCCTGCACACCAGCATCACCTCATGCTCAGTGATAAAATACCCACTTCTTCCCTTTGCATTTTATGGGTTTTGTTTTCCCTTTTTCACTTTGTCACTTCCTTTCTGAAGGATGTCTGAGGGGTGCTCTCCCCACCATTATTTCAGTCTCTCATTTCAGCCTGACTGTGTTCACGCTCTCTTCCTTACACCGCCTCTCTTTTATTCTGCTTTGTTCTTCCACCACCACCTGTCACCAAAGCCTCTTCCTTCCCTACTGTGTTATCTTCTAGAGACCTAACCATTCCCTCTTGCTCCATTCCTCATCAATCCCACTGCCTGGCACTTGCCTGTGCCTTCGCCACCCCTCCCCAGCTCCCCACCCTGGAAGCACTGCTCACCAATATCACAGTTCCCCCGT